>NW_027362763.1:51189466-52454333 GCF_046119375.1 Phyllobates terribilis | reverse complement strand
AGGACCCTCATCTGGGATTTGCACAGTTCAAGGACAGAGCCATCCGGGTGCTCCGAGAACCGGCACCAGGTGGCGTTGTGACCCACAGACGCCCCACTACCACTTACCACCAGGAGGCGGCGCCCTTGTCGGCAGGGCCTGTGGGAGCTGATGCGCAGGCTTTGAGCAATGACCCGGCTCCAGACCTGCACCATCAGGTCCAAGAGCTAGCTAAAAGCGTTGCTGCGCTAACCCGAACTGTGCAGTCTTTACAGGTTTCTACTCCAGGGAAGATCCAGCTGGCATCCAGACCGGAGGACATCCCGTGGCGTCGACCAAGGAGGACCCCACCGGCCAGAGGAAGACCCAGCGACCGATACAACGAGGACGGACGACCCATCTTCCGCCGCTGTAATCAACCCGGACATATGGCAAGGTACTGTCCTTTAAACTGGCACAACCTAGGGTAGAGGGCCAACCCCTAGGAAAAAGATCATCAGGCCCATCGAACTGGCGCGACAAATATGTGGGAGGACGTCCAGTCTTACCAGTGGTACTGGATGGCATTCCTATGAGTGCCCTACTGGACACCGGGTCACAGGTCACCACCATCCCGTACGTGCTCTTCAAGCAGTACTGGAATGACTCGGATATTACCCGCTACCCTGACGACGACTTGAGTATCATCGCCAGCAATGGTCAGCCCGTGCCACAGATCGGATTTAAAGAGGTGACCATTAAAATTGGTAGAGTTGAACTGGCAGCACAGGGACTGATCATTGTAGACATTGACAAACACGAGAGTCACCCAAAGATAACTCTAGGAACTAATGTAATTGAAAATTGTCTTGCAGAGGTGATTTTCCTTTTACAGCAGGTTGCCAAGAACGCCAGCTCCGGCGAGCAGCGAGTGCTCCAAAAAGAGATCCGGGCACTGATGCGACGGCAACAGGTGGAACTCTCCGGTGGTGAGATTGGTAGCGTGAGAATGTGTGACCCTTTCCCTATTGCCATGCCCCCAAAAAGTGAAATGATGATTTGGTGCCGGGCAGCTATTGGTCTGAGAGGTAGAGATTACCAGGCAATGGTAGAACCAGTTTACTCAGACAGTAGGCCCACCATCTTGACAGCACGGGGGGTGGTTAATGTACGCCATGGGAGGGTGCCCGTTCGCATAATCAATATCGGGAAGAGGGAAGTGTACCTGCCCCGGTATGCCACGCTAGCCAAATTATATACCATTAACCAAAATGCTATACAATCTGTGGAACCCTTGCCTCCATCTCACCCGGAGGAAGGTAACGGCTCTAAGAAAACAATGGAGGACTGGTGTCAGCAACTACATTTGGGTACTGACTCCACTCCCTCACACCAGAAACAGGGAGTCTATCGGGTGGTTCAAGAGTACGAGAGAGTGTTTAGTAAACACCCGTTAGACTTCGGGCGAGTCAAGGGGGTAGAACACCACATCCCCACGGGAGACCATCCTCCCATAAAAGAGAGGTATCGACCCGTACCCCCTGCACACTACCAACACGCCAAGGGGATGCTTAGAGACATGAAGGAGGCTGGGGTGATCAGGGATAGCTGTAGCCCCTGGGCAGCTCCACTAGTCTTAGTCAAAAAGAAAGACAACACCATGAGGATGTGTGTAGATTACCGGAAAATCAACCGTATCACACACAAGGATGCGTACCCCTTACCAAGGATAGAGGAGTCTTTGGCTGCTTTAAGATCTGCTAACTTCTTCTCTACCTTGGATCTCACTAGTGGGTACTGGCAGGTTCCTGTAGCAGAGGCGGACCGGGAGAAGACCGCATTCACCACCCCGATGGGACTTAGCGAGTTTACCTGTATGCCGTTCGGACTCTGCAACGCACCAGGAACCTTCCAACGATTAATGGAGTGCTGTCTGGGCCACAGAAACTTTGAGACGGTCCTGTTGTACCTGGGCGATGTCATCGTATATTCTAAGACTTATGAGGACCACCTGAAACACCTGGCGGAAGTGTTCGAAGCTCTGGCAAGCTACGGCCTAAAGGTGAAACCCTCCAAGTGTCACCTCCTGAAACCAAAGGTGCAGTACCTGGGACACGTGGTGAGCGCTGACGGAGTGGCTCCCGACCCTGATAAGATCACCGCAATTAAGGAATGGCCAAGTCCCTCCAGTGTAAAGGAAGTGCGGCAGTTCCTCGGGTTGGTAGGCTACTACCGCAGGTTCATCCCCGGTTTCACCAAAAAGGCAGCTCCTATGCAAGACCTCCTGATAGGCCAGTCCCGGAAGGCCAAGAACCAGAAGCCGCCCTTCAGATGGGAGAAGTTGGAAGAAGAGTCCTTCCGCCAGCTGAAGATGGCCCTCACGGGGGATGAAATCCTGGCGTACCCGGATTACAGCCAGCCCTTTATCCTCTACACCGACGCAAGTAACATCGGGCTAGGAGCCGTGCTGTCCCAGATCCAGCAGGGGAAAGAGCGAGTAATCGCTTACGCCAGCCGAAAACTGCGACCCACCGAAAGAAACCCTGAGAATTACAGCTCATTTAAGCTAGAGTTCCTGGCAGTGGTGTGGGCAGTCACCGAACGCTTTAAGCACTACCTCGCTTCTTCCCGGTTCGTCGTGTACACGGATAACAACCCGTTGACACACCTGGACACGGCAAGACTCGGTGCCCTAGAGCAGAGATGGATGGCCCGCCTGTCCAACTACGAGTTCACCATCAAATACCGGGCAGGACGCTCCAATACCAACGCGGACGCCCTGTCCAGGATGCCAAACCTACCGGACGTAGGAGAAGATCCAGAGGGACTGGAAGAAGTCGAACTCCCCGCGATTCACCGTCATGGGACTATCCAGTATTCCCATCGGGTAAGGAGTAAGCAAGGCGCTACGCTTAACCCCTTACCTCACTACAACTGGGCGGAAACGCAGGACAGTGACCCTGCCGTCCGGCTGGTGAAGGAGATGCTGACTCGGCCAGAGGCTCGCCTTGACCCAGACGCTCCGGAGGAAGCCAAGCAACTGTGGGCAGAAAAGAGTAGACTGTTCCTTTACAAGGGGAAGTTGTGCCGCAGAATGGTTAACTCCCGGACGCATGAACTAATCTGGCAAGTAGTGGTGCCACGAAGAGACGCAGCCATGGTGATGGAGGCATACCACGACGGGGCTGGACACTTCGGATGGAAGAAGCTGGAGTTCCTGCTGCGCGAGCGGTTCCACTGGGTAGGCATGAGGGGAACCATCGAGAGGTGGTGCAGAGACTGTGGCCCTTGCAACCTAAGAAGGAAGGACCGTGCCAGCCAGAAGACTCCCCTGCAGTCCATCGTCACCCGGCAGCCGTTGGAACTGGTAGCCTTGGATCATGTAAAACTGACCCCAAGCAGAAGTGGCTACGTCTACGCACTAACCATCGTGGATCACTACTCCCGGTTCTTGGTTGTCGTCCCCGTCAAGGACTTAACAGCTCGAACAGCAGCTAGAGCCTTCCAGCAGCATTTCTGCCGTCCACACGGGTACCCGGACCAAGTGTTGACAGACCAGGGACCTGCCTTTGAAGCGGAGGTCTTCCAAGAATTCTGCACTCTGTATGGCTGCCGGAAGATAAGGACGACACCCTATCATCCGCAAACTAATGGACTTTGTGAGAAAATGAACCAAGTGGTAATGGATCTTCTGAAAACGTTGCCCCTGGAAGAACGCGGTCTGTGGCCTGAGAAGCTGCCCGATCTGGTGGACCTATACAACCACATCCCGGTAGGTTCCACCAACTGTACCCCGGCTTACCTAATGAGGGCGAGACCTGGTAAGTTACCTGTTGACCTGGAAATGGGAGTCCTGACACCCGAGGACACTTCACCAGAAGCAGACTGGGACACAGAGAGGCAGCAGCAGTACCGGAGAGTACAGGAGAGCGTGGAGCGAAGTCTCTGTCAGGCTAGGGAAAGACAAGAGAAAACTTACAACCAGTATGCTCCCGCTGTTCCCCTGGTACCCGGAGAGCAGGTCTTGAAGAGAAAAAGACGGCTCCACAAGTTGGACGACCAGTGGGAGAAGGACCCGTACACCGTACTGCCCTCAAGCCACGACAACCCAAAGGTCTGTACCATCAGTAAAGACGGAGGGGAAACCACAACCATTGTATCCCGGGATCACCTGAAGAAGTGTCCCGAACAGCTACGGAACCCTGAAGAGGAACAAGAAGACCCTCGACCCGTAGAGGAAAGGGAAGACATGGTTAGTACTGTGCTCGGAGACTTCCCTCGGTCTTGGACTCAAGTCAATGGCGCAGTTGTGGTACCCGTACTCACCTTCCTCCAACCAGCATCCCAAGCACCTACGGAGCGACAGGTAGAGCTGGAAGAGAAGCCGGTCCAGGAGGCAGAAGACTCCACACAAGCAGAACAGGAGGATCAACCCTCTGCTTATAGTGAGCCTGCCGTACCCCTAGTGAGCCAAAGAGCCGGTAGACAGCTGCCCAGTTTACCCCTGACAGCTCCTACACCCTGTAGTTCAGGGCTAGACAGTCAGCTCCGTAGGTCCACTAGGGCCACTAGAGGCCAGTTACCCGCACGTTGGAGGATTTGAAATGTATAAATTGTTTTATTTGTGGTTACCTGTTTTTCTTGTTGCTTGTGTATAATTATGTGTTTCTAGTTGTTTATAGGAGTCTTTGGTGGATTTACCGGGAATCCTGTGTACATAGTTGGAGCGTAACCCAGGACGGACTAAAGACTGTTAAGGACTCGGGGCAGGACAGACCCCTACCTGGTTACGTCTCCCTGTTTTGGTGAAATGGACACCTTGCTTTCTTCAAAGACTGCACCCGGTTACGGACATGCCGTGACCACCTTTATGTGTTTCTTTATTGTATTGTTATTGTTATACCTTGTTATGTTTTTCCAAAAATATGTTTAGTCCCGGAGTACTAAATTTCACTAGGGGGGAATGTGACACCCCAGGGGTCTGGTTGCCACAGTGATAGAGATATTACGTCTGAGAGCAGGTGGGAGGTCTCTTGGTCAGGGATCCTATGCATGCCACACCTCCTGCCCAGGCCTGGGAGGGGAAGAACTTCCCCTATGTAAACCTAGGGCTGAGGCAGGGTTAGGGAGTAGAGAAGAAGTAGAGAAGAGAAGCAGCATAGGAAGAAACAACAGGAGCTCTGTGGGAGCAGTATTACAAGGAGTCAGGGGCTGGCAGCTGCAGAGCTCGCCCTGACTGAGAAGTTATCACCGGACCCGGAGTCCGAGGCTGTGGGGACTAACTCCTATCCAGCAGCAGAAACCGACCGGCAGGGGATTGCAGGTCCTCTGGCCCAGAAACCCGAAGGCACGGTCACACGCGTGGGACCAGCACCGCCATCGTGGATCGGGCGCCACTAGAAGGCCCCGAGTCACCGGCCATACGGGTGAGCACCACACGGTACACTCAGGGACGTGGGATACTTATACCCGCCTCTAGCAAGGTAGCCAGAAGAGTACAGTCAGTTTGGGAGGCCTACAACTCCGCCTGGCCAGGGGAGATCCCATCTGCTCAAGGACTGACCAGGCCCCAATCGCTAGCCAGTACTCCGGGAGGGTCTATCTTTGTCACCAGTAAAGACCCTGAACTACACCGTACCGTCTCCGAGTGGTTCCTGCTACCCCCATCATCCACGTCGGCTGCCCTGAGGCCATATCCCTCCCGTTGGGGGTTATACCATCACGCTGCACAATCCTACCACCGGCCTCAGCGGTCTGCCCTGCAGCAGCAGCTCCTTAGCTGTACTCAGCGGGTGGCGTAGTCGTCCAACATCTACCACTGATACAGCGCCACTTAGTCTGACTCCCTGGGCACGGACCGGATCACCGCCACGAGACTACAACCCTCAACAGATCTGGCTCCGGGTAAGCTCCCGCGTGCGCAACGCTGCGCGACACAGGCCCAGGGGCGCGTCACATACGACCCCAAGAATACCATCCCTACAGTCAAGCATGGTGGTGGCAGCATCATGCTGTGGGGCTGTTTCTCTGCCAAGGGGCCTGGCCATCTGGTCCGCATCCATGGGAAGATGGATAGCACGGCCTACCTGGAGATTTTGGCCAAGAACCTCCGCTCCTCCATCAAGGATCTTAAGATGGGTCGTAATTTCATCTTCCAACAAGACAACGACCCAAAGCACACAGCCAAGAAAACCAAGGCCTAGTTCAAGAGGGAAAAAGTCAAGGTGTTGGAGTGGCCTAGTCAGTCTCCTGACCTTAACCCAATTGAAAACTTGTGGAAGGAGCTCAAGAATAAAGTCCACATGAGACACCCAAAGAACCTAGATAACTTGGAGAAGATCTGCAAGGAGGAGTGGGCCAAGATAACTCCACAGACCTGTGGCGGCCTGATCAGGTCTTATAAAAGACGATTATTAGCTGTAATTGCAAACAAGGGTTATTCCACAAAATATTAAACATAGGGGTTGTATAATAATTGACCCACACTTTTATGTTTCAAATTTAATAAAATTCAACTGAGCAACATAACTTTTTGGATTGTAAGATTTATGCTTCTGTTCATAAAACCTACTCTCGTTTGCAGTTTGAAGGCTCTAACTTATTTGCATCTTATCAAACCAGCTAAATCTGCAGGGGGTTGAATACTACTTGTAGGCACTGTACACACACACGCAGGCATGTACATGCACACGCAGGCATATACACGCACGTGCAGGCATATACACGCACACGTAGGCATATATGACGCGCCCCCAGAGCCGTAGGGTACTTGGTGCCGGGCCTCTAGATGCTAGGGGAAGGGATATGTCACAGGGGGCGGCGGCCCGGTCCGTGGCCCTGGGCGGTCAACAAAAAGGGGAAGGAAAATATTTATATGGAATTTGTAGTTTTTAGGAAGTGTTCGTGACGCCACCTGTGGTTTCTGGTAATAGGTACCAGAGCTGCTTCAGACCTCTGGGGCGGTTGGTAGGGCAGCTAGGTTGGAACGGCTCCCCACAGGTGGATCAGACCCCAGGGCAGTGTAGAATAGATGATGGTGATGTGGGGGCTTGTGGTGCAGGAGAGATGGCGCAGCAGAAATAACTGACAGAGGCAGTGGAGTGCAGTCGTCCGAGTTTACTCACAGTTCTGTTCAAGTTCATCAGGTACACTGTATGGGTGTCAGCCTCCTGCGTCGTGCGGCGTCTACCAGATGAGGGGTCCAGCACTTTCTCAAGTATATCAGGAGCGCTTGACGGAACCCCGCTTTCCTTATGTTCCTTACTAGACCGACTTCCCGCACTGGGTCTTCTCCCTCCTGCCCTGCGATTCCCCACACACAGTCCCGATCGGGTGCTCTGAAGTCCCTCTGGGCAACCTGGAGTTCCCGGACCTACTTGATGCCCTTCACGGTGACTAGGGTGAGGCTGTGGCAACTGCACCAAGGAAGTGCAGAAGCCTCCGGTTTTCCAGCCGAGACCTGGAATAACACGGCTGGTCCAGGGCACGGTTCCCTTCTTGCGGTCTGATCCCTCTGACACTTGGCAGACTCGGGCATACGGGTGCCATCCTGCACTCACCGTACCCCCTGGGATCACTTATGTTAACGGAGTTTTTCTCCTCTGCTCCCCTCCTGGGCCTCTATTACAAGGCCCCTTTCTGAAGCAGAGCTCCTGAAGAGACTCTGCTCCCCTCCTCTCCTTTCACTGAATCACACTCACTCTCTCTCCTGCCACCCTAAGATCGCTTCACTTTATATACCTCCTATCATGGTGCTCCCCTCCTCTACATCCTCCACCCTTACCCACTACTGGTTCCCCCTCTATTTGGTTCCACCCACTCCAGCCAGGGACAGGGCTCAGCAGAAACACAGTGCATCTTGCCCTTCCAGCCGGCCTGGAGTAGTATATTGTTGAATGCGCCTGTTGGGGTTCCGGGCAGCACTCCCTCCTTACCTGAGAGAAGGAGACACCACACCTCTGGGTGAGGTGCAGTACCTCTGTGGCGACTGAACCCTCAGGGGCACCACATATAGACTCACCCGCAGGCATATACACACCCACACATGCAGGCATATACACACACGCAGGCATATACACGCACGCGCAGGCATATACACGCACACGCAGGCATATACACACACGCGCAGGCATATACACACAGACACAGGCATATACACATACGCGCAGGCATATACACACACACGCAGGCATATACACACACGCAGGCATATACACGCACCCGCAGTGATATACACACACACGCAGGCATATACACACACGCAGGCATATACACGCACGCGCAGGCATATACACGCACACGCAGGCATATACACACACACGCAGGCATATAAACGCACACGCAGGCATATACACACACACGGGCATATACACGCACCCGCAGTGATATACACACACACGCAGGCATATACACACTCACACACAGGCATATACACACACACGCAGGCATATACACACACGCAGGCATATACACGCACCCGCAGTGATATACACACACACGCAGGCATATACACACTCACACACAGGCATATACACACACACGCAGGCATATACACGGTAAAGCAGCGCTAGTCATCATGCTGGGGGACACTCGCTTCACAAGGTCAACTAAAGCACACATGCAACGCCTTTCTGGTATTTCACAATCCAGCAGTTTATTATTTATCATAAACAGCTCATAACCGAGTCCATCTTAGTGGCTCGCTGACATATTACACATATAATGTCCAAGAGCCTTTCCAGTGACAGATATGTCCACTTGGCACCAGATACAGCCTTCAGCAAGGTAACAATATAAATGTCCACATCAAGCAGTGTTTTTAACTTTGCCGAGTTTTAGCTGCTTCAGATTTGTTCTGCCAGAGCTGTGGCTTTACGGCTTCCCAGATGGGGGTCTCCAGCCCTCATACCTTCAAAGGCTACTGGTATGTTTTCACACATAACATCCAGCCACTGCCTTCCAGCACTCTTGCCTTCCAAGCCTCTTGCCCTCCAAGGCTACTGGCATCTCTTACACACAAGGATCCAGCCTCTGCCTTTCAGGCTTCACCAGGCTTCACACTCTCACGGTGTCCCACACATGGGGAACAGGCCTCACGCCTTTCACACCCTGTTTCAAAAGCACCAAGATTTATATATCCTCCAGTGCACACACAGGACCTGTGCTGATGTCACAGTCAAGTGATCAGACCTTCTGTGTGCACAGAACCTGTGGTGATGTCACAGTCATGTGATCAGTAACCTGAGGGGGAGGTACATGGTCAGCCAAAACACACCCTGGACCATTACAGTAATGCCGCTAGCCGCTGCATTACAACACACGCAGGCATATACACACACAGGCATATACACACACACGCAGGCATATACACTCACCCACAGGCATATACACTCACCCGCAGGCATATACACACTCACGCAGGCATATACACACACACACGCAGGCATATACACACACATGCAGGCATATACACACACACGCAGGCATGTACACACACACGCAGGCATATACACACACAGGCATATACACACACACGCAGGCATATACACTCACCCACAGGCATATACACTCACCCGCAGGCATATACACACACATATGCCGGCATACGACTGCAGCCTTGTTTCCAATTCCAGGCCAGGTTGGAGAGTTGAACTGTAGAGGACGGTCACCGTCCACATATCCAGCCCCGGAGCCGGTATAAAAAAGCCCAGAGTCAGAGCAGGAGAGAAGCGGGGCTGCGCCGGTGCCAGTGCCACCACCCGGTCGGGAGCTAGTATTACTACAGGGGAGCAGGCCAGGGCAGATATGGAGCCGGCATGGGACCGTATCAGAAGCCCGGGAGCAGGGAGAGCAGAGCGAGACGACGGGTTCGGTGGCGCCGGCGTATCATAGGACGGCCCCGGAGCAGAGAGAAAGCACTGCAGAGCTCGGCCGCGGCCTATCAGAGGCCAGAAGAGAGCGGCGTCAATGTCACCTGACACCACACCACAGTCTGCCAGCCAGCGGGAAAGCAGAGCGCAGTGCGTGTCACCGCCCAGAAAGAATCCATCCTCTTAGTGTCAGGGACTCACGTGGTAAGTATGCTGCATGCACGTCACTGCAGGCCCGCTGTCACCAATGAATGTGCCGTGCGCGTGACGCGCCCCCTGAGCCATGGGGTACCCGGTGCCGGGCCGGTGGACGCTGGGGGAATTGTCACAGTGGCAGTGACCCGGTCCGTGACCCAGGGCGGTCAATAAAACGGGGTTATGTATAGGAGATTTATAGAGTTCGTGATGCCACTTGTGGAAAGCGTCTAAGGGAGCCGCCACTGAGGAGCAGTCCTCTGAAGCTGATGTTACTGCAGCAGGGATGGTGTGGCTCTCCACAGGAAGAGCTAGCTCCAGGGCAGTGTAGTTGATGTTGGTTGTGCTGGGTGTTGTAGTGCAAGGTTTGATGGTGCAGCAAGAAGCACAGAGGCAAGGAAGTGCAGTCCTCAGGGTCTTTACTCTCGGTTATTGCAGTCCAAGTTACAGACGTCAAAGTAACTTCCCGTGTCGTGCTGCGTTTACTCAGTGAGGGGCTCAGTCCACCCCCAGTTATCTCCGGAGTAAATAACAGGACCCCCTTCTGTGTCTTCTCTCTGGCTGTCTCCCTGAACCTCATACCAAGTGTCCCATTTCAGTACCTGCGGGCCTTGGCGGGCAACGTCTGTTCCATCCCCTGGGTCCTCTATAGCTAGCTTCCTGGTGAGACTGGTATGGATTGTTGGCTACAGGACATGAAATACTGCAGCCTCTGGATTCTAGTTAAGACGTACAGTCTTCCGCTAGCTGAGGGACCGGTCCCCTTTATGCAGCCTGACCCCTCCACCTCCCGGTAGATGCAGACGCACGGGTGGCATTCTGCATGGCCTGTACCCCTAGGGTCCTTTCCTCTGGTTCCTGGAGCCTTCCTGCTCCCTCTCCTCTCTTCTCTCCTTCCTCTCCAACTTGGGCCTCACTGTCTAGGCCCGCCTCTGGAGCAGAGCTCCAACAGAGACTGTTCCTGTCACTTTCCTCCTCTGACTAGTTTCTCTTTCTAAGATGGCTTCTCTACTTATATCTTCCTTCTATGTGCTCCCCTTAACTACTTCCTCCACCCACACCCACTATGTGGTTCCCCCTCTCTGGGTTCCCCCCACTCCAGCCAGGAAAGGGGCTCAGCAAGAAGCAGAGGCATCTTGCCCCTCCTGCTTGCCTGGAGTGGTGTGTGTTGGATGCAGGTGTTAGGGTCCTGAGCTGTACTCCTTCCTTACCTGAGAGTGAGATGCCACATCTATGGCTGAGATGCAACACCTCTGTGGTGACCGAACCCTCAGGGGCGCCACACGCGCGACGCTACATTTGATTCAGCCGCGCTTTTAAAGGGCCCACACTTTTAAAGGGCCCCCGCCACCAATTTTCTCACTCTCATATCTGGGCCCACCGGGAAATTTCCCGATTTCCCGCCAGGCCAGACCGATCCTGACTCCATAGGAGATCATGAGCTGCTTGCCATCAAATTTGTGCTGGAGGAGTAGCGCTACCTGCTGGAAGGGGCTTTGCACCCGGTGATCATCTACACAGATCACAAAAACCTGGCCTATTTACAAAACGCCCAGAGACTAAATCCGCGTCAGGCCCAGTGGTCTCTGTTCTTTGCCAGTAAGTGTAGGGATAGTCCAGGTGGAAAGGAAAATAAAGCGGGAAATGTACTGTATTACTGAAGCTAGAAACGGAGGGTGCTGTGCCTGATACTGCGTGTGCCAATCGGATGTCCTTGAACTGTGAAGGAAAGTTTTGTTGGTTAAAATGAATTGGATGTGCACTGAGTTGTGTACGGCTGTTCCTAAATATGGATTTAATGCCCCAAAGTTGTAGTCTACCTGATGATGTTTGCACAATGTTAATATTTTACTTTGCAGATAACGTACATTAGAATTCAGAACATACACACGTGGTCAAAATTGTTGATACTCCTCGTTTAATGAAAGAAAAACCCACAATGGTCACAGAAATAACTTGAATCTGACAAAAATAATAATAAATTAAAAATCTATGAAATTGAACAAAATGAAAGTCAGACATTGTTTTCTGCTTCCACAGAATTTAAAAAAAATGAAACTCATGAAATAGACCTGGACAGAAATGATGGTACCCCTGAAAATAATGTGACAAAAGGGACATGCTAAATCAAATTGTGTCCACTAATTACTATCACAGGTGTCTACAATCTTGTAATCAGTCAGTGGCCTGTATATAGGGCTACAGATACTCACTGTGCTGTTTGGTGACATGGTGTGTACCACACTCAACATGGACCAGAGGAAGCAAAGGAAAGAGTTGTCTCAGGAGACAATCATGTTAAGGGTAAAGGTTATAAGACCATCTCCAAGCAGCTTGATGTTCTCGTAACTACAGTTGCACATATTATTCAGAAATGTAAGATCCATGGGACTGTAGACAACCTCCCTGGACTTAGCCGCAGGAGGAAAATTTATGAAAAATCAAAGAGACGGAAAATACGAATGGTAACAAAAGAGCCCAGGATAACTTCTAAAGAGATTAAAGGTGAACTTCAAGCTCAAGGAACATCAGTGTCAAATCGCACCATCTGTCGTTGTTTGATCCAAAGTGGACTTCATGGGAGACGACCATCATAAAAAAGCCAGACTGGAATTTGCCAAACTACATGTTGACAAGCCACAAATCTTCTAGGAGAATGTCTTATGGACAGATGAGACAAAAATGGAAATTTTTGGCAAGGCACATCAGCTCTATGTTCAGAGACGGAAAAATGAAGCATATCATGAAAAGAACACTGTCCCTACTGTGAAACATGGAGGAGGCTCTGTTATGTTCTGGGGATGGTTTGCTGCATTTGGCACAGGGTGTCTTGAATCTGTGCAGGGTACAATGAGATCTCAAGACTATCAAGGAATTCTGGAGAGAAATGTGCTGCCCAGTGTCTTGGTCTCAGTCGCAGGTCATGGGTCTTGCAACAGGATAATGACCCAAAACACACAGCTAAAAACACCCAAGAATGGCTAAGAGAAAAACATTGGACTATTCTGAAGTGGCTTCTATGAGCCCTGACCTGATCCTATTGAGCATCTTTGGAAACAGCTGAAACAGTCTGGAAAAGGCAACCTTCAACCACGAGACAGCTGGAGCAGTTTGCTCATGAGGAGTCGGCCAAAATACCTGTCGAGAGGTGCAGAAGTCTCATTGACAGTTACAGGAATCGTTTGATTGCAGTGATTGCCTCAAAAGGTTGTTCAACAAAATATTAAGTTAAGAAGATCCATGATTTCTGTCCAGGCCGATTTTATGAGTTTAATTTTTTTTTAAATTCTGTGGAAGCAGAAAAGCAATGTCTGACTGTCATTTGTTCATTTCAAAGATTTTAATTTATTATTACTAATAACTATTTTCAATCTGTCTTAGAGTTTCCTATAGCTTGTAACATGTCATAGATATAATTACATATATCTTTTCCCCCATGCACTTTCACTTTAGTGTATTTACATGTACGCACGTTCCATATACTTATTGTGTATTACAGTATTTGACATTATATGGATCTACTATGTATACTGTATATCCATTTGATGTATCATCACTAATTTTATTATTCCTGCACTTTCTTTACTTTTCTATCATTAATAAATAAGTTTTCCTATAATTCAGTCTCACTCCTGTGCACTTATTTTTTATTATTATTTATTTTTTATTTATTATTTTTTCACTTTTAATATGGGACTTCTAGCACTTATATATCAATATGGTGATATAATATTTTTATTTGTGTATTCTTCTGAGTGTACATCCTCCTTTTTCCCCTCATTGATGGCATATGTCCACTTTATCACTGGGGTTCTGTTTATATAATATCACTTCTATCTTTTATCCCCATTTGGTTATTAATTAATTAATGATTTGCACTGTTTTCATTCTCATACACCTTTCTATGATTATATTGACTCGCCCAGGGGGGATATAGGAGAGACTCGGTACCCGGGCCTTAACCTTCTGTGGGATGTCACAGCAGTCGACTCCCGGGCCCGTACCCTGGGGTCACTCTTTAAAAGGGGTTTTGTTAACAGTTTTGTCTCGTGATGCCACCTGTCAGGGGGAATGACGGACACGCACACAGGGGGTTCGCTTCAGTACCTTTACTGGTGTTGACGGCAGGTACAGTCCAGGGTACTTGATAGGAAGGGTGCACTTCTGGACTCTCCCCAGTGAGCAGGTATAAGGCCTCCTGATCCGTTTCTTCCTTCCTTTAAAGCTTCTGGCCAACCTGGAACTAGGCCTAGCTTTTATGCTGTTTCACTCTCTCACCTGTCTGCTTATAGTAGAACTTTTCTTTGGCTACCACTATCCCTGGATGCTGGGGCCTTCGTGGTTCCTAGTTCTGTAAAATGATGGTAGCTTCAGGTGAACCAGGGGTCTGGAATCCCCCTGGTATGCCTGTTGTCGCTACTGAGTATAGAGGACCCTATAGGCGCGGACCCGGTGTCTGGCTTGTGTTCTGGGGTGAGCTTCAGATGCTCCTCTGCCCCCTTAACTCCTCTCTTCTTGCCTCGGCCACACTCGGGGCCCTCAACACAGCAGCAGACGTGCTGCTTCTTCACTGCTCTAAAGTGTCAGCACACTCTCTCTACCTAACTTCACCCTCCAGTATATATATCCCTAACAGGGCTCCCTCTGGTGGTATGAGGTGGAAGGGTGGAGGTGTCTGTGTGTAGTAAGGGCCTCTTGTGGAGAAGTCCGTCCTTGCATCCTTTTGGAACACGTCTTCGGCCACGTCAAACGGGTTTTTGTTCAGTGGTCTTTGACATAAAACCAATAGGGGGCACTTTAATAAGTGCAACTATTTACAAGGGACAGTTCTTTGGTTATTCACCGTCCATAACCTACAGTCTTTATACCCTCACGGGTAACTAAATGCACACATGTATTTTTCAGTTCACACACAAAAACAAATTTTACATTTTCCTTCTGTACCCTTACGGGTAACTATTTACACTGTAGGCATTTTGTACCTTATTCCCTATACCTGGTAGGGATTTGGCCTTGTGTGCTGTGTGTGGATCTACGTAGCACTGGGGTGATACTGGTGTCTATGCATGCACTATCCGCTAACCTATCAGGTGTACGTGCGGGTAAGTTATAGAACTGCCTCAATCTCTCTATGGGACTGGCAAGTGCACTGTTTACTGAACCCTCAGGTTCTGCTTCAACTGGTGATCCTCCTCTTACTGGGGACTCTTCCTGTTCCTGAGCAGGTTCTTCTAGGGTGCTCACAGGCTCTTCTTGTGGTGGAGGTTCTTCTGGTGGCTGACAGAAGTGTATCACTGGTATGATTACTGCTCCATCGAGTTGAGGCCAGTCTGCAGGGAAGTCTCCTAGAACTGTATGAACTACATCTTCCTTGGGTTTTTCCGGTATTATAAGAGGTACTTCTTCCTCCTGTGTCTTCAGTAGACCTGGGCACAATTTAAAGTGGTCTCTTGAGACTGTTGTGGTTGTCCTACCTCCATCCTTGCTGATCAGGCAGGTTTTGGTGTTGTCAAATCTGGAATTTAACACGGTGTAGGGCTCTCTTTCCCACTGGTCATCGAGCTTGTGACCCCTTCTTTTCCGCTTTAGCACTATTTCTCCTGGTGCCAAGGGTTCTGCTGGTGCATGCTTGTTATACTGGCCTTCTTGTCTTTCCCTGACTTTGTTTAGGCTGTCTGCAACACAGGCCTGTACTCTCCTGTACTGCTCTTGCCGATTTGTGTCCCAGTCTTCAGTGGACATATCCGCAGCAGGTTCTACCACACCGAGATCCAGGTCCATGGGCAATTTTCCAGGTCTTGCTCTCATGAGGTACGCTGGGGTACAATTAGTATAACTCACAGGTATGTGGTTATACAGGTCCACTAGGTCAGGTAGCTTTTCTGGCCACTGGTTCCTCTCCTCCAAAGGTAGGGCTTTTAACAGGTCAATGACGATGTTATTCATTTTCTCACACATACCATTGGTTTGAGGATGATACGGTGTAGTCCAGATCTTCTTGCATCCGTACAGAGACAGAATTCTTTAAACAGCTTCAAAGGCAGGGCCTTGATCTGCTAGCACCTTGTCCGGGTATCCATGGGGCCTGCAGAAGAAGGCTTGGAACGTTCTTGCTGCAGTTTCTGCTGTCAGATCCTTGACAGGGGCCACAACCAGGAACCGGGAATAGTGATCCACCATGGTCAGTGCATAGGAATAGCCTGATCTGCTGGGTGACAGTTTGACGTGATCCAGAGCGACAATCTCCAGGGGTTGGGTTCTTTTGATGGACTGCAAGGGTGCTTTCTGACTTCCGTAGTCCTTCCTTCTGAGGCTACAGGGCCCACAATTCCAGCACCACCTTTCTATGGAACTCCGCATTCCAACCCAATAGAACCGGTCCTTCAGCAGGGTTTCCAGCTTCTTCCAGCCAAAGTGACCTGCTTGGTCATGGTAGGCTTCTAGCACCATCTGGATATCTGTCCTGGGTACTACAATCTGCCACACCATTTCATGGGTTCTGGGGTTGACGTACCTTCTGCACAGCTTTTCTCTGTAGATGAACAGCCAGCTTCTCTCATTCCACAGGTGTTTGGCTTGTGAAGGAGCATCCTTCTCCAGGTGAGAACCTTCTTGGGTTATCAGTCCTTTGATGAAGATGACAACCGGGTCACTGTCCTGGGTCTCCTTCCAGCTGTGATGAGGTAGAGGGTTTGGCGTCCTACCATGACATCTTCTGGAGGCGTGTTGCTCGTGGACCATTCCATTTCTGTGGAAAGCAGGTAATTCAATTTCTTCTAGGTCATCCACTTCATCCTCAGTGTCCGACTGGTGGGGCATTCTTGACAGGGCATCAGCATTAGTGTTCTTGTGACCTGCCCGGTACTTGATTGTGAACTGGTAATGCGACAATTTGGCCACCCAACGCTGTTCCATGGCTCCCAACCTGGCTGTCTCCAGGTGTGTCAAGGGGTTATTATCGGTAAAGGCTGTAAATTTAGTTGAGGCTAGGTAATGTTTGAATCTTTTAGTGATAGCCCAGACCAAAGCCAGGAACTCCAGCTTAAAGGAACTGTAATTCTCTGGGTTCCTCTCAGTAGGGCGAAGCTTCCTACTGGCATAGGCAATTACCTTTTCTCTGCTGTTTTGCTTCTGGGACAACACAGCTCCCAGTCCCTTGTTGCTGGCATCTGTGTATAACAGAAAGGGTTGACTGTAGTCGGGGTAAGCTTGGATCTCCTCCCCGGTTAGAGTCTCCTTCATCAATGCAAAGGACTCAGTCTGTTCTTTGCCCCACTGGAATGGGGGACTTTTACCTCTTTTGGACTGTTCTACTAGGAGATCTTGTAAAGGTGCTGCCTTTTTGGTGTAGTCCTTAATGAACCTCCTGTAGTACCCGACCGGTCCCAGAAATTGACATACTTCTTTGATGTTCCTTGGTTCAGGCCACTTCTGGATGGCAGTGACCTTCTCTGGGTCTGGTGCTTCCCCCTCTGAGCAGACTACGAGTCCCAGGTACTGAACCTTCCGTTTGAGCAGGTGGCACTTGGAAGGTTTTAGTTTCATCCCATACCGGGACAATGCCTCAAATACCTCCGCCAGGTGCTTTAGATGGTCTTCATACGTCCTCGAGTACACGATAACGTCATCCAGGTATAGCAGCACTGTCTCGAAGTTCCGGTGTCCCAAGCAACACTCCATCAACCTTCCGAGTGCCTTGCAGAGTCCAAACGGCATGCTCTTGAATTTGCATAATCCCATCGGGGTGGTGAAGGCTGTCTTCTCCCGGTCTTCCTCAGCGACAGAAACTTGCGAGTACCCGCTAGTGAGATCCAATGTAGAGAAATAATTGGCAGATTTCAGTGCAGCCAGGGATTCCTCTATACGGGGAAAAGGGTATGCATCTTTATGTGTTATTTGATTAATTTGTCTATAATTTACACACATCCTCATGCTACCGTCCTTCTTTCTGACCAGGACTAGGGGAGCTGCCCAGGGGCTACAGATATCCCTTACTACCCCTGCCTTTTTCATGTCATGCAACATTTCTTTTGCTTTTTGGTAGTGTGCTGGTGGTATGGGTCTGTAACGCTCCTTAATGGGTGGATGGTTACCTATGGGTATGTGGTGTTGTACCCCTTTGACCCTTCCAAAATCAAGTGGGTGTTTACTAAACACCTGTTCGTATTCCTGAACCACTCTGTAAACACTGTGTTTTTGATAGACAGGAGTGGCGTCAGTTCCAACATGGAGCTGTTGACACCATTCCTCCAGCTGAGTTTCGGAGTCATTGTCTTCCACCGTATCTGGTGGGGTAAAGGATTCCATGGTGTGTATGGCATTATTATTCACAGTATACAGTCTGGCAACAGTGGCGTATCTTGGAAATTTGACTTCCTCCTCCCCACAATTTAGGAGGCGTACAGGTACCCTCCCATTGCACACATCAACTACCCCTCTAGCAGTTAGGAGTCTAGGTCTGTCTGTGCTCTGAGTTTACAGGCTCTACTACCGCCTGGCAGTTTTGTCCCTTGAGACCTATTGCTGCCTTACACCAAATCAGCATTTCACTCATTGGGGGAATCACAATGGGTATCAGGTCTGGTAATGTACAGGTGACATTACCAATCTCACCACCTGTTAGCTTTACCTTTTGCTGGTACAGGAGGGCTCGAATCTCTCTCTGGAGCACCTTCCTCTGCCCCGGTTTGGCAGTGTCAGCAATCTGTTTGAGTAAAAACAACACTTCTCCCAAACAGTTACCAACAACATTTGTGCCAAGTATCATATATGGGTTTGTATCACCAGGGTTAGACTCTATTACAATCAGTCCTTGGTCCTTTAGTTCCACCCTTCCCACCTTCACTGTCACATCCTTAACCCCGACTAGGTTCAGAGGAAGGCATACACAGAGAGGTTTGGGGCTGGCGGGCGGAGTTCATCTATGGACCAGTACCTTTTGTAAAGAACGTCAGGTATGATGGTTACCTGTGACCCGGTGTCTAGTAGTGCAGGTGTTGCGATGCCGTCCAGCACAATAGACAGGAAAGGCCTTCCTCCTACAAACCGGTAGTACCAGCTCAATGGGCCTGGTTGATCTACTCCTCGGTGTCGGCCCTTGGCCCCAGGGTTTGCCCATTTAAAGGACAGATCCGTGTGATGTGGCCTGCCTTGTGGCAACGGTAGAAGATGAGTTCTCCTGGAGGGCGACGTCGGTCGGTTGGCCTCCCACGGGGTGGCATTGTCCTCCTTCTTCTCCTCATCCAGGGGACATCCTCAGGGCTGTCGGCGAGTAGGATCCTTCCTTCTGGCTCGGGCTCCGTCTGTAGCTGCAGGGCGCTTAGGACAGTGGCCAGGGTTTTACTTAGCTGACACACTTCAGAGCGCAGGATGTCCAGCTCGCTAGAGGAAGCTGCTTGCACTTTTGCCTCAGCCGCTAATGAAGGGGCAGTGAGTGCTGTGGGCATTGGGGTGGCCCCTCCCTGGTAACGCTGTATAGCAGTATCTGATGTTTCCAGGGGCTGAAGGCATTTAATAGCCATGTCCTTCAGGGCGTCAAAGGTGGCATTTGGATGATCTAAGGCCCACCACCGTACAGTTCTGCTCTCCTCCTGGGACCTTAACCCCCGGATGAATTGTTCTATCAGCATTTTGACTTCATCAAGTATGCTGACTGGGCTAATCTGTTTCAGGGCCCGCAGGGCCTCTTGTAAACACCAGGCATAGTCCCGGTTGCTGTCCTCAGGTTTCTGGGTACAGTGGTAGAACCTCATCCGAAGATCTGTCTCAGTGCGGTTTTCAAAGACAGTTTGCAGCCTCTTAAATATAATAGATACTGATTCCTGGTCTGCGGACGGCCAGGTTTCAACTTCCCGCTCTGAGGCACCAGCCAATTGTCCCAGCACAACAGCGGTTCTCTGTTTACCAGTCATTGAGTACATGTCCAATACACTACATATTTTCCTTTTGAACCCAGACAGGGTGTCTGGTTTGCCGTCATACTGGGGAAGGCATTTCGCTCCGGGGACTTATGGCAGGGCCATGGGTATCACTGGAGTCACGACCCCTGCTGGTGGGGCGGCCGCTCCGGCCTGAGCAGCGCCGGGCACCAGTTGAGCATCGAGAGCGTTAACTGGTGCTCCGGCGTCTTGCTGGTCGTCGGCCATGGTTGCGCTCCCCTAGTAAACCGTAGCCTACCTTCTTTACTTTTATCAGGTAGGCCGCAGCTCCGCAGATCATAGTCTCCTTCCAGGACCTGACGCTTTCTGTTGCTGCGTCAGAGCGCGAGGCGGGGCTTGAGCTTCGCGCGCGACCAATGGTCACGCGTCTCTGGTTCCCGCAGTTACAACCCTCTTCTTCCCGCGCGGCGACGCAGTAATGGTGGCGATGTTCACCACAGTTAAAACACAGTTCAAATACGGCACACAGTACCCGGTGGCAACGGACATGAAATATTGTCCGTGACGCCAGAAAGAGTGTGACTCGCCCAGGGGGCATGTAGGGGAGACTCGGTACCTGGGCCTTGACCTTCTGTGGGATGTCACGGCAGTCGGCTCCCGGGCCCGTACCCTGGGGTCACTCTTTAAAAGGGGTTTTGTTAACAGTTTTGTCTCTTGACGCCACCTCCGGGGGTGATGGGATGGCAGCTGGGATGTTTCTGCTCCCCACAGGCGGAGCGGGCCCCCGGGGCAGGCTTGATGGAAGGGATGCAGATGAGAGGTGGCCCGGTCGGGTCAGGGGGAATGACGGATACGCACACAGGGGGTTCGCTTCAGTACCTTTACTGGTGTTGACGGCAGGTACAGTCCAGGGTACTTGATAGGAAGGGTGCACTTCTGGATTCTCCCCATTGAGTGGGTATAAGGCCTCCTGATCCGTTTCTTCCTTCCTCTAAAGCTTCTGGCCAGCCTGGAACTAGGCCTAGCTTTTATGCTGTTTCACTCTCTCACCTGTCTGCTTGTAGTAGAACTTTTCTTTGGCTACCACTATCCCTGGACGCTGGGGCCTTCGTGGTTCCTAGTTCTGTAAAATGATGGTAGCTTCAGGTGAACCAGGGGTCTGGAATCCTCCAGGTATGCCGGTTGTCCCTACTGGGTATAGAGGACCCTGTAAGTTCGGACCCGGTGTCCGGCTTGTGTCCTGGGGTGAGCTTCAGATGCTCCCCTGCCCCCTTAACTCTTCTCTCCTCTCTCTTTGCCTTGGCCACACTCGGGGCCCTCAACACAGCAGCAGACGTGCTGCTTCTTCACTGCTCTAAAGTGTCAGCACACTCTCTCTACCTAACTCCACCCTCCAGTATATATATCCCTAACAGGGCACCCTCTGGTGGTATGAGGTGGAAGGGTGGAGGTGTCTGTGTGTAGTAAGGGCCTCTTGTGGAGAAGTCCGTCCATGCATCCTTTTGGGTCCTGTGGTACCTGTAGTAGCAGGGTGCCACAATATCAAGGGACGACCATCATGACACTTCCTTGCTTCCTTTATGACTGAAGTATTGATTAATGGCTCTATGCTGGGGAGATCTTATGATGTGCTTATCCTTACTTGGATTTGGTGCATCTCTTTCCATACTGCGGTTAGCTTTGCGGGCCGAATTAGGTTGCCGTGGTGACGCGTCCTCCAACGTCACTTCTCCCCTCCTCACGGGCTGACGCGTCGGCCGGTGGGCGGGGCCTGGTGACGTGGCACGCTGCTGCCGCTGCTTTCGTTCTGTTGCGGTTTCCAGAAGCGCCGATGCAGCCACACGTGAGTACACTGAGCACGGCTCAATATAGGGGAGCTTCCCTACCCCCTATGTATCCTTCCCCCCAAAGAAGCGGAACGTGAAACGCGCGTTGGGGTTGTCCTTTTTCTCACAGTCACCAGGTTGCATTGCCTGTTCCCTCCACTCCTTATATACCTGCCGTGTTATGATGTATTATGTCTGCTTTATGTTGAATGGATCTCTCTTGACACAAGTCTATATTGCATTTTAACCAGCACTCAGCTATATGTCTTCTCGCCATAACTTCTGGTCTTCCTAGGGTTTTTGTGGTAGTGTTACCATATTGAGTTTTATTCTTTTTTCCTTAAAGGTTATATACAACACTATCTGTGGACTTTTTTCCTCATATATATTGCATGCAACACTTTATAGCCTCTAATGATAAAGTATTCACTTGACAGGTTTTCATACCGTTGAGTTTATTTGTGTGACTCTATATCTTGGGTCCTCACTATCACTAATTGCTGTATTATTATTATTTTTTCTATTGCCTGCGACACTTTACAGGCCTTCTATGTGAGGCGTCCCCCTGGGCCGCTGTGTGGGGGAATACCCAGAGCCAGGTCTCTGTGTAATGCTAGGGGTTATAGTCTCCGTGGCGGCGACCCAGTCCCGTGGCTCAGGGTGGTCAAACCAGTGGCGGATCTGTTTACTTGGTTTTTAATGTTGAAATGTCCGACTACGCCACCCGTGGATTGCAGTCACTGAGAACCGTCGCTGCAGGGCAGACCGCTGAGGCTGATGTTGTGTGCGCAGCAGAGGGTAGTATAACTCCCCATGGGAGGAGAATAGCCTCAGGGCAGCATGTGTAGATGGTGAAGGTCACGGTGCATGGGCGCAGCAGAAATGACTCAGAGTCCGTGCAGTGCAGTTCAGGGTCTTTACTGTTGGTAATGAAGAAGGCCCTGCGGGGAGTACTGGCTAACATTAGAGGCCTGGTCAGTCTGTGAGCGAACAAGAGTCCCCCTGGCCAGGTGGAGGTGTAGGCCTTCCCGTCTGACTGCACTCTTCCTGGCTACCCTGCTGTAGTCGTGTGGTAGCCCACGTCCCTGAGTGTACCATGTGGTGCTCACCTGTATGGCTGGTGACTTGGGGCCTTTGGTACCTTCCGCTCCTCGATGGCGGTGCCGGTCCCTTGCTTTTGACTGAGCCTCCGGGCTTTCTATGGCCAGAGGACCTGGAATCCCCTGCCAGGTGGTTTCTGCTGCTGGATGTGAATATCCTCACAGCCTCGGACTCCGGTGTCCGGTTCTCTGCGTCTTCAGCCAGGACGAGCTCAGCTTGCTCCTGTCCCTGGTCTTCAGCTCCTGGCTCCTACAGAGCTCCTTGCTGCTCTGTCCCTGTCTCTGGTACTTCTCACTAACCCCGCCCCAGATCAAGTTTATAAAGGGCAGGTTCCTCCCCTCCCTGGACTGAGGCAGGAGGCGTTGCATGCAAATGTGCTCCTGACCAGGAAAACCCATGCTCGCTCTCAGACATGGTATTTCTACCACTGTGGCAACCAGACCCCCTGGGGTGCCACATATGCCTCTATATTATCCTTGTATGTGCTGATACCTATTACCTCGCTCACACTCTCGGTCATACTCCCAACCTACTGACTGTGGGATCCTTCTATTTACTTCTCCTTTTTTAGTACTGTGTTTTTTACTGACTGTTTTAATGAATTTAACCGCTTCCCGACCGCCCACTGTGCATAAACGTCGGCGCTGCCTGGGCTCTGTGCAGCACTGACGTTTATGAACGGTCGGCGGTCCCGCAGCCCTCAGGACCCCCAGGGTCCTGCAAGTGCTACGGTTGCGGTTCAGAGCGACAGCTCTGACAGGGGACATCATCGGGACCTGATTGGATCAGGTCCCAATGATGTTAACCCTTTCCTATCTTCTATATGCCGCAATCTATAGTGATCGCAGCTAATAGAAGATAGTGAGAGGAGAGGTGGTCGTCCACTTACCTCTCCGACGGCCCCCTGATGCCTTCCAGGACCTGCCGTTCTTCTGGCAGCTGGAGGTCAGTCTGCAGCTGAAGCCTAGCAGGAGAGAGACAGTGTGAAACTGTCAGCAAACTTCTCATGCAATGTAATACATGTCTTGGAAACGGCGCGCGAATTTGTTTAATTTGTTTATCCTAGGGTATCACAAGAAAGAAGACAGACATCAAGTCAGCAGGGACAAGGAGCAGCATGGCAGATGTGACAACCTACATGGTGAGCTGCAACATGTGCTACATGTTCACAGATCGACCAGAAGCTGAAACCAACTTCACCTGCCAGAAGTGTAGACTACTGGCTCTTTTAGAAGAAAAGGTGCGGGGGCTGGAAGAAAGAATTGCGACATTAAAACTCATCAAGGAAAATGAAGACTTCCTGGACAGAACAGAAGCGTCACTACTGGTCACAGAAAGTGAAGGAAGCGTCAGAGAACCTCCAGAGGCAGACAAGTGGAGGCAAGTGACCAAAAGAAGCAAGAAGACCATGGAGACACCACCAACCACACAACTGAGAAACAGATTCCAAGGACTTGTGGAGGATGAAGATGACACACCTAAGGATGAGGAACTACCAGCAAGCAAAAAAGAAAAGAGCACCCAGAAACACCCAGAATCGACAAGAAAAAGGACAGCCAAGAAGGGAAGAAGAGTGGTGGTGGTGGGAGACTCACTACTGAGAGGAACAGAAGCAGCTATCTGCAGACCGGACATAACCGCAAGAGAAGTATGCTGCCTCCCAGGGGCTAAGATCAAGGATGTTACCAATAGGATACCGAAGCTCATCAGTTCCAAGGATGTCCACCCATTTCTTCAGATACATGTTGGCACCAATGACACGGCAAAGAAGGACCTACCGACAATCTGCAAGGACTTTGAAGCATTGGGGAAGAAAATAAAAGAACTGGATGCGCAGGTAGTTTTTTCTTCTATCCTTCCAGTAGACGGGCATGGCGTCAGGAGATGGAACAGGATCCTTGATGTGAACAACTGGCTGAGACGATGGTGCAGACAACAAGGATTTGGATTCCTGGACCACGATGTGAATTACCTCTATGACGGACTCCTTGCCCGAGACGGACTACACCTCAACAAACCCGGGAAACACACATTCGCCAGGAGACTCGCAACACTCATCAGGAGGGCGCTAAACTAGAAGAAGAGGGGGTGGGAAGAAAAACGCCGGACACGAACATGAAACCAGAGAACATACTAATGAAAGATATGAAGTGCGACAAAGAAGGTCCAAGACAAGATACGTGGAAAGGAGGTAAGAAAATTTCTAATACAATCCACAGGGAGAAGATTGGAACAAAACAAAATCGTGTAAACTGCGTGCTAGCAAATGCCAGGAGCCTGACAAAGAAGATGGATGAACTGGAAGCAGAAATATCTACAGGTAACTATGACATAGTGGGAATAACCGAGACATGGTTAGATGAAAGCTATGACTGGGCAGTTAATTTACAGGGATACAGTCTGTTTAGAAGGGATCGAAGAAGTCGGAAAGGGGCTGAAGTCTGTGTATATGTAAAGACGTGTCTAAAGCCTACAATACGGGAGGATGTATGGGAGGGAAATGAGGAGGTCGAGTCCTTATGGGTGGAGATACATGGGGCAAAAACAATAATAAAATTATCATAGGAGTCTGTTATAAACCACCAAATATAGCAGAAGCCACGGAAAGTCTATTAATGAGACAAATAGACGAAGTAGCAAAAAATAACGAGGTGATTATTATGGGGGACTTCAACTACCCCGATATAGACTGGGAAACCGAAAGCTGTAGATCTCAGAAAGGAAACAGGTTTCTGTCAATTATCAAAGACAATTATTTGTCACAACTTGTGCAGGAACCAACTAGAGGGACGGCCCTTTTAGACTTAATATTAACTAACAGGCCAGACAGAATAACTGAGGTGCAGGTCGGGGGGCACCTGGGAAATAGTGACCACAACATTATACAATTCCACATGTGCTTCAGTAGGTGCCCAGCAAGGGAGTCACAAAAACACTGAACTTCAGCTAAGAGATGCCCTTCACCTTATAGACTGGGATAGTATCTTCAGTAATAGGAGCACGGATAGAAAATGGGAAATTTTCAAAACAGTCCTACATAGTCACTGTAGAAGGTACATACCTTATGGGAATAAAAGGGCGAGGAATAGGAGGAAGCCAATGTGGCTAAATAAGGAAGTCAAGAGGGCAATGAAAAACAAAAAAAGGGCTTTCTGTAAACTTAAACAAGAAGGCAGCGAGGAAGCGCTAATATCTTATAGGGAAAAAAAACAAAATCTGTAAGAAACAAATAAGAATAGCAAAAGAGGAGACAGAGAGACTAATTGCCAAGGAAAGTAAAACGAATCCCAAACTGTTCTTTAACTATATAAACAGTAAAAGGATTAAAACTGATGGCGTTGGCCCATTGAAAAATAACCTGGGTAAAATCATAGAGGGCGATGAGGGTAAAGCGAACCTACTCAATAGCTTCTTCTCCACTGTTTTCACAAAAGAAAACAATTTATCGGAGGAAATGCAGAGTGATAAAGTAAACCCTCCGCTAAATATCACCCACCTAACCCAGGAGGAAGTTCAGAAACGCCTAAATAATATCAAAATAGACAAGTCACCAGGCCCAGATGGCATACACCCCCGGGTACTAAAAGAATTAAGTAATGTGATAGACAGACCGCTGTATCTTATATTCAAGCACTCTTTATGGACGGGACTGTCCCACTAGACTGGCGCCAAGCAAATGTGGTACCAATATTCAAAAAGGGGTCTAAAAGTGACCCTGGGAACTATAGACCAGTCAGCTTAATGTCTGTTGTGGGTAAATTGTTTGAAGGATTTCTTAGAGATGCTATTGTAGAATATCTTAATGATAATAACTGTCTAACTCCATATCAACATGGATTCATGAGGGATCGCTCCTGCCAAACAAACCTGATGGCCTTCTATGAGGAGGTGAGCTCGCAGCTGGACCGGGGAGAGTCAGTGGATGTTGTAGACCTTGACTTCTCCAAAGCGTTTGATACCGTGCCACACAAAAGGTTGGTATATAAAATGAGAATGCTTGGTCTGGGGGATAATGTGTGCAAGTGGGTAAATAGCTGGCTGAGTGATAGAAAGCAGAGGGTGGTTATCAATGGAGTAAGCTCAGGGGGTGTCAGGGTTACTAGCGGGGTGCCTCAAGGGTCTGTCTTGGGCCCTATATTATTTAATATATTTATTAATGATCTAGTGGAAGGGTTGCATAGTAAAATAGCAATATTTGCAGATGATACTGAACTTTGTAAAGTAGTTAATACAGATGAGGATAGGGCACAGCTACAGGAGCATTTAGATAAATTGGGGAGTTGGGCCAAAAAATGGCAAATGGGGTTCAATGCCGATAAATGTAAGGTCATGCACATGGGAAAGAAAAACAGCAGTCACCCATACATATTAAATGGGAAACCGTTGGGGAAATCTGACATGGAGAAGGACCTGGGCATCTTGGTTAATAGCAAATTAAATTGGAGTGCCCAGTGTCAGGCAGCAGCTGCGAAGGCAAATAGAGTCATGGCATGCATCAGAAGAGGAATAGGGGCATATGATGAGAACATTGTTCTTCCTCTGTATAAAGCGCTGGTAAGGCCGCACTTAGAATATTGTGCACAGTTCTGGGCCCCGGTGCTCTGGAAAGACATATTGGAGCTAGAGAGGGTACAAAGGAGGGCGACTAAGGTAATAAAGGGAATGGAGGGACTAGAATACCCAGAGAGGTTGTCAAAATTTGGCCTATTTACGTTGGAAAAGAGAAGGCTTAGGGGAGACCTCATAAACATGTATAAATACATCAGGGGGCAGTACAGAGATCTCTCCCATGACCTGTTTATACCAAGGATGGTGACAAAGACGAGGGGGCACACTATGCGTCTGGAGGAAAGGAGGTTCCTGCACCAGCATAGAAGGGGATTCTTTACGGTCAGAGCCGTGAGACTCTGGAACTCTCTGGGAGAGGAAGTGGTGATGTCCAACTCACTTAATGAGTTCAAGAGAGGCCTGGACGCCTTTCTTCAGAACAATAAAATTACATCTTATGCTTAGTTAATTAATCCAGGGATTTAATCTGACTGCCAGATTGGTGTCGGGAAGTGAATTTTTCCTCAATGATGTAAATTGGCCTATACCGCATGGTTTTTTGTTTTTTTTGCCTTCCCCTGGATCAACACTGCGGAATAGCTGCAGTGCACAAGAAATAGGCTGAACTGGATGGACGCTTGTCTTTTTTCGGCCTTATAAACTATGTAACTATGTAACTATGTATTACATTGCATGAGAACAGTAATTAGAAAAATAAAAATTAATGTCCCATACAGGACTAAGTAAAAATGTAAAAAAAAGTCTAAAACATGTTTTCAAACTGTTAAAAAAAATCACAAAATAAATAAAAATAAATAAATAAAATATTAAACCAATAAATCCGTATATTTATGCAAAAACAAAAAGAGTACACATATCTGGTATCGTCGCATCTGAAACAACCCAATCTATAAAACTGTCACACTAATTAACTCCTTCTGTGCACACCGTAATAAAAATAAATAAAAAACGGAGCAAAAAACTATGCTTTTTCATCATATTGGCAAACAAAAAGTGGAAAAAAATGTGATCAAATATCAAAATGGAAATAAAAATGGTACCGCTGAAAACATCATCTTGTTCCACAAAAAAAAAGCCGCCATACAGCTTCATAAGCCAAAAGATAAAAAAGTTATAGCTCTCAGAATAAAGCGATGCAGAAAAAATATTTTTTCTATAAAATTGTTTTATTGTGTAAAAGCACCAAAGCATAAAAAAATATACAGTAAGTGTAGTATCGCTGTAAATGTACTGACCCGAAGAATAAGGCTGCCTTATCACTTTTACCACACGCAGAACGGCATAAAAAAAAACTCAAAAAACAATTCCTGAAATCCTGGAATCAAAAAATTTCACGTACCCAAAAATGGTACCAATAAAAATGGCAACTCGTCCCGCAAAAAACAAGCCATCACATGACTCTGTCGGCCAAAATATGAAAAAATTATAGCTCTCAAAATATGGCGATGCAAAAACTAGATTTTGCAAAAAAAAGCGTCTTTTAGTGTGTGACAGCTGTCAGTCATAAAAACCCGATATAAATCTGGTATCTCTGTAATTGCAACGACCCGAAAAATAAACTTATCACTTATACCGCACGAGGAACGGCGTAAAAAAATAAATAAAATAAATAAAACCAATTCTTCACCTGCTACTGATTTGTTTATTATGTCTCCCAAAGATCGCAGTAAGACTCTGCTCACATTTATCTTGCGCTCTACGCTGAGCACTTACATCAGAGTTTCCGTGTAAATCTCTGAAATACGTGATTCAGCCGGAACCCATGACGGAAGATTCCCTGTAATGAGGCAGATATAGGCCACTCTGGATGCCATCTGGCCTGGGATCCCACGGTGTCATTTGTTTTAGGCGTGCATAAAAGTGCGGTTGACCACAGTTTTGTGCACTTCTGAAAAAAAGGACACCGCTAAACAGAGGCCAGACGGAGTCCAGAGTAACTCTGCTGCCTCATTACAGTGAATGGATCCTGCAGGGGTTTCATCTGAATTACATCACTTGGAAATTTAGATGGAAACCCCGATGTAAGTGCTCAGCCTAGAGCGCCGGATAAATGTTATGTAAAATGTTCCCAATAAAAGCTTCAACTCAGTCCTCAAAAAAAGCTAGTCCCCCACTCAGGACCGTCATCTGTTAAAAATATAAGGGACTTCCAAGTTACTGGTAGCAGAAAGGCTCTGGAAAAGCGAAATGGCCCTTGCCCCCCAAAAGAAATTCAGAAAATTTTGTGCTCCCAAATCCAAATGCCTATTCTACAATAATTTGTTCTCCAATTGTCAAATAGCGCTTCTTCCCCCCCAGATCTCGCTGTATGGCTGAGCGGTACAATACAGCCACATATGGGGTATTGCCACTTTTGGAAGAAATTGTGTGACGCATTTCGGCACCATTTTTACCCATTGCCCTGTGTGAAAATGTAAAATCTGAGAGTAAAATATTTTTTTGTGGTAAAAATACAATTATGTTTTCTTCACTGTCCAATGGTATAAATGTAAAAATTAAAAAATACTCACTACTTCCCTAGATGAATTCCTTGAGAGGTGTAGTTTCCAAAATGGTGTCACTTGTGGGGGTTTCTGCTGTTTAGGCACATCAGGGGCTCTCCAAACGCAACATGGCGTCCGCTAATTATTCAAACAAATTTTACTTTAAAAAAGTCTAATGGCGCTCCTTCCCTTCCGAACCCTGCAGTGTGCCCAAACAGTGGTTTTCCCTCACATATGGGGTATCAGCGCGCTAATGAGAAATTGCACTACAAATTGTGTATTCCATTTTTTCCTGTTACCCCTGTGAAAATAAAAAAATTAGGTCTAAACTAACATTTTTGTGAAAAAAAGTTAAATGTTCATTGTTTTCTTCCACATTCCAAAAATTCCCATGAAACACCTGAAGGGTTAATAAACTTCTTGAATGTGGTTTTGAGCACCTTGAGGGGTGCAGTTTTTAGAATGGTGTCACTTTTGGGTATTTTCTGTCATAAAGACCCCTCAAAGTCACTTCAAATAAGATGTGGTCCCTAAAAAAATATTTTTGTAAATTTTGTTGGAAAAATGAGAAATCGCTGGTCAACTTTTAACCCTTATAGCTTCCTAACAGAAAAAAATTTTGGTTCTAAAATTGTGCTGATGTAAAGTAGACATGTGGGAAATGTTATTTATTAACTCTTTTGTGTGACATATCTCTCTGATTTAAGGGCATGAAAATTCAAAGTTTGAAAATTGCGAAATTTTCACAATTTTCACCAAATTTCTGATTTTTTTCACAAATAAACGCAAGTGATATCGAAGAAATTTTACCACTATCATGAAGTACAATAAGTCACGAAAAAACACTCTCAGAATCAGGGGGATCCGTTGAAGCGTTCCAGAGTAATTACCTCATAAAGTGACAGTGGTCAGAATTGAAAAAATTGGCCCGGTCACGAATGCAAAAACAGGCTCTGGCGCGAAGTGGTTAAATAAATATTGATTTTATTGGCATCTATGCTTCATTTATCTTGATTGGATTGCTTTAAGACTGAAGTATTGCATTGAATAGACCCCTTTATGCCTTTGGATTAAAATGTCATATGTTGCAGTTGTGCAAAGTACTTATGCAAAAGACATGTAAATTATACTTGTGACGAATGCAAACAGTAAATTTAGCACCGTGAACCTTATTTACCATTTTATATAGAAAAAACTGAACTTTTTTTCTTTTTTTTAAATATATTTACATACAGTTTGATGCGATTAGTGATAGTTTACAGTTATATAAAGATTATTTTTTTATGTGCAAATGTGCAATATGCATGAATATTGCAATAAGGCCATGTAACACACTAACCCATAATAGTTAAAGATACACTAGACTGTCAGCCAATAGTGTCTGGGTCGAATCAGTATGGGCCTCCGTCAACCCGCTCTATTTTCCAATGGCAGTCGCCACCCCAGACCCTAACAGGTGCCCACACTACACTTTCCTGCAAGGATGAAAGTCTCACACTGTGGGCCACAGTCAATTTCTTCTACCACAGACCTTCTGTCCTTGCCTCCAATTTCCAGAGAGACAACTCATGCTCCCTTCTGCTCACATAACCAAATTTCTGTCCTTCCAATTGGGTCTACACTCACACGACCGAATTTCAATTTCTGCAATAGGGTCTGCGCTATCTGCTATCTTTAGCCTCGACAATCAGGATCTCCTAGCCTCTGTAAGGACTCTGCACCCCTTGCTTAATCCACTTCTAATACTGATCTTGTGTTTCTGGACACACTCATCACCTACGTCAGGCCTATCTCCCACAGGTGACTTGTTACAAGTCTGGGCGAAGACTGACTTCCTGGCTTTTGTATTTTTCTGCTGCAGATCACATGTCCCCTGTGCACCTAGCTCTGCTTTCCTCTCATTCAGCCTGCCTTCTGTGCCTTGGTTGCAATACCCTTTTAGGTTCCTACACCTATAGTCTCTGATCACTACATGGCAGCATCTGCCCACAAATACCTTACAGCTCATTTCTATTATATGAGTCACTCACTCTCCTTACATTCCTCCAGTCTTTAAACTTACCATTACTTGGATGAGAAAGGTTACTTATGCTCTAGACGCTCCTTGACGGTGGTCTCAGAGTCGCCAATATCCAAACACACTCCTGTGTCTGCTGTATTACATACTGCCATATGAAATCATCTTCCGCATACCTCCTGGGTGAAACACGAGCGTTGGTACATTCAGATCTGTGAAGTCCCTCCTGACCTGTCTCTTCTGGGACACTTAGGTCTTGAGACACTCTTCCTGTGATTTTGACCTCTAGCCTACCCTCTAAGCTAGCCCCGGTCATTCTCTCTTCATCAGACACATGTGGCGGTAGCATGTAAGGGTGCCGTACTCTCTCCGGTGCAACGTCTTCTCCTTTCGGGGTGTACTCTCCTTGTCACTCGATGAGGAACAGCCTCCCATGTGTAGTCCAATTTTCCCCAAGGGTGCTTCACTTGAACCAAAACTCAATTCCCCAGCTGTAATGGTGCCTCCTGCACAGGAGTTACTACAGGATGCCTTTTCCCCTGGGGCTTCTGTACAATCTTAAGTCTCAGTGTCTCTAACCGATGTTGGTGTTTCCACACCAAAGTTGTGGTGTTTATCTTCGTACAATCTTCCACTGGATCAAGCTCTAGCTCAGTAACCTTATGGCTGTTATGTCCAAACAGCAACGTGTAAGGCGTGTACCCTGTCGTGGCATGAACCTGGTTACTGTACAACTAGACCACTTCTGGTACAAATTCAGGTCATTTCATCTTCCTGTGTCACGGTGTAGGGGAATGCTGGTGAGGAGATAGCAGATACGGGCTGGGTGAGCAGGGAAAACTAATCTGTCCCTAGACTGGGAACCCTGAATAGCCCTGACCCCGAAGGTATCTCTGATGGTGAGAAGGTTCGGGTCTCCACCCAAAGCCCTAACTCCTTCACAAGCCCTGCACTAATTCCCCTAATCTCCCTCCTCAGAACAAAGGTACGTACAGCAATCTCAAAGGAAAGGACTTCAGTGGCACAAACAAACAGGACTGCACAGCACAGCTTCCACGTATAGATTGAAACTCTATCAGATGCACCACCTGGTGGAAGGAGAGGCTACTTAAAGGCTAAGGGGAGTAGACTCACACAGAAACTCACATCCACCAGGACATGGCAATAGAATTGGCATTAACCCATGCAGTACAAGAGGGAATTTCACAGTTTAAGTTACAGCGGCATCTAGAATAGACCGCAGATACACAGCGCTAGACAGCGTGTGACATCCTGTCATCTTCCTGTTGTCCTCCACAATTCTCAGAATGTAGATAAAGTTATGTTGAAACGTTCACAGTCCCCATTTCCCTATGGGTGCTAGGGTGTAGTTCTGGAATTCTCAATGTTGTACAGTTGGTGCAATTCATCCATGACTTTTCCATGAAAACAGGCTCCTAGCTCAGAGTGAATTCTTTTTGGACACCCGTATACCCACATGAAGTCATGACAGATGGCACAGGCCGCTGACTCGGCTGTTTGATTCCCAGTGGGAGTCATGACTGCAAACTTTTTAAAATGATCCATCATCACCAGACAGTACAAACAACCATTATCGGAGCGGTTGATCATAAGATAGTCCACCATCAGCACTTCCAATGGGAAAGAAATCCTCTTCACCTATATAGATGTTCTGTGTTTAGGGGGTTTAGTCATCTCACCCTGATGGCATTTCCGGTAATCTTCTTTCACCACTCGATTTACTTGTGGCCAATACAGAAACCGTTGTAGCCATTGGAAAGTTTTCTCTGTTCTGAAGTGGGTATCACTCTCATGGGCTTCCTTCTTCACTCTGGGCTTCATTCCTTGTGAAATCATTAGCAGATTACAATGATACAATCTGGGCTACTGCCCAGGGCCAAAGGCTCCAGGGTCCTTTGGCCATATTGTTCTCATTATAATGCTTTTTTTCACCACTGTCGACGGTGCACATCTCCGGACAGGTAGCTTTCCTAAAGCTCAGCTGCCAGCAATTCACGATGGTTTACTGGCATCTACAAGGCTATGTGTGTATGTACTCTTAGGAATAGCAGAATCTTTGGTCCTCTTCTCCACTTTTGGCTGAGGTTCAGAGGATTAATTGGAGACATAGAACCGCTGTTCTCCACTTTGGAATCCAACCCTTCAGATATATGGTATATGATGTATAGTATTGATATACCAAAAATATCAGTAGTAATCAATTAAATTCTAAAAGACATTAATCAATTTAAAATTTGTATTTATTTAGTTTAATTAAATCTTGCATGGAAGGATGAAGACGTGTTCTTGGAGAAGCCTTCAACTTTAGCAGGTGTTTCTTGCTGGTCAGGAGGCCACGGGTAGATGGTTCAAATCCTTCCATACAGGTACAGCATTGATGTTGAACATGCTGTAGTTTCTTCAGGGTGCTAGATGTGGGGGTTTTCTGTCCTCGAGATGTCTAAGGTGCCCTGGTGACAGCAGGCAAAAAAGCATCTTCCTCTGACAGCGCGAGCAGCCCTGGATAATCCACGCCGGCAGGATGATATCATCCGGCAGAAGATGGAACCTATGAGAAAAGATGTAAAACTAATGTAAGTAATGGGACTCCATATTAGAGGGTACTACTGTGGTGTCACTGTGGGAGAACGTTAGAGGAATCTCATCACACAGAGGGCAGGGATCTTTGCCAGTCATCATACATGTGACAATCCCACCACTGACAGATAACATCTGCTCCACATGACTTCTTCTCACTGACATCATACAACATGGAGATTATTGTCACACTTACCTCGCCTACTTTCCCCCTCTTCTACTTTCTCAGTTTTTTCTTGTCTTCTCAGTTTTAGAAAATATTTTCTTTTCTTCTGAACTGGAGATTCTAATCAAAAAGTCCGAAAAAAATATTAATTATAAACTTCTAAAATATTTTCTTTATATCTATATAGAGTTATGCAACTGATTAATATGCACGTGTAGCATTTCTGTGTGCTGCCATGTGGTGTCTCCAAGGAACTATGTCCCCTTATTATCATGACATTACTTGCAGCAATCCACTGTGTTATTATATAATCAGTTAGATAATAATTCAATGCAACTTTAAAGAGGACCCGTCACTAGATCAAAAGTGTCTGAGATTCACTATTATCTTATGTCTGCTGCTTCCCCGAGTATTCTGATATTTGTTTTGCTAAAATCCACCCTATGGTTGTAGAGATATGGGCATTTATATTTAGTGCTAATTTTTATGGTCTTTTCCAAGGGGGCATGGCTCACAATTTTATATTGCAGAGCAACCTAAAGACACGCCCCAGAGGATCCTGTGAGCACCGCCCTCTTGGAAAAGACGATAAAAATTAGCACTAAATAAGACCCGTAACTCAAAAAACGGAATACTTAGGGGAGCAACGGGAATAAAGTAAATGATTTTTGGAGCCTTCATGTGCTGATTCACATTATAATTTTGGATTATAGGCTATAATTGGATGGCCTATAAACCTGTACATACCTGACAATGAGGACGAGGATGACTCGTTGTTTTTAGCAGTGAAACACTGATTGTCTCCTTTAGTATTAGAAGAGGAAGACTCTTTCTGCCTGTTTGGTAGAAGAAAGACCAGTAAATTAAAAGTAAAAACAATAGAAAAAATGAAGAACACCTGTTTGTGAGGCCAATTAGGACAACCTAGAGGGGATACCCTGCCCAGGACCTCAACTAGTAATATTGGCCTGAAATGAGCAGGAAATGAATGGCTGGTCACAATAATCAACTGTTATTGCAGTGTTATCACAAGTCAGATGCACAGAGGGGTGGTGGATGCTGGATTTAGATTTGTGTTACTCGTGTCTTGTATTTGGTTCTGAACACATATCAGAACTAAATCTCATAATAATAATAATCTACTCACATGTCTGAGTGTTTTTCACTGTTCTCTTGGGAACACTGTGGAGGTGACATAGGCTCTACATTGGTCATCATCCCGGTATTGGTGATATTTAGCTAAAACACACGGAGAAAAATAAATTGATTTATTTTAAGCATTTTTGTAATTATAGGTTTTAGACATATTAGTAGCCACATACTTACTTTAGAAAACCTTTGATAAGATGATACAAAGTTTTTTATTTCTGGCCAGTCATTGTCCTCTCTTGTGTCCGCCTCATCTGAATTCATGTGTCTGCTACAACGAGCTACAAAGTACAAGTGTTATCAGAGATAATTAGTATAAGACCCGGTCAGACAGTCACCCTGTTATCACTAATAATGTTGAGAACTTATTTTCACATAAAATGAAAGACAAGACACAAAGCAGTTTTCTGCAGATGACGTCTCATTTTACTTACTGATAAAGTAGCGGGTGTCCTCATCTGACTTTAGCTCAGGAACGAACAGGGGCTTCTGACTTAGAAGGTTGTCAAAGTCTAAGTGATGCAGAAATGGATGCATTTTGATCTCATTTGCTCCTCCTGGAAAAGGAAGACAAGAAAGAAAGTGATACAGTCATTTTTAGAGAAACTGCTCCATATCGGTACAGTTTATGTTAACCTGAACTGAAGATGTAACAGCAGACATGAAGGAAATGTACTGAAAGTCACAGCATGAAAAATGGGGAATGGATAAGTAGGTAGATTACTGAACCTCATGGACACAACCAATTGTCTGGTCAAAGAGGTGTAATAAGTCATAATACTATTATAATATTACCTGTCCCAAGTCTATCTGCTGGATCTTTTCTGAGCAGCTGAGTGATGATGTCCTGAGCATCGTGTGGAGTAGAGTATTTATGATATGTCCAAATTAATTTATCTGTTATATAAAAAGCAAATATTACAGGAAATTAAACATTTTCATTAATTTTCATAAAAAATGTTCTTAATAAGGCTAGAAATTAAACCAGAAAACCAATGAAACCAAATAACAGTGACATCACAAGCATTCAGATTATTTTACTTACCCTCAAGGACACTGCGTAAAATATCTCTTTTTAAAGTCCCTCTAAATGGTGTACGTCCCAAAAGAAATTTATGTAGGGTGATCCCTACTGACCACCAATCAACGGGCCTTCCATAGCCTTTCCTTTGGATAATTTCTGGGGCCATGTAACTAAGGGTGCCAAAAGTCTGGAAACCAACAGAAGAATGAGATGATGATCAATAAATATAATTGCGTCAAATAACATTAGTGCAAATGTTTTATAGAGAAATTGTCAGAGAAGGGTAAAGAGATGAAATCTGTAAAGTGCAAGATCTTGTAAGTAAAGCCTACCTCTTCATCAAGGAACTCGCTGGTGATGTCCTCAGTTGAAGCCTTGTAGATATCTGAGCTTGGTCTCATGAGGCCGAGTTTTGAAACCCCAAAATCGGTGACCTTAATATGTCCTGTTGATGATATCAGGAGGCTGTGAAAGAAAGAAATGGTGTCAGACCCAAGTAATTACCCATAGACTGTACAAAAACTATAATTTTTTTCCCCTTTACTATACTACTGGGGTCACTTACTTGCCCGGCTTCAGGTCTCTGTGCACCACACCATAACTGTGCAGGTATTCCACAGCAAGAACCGTTTCCGCAATGTACATACGGGCCAGGGGGACTGGTAAAGGACCCCTGCGCTTTATAAGACTGGCACAGTCTCCTCCTATAGAAGAAAGCAAATATGAGAGGTGAGGGTTTGTTTCAATGTAAATTACACATGATGAGGGTGAATATGAAATAAGTGGAAATATTTGGACAAGATGGCCTATATAGAGATATACTGTGTAATGTAGAGAATATACTGTATACTACATGTAGCCATCCATGTGGGCACATTATGGTCATATATAGGTGCTAGGATTAAACAGACGTGGGCTGGATATGGATACAATGGATGTGTCCTACCTGGTACATACTCCATGACCATACACAGATGAAGTTTAGTAGGAAAAGAGCAGAACATGGAGGTCACAAAGGGACAATCGGCGAATGCTGAGATGTCCCTCTCCAGAAAGGCCAATTCAAGTCTCTTTGGCTTTTTCAGGTTCTCCTTGTCCATTGTCTTCATAGCACAAATCTGGTTTGTGTCTTTATGGCGCACTAAGTGGACGGCCCTAGAGAGGAAGAAAATCCATGATTTATTACAAATTCTTATTAACAGTCCATCTATCGACCTCATCAAACGATCTCCTGTACTAATGGTTAATACTAGATGTGAGGCCATCACTATAAATCCATGTCTAGAAATGCATAAAATAATACTCCATAAATGATTATCAATGGAGGGTCCATATCCACGTCACATCCTAACTGACCTGACAGATAGATGTGGACAGTGATGTGGACTCCTAATTTCTCTATGGGAATATTACATGGGCAGGACACCGAGGCATCATCATAAGGAGCCCTGGGAAATAAATATTATACCAAAGTAAAGCTCACCCAAAGGCTCCACTGCTGATCAGTTTGATCGGTTTATAGTCGCTCTTACAAGGATTTCTCACTGGGTTCAATGATCCGATCAAGGTCTAAAAAGGAATAAGAAATGACATTAAGACAGAAAATGCAGGAGAATAAAAGCTCAAGATGCAGGAACGTCTCTCTTCTATATTATGTCCCCGCTGATTACACTGTAGAGAACGTGATACCAGCCGGACCCTCCACAGACCCCATTATATTATAAAGGGAAATCCCCCATACACATAAATCAATACTGCAGGGAAGGATAAGGGACATCACACCGAGGGGGCAGGAAGAATAACGCCATTATCACACATAATATGTCTGATCTACATGACGACCAGTGATATCCTATTGTCATATGGGATATAATATGGGATGTATAATTCACACCCGTCATCTGACGATATACAGACGTCCCTCTGATACTTACACTGGCAGATTCCTGGATGATCTCTGGTGTTTCACATAGTCCACCATCAGTATTTGCCGGCACAGTTATTCCTAAAATAATGAAGAAACGTCATTTATTAAATGTCTGTATCAGCACTTAATAACCAAAAGAAAAGGAAGCAAAAAAGTCAAATATCAAAAAACATAACAAATTTTATTGATTAATCAGAACAATTCATGATAAAAAATAATAAGAGAATGTCAGACACAGAGAACGCTCTCTCTTTCAAACCAAGAACAACTGATCAAAATCACTTCAAAACCTATTCAGAATCGTATTCATACAAGTTTGTGTCTGTTTAGAATGTAGAAGATATAGGAACAATCTGTAGTCCTCAAAATAAATAAGACAAATAAAAAAGAGAAACCTGCACAGTCTGGGAGGGTGGGGAGCAAGACCCCGACGTGTGTTTCGCATAGGCTTCTTCCAAGGGGTATTGAAGAAGTTTTGCGTAGGCTTCTTCCAGGGGGTATGGATGAAGTCTACATGAAACGCGCATCAGGGGCTCACTCCCCACCCTCCCAGACCATGCAGGTTTCTCCTATTTATTTGCTTATTTATTTATACAGAAGATGAAGAATAAATCCACATATTCTTTGCCGTTCTCAATAACGTAATATTTGAATGTAAAATATTAGATGATCGTCTTACCTTCTATCAGATCGGATTTTGGCCCTGGCTGACTGTTATCAGGGTCAGCAACATTTAGGTTTTGCCCCTCTGCGGAGTCGCCTTTTGATGTTTCCTGATGGATATAAGATATACAATTAATATAACGTTTCTCAAACACTAGATTACCATATATATAAAGCGGGAAGGATTAAACCTGGATTTACCTGACAAGTTCAGTATTGGGCGGACAATTCACGGCCGCTCTATCAAGCAAATTTACATTAATATTTAAGGGACTTGTATCTACAACTGTTCTCTAATAACTTCTATCAGAACTGCAGCATTTACAAGGAGGAAGATTGTGATGATGGAGTGAGACAGAGGTAGAAATACAAGCTCCGCACCGCTGAGTACAGACTATCACCACAGAGGATGGAGCCGCAGAGACAGGCCGCCATAGAATATCCTGTGTCTGCCTGGAGCGGAGAGGGGAAGGCCTCTACCATCATAAATCTGACCTTCTGCTATATGACTGGTAATCTGGAGAAGATCAGACAACAAGGACATGAGATGTAGAAGATGATGGATCCTTACCAGGCGCTCCAGTGAGTAGGCCGGATACTCCAGTACATACAGGACATTTTGGGCCAGTTGTTTAAAAAAGGCCAATTCTCCACTTTGGGATTTTTCTTCAGCCTATAAAGATGAAAATTAACAAGAATTGAAAATAATCAATAAACTTCATGAACATATATGGTATTGCCACATTTGTTAAAGTCTGATCTGATAGGTGTTTGGTATCAATAAAAATCTGAGTTCACTTCGCAAAAAAAGGCTTTACTTAGTCCTATCAACAGAAAAATTACAATGTTATGGGTCTCTGAATATAGTGACACAAAGAACCATTTCATCTCAATTGGAATTTTTTTCCCCTTGTTTCAATACAATGTATGGTAAATAGGATGGAGCCATTGAAAGCTGCAACTCATCCAAAAAAAACAAGCCCTCACATGTCTATGCCAATGGAGAAATAACAAAGTTATGGCTCTTGAAAGAAAGTGAGGAAAAAATGAGAGCGGAAAAAATTTTGTGGTCCATAAAGGGTTAACCAATCCTATTCCCTCCTCCCCCCGCATCCAGGACCTTCCCATCCCTAATTCAACTAACCCTTTAGATCCCACCCTCTCCTTTGTCATGTAGCCTGATTGCCCTGTTTTGACTCCAGGCTATTCTTATCTGGGTATTTGGCACAGGTTAAACTTAAACTTGTATTCCATTATTATTTTCCATTATTATTATATATAATTTGTGCAGATTGTCTGCTACTTACCTGCTGTACTAATGTCCAGATGTTCTGCTGTAAATGCTCAAGATATTCTGAGCTTATACAACCTTGGTGGTATTTGGTCAGGCAATCTCTCACAAGCTCCATAACCAGCCGGTAAGTGAAGCTGAGGACGCCATCGGGTAGTGGTAGCACAAAGTCAGGGTCATAGGTGGTAAGAATCCCCTGGAGTAGTGCTAACACCTGAAGTCTGTCTGGAGGAATTCCAGACATTTCCAGTAATCCAAGCGCGGTCAGTATATGACTAGCTATATGGCTTATCACACCAACAGCAATGACACCGGAATGTCAAAGTGACAACAGGAGTGTAAACACTTGTAGAAGTAGTGATGGTTAATTGTGATGTCATAATGGAATCTTGTGTTCTAATCTTAAAGGGGCATCTTACCTTATAAGGAAGTTGCCTTGCAACCCTTAAGTAGGCAACAATATAGGCTCAGCATCAGTACCAGATGCAGGCAAGGAGGAAAGCGCTATGGGTGCTTTACTCTTCTGATCAGTTAGAGTCTTTTTATGTAAGATAAATTATTTTTATCTGTTATACACAATAAAAATTATAGCGTTTTGTATCAATAAGAAATTCAGATTCCAGTGCTAACAGAAATATCTTTCTGTGGGAACAGGGCATGTGGGGCTGGGGCTGCATCCAACCCTGGCATATGAAGCACGCTGGCCCATGCTGCTCTGCCACAACCACTTCCAAAAATGGGGGTCTTTATTACAAATATGACCCTGCCTAACAGCTCATTTACATATTAAGAAAAAAGTGGATTTCTCTGATTAAGACATTCATCAAATCGTGGCTATCAAGGCATCACTCTATTCAACTTTCTATGACCTGCATCTTTATGTAGACGGCTTATGAGGGTTGATCTTACTGACAGTTTCACTTTAATAGTGTGGCTCGAACCTCCTTAAAATAATAGTGCCCCTTATGGGCCTCCTTATAATAATGATAATAATAGTGACTACCTGTTCTTTTTTATTAAAAATAATAATGCTCCCTCGAGCCGCTTTATAATAGTAATAATAATATTAATGATAAAAATATTAGATGACCCCACAAGGTTTAGGGAAAGTGTCACTGAATGCAGAAGCCGGGTCTAAGCTCCTAATAAACACTACCCACCTCCTGCCCTGCTGTGTTATTACAGGCTTTATTCCCCTTCAAGAGCGTCTATTAAATCTCCCTTCGTTATATCTATAGAAATCACATGAAGTAGTCATATAAGTTAATTTAGATACTTTATTAAACACAGCACACAGAAAGCTTTTATAAAATATCATCTCCGCCCATAAAAACACCAATAGAAAATTCCCGGGCAGTGTGGTTTAGATATATTCTTAAGGCATATGGGTAGTAGTAAATGCCAATGCAAAAGTAAAAAATATACTAGTATATCCCTTTTAAAAGTATAGAGAATAAATGCAGTTTTCTCCAGTCCGTTATGAAAAGATATTTTGCATGTTTAGTACCCCAATTATAACATTGTGTGCAAGATGGATAACAGCATATTGTTTCAAATATATGAGAGGTAGATACAGATCTCTCAGTTAAGAGTATTTCACATTATATATATAATTAATTATCTTTCAAAAAAGAGGTTTGTATAGAAGATTAATATAAGTTACACTTAATCAGTATTGAGATATTCTGAATATTCCAGGGTAAATGACAACAAATTCTCACAGGAGTACAGAGAAAATAAATATATATAGGTATTCATCTCTTTAGATCAAATATTAGTAAAACATTATACTGATGTATACCAGAATCAAATATCCACTATTAATCCTGTCTATAGAAAGGGATTACTGTAATCAAATATACAGATACAGACCATTGGCCATAATAGAAGATTCCACACTGCCCAGCACCCGTACGCGCGTTTCGCGTCTTTGCTTCCTCGGGCCAGTATGCCATGCATTTCCGCACTCTCGCATCTGAGCTTGCCTGGAACAACGAGGCCCTTTTGTTCACCTTCTGGGAGGGTCTTTCTGGACGAATCAAGGACGAGCTAGCCCGTCGGGACATTCCTTCCACCCTGGTGTCACTAGCTACCTGGATTGACATCCGTTTCTTGGAACGAGTTAAGGAGACAACCCGGGAGAGAAGATTTCCTTGTCTTGCTCCTGTATTCCAGAAACCTGCCTCCCAACCAGCAATTCCCCAGGCACGATCGCCCAAACCCATGCAGATTCACCAGATCAAGATGGTCAAGTGTCGCAAAGAGATGCGCCGAGCCAAGGGGAGCTGCTTCTACAGTGGCAGTAAGGAGCATCTGATCCGTTCCTGTCCGGTGAAGCCGGGAAACTCCAGTGTCTAAGACCGCTCTGAGAGCTCATCCTAGGCAAGAGTAAATCCTCTCCGTCCTTGACTCTATCCATTTCTATTTCCAGTGGTGAGATCCGCTTCTTTGAGACCGCCCACCTGGATTCCGGAGCCGCTGGGAATCTCATTTCTCAGGCTCTTGTGGAGCAGTATCAAATTCCCACTAAACGTCTGGCCGAACCATTGGCAGTCGCTTCCGTGGATGGGAGACTCCTTCTGCAGACCATCTTGCTCGCCACAGAGCCTGTAACCCTTCAGGTGGGAATGCTGCACTCGGAGAGGATCTCCTTTCACGTGCTATCTGGACTCTCTCACTCCCTTTTGCTAGGTCTACCCTGGCTACAGAGACATGAACCCGTCCTGAATTGGCAATCTGGTGAGGTGCTCCGTTGGGGGCAGGATTGCCATGAGACTTACCTGGTTCCGGTTCGTCCGGCTCAACCTCCGTCTACTCCAGCTAATCTACCTGGTCTGCTGGCACCCTACTGGTCCTATGCAGACGTCTTCGACAAGAAGGAAGCTGAGGCACTACTACCTCATAGGCCGTATGATTGCCCTATCGACCTGGTACTCGGTGCTTCTCCTTCCCGCGGGCGTATCTACCCCTTGTCGCTGGCTGAGACCCTAGCCATGTCTGAGTACATTGAGGAGAATCTTGCTAGGGGATTCATCCAGAAATCTACTTCCCCGGCTGGAGCAGGATTCTTCTTCGTTAAAAAGAAAGACGGCTCGCTTCGGCCGTGTATTGACTACATGGGTCTTAACCAGATTAACATCAAGAATAAGTACCCCCTGCCTCAAATCTCGGAGCTGTTTGACCGCCTTAAAGGCGCAAGGGTCTTCACCAAGCTCAATCTTCGTGGGGTGTACAATTTGGTCTGGATCCGCCAGGGAGACGAGTGGAAGACGGCATTCAACACCTGGGACGGTCACTATGAATATCGCGTGATGCCCTTTGGTCTCTGTAATGCCCCAGCCGTCTTCCAGGAGCTGGTTAACAACATCTTCCGTGATCTCTTGTATTCTTGCGTAGTGGTGTACCTGGACGATATCTTCGTCTTCTCTCCGGATCTGCCCACACACCGGAGGAATGTACATCAGGTTCTGCTAAGGCTCCAGCAGAATCATCTCTACTCAAAACTTGAGAAATGTCTATTCGAGCAGACTTCCCTTCCATTCCTGGGATATATTATTTCCGAGACTGGTCTTCGGATGAACCCCGAGAAGGTTTCTGTCGTCTTAAAATGGCCCCGACCGGAGGGGTTGAAGGCGATTCAGCGATTCCTGGGCTTCGCAAATTATTACCGCCTCTTCATCCCTCATTTCTCCTTTCGGACCGCTCCCATCTCCGCACTCACCCGTAAGGGAACAAATCCCAAGGAATGGACTTCCGAAGCGGAGGAGGTCTTCGTCTCCCTAAAACAAGCTTTCTCCTCCGCCACTGTGCTGCACCGTCCGGACTGCAACAAGCAGTTCTTCCTGGAGGTTGATGCTTCCTCCTCCGGAGCCGGAGCGGTGCTCACCCAGAAATCCCCATCTGGGAGAATGGTAACCTGTGGCATCTTCTCCAAGCTCTTCTCCTCATCCGAGCGCAACTACTCCATACAGGGTCGGACTGGGGTGCCTAGGGCCCACCAGGGGAACTGACTCTGGGGGCCCACATTACAGTCCACCATAAACGGTTTTATTACTTGTTATGCTTTTCTATAATGCACTATAATTAATTGATTGGCTGCGCTGTGGAGCACCAAGCGGCAGGACTTTGTTCGAACAGTCATTCCGTACTGCCAGAGTCCCTTTAATGGTTATTTGTCACCTTGAAAAACACTATTTATCTGCAGATATAGGGGTAATCTGCAGGTAAATAGGGTTTAAAGCCTGGTTAGACGGCTTATTGGAAAAGCATTGGCTACACGGAGAAAATTACATTTTATTCTCCCTGGCGCCACTCGCTTCCTGTCATAGGGTCGGTGCAAGGAGGGAGACATTACAGTCACCGCGAACTACAAAGTGAGGGTGCTGCAATAACGTCTGGCACCTTGATTGTGACATCTTCCATGGAGGCCAACCTCAGGCTGATCAAATGCAAGAGAAACATTCTGGCACCACGCTGTTTTTTTCAAAGGATCAATCACCAGGGCATAATTCAGACTGTGTGCTTCAAGACTTAAACTGTGGTGCACATCCAAGAAATATTTCAATCACAAGCAAGAATAGAAGGAAAGGCAGCACTCATCCAGTCTTCTTTTAAAACGTTCCTTTATTTTTGTGTGCGAAGCATTTCAGCGTGCAGCATTGGACTCAGACCACGAACGGTATGCGGGGGAGAGGAAAAAAGGGACAACGGCCGTTTCGCTGCCTTCCGGTGCTTCAACGGGTCCAACCTCAGGCTGAGCTTCATTGAATGACTAACATGGCAGCAGCACCTGGCAACTAGTGCTGAGCGAGCGTGGTCGGATAAGGTGTGATCCCAGCATGCTCGGGTGTTATCTGAGTATCTTGTAGTGCTCTGCTACTATGCTCGAGTCCCCGGGGTAGCATGTTTTGCGGCGGTAGACAGACGCAACACATGCAGGAATTGCCATGTTAGTCATTCAATGAAGCTCAGCCTGAGGTTCGGCTCCATGGAAGTGTCACAATCAAGGTGCCGGACGTTATTGCAGCACGCTCACTTTGTAGTTCGTGGTGACTGTAATGTCTCTTATCCGACCACGCTCACTCAGCACTACTGGCAACCGAACAGCAACCTGCAACTGCATCACAGGGGCTGAAGGGAGCAGGTGACTGCATGCACCGGCCATTGTGCTATCTAAATGCCGCTGTCAGTGATTGACAAGGGCACTTAAATACTCAAAACAGCAGCAATCAAGGCGAGCTCTGATCACTGCTGTTACAGGCAGCCGCCGGCTATGTAACACAGCCGACATCTGCCCGGTATGGAGCAGGCTCAGCTCCTGAACCCGCTCCATACAAGCACATCCCAATGGTGACAGTTATGACAAGGTTAGCAAATTTCACTTGTCTGTTCCTAAATGTGGAAAGACAAATGGAATTCCCTAACACATGTGAAAGAGACCTAATAGATTTAGTAAAGGTGCCTCAAGCATATGAATGTTATTACACACCACAATGCACAGTTACATACACGCATCTTACAAAAATACATATTATTCCAGATACGCAGACGAGCACAAGCACATCAGTACATGAATACATCATCGGAACCACCATCATTTGTAATGTCAGGTCAGCCCCATATATCTTTGTATCGCATAAACCTACAACTCCCAGTATGTAATTAACAATAGAGATACTGGGAGTTATCAGTCATCATCAGACTGCGGACCATACAGGAACCACAGTACTGATGAGACACAGGCAGGATCACAAATGAACATTTACATCCAGGTATCTTACCTGAGACGTCTTCTCTGATTAGAGTCTTTCTTTCTTTTCTTCCTCTTGTCCAGTCTCCATGATGAATTTTCTCATCCACAGCTCGTCTCTGCAGACTTCCATCTTCTCCGTTCTTCTGCAGCACATCCCGACACGATGCCCTTAAAGATAAGCAGAGTCATTATAATGCTCCTGAATAAAAATATCTACACTGAGCCCCTGAATAAACCTAACTCTTACAGTGCTCCCTGCACAAAACATGACATACACTCTACCCCTCTTATGGTACCTGATCTCCACACTGTCCTCTCCTTACCATACTGGGCCCCCTCTTCACATTGTCCTCTCACACTGTGTCCCCCCTATACTGCCCAGTCTCTATACTGTGCCCCTTCATCACACTCCCCCTCCTCAGCATACTGTTCCCCCCTTTCTGTGCCCTCACACTGTTTCCCCCATACTGCCGCATCTCCATTCCTTCCCCCACACTACCTAGTCTCTGTGCTGTGTCAACTCACACTTTTCTCCCTCCATACTGTCTCCTCACACTATTCCCCCACTCTCCATACTGTTTCCTCACACATTCCCCTTCCCCATTCTGTTCCTGCACTCATTCCCACCCCTCCTCTGGTTCACCATACTGTTTCTTCACACATCTCCCCATTCTGTCTCCTAAAATTTCTCTCCCATCTCTCCCCAAATATAATAAATCTTCGGAAGAGCACAGAGGCATGCAGAAGGGTGCTTACACACACGAAAACAATTGCACACAGACACATACTAAGGGCTCTTTCACACTTGAGTACATGCGATGACAGTTTCCACACATACCAGAGACATTGGTACACATAGACCCACTCAAATGAATGTTTTACCTGCTGCACCTCCCGCAAAATGTCCCGCACACTGATGACAGCGCTCTTCCCAAGCACCGGGTGCTGAGCGCTGCCCTCATCATAGATCCCTGCCGGCGCTGCGATCAGCAGCAGCAGGGTCAATGATGAGAGTAGTAGTCTACTCCCGCCGTGAAACTGTAAAAATAGGAATAAAATAAAAAAATCCTTATACTCACCTCTCCTAAGTGTCGCCCGCTGTAATCCGTGCGAGTGCTCACGCCGAGGAGAACGACTCCTGCAGCGAGTGGGCCCTGGAGCTACACTCAACAAGGGGTGCCCTGTTAATCACTGAGTGCAGCTCCGGGGCCCGCTCGCTGCAGGAGTCATTCTCCTCGGCGTGAGCGCTCGCACGGATTACAGCGGGTGACACTTAGCAGAGGTGAGTATAAGGATTTTTTTATTTTATTCGTATTTTTATAGTTGGACACGGCAGGAGTAGACTACTACTCTCATCATTGACCCTGCTGCTGCTGATCACATCGCCGGCAGGGATCTATGATGAGGGCAGCGCTCAGCACCCGGCTCTTGGGAAGAACGTTAACTGTACACTGATTCCCAAGCGCCGGTACGTGTCACACGGATGACACACAGGTGGACACGGATATCTCCAGCCCCGTAAATATCAGGATATGTGAAAGAGCCCTAATATACACACGCAGATACACATACTCACAGAAATGGGGACACGTGCACACGCAGGCAAGCACACACAGAAATGCACACGCAGTCATGCTCAGACACAGTCAGACAATCACACACAAAAATGCAGATACGCAGGGAAGCACGCACACAAGTGTGAAGACACATATACACACGTAGACATGCAGGCACTCAAATACATACACACAAACACATGCAGGCATATACACACACACTGTATACACATGCAGCCATTTACACACACACTGTACACACATGCAGGCATTTACACACAGACACACACACATGCAGGCATTTACACACACACACACACAGGCAAGCATATACACACAGGCAGGCATATACACACAGGCAGGCATATATACACAGGCAGGCATATACACACACACACACACAGGCATATACACACACACAGGCATATACACACACACAGGCATATACACACACACACAGGCATATACACATACACAGGCATATACACACACACACAGGCATATACACACACACACAGGCATAGGACGCGCCCCCTGGGCCGCGCGTGTGTGGGGATACACGGAACAGGACCCGTTGTGGATGCTGTGGGTTGTAGTCCTTGCGTGGCGGGGACCCAGTTCCGTGGCTCAGGGGGGTCAACCCAAATGGCGGTCTATTTATAGGGTTTTGTGATTAAATGTCTGACTACGCCACCCGTGGATTGCGGTCAGAGTGAACCGCCGCTGCAGGGCAGACCGCTGAGGCTGGTGTTGGGAGTGCAGCAGAGGGTAGTATAACTCCCCACGGGAGGAGTATAGCCTCAGGGCAGCAAGTGTGGAAGTTGGGGGTGATGGTGCGTGGGAGCAGCAGTAACGACACAGAGTCCTGTAATGCAGTCCAGAGTATTTGCTCACAGTTCTTTATCCACGTTACTACAGCTGGTCATAAAGTCCTACGCCGCACTGTGCTCACCAGGTGAGGGGCTCGGCCTACTCCCAGATAACTTTGGAGCGTTTCACAGGACCCCCTTTGTGTGTCCTTTCTCTGGCCTGTCATATCCCTCCAGTGACCTCTCTTCTGTCCGGCTGCCTCGGGCCTTCTCTGGTCAACGTTGGTGCTGTTTCACTGACCCTATGTGGTGCCTTCCTAGCGGGTGTAGAGAGGGGCTGTGCCACATAAAATGTCACTGCCTCCGGCTTCTAGCTGAGGGTAGTTCCCCGCCTCCACTAATTTCAGGGACCGGTCTCCCCCTTTGGCCTGACCCCCCTACACAGGTAGATTCGGGCGTGCGGTGGCGACTCGCCGGTCCACACCCCTGGGGTCCCTTCGTTCCTTGTTCCTGGAGCCTCCTCCAGGAGCGGATGAGCCTTCCTTCCTTCTCCTTCCTCCAGGCCCCGGCCTCTCTCTCAGGCCAGCCTGCGGAGCAGAGCCCATGCCGAGCCTCTGCTCCCACCTCCTGCTCTCTCTTCTTCTCTGTCTGAACTGAACTGAACACTAAACTAAGATGGTGCCCACCTTTTATAACTCCTTCTAAGTGCAACAATCAATAAACTGAATCACACAAAACCATCAAAATGCCCATGTGTCTGCATAAACTGCAAAAACCTATAATATAACACATGGACTGATAATATATAAAATGTAACATTTATTATTGATATATTAAAAACAATAAAAAATACATAAGTATAATAAGAAAAGGGAAGCAACACAAACAAAGGTCGCTGGGATTGACAGCTATAGTACATATAAGAATATTCGCCAGTGAATCAAATTCAATCACATGCTGCAAATGTATAAAAGATCCGCACTGCAAGTAATCATATAAGATTTACATAAAATACAAAGTGTGAGTAGATAAACTCACAGTACAGAACAATCAATGAAGCAGCAGAGTGTATGAGTATAGTAAAACAGAATATAGAGTAAGTAAAGATGACAGAACTGTACTGACCCGTAAGACCTGAATCCAACGCGCGTTTCACCTGGGCTTTAACGAGGATATATCATATGTATTTTTTATTGTTTTTAATATATCAATAATAAATGTTACATTTTATATATTATCAGTCCATGTGTTATATTATAGTTTTTTGCTCCTTCTAAGTGCACCCAGGAACTGCCCTCTCCCTCCTATGCACTACAGGGTTCCCCCTTCCTCGGTGTTCCCTCCCCCCACTCCAGCCAGGGACAGGGACTGTCGTGCTCTACTTGGAGCATATCGGTCGCCCTGCCCCCCGGAAATGTGGTGTAATGCATGCAGGTGTCGGGGTCCTGATCCACACTCCATCCTTACCTGGAAGTGAGATATCGCACATCTGGCTGAGATGCAATACCTCTGTAGCGGCCGAACCCTCGGGGAGCTACGCATATATACACACACACACAGGCATATACAGTGCCTACAAGTGGTATTCAACCCCCTGCAGATTTAGCTGGTTGACACATGCGGAATTAACTTGGCATTGTGACATTTGTACTGTAGATCAGCCTGGAAGTGGGAAATGCACTGCAGCAAATTTTTTTTTTTTTTTAAAACGTTAAAAATTAATTCAGAGTGTCATTTATTATTCAACCCCTCAAACCACAAGAATTCTGTTTGGTCCCCCTAAAGTAATAAGAAGTAGTTCAGGCACCAAGAATAATGAGCTTCACATGTGTGGATTAAAGATCTCTTTTGCCAGCCTTTTCTGACTATTTAAGACCCTCCCCAAACTTGTGAACAGCACTCAGACATGGTCAACATGGGAAAGACAAAGGAGCATTCCAATGCCATCAGAGACAAGATCGTGGAGGGTCACAAGGCTGGCAAGGGGTACAAAACCCTTTCCAAGGAGTTGGGCCTACCTGTCTCCACTGTTGGGAGCATCATCAGTAAGTGGAAGGCTTATGGAACTACTGTTATCCTTCCACGGCCTGGACAGCCTTTGAAAGTGTCCTCCCGTGCCGAGGCCAGGCTTGTCCGAAGAGTCAAGGCTAACCCAAGGACAACAAGGAAGGAGCTCCGGGAAGATCTCATGGCAGTGGGGACATTGGTTTCAGTCAATACCATAAGTAACGTACTCCACCGCAATGGCCTCCGTTCCAGACGAGCCCGTAAGGTACCTTTACTTTCAAAGCGTCATGTCAAGGCTCGTCTACAGTTTGCTCATGATCACTTGGAGGACTCTGAGACAGACTGGTTCAAGGTTCTATGGTCTGATGAGACCAAGATCGAGATCTTTGGTGCCAACCACACACGTGACGTTTGGAGACTGGATGGCACTGCATACGACCCCAAGAATACCATCCCTACAGTCAAGCATGGTGGTGGCAGCATCATGCTGTGGGGCTGTTTCTCTGCCAAGGGGCCTGGCCATCTGGTCCGCATCCATGGGAAGATGGATAGCACGGCCTACCTGGAGATTTTGGCCAAGAACCTCCGCTCCTCCATCAAGGATCTTTAAGATGGGTCGTAATTTCATCTTCCAACAAGACAACGACCCAAAGCACACAGCCAAGAAAACCAAGGCCTGGTTCAAGAGGGAAAAAGTCAAGGTGTTGGAGTGGGCTAGTCAGTCTCCTGACCTTAACCCAATTGAAAACTTGTGGAAGGAGCTCAAGAATAAAGTCCACATGAGACACCCAAAGAACCTAGATAACTTGGAGAAGATCTGCATGGAGGAGTGGGCCAAGATAACTCCACAGACCTGTGCCGGCCTGATCAGGTCTTATAAAAGACGATTATTAGCTGTAATTGCAAACAAGGGTTATTCCACAAATTATTAAACATAGGGGTTGTATAATAATTGACCCACACTTTTATGTTTCAAATTTAATAAAATTCAACTGAGCAACATAACTTTTTGGTTTGTAAGATTTATGCTTCTGTTCATAAAACCTACTCTCGTTTGCAGTTTGAAGGCTCGAACTTATTTGCATCTTATCAAACCAGCTAAATCTGCAGGGGGTTGAATACTACTTGTAGGCACTGTACACACACACGCAGGCATATACATGCACACGCAGGCATATACACTCACGTGCAGGCATATACACGCACACGTAGGCATATATGACGCGCCCCCAGAGCCGTGGGGTACTCGGTGCCGGGCCTCTAGATGCTAGGGGAAGGGATATGTCACAGGGGGCGGCGGCCCGGTCCGTGGCCCAGGGCGGTCAACAAAAAGGGGAAGGAAAATATTTATATGGGATTTGTAGTTTTTAGGAAGTGTTCGTGACGCCACCTGTGGTTTCTGGTAATAGGTACCAGAGCTGCTTCAGACCTCTGGGGCGGTTGGTAGGGCAGCTAGGTTGGAACGGCTCCCCACAGGTGGATCAGGCCCCAGGGCAGTGTAGAATAGATGATGGTGATGCGGGGGCTTGTGGTGCAGGAGAGATGGCGCAGCAGAAATAACTGACAGAGGCAGTGGAGTGCAGTCGTCCGAGTTTACTCACAGTTCTGTTCAAGTTCCTCAGGTACACTGTATGGGTGTCAGCCTCCTGCGTCGTGCGGCGTCTACCAGATGAGGGGTCCAGCACTTTCTCAAGTATATCAGGAGCGCTTGACGGAACCCCGCTTTCCTTATGTTCCTTACTAGACCGACTTCCCGCACTGGGTCTTCTCCCTCCTGCCCTGCGATTCCCCACACACAGTCCCGATCGGGTGCTCTGAAGTCCCTCTGGGCAACCTGGAGTTCCCGGACCTACTTGATGCCCTTCACGGTGACTAGGGTGAGGCTGTGGCAACTGCACCAAGGAAGTGCAGAAGCCTCCGGTTTTCCAGCCGAGACCTGGAATAACACGGCTGGTCCAGGGCACGGTTCCCTTCTTGCGGTCTGATCCCTCTGACACTTGGCAGACTCGGGCATACGGGTGCCATCCTGCACTCACCGTACCCCCTGGGATCACTTATGTTAACGGAGTTTTTCTCCTCTGCTCCCCTCCTGGGCCTCTATTACTAGGCCCCTTTCTGAAGCAGAGCTCCTGAAGAGACTCTGCTCCCCTCCTCTCCTTTCACTGAATCACACTCACTCTCTCTCCTGCCACCCTAAGATCGCTTCACTTTATATACCTCCTATCATGGTGCTCCCCTCCTCTACATCCTCCACCCTTACCCAATACTGGTTCCCCCTCTATTTGGTTCCACCCACTCTAGCCAGGGACAGGGCTCAGCAGAAACACAGTGCATCTTGCCCTTCCAGCCGGCCTGGAGTAGTATAGTGTTGAATGCGCGTGTTGGGGTTCCGGGCAGCACTCCCTCCTAACCTGAGAGAAGGAGACACCACACCTCTGGGTGAGGTGCAGTACCTCTGTGGCGACTGAACCCTCAGGGGCACCACATATAGACTCACCCGCAGGCATATACACACCCACACACGCAGGCATATACACACACGCAGGCATATACACACACGCGCAGGCATATACACGCACACGCGCAGGCATATACACGCACACGCAGGCATATACACACACGCGCAGGCATATACACACACACGCAGGCATATACACACACGCGCAGGCATATACACACACGCAGGCATATACACACACGCAGGCATATACACGCACCCGCAGTGATATACACACACACGCAGGCATATACACACTCACACACAGGCATATACACACACACGCAGGCATATACACGGTAAAGCAGCGCTAGTCATCATGCTGGGGGACACTCGCTTCACAAGGTCAACTAAAGCACACATGCAACGCCTTTCTGGTATTTCACAATCCAGCAGTTTATGATTTATCATAAACCGCTCATAACCGAGTCCATCTTAGTGGCTCGCTGACATATTACACATATAATGTCCAAGAGCCTTTCCAGTGACAGATATGTCCACTTGGCACCAGATACAGCCTTCTGCAAGGTAACAATATAAATGTCCACATCAAGCAGTGTTTTTAACTTTGCCGGGTTTTAGCTGCTTCAGATTTGTTCTGCCAGAGCTGTGGCTTTACGGCTTCCCAGATGGGGGTCTCCAGCCCTCATACCTTCAAAGGCTACTGGTATGTTTTCACACATAACATCCAGCCACTGCCTTCCAGCACTCTTGCCTTCCAAGCCTCTTGCCCTCCAAGGCTACTGGCATCTCTTACACACAAGGATCCAGCCTCTGCCTTTCAGGCTTCACCAGGCTTCACACTCTCACGGTGTCCCACACATGGGGAACAGACCTCACGCCTTTCACACCCTGTTTCAAAAGCACCAAGATTTATATATCCTCCAGTGCACACACAGGACCTGTGCTGATGTCACAGTCATCTGATCAGACCTTCTGTGTGCACAGAACCTGTGGTGATGTCACAGTCATGTGATCAGTAACCTGAGGGGGAGGTACATGGTCAGCCAAAACACACCCTGGACCATTACAGTAATGCCGCTAGCCGCTGCATTACAACACACGCAGGCATATACACACACACGCAGGCATATACACACACAGGCATATACACACACACGCAGGCATATACACTCACCCGCAGGCATATACACTCACCCGCAGGCATATACACACTCACGCAGGCATATACACACACACACGCAGGCATATACACACACACGCAGGCATATACACACACACGCAGGCATGTACACACACGCAGGCATATACACACAGGCATATGCACACACACGCAGGCATATACACACACACGCAGGCATATACACACACACGCAGGCATATACACACACACGCAGGCATATACACACACACACGCAGAGATATACACACACGCAGGCATATACACACACACACAGGCATATACACACACATATGCAGGCATATGACTGCAGCCTTGTTTCCAATTCCAGGCCAGGTTGGAGAGTTGAACTGTAGAGGACGGTCACCGTCCACATATCCAGCCCTGGAGCCGGTATAAAAAAGCCCAGAGTCAGAGCAGGAGAAAAGCGGGGCTGCGCCGGTGCCGGTGCCACCACCCGGTCGGGAGCCGGTATTACTACAGGGGAGCAGGCCAGGGCAGATATGGAGCCGGCATGGGACCGTATCAGAAGCCCGGGAGCAGGGAGAGCAGAGCGAGACGACGGGTTCGGTGGCGCCGGCGTATCATAGGACGGCCCCAGAGCAGAGAGAAAGCACTGCAGAGCTCGGCCGCGGCCTATCAGAGGCCAGAAGAGAGCGGCGTCAATGTCACCTGACACCACACCACAGTCTGCCAGCCAGCGGGAAAGCAGAGCGCAGTGCGTGTCACCGCCCAGAAAGAATCCATCCTCTTAGTGTCAGGGACTCACGTGGTAAGTATGCTGCATGCACGTTACTACAGGCCCGCTGTCACCAATGAATGTGCCGTGCGCGTGACGCGCCCCCTGGGCCGTGGGGTACCCGGTGCCGGGCCGGTGGACGCTGGGGGAATTGTCACAGTGGCAGTGACCCGGTCCGTGACCCAGGGCGGACAGTAAAAAGGGGTTATGTATAGGGGATTTATAGAGTTCGTGATGCCACTTGTGGAAAGCGGCTAAGGGAGCCGCCGCTGAGGAGCAGTCCTCTGAAGCTGATGTTACTGCAGCAGGGATGGTGTGGCTCTCCAAAGGAAGAGCTAGCTCCAGGGCAGTGTAGTTGATGTTGGTTGTGCTGGGTGTTGTAGTGCAAGGTTTGATGGCGCAGCAAGAAGCACAGAGGCAAGGAAGTGCAGTCCTCAGGGTCTTTACTCTCGGTTATTGCAGTCCAAGTTACAGACGTCAAAGTAACTTCCCGTGCCGTGCTGCGTTTACTCAGTGAGGGGCTCAGTCCACCCCCAGTTAACTCCGGAGTAAATAACAGGACCCCCTTCTGTGTCTTCTCTCTGGCTGTCTCCCTGAACCTCATACCAAGTGTCCCATTTCAGTACCTGCGGGCCTTGGCGGGCAACGTCTGTTCCATCCCCTGGGTCCTCTATAGCTACCTTCCTGGTGAGACTGGTATGGATTGTTGGCTACAGGACATGAAATACTGCAGCCTCTGGATTCTAGTTAAGACGTACAGTCTTCCGCTAGCTGAGGGACCGGTCCCCTTTACGCAGCCTGACCCCTCCACCTCCCGGTAGATGCAGACGCACGGGTGGCATTCTGCATGGCCTGTACCCCTAGGGTCCTTTCCTCTGGTTCCTGGAGCCTTCCTGCTCCCTCTCCTCTCCAACTTGGGCCTCACTGTCTAGGCCCGCCTCTGGAGCAGAGCTCCAACAGAGACTGTTCCTGTCACTTTCCTCCTCTGACTAGTTTCTCTTTCTAAGATGGCTTCTCTACTTATATCTTCCTTCTATGTGCTCCCCTTAACTACTTCCTCCACCCACACCCACTATGTGGTTCCCCCTCTCTGGGTTCCCCCCACTCCAGCCAGGAAAGGGGCTCAGCAAGAAGCAGAGGCATCTTGCCCCTCCTGCTTGCCTGGAGTGGTGTGTGTTGGATGCAGGTGTTAGGGTCCTGAGCTGTACTCCTTCCTTACCTGAGAGTGAGATGCCACATCTATGGCTGAGATGCAACACCTCTGTGGTGACCGAACCCTCAGGGGCGCCACACGCGCGACGCTACATTTGATTCAGCCGCGCTTTTAAAGGGCCCACACTTTTAAAGGGCCCCCGCCACCAATTTTCTCACTCTCATATCTGGGCCCACCGGGAAATTTCCTGATTTCCCGCCAGGCCAGACCGATCCTGACTCCATAGGAGATCATGAGCTGCTTGCCATCAAATTTGTGCTGGAGGAGTGGCGCTACCTGCTGGAAGGGGCTTTGCACCCGGTGATCATCTACACAGATCACAAAAACCTGGCCTATTTACAAAACGCCCAGAGACTAAATCCGCGTCAGGCCCAGTGGTCTCTGTTCTTTGCCAGTAAGTGTAGGGATAGTCCAGGTGGAAAGGAAAATAAAGCGGGAAATGTACTGTATTACTGAAGCTAGAAACGGAGGGTGCTGTGCCTGATACTGCGTGTGCCAATCGGATGTCCTTGAACTGTGAAGGAAACTTTTGTTGGTTAAAATGAATTGGATGTGCACTGAGTTGTGTACGGCTGTTCCTAAATATGGATTTAATGCCCCAAAGTTGTAGTCTACCTGATGATGTTTGCACAATGTTAATATTTTACTTTGCAGATAACGTACATTAGAATTCAGAACATACACACGTGGTCAAAATTGTTGATACTTCTCGTTTAATGAAAGAAAAACCCACAATGGTCACAGAAATAACTTGAATCTGACAAAAATAATAATAAATTAAAAATCTATGAAATTGAACAAAATGAAAGTCAGACATTGCTTTTCTGCTTCCACAGAATTTAAAAAAAATGAAACTCATGAAATAGACCTGGACAGAAATGATGGTACCCCTGAAAATAATGTGACAAAAGGGACATGCTAAATCAAATTGTGTCCACTAATTAGCATCACAGGTGTCTACAATCTTGTAATCAGTCAGTGGCCTGTATATAGGGCTACAGATACTCACTGTGCTGTTTAGTGACATGGTGTGTACCACACTCAACATGGACCAGAGGAAGCAAAGGAAAGAGTTGTCTCAGGAGACAATCATGTTAAGGGTAAAGGTTATAAGACCATCTCCAAGCAGCTTGATGTTCTCGTAACTACAGTTGCACATATTATTCAGAAATGTAAGATCCATGGGACTGTAGCCAACCTCCCTGGACTTAGCCGCAGGAGGAAAATTGATGAAAAATCAAAGAGACGGATAATACGAATGGTAACAAAAGAGCCCAGGATAACTTCTAAAGAGTGGACTTCATGGGAGACGACCATCATAAAAAAGCTAGACTGGAATTTGCCAAACTACATGTTGACAAGCCACAAATCTTCTAGGAGAATGTCCTATGGACAGATGAGACAAAAATGGAAATTTTTGGCAAGGCACATCAGCTCTATGTTCAGAGACGGAAAAATGAAGCATATCAAGAAAAGAACACTGTCCCTACTGTGAAACATGGAGGAGGCTCTGTTATGTTCTGGGGATGGTTTGTTGCATCTGACACAGGGTGTCTTGAATCTGTGCAGGGTACAATGAGATCTCAAGACTATCAAGGGATTCTGGAGAGAAATGTGCTGCCCAGTGTCTTGGTCTCAGTCGCAGGTCATGGGTCTTACAACAGGATAATGACCCAAAACACACAGCTAAAAACACCCAAGAATGGCTAAGAGAAAAACATTGGACTATTCTGAAGTGGCTTCTATGAGCCCTGACCTGATCCTATTGAGCATCTTTGGAAACAGCTGAAACAGTCTGGAAAAGGCAACCTTCAACCACGAGACAGCTGGAGCAGTTTGCTCATGAGGAGTCGGCCAAAATACCTGTCGAGAGGTGCAGAAGTCTCATTGACAGTTACAGGAATCGTTTGATTGCAGTGATTGCCTCAAAAGGTTGTTCAACAAAATATTAAGTTAAGAAGATCCATGATTTCTGTCCAGGCCGATTTTATGAGTTTAATTTTTTTTTAAATTCTGTGGAAGCAGAAAAGCAATGTCTGACTGTCATTTGTTCATTTCAAAGATTTTAATTTATTATTACTAATAACTATTTTCAATCTGTCTTAGAGTTTCCTATAGCTTGTAACATGTCATAGATATAATTACATATATCTTTTCCCCCATGCACTTGCACTTTAGTCTATTTACATGTACGCACGTTCCATATACTTATTGTGTATTACAGTATTTGACATTATATGGATCTACTATGTATACTGTATATCCATTTGATGTATCATCACTAATTTTATTATTCCTGCACTTTCTTTACTTTTCTATCATTAATAAATAAGTTTTCCTATAATTCAGTCTCACTCCTGTGCACTTATTTTTTATTATTATTTATTTTTTATTTATTATTTTTTCACTTTTAATATGGGACTTCTAGCACTTATATATCAATATGGTGATATAATATTTTTATTTGTGTATTCTTCTGAGTGTACATCCTCCTTTTTCCCCTCATTGATGGCATATGTCCACTTTACCACTGGGGTTCTGTTTATATAATATCACTTCTATCTTTTATCCCCATTTGGTTATTAATTAATTAATGATTTGCACTGTTTTCATTCTCATACACCTTTCTATGATTATATTGACTCGCCCAGGGGGGATATAGGAGAGACTCGGTACCCGGGCCTTAACCTTCTGTGGGATGTCACAGCAGTCGACTCCCGGGCCCGTACCCTGGGGTCACTCTTTAAAAGGGGTTTTGTTAACAGTTTTGTCTCGTGATGCCACCTGTCAGGGGGAATGAAGGACACGCACACAGGGGGTTCGCTTCAGTACCTTTACTGGTGTTGACGGCAGGTACAGTCCAGGGTACTTGATAGGAAGGGTGCACTTCTGGACTCTCCCCAGTGAGCAGGTATAAGGCCTCCTGATCCGTTTCTTCCTTCCTTTAAAGCTTCTGGCCAACCTGGAACTAGGCCTAGCTTTTATGCTGTTTCACTCTCTCACCTGTCTGCTTATAGTAGAACTTTTCTTTGGCTACCACTATCCCTGGACGCTGGGGCCTTCGTGGTTCCTAGTTCTGTAAAATGATGGTAGCTTCAGGTGAACCAGGGGTCTGGAATCCCCCTGGTATGCTTGTTGTCGCTACTGAGTATAGAGGACCCTATAGGCGCGGACCCGGTGTCTGGCTTGTGTTCTGGGGTGAGCTTCAGATGCTCCTCTGCCCCCTTAACTCCTCTCTTCTTGCCTCGGCCACACTCGGGGCCCTCAACACAGCAGCAGACGTGCTGCTTCTTCACTGCTCTAAAGTGTCAGCACACTCTCTCTACCTAACTTCACCCTCCAGTATATATATCCCTAACAGGGCTCCCTCTGGTGGTATGAGGTGGAAGGGTGGAGGTGTCTGTGTGTAGTAAGGGCCTCTTGTGGAGAAGTCCGTCCTTGCATCCTTTTGGAACACGTCTTCGGCCACGTCAAACGGGTTTTTGTTCAGTGGTCTTTGACATAAAACCAATAGGGGGCACTTTAATAAGTGCAACTATTTACAAGGGACAGTTCTTTGGTTATTCACCGTCCATAACCTACAGTCCTTATACCCTCACGGGTAACTAAATGCACACATGTATTTTTCAGTTCACACACAAAAACAAATTTTACATTTTCCTTCTGTACCCTTACGAGTAACTATTTACACTGTAGGCATTTTGTACCTTATTCCCTATACCTGGTAGGGATTTGGCCTTGTGTGCTGTGTGTGGATCTACGTAGCACTGGGGTGATACTGGTGTCTGTGCATGCACTATCCGCTAACCTATCAGGTGTACGTGCGGGTAAGTTATAGAACTGCCTCAATCTCTCTATGGGACTGGCAAGTGCACTGTTTACTAAACCCTCAGGTTCTGCTTCAACTGGTGATCCTCCTCTTACTGGGGACTCTTCCTGTTCCTGAGCAGGTTCTTCTAGGGTGCTCACAGGCTCTTCTTGTGGTGGAGGTTCTTCTGGTGGCTGACAGAAGTGTATCACTGGTATGATTACTGCTCCATCGAGTTGAGGCCAGTCTGCAGGGAAGTCTCCTAGAACTGTATGAACTACATCTTCCTTGGGTTTTTCCGGTATTATAAGAGGTACTTCTTCCTCCTGTGTCTTCAGTAGACCTGGGCACAATTTAAAGTGGTCTCTTGAGACTGTTGTGGTTGTCCTACCTCCATCCTTGCTGATCAGGCAGGTTTTGGTGTTGTCAAATCTGGAATTTAACACGGTGTAGGGCTCTCTTTCCCACTGGTCATCGAGCTTGTGACCCCTTCTTTTCCGCTTTAGCACTATTTCTCCTGGTGCCAAGGGTTCTGCTGGTGCATGCTTGTTATACTGGCCTTCTTGTCTTTCCCTGACTTTATTTAGGCTGTCTGCAACACAGGCCTGTACTCTCCTGTACTGCTCTTCCCGATTTGTGTCCCAGTCTTCAGTGGACATATCCGCAGCAGGTTCTACCACACCGAGATCCAGGTCCATGGGCAATTTTCCAGGTCTTGCTCTCATAAGGTACGCTGGGGTACAATTAGTATAACTCACAGGTATGTGGTTATACAGGTCCACTAGGTCAGGTAGCTTTTCTGGCCACTGGTTCCTCTCCTCCAAAGGTAGGGTTTTTAACAGGTCAATGACGATGTTATTCATTTTCTCACACATACCATTGGTTTGAGGATGATACGGTGTAGTCCAGATCTTCTTGCATCCGTACAGAGACAGAATTCTTTAAACAGCTTCAAAGGCAGGGCCTTGATCTGCTAGCACCTTGTCCGGGTATCCATGGGGCCTGCAGAAGAAGGCTTGGAACGTTCTTGCTGCAGTTTCTGCTGTCAGATCCTTGACAGGGGCCACAACCAAGAACCGGGAATAGTGATCCACCATGGTCAGTGCATAGGAATAGCCTGATCTGCTGGGTGACAGTTTGACGTGATCCAGAGCGACAATCTCCAGGGGTTGGGTTCTTTTGATGGACTGCAAGGGTGCTTTCTGACTTCCGTAGTCCTTCCTTCTGAGGCTACAGGGCCCACAATTCCAGCACCACCTTTCTATGGAACTCCGCATTCCAACCCAATAGAACCGGTCCTTCAGCAGGGTTTCCAGCTTCTTCCAGCCAAAGTGACCTGCTTGGTCATGGTAGGCTTCTAGCACCATCTGGATATCTGTCCTGGGTACTACAATCTGCCACACCATTTCATGGGTTCTGGGGTTGACGTACCTTCTGCACAGCTTTCCTCTGTAGATGAACAGCCGGCTTCTCTCATTCCACAGGTGTTTGGCTTGTGAAGGAGCATCCTTCTCCAGGTGAGAACCTTCTTGGGTTCTCAGTCCTTTGATGAAGATGACAACCGGGTCACTGTCCTGGGTCTCCTTCCAGCTGTGATGAGGTAGAGGGTTTGGCGTCCTACCATGACATCTTCTGGAGGCGTGTTGCTCGTGGACCATTCCATTTCTGTGGAAAGCAGGTAATTCAATTTCTTCTAGGTCATCCACTTCATCCTCAGTGTCCGACTGGTGGGGCATTCTTGACAGGGCATCAGCATTAGTGTTCTTGTGACCTGCCCGGTACTTGATTGTGAACTGGTAATGCGACAATTTGGCCACCCAACGCTGTTCCATGGCTCCCAACCTGGCTGTCTCCAGGTGTGTCAAGGGGTTATTATCGGTAAAGGCTGTAAATTTAGTTGAGGCTAGGTAATGTTTGAATCTTTTAGTGATAGCCCAGACCAAAGCCAGGAACTCCAGCTTAAAGGAACTGTAATTCTCTGGGTTCCTCTCAGTAGGGCGAAGCTTCCTAGTGGCATAGGCAATTACCTTTTCTCTGCTGTTTTGCTTCTGGGACAACACAGCTCCCAGTCCCTTGTTGCTGGCATCTGTGTATAACAGAAAGGGTTGACTGTAGTCGGGGTAAGCTTGGATCTCCTCCCCGGTTAGAGTCTCCTTCATCAATGCAAAGGACTCAGTCTGTTCTTTGCCCCACTGGAATGGGGGACTTTTACCTCTTTTGGACTGTTCTACTAGGAGATCTTGTAAAGGTGCTGCCTTTTTGGTGTAGTCCTTACTGAACCTCCTGTAGTACCCGACCGGTCCCAGAAATTGACATACTTCTTTGATGTTCCTTGGTTCAGGCCACTTCTGGATGGCAGTGACCTTCTCTGGGTCTGGTGCTTTCCCCTCTGAGCAGACTACGAGTCCCAGGTACTGAACCTTCCGTTTGAGCAGGTGGCACTTGGAAGGTTTTAGTTTCATCCCATACCGGGACAATGCCTCAAATACCTCCGCCAGGTGCTTTAGATGGTCTTCATACGTCCTCGAGTACACGATAACGTCATCCAGGTATAGCAGCACTGTCTCGAAGTTCCGGTGTCCCAAGCAACACTCCATCAACCTCTGGAACGTTCCGAGTGCGTTGCAGAGTCCAAACGGCATGCTCTTGAATTTGCATAATCCCATCGGGGTGGTGAAGGCTGTCTTCTCCCGGTCTTCCTCAGCGACAGAAACTTGCGAGTACCCGCTAGTGAGATCCAATGTAGAGAAATAATTGGCAGATTTCAGTGCAGCCAGGGATTCCTCTATACGGGGAAAAGAGTATGCATCTTTACGTGTTATTTGATTAATTTGTCTATAATTTACACACATCCTCATGCTACCGTCCTACTTTCTGACCAGGACTAGGGGAGCTGCCCAGGGGCTACAGATATCCCTTACTACCCCTGCCTTTTTCATGTCATGCAACATTTCTTTTGCTTTTTGGTAGTGTGCTGGTGGTATGGGTCTGTAACGCTCCTTAATGGGTGGATGGTTACCTATGGGTATGTGGTGTTGTACCCCTTTGACCCTTCCAAAATCAAGTGGGTGTTTACTAAACACCTGTTCGTATTCCTGAACCACTCTGTAAACACCGTGTTTTTGATGGACAGGAGTGGCGTCAGTTCCAACATGGAGCTGTTGACACCATTCCTCCAGCTGAGTTTCGGAGTCATTGTCTTCCACCGTATCTGGTGGGGTAAAGGATTCCATGGTGTGTATGGCATTATTATTCACAGTATACAGTCTGGCAACAGTGGCGTATCTTGGAAATTTGACTTCCTCCTCCCCACAATTTAGGAGGCGTACAGGTACCCTCCCATTGCACACATCAACTACCCCTCTAGCAGTTAGGAGTCTAGGTCTGTCTGTGCTCTGAGTTTACAGGCTCTATTACCGCCTGGCAGTTTTGTCCCTTGAGACCTATTGCTGCCTTACACCAAATCAGCATTTCACTCATTGGGGGAATCACAATGGGTATCAGGTCTGGTAATGTACAGGTGACATTACCAATCTCACCACCTGTTAGCTTTACCTTTTGCTGGTACAGGAGGGCTCGAATCTCTCTCTGGAGCACCTTCCTCTGCCCCGGTTTGGCAGTGTCAGCAATCTGTTTGAGTAAAAACAACACTTCTACCAAACAGTTACCAACAACATTTGTGCCAAGTATCATATATGGGTTTGTATCACCAGGGTTAGACTCTATTACAATCAGTCCTTGGTCCTTTAGTTCCACCCTTCCCACCTTCACTGTCACATCCTTAACCCCGACTAGGTTCAGAGGAAGGCCATTGGAGGCATACACAGAGAGGTTTGGGGCTGGCGGGCGGAGTTCATCTATGGACCAGTACCTTTTGTAAAGAACGTCAGGTATGATGGTTACCTGTGACCCGGTGTCTAGTAGTGCAGGTGTTGCGATGCCGTCCAGCACAATGGACAGGAAAGGCCTTCCTCCTACAAACCGGTAGTACCAGCTCAATGGGCCTGGTTGATCTACTCCTCGATGTCGGCCCTTGGCCCCAGGGTTTGCCCATTTAAAGGACAGATCCGTGTGATGTGGCCTGCCTTGTGGCAACGGTAGAAGATGAGTTCTCCTGGAGGGCGACTTCCGTCGGTTGGCCTCCCACGGGGTGGCATTGTCCTCCTTCTTCTCCTCATCCAGGGGACATCCTCAGGGCTGTCAGCGAGTAGGATCCTTCCTTCTGGCTCGGGCTCCGTCTGTAGCTGCAGGGCGCTTAGGACAGTGGCCAGGGTTTTACTTAGCTGACACACTTCAGAGCGCAGGATGTCCAGCTCTCTAGAGGAAGCTGCTTGCACTTTTGCCTCAGCCGCTAATGAAGGGGCAGTGAGTGCTGTGGGCATTGGGGTGGCCCCTCCCTGGTAACGCTGTATAGCAGTATCTGATGTTTCCAGGGGCTGAAGGCATTTAATAGCCATGTCCTTCAGGGCTTCAAAGGTGGCATTTGGATGATCTAAGGCCCACCTCCGTACAGTTCTGCTCTCCTCCTGGGACCTTAACCCCCGGATGAATTGTTCTATCAGCATTTTGACTTCATCAAGTATGCTGACTGGGCTAACCTGTTTCATGGCCCGCAGGGCCTCTTGTAAACACCAGGCATAGTCCCGGTTGCTGTCCTCAGGTTTCTGGGTACAGTGTTGCTGCGTCAGAGCGCGAGGCGGGGCATGAGCTTCGCGCGCGACCAATGGTCACGCGTCTCTGGTTCCCGCAGTTACAACCCTCTTCTTCCCGCTCGGCGACGCAGTAATGGTGGCGATGTTCACCACAGTTAAAACACAGTTCAAATACGGCACAAAGTACCCGGTGGCAACGGACATGAAATCCTGTCCGTGATGCCAGAAAGAGTGTGACTCGCCCAGGGGGCATGTAGGGGAGACTCGGTACCCGGGCCTTGACTGGGATAGCAGTATCTGATGTTTCCAGGGGCTGAAGGCCTTTAATAGCCATGTCCTTCAGGGCGTCAAAGGTGGCATTTGGATGATCTAAGGCCCTCCCCCGTACAGTTCTGCTCTCCTCCTGGGACCTTAACCCCCGGATGAATTGTTCTATCAGCACTTTGTCTTCATCATGTATGGGCTAATCTGTTTCAGGGCCTGCAGGGCCTCTTGTAAACGCCATGCATAGTCCTGGATGCTGTCCTCAGATTTCTGGGTACAGTGGTAGAATCTCATCCGAAGATCTGTCTCAGTGCGGTTTTCAAAGACAGTTTGCAGCCTCTTAAATATAATAGATATTGATTACTGGTCTGCGGACGGCCAGGTTTCAACTTCCCGCTCTGCGGCACCAGTCAATTGTCCCAGCACAACAGCGGCTCTCTGTTTACCAGTCATTGAGTACATGTCCAATACACCACATATTTTCCTTTTGAACCCAGACAGGGTGTCTGGTTTGCCGTCATACTGGAGAATCCATTTCACTCCGGGGACGTACGACAGGGCCATGGGTATCACTGGAGTCACGACCCCTGCTGGTGGGGCGGCCGCTCCGGCCTGAGCAGCGCCGGGCGCGAGTTGAGCATCGATAGCGTTAACTGGTGCTCCGGCGTCTTGCTGGTCGTCGGCCATGGTTGCGCCCCCCTAGTAAACCGTAGCCTACTTTCTTTACTTTTATCAGGTAGGCCGCAGCTCCGCAGATCACGGTCTCCTTCCAGGACCTGACGCTTCCTGTTGCTGCATCAGAGCGCGAGGCGGGGCTTGAGCTTCGCGCGCTACCAACAGTCACGCCTCTCTGGTTCCCGTGGTTACGCCATTCTTCTTCCCGCGCGGCGACGCGGTAATGGCTGCGATGTTCACCACAGTTAAAACACAGTTCAAATACGGCATACAGTACCCGGTGGCAACGGGCACGAAATCCTGTTCGTGACACCAGGAAGAATGTGACTTGCCCAGGGGACATGTAGGGGAGACTCGGTACCCGGGCCTTGACCTTCTGTGGGATGTCACGGCAGTCGGCTCCCGGGCCCGTACCCTGGGGTCACTCTTTAAAAGGGGTTTTGTTAACAGTTTTGTCTCTTGACGCCACCTGTGGTTCCCGGTAATGGGTACCGGCACTGCTGCAGACCTCCGGGGGTGATGGGATGGCAGCTGGGATGTTTCTGCTCCCCACAGGCGGAGCGGGCCCCCGGGGCAGGCTTGATGGAAGGGATGCAGATGAGAGGTGACCCGGTCCGGTCAGGGGGAATGACGGATACGCACACAGGGGGTTCGCTTCAGTACCTTTACTGGTGTTGACGGCAGGTACAGTCCAGGGTACTTGATAGGAAGGGTGCACTTCTGGATTCTCCCCATTGAGTGGGTATAAGGCCTCCTGATCCGTTTCTTCCTTCCTCTAAAGCTTCTGGCCAGCCTGGAACTAGGCCTAGCTTTTATGCTGTTTCACTCTCTCACCTGTCTGCTTGTAGTAGAACTTTTCTTTGGCTACCACTATCCCTGGACGCTGGGGCCTTCGTGGTTCCTAGTTCTGTAAAATGATGATAGCTTCAGGTGAACCAGGGGTCTGGAATCCTCCTGGTATGCCGGTTGTCCCTACTGGGTATAGAGGACCCTGTAAGTTCGGACCCGGTGTCCGGCTTGTGTCCTGGGGTGAGCTTCAGATGCTCCCCTGCCCCCTTAACTCTTCTCTCCTCTCTCTTTGCCTTGGCCACACTCGGGGTCCTCAACACAGCAGCAGACATGCTGCTTCTTCACTGCTCTAAAGTGTCAGCACACTCTCTCTACCTAACTCCACCCTCCAGTATATATATCCCTAACAGGGCACCCTCTGGTGGTATGAGGTGGAAGGGTGGAGGTGTCTGTGTGTAGTAAGGGCCTCTTGTGGAGAAGTCCATCCATGCATCCTTTTGGGTCCTGTGGTACCTGTAGTAGCAGGGTGCCACAATATCAAGGGACGACCATCATGACACTTCCTTGCTTCCTTTATGACTGAAGTATTGATTAATGGCTCTATGCTGGGGAGATCTTATGATGTGCTTATCCTTACTTGGATTTGGTGCATCTCTTTCCATACTGCGGTTAGCTTTCCCGTGGTGTGCGCTTTCGGTTCCGGGCCGAATTAGGTTGCCGTGGTGACGCGTCCTCCAACGTCACTTCTCCCCTCCTCACGGGCTGACGCGTCGGCCGGTGGGCGGGGCCTGGTGACGTGGCACGCTGCTGCCGCTGCTTTCGTTCTGTTGTGGTTTCCAGAAGCGCCGATGCAGCCACACGTGAGTACACTGAGCACGGCTCAATATAAGGGAGCTTCCCTACCCCCTATGTATCCTTCCCCCCAAAGAAGCGGAACGTGAAACGCGCGTTGGGGTTGTCCTTTTTCTCACAGTCACCAGGTTGCATTGCCTCTTCCCTCCACTCCTTATATACCTGCCGTGTTATGATGTATTATGTCTGCTTTATGTTGAATGGATCTCTCTTGACACAAGTCTATATTGCATTTTAACCAGCACTCAGCTATATGTCTTCTCGCCATAACTTCTGGTCTTCCTAGGGTTTTTGTGGTAGTGTTACCATATTGAGTTTTATTCTTTTTTCCTTCAAGGTTATATACAACACTATCTATGGACTTTTTTCCTCATATATATTGCATGCAACACTTTATAGCCTCTAATGATAAAGTATTCACTTGACAGGTTTTCATACCGTTGAGTTTATTTGTGTGACTCTATATCTTGGGTCCTCACTATCACTAATTGCTGTATTATTATTATTTTTTCTATTGCCTGCGACACTTTACAGGCCTTCTATGTGACGCGCCCCCTGGGCCGCTGTGTGGGGGAATACCCAGAGCCGGTTCTCTGTGTTATGCTAGGGGTTATAGTCTCCGTGGCGGCGACCCAGTCCCGTGGCTCAGGGTGGTCAAACCAGTGGCGGATCTGTTTACTTGGTTTTTAATGTTGAAATGTCCGACTATGCCACCCGTGGATTGCAGTCACTGAGAACCGTCGCTGCAGGGCAGACCGCTGAGGCTGATGTTGTGTGCGCAGCAGAGGGTAGTATAACTCCCCACGGGAGGAGAATAGCCTCAGGGCAGCATGTGTAGATGGTGAAGGTCACGGTGCATGGGCGCAGCAGAGATGACTCAGAGTCCGTGCAGTGCAGTTCAGGGTCTTTACTGTTGGTAATGAAGAAGGCCCTGCGGGGAGTACTGGCTAACATTAGAGGCCTGGTCAGTCTGTGAGCGAACAAGAGTCCCCCTGGCCAGGTGGAGTTGTAGGCCTTCCCGTCTGACTGCACTCTTCCTGGCTACCCTGCTGTAGTCGTGTGGTAGCCCACGTCCCTGAGTGTACCGTGTGGTGCTCACCTGTATGGCTGGTGACTTGGGGCCTTTGGTACCTTCCGCTCCTCGATGGCGGTGCCGGTCCCTTGCTTGTGACTGAGCCTCCGGGCTTTCTATGGCCAGAGGACCTGGAATCCCCTGCCAGGTGGTTTCTGCTGCTGGATGTGAATATCCTCACAGCCTCGGACTCCGGTGTCCGGTTCTCTGCGTCTTCAGCCAAAGACGAGCTCAGCTTGCTCCTGTCCCTGGTCTTTAGCTCCTGGCTCCTACAGAGCTCCTTGCTGCTCTGTCCCTGTCTCTGGAACTACTCACTAACCCCGCCCCAGATCCAGTTTATAAAGGGCAGGTTCCTCCCCTCCCTGGACTGAGGCAGGAGGCGTTGCATGCAAATGTGCTCCTGACCAGGAAAACCCATGCTCGCTCTCAGACATGGTATTTCTACCACTGTGGCAACCAGACCCCCTGGGGTGCCACATATGCCTCTATATTATCCTTGTATGTGCTGATACCTATTACCTCGCTCACACTCTTGGTCATACTCCCAACCTACTGACTGTGGGATCCTTCTATTTACTTCTCCTTTTTTAGTACTGTGTTTTTTACTGACTGTTTTAATGAATTTAACCGCTTCCCGACCGCCCACTGTACATAAACGTTGGCGCTGCCTGGGCTCTGTGCAGCACTGACGTTTATGAACGGTCGGCGGTCCCGCAGCCCTCAGGACCCCCAGGGTCCTGCAAGTGCTACGGTTGTGGTTCAGAGCGACAGCTCTGACAGCGGACATCATCGGAACCTGATTGGATCAGGTCCCAATGATGTTAACCCTTTCCTATCTTCTATATGCCGCAATCTATAGTGATCGCAGCTAATAGAAGATAGTGAGAGGAGAGGGGGTCGTCCACTTACCTCTCCGACGGCCCCCTGATGCCTTCCAGGACCTGCCGTTCTTCTGGCAGCTGGAGGTCAGTCTGCAGCTGAAGCCTAGCAGGAGAGAGACAGTGTGAAACTGTCAGCAAACTTCTCATGCAATGTAATACATGTCTTGGAAACGGCGCGCGAATTTGTTTAATTTGTTTATCCTAGGGTATCACAAGAAAGAAGACAGACATCAAGTCAGCAGGGACAAGGAGCAGCATGGCAGATGTGACAACCTACATGGTGAGCTGCAACATGTGCTACATGTTCACAGATCGACCAGAAGCTGAAACCAGCTTCACCTGCCAGAAGTGTAGACTACTGGCTCTTTTAGAAGAAAAGGTGCGGGGGCTGGAAGAAAGAATTGCGACATTAAAACTCATCAAGGAAAATGAAGACTTCCTGGACAGAACAGAAGCGTCACTACTGGTCACAGAAAGTGAAGGAAGCGTCAGAGAACCTCCAGAGGAAGACAAGTGGAGGCAAGTGACCAAAAGAAGCAAGAACACCATGGAGACACCACCAACCACACAACTGAGAAACAGATTCCAAGGACTTGTGGAGGATGAAGATGGCACACCTAAGGATGAGGAACTACCAGCAAGCAAAAAAGAAAAGAGCACCCAGAAACACCCAGAAGCGACAAGAAAAAGGACAGCCAAGAAGGGAAGAAGAGTGGTGGTGGTGGGAGACTCACTACTGAGAGGAACAGAAGCAGCTATCTGCGGACCGGACATAATCGCAAGAGAAGTATGCTGCCTCCCAGGGGCTAAGATCAAGGATGTTACCAATAGGATACCGAAGCTCATCAGTTCCAAGGATGTCCACCCATTTCTTCTGATACATGTTGGCACCAATGACACGGCAAAGAAGGACCTACCGACAATCTGCAAGGACTTTGAAGCATTGGGGAAGAAAATAAAAGAACTGGATGCGCAGGTAGTTTTTTCTTCTATCCTTCCAGTAGATGGGCATGGCGTCAGGAGATGGAACAGGATCCTTGATGTGAACAACTGGCTGAGACGATGGTGCAGACAACAAGGGTTTGGATTCCTGGACCACGGTGTGAATTACGTCTATGACGGACTCCTTGCCCGAGACGGACTACACCTCAACAAAACTGGGAAACACACATTCGCCAGGAGACTCGCAACACTCATCAGGAGGGCGCTAAACTAGAAGAAGAGGGGGTGGGAAGAAAAACGCCGGACACGAACATGCAACCAGAGGACATACTAATGAAAGATATGAAGTGCGACAAAGAAGGTCCAAGACAAGATATTTGGAAAGGAGGTAAGAAAATTTCTAATACAATCCACAGGGAGAAGATTGGAACAAAACAAAATCGTGTAAACTGCGTGCTAGCAAATGCCAGGAGCCTGACAAACAAGATGGATGAACTGGAAGCAGAAATATCTACAGGTAACTATGACATAGTGGGAATAACCGAGACATGGTTAGATGAAAGCTATGACTGGGCAGTTAACTTACAGGGTTACAGTCTGTTTAGAAGGGATCGAAGAAGTCGGAAAGGGGCTGGAGTCTGTCTATATGTAAAGACGTGTCTAAAGCCTACAATACGGGAGGATGTATGGGAGGGAAATGAGGAGGTCGAGTCCTTATGGGTGGAGATACATGGGGCAAAAAACAATAATAAAATTATCATAGGAGTCTGTTATAAACCACCAAATATAGCAGAAGCCACGGAAAGTCTATTAATGAGACAAATAGACGAAGTAGCAAAAAATAACGAGGTGATTATTATGGGGGACTTCAACTACCCCGATATAGACTGGGAAACCGAAAGCTGTAGATCTCAGAAAGGAAACAGGTTTCTGTCAATTATCAAAGACAATTATTTGTCACAACTTGTGCAGGAACCAACTAGAGGGACGGCCCTTTTAGACTTAATATTAACTAACAGGCCAGACAGAATAACTGAGGTGCAGGTCGGGGGGCACCTGGGAAATAGTGACCACAACATTATACAATTCCACATGTGCTTCAGTAGGGTGCCCAGCAAGGGAGTCACAAAAACACTGAACTTCAGGAGGGCAAAGTTTCATCAGCTAAGAGATGCCCTTCACCTTATAGACTGGGATAGTATCTTCAGTAAAAGGAGCACGGATAGAAAATGGGAAATTTTCAGAACAGTCCTACATAGTCACTGTAGAAGGTACATACCTTATGGGAATAAAAGGGCTAGGACTAGGAGGAAGCCAATGTGGCTAAATAAGGAAGTCAAGAGGGCAATGAAAAACTAAAAAGGGCTTTCGGTAAACTTAAACAAGAAGGCAGCGAGGAAGCGCTAATATCTTATAGGGAAAAAAAACAAAATCTGTAAGAAACAAATAAGAATAGCAAAAGAGGAGACAGAGACTCATTGCCAAGGAAAGTAAAACGAATCCCAAACTGTTCTTTAACTATATAAACAGTAAAAGGATTAAAACTGATGGAGTTGGCCCATTGAAAAATAACCTGGGTAAAATCATAGAGGGCGATGAGGGTAAAGCAAACCTACTCAATAGCTTCTTCTCCACTGTTTTCACAGAAGAAAACAATTTATCGGAGGAAATGCAGAGTGATAAAGTAAACCCTCCGCTAAATATCACCCACCTAACCCAGGAGGAAGTTCAGAAACGCCTAAATAATATCAAAATAGACAAGTCACCAGGCCCAGATGGCATACACCCCCAGGTACTAAAAGAATTAAGTAATGTGATAGACAGACCGCTGTATCTTATATTCAAGCACTCTTTATGGACAGGGACTGTCCCACTAGACTGGCGCCAAGCAAATGTGGTACCAATATTCAAAAAGGGGTCTAAAAGTGAGCCTGGGAACTATAGACCAGTCAGCTTAACGTCTGTTGTGGGTAAATTGTTTGAAGGATTTCTTAGAGATGCTATTGTAGAATATCTTAATGATAATAACTGTCTAACTGCATATCAACATGGATTCATGAGGGATCGCTCCTGCCAAACAAACCTGATCGCCTTCTACGAGGAGGTGAGCTCACAGCTGGACCGGGGAGAGTCAGTGGATGTTGTAGACCTTGACTTCTCCAAAGCGTTTGATACCGTGCCACACAAAAGGTTGGTATATAAAATGAGAATGCTTGGTCTGGGGGATAATGTGTGCAAGTGGGTAAAGAGCTGGCTGAGTGATAGAAAGCAGAGGGTGGTTATCAATGGAGTAAGCTCAGGGGGTGTCAGGGTTACTAATATAGGGCCTCAAGGGTCTGTCTTGGGCCCTATATTATTTAATATATTTATTAATGATCTAGTGGAAGGGTTGCATAGTAAAATAGCAATATTTGCAGATGATACTAAACTTTGTAAAGTAGTTAATACAGATGAGGATAGGGCACAGCTACAGGAGCATTTAGATAAATTGGGGAGTTGGGCCAAAAAATGGCAAATGGGGTTCAATGCCGATAAATGTAAGGTCATGCACATGGGAAAGAAAAACAGCAGTCACCCATACATATTAAATGGGAAACCGTTGGGGAAATCTGACATGGAGAAGGACCTGGGCATCTTGGTTAATAGCAAATTAAATTGGAGTGCCCAGTGTCAGGCAGCAGCTGCGAAGGCAAATAGAGTCATGGCATGCATCAGAAGAGGAATAGGGGCATATGATAAGAACATTGTTCTTCCTCTGTATAAAGCGCTGGTAAGGCCGCACTTAGAATATTGTGCACAGTTCTGGGCTCCGGTGCTCTGGAAAGACATATTGGAGCTAGAGAGGGTACAAAGGAGGGCGACTAAGGTAATAAAGGGAATGGAGGGACTAGAATACCCATAGAGGTTGTCAAAATTTGGCTTATTTACGTTGGAAAAGAGAAGGCTTAGGGGAGACCTCATAAACATGTATAAATACATCAGGGGGCAGTACAGAGATCTCTCCCATGACCTGTTTATACCAAGGATGGTGACAAAGACGAGGGGGTACACTATGCGTCTGGAGGAAAGGAGGTTCCTGCACCAGCATAGAAGGGGATTCTTTACGGTCAGAGCCGTGAGACTCTGGAACTCTCTGGGAGAGGAAGTGGTGATGTCCAACTCACTTAATGAGTTCAAGAGAGGCCTGGACGCCTTTCTTCAGAACAATAAAATTACATCTTATGTTTAGTTAATTAATCCAGGGATTTAATCTGACTGCCAGATTGGTGTCGGGAAGTGAATTTTTCCTCAATGATGTAAATTGGCCTATACCGCATGGTTTTTTGTTTTTTTTGCCTTCCCCTGGATCAACACTGCGGAATAGCTGCAGTGCACAAGAAATAGGCTGAACTGGATGGACGCTTGTCTTTTTTCGGCCTTATAAACTATGTAACTATGTATTACATTGCATGAGAACAGTAATTAGAAAAATAAAAATTAATGTCCCATACAGGACTAAGTAAAAATGTAAAAAAAAGTCTAAAACATGTTTTCAAACTGTTAAAAAAAATCACAAAATAAATAAAAATAAATAAAATATTAAACCAATAAATCCGTATATTTATGCAAAAACAAAAAGAGTACACATATCTGGTATCGTCGCATCCGAAACAACCCAATCTATAAAACTGTCACACTAATTAACTCCTTCTGTGCACACCGTAATAAAAATAAATAAAAAACGGAGCAAAAAACTATGCTTTTTCATCATATTGGCAAACAAAAAGTGGAAAAAAATGTGATCAAATATCAAAATGGAAATAAAAATGGTACCGCTGAAAACATCATCTTGTTCCACAAAAAAAAAGCCGCCATACAGCTTCATAAGCCAAAAGATAAAAAAGTTATAGCTCTCAGAATAAAGCGATGCAGAAAAAATATTTTTTCTATAAAATTGTTTTATTGTGTAAAAGCACCAAAGCATAAAAAAATATACAGTAAGTGTAGTATCGCTGTAAATGTACTGACCCGAAGAATAAGGCTGCCTTATCACTTTTACCACACGCAGAACGGCATAAAAAAAAACTCAAAAAACAATTCCTGAAATCCTGGAATCAAAAAATTTCACGTACCCAAAAATGGTACCAATAAAAATGGCAACTCGTCCCGCAAAAAACAAGCCATCACATGACTCTGTCGGCCAAAATATGAAAAAATTATAGCTCTCAAAATATGGCGATGCAAAAACTAGATTTTGCAAAAAAGCGTCTTTTAGTGTGTGACAGCTGTCAGTCATAAAAACCCGATATAAATCTGGTATCTCTGTAATCGCAACGACCCGAAAAATAAACTTATCACTTATACAGCACGAGGAACGGCGTAAAAAAATAAATAAAATAAATAAAACCAATTCTTCACCTGCTACTGATTTGTTTATTATGTCTCCCAAAGATCGCAGTAAGGCTCTGCTCACATTTATCTTGCGCTCTAAGCTGAGCACTTACACCAGAGTTTCCGTGTAAATCTCTGAAATACGTGATTCAGCCGGAACCCATGACGGAAGATTCCCTGTAATGAGGCAGATATAGGCCACTCTGGATGCCATCTGGCCTGGGATCCCACGGTGTCATTTTTTTTAGGCGTGCATAAAAGTGCGGTTGACCACAGTTTTGTGCACTTCTGAAAACAGAGGCCAGATGGAGTCCAGAGTAACTCTGCTGCCTCATTACAGTGAATGGATCCCGCAGGGGTTTCATCTGAATTACATCACTTGGAAATTTAGATGGAAACCCCGATGTAAGTGCTCAGCCTAGAGCGGCGGATAAATGTTATGTAAAATGTTCCCAATAAAAGCTTCAACTCAGTCCTCAAAAAAAGCTAGTCCCCCACTCAGGACCGTCATCTGTTAAAAATATAAGGGTCTTCCAAGTTACTGGTAGCAGAAAGGCTCTGGAAAAGCGAAATGGCCCTTGCCCCCCAAAAGAAATTCAGAAAATTTTGTGCTCCCAAATCCAAATGCCTATTCTACAATAATTTGTTCTTCAATTGTCAAATAGCGCACCGTCCCCCCCAGATCTCGCTGTATGGCTGAGCGGTACAATACAGCCACATATGGGATATTGCCACTTTTGGAAGAAATTGTGTGACGCATTTCGGCACCATTTTTACCCATTGCCCTGTGTGAAAATGTAAAATCTGAGGGTAAAATATTTTTTTGTGGTAAAAATACAATTATGTTTTCTTCACTGTCCAATGGTATAAATGTAAAAATTAAAAAATACTCACTACTTCCCTAGATGAATTCCTTGAGAGGTGTAGTTTCCAAAATGGTGTCACTTGTGGGGGGTTTCCACTGTTTAGGCACATCAGGGGCTCTCCAAACGCAACATGGCGTCTGCTAATTATTCAAACAAATTTTACTTTAAAAAAGTCTAATGGCGCTCCTTCCCTTCCGAACCCTGCAGTGTGGCCAAACAGTGGTTTTCCCTCACATATGGGGTATCAGCGCGCTAATGAGAAATTGCACTACAAATTGTGTATTCCATTTTTTCCTGTTACCCCTGTGAAAATAAAAAAATTAGGTCTAAACTAACATTTTTGTGAAAAAAAGTTAAATGTTCATTGTTTTCTTCCACATTCCAAAAATTCCCATGAAACACCTGAAGGGTTAATAAACTTCTTGAATGTGGTTTTGAGCACCTTGAGGGGTGCAGTTTTTAGAATGGTGTCACTTTTGGGTATTTTCTGTCATAAAGACCCCTCAAAGTCACTTCAAATAAGATGTGGTCCCTAAAAAAATATTTTTGTAAATTTTGTTGGAAAAATTAGAAATCGCTGGTCAACTTTTAACCCTTATAGCTTCCTAACAGAAAAAAATTTTGGTTCTAAAATTGTGCTGATGTGAAGTAGACATGTGGGAAATGTTATTTATTAACTCTTTTGTGTGACATATCTCTCTGATTTAAGGGCATGAAAATTCAAAGTTTGAAAATTGCGAAATTTTCACAATTTTCACCAAATTTCTGATTTTTTTCACAAATAAACGCAAGTGATATCGAAGAAATTTTACCACTATCATGAAGTACAATATGTCACGAAAAAACTTTCTCAGAATCAGGGGGATCCGTTGAAGCGTTCCAGAGTAATTACCTCATAAAGTGACAGTGGTCAGAATTGAAAAAATTGGCCCGGTCACGAATGCAAAAACAGGCTCTGGGGCGAAGTGGTTAAATAAATATTGATTTTATTGGCATCTATGCTTCATTTATCTTGATTGGATTGCTTTAAGACTGAAGTATTGCATTGAATAGACCCCTTTACGCCTTTGGATTAAAATGTCATATGTTGCAGTTGTGCAAAGTACTTATGCAAAAGACATGTAAATTATACTTGTGACGAATGCAAACAGTAAATTTAGCACCGTGAACCTTATTTACCATTTTATATAGAAAAAACTGAACTTTTTTTTTTTTTTTTAAATATATTTACATACAGTTTGATGTGATTAGTGATAGTTTACAGTTATATAAAGATTATTTTTTTATGTGCAAATGTGCAATATGCATGAATATTGCAATAAGGCCATGTAACACACTAACCCATAATAGTTAAAGATACACTAGACTGTCAGCCAATAGTGTCTGGGTCGAATCAGTATGGGCCTCCGTCAACCCGCTCTATTTTCCAATGGCAGTCACCACCCCAGACCCTAACAGGTACCCACACTACACTTTCCTGCAAGGATGAAAGTCTCACACTGTGGGCCACAGTCAATTTCTTCTACCACAGACCTTCTGTCCTTGCCTCCAATTTCCAGAGAGACAACTCATGCTCCCTTCTGCTCACATAACCAAATTTCTGTCCTTCCAATTGGGTCTACGCTCACACGACCGAATTTCAATTTCTGCAATAGGGTCTGCGCTATCTGCTATCTTTAGCCTCGACAATCAGGATCTCCTAGCCTCTGTAAGGACTCTGCACCCCTTGCTTAATCCACTTCTAATACTGATCTTGTGTTTCTGGACACACTCATCACCTACGTCAGGCCTATCTCCCACAGGTGACTTGTTACAAGTCTGGGCGAAGACTGACTTCCTGGCTTTTGTATTTTTCTGCTGCAGATCACATGTCCCCTGTGCACCTAGCTCAGCTTTCCTCTCATTCAGCCTGCCTTCTGTGCCTTGGTTGCAATACCCTTTTAGGTTCCTACACCTATAGTCTCTGATCACTACATGGCAGCATCTGCCCACAAATACCTTACAGCTCATTTCTATTATATGAGTCACTCACTCTCCTTACTTTCCTCCAGTCTTTAAACTTACCATTACTTGGATGAGAAAGGTTACTTATGCTCTAGACGCTCCTTGACGGTGGTCTCAGAGTCGCCAATATCCAAACACACTCCTGTGTCTGCTGTATTACATACTGCCATATGAAATCATCTTCCGCATACCTCCTGGGTGAAACACGAGCGTTGGTACATTCAGATCTGTGAAGTCCCTCCTGACCTGTCTCTTCTGGGACACTTAGGTCTTGAGACACTCTTCCTGTGATTTTGACCTCTAGCCTACCCTCTAAGCTAGCCCCGGTCATTCTCTCTTCATCAGACACATGTGGCGGTAGCATGTAAGGGTGCCGTACTCTCTCTGGTGCAACGTCTTCTCCTTTCGGGGTGTACTCTCCTTGTCACTCGATGAGGAACAGCCTCCCATGTGTAGTCCAATTTTCCCCAAGGGTGCTTCACTTGAACCAAAACTCAATTCCCCAGCTGTAATGGTGCCTCCTGCACAGGAGTTACTACAGGATGCCTTTTCCCCTGGGGCTTCTGTACAATCTTAAGTCTCAGTGTCTCTAACCGATGTTGGTGTTTCCACACCAAAGTTGTGGTGTTTATCTTCGTACAATCTTCCACTGGATCAAGCTCTAGCTCAGTAACCTTATGGCTGTTATGTCCAAACAGCAACGTGTAAGGCGTGTACCCTGTCGTGGCATGAACCTGGTTACTGTACAACTAGACCACTTCTGGTACAAATTCAGGTCATTTCATCTTCCTGTGTCACGGTGTAGGGGAATGCTGGTGAGGAGATAGCAGATACGGGCTGGGTGAGCAGGGAAAACTAATCTGTCCCTAGACTGGGAACCCTGAATAGCCCTGACCCCGAAGGTATCTCTGATGGTGAGAAGGTTCGGGTCTCCACCCAAAGCCCTAACTCCTTCACAAGCCCTGCACTAATTCCCCTAATCTCCCTCCTCAGAGCAAAGGTACGTACAGCAATCTCAAAGGAAAGGACTTCAGTGGCACAAACAAACAGGACTGCACAGCACGGCTTCCACGTATAGATTGAAACTCTATCAGATGCACCACCTGGTGGAAGGAGAGGCTACTTAAAGGCTAAGGGGAGTAGACTCACACAGAAACTCACATCCACCAGGACATGGCAATAGAATTGGCATTAACCCATGCAGTACAAGAGGGAATTTCACAGTTTAAGTTACAGCGGCATCTAGAATAGACCGCAGATACACAGCGCTAGACAGCGTGTGACATCCTGTCATCTTCCTGTTGTCCTCCACAATTCTCAGAATGTAGATAAAGTTATGTTGAAACGTTCACAGTCCCCATTTCCCTATGGGTGCTAGGGTGTAGTTCTGGAATTCTCAATGTTGTACAGTTGGTGCAATTCATCCATGACTTTTCCATTAAAACAGGCTCCTAGCTCAGAGTGAATTCTTTTTGGACACCCGTATACCCACATGAAGTCATGACAGATGGCACAGGCCGCTGACTCGGCTGTTTGATTCCCAGTGGGAGTCATGACTGCAAACTTTTTAAAATGATCCATCATCACCAGACAGTACAAACAACCATTATCGGAGCGGTTGATCATAAGATAGTCCACCATCAGCACTTCCAATGGGAAAGAAATCCTCTTCACCTATATAGATGTTCTGTGTTTAGGGGGTTTAGTCATCTCACCCTGATGGGATTTCCGGTAATCTTCTTTCACCACTCGATTTACTTGTGGCCAATACAGAAACCGTTGTAGCCATTGGAAAGTTTTCTCTGTTCTGAAGTGGGTATCACTCTCATGGGCTTCCTTCTTCACTCTGGGCTTCATTCCTTGTGAAATCATTAGCAGATTACAATGAGGCAATCTGGGCTACCGGCCAGCGCCAAAGGCTCCGGGGACCTTTGGCCATATTGTTCTCATTATAATGCTTTTTTTCACCACTGTCGACGGTGCACATCTCCGGACAGGTAGCTTTCCTAAAGCTCAGCTGCCAGCAATTCACGATGGTTTACTGGCATCTACAAGGCTATGTGTGTATGTACTCTTAGGAATAGCAGAATCTTTGGTCCTCTTCTCCACTTTTGGCTGAGGTTCAGAGAATTAATTGGAGACATAGAACCGCTGTTCTCCACTTTGGAATCCAACCCTTCAGATATATGGTATATGATGTATAGTATTGATATACCAAAAATATCAGTAGTAATCAATTAAATTCTAAAAGACATTAATCAATTTAAAATTTGTATTTATTTAGTTTAATTAAATCTTGCATGGAAGGATGAAGACGTGTTCTTGGAGAAGCCTTCAACTTTAGCAGGTGTTTCTTGCTGGTCAGGAGGCCACGGGTAGATGGTTCAAATCCTTCCATACAGGTACAGCATTGATGTTGAACATGCTGTAGTTTCTTCAGGGTGCTAGATGTGGGGGTTTTCTGTCCTCGAGATGTCTAAGGTGCCCTGGTGACAGCAGGCAAAAAAGCATCTTCCTCTGACAGCGCGAGCAGCCCTGGATAATCCACGCCGGCAGGATGATATCATCCGGCGGAAGATGGAACCTATGAGAAAAGATGTAAAACTAATGTAAGTAATGGGACTCCATATTAGAGGGTACTACTGTGGTGTCACTGTGGGAGAACGTTAGAGGAATCTCATCACACAGAGGGCAGGGATCTTTGCCAGTCATCATACATGTGACAATCCCACCACTGACAGATAACATCTGCTCCACATGACTTCTTCTCACTGACATCATACAACATGGAGATTATTGTCACACTTACCTCGCCTACTTTCGCCCTCTTCTACTTTCTCAGTTTTTTCTTGTCTTCTCAGTTTTAGAAAATATTTTCTTTTCTTCTGAACTGGAGATTCTAATCAAAAAGTCAGAAAAAAATATTAATTATAAACTTCTAAAATATTTTCTTTATATCTATATAGAGTTATGCAACTGATTAATATGCACGTGTAGCATTTCTGTGTGCTGCCATGTGGTGTCTCCAAGGAACTATGTCCCCTTATTATCATGACATTACTTGCAGCAAGCCACTGTGTTATTATATAATCAGTTAGATAATAATTCAATGCAACTTTAAAGAGGACCCGTCACTAGATCAAAAGTGTCTGAGATTCACTATTAACTTATGTCTGCTGCTTCCCCGAGTATTCTGATATTTGTTTTGCTAAAATCCACCCTATGGTTGTAGAGATATGGGCATTTATATTTAGTGCTAATTTTTATGGTCTTTTCCAAGGGGGCATGGCTCACAATTTTATATTGCAGAGCAACCTAAAGACATGCCCCAGAGGATCTTGTGAGCACTGCCCTCTTGGAAAAGACGATAAAAATTAGCACTAAATAAGACCCGTAACTCAAAAAACAGAATACTTAGGGGAGCAACGGGAATAAAGTAAATGATTTTTGGAGCCTTCATGTGCTGATTCACATTATAATTTTGGATTATAGGCTATAATTGGATGGCCTATAAACCTGTACATACCTGACAATGAGGACGAGGATGACTCGTTGTTTTTAGCAGTGAAACACTGATTGTCTCCTTTAGTATTAGAAGAGGAAGACTCTTTCTGCCTGTTTGGTAGAAGAAAGACCAGTAAATTAAAAGTAAAAACAATAGAAAAAATGAAGAACACCTGTTTGTGAGGCCAATTAGGACAACCTAGAGGGGATACCCTGCCCAGGCCCTCAACTAGTAATATTGGCCTGAAATGAGCAGGAAATGAATGGCTGGTCACAATAATCAACTGTTATTGCAGTGTTATCACAAGTCAGATGCACAGAGGGGTGGTGGATGCTGGATTTAGATTTGTGTTACTCGTGTCTTGTATTTGGTTCTGAACACATATCAGAACTAAATCTCATAATAATAATAATCTACTCACATGTCTGAGTGTTTTTCACTGTTCTCTTGGGAACACTGTGGAGGTGACATAGGCTCTACATTGGTCATCATCCCGGTATTGGTGATATTTAGCTAAAACACACGGAGAAAAATAAATTGATTTATTTTAAGCATTTTTGTAATTATAGGTTTTAGACATATTAGTAGCCACATACTTACTTTAGAAAACCTTTGATAAGATGATACAAAGTTTTTTATTTCTGGCCAGTCATTGTCCTCTCTTGTGTCCGCCTCATCTGAATTCATGTGTCTGCTACAACGAGCTACAAAGTACAAGTGTTATCAGAGATAATTAGTATAAGACCCGGTCAGACAGTCACCCTGTTATCACTAATAATGTTGAGAACTTATTTTCACATAAAATGAAAGACAAGACACAAAGCAGTTTTCTGCAGATGACGTCTCATTTTACTTACTGATAAAGTAGCGGGTATCCTCATCTGACTTTAGCTCAGGAACGAACAGGGGCTTCTGACTTAGAAGGTTGTCAAAGTCTAAGTCATGCAGAAATGGATGCATTTTGATCTCATTTGCTCCTCCTGGAAAAGGAAGACAAGAAAGAAAGTGATACAGTCATTTTTAGAGAAACTGCTCCATATCGGTACAGTTTATGTTAACCTGAACTGAAGATGTAACAGCAGACATGAAGGAAATGTACTGAAAGTCACAGCATGAAAAATGGGGAATGGATAAGTAGGTAGATTACTGAACCTCATGGACACAACCAATTGTCTGGTCAAAGAGGTGTAATAAGTCATAATACTATTATAATATTACCTGTCCCAAGTCTATCTGCTGGATCTTTTCTGAGCAGCTGAGTGATGATGTCCTGAGCATCGGGTGGAGTAGAGTATTTATGATATGTCCAAATTAATTTATCTGTTATATAAAAAGCAAATATTACAGGAAATTAAACATTTTCATTAATTTTCATAAAAAATGTTCTTAATAAGGCTAGAAATTAAACCAGAAAACCAATGAAACCAAATAACAGTGACATCACAAGCATTCAGATTATTTTACTTACCCTCAAGGACACTGCGTAAAATATCTCTTTTTAAAGTCCCTCTAAATGGTGTACGTCCCAAAAGAAATTTATGTAGGGTGATCCCTACTGACCACCAATCAACGGGCCTTCCATAGCCTTTCCTTTGGATAATTTCTGGGGCCATGTAACTAAGGGTGCCAAAAGTCTGGAAACCAACAGAAGAATGAGATGATGATCAATAAATATAATTGCGTCAAATAACATTAGTGCAAATGTTTTATAGAGAAATTGTCAGAGAAGGGTAAAGAGATGAAATCTGTAAAGTGCAAGATCTTGTAAGTAAAGCCTACCTCTTCATCAAGGAACTCGCTGGTGATGTCCTCAGTTGAAGCCTTGTAGATATCTGAGCTTGGTCTCATGAGGCCGAGTTTTGAAACCCCAAAATCGGTGACCTTAATATGTCCTGTTGATGATATCAGGAGGCTGTGAAACAAAGAAATGGTGTCAGACCCAAGTAATTACCCATAGACTGTACAAAAACTATAATTTTTTTCCCCTATACTATACTACTGGGGTCACTTACTTGCCAGGCTTCAGGTCTCTGTGCACCACACCATAACTGTGCAGGTATTCCACAGCAAGAACCGTTTCCGCAATGTACATACGGGCCAGGGGGACTGGTAAAGGACCCCTGCGCTTTATAAGACTGGCACAGTCTCCTCCTATAGAAGAAAGCAAATATGAGAGGTGAGGGTTTGTTTCAATGTAAATTACACATGATGAGGGTGAATATGAAATAAGTGGAAATATTGGGACAAGATGGCCTATATAGAGATATACTGTGTAATGTAGAGAATATACTGTATACTACATGTAGCCATCCATGTGGGCACATTATGGTCATATATAGGTGCTAGGATTAAACAGATGTGGGCTGGATATAGATACAATGGATGTGTCCTACCTGGTACATACTCCATGACCATACACAGATGAAGTTTAGTAGGAAAAGAGCAGAACATGGAGGCCACAAAAGGACAATCGGCGAATGCTGAGATGTCCCTCTCCAGAAAGGCCAATTCAAGTCTCTTTGGCTTTTTCAGGTTCTCCTTGTCCATTGTCTTCATAGCACAAATCTGGTTTGTGTCTTTATGGCGCACTAAGTGGACGGCCCTAGAGAGGAAGAAAATCCATGATTTATTACAAATTCTTATTAACAGTCCATCTATCGACCTCATCAAACGATCTCCTGTACTAATGGTTAATACTAGATGTGAGGCCATCACTATAAATCCATGTCTAGAAATGCATAAAATAATACTCCATAAATGATTATCAATGGAGGGTCCATATCCACGTCACATCCTAACTGACCTGACAGAGAGATGTGGACAGTGATGTGGACTCCTAATTTCTCTATGGGAATATTACATGGGCAGGACACCGAGGCATCATCATAAGGAGCCCTGGGAAATAAATATTATACCAAAGTAAAGCTCACCCAAAGGCTCCACTGCTGATCAGTTTGATCGGTTTATAGTCGCTCTTACAAGGATTTCTCACTGGGTTCAATGATCCGATCAAGGCCTAAAAAGGAATAAGAAATGACATTAAGACAGAAAATGCAGGAGAATAAAAGCTCAAGATGCAGGAACGTCTCTCTTCTATATTATGTCCCCGCTGATTACACTGTAGAGAACGTGATACCAGCCGGACCCTCCACAGACCCCATTATATTATAAAGGGAAATCCCCCATACACATAAATCAATACTGCAGGGAAGGATAAGGGACATCACACCGAGGGGGCAGGAAGAATAACGCCATTATCACACATAATATGTCTGATCTACATGACGAACAGTGATATCCCATTGTCATATGGGATATAATATGGGATGTATAATTCACACCCGTCATCTGACGATATACAGACGTCCCCCTGATACTTACACTGGCAGATTCCTGGAAGATCTCTGGTGTCTCGCATATTCCACCATCAGTATTTGCCGGCACAGTTATTCCTAAAATAGTGAAGAAACGTCATTTATTAAATGTCTGTATCAGCACGTAATAACCGAAAGAAAAGGAAGCAAAAAAGTCAAATATCAAAAAACATAACAAATTTTATTGATTAATCAGAACAATTCATGATAAAAAATAATAAGAGAATGTCAGACACAGAGAACGCTCTCTCTTTCAAACCAAGAACAACTGATAAAAATCACTTCAAAACCTATTCATAATCGTATTCATACAAGTTTGTGTCTGTTTAGAATGTAGAAGATATAGGAACAAGCTGTAGTCCTCAAAATAAATAAGACACATAAAAAAGAGAAACCTGCACAGTCTGGGAGGGTGGGGAGCAAGACCCCGACATGTGTTTCGCATAGGCTTCTTCCAAGGGATATTGAAGAAGTTTTGCGTAGGCTTCTTCCAGGGGGTATGGAAGAAGCCTACATGAAACGCGCATCAGGGGCTCACTCCCCACCCTCCCAGACCATGCAGGTTTCTCCTATTTATTTGCTTATTTATTTATCCAGAGGATGAAGAATAAATCCACATATTCTTTGCCGTTCTCAATAACGTAATATTTGAAAGTAAAATATTAGATGATCGTTTTACCTTCTATCAGATCGGATTTTGGCCCTGGCTGACTGTTATCAGGGTCAGCAACATTTAGGTTTTGCCCCTCTGCGGAGTCGCCTTTTGATGTTTCCTGATGGATATAAGATATACAATTAATATAACATTTCTCAAACACTAGATTACCATATATATAAAGCGGGAAGGATTAAACCTGGATTTACTTGACAAGTTCAGTATTGGACGGACAATTCACGGCCGCTCTATCAAGCAAATTTACATTAATATTTAAGGGACTTGTATCTACAACTGTTCTCTAATAACTTCTATCAGAACTGCAGCATTTACAAGGAGGAAGATTGTGATGATGGAGTGAGACAGAGGTAGAAATACAAGCTCCGCACCGCTGAGTACAGACTATCACCACCGAGGATGGAGCCGCAGAGACAGGCCGCCATAGAATATCCTGTGTCTGCCTGGAGCGGAGAGGGGAAGGCCTCTACCATCATAAATCTGACCTTCTGCTATATGACTGGTAATCTGGAGAAGATCAGACAACAAGGACATGAGATGTAGAAGATGATGGATCCTTACCAGACGCTCCAGTGAGTAGGCCGGATACTCCAGTACATACAGGACATTCTGGGCCAGTTGTTTAAAAAAGGCCAATTCTCCACTTTGGGATTTTTCTTCAGCCTATAAAGATGAAAATTAACAAGAAATGAAAATAATCAATAAACTTCATGAACATATATGGTATTGCCACGTTTGTTAAAGTCTGATCTGATAGGTGTTTGGTATCAATAAAAATCTGAGTTCACTTCGCAAAAAAAGGCTTTACTTAGTCCTATCAACAGAAAAATTACAATGTTATGGGTCTCTGAATATAGTGACACAAAGAACCATTTCATCTCAATTGGAATTTTTTTCCCCTTGTTTCAATACAATGTATGGTAAATAGGATGGAGCCATTGAAAGCTGCAACTCATCCCAAAAAACAAGCCCTCACATGTCTATGCCAATGGAGAAATAACAAAGTTATGGCTCTTGAAAGAAAGTGAGGAAAAAATGAGAGCGGAAAAAATTTTGTGGTCCATAAAGGGTTAACCAATCCTATTCCCTCCTCCCCCCGCATCCAGGACCTTCCCACCCCTAATTCAACTAACCCTTTAGATCCCACCCTCTCCTTTGTCATGTAGCCTGATTGCCCTGTTTTGACTCCAGGCTATTCTTATCTGGGTATTTGGCACAGGTTAAATTTAAACTTGTATTCCATTATTATTTTCCATTATTATTATATATAATTTGTGCAGATTGTCTGCTACTTACCTGCTGTACTAATGTCCAGATGTTCTGCTGTAAATGCTCAAGATATTCTGAGCTTATACAACCTTGGTGGTATTTGGTCAGGCAATCTCTCACAAGCTCCATAACCAGCCGGTAAGTGAAGCTGAGGACGCCATCGGGTAGTGGTAGCACAAAGTCAGGGTCATAGGTGGTAAGAATCCCCTGGAGTAGTGCTAACACCTGAAGTTTGTCTGGAGGAATTCCAGACATTTCAAGTAATCCAAGCGCGGTCAGTATATGACTAGCTATATGGCTTATCACACCGACAACAATGACACCGGAATGTCAAAGTGACAACAGGAGTGTAAACACTTGTAGAAGTAGTGATGGTTAATTGTGATGTCATAATGGAATCTTGTGTTCTAATCTTAAAGGGGCATCTTACCTTATAAGGAAGTTGCCTTGCAACCCTTAAGTAGGCAACAATATAGGCTCAGCATCAGTACCAGATGCAGGCAAGGAGGAAAGCGCTATGGGTGCTTTACTCTTCTGATCAGTTAGAGTCTTTTTATGTAAGATAAATTATTTTTATCTGTTATACACAATAAAAATTATAGCGTTTTGTATCAATAAGAAATTCAGATTCCAGTGCTAACAGAAATATCTTTCTGTGGGAACAGGGCATGTGGGGCTGGGGCTGCATCCAACCCTGGCATATGAAGCACGCTGGCCCATGTTGCTCTGCCACAACCACTTCCAAAAATGGGAGTCTTTATTACAAATATGACCCTGCCTAACAGCTCATTTACATATTAAGAAAAAAGTGGATTTCTCTGATTAAGACATTCATCAAATCGTGGCTATCAAGGCATCACTCTATTCAACTTTCTATGACCTGCATCTTTATGTAGACGGCTTATGAGGGTTGATCTTACTGACAGTTTCACTTTAATAGTGTGGCTCGGACCTCCTTAAAATAATAGTGCCCCTTATGGGCCTCCTTATAATAATGATAATAATAGTGACTACCTGTTCTTTTTTATTAAAAATAATACTGCTCCCTCGAGCCGCTTTATAATAGTAATAATAATATTAATGATAAAAATATTAGATGACCCCACAAGGTTTAGGGAAAGTGTCACTGAATGCAGAAGCCGGGTCTAAGCTCCTAATAAACACTACCCACCTCCTGCCCTGCTGTGTTATTACAGGCTTTATTCCCCTTCAAGAGCGTCTATTAAATCTCCCTTCGTTATATCTATAGAAATCACATGAACTAGTCATATAAGATAATTTAGATACTTTATTAAACACAGCACACAGAAAGCTTTTATAAAATATCATCTCCGCCCATAAAAACACCAATAGAAAATTCCCGGGCAGTGTGGTTTAGATATATTCTTAAGGCATATGGGTAGTAGTAAATGCCAATGCAAAAGTAAAAAATATACTAGTATATCCCTTTTAAAAGTATAGAGAATAAATGCAGTTTTCTCCAATCCGTTATCAAAAGATATTTTGCATGTTTAGTACCCCAATTATAACATTGTGTGCAAGATGGATAACAGCATATTGTTTCAAATATATGAGAGGTAGATACAGATCTCTCAGTTAAGAGTATTTCAAATTATATATATAATTAATTATCTTTCAAAAAAGAGGTTTGTATAGAAGATTAATATAAGTTACACTTAATCAGTATTGAGATATTCTGAATATTCCAGGGTAAATGACAACAAATTCTCACAGGAGTACAGAGAAAATAAATATATATAGGTATACAACTCTTTAGATCAAATATTAGTAAAACATTATACTGATGTATACCAGAATCAAATATCCACTATTAATCCTGTCTATAGAAAGGGATTACTGTAATCAAATATACAGATACAGACCATTGGCCTTAATAGAAGATTCCACACTGCCCAGCACCCGTACGCGCGTTTCGCGTCTTTGCTTCCTCGGGCCAGTATGCCATGCATTTCCGCACTCTCGCATCTGAGCTTGCCTGGAACAACGAGGCCCTTTTGTTCACCTTCTGGGAGGGTCTTTCTGGACGAATCAAGGACGAGCTAGCCCGTCGGGACATTCCTTCCACCCTGGTGTCACTAGCTACCTGGATTGACATCCGTTTCTTGGAACGAGTTAAGGAGACAACCCGGGAGAGAAGATTTCCTTGTCTTGCTCCTGTATTCCAGAAACCTGCCTCCCAACCAGCAATTCCCCAGGCACGATCGCCCAAACCCATGCAGGTTCACCAGATCAAGATGGTCAAGTGTCGCAAAGAGATGCGCCGAGCCAAGGGGAGCTGCTTCTACAGTGACAGTAAGGAGCATCAGATCCGTTCCTGTCCGGTGAAGCCGGGAAACTCCAGTGTCTAGGACCGCTCTGAGAGGTCATCCTAGGCAAGAGTAAATCCTCTCCGTCCTTGACTCTATCCATTTCTATTTCCAGTGGTGAGATCCGCTTCTTTGAGACCGCCCACCTGGATTCCGGAGCCGCTGGGAATCTCATTTCTCAGGCTCTTGTGGAGCAGTATCAAATTCCCACTAAACGTCTGGCCGAACCATTGGCAGTCGCTTCCGTGGATGGGAGACTCCTTCTGCAGACCATCTTGCTCGCCACAGAGCCTGTAACCCTTCAGGTGGGAATGCTGCACTCGGAGAGGATCTCCTTTCACGTGCTATCTGGACTCTCTCACTCCCTTTTGCTAGGTCTACCCTGGCTACAGAGACATGAACCCGTCCTGAATTGGCAATCTGGTGAGGTGCTCTGTTGGGGGCAGGATTGCCATGAGACTTACCTGGTTCCAGTTCGTCCGGCTCAACCTCCGTCTACTCCAGCTAATCTACCTGGTCTGCTGGCACCCTTCTGGTCCTATGCAGACGTCTTCGACAAGAAGGAAGCTGAGGCACTACTACCTCATAGGCCGTATGATTGCCCTATCGACCTGGTACTCGGTGCTTCTCCTTCCCGCGGGCGTATCTACCAATTGTCGCTGGCTGAGACCCTAGCCATGTCTGAGTACATTGACGAGAATCTTGCTAGGGGATTCATCCAGAAATCTACTTCCCCGGCTGGAGCAGGATTCTTCTTCGTTAAAAAGAAAGACGGCTCGCTTCGGCCGTGTATTGACTACAGGGGTCTTAACCAGATTACCATCAAGAATAAGTACCCCCTGCCTCAAATCTCGGAGCTGTTTGACCGCCTTAAAGGCGCAAGGGTCTTCACCAAGCTCAGTCTTCGTGGGGTGTACAATTTGGTCTGGATCCGCCAGGGAGACGAGTGGAAGACGGCATTCAACACCTGGGACGGTCACTATGAATATCGCGTGATGCCCTTTGGTCTCTGTAATGCCCCAGCCGTCTTCCAGGAGCTGATTAACAACATCTTCCGTGATCTCTTGTATTCTTGCGTAGTGGTGTACCTGGACGATATCTTCGTCTTCTCTCCGGATCTGCCCACACACCGGAGGAATGTACATCAGGTTCTGCTAAGGCTCCAGCAGAATCATCTCTACTCAAAACTTGAGAATGTCTATTCGAGCAGACTTCCCTTCCACTCCTGGGATATATTATTTCCGAGACTGGTCTTCGGATGAACCCCGAGAAGGTTTCTGTCGTCTTAAAATGGCCCCGACCGGAGGGGTTGAAGGCGATTCAGCGATTCCTGGGCTTCGCAAATTATTACCGCCTCTTCATCCCTCATTTCTCCTTTCGGACCGCTCCCATCTCCGCACTCACCCGTAAGGGAACAAATCCCAAGGAATGGACTTCCGAAGCGGAGGAGGTCTTCGTCTCCCTAAAACAAGCTTTCTCCTCCGCCACTGTGCTGCACCGTCCGGATTGCAACAAGCAGTTCTTCCTGGAGGTTGATGCTTCCTCCTCCAGAGCCGGAGCGGTGCTCACCCAGAAATCCCCATCTGGGAGAATGGTAACCTGTGGCATCTTCTCCAAGCTCTTCTCCTCATCCGAGCGCAACTACTCCATACAGGGTCGGACTGGGGTGCCTAGGGCCCACCAGGGGAACTGACTCTGGGGGCCCACATTACAGCCCACCATAAACGGTTTTATTACTTGTTATGCTTTTCTATAATGCACTATAATTAATTGATTGGCTGCGCTGTGGAGCACCAAGCGGCAGGACTTTGTTCGAACAGTCATTCCGTACTGCCAGAGTCCCTTTAATGGTTACTTGTCACCTTGAAAAACACTATTTATCTGCAGATATAGGGGTAATCTGCAGGTAAATAGGGTTTAAAGCCTGGTTAGACGGCTTATTGGAAAAGCATTGGCTACACGGAGAAAATTACATTTTATTCTCCCTGGCGCCACTCGCTTCCTGTCATAGGGTCGTTGCAAGGAGGGAGACATTACAGTCACTGCGAACTACAAAGTGAGGGTGCTGCAATAACGTCTGGCACCTTGATTGTGACATCTTCCATGGAGGCCAACCTCAGGCTGATCAAATGCAAGAGAAACATTCTGGCACCACGCTGTTTTTTTCAAAGGATCAATCACCAGGGCATAATTCAGACTGTGTGCTTCAAGACTTAAACGGTGGTGCACATCCAAGAAATATTTCAATCACAAGCAAGAATAGAAGGAAAGGCAGCACTCATCCAGTCTTCTTTTAAACCTTCCTTTATTTTTGTGTGCGAAGCATTTCAGCGTGCAGCATTGGACTGAGACCACGAAGGGTATGCGGGGGAGAGGAAAAAAGGGACAACAGCCGTTTCGCTGCCTTCCGGTGCTTCAACGGGTCCAACCTCAGGCTGAGCTTCATTGAATAACTAACATGGCAGCAACACCTGGCAACTAGTGCTGAGCGAGCGTGGTCGGATAAGGTGTGATCCCAGCATGCTCGGGTGTTATCTGAGTATCTTGTAGTGCTCTGCTACTATGCTCGAGTCCCCGGGGTAGCATGTTTTGCGGTGGTAGACAGACGCAACACATGCAGGAATTGCCATGTTAGTCATTCAATGAAGCTCAGCCTGAGGTTCGGCTCCATGGAAGTGTCACAATCAAGGTGCCGGACGCTATTGCAGCACGCTCACTTTGTAGTTCGCGGTGACTGTAATGTCTCTTATCCGACCACGCTCACTCAGCACTACTGGCAACCGAACAGCAACCTGCAACTGCATCACAGGGGCTGAAGGGAGCAGGTGACTGCATGCACCGGCCATTGTGCTATCTAAATGCCGCTGTCAGTGATTGACAAGGGCACTTAAATACTCAAAACAGCAGCAATCAAGGCGAGCTCTGATCACTGCTGTTACAGGCAGACGCCGGCTATGTAACACAGCCGACATCTGCCCGGTATGGAGTGGGTTCAGCTCCTGAACCCGCTGCATACAAACACATCCCAATGGTGACAGTTATGACAAGGTTAGCAAATTTCACTTGTCTGTTCCTAAATGTGGAAAGACAAATGGAATTCCCTAACACATGTGAAAGAGTCCTAATAGATTTAGTAAAGGTGCCTCAAGCATATGAATGTTATTACACACCACAATGCACAGTTACATACACGCATCTTACAAAAATACATATTATTCCAGATACGCAGACGAGCACAAACACATCAGTACATGAATACATCATCTGAACCACCACCATTTGTAATGTCAGGTCAGCCCCATATATCTTTGTATCGCATAAACCTACAACTCCCAGTATGTAATTAACAATAGAGATACTGGGAGTTGTTATCAGTCATCATCAGACTGCGGACCATACAGGAACCACAGTACTGATGAGACACAGGCAGGATCACAAATGAACATTTACATCCAGGTATCTTACCTGAGACGGTTTCTCTGATTAGAGTCTTTCTTTCTTTTCTTCCTCTTGTCCAGTCTCCATGATGACTTTTCTCATCCACAGCTCGTCTCTGCAGACTTCCATCTTCTCCGGTCTTCTGCAGCACATCCCGACACGATGCCCTTAAAGATAGCAGTGTCATTATAATGCTCCTGAATAAAAATATCTACACTGAGCCCCTGAATAAACCTAACTCTTACAATGGTCCCTGCACAAAATATGACATACACTCTACCCCTCTTATGGTACCTGCTCTCCACACTGTCCTCTCCTTACCATACTGGGCCCCCTGTTCACATTGTCCTCTCACACTGTGTCCCCCCTATACTGCCCAGTCTCTATACTGTGCCCCTTCATCACACTTCCCCTCCTCAGCACACTGTTCCCCCCTTTCTGTGCCCTCACACTGTTTCCCCCATACTGCCGCATCTCCATTCCTTCCCCCACACTACCTAGTCTCTGTGCTGTGTCACCTCACACTTTTCTCCCTCCATACTGTCTCCTCACACTATTCCCCCACTCTCCATACTGTTTCCTCACACATTCCCCTTCCCCATTCTGTTCCTGAACTCATTCCCACCCCTCCTCTGGTTCACCATACTGTTTCTTCACACATCTCCCCATTCTGTCTCCTAAAATTTCTCTCCCATCTCTCCCCAAATATAATAAATCTTCGGAAGAGCACAGAGACATGCAGAAGGGTGCTTACACACACAAAAACAATTGCACACAGACACATACTAAGGGCTCTTTCACACTTGAGCACATGCGATGACAGTTTCCACACATACCAGAGACATTGGTACACATAGACCCACTCAAATGAATGTTTTTACCTGCTGCACCTCCCGCAAAATGTCCTGCACACTGATGACAGCGCTCTTCCCAAGCACCGGGTGCTGAGCGCTGCCCTCATCATAGATCCCTGCCGGCGCTGCGATCAGCAGCAGCAGGGTCAATGATGAGAGTAGTAGTCTACTCCCGCCGTGTGAAACTGTAAAAATAGGAATAAAATAAAAAAATCCTTATACTCACCTCTCCTAAGTGTCACCCGCTGTAATCCGTGCGAGTGCTCACGCCGAGGTGAATGACTCCTGCAGCGAGTGGGCCCTGGAGCTACACTCAACAAGGGGTGCCCTGTTAATCACTGAGTGCAGCTCCGGGGCCCGCTCGCTGCAGGAGTCATTCTCCTCGGCGTGAGCGCTCGCACGGATTACAGCGGGTGACACTTAGCAGAGGTGAGTATAAGGATTTTTTTATTTTATTCGTATTTTTATAGTTGGACACGGCAGGAGTAGACTACTACTCTCATCATTGACCCTGCTGCTGCTGATCGCAGCGCCGGCAGGGATCTATGATGAGGGCAGCGCTCAGCACCCGGCTCTTGGGAACAACGCTAACTGTACACTGATTCCCAAGCGCCGGTACGTGTCACACGGATGACACACAGGTGGACAAGGATATCTCCAGCCCCGTAAATATCAGGATATGTGAAAGAGCCCTAATATACACACGCAGATACACATACTCACACAAATGGGGACACGTGCACACGCAGGCAAGCACACACAGAAATGCACACGCAGTCATGCTCAGACACAGTCAGACAATCACACACAAAAATGCAGATACGCAGGGAAGCACGCACACAAGTGTGAAGACACATATACACACGTAGACATGCAGGCACTCAAATACATACACACAAACACATGCAGGCATATACACACACACTGTATACACATGCAGCCATTTACACACACACTGTACACACATGCAGGCATTTACACACAGACACACACACATGCAGGCATTTACACACACACACACAGGCAAGCATATACACACAGGCAGGCATATACACACAGGCAGGCATATATACACAGGCAGGCATATACACACACACACAGGCATATACACACACACAGGCATATACACACACACACAGGCATATACACACACAGGCATATACACACACACACAGGCATATACACATACACAGGCATATACACACACACACAGGCATATACACACACACAGGCATATACACATACACAGGCATATACACACACACACAGGCATATACACACACACACAGGCATAGGACGCGCCCCCTGGGCCGCGCGTGTGTGGGGATACACGGAACAGGACCCGTTGCGGATGCTGTGGGTTGTAGTCCTTGCGTGGCGGGGACCCAGTTCCGTGGCTCAGGGTGGTCAACCCAAATGGCGGTCTATTTATAGGGTTTTGTGATTAAATGTCCGACTACGCCACCCGTGGATTGCGGTCAGAGTGAACCGCCGCTGCAGGGCAGACCGCTGAGGCTGGTGTTGGGAGTGCAGCAGAGAATAGTATAACTCCCCACGGGAGGAGTATAGCCTCAGGGCAGCAAGTGTGGAAGTTGGGGGTGATGGTGCGCAGGAGCAGCAGTAACGACACAGAGTCCTGTAATGCAGTCCAGAGTATTTGCTCACAGTTCTTTATCCACGTTACTACAGCTGGTCATAACGTCCTACGCCGCACTGTGCTCACCAGGTGAGGGGCTCGGCCTACTCCCAGATAACTTTGGAGCGTTTCACAGGACCCCCTTTGTGTGTCCTTTCTCTGGCCTGTCATACCCCGCCAGTGACCTCTCTTCTGTCCGGCTGCCTCGGGCCTTCTCTGGTCAACGTTGGTGCTGTTTCCCTGACCCTATGTGGTGCCTTCCTAGCGGGTGTAGAGAGGGGCTGTGCCACATAAAATGTCACTGCCTCCAGCTTCTAGCTGAGGGTAGTTCCCCGCCTCCACTAATTTCAGGGACCGGTCTCCCCCTTTGGCCTGACCCCCCTACACAGGTAGATTCGGGCGTGCGGTGGCGACTCGCCGGTCCACACCCCTGGGGTCCCTTCGTTCCTTGTTCCTGGAGCCTCCTCCAGGAGCGGATGAGCCTTCCTTCCTTCTCCTTCCTCCAGGCCCCGGCCTCTCTCTCAGGCCAGCCTGCGGAGCAGAGCCCATGCCGAGCCTCTGCTCCCACCTCCTGCTCTCTCTTCTTCTCTGTCTGAACTGAACTGAACACTAAACTAAGATGGTGCCCACCTTTTATAACTCCTTCTAAGTGCAACAATCAATAAACTGAATCACACAAAACCATCAAAATGCCCATGTGTCTGCATAAACTGCAAAAACCTATAATATAACACATGGACTGATAATATATAAAATGTAACATTTATTATTGATATATTGAAAACAATAAAAAATACATAAGTATAATAAGAAAAGGGAAGCAACACAAAGAAAGGTCGCTGGGATTGACAGCTATAGTACATATAAGAATATTCGCCAGTGAATCAAATTCAATCACATGCTGCAAATGTATAAAAGATCCGCACTGCAAGTAATCATATAAGATTTACATAAAATACAAAGTGTGAGTAGATAAACTCACAGTACAGAACAATCAATGAAGCAGCAGAGTGTATGAGTATAGTAAAACAGAATATAGAGTAAGTAAAGATGACAGAACTGTACTGACCCGTAAGACCTGAATCCAACGCGCGTTTCACCTGGGCTTTAACGAGGATATATCATATGTATTTTTTATTGTTTTTAATATATCAATAATAAATGTTACATTTTATATATTATCAGTCCATGTGTTATATTATAGGTTTTTGCTCCTTCTAAGTGCACCCAGGAACTGCCCTCTCCCTCCTATGCACTACAGGGTCCCCCCTTCCTCGGTGTTCCCTCCCCCCCACTCCAGCCAGGGACAGGGACTGTTGTGCTCTACTTGGAGCATATCGGTCGCCCTGCCCCCCGGAAATGTGGTGTAATGCATGCAGGTGTCGGGGTCCTGATCCACACTCCATCCTTACCTGGAAGTGAGATATCGCACATCTGGTTGAGATGCAATACCTCTGTAGCGGCCGAACCCTCGGGGAGCTACGCATATATACACACACACACAGGCATATACAGTGCCTACAAGTGGTATTCAACCCCCTGCAGATTTAGCTGGTTGACACATGCGGAATTAATTTGCCATTGTGACATTTGTACTGTAGATCAGCCTGGAAGTGGGAAATGCACTGCAGCAAATTTTTTTTTTTTTTTTAAAACGTTAAAAATTAATTCAGAGTGTCATTTATTATTCAACCCCTCAAACCACAAGAATTCTGTTTGGTCCCCCTAAAGTATTAAGAAGTAGTTCAGGCACCAAGAATAATGAGCTTCACATGTGTGGATTAAAGATCTCTTTTGCCAGCCTTTTCTGACTATTTAAGACCCTCCCCAAACTTGTGAACAGCACTCAGACATGGTCAACATGGGAAAGACAAAGGAGCATTCCAATGCCATCAGAGACAAGATCGTGGAGGGTCACAAGGCTGGCAAGGGGTACAAAACCCTTTCCAAGGAGTTGGGCCTACCTGTCTCCACTGTTGGGAGCATCATCAGTAAGTGGAAGGCTTATGGAACTACTGTTATCCTTCCACGGCCTGGACAGCCTTTGAAAGTGTCCTCCCGTGCCGAGGCCAGGCTTGTCCGAAGAGTCAAGGCTAACCCAAGGACAACAAGGAAGTAGCTCCGGGAAGATCTCATGGCAGTGGGGACATTGGTTTCAGTCAATACCATAAGTAACGTACTCCACCGCAATGGTCTCCGTTCCAGACGAGCCCGTAAGGTACCTTTACTTTCAAAGCGTCATGTCAAGGCTCGTCTACAGTTTGCTCATGATCACTTGGAGGACTCTGAGACAGACTGGTTCAAGGTTCTATGGTCTGATGAGACCAAGATCGAGATCTTTGGTGCCAACCACACACGTGACGTTTGGAGACTGGATGGCACTGCATACGACCCCAAGAATACCATCCCTACAGTCAAGCATGGTGGTGGCAGCATCATGCTGTGGGGCTGTTTCTCTGCCAAGGGGCCTGGCCATCTGGTCCGCATCCATGGGAAGATGGATAGCACGGCCTACCTGGAGATTTTGGCCAAGAACCTCCGCTCCTCCATCAAGGATCTTTAAGATGGGTCGTAATTTCATCTTCCAACAAGACAACGACCCAAAGCACACAGCCAAGAAAACCAAGGCCTGGTTCAAGAGGGAAAAAGTCAAGGTGTTGGAGTGGCCTAGTCAGTCTCCTGACCTTAACCCAATTGAAAACTTGTGGAAGGAGCTCAAGAATAAAGTCCACATGAGACACCCAAAGAACCTAGATAACTTGGAGAAGATCTGCATGGAGGAGTGGGCCAAGATAACTCCACAGACCTGTGCCGGCCTGATCAGGTCTTATAAAAGACGATTATTAGCTGTAATTGCAAACAAGGGTTATTCCACAAAATATTAAACATAGGGGTTGTATAATAATTGACCCACACTTTTATGTTTCAAATTTAATAAAATTCAACTGAGCAACATAACTTTTTGGTTTGTAAGATTTATGCTTCTGTTCATAAAACCTACTCTCGTTTGCAGTTTGAAGGCTCTAACTTATTTGCATCTTATCAAACCAGCTAAATCTGCAGGGGGTTGAATACTACTTGTAGGCACTGTACACACACACGCAGGCATGTACATGCACACGCAGGCATATACACGCACGTGCAGGCATATACACGCACACGTAGGCATATATGACGCGCCCCCAGAGCCGTGGGGTACTCGGTGCCGGGCCTCTAGATGCTAGGGGAAGGGATATGTCACAGGGGGCGGCGGCCCTGTCCGTGGCCCAGGGCGGTCAACAAAAAGGGGAAGGAAAATATTTATATGGGATTTGTAGTTTTTAGGAAGTGTTCGTGACGCCACCTGTGGTTTCTGGTAATAGGTACCAGAGCTGCTTCAGACCTCTGGGGCGGTTGGTAGGGCAGCTAGTTTGGAACGGCTCCCCACAGGTGGATCAGGCCCCAGGGCAGTGTAGAATAGATGATGGTGATGCGGGGGCTTGTGGTGCAGGAGAGATGGCGCAGCAGAAATAACTGACAGAGGCAGTGGAGTGCAGTCGTCCGAGTTTACTCACAGTTCTGTTCAAGTTCCTCAGGTACACTGTATGGGTGTCAGCCTCCTGCGTCGTGCGGCGTCTACCAGATGAGGGGTCCAGCACTTTCTCAAGTATATCAGGAGCGCTTGACGGAACCCCGCTTTCCTTATGTTCCTTACTAGACCGACTTCCCGCACTGGGTCTTCTCCCTCCTGCCCTGCGATTCCCCACACACAGTCCCGATCGGGTGCTCTGAAGTCCCTCTGGGCAACCTGGAGTTCCCGGACCTACTTGATGCCCTTCACGGTGACTAGGGTGAGGCTGTGGCAACTGCACCAAGGAAGTGCAGAAGCCTCCGGTTTTCCAGCCGAGACCTGGAATAACACGGCTGGTCCAGGGCACGGTTCCCTTCTTGCGGTCTGATCCCTCTGACACTTGGCAGACTCGGGCATACGGGTGCCATCCTGCACTCACCGTACCCCCTGGGATCACTTATGTTAACGGAGTTTTTCTCCTCTGCTCCCCTCCTGGGCCTCTATTACTAGGCCCCTTTCTGAAGCAGAGCTCCTGAAGAGACTCTGCTCCCCTCCTCTCCTTTCACTGAATCACACTCACTCTCTCTCCTGCCACCCTAAGATCGCTTCACTTTATATACCTCCTATCATGGTGCTCCCCTCCTCTACATCCTCCACCCTTACCCACTACTGGTTCCCCCTCTATTTGGTTCCACCCACTCCAGCCAGGGACAGGGCTCAGCAGAAACACAGTGCATCTTGCCCTTCCAGCCGGCCTGGAGTAGTATAGTGTTGAATGCGCGTGTTGGGGTTCCGGGCAGCACTCCCTCCTTACCTGAGAGAAGGAGACACCACACCTCTGGGTGAGGTGCAGTACCTCTGTGGCGACTGAACCCTCAGGGGCACCACATATAGACTCACCCGCAGGCATATACACACCCACACACGCAGGCATATACACACACGCAGGCATATACACACACGCGCAGGCATATACACGCTCACGCGCAGGCATATACACGCACACGCAGGCATATACACGCACACGCAGGCATATACACACACGCGCAGGCATATACACACACACACAGGCATATACACACACGCGCAGGCATATACACACACGCAGGCATATACACACACGCAGGCATATACACGCGCCCGCAGTGATATACACACACACGCAGGCATATACACACTCACACACAGGCATATACACACACACGCAGGCATATACACGGTAAAGCAGCACTAGTCATCATGCTGGGGGACACTCGCTTCACAAGGTCAACTAAAGCACACATGCAACGCCTTTCTGGTATTTCACAATCCAGCAGTTTATTATTTATCATAAACCACTCATAACCGAGTCCATCTTAGTGGCTCGCTGACATATTACACATATAATGTCCAAGAGCCTTTCCAGTGACAGATATGTCCACTTGGCACCAGATACAGCCTTCAGCAAGGTAACAATATAAATGTCCACATCAAGCAGTGTTTTTAACTTTGCCGGGTTTTAGCTGCTTCAGATTTGTTCTGCCAGAGCTGTGGCTTTACGGCTTCCCAGATGGGGGTCTCCAGCCCTCATACCTTCAAAGGCTACTGGTATGTTTTCACACATAACATCCAGCCACTGCCTTCCAGCACTCTTGCCTTCCAAGCCTCTTGCCCTCCAAGGCTACTGGCATCTCTTACACACAAGGATCCAGCCTCTGCCTTTCAGGCTTCACCAGGCTTCACACTCTCACGGTGTCCCACACATGGGGAACAGGCCTCACGCCTTTCACACCCTGTTTCAAAAGCACCAAGATTTATATATCCTCCAGTGCACACACAGGACCTGTGCTGATGTCACAGTCATGTGATCAGACCTTCTGTGTGCACAGAACCTGTGGTGATGTCACAGTCATGTGATCAGTAACCTGAGGGGGAGGTACATGGTCAGCCAAAACACACCCTGGACCATTACAGTAATGCCGCTAGCCGCTGCATTACAACACACGCAGGCATATACACACACACGCAGGCATATACACACACAGGCATATACACACACACGCAGGCATATACACTCACCCGCAGGCATATACACTCACCCGCAGGCATATACACACTCACGCAGGCATATACACACACACACGCAGGCATATACACACACACGCAGGCATATACACACACACGCAGGCATGTACACACACACGCAGGCATATACACACAGGCATATGCACACACACGCAGGCATATACACACACACGCAGGCATATACACACACACGCAGGCATATACACACACACGCAGGCATATACACACACACACGCAGAGATATACACACACGCAGGCATATACACACACACACAGGCATATACACACACATATGCAGGCATATGACTGCAGCCTTGTTTCCAATTCCAGGCCAGGTTGGAGAGTTGAACTGTAGAGGACGGTCACCGTCCACATATCCAGCCCCGGAGCCGGTATAAAAAAGCCCAGAGTCAGAGCAGGAGAAAAGCGGGGCTGCGCCGGTGCCGGTGCCACCACCCGGTCGGGAGCCGGTATTACTACAGGGGATCAGGCCAGGGCAGATATGGAGCCGGCATGGGACCGTATCAGAAGCCCGGGAACAGGGAGAGCAGAGCGAGACGACGGGTTCGGTGGCGCCGGCGTATCATAGGACGGCCCCGGAGCAGAGAGAAAGCACTGCAGAGTGCGGCCGCGGCCTATCAGAGGCCAGAAGAGAGCGGCGTCAATGTCACCTGACACCACACCACAGTCTGCCAGCCAGCGGGAAAGCAGAGCGCAGTGCGTGTCACCGCCCAGAAAGAATCCATCCTCTTAGTGTCAGGGACTCACGTGGTAAGTATGCTGCATGCACGTTACTACAGGCCCGCTGTCACCAATGAATGTGCCGTGCGCGTGACGCGCCCCCTGGGCCGTGGGGTACCCGGTGCCGGGCCGGTGGACGCTGGGGGAATTGTCACAGTGGCAGTGACCCGGTCCGTGACCCAGGGCGGTCAATAAAAAGGGGTTATGTATAGGGGATTTATAGAGTTCGTGATGCCACTTGTGGAAAGCGGCTAAGGGAGCCGCCACTGAGGAGCAGTCCTCTGAAGCTGATGTTACTGCAGCAGGGATGGTGTGGCTCTCCACAGGAAGAGCTAGCTCCAGGGCAGTGTAGTTGATGTTGGTTGTGCTGGGTGTTGTAGTGCAAGGTTTGATGGCGCAGCAAGAAGCACAGAGGCAAGGAAGTGCAGTCCTCAGGGTCTTTACTCTCGGTTATTGCAGTCCAAGTTACAGACGTCAAAGTAACTTCCCGTGCCGTGCTGCGTTTACTCAGTGAGGGGCTCAGTCCACCCCCAGTTAACTCCGGAGTAAATAACAGGACCCCCTTCTGTGTCTTCTCTCTGGCTGTCTCCCTGAACCTCATACCAAGTGTCCCATTTCAGTACCTGCGGGCCTTGGCGGGCAACGTCTGTTCCATCCCCTGGGTCCTCTATAGCTACCTTCCTGGTGAGACTGGTATGGATTGTTGGCTACAGGACATGAAATACTGCAGCCTCTGGATTCTAGTTAAGACGTACAGTCTTCCGCTAGCTGAGGGACCGGTCCCCTTTACGCAGCCTGACCCCTCCACCTCCCGGTAGATGCAGACGCACGGGTGGCATTCTGCATAGCCTGTACCCCTAGGGTCCTTTCCTCTGGTTCCTGGAGCCTTCCTGCTCCCTCTCCTCTCTTCTCTCCTTCCTCTCCAACTTGGGCCTCACTGTCTAGGCCCGCCTCTGGAGCAGAGCTCCAACAGAGACTGTTCCTGTCACTTTCCTCCTCTGACTAGTTTCTCTTTCTAAGATGGCTTCTCTACTTATATCTTCCTTCTATGTGCTCCCCTTAACTACTTCCTCCACCCACACCCACTATGTGGTTCCCCCTCTCTGGGTTCCCCCCACTCCAGCCAGGAAAGGGGCTCAGCAAGAAGCAGAGGCATCTTGCCCCTCCTGCTTGCCTGGAGTGGTGTGTGTTGGATGCAGGTGTTAGGGTCCTGAGCTGTACTCCTTCCTTACCTGAGAGTGAGATGCCACATCTATGGCTGAGATGCAACACCTCTGTGGTGACCGAACCCTCAGGGGCGCCACACGCGCGACGCTACATTTGATTCAGCCGCGCTTTTAAAGGGCCCACACTTTTAAAGGGCCCCCGCCACCAATTTTCTCACTCTCATATCTGGGCCCACCGGGAAATTTCCCGATATCCCGCCAGGCCAGACCGATCCTGACTCCATAGGAGATCATGAGCTGCTTGCCATCAAATTTGTGCTGGAGGAGTGGCGCTACCTGCTGGAAGGGGCTTTGCACCCAGTGATCATCTACACAGATCACAAAAACCTGGCCTATTTACAAAACGCCCAGAGACTAAATCCGCGTCAGGCCCAGTGGTCTCTGTTCTTTGCCAGTAAGTGTAGGGATAGTCCAGGTGGAAAGGAAAATAAAGCGGGAAATGTACTGTATTACTGAAGCTAGAAACGGAGGGTGCTGTGCCTGATACTGCGTGTGCCAATCGGATGTCCTTGAACTGTGAAGGAAACTTTTGTTGGTTAAAATGAATTGGATGTGCACTGAGTTGTGTACGGCTGTTCCTAAATATGGATTTAATGCCCCAAAGTTGTAGTCTACCTGATGATGTTTGCACAATGTTAATATTTTACTTTGCAGATAACGTACATTAGAATTCAGAACATACACACGTGGTCAAAATTGTTGATACTTCTCGTTTAATGAAAGAAAAACCCACAATGGTCACAGAAATAACTTGAATCTGACAAAAATAATAATAAATTAAAAATCTATGAAATTGAACAAAATGAAAGTCAGACATTGCTTTTCTGCTTCCACAGAATTTAAAAAAAATTAAACTCATGAAATAGACCTGGACAGAAATGATGGTACCCCTGAAAATAATGTGACAAAAGGGACATGCTAAATCAAATTGTGTCCACTAATTAGCATCACAGGTGTCTACAATCTTGTAATCAGTCAGTGGCCTGTATATAGGGCTACAGATACTCACTGTGCTGTTTGGTGACATGGTGTGTACCACACTCAACATGGACCAGAGGAAGCAAAGGAAAGAGTTGTCTCAGGAGACAATCATGTTAAGGGTAAAGGTTATAAGACCATCTCCAAGCAGCTTGATGTTCTCGTAACTACAGTTGCACATATTATTCAGAAATGTAAGATCCATGGGATTGTAGCCAACCTCCCTGGACTTAGCCGCAGGAGGAAAATTGATGAAAAATCAAAGAGACGGATAATACGAATGGTAACAAAAGAGCCCAGGATAACTTCTAAAGAGTGGACTTCATGGGAGACGACCATCATAAAAAAGCTAGACTGGAATTTGCCAAACTACATGTTGACAAGCCACAAATCTTCTAGGAGAATGTCCTATGGACAGATGAGACAAAAATGGAAATTTTTGGCAAGGCACATCAGCTCTATGTTCAGAGACGGAAAAATGAAGCATATCAAGAAAAGAACACTGTCCCTACTGTGAAACATGGAGGAGGCTCTGTTATGTTCTGGGGATGGTTTGTTGCATCTGACACAGGGTGTCTTGAATCTGTGCAGGGTACAATGAGATCTCAAGACTATCAAGGGATTCTGGAGAGAAATGTGCTGCCCAGTGTCTTGGTCTCAGTCGCAGGTCATGGGTCTTGCAACAGGATAATGACCCAAAACACACAGCTAAAAACACCCAAGAATGGCTAAGAGAAAAACATTGGACTATTCTGAAGTGGCTTCTATGAGCCCTGACCTGATCCTATTGAGCATCTTTGGAAACAGCTGAAACAGTCTGGAAAAGGCAACCTTCAACCACGAGACAGCTGGAGCAGTTTGCTCATGAGGAGTCGGTCAAAATACCTGTCGAGAGGTGCAGAAGTCTCATTGACAGTTACAGGAATCGTTTGATTGCAGTGATTGCCTCAAAAGGTTGTTCAACAAAATATTAAGTTAAGAAGAACCATCATTTCTGTCCAGGCCGATTTTATGAGTTTAATTTTTTTTTAAATTCTGTGGAAGCAGAAAAGTAATGTCTGACTGTCATTTGTTCATTTCAAAGATTTTAATTTATTATTACTAATAACTATTTTCAATCTGTCTTAGAGTTTCCTATAGCTTGTAACATGTCATAGATATAATTACATATATCTTTTCCCCCATGCACTTGCACTTTAGTATATTTACATGTACGCGCACGTTCCATATACTTATTGTGTATTACAGTATTTGACATTATATGGATCTACTATGTATACTGTATATCCATTTGATGTATCATCACTAATTTTATTATTCCTGCACTTTCTTTACTTTTCTATCATTAATAAATAAGTTTTCCTATAATTCAGTCTCACTCCTGTGCACTTATTTTTTATTATTATTTATTTTTTATTTATTATTTTTTCACTTTTAATATGGGACTTCTAGCACTTATATATCAATATGGTGATATAATATTTTTATTTGTGTATTCTTCTGAGTGTACATCCTCCTTTTTCCCCTCATTGATGGCATATGTCCACTTTATCACTGGGGTTCTGTTTATATAATATCACTTCTATCTTTTATCCCCATTTGGTTATTAATTAATTAATGATTTGCACTGTTTTCATTCTCATACACCTTTCTATGATTATATTGACTCGCCCAGGGGGGATATAGGAGAGACTCGGTACCCGGGCATTAACCTTCTGTGGGATGTCACAGAAGTCGACTCCCGGGCCCGTACCCTGGGGTCACTCTTTAAAAGGGGTTTTGTCTCGTGATGCCACCTGTCAGGGGGAATGACGGACACGCACACAGGGGTTCGCTTCAGTACCTTTACTGGTGTTGATGGCAGGTACAGTCCAGGGTACTTGATAGGAAGGGTGCACTTCTGGACTCTCCCCAGTGAGCAGGTATAAGGCCTCCTGATCCGTTTCTTCCTTCCTTTAAAGCTTCTGGCCAACCTGGAACTAGGCCTAGCTTTTATGCTGTTTCACTCTCTCACCTGTCTGCTTATAGTAGAACTTTTCTTTGGCTACCACTATCCCTGGACGCTGGGGCCTTCGTGGTTCCTAGTTCTGTAAAATGATGGTAGCTTCAGGTGAACCAGGGGTCTGGAATCCCCCTGGTATGCCTGTTGTCGCTACTGAGTATAGAGGACCCTATAGGCGCGGACCCGGTGTCTGGCTTGTGTTCTGGGGTGAGCTTCAGATGCTCCTCTGCCCCCTTAACTCCTCTCTTCTTGCCTCGGCCACACTCGGGGCCCTCTACACAGCAGCAGACGTGCTGCTTCTTCACTGCTCTAAAGTGTCAGCACACTCTCTCTACCTAACTTCACCCTCCAGTATATATATCCCTAACAGGGCTCCCTCTGGTGGTATGAGGTGGAAGGGTGGAGGTGTCTGTGTGTAGTAAGGGCCTCTTGTGGAGAAGTCCGTCCTTGCATCCTTTTGGAACACGTCTTCGGCCACGTCAAACGGGTTTTTGTTCAGTGGTCTTTGACATAAAACCAATAGGGGGCACTTTAATAAGTGCAACTATTTACAAGGGACAGTTCTTTGGTTATTCACCGTCCATAACCTACAGTCCTTATACCCTCACGGGTAACTAAATGCACACATGTATTTTTCAGTTCACACACAAAAACAAATTTTACATTTTCCTTCTGTACCCTTACGAGTAACTATTTACACTGTAGGCATTTTGTACCTTATTCCCTATACCTGGTAGGGATTTGGCCTTGTGTGCTGTGTGTGGATCTACGTAGCACTGGGGTGATACTGGTGTCTGTGCATGCACTATCCGCTAACCTATCAGGTGTACGTGCGGGTAAGTTATAGAACTGCCTCAATCTCTCTATGGGACTGGCAAGTGCACTGTTTACTGAACCCTCAGGTTCTGCTTCAACTGGTGATCCTCCTCTTACTGTGGACTCTTCCTGTTCTTCTAGGGTGCTCACAGGCTCTTCTTGTGGTGGAGGTTCTTCTGGTGGCTGACAGAAGTGTATCACTGGTATGATTACTGCTCCATCGAGTTGAGGCCAGTCTGCAGGGAAGTCTCCTAGAACTGTATGAACTACATCTTCCTTGGGTTTTTCCGGTATTATAAGAGGTACTTCTTCCTCCTGTGTCTTCAGTAGACCTGGGCACAATTTAAAGTGGTCTCTTGAGACTGTTGTGGTTGTCCTACCTCCATCCTTGCTGATCAGGCAGGTTTTGGTGTTGTCAAATCTGGAATTTAACACGGTGTAGGGCTCTCTTTCCCACTGGTCATCGAGCTTGTGACCCCTTCTTTTCCGCTTTAGCACTATTTCTCCTGGTGCCAAGGGTTCTGCTGGTGCATGCTTGTTATACTGGCCTTCTTGTCTTTCCCTGACTTTGTTTAGGCTGTCTGCAACACAGGCCTGTACTCTCCTGTACTGCTCTTGCCGATTTGTGTCCCAGTCTTCAGTGGACATATCCGCAGCAGGTTCTACCACACCGAGATCCAGGTCCATGGGCAATTTTCCAGGTCTTGCTCTCATAAGGTACGCTGGGGTACAATTAGTATAACTCACAGGTATGTGGTTATACAGGTCCACTAGGTCAGGTAGCTTTTCTGGCCACTGGTTCCTCTCCTCCAAAGGTAGGGTTTTTAACAGGTCAATGACGATGTTATTCATTTTCTCACACATACCATTGGTTTGAGGATGATACGGTGTAGTCCAGATCTTCTTGCATCCGTACAGAGACAGAATTCTTTAAACAGCTTCAAAGGCAGGGCCTTGATCTGCTAGCACCTTGTCCGGGTATCCATGGGGCCTGCAGAAGAAGGCTTGGAACGTTCTTGCTGCAGTTTCTGCTGTCAGATCCTTGACAGGGTGTCACGCTGTCTCTGTATACTGGAGGTAGGGGGCCTAAGCTGACCCTAAGCTGGGGCCCTGACTAATCCCTCAACCTGGAGGTACTGTTAAAGGTACAGAGGTCCAGGCCGCCAGCGTAACCCCTACCTCCTGAAGATCCCTGCACCTCAGTAATCTAGTCCTGAGAAGGACCCTGATCACAACCAAAGGGAACAAGAAATAATATGCCCAAACACAGTATTTAGACGAACGAGACAGTACAAGGGAAAAACCAAAACCACCTTGCATACAAACAACTTCTCAACTACAACAGAGGGAAAACCAACGGGAAAGGAGATAAATGATAAAGCGAGGAAAGGGAAAAAACACTTCCAAATACACTTATCTCAGCAACTCCAAACACCACGATCCGCTCTGTCAGTCTGAATGAAATGCTTTCACCGACACCTCCCAAACAGACCAGCAGGTATATGAAGGAGTCTCACTACAGAAGTATTGATTGCAGCTGGGCGAGGCTGGACCTCATCTAGCCCAGAGAGAGAGAGAGAATTAACTCCCTCACTGCCGAGAAACACAAAGCACCAACAAGTCAGCTGCGAGAAGTCAGGCTGTGTACTCGTGACGATCTTCGTGGCAACACACCCGTGACAGTACCCCCCCTTCTACGAGGGGCCTCCGGACCCTCAGGGCCATTTTTATCCGGGTGAGTCGTGTGGAAGGCCCGAACTAATCGGTCTGCGTTAATATCCGACGCAGGAACCCACATCCTCTCCTCAGGACCATACCCCTTCCAATGAACCAGGTACTGAAGGGACCGGCGATTAAAGCGTGAATCAATGACCCTCGATACCTGGAACTCCAAGTTACCATTGACAACCACTGGAGGGGGAGGTAAAAGTGACGGTACCACCGGCGCCACATACCTCTTAAGCAATGATCTGTGAAACACGTTGTGAATTTTAAACGTAGGGGGGAGGTCAAGACGGAATGCCACCGGATTAATAATAGAACTGATTCTGTACGGCCCGATGAACCTGGGACCCAGTTTCCAGGAGGGAACCTTAAGTTTTATATTCCTGGTAGACAACCATACCCGATCGTTCACACTTAGGTCCGGACCAGACACTCTCCTCCTATCAGCCATACGTTTGTATCGGTTCCCCATAGTATTCAGATTCTTCAGCACCCCTCTCCATACTGAAGCGAGTGATGAGGAAAATCGTTCCTCCTCAGGAACCCCCGAAGAGCCCCCCCCACTGAAAGTACAAAACTGGGGGTGAAAACCATATGCCCCAAAAAACGGAGACTTACCAGTGGACTCGCTCCGCCTATTATTAAGAGCAAACTCTGCCAGAGGTAAGAAAGAAGCCCAGTCCTCCTGGTTCTCTGACACAAAACACCGGAGATATGTCTCCAAGCTCTGGTTCATACGTTCCGTCTGACCATTGGTCTGAGGATGAAAAGCCGATGAGAATGACAACTGCATCCCCCGCCGTGCACAAAACGCCTTCCAGAACTTAGACACAAACTGAGACCCCCGATCAGACACCACCTCGGAGGGTACCCCGTGAAGCCTCACAATCTCCCCAATGAACACCTGCGCAAGAGTTTTAGCATTAGGGAGAGCCGGAAGAGCGATAAAATGTGCCATCTTGCTGAACCTGTCCACTACAACGAGTATGACCGTTTTACCCGAAGACGGAGGGAGGTCCGTAATAAAGTCCATAGACAGATGAGTCCAAGGACGCTCCGGGATCTTCAAAGGTAAGAGGGCCCCAGACGGACGGGTATGTGAGGTCTTAGAGCGCGCACAAACCCCACAGGACGCGACAAAAGTTACCACCTCCTTATGTAAATTAGGCCACCAAAACCGACGCGAGAGGAGATCCACAGTAGCTTTACTCCCCGGGTGTCCTGCAAAAACTGCCGAAACCACCACCCCCTCCTGAAGGATAGGAATCGGGTCGTCCGTATTCCCGGCCCCCGGGAAACTACGAGATAAGGCATCCGCCTTTACATTTTTTGACCCAGGACGATATGTAACGACAAAATTAAACCTGGTAAAAAACAATGACCACCTAGCTTGTCTGGGATTCAGACGTTTCGCGGACTCCAGATATAGCAGGCAGGTTCTTGTGATCGGTGATGACGGTGACCGGATGAACAGCCCCCTCCAGAAAATGGCGCCACTCCTCAAAAGCTAACTTAATGGCCAAGAGTTCCCTATTGCCGACATCGTAATTCCTCTCAGCGGACGACAATTTTTTAGAGAAAAAGGCGCACGGATGCCACTTACCAGGGGACGAACCCTGTGACAATACTGCTCCCACCCCTACCTCGGAAGCGTCTACCTCTACAATGAATGGCTGAGACGCATCAGGTTGAATGAGTATGGGCGCCGAGGCAAAACATTTTTTCAAAGAGGAGAATGCTTGACAAGCCTTGTCAGACCACCTAGAAAAATCCGTCCCCTTTTTAGTCATGTCAGTGAGAGGCTTAACCATGGACGAGAAATTACGAATGAACTTCCGGTAATAATTAGCAAACCCCAGGAAACGTTGTAGTGCCTTAAGATTCTCTGGCCGATCCCACTCAAGAACTGCCCGCACTTTCCCAGGGTCCATACGAAAACCGGACGCTGAAACCAGGAAGCCTAAAAACTGGAGTTCCTGTACGGCGAACACACACTTTTCCCACTTGGCATACAGTTTATTATCCCGCAAGATCTGTAACACCTGCCTAACGTGCTCCTGATGAGACACCAGATCCGGCGAGTAAATTAGGATATCATCCAGATATATGACAACAAACTGTCCCACCAAGCGGCGAAAAATGTCATTAACAAAGTGTTGGAACACCGCCGGGGCATTAGTCAGACCGAATGGCATGACAAGGTTCTCATAATGCCCCTCCGGAGTGTTAAACGCCGTCTTCCACTCATCCCCCTCCTTCATCCTAATCAGATTGTACGCCCCCCTGAGATCCAACTTAGAAAACCATTTGGCGCTCACGATCTGATTAAAGAGATCGGGAATAAGTGGGAGCGGATACGGATCTCGGACCGTAATCCGATTAAGTTCACGGAAATCCAGGCAAGGGCGTAGGCCTCCATCTTTCTTCTTAACAAAGAAGAACCCCGCAGCCACCGGTGAAGATGAAGGTCTAATATGCCCCTTAGCCAGACTTTCTGAGATATAATCCTTCATGGCCTGCCTCTCAGGACCAGAAAGGTTATACAACCTAGCTTTAGGTAACTTGGCCTCAGGGAGCAGTTTTACAGAACAGTCATACACGCGATGAGGAGGTAGTTCCTGACACCCTTTCTCCGAGAATACATCCTCAAAGTCCGCCAGAAATGGAGGTAAGACCCAAGGAGTAACCGCACCAATGACCGTGTTCATGCAGTTTTTATTACAGAATTTACTCCATTGGCTTATCTCCCTGGTTTGCCAATTAATAACCGGGTTATGCTTAGCTAACCAAGGAAGGCCCAACACAATAGGAGTGGGAAGACCCTCCAACACGTAGCAAGACAACAGTTCTTTATGTATTGCCCCCACTTGAAGTTTTACGTCATGCACAACTTGCAAAAAACTTCCCTGCCCGAGAGGCCTGGCATCGATCGAGAATATGGGGATGGGTTTAGCCAACTCACTCAACCGCTTACCTTGAACCCGGGCAAACCGAGCATCAACCAGATTAGCCCCGGCCCCACTATCCAGAAGAACAGATATCCTCTCAGTTCTCGTACCCACCACCACCTCCGCCGGTACGAGAAACTGAGACGAACCTAGGGACGAAATACCTACTCCCAGATTGCCGTCCACCACACAACCTGGGATCAACAGTTTTCCGACGACTCTTCACTCTGCAAGGGACGGGATGGACACCCCCCAATAAAATGTCCCTTTCTCCCGCAGAAGAAACACCTTCCTGCCTTATGGCGCACCACCGGTCCCCTCCCCCGAAATGATGTCCCTCCTAATTGCATAGGCTCCTCTAGACTGACCAGGGGAACCACCATATGAGGGGACCTTGTAGGAGGTGGAGTCATCACAGGGGGTAGAGTTATCCCGCACCTCTCCCGAAGCCGTCTCTCCACGCTAATAGCGAGGGCCATAGCGACTTCCAGAGACACGGGAGAGTCATACTGTGCCAACACATCCTGTAATTTGTCGGATAAACCATGACAAAACTGGCTCCTAAGAGCCGGGTCATTCCACTGGGTGTCCGTGGCCCACCTACGGAACTCCGAACAGAATTCCTCCGCCGGACGATCTCCCTGCTGGATCCTACGTAACTTAGACTCAGCAAGGGAGATCCGATCTGGGTCATCATATACGAGTCCCAGGGCAGCGAAAAACCTATCCACTGACTGGAGAGCCGGGGAACCCGGGGGAAGAGAGAACGCCCAAGATTGTGGGTCCCCTTGTAGGAGCGAGATGACAATTCCCACCCTTTGTTCTTCACTCCCCGATGACCGAGGCCGCAGCCGAAAGTACAATTTACATGCCTCCCGGAAAACAAAAAACTTGTCCCGCCCCCCAGTGAACCTATCAGGGAGAGCTACTTTAGGTTCTGGTCCGGCTTGCTCCTGAGGATGCCAAACCTTGGACCTAACGTCCGCCAGCTCCATGGACAAACTCTGCAATTGCCGAGCTAGACCGGCTACTGGATCCATAGTAGCTGGAGAAAAACTAAGTGGGTCGGTGAAAATGTCACGCTGTCTCTGTATACTGGAGGTAGGGGGCCTAAGCTGACCCTAAGCTGGGGCCCTGACTAATCCCTCAACCTGGAGGTACTGTTAAAGGTACAGAGGTCCAGGCCGCCAGCGTAACCCCTACCTCCTGAAGATCCCTGCACCTCAGTAATCTAGTCCTGAGAAGGACCCTGATCACAACCAAAGGGAACAAGAAATAATATGCCCAAACACAGTATTTAGACGAACGAGACAGTACAAGGGAAAAACCAAAACCACCTTGCATACAAACAACTTCTCAACTACAACAGAGGGAAAACCAACGGGAAAGGAGATAAATGATAAAGCGAGGAAAGGGAAAAAACACTTCCAAATACACTTATCTCAGCAACTCCAAACACCACGATCCGCTCTGTCAGTCTGAATGAAATGCTTTCACCGACACCTCCCAAACAGACCAGCAGGTATATGAAGGAGTCTCACTACAGAAGTATTGATTGCAGCTGGGCGAGGCTGGACCTCATCTAGCCCAGAGAGAGAGAGAGAATTAACTCCCTCACTGCCGAGAAACACAAAGCACCAACAAGTCAGCTGCGAGAAGTCAGACTGTGTACTCGTGACGATCTTCGTGGCAACACACCCGTGACACAGGGGCCACAACCAAGAACCGGGAATAGTGATCCACCATGGTCAGTGCATAGGAATAGCCTGATCTGCTGGGTGACAGTTTGACGTGATCCAGAGCGACAATCTCCAGGGGTTGGGTTCTTTTGATGGACTGCAAGGGTGCTTTCTGACTTCCGTAGTCCTTCCTTCTGAGGCTACAGGGCCCACAATTCCAGCACCACCTTTCTATGGAACTCCGCATTCCAACCCAATAGAACCGGTCCTTCAGCAGGGTTTCCAGCTTCTTCCAGCCAAAGTGACCTGCTTGGTCATGGTAGGCTTCTAGCACCATCTGGATATCTGTCCTGGGTACTACAATCTGCCACACCATTTCATGGGTTCTGGGGTTGACGTACCTTCTGCACAGCTTTTCTCTGTAGATGAACAGCCGGCTTCTCTCATTCCACAGGTGTTTGGCTTGTGAAGGAGCATCCTTCTCCAGGTGAGAACCTTCTTGGGTTATCAGTCCTTTGATGAAGATGACAACCGGGTCACTGTCCTGGGTCTCCTTCCAGCTGTGATGAGGTAGAGGGTTTGGCGTCCTACCATGACATCTTCTGGAGGCGTGTTGCTCGTGGACCATTCCATTTCTGTGGAAAGCAGGTAATTCAATTTCTTCTAGGTCATCCACTTCATCCTCAGTGTCCGACTGGTGGGGCATTCTTGACAGGGCATCAGCATTAGTGTTCTTGTGACCTGCCCGGTACTTGATTGTGAACTGGTAATGCGACAATTTGGCCATCCAACGCTGTTCCATGGCTCCCAACCTGGCTGTCTCCAGGTGTGTCAAGGGGTTATTATCGGTAAAGGCTGTAAATTTAGTTGAGGCTAGGTAATGTTTGAATCTTTTAGTGATAGCCCAGACCAAAGCCAGGAACTCCAGCTTAAAGGAACTGTAATTCTCTGGGTTCCTCTCAGTAGGGCGAAGCTTCCTACTGGCATAGGCAATTACCTTTTCTCTGCTGTTTTGCTTCTGGGACAACACAGCTCCCAGTCCCTTGTTGCTGGCATCTGTGTATAACAGAAAGGGTTGACTGTAGTCGGGGTAAGCATGGATCTCCTCCCCGGTTAGAGTCTCCTTCATCAATGCAAACGACTCAGTCTGTTCTTTGCCCACTGGAATGGGGGACTTTTACCTCTTTTGGACTGTTCTACTAGGAGATCTTGTAAAGGTGCTGCCTTTTTGGTGTAGTCCTTACTGAACCTCCTGTAGTACCCGACCGGTCCCAGAAATTGACATACTTCTTTGATGTTCCTTGGTTCAGGCCACTTCTGGATGGCAGTGACCTTCTCTGGGTCTGGTGCTTCCCCCTCTGAGCAGACTACGAGTCCCAGGTACTGAACCTTCCGTTTGAGCAGGTGGCACTTGGAAGGTTTTAGTTTCATCCCATACCGGGACAATGCCTCAAATACCTCCGCCAGGTGCTTTAGATGGTCTTCATACGTCCTCGAGTACACGATAACGTCATCCAGGTATAGCAGCACTGTCTCGAAGTTCCGGTGTCCCAAGCAACACTCCATCAACCTCTGGAACGTTCCGAGTGCGTTGCAGAGTCCAAACGGCATGCTCTTGAATTTGCATAATCCCATCGGGGTGGTGAAGCCTGTCTTCTCCCGGTCTTCCTCAGCGACAGAAACTTGCGAGTACCCGCTAGTGAGATCCAATGTAGAGAAATAATTGGCAGATTTCAGTGCAGCCAGGGATTCCTCTATACGGGGAAAAGGGTATGCATCTTTATGTGTTATTTGATTAATTTGTCTATAATTTACACACATCCTCATGCTACCGTCCTTCTTTCTGACCAGGACTAGGGGAGCTGCCCAGGGGCTACAGATATCCCTTACTACCCCTGCCTTTTTCATGTCATGCAACATTTCTTTTGCTTTTTGGTAGTGTGCTGGTGGTATGGGTCTGTAACGCTCCTTAATGGGTGGATGGTTACCTATGGGTATGTGGTGTTGTACCCCTTTGACCCTTCCAAAATCAAGTGGGTGTTTACTAAACACCTGTTCGTATTCCTGAACCACTCTGTAAACACCGTGTTTTTGATGGACAGGAGTGGCGTCAGTTCCAACATGGAGCTGTTGACACCATTCCTCCAGCTGAGTTTCGGAGTCATTGTCTTCCACCGTATCTGGTGGGGTCAAGGATTCCATGGTGTGTATGGCATTATTATTCACAGTATACAGTCTGGCAACAGTGGCGTATCTTGGAAATTTGACTTCCTCCTCCCCACAATTTAGGAGGCGTACAGGTACCCTCCCATTGCACACATCAACTACCCCTCTAGCAGTTAGGAGTCTAGGTCTGTCTGTGCTCTGAGTTTACAGGCTCTACTACCGCCTGGCAGTTTTGTCCCTTGAGACCTATTGCTGCCTTACACCAAATCAGCATTTCACTCATTGGGGGAATCACAATGGGTATCAGGTCTGGTAATGTACAGGTGACATTACCAATCTCACCACCTGTTAGCTTTACCTTTTGCTGGTACAGGAGGGCTCTAATCTCTCTCTGGAGCACCTTCCTCTGCCCCGGTTTGGCAGTGTCAGCAATCTGTTTGAGTAAAAACAACACTTCTCCCAAACAGTTACCAACAACATTTGTGCCAAGTATCATATATGGGTTTGTATCACCAGGGTTAGACTCTATTACAATCAGTCCTTGGTCCTTTAGTTCCACCCTTCCCACCTTCACTGTCACATCCTTAACCCCGACTAGGTTCAGAGGAAGGCCAATGGAGGCATACACAGAGAGGTTTGGGGCTGGCGGGCGGAGTTCATCTATGGACCAGTACCTTTTGTAAAGAACGTCAGGTATGATGGTTAGCTGTGACCCGGTGTCTAGTAGTGCAGGTGTTGCGATGCCGTCCAGCACAATGGACAGGAAAGGCCTTCCTCCTACAAACCGGTAGTACCAGCTCAATGGGCCTGGTTGATCTACTCCTCGGTGTCGGCCCTTGGCCCCAGGGTTTGCCCATTTAAAGGACAGATCCGTGTGATGTGGCCTGCCTTGTGGCAACGGTAGAAGATGAGTTCTCCTGGAGGGCGACATCGGTCGGTTGGCCTCCCACGGGGTGGCATTGTCCTCCTTCTTCTCCTCATCCAGGGGACATTCTCAGGGCTGTCGGCGAGTAGGATCCTTCCTTCTGGCTCGGGCTCCGTCTGTAGCTGCAGGGCGCTTAGGACAGTGGCCAGGGTTTTACTTAGCTGACACACTTCAGAGCGCAGGATGTCCAGCTCGCTAGAGGAAGCTGCTTGCACTTTTGCCTCAGCCGCTAATGAAGGGGCAGTGAGTGCTGTGGGCATTGGGGTGGCCCCTCCCTGGTAACGCTGTATAGCAGTATCTGATGTTTCCAGGGGCTGAAGGCATTTAATAGCCATGTCCTTCAGGGCGTCAAAGGTGGCATTTGGATGATCTAAGGCCCACCACCGTACAGTTCTGCTCTCCTCCTGGGACCTTAACCCCCGGATGAATTGTTCTATCAGCATTTTGACTTCATCAAGTATGCTGACTGGGCTAATCTGTTTCAGGGCCCGCAGGGCCTCTTGTAAACACCAGGCATAGTCCCGGTTGCTGTCCTCAGGTTTCTGGGTACAGTGGTAGAACCTCATCCGAAGATCTGTCTCAGTGCGGTTTTCAAAGACAGTTTGCAGCCTCTTAAATATAATAGATACTGATTCTTGGTCTGCGGACGGCCAGGTTTCAACTTCCCGCTCTGAGGCACCAGCCAATTGTCCCAGCACAACAGCGGTTCTCTGTTTACCAGTCATTGAGTACATGTCCAATACACTACATATTTTCCTTTTGAACCCAGACAGGGTGTCTGGTTTGCCGTCATACTGGGGAAGGCATTTCGCTCCGGGGACTTATGGCAGGGCCATGGGTATCACTGGAGTCACGACCCCTGCTGGTGGGGCGGCCGCTCCGGCCTGAGCAGCGCCGGGCACCAGTTGAGCATCGAGAGCGTTAACTGGTGCTCCGGCGTCTTGCTGGTCGTCGGCCATGGTTGCGCTCCCCTAGTAAACCGTAGCCTACTTTCTTTACTTTTATCAGGTAGGCCGCAGCTCCGCAGATCATAGTCTCCTTCCAGGACCTGACGCTTTCTGTTGCTGCGTCAGAGCGCGAGGCGGGGCTTGAGCTTCGCGCGCGACCAATGGTCACGCGTCTCTGGTTCCCGCAGTTACAACCCTCTTCTTCCCGCGCGGCGACGCAGTAATGGTGGCGATGTTCACCACAGTTAAAACACAGTTCAAATACGGCACACAGTACCCGGTGGCAACGGACATGAAATCCTTTCCGTGACGCCAGAAAGAGTGTGACTCGCCCAGGGGGCATGTAGGGGAGACTCGGTACCCGGGCCTTGACTGGGATAGCAGTATCTGATGTTTCCAGGGGCTGAAGGCCTTTAATAGCCATGTCCTTCAGGGCGTCAAAGGTGGCATTTGGATGATCTAAGGCCCTCCCCCGTACAGTTCTGCTCTCCTCCTGGGACCTTAACCCCCGGATGAATTGTTCTATCAGCACTTTGTCTTCATCATGTATGCTGACTGGGCTAATCTGTTTCAGGGCCTGCAGGGCCTCTTGTAAACGCCATGCATAGTCCCGGATGCTGTCCTCAGATTTCTGGGTACAGTGGTAGAATCTCATCCGAAGATCTGTCTCAGTGCGGTTTTCAAAGACAGTTTGCAGCCTCTTAAATATAATAGATACTGATTACTGGTCTGCGGACGGCCAGGTTTCAACTTCCCGCTCTGCGGCACCAGTCAATTGTCCCAGCACAACAGCGGCTCTCTGTTTACCAGTCATTGAGTACATGTCCAATACACCACATATTTTCCTTTTGAACCCAGACAGGGTGTCTGGTTTGCCGTCATGCTGCAGAAGCCATTTCGCTCCGGGGACGTACGGCAGGGCCATGGGTATCACTGGAGTCACGACCCCTGCTGGTGGGGCGGCCGCTCCGGCCTGAGCAGCGCCGGGCGCGAGTTGAGCATCGATAGCGTTAACTGGTGCTCCGGCGTCTTGCTGGTCGTCGGCCATGGTTGTGCCCCCCTAGTAAACCGTAGCCTACTTTCTTTACTTTTATCAGGTAGGCCGCAGCTCCGCAGATCACGGTCTCCTTCCAGGACCTGACGCTTCCTGTTGCTGCATCAGAGCGCGAGGCGGGGCTTGAGCTTCGCGCGCTACCAACAGTCACGCCTCTCTGGTTCCCGTGGTTACGCCATTCTTCTTCCCGCGCGGCGACGCGGTAATGGCTGCGATGTTCACCACAGTTAAAACACAGTTCAAATACGGCATACAGTACCCGGTGGCAACGGGCACGAAATCCTGTTCGTGACACCAGGAAGAATGTGACTCGCCCAGGGGACATGTAGGGGAGACTCGGTACCCGGGCCTTGACCTTCTGTGGGATGTCACGGCAGTCGGCTCCCGGGCCCGTACCCTGGGGTCACTCTTTAAAAGGGGTTTTGTTAACAGTTTTGTCTCTTGACGCCACCTGTGGTTCCCGGTAATGGGTACCGGCACTGCTGCAGACCTCCGGGGGTGATGGGATGGCAGCTGGGATGTTTCTGCTCCCCACAGGCGGAGCGGACCCCCGGGGCAGGCTTGATGGAAGGGATGCAGATGAGAGGTGGCCCGGTCGGATCAGGGGGAATGACGGATACGCACACAGGGGGTTCGCTTCAGTACCTTTACTGGTGTTGACGGCAGGTACAGTCCAGGGTACTTGATAGGAAGGGTGCACTTCTGGATTCTCCCCATTGAGTGGGTATAAGGCCTCCTAATCCGTTTCTTCCTTCCTCTAAAGCTTCTGGCCAGCCTGGAACTAGGCCTAGCTTTTATGCTGTTTCACTCTCTCACCTGTCTGCTTGTAGTAGAACTTTTCTTTGGATACCACTATCCCTGGACGCTGGGGCCTTCGTGGTTCCTAGTTCTGTAAAATGATGGTAGCTTCAGGTGAACCAGGGGTCTGGAATCCTCCTGGTATGCCGGTTGTCCCTACTGGGTATAGAGGACCCTGTAAGTTCGGACCCGGTGTCCGGCTTGTGTCCTGGGGTGAGCTTCAGATGCTCCCCTGCCCCCTTAACTCTTCTCTCCTCTCTCTTTGCCTTGGCCACACTCGGGGCCCTCAACACAGCAGCAGACGTGCTGCTTCTTCACTGCTCTAAAGTGTCAGCACACTCTCTCTACCTAACTCCACCCTCCAGTATATATATCCCTAACAGGGCACCCTCTGGTGGTATGAGGTGGAAGGGTGATGGTGTCTGTGTGTAGTAAGGGCCTCTTGTGGAGAAGTCCGTCCATGCATCCTTTTGGGTCCTGTGGTACCTGTAGTAGCAGGGTGCCACAATATCAAGGGACGACCATCATGACACTTCCTTGCTTCCTTTATGACTGAAGTATTGATTAATGGCTCTATGCTGGGGAGATCTTATGATGTGCTTATCCTTACTTGGATTTGGTGCATCTCTTTCCATACTGCGGTTAGCTTTCCCGTGGTGTGCGCTTTCGGTTGCGGGCCGAATTAGGTTGCCGTGGTGACGCGTCCTCCAACGTCACTTCTCCCCTCCTCACGGGCTGACGCGTCGGCCGGTGGGCGGGGCCTGGTGACGTGGCACGCTGCTGCCGCTGCTTTCGTTCCAGAAGCGCCGATGCAGCCACACGTGAGTACACTGAGCACGGCTCAATATAAGGGAGCTTCCCTACCCCCTATGTATCCTTCCCCCCAAAGAAGCGGAACGTGAAACGCGCGTTGGGGTTGTCCTTTTTCTCACAGTCACCAGGTTGCATTGCCTGTTCCCTCCACTCCTTATATACCTGCCGTGTTATGATGTATTATGTCTGCTTTATGTTGAATGGATCTCTTTTGACACAAGTCTATATTGCATTTTAACCAGCACTCAGCTATATGTCTTCTCGCCATAACTTCTGGTCTTCCTAGGGTTTTTGTGGTAGTGTTACCATATTGAGTTTTATTCTTTTTTCCTTAAAGGTTATATACAACACTATCTATGGACTTTTTTCCTCATATATATTGCATGCAACACTTTATAGCCTCTAATGATAAAGTATTCACTTGACAGGTTTTCATACCGTTGAGTTTATTTGTGTGACTCTATATCTTGGGTCCTCACTATCACTAATTGCTGTATTATTATTATTATTTTTTCTATTGCCTGCGACACTTTACAGGCCTTCTATGTGACGCGCCCCCTGGGCCGCTGTATGGGGGAATACCCAGAGCCGGGTCTCTGTGTAATGCTAGGGGTTATAGTCTCCGTGGCCGCGACCCAGTCCCGTGGCTCAGGGTGGTCAAACCAGTGGCGGATCTGTTTACTTGGTTTTTAATGTTGAAATGTCCGACTACGCCACCCGTGGATTGCAGTCACTGAGAACCGTCGCTGCAGGGCAGACCGCTGAGGCTGATGTTGTGTGCGCAGCAGAGGGTAGTATAATTCCCCACGGGAGGAGAATAGCCTCAGGGCAGCATGTGCAGATGGTGAAGGTCACGGTGCATGGGCGCAGCAGAAATGACTCAGAGTCCGTGCAGTGCAGTTCAGGGTCTTTACTGTTGGTAATGAAGAAGGCCCTGCGGGGAGTACTGGCTAACATTAGAGACCTGGTCAGTCTGTGAGCGAACAAGAGTCCCCCTGGCCAGGTGGAGGTGTAGGCCTTCCCGTCTGACTGCACTCTTCCTGGCTACCCTGCTGTAGTCGTGTGATAGCCCACGTCCCTGAGTGTACCGTGTGGTGCTCACCTGTATGGCTGGTGACTTGGGGCCTTTGGTACCTTCCGCTCCTCGATGGCGGTGCCGGTCCCTTGCTTGTGACTGAGCCTCCGGGCTTTCTATGGCCAGAGGACCTGGAATCCCCTGCCAGGTGGTTTCTGCTGCTGGATGTGAATATCCTCACAGCCTCGGACTCCGGTGTCCGGTTCTCTGCGTCTTCAGCCAGGACGAGCTCAGCTTGCTCCTGTCCCTGGTCTTCAGCTCCTGGCTCCTACATAGCTCCTTGCTGCTCTGTCCCTGTCTCTGGAACTACTCACTAACCCCGCCCCAGATCCAGTTTATAAAGGGCAGGTTCCTCCCCTCCTTGGACTGAGGCAGGAGGCGTTGCATGCAAATGTGCTCCTGACCAGGAAAACCCATGCTCGCTCTCAGACATGGTATTTCTACCACTGTGGCAACCAGACCCCCTGGGGTGCCACATATGCCTCTATATTATCCTTGTATGTGCTGATACCTATTACCTCGCTCACACTCTCGGTCATACTCCCAACCTACTGACTGTGGGATCCTTCTATTTACTTCTCCTTTTTTAGTACTGTGTTTTTTACTGACTGTTTTAATGAATTTAACCGCTTCCCGACCGCCCACTGTACATAAACGTCGGCGCTGCCTGGGCTCTGTGCAGCACTGACGTTTATGAACGGTCGGCGGTCCCGCAGCCCTCAGGACCCCCAGGGTCCTGCAAGTGCTACGGTTGCGGTTCAGAGCGACAGCTCTGACAGGGGACATCATCGGGACCTGATTGGATCAGGTCCCAATGATGTTAACCTTTTCCTATCTTCTATATGCCGCAATCTATAGTGATCGCAGCTAATAGAAGATAGTGAGAGGAGAGGGGGTCGTCCACTTACCTCTCCGACGGCCCCCTGATGCCTTCCAGGACCTGCCGTTCTTCTGGCAGCTGGAGGTCAGTCTGCAGCTGAAGCCTAGCAGGAGAGAGACAGTGTGAAACTGTCAGCAAACTTCTCATGCAATGTAATACATGTCTTGGAAACGGCGCGCGAATTTGTTTAATTTGTTTATCCTAGGGTATCACAAGAAAGAAGACAGACATCAAGTCAGCAGGGACATGGAGCAGCATGGCAGATGTGACAACCTACATGGTGAGCTGCAACATGTGCTACATGTTCACAGATCGACCAGAAGCTGAAACCAACTTCACCTGCCAGAAGTGTAGTCTACTGGCTCTTTTAGAAGAAAAGGTGCGGGGGCTGGAAGAAAGAATTGCGACATTAAAACTCATCAAGGAAAATGAAGACTTCCTGGACAGAACAGAAGCGTCACTACTGGTCACAGAAAGTGAAGGAAGCGTCAGAGAACCTCCAGAGGCAGACAAGTGGAGGCAAGTGACCAAAAGAAGCAAGAAGACCATGGAGACACCACCAACCACACAACTGAGAAACAGATTCCAAGGACTTGTGGAGGATGAAGATGACACACCTAAGGATGAGGAACTACCAGCAAGCAAAAAAGAAAAAAGCACCCAGAAACACCCAGAAGCGACAAGAAAAAGGACAGCCAAGAAGGGAAGAAGAGTGGTGGTGGTGGGAGACTCACTACTGAGAGGAACAGAAGCAGCTATCTGCAGACCGGACATAACCGCAAGAGAAGTATGCTGCCTCCCAGGGGCTAAGATCAAGGATGTTACCAATAGGATACCGAAGCTCATCAGTTCCAAGGATGTCCACCCATTTCTTCTGATACATGTTGGCACCAATGACACGGCAAAGAAGGACCTACCGACAATCTGCAAGGACTTTGAAGCATTGGGGAAGAAAATAAAAGAACTGGATGCGCAGGTAGTTTTTTCTTCTATCCTTCCAGTAGACAGGCATGGCGTCAGGAGATGGAACAGGATCCTTGATGTGAACAACTGGCTGAGACGATGGTGCAGACAACAAGGATTTGGATTCCTGGACCACGGTGTGAATTACCTCTATGACGGACTCCTTGCCCGAGACGGACTACACCTCAACAAACCCGGGAAACACACATTCGCCAGGAGACTCGCAACACTCATCAGGAGGGCGCTAAACTAGAAGAAGAGGGGGTGGGAAGAAAAACGCCGGACATGAACATGCAGCCAGAGAACATACTAATGAAAGATATGAAGTGCGACAAAAAAGGTCCAAGACAAGATACGTGGAAAGGAGGTAAGAAAATTTCTAATACAATCCACAGGGAGAAGATTGGAACAAAACAAAATCGTGTAAACTGCGTGCTAGCAAATGCCAGGAGCCTGACAAAGAAGATGGATGAACTGGAAGCCGAAATATCTACAGGTAACTATGACATAGTGGGAATAACCGAGACATGGTTAGATGAAAGCTATGACTGGGCAGTTAACTTACAGGGATACAGTCTGTTTAGAAAGGATCGAAGAAGTCGGAAAGGGGCTGGAGTCTGTCTATATGTAAAGACGTGTCTAAAGCCTACAATACGGGAGGATGTATGGGAGGGAAATGAGGAGGTCGACTCCTTATGGGTGGAGATACATGGGGCAAAAACAATAATAAAATTATCATAGGAGTCTGTTATAAACCACCAAATATAGCAGAAGCCACGGAAAGTCTATTAATGAGACAAATAGACGAAGTAGCAAAAAATAACGAGGTGATTATTATGGGGGACTTCAACTACCCCGATATAGACTGGGAAACCGAAAGCTGTAGATCTCAGAAAGGAAACAGGTTTCTGTCAATTATCAAAGACAATTATTTGTCACAACTTGTGCAGGAACCAACTAGAGGGACGGCCCTTTTAGACTTAATATTAACTAACAGGCCAGACAGAATAACTGAGGTGCAGGTCGGGGGGCACCTGGGAAATAGTGACCACAACATTATACAATTCCACATGTGCTTCAGTAGGGTGCCCAGCAAGGGAGTCACAAAAACACTGAACTTCAGCTAAGAGATGCCCTTCACCTTATAGACTGGGATAGTATCTTCAGTAATAGGAGCACGGATAGAAAATGGGAAATTTTCAAAACAGTCCTACATAGTCACTGTAGAAGGTACATACCTTATGGGAATAAAAGGGCTAGAAATAGGAGGAAGCCAATGTGGCTAAATAAGGAAATCAAGAGGGCAATGAAAAACAAAAAAAGGGCTTTCGGTAAACTTAAACAAGAAGGCAGCGAGGAAGCGCTAATATCTTATAGGGAAAAAAAACAAAATCTGTAAGAAACAAATAAGAATAGCAAAAGAGGAGACAGAGAGACTAATTGCCAAGGAAAGTAAAACGAATCCCAAACTGTTCTTTAACTATATAAACAGTAAAAGGAGTAAAACTGATGGCGTTGGCCCATTGAAAAATAACCTGGGTAAAATCATAGAGGGCGATGAGGGTAAAGCAAACCTACTCAATAGCTTCTTCTCCACTGTTTTCACAAAAGAAAACAATTTATCGGAGGAAATGCAGAGTGATAAAGTAAACCCTCCGCTAAATATCACCCACCTAACCCAGGAGGAAGTTCAGAAACGCCTAAATAATATCAAAATAGACAAGTCACCAGGCCCAGATGGCATACACCCCCGGGTACTAAAAGAAGTAAGTAATGTGATAGACAGACCGCTGTATCTTATATTCAAGCACTCTTTATGGACGGGACTGTCCCACTAGACTGGCGCCAAGCAAATGTGGTACCAATATTCAAAAAGGGGTCTAAAAGTGACCCTGGGAACTATAGACCAGTCAGCTTAATGTCTGTTGTGGGTAAATTGTTTGAAGGATTTCTTAGAGATGCTATTGTAGAATATCTTAATGATAATAACTGTCTAACTCCATATCAACATGGATTCATGAGGGATCGCTCCTGCCAAACAAACCTGATGGCCTTCTACGAGGAGGTGAGCTCGCAGCTGGACCGGGGAGAGTCAGTGGATGTTGTAGACCTTGACTTCTCCAAAGCGTTTGATACCGTGCCACACAAAAGGTTGGTATATAAAATGAGAATGCTTGGTCTGGGGGATAATGTGTGCAAGTGGGTAAATAGCTGGCTGAGTGATAGAAAGCAGAGGGTGGTTATCAATGGAGTAAGCTCAGGGTGTGTCAGGGTTACTAGCGGGGGGCCTCAAGGGTCTGTCTTGGGCCCTATATTATTTAATATATTTATTAATGATCTAGTGGAAGGGTTGCATAGTAAAATAGCAATATTTGCAGATGATACTGAACTTTGTAAAGTAGTTAATACAGATGAGGATAGGGCACAGCTACAGGAGCATTTAGATAAATTGGGGAGTTGGGCCAAAAAATGGCAAATAGGGTTCAATGCCGATAAATGTAAGGTCATGCACATGGGAAAGAAAAACAGCAGTCACCCATACATATTAAATGGGAAACCGTTGGGGAAATCTGACATGGAGAAGGACCTGGGCATCTTGGTTAATAGCAAATTAAATTGGAGTGCCCAGTGTCAGGCAGCAGCTGCGAAGGCAAATAGAGTCATGGCATGCATCAGAAGAGGAATAGGGGCATATGATGAGAACATTGTTCTTCCTCTGTATAAAGCGCTGGTAAGGCCGCACTTAGAATATTGTGCACAGTTCTGGGCCCCGGTGCTCTGGAAAGACATATTGGAGCTAGAGAGGGTACAAAGGAGGGCGACTAAGGTAATAAAGGGAATGGAGGGACTAGAATACCCAGAGAGGTTGTCAAAATTTGGCCTATTTACGTTGGAAAAGAGAAGGCTTAGGGGAGACCTCATAAACATGTATAAATACATCAGGGGGCAGTACAGAGATCTCTCCCATGACCTGTTTATACCAAGGATGGTGACAAAGACGAGGGGGCACACTATGCGTCTGGAGGAAAGGAGGTTCCTGCACCAGCATAGAAGGGGATTCTTTACGGTCAGAGCCGTGAGACTCTGGAACTCTCTGGGAGAGGAAGTGGTGATGTCCAACTCACTTAATGAGTTCAAGAGAGGCCTGGACGCCTTTCTTCAGAACAATAAAATTACATCTTATGCTTAGTTAATTAATCCAGGGATTTAATCTGACTGCCAGATTGGTGTCGGGAAGTGAATTTTTCCTCAATGATGTAAATTGGCCTATACCGCATGGTTTTTTGTTTTTTTTGCCTTCCCCTGGATCAACACTGCGGAATAGCTGCAGTGCACAAGAAATAGGCTGAACTGGATGGATGCTTGTCTTTTTTCGGCCTTATAAACTATGTAACTATGTAACTATGTATTACATTGCATGAGAACAGTAATTAGAAAAACAAAAATTAATGTCCCATACAGGACTAAGTAAAAATGTAAAAAAAAAGTCTAAAACATGTTTTCAAACTGTTAAAAAAAATCACAAAATAAATAAAAATAAATAAATAAAATATTAAACCAATAAATCCGTATATTTATGCAAAAACAAAAAGAGTACACATATCTGGTATCGTCGCATCCAAAACAACCCAATCTATAAAACTGTCACACTAATTAACTCCTTCTGTGCACACCGTAATAAAAATAAATAAAAAACGGAGCAAAAAACTATGCTTTTTCATCATATTGGCAAACAAAAAGTGGAAAAAAATGTGATCAAATATCAAAATGGAAATAAAAATGGTACCGCTGAAAACATCATCTTGTTCCACAAAAAAAAAGCTGCCATACAGCTTCATAAGCCAAAAGATAAAAAAGTTATAGCTCTCAGAATAAAGCGATGCAGAAAAAATATTTTTTCTATAAAATTGTTTTATTGTGTAAAAGCACCAAAGCATAAAAAAATATACAGTAAGTGTAGTATCGCTGTAAATGTACTGACCCGAGAATAAGGCTGCCTTATCACTTTTACCACACGCAGAACGGCATAAAAAAAAACTCAAAAAACAATTCCTGAAATCCTGGAATCAAAAAATTTCACGTACCCAAAAATGGTACCAATAAAAATGGCAACTCGTCCCGCAAAAAACAAGCCATCACATGACTCTGTCGGCCAAAATATGAAAAAATTTTAGCTCTCAAAATATGGCGATGCAAAAACTAGATTTTGCAAAAAAAAGCGTCTTTTAGTGTGTGACAGCTGTCAGTCATAAAAACCCGATATAAATCTGGTAACTCTGTAATCGCAACGACCCGAAAAATAAACGTATCACTTATACCGCACGAGGAACGGCGTAAAAAAATAAATAAAATAAATAAAACCAATTCTTCACCTGCTACTGATTTGTTTATTATGTCTCCCAAAGATCGCAGTAAGGCTCTGCTCACATTTATCTTGCGCTCTACGCTGAGCACTTACACCAGAGTTTCCGTGTAAATCTCTGAAATACGTGATTCAGCCGGAACCCATGACGGAAGATTCCCTGTAATGAGGCAGATATAGGCCACTCTGGATGCAATCTGGCCTGGGATCCCACGGTGTCATTTTTTTTAGGCGTGCATAAAAGTGCGGTTGACCACAGTTTTGTGCACTTCTGAAAAAAAGGACACCCCTAAACAGAGGCCAGACGGAGTCCAGAGTAACTCTGCTGCCTCATTACAGTGAATGGATCCCGCAGGGGTTTCATCTGAATTACATCACTTGGAAATTTAGATGGAAACCCCGATGTAAGTGCTCAGCCTAGAGCGGCGGATAAATGTTATGTAAAATGTTCCCAATAAAAGCTTCAACTCAGTCCTCAAAAAAAGCTAGTCCCCCACTCAGGACCGTCATCTGTTAAAAATATAAGGGACTTCCAAGTTACTGGTAGCAGAAAGGCTCTGGAAAAGCGAAATGGCCCTTGCCCCCCAAAAGAAATTCAGAAAATTTTGTGCTCCCAAATCCAAATGCCTATTCTACAATAATTTGTTCTTCAATTGTCAAATAGCGCACCGTCCCCCCCAGATCTCGCCGTATGGCTGAGCGGTACAATACAGCCACATATGGGATATTGCCACTTTTGGAAGAAATTGTGTGACGCATTTCGGCACCATTTTTACCCATTGCCCTGTGTGAAAATGTAAAATCTGAGGGTAAAATATTTTTTTGTGGTAAAAATACAATTATGTTTTCTTCACTGTCCAATGGTATAAATGTAAAAATTAAAAAATACTCACTACTTCCCTAGATGAATTCCTTGAGAGGTGTAGTTTCCAAAATGGGGTCACTTGTGGGGGTTTCCACTGTTTAGGCACATCAGGGGCTCCCCAAACGCAACATGGCGTCTTCTAATTATTCAAACAAATTTTACTTTAAAAAAGTCTAATGGCGCTCCTTCCCTTCCGAACCCTGCAGTGTGCCCAAACAGTGGTTTTCCCTCACATATGGGGTATCAGCGCGCTAATGAGAAATTGCACTACAAATTGTGTATTCCATTTTTTCCTGTTACCCCTGTGAAAATAAAAAAATTGGGTCTAAACTAACATTTTTGTGAAAAAAAGTTAAATGTTCATTGTTTTCTTCCACATTCCAAAAATTCCCATGAAACACCTGAAGGGTTAATAAACTTCTTGAATGTGGTTTTGAGCACCTTGAGGGGTGCAGTTTTTAGAATGGTGTCACTTTTGGGTATTTTCTGTCATAAAGACCCCTCAAAGTCACTTCAAATAAGATGTGGTCCCTAAAAAAATGTTTTTGTAAATTTTGCTGGAAAAATGAGAAATCGCTGGTCAACTTTTAACCCTTATAGCTTCCTAACAGAAAAAAATTTGGGTTCTAAAATTGTGCTGATGTAAAGTAGACATGTGGGAAATGTTATTTATTAACTCTTTTTTGTGTGACATATCTCTCTGATTTAAGGGCATGAAAATTCAAAGTTTGAAAATTGCGAAATTTTCAAAATTTTCACCAAATTTCTGATTTTTTCACAAATAAACGCAAGTGATATCGAAGAAATTTTACCACAATCATGAAGTACAATAAGTCACGAAAAAACAGTCTCAGAATCAGGGGGATCCGTTGAAGCGTTCCAGAGTAATTACTTCATAAAGTGACAGTGGTCAGAATTGAAAAAATTGGCCTTGTCACGATGGCAAAAACAGGCTCTGGGGCGAAGTGGTTAAATAAATATTGATTTTATTGGCATCTATGCTTCATTTATCTTGATTGGATTGCTTTAAGACTGAAGTATTGCATTTAATAGACCCCTTTACGCCTTTGGATTAAAATGTCATATGTTGCAGTTGTGCAAAGTACTTATGCAAAAGACATGTAAATTCTACGTGTGACGAATGCAAACAGTAAATTTAGCACCGTGAACCTTATTTACCATTTTATATAGAAAAAAATGAACTTTTTTTTTTAAATATATTTACATACAGTTTGATGTGATTAGTGATAGTTTACAGTTATATAAAGATTATTTTTTTTATGTGCAAATGTGCAATATGCATGAATATTGCAATAAGGCCATGTAACATTTTTTGATACAAAAGAAAAATAAAAATTAAGTTTTTGATTTAATTTTTCATTTGTTTATGGACAACCATGCTCACATACAGTATAATAATGCAACAGATATTCAAATAAAACACTTAAATTAGCTAAAAATCAAGACTTTAATATGTCCGGTGAAAAATGACCAGAACATTATAAGTGTATAGTAGACCCGAACAGAACAGCGGGGTTAAGTCAAAAAAAATTTGAGGAACTCGGAATTTGTTTTACATTTTTTAGACTTTTTAAGTTTGGCTGCAGTGGCACAGAGAACGCGGACTCAGTGGTACAATAAAACAAGTTGTTTATTAACTATTTACAAAATTATTCAATGATATATCAATGACAATACAGACAGTGTAGAGCGATCTCTGCGCTCTCTCTCTGTCTCGTGCTTGTGGTCACCGTCTGGCCCTGTTTCTGGGCCTGGTTATCTGAACGATGCCCTATAAAATATCAAACCCAGCGCTACAGCACTAAGAAGTATGACACCAATAGCTTAGTTGTCGACTATATATCCTTGATTTTCCCTGATACAGGTAACCACTGTCTGTTAAGCTCACTAAACCTTGCGTGGCTCGGTTATACTCCTACTGAGCTTCACACCAAGAACATATACTGAGTACAATTACCACTGTAACATCAATATTCACATAAAGTATATGCAACATACATCGTGGTATGAATATTGGTATAAATGCACACTAACCTATAATAGTTAAAGATACACTGGACTGTCAGCCAATAGTGTCTGGGTTGAATCAGAATGGGCCTCCGTCAACCCGCTCTATTTTCCAATGGCAGTCGCCACCCCAGACCCTAACAGGTGCCCACACTACACTTTCCTGCAAGGATGAAAGTCTCGCACTGTGGGCCACAGTCAATTTCTTCTACCACAGACCTTCTGTCCTTGCCTCCAATTTCCAGAGAGACAACTCATGCTCCCTTCTGCTCACATAACCGAATTTCTGTCCTTCCAATTGGGTCTACGCTAACACGACCGAATTTCCATTTCTACAAAAGGGTCTGCGCTATCTGCTATCTTTAGCCTCGACAATCAGGATCTCCTAGCCTCTGTAAGTACTCTGCACCCCTTGCTTAATCCACTTCCAATACTGATCTTGTGTTTCTGGACACACTCATCACCTACGTCAGGCCTATCTCCCACAGGTGACTTGTTACAAGTCGGGGCGAAGACTGACTTCCTGGCTTTTGTATTTTTCTGCTGCAGATCACATGTCCCCTGTGCACCTAGCTCTGCTTTCCTCTCATTCAGCCTGCCTTCTGTCCCTTGGTTCCAATACCCTTTTAGGTTCCTACACCTATAGTCTCTGATCACTACATGGCAGCATCTGCCCACAAATACCTTACAGCTCATTTCTATTATATGAGTCACTCACTCTCCTTACATTCCTCCACTCTTTAAACTTACCATTACTTGGATGAGAAAGGTTACTTTTGCTCTAGACGCTCCTTGGCGGTGGTCTCAGAGTCGCCAATATCCAAACACACTCCTGTGTCTGCTGTATTACATACTGCCATATGAAATCATCTTCCGCATACCTCCTGGTACATTCAGCGTTGGTACATTCAGATCTGTGAAGTCCCTCCTGACCTGTCTCTTCTGGGACACTTAGGCCCTGAGACACTCTTCCTGTGATTTTGACCTCTAGCCTACCCTCTAAGCTAGCCCCGGTCATTCTCTCTTCATCAGACACATGTGGCGGTAGCATGTAAGGGTGCCGTACTCTCTCTGGTGCAACGTCTTCTCCTTTCGGGGTGTACTCTCGTGGTCACTCGATGAGGAACAGCCTCCCACGTGTAGTCCAATTTTCCCCAAGGGTGCTTCACTTGAACCAAAACTCGATTCCCCAGCTATAATGGTGCCTCCTGCACAGGAGTTACTACAGGATGCCTTTTCCCCTGGGGCTTCTGTACAATCTTAAATCTCAGTGTCTCTAACCGATGTTGGTGTTTCCACACCAAAGTTGTGGTGTTTATCTTCGTACAATCTTCCACTGGATCAAGCTCTAGCTCAGTAACCTCATTGCTGTTATGTCCAAACAGCAACGTGTAAGGCGTGTACCCTGTCGTGGCATGAACCTGGTTACTGTACAACTAGACCACTTCTGGTACAAATTCAGGCAATTTCATTTTCCTGTGTCACGGTGTAGGGGAATGCTGGTGAGGAAATAGCAGATACGGGCTGGGTGAGCAGGGAAAACTAATCTGTCCCTAGACTGGGAACCCTGAATAGCCCTGACCCCGAAGGTATCTCTGATGGTGAGAAGGTTCGGGTCTCCACCCAAAGCCCTAATTCCTTCACAAGCCCTGCACTAATTCCCCTAATCTCTCTCCTCAGAACAAAGGTACAGCAATCTCAAAGGAAAGGACTTCAGCGGCACAAACAAACAGGGCTGCACAGCACGGCTTCCAATATAGATTGAAACTCTATCAGCTGCACCACCTGGTGGAAGGAGAGGCTACTTAAACGCTAAGGGGAGTAGACTCACACAGAAACTCACATCCACCAAGACATGGCAATAGAATTGGCATTAATCCATGCAGTACAAGAGGGAATTTCACAGTTTAAGTTACAGCGGCATCTAGAATAGACCGCAGATACACAGTGCTAGACAGCGTGTGACATCCTGTCATCTTTCTGTTGTCCTCCACAATTCTCAGAATGTAGATAAAGTTATGTTGAAACGTTCACAGTCCCCATTTCCCTATGGGTGCTAGGGTGTAGTTCTGGAATTCTCAATGTTGTACAGTTGGTGCAATTCATCCATGACTTTTCCATGAAAACAGGCTCCTAGCTCAGAGTGAATTCTTTTTTGGACACCCGTATACCCACATGAAGTCATGACAGATGACACAGGCCGCTGACTCGGCTGTTTGATTCCCAGTGGGAGTCATGACTGCAAACTTTTTAAAATGATCCATCATCACCAGACAGTACAAACAACCATTATCGGAGCGGCTGATCATAAGATAGTCCACCATCAGCACTTCCAATGGGAAAGAAATCTTCTTCACCTATATAGATTTTCTGTGTTTAGGGGGTTTAGTCATCTCACCCTGATGGGATTTCCGGTAATCTTCTTTCACCACTCAATTTACTTGTGGCCAATGCAGAAACCGTTGTAGCCATTGGAAAGTTTTCTCTGTTCTGAAGTGGGTATCACTCTCATGGGCTTCCTTCTTCACTCTGGGCTTCATTCCTTGTGAAATCATTAGCAGATTACAATGAGGCAATCTGGGCTACTGCCCAGGGCCAAAGGCTCCAGGGTCCTTTGGCCATATTGTTCTCATTATAATGCTTTTTTTCACCACTGTCGGCGGTGCACATCTCCGGACAGGTAGCTTTCCTAAAGCTCAGCTGCCAGCAATTCACGATGGTTTACTGGCATCTACAAGGCTATGTGTGTATGTACTCTTAGGAATAACAGAATCTTTGGTCCTCTCCTCCACTTTTGACTGAGGTTGAGAGGATTAATTGGAGACATAGAACCGCTGTTCTCCACTTTGGAATCCAACCCTTCAGATATATGGTATATGATGTATAGTATTGATATACTAAAAATATCAATAATAATCAATTAAATCTAAAAGACATTAATCAATTTAAAATTTGTATTTATTTAGTTTAATTAAATCTTGCATGGAAGGATGAAGACGTGTTCTTGGAGAAGCCTTCAACTTTAGCATGTGTTTCTTGCTGGTCAGGAGGCCACGGGTAGATGGTTCAAATCCTTCCATACAGGTACAGCATTGATGGTGGACATGCTGTAGTTTCTTCAGGGCGCTAGATGTGGGGGTTTTCTGTCCCCGAGATGTCTAAGGTGCCCTGGTGACAGCAGGCAAAAATGCATCTTCCTCTGACAGCGCGAGCAGCTCTGGATAATCCACGCCGGCAGGATGATATCATCCGGCAGAAGATGGAACCTATGAGAAAAGATGTAAAACTAATGTAAGTAATGGGACTCCATATTAGAGGGTACTACTGTGGTGTCACTGTGGGAGAACGTTAGAGGAATCTCATCACACAGAGGGCAGGGATCTTTGCCAGTCATCATACATGTGACAATCCCACCACTGACAGATAACATCTGCTCCACATGACTTATCTCACTGACATCATACAACATGGAGATTATTGTCACACTTACCTCGCCTACTTTCCCCCTCTTCTACTTTCTCAGTTTTTTCTTGTCTTCTCAGTTTTAGAAAATATTTTCTTTTCTTCTGAACTGGAGATTCTAATCAAAAAGTCCGAAAAAAATATTAATTATAAACTTCTAAAATATTTTCTTTATATCTATATAGAGTTATGCAACTGATTAATATGCACCTGTAGCATTTCTGTGTGCTGCCATGTGGTGTCTCCAAGGAACTATGTCCCCTTATTATCATGACATTACTTGCAGCAAGCCACTGTGTTATTATATAATCAGTTAGATAATAATTCAATGCAACTTTAAAGAGGACCCGTCACTAGATCAAAAGTATCTGAGATTCACCATTATCTTATGTCTGCTGCTTCCCCGAGTATTCTGATATTTGTTTTGCTAAAATCCACCCTATGGTTGTAGAGATATGGGCATTTATATTTAGTGCTAATTTTTATGGTCTTTTCCAAGGGGGCATGGCTCACAATTTTATATTGCAGAGCAACCTAAAGACACGCCCCAGAGGATCCTGTGAGCACTGCCCTCTTGGAAAAGACGATAAAAATAAGCACTAAATAAGACCCGTAACTCAAAAAACTGAATACTCAGGGGAGCAACGGGAATAAAGTAAGTGATTTTTGGAGCCTTCATGTGCTGATTCACATTATAATTTTGGATTATAGGTTATAATTGGATGGCCTATAAACCTGTACATACCTGACAATGAGGACGAGGATGACTCGTTGTTTTTAACAGTGAAACACTGATTGTCTCCTTTAGTATTAGAAGAGGAAGACTCTTTCTGCCTGTTTGGTAGAAGAAAGACCAGTAAATTAAAAGTAAAAACAATAGAAAAAATGAAGAACACCTGTTTGTGAGGCCAATTAGGACAACCTAGAGGGGATACCCTGCCCAGGCCCTCAACTAGTAATATTGGCCTGAAATGAGCAGGAAATGAATGGCTGGTCACAATGATCAACTGTTATTGCAGTGTTATCACAAGCCAGATGCACAGAGGGGTGGTGGATGCTGGATTTAGATTTGTGTTACTCGTGTCTTGTATTTGGTTCTGAACATATATCAGAACTAAATCTCATAATAATAATAATCTACTCACATGTCTGAGTGTTTTTCACTGTTCTCTTGGGAACACTGTGGAGGTGACATAGGCTCTACATTGGTCATCATCCCGGTATTGATGATATTTAGCTAAAACACACGGAGAAAAATAAATTGATTTATTTTAAGCATTTTTGTAATTATAGGTTTTAGACATATTAGTAGCCACATACTTACTTTAGAAAACCTTTGATAAGATGATACAAAGTTTTTTATTTCTGGCCAGTCATTGTCCTCTCTTGTGTCCGCCTCATCTGAATTCATGTGTCTGCTACAACGAGCTACAAAGTACAAGTGTTATCAGAGATAATTAGTATAAGACCCGGTCAGACAGTCACCCTGTTATCACTAATAATGTTGAGAAGTTATTTTCACATAAAATGAAAGACAAGACACAAAGCAGTTTTCGGCAGATGACGTCTCATTTTACTTACTGATAAAGTAGCGGGTGTCCTCATCTGACTTTAGCTCAGGAACGAACAGGGGCTTCTGACTTAGAAGGTTGTCAAAGTCAAAGTGATGCAGAAATGGATGCATTTTGATCTCATTTGCTCCTCCTGGAAAAGGAAGACAAGAAAGAAAGTGATACAGTCATTTTTAGAGAAACTGCTCCATATCGGTACAGTTTATGTTAACCTGAACTGAAGATGTAACAGCAGACATGAAGGAAATGTACTGAAAGTCACAGCATGAAAAATGGGGAATGGATAAGTAAGTAGATTACTGAACCTCATGGACACAACCATTTGTCTGGTCACAGAGGTGTAATAAGTCATAATACTATTATAATATTACCTGTCCCAAGTCTATCTGCTGGATCTTTTCTGAGCAGCTGAGTGATGATGTCCTGAGCATCGGGTGGAGTAGAGTATTTATGATATGTCCAAATTAATTTATCTGTTATATAAAAAGCAAATATTATAGGAAATGAAACATTTTCATTAATTTTCATAAAAAATGTCCTTAATAAGGCTAGAAATTAAACCAGAAAACCAATGAAACCAAATAACAGTGACATCACAAGCATTCAGATTATTTTACTTACCCTCAAGGACACTGCGTAAAATATCTCTTTTTAAAGTCCCTCTAAATGGTGTACATCCCAAAAGAAATTTATGTAGGGTGATCCCTACTGACCACCAATCAACGGGCCTTCCATAGCCTTTCCTTTGGATAATTTCTGGGGCCATGTAACTAAGGGTGCCAAAAGTCTGGAAACCAACAGAAGAATGAGATGATGATCAATAAATATAATTGCGTCAAATAACATTAGTGCAAATGTTTTATAGAGAAATTGTCAGAGAAGGGTAAAGAGATGAAATCTGTAAAGTGCAAGATCTTGTAAGTAAAGCCAACCTCTTCATCAAGGAACTCGCTGGTGATGTCCTCAGTTGAAGCCTTGTAGATATCTGAGCTTGGTCTCATGAGGCCGAGTTTTGAAACCCCAAAATCGGTGACCTTAATATGTCCTGTTGATGATATCAGGAGGCTGTGAAAGAAAGAAATGGTGTCAGACCCAAGTAATTACCCATAGACTGTACAAAAACTATAATTTTTTTCCCCTTTATTATACTACTGGGGTCACTTACTTGCCAGGCTTCAGGTCTCTGTGCACCACACCATAACTGTGCAGGTATTCCACAGCAAGAACCGTTTCCGCAATGTACATACGGGCCAGGGGGACTGGTAAAGGACCCCAGCGCTTTATAAGACTGGCACAGTCTCCTCCTATAGGAGAAAGCAAATATGACAGGTGAGGGTTTGTTTCAATGTAAATTACACATGATGAGGGTGAATATGAAATAAGTGGAAATATTGGGACAAGATGGCCTATATAGAGATATACTGTGTAATGTAGAGCGTATACTGTATACTACATGTAGCCATCCATGTGGGCACATTATGGTCATATATAGGTGCTAGGATTAAACAGACGTGGGCTGGATATAGATACAATGGATGTGACCTACCTGGTACATACTCCATGACCATACACAGATGAAGTTTAGTAGGAAAAGAGCAGAACATGGAGGCCACAAAGGGACAATCGGCGAATGCTGAGATGTCCCTCTCCAGGAAAGCCAATTCAAGCCTCTTTGGCTTTTTCAGGTTCTCCTTGTCCATTGTCTTCATAGCACAAATCTGGTTTGTGTCTTTATGGCGCACTAAGTGGACGGCCCTGGAGAGGAAGAAAATCCATGATTTATTACAAATTCTTATTAACAGTCCATCTATCGACTTCATCAAACGATCTCCTGTACTAATGGTTAATACTAGATGTGAGGCCATCACTATAAATTCATGTCTAGAAATGCATAAAATAATACTCCATAAATGATCATCAATGGAGGGTCCACATCCACGTCACATCCTAACTGACCTGACAGATAGATGTGGACAGTGATGTGGACTCCTGATTTCTCTATGGGAATATTACATGGGCAGGACACCAAGGCATCATCATAAGGAGCCCTGGGAAATAAATATTATACCAAAGTAAAGCTCACCCAAAGGCTCCACTGCTGATCAGTTTGATCGGTTTATAGTCGCTCTTACAAGGATTTCTCACTGGGTTCAATGATCCGATCAAGGCCTAAAAAGGAATAAGAAATGACATTAAGACAGAAAATGCAGGAGAATAAAAGCTCAAGATGCAGGAACGTCTCTCTTCTATATTATGTCCCCGCTGATTACACTGTAGAGAACGTGATACAAGCCGGACCCTCCACAGACCCCATTATATTATAAAGGGAAATCCCCCATACACACAAATCAATACTACAGGGAAGGATAAGGGACATCACACCGAGGGGGCAGGAAGAGTAACGCCATTATCACACATAATATGTCTGATCTACATGACGACCAGTGATATCCCATTGTCATATGGGATATAATATGGGATGTATAATTCACACCCGTCATCTGACGATATACAGACGTCCCTCTGATACTTACACTGGCAGATTCCTGGATGATCTCTGGTGTCTCACATAGTCCACCATCAGTATTTGCCGGCACAGTTATTCCTAAAATAATGAATAAACGTCATTTATTAAATGTCTATATCAGCACTTAATAACCAGAAGAAAAGGAAGCAAAAAAGTCAAATATCAAAAAACATAACAAATTTTATTGATTAATCAGAACAATTCATGATAAAAAAATAATAAGAGAATGTCAGACACAGAGAACGCTCTCTCTTTCAAACCAAGAACAACTGATCAAAATCACTTCAAAACCTATTCATAATGGTATTCATACAAGTTTGTGTCTGTTTAGAATGTAGAAGATATAGGAACAAGCTGTAGTCCTCAAAATAAATAAGACAAATAAAAAAGAGAAACCTGCACAGTCTGGGAGGGTGGGGAGCAAGACCCCGACATGTGTTTCGCATAGGCTTCTTCCAAGGGGTATTGAAGAAGTTTTGCGTAGGCTTCTTCCAGGGGGTGTGGAAGAAGGCTAGATGAAACGCGCATCAGGGGCTCACTCCCCACCCTCCCAGACCATGCAGGTTTCTCCTATTTATTTGCCTATTTATTTATCCAGAGGATGAAGAATAAATCCACATATTCTTTGCCGTTCTCAATAACGTAATATTTGAATGTAAAATATTAGATGATCGTTTTACCTTCTATCAGATCGGATTTTGGCCCTGGCTGACTGTTATCAGGGTCAGCAGCATTTAGGTTTTGCCCCTCTGCGGAGTCGCCTTTTGATGTTTCCTGATGGATATAAGATATACAATTAATATAACGTTTCTCAAACACTAGATTACCATATATATAAAGCGGGAAGGATTAAACCTGGATTTACTTGACAAGTTCAGTATTGGACGGACAATTCACGGCCGCTCTATCAAGCAAATTTACATTAATATTTAAGGGACTTGTATCTACAACTGTTCTCTAATAACTTCTATCAGAACTGCAGCATTTACAAGGAGGAAGATTGTGATGATGGAGTGAGACAGAAGTAGAAATACAAGCTCCGCACCGCTGAGTACAGACTGTCACCACAGAGGATGGAGCCGCAGAGACAGGCCGCCATAGAATATCCTGTGTCTGCCTGGAGCGGAGAGGGGAAGGCCTCTACCATCATAAATCTGACCTTCTGCTATATGACTGGTAATCTGGAGAAGATGAGACAACAAGGACATGAGATGTAGAAGATGATGGATCCTTACCAGGCGCTCCAGTGAGTAGGCCGGATACTCCAGTACAAGCAGGACATTTTGGGCCAGTTGTTTAAAAAAGGCCAATTCTCCACTTTGGGATTTTTCTTCAGCCTATAAAGATGAAAATTAACAAGAAATGAAAATAATCAATAAACTTCATGAACATATATGGTATTGCCACATTTGTTAAAGTCTGATCTGATAGGTGTTTGGTATCAATAAAAATCTGAGTTCACTTCGCAAAAAAAGGCTTTACTTAGTCCTATCAACAGAAAAATTACACTGTTATGGGTCTCTGAATATAGTGACAAAAAGAACCATTTCATCTCAATTGGAATTTTTTTCCCCTTGTTTCAATACAATGTATGGTAAATAGGATGGAGCCATTGAAAGCTGCAACTCATCCCAAAAAAACAAGCCCTCACATGTCTATGCCAATGGAGAAATAACAAAGTTATGGCTCTTGAAAGAAAGTGAGGAAAAAATGAGAGCGGAAAAAATTTTGTGGTCCATAAAGGGTTAACCAATCCTATTCCCTCCTCCCCCCGCATCCAGGACCTTCCCATCCCTAATTCAACTAACCCTTTAGATCCCACCCTCTCCTTTGTCATGTAGCCTGATTGCCCTGTTTTGACTCCAGGCTATTCTTATCTGGGTATTTGGCACAGGTTAAACTTAAACTTGTATTCCATTATTATTTTCCATTATTATTATATATAATTTGTGCAGATTGTCTGCTACTTACCTGCTGTACTAATGTCCAGATGTTCTGCTGTAAATGCTCAAGATATTCTGAGCTTATACAACCTTGGTGGTATTTGGTCAGGCAATCTCTCACAAGCTCCATAACCAGCCGGTAAGTGAAGCTGAGGACGCCATCGGGTAGTGGTAGCACAAAGTCAGGGTCATAGGTGGTAAGAATCCCCTGGAGTAGTGCTAACACCTGAAGTCTGTCTGGAGGAATTCCAGACATTTCCAGTAATCCAAGTGCGGTCAGTATATGACTAGCTATATGGCTTATCACACCGACAACAATGACACCGGAATGTCAAAGTGACAACAGGAGTGTAAACACTTGTAGAAGTAGTGATGGTTAATTGTGATGTCATAATGGAATCTTGTGTTCTAATCTTAAAGGGGCATCTTACCTTATAAGGAAGTTGCCTTGCAACCCTTAAGTAGGCAACAATATAGGCTCAGCATCAGTACCAGATGCAGGCAAGGAGGAAAGCGCTATGGGTGCTTTACTCTTCTGATCAGTTAGAGTCTTTTTATGTAAGATAAATTATTTTTATCTGTTATACACAATAAAAATTATAGCGTTTTGTATCAATAAGAAATTCAGATTCCAGTGCTAACAGAAATATCTTTCTGTGGGAACAGGGCATGTGGGGCTGGGGCTGCATCCAACCCTGGCATATGAAGCACGCTGGCCCATGTTGCTCTGCCACAACCACTTCCAGAAATGGGGGTCTTTATTACAAATATGACCCTGCCTAACAGCTCATTTACATACTAAGAAAAAAGTGGATTTCTCTGATTAAGACATTCATCAAATCGTGGCTATCAAGGCATCACTCTATTCAACTTTCTATGACCTGCATCTTTATGTAGACGGCTTATGAGGGTTGATCTTACTGACAGTTTCACTTTAATAGTGTGGCTCGAACCTCCTTATAATAATAGTGCCCCTTATGGGCCTCCTTATAATAATGATAATAATAGTGACTACCTGTTCTTTTTTATTAAAAATAATAATGCTCCCTCGAGCCGCTTTATAATAGTAATAATAATATTAATGATAAAAATATTAGATGACCCCACAAGGTTTAGGGAAAGTGTCACTGAATGCAGAAGCCGGGTCTAAGCTCCTAATAAACACTACCCACCTCCTGCCCTGCTGTGTTATTACAGGCTTTATTCCCCTTCAAGAGCGTCTATTAAATCTCCCTTCGTTATATCTATAGAAATCACATGAAGTAGTCATATAAGATAATTTAGATACTTTATTAAACACAGCACACAGAAAGCTTTTATAAAATATCACCTCCGCCCATAAAAACACCAATAGAATATTCCCGGGCAGTGTGGTTTAGATATATTCTTAAGGCATATGGGTAGTAGTAAATGCCAATGCAAAAGTAAAAAATATACTAGTATATCCCTTTTAAAAGTATAGAGAATAAATGCAGTTTTCTCCAATCCGTTATCAAAAGATATTTTGCATGTTTTGTACCCCAATTATAACATTGTGTGCAAGATGGATAACAGCATATTGTTTCAAATATATGAGAGGAAGATACAGATCTCTCAGTTAAGAGTATTTCACATTATATATATAATTAATTATCTTTCAAAAAAGAGGTTTGTATAGAAGATTAGTATAAGTTACACTTAATCAGTATTGAGATATTCTGAATATTCCAGGGTAAATGACAACAAATTCTCACAGGAGTACAGAGAAAATAAATATATATAGGTATACATCTCTTTAGATCAAATATTAGTAAAACATTATACTGATGTATACCAGAATCAAATATCCACTATTAATCCTGTCTATAGAAAGGGATTACTGTAATCAAATATACAGATACAGACCATTGGCCATAATAGAAGATTCCACACTGCCCAGCACCCGTACGCGCGTTTCGCGTCTTTGCTTCCTCGGGCCAGTATGCCATGCATTTCCGCACTCTCGCATCTGAGCTTGCCTGGAACAACGAGGCCCTTTTGTTCACCTTCTGGGAGGGTCTTTCTGGACGAATCAAGGACGAGCTAGCCTGTCGGGACATTCCTTCCACCCTGGTGTCACTAGCTACCTGGATTGACATCCGTTTCTTGGAACGAGTTAAGGAGACAACCCGGGAGAGAAGATTTCCTTGTCTTGCTCCTGTATTCCAGAAACCTGCCTCCCAACCAGCAATTCCCCAGGCACGATCGCCCAAACCCATGCAGATTCACCAGATCAAGATGGTCAAGTGTCGCAAAGAGATGCGCCGAGCCAAGGGGAGCTGCTTCTACAGTGGCAGTAAGGAGCATCTGATCCGTTCCTGTCTGGTGAAGCCGGGAAACTCCAGTGTCTAGGACCGCTCTGAGAGGTCATCCTAGGCAAGAGTAAATCCTCTCCGTCCTTGACTCTATCCATTTCTATTTCCAGTGGTGAGATCCGCTTCTTTGAGACCGCCCACCTGGATTCCGGAGCCGCTGGGAATCTCATTTCTCAGGCTCTTGTGGAGCAGTATCAAATTCCCACTAAACGTCTGGCCGAACCATTGGCAGTCGCTTCCGTGGATGGGAGACTCCTTCTGCAGACCATCTTGCTCGCCACAGAGCCTGTAACCCTTCAGGTGGGAATGCTGCACTCGGAGAGGATCTCCTTTCATGTGCTATCTGGACTCTCTCACTCCCTTTTGCTAGGTCTACCCTGGCTACAGAGACATGAACCCGTCCTGAATTGGCAATCTGGTGAGGTGCTCCGTTGGGGGCAGGATTGCCATGAGACTTACCTGGTTCCGGTTCGTCCGGCTCAACCTCTGTCTACTCCAGCTAATCTACCTGGTCTGCTGGCACCCTACTGGTCCTATGCAGACGTCTTCGACAAGAAGGAAGCTGAGGCACTACTACCTCATAGGCCGTATGATTGCCCTATCGACCTGGTACTCGGTGCTTCTCCTTCCCTCGGGCATATCTACCCCTTGTCGCTGGCTGAGACCCTAGCCATGTCTGAGTACATTGAGGAGAATCTTGCTAGGGGATTCATCCAGAAATCTACTTCCCTGGCTGGAGCAGGATTCTTCTTCGTTAAAAAGAAAGACGGCTCGCTTCGGCCGTGTATTGACTACAGGGGTCTTAACCAGATTACCATCAAGAATAAGTACCCCCTGCCTCAAATCTCGGAGCTGTTTGACAGCCTTAAAGGCGCAAGGGTCTTCACCAAGCTCAATCTTCGTGGGGTGTACAATTTGGTCTGGATCCACCAGGGAGACGAGTGGAAGACGGCATTCAACACCTGGGACGGTCACTATGAATATCGCGTGATGCCCTTTGGTCTCTGTAATGCCCCAGCCGTCTTCCAGGAGCTGGTTAACAACATCTTCCGTGATCTCTTGTATTCTTGCGTAGTGGTGTACCTGGACGATATCTTCGTCTTCTCTCCGGATCTGCCCACACACCGGAGGAATGTACATCAGGTTCTGCTAAGGCTCCAGCAGAATCATCTCTACTCAAAACTTGAGAAATGTCTATTCGAGCAGACTTCCCTTCCATTCCTGGGATATATTATTTCCGAGACTGGTCTTCGGATGAACCCCGAGAAGGTTTCTGTCGTCTTAAAATGGCCCCGACCAGAGGGGTTGAAGGCGATTCAGCGATTCCTGGGCTTCGCAAATTATTACCGCCTCTTCATCCCTCATTTCTCCTTTCGGACCGCTCCCATCTCCGCACTCACCCGTAAGGGAACAAATCCCAAGGAATGGACTTCCGAAGCGGAGGAGGTCTTCGTCTCCCTAAAACAAGCTTTCTCCTCCGCCACTGTGCTGCACCGTCCGGATTGCAACAAGCAGTTCTTCCTGGAGGTTGATGCTTCCTCCTCCGGAGCCGGAGCGGTGCTCACCCAGAAATCCCAATCTGGGAGAATGGTAACCTGTGGCATCTTCTCCAAGCTCTTCTCCTCATCCGAGCGCAACTACTCCATACAGGGTCGGACTGGGGTGCCTAGGGCCCACCAGGGGAACTGACTCTGGGGGCCCACATTACAGCCCACCGTAAACGGTTTTATTACTTGTTATGCTTTTCTATAATGCACTATAATTAATTGATTGGCCGCGCTGTGGAGCACCAAGCGGCAGGACTTTATTCGAACAGTCATTCCGTACTGCCAGAGTCACTTTAATGGTTACTTGTCACCTTGAAAAACACTATTTATCTGCAGATATAGGGGTAATCTGCAGGTAAATAGGGTTTAAAGCCTGGTTAGACGGCTTATTGGAAAAGCATTGGCTACACGGTGAAAATTACATTTTATTCTCCCTGGCGCCACTCGCTTCCTGTCATAGGGTCGGTGCAAGGAGGGAGACATTACAGTCACCGCGAACTACAAAGTGAGGGTGCTGCAATAACGTCTGGCACCTTGATTGTGACATCTTCCATGGAGGCCAACCTCAGGCTGATCAAATGCAAGAGAAACATTTTGGCACCACGCTGTTTTTTTCAAAGGATCAATCACCAGGGCATAATTCAGACTGTGTGCTTCAAGACTTAAACGGTGGTGCACATCCAAGAAATATTTCAATCACAAGCAAGAATAGAAGGAAAGGCAGCACTCATCCAGTCTTCTTTTAAACCTTCCTTTATTTTTGTGTGCGAAGCATTTCAGCGTGCAGCATTGGACTGAGACCACGAAGGGTATGCGGGGGAGAGGAAAAAAGGGACAACAGCCGTTTCGCTGCCTTCCGGTTCTTCAACGGGTCCTACCTCAGGCTGAGCTTCATTGAATAACTAACATGGCAGCAGCACCTGGCAACTAGTGCTGAGCGAGCGTGGTCAGATAAGGTGTGATCCCAGCATGCTCGGGTGTTATCTGAGTATCTTGTAGTGCTCTGCTACTATGCTCGAGTCCCCGGGGTAGCATGTTTTGCGGTGGTAGACAGACACAACACATGCAGGAATTGCCATGTTAGTCATTCAATGAAGCTCAGCCTGAGGTTCGGCTCCATGGAAGTGTCACAATCAAGGTGCCGGACGCTATTGCAGCACGCTCACTTTGTAGTTCGCGGTGACTGTAATGTCTCTTATCCGACCACGCTCACTCAGCACTACTGGAAACCGAACAGCAACCTGCAACTGCGTCACAGGGGCTGAAGGGAGCAGGTGACTGCATGCACCGGCCATTGTGCTATCTAAATGCCGCTGTCAGTGATTGACAAGGGCACTTAAATACTCAAAACAGCAGCAATCAAGGCGAGCTCTGATCACTGCTGTTACAGGCAGACGCCGGCTATGTAACACAGCCGACATCTGCCCGGTAAGGAGCAGGCTCAGCTCCTGAACCCGCTCCATACAAACACATCCCAATGGTGACAGTTATGACAAGGTTAGCAAATTTCACTTGTCTGTTCCTAAATGTGGAAAGACAAATGGAATTCCCTAACACATGTGAAAGAGACCTAATAGATTTAGTAAAGGTGCCTCAAGCATATGAATGTTATTACACACCACAATGCACAGTTACATACACGCATCTTACAAAAATACATATTATTCCAGATACGCAGACGCGCACAAACACATCAGTACATGAATGCATCATCTGAACCACCATCATTTGTAATGTCAGGTCAGCCCCATATATCTTTGTATCGCATAAACCTACAACTCCCAGTATGTAATTAACAATAGAGATACTGGGAGTTGTTATCAGTCATCATCAGACTGCGGACCATACAGGAACCACAGTACTGATGACACACAGGCAGGATCACAAATGAACATTTACATCCAGGTATCTTACCTGAGACGGTTTCTCTGATTAGAGTTGTTCTCTTTCTTTTCTTCCTCTTGTCCAGTCTCCATGATGACTTTTCTCATCCACAGCTCGTCTCTGCAGACTTCCATCTTCTCCGGTCTTCTGCAGCACATCCCCACACGATGCCCTTAAAGATAGCAGAGTCATTATAATGCTCCTGAATAAAAATATCTACACTGAGCCCCTGAATAAACCTAACTCTTACAATGCTCCCTGCACAAAATATGACATACACTCTACCCCTCTTATGGTACCTGCTCTCCACACTGTCCTCTCCTTACCATACTGGGCCCCCTGTTCACATTGTCCTCTCACACTGTGTCCCCCCTATACTGCCCAGTCTCTATACTGTGCCCCTTCATCACACTTCCCCTCCTCAGCATACTGTTCCCCCCTTTCTGTGCCCTCACACTGTTTCCCCCATACTGCCGCATCTCCATTCCTTCCCCCACACTACCTAGTCTCTGTGCTGTGTCACCTCACACTTTTCTCCCTCCATACTGTCTCCTCACACTATTCCCCCACTCTCCATACTGTTTCCTCACACATTCCCCTTCCCCATTCTGTTCCTGCACTCATTCCCACCCCTCCTCTGGTTCACCATACTGTTTCTTCACACATCTCCCCATTCTGTCTCCTAAAATTTCTCTCCCATCTCTCCACAAATATAATAAATCTTCGGAAGAGCACAGAGACATGCAGAAGGGTGCTTACACACACAAAAACAATTGCACACAGACACATACTAAGGGGTCTTTCACACTTGAGCACATGCGATGACAGTTTCCACACATACCAGAGACATTGGTACACATAGACCCACTCAAATGAATGTTTTTACCTGCTGCACCTCTTCCTCTTCAAGACCTGCTCTCCGGGTACCAGGGGAACAGCGGGAGCATACTGGTTGTATGTCTTCTCTTGTCTTTCCCTAGCCTGACAGAGACTTCGCTCCACGCTCTCCTGTACTCTCCGGTACTGCTGCTGCCTCTCTGTGTCCCAGTCTGTTTCTGGTGAAGTGTCCTCGGGTGTCAGGACTCCCATTTCCAGGTCAACAGGTAACTTACCAGGTCTTGCCCTCATTAGGTAAGCCGGGGTACAGTTGGTGGAACCTACCGGGATGTGGTTGTATAGGTCCACCAGATCGGGCAACTTCTCAGGCCACAGACTGCGTTCTTCCAGGGGCAATGTTTTTAGAAGATCCATTACCACCTGGTTCATTTTTTCACAAAGTCCATTAGTTTGCGGATGGTAGGGTGTCGTCCTTATCTTCCGGCAGCCATACAGATTGCAGAATTCCTGGAAGACCTCCGCTTCAAAGGCAGGTCCCTGGTCCGTCAGCACTTGGTCCGGGTACCCGTGTGGACGGCAGAAGTGCTGCTGGAAGGCTCTAGCTGCTGTTTGAGCCGTTAAGTCCTTGACGGGGACGACAACCAAGAACCGGGAGTAATGATCCACGATGGTTAACGCGTAGACGTAGCCACTTCTGCTTGGGGTCAGTTTTACATGATCCAAGGCTACCAGTTCCAACGGTTGCCGGGTGACGATGGACTGCAGGGGAGTCTTCTGGCTGGCCCGGTCCTTCCTTCTCAGATTGCACGGGCCACAGTCTCTGCACCACTTCTCGATGGTTCCCCTCATGCCTACCCAGTGGAACCGCTCGCGCAGCAGGAACTCCAGCTTTTTCCACCCGAAGTGTCCAGCTCCGTCGTGGTATGCCTCCATCACCATGGCTGCGTCTCTTCGGGGCACCACTACTTGCCAGAGTAGTTCATGCGTCCGGGAGTTGACCATTCTGCGGCACAACTTCCCCTTGTAAAGGAATAGTCGACTCTTCTCCGCCCATAGTTGTTTGGCTTCCTCCGGAGCGTCTGGTTCAAGGCGAGCCTCCGGCCGAGTCAGCATCTCCTTCACCAGTCGGACGGCAGGGTCGCTGTCTTGCGTTTCCGCCCAGTTGTAGTGGGGTAAGGGGTTCAACGTAGCAGCCTGCTTACCCCTTACCCGGTGGGAATACTGGATAGTCCCATGACGGTGGAACGCAGGGAGTTCAACTTCTTCCAGTCCCTCCGGATCTTCTCCTTCGTCCGGCAGGTTGGGCATCCTGGACAGGGCGTCCGCGTTAGTATTGGAGCGTCCTGCCCGGTATTTGATTGTGAACTCGTAGTTGGACAGACGGGCCATCCACCTCTGCTCCAGGGCACCGAGTCTTGCCGTGTCCAGGTGTGTCAACGGGTTGTTATCCGTGTATACGGTGAACCGGGAAGAAGCGAGGTAATGCCTAAAGCGCTCGGTGACTGCCCATACCACGGCCAGGAACTCTAGCTTAAATGAGCTGTAATTCTCGGGGTTCCTTTCGGTGGGTCGCAGTTTTCGGCTGGCATAGGAGATTACTCGTTCTCTCCCCTGCTGAATCTGGGACAGTACGGCTCCTAGCCCGATGTTACTGGCGTCGGTGTAGAGGATGAAGGGCTGGCTATAGTCCGGGTACGCCAAGATTTCATCCCCCGTGAGGGCCATCTTCAGCTGGCGGAAGGACTCTTCTTCTAGCTCTTCCCATTTGAAGGGCGGCTTCTGGTTCTTGGCCTTCCGGGACTGGCCTATCAGGAGGTCCTGCATAGGCGCTGCCTTTTTGGTGAAACCGGGAATAAACCTTCGGTAGTAGCCTACCAACCCTAGGAACTGCCGTACTTCTTTTACGCTGGAGGGGCTTGGCCATCCCTTAATTGCGGTGATCTTATCGGGGTCGGGAGCCACTCCGTCAGCGCTCACCACGTGTCCCAGGTATTGCACCTTTGGTTTCAGGAGGTGACACTTGGAGGGTTTCACCTTTAGGCCGTAACTCGCCAGAGCTTCGAACACCTCCGCCAGGTGTTTCAGGTGGTCCTCATAAGTTTTGGAGTATACGATGACATCGTCCAGGTACAACAGGACCGTCTCGAAGTTTCTGTGGCCCAGACAGCACTCCATTAATCGTTGGAAGGTTCCTGGGGCGTTGCAGAGTCCGAACGGCATGCAGGTGAACTCGCTAAGTCCCATCGGGGTGGTGAATGCGGTCTTCTCCCGGTCCGCCTCTGCTACAGGAACCTGCCAGTACCCGCTAGTGAGATCCAAGGTAGAGAAGAAGTTAGCAGATCTTAAAGCAGCCAATGACTCCTCTATCCTTGGTAAGGGGTACGCATCCTTGTGTGTGATACGGTTGATTTTCCGGTAATCTACACACATCCTCATGGTGTTGTCTTTCTTTTTGACTAAAACTAGTGGGGCTGCCCAGGGGCTACAGCTATCCCGGATTACCCCAGCCTCCTTCATGTCTCTAAGCATCCCCTTGGCGTGTTGGTAATGTGCAGGGGGTACGGGTCGATACCTCTCTTTTATGGGAGGATGATCTCCCGTGGGGATGCGGTGTTCTACCCCCTTGACTCGCCCGAAGTCTAACGGGTGTTTACTAAACACTCTCTCATACTCTTGAACCACCCGATAGACTCCTTGTTTCTGATGTGAGGGAGTGGAGTCAGTACCCAGATGTAGTTGCTGACACCAGTCCTCCATGTCTTTCTTAGAGCCATTACCTTCCTCCGGGTGAGATGGAGGCAAGGGTTCCACAGATTGTATAGAATTTTGATTAGTGGTATATAATTTGGCTAGCGTGGCATACCGGGGCAGGTACACTTCCCTCTCCCCGATATTTATTATGCGAACGGGCACCCTCCCATGGCGTACATTGACCACCCCCCGTGCTGTCAAAATGGTGGGCCTACTGTCTGAGTAAACTGGTTCTACCATTGCCTGGTAATCTCTACCTCTCAGACCAATAGCTGCCCGGCACCAAATCATCATTTCACTTTTTGGGGGCATGGCAATAGGAAAAGGGTCACACATTCTTACGCTACCAATCTCACCGCCGGAGAGTTCCACTTGTTGCCGTTGCATCAGTGCCCGGATCTCTTTCTGGAGCACCCGCTGCTCGCCGGAGCTGGCGTTCTTGGCAACCTGCTGTAAAAGGAAAATCACCTCTGCAAGACAATTTTCAATTACGTTAGTTCCTAGAGTTATTTTTGGGTGACTCTCATGTTTATCAATATCTACAATGATCAGTCCCTGTGCGGCCAGTTCGACGCTACCGATTTTGAGGGTCACCTCTTTAAATCCGATCTGTGGCACGGGCTGGCCATTGCTGGCGATGATACTCAAGTCGTCGTCAGGGTAGCGGGTAATATCCGAGTCATTCCAGTACTGCTTGAAGAGCACGTACGGGATGGTGGTGACCTGTGACCCGGTATCCAGTAGGGCACTCATGGGAATGCCATCCAGTACCACAGGCAAGACTGGACGTCCTCCCACATATCTGTCGCGCCAGTTCGATGGGCCTGGTGATCTTTTTCCTGGGGGTTGGCCCTCTACCCCAGGTTGTGCCCGTTTAAAGAACAGTACCTTCCCATATGTCCGGGTTGATTGCAGCGGCGGCAGATGGGTCGTCCGTCCTCGCTGTATCGGTCACTGGGTCTTCCTCTGGCCGGTGGGGTCCTCCTTGGTCGACGCCACGGGATGTCCTCCGGTCCGGATGCCAGCTGGATCTTCCCTGGGGTGGAAACCTGTAAAGACTGCACAGTTCGGGTTAGCGCAGCAACGCTCTTAACTAGCTCTTGGACCTGATGGTGTAGGTCTGGAGCCGGGTCATTGTCCAAAGCCTGCGCATCAGCTCCCACAGGCCCTGCCGACAAGGGCGCCGCCTCCTGGTGGTAAGTGATAGCTGGGCGCCTGTGGGTCACAACGCCACCCGGTGCTGGTTCTCGGAGCACCCGGATAGCTCTATCCTTGAACTGTGCAAAGTCCAGATGGGGATCCTGTAAGGCCATTGCCCGCAACTGGGTTCGGTGGGCATTGCAATATAAACCCTCTATAAATTGTTCAGTCAACAGCCTGTCCTCGTTTCCCACCCCATCAGGGTCGGTCTGCTTTATGGCCCTCAGGGCCTCTTGTAGGTTTAGTGCATAGTCCCTTATACTCTCATGCGCTCGCTGCTTGCACCCGTAGAATCTAAGCTTGATCTCGGCTGAGGTGCGGGTATCGAAGGTGTCCCTCAGCCGGGTTAGTATCTCTGCGACAGTCCTCCTCCCAGGTGGCCAAGATTTTACTTCTCTTTTGGCTGCCCCGGTTAGTTGGGCCACCAGGATGCTCGCTTTTTGCTCTTCTGTGAGGGGATACACCTGGAAGAGGCTATCCAGCTTTTCTCTAAAGTCATGCAGGGTATGTGACTCCCCTGAGTACTGGGGTAGCCAAGCTGCTCCCGGGATATATGGCATGGTGAAGGGCATAACTGCAGCAGCGGTGGCGCTGGCGGGGGTCGAGGTAGTGAAGCTCTCCTCCGTATCCGACATCTTCCTCCCCCCTAGTGGACCGTGGCCTACCTTGCGATGATCCTCTTCCGTAGGCCGCGGCTCCGCAGTGGATCGTCAGGGTTGAGGACCTTCCGTCGCGCTCCTGTGACGTCGGCGTCTGCTGGGCTCCTTCCAGGACCTTACGCAACGTCCGGACGTGAGTCGGAGCTTCTGTTCTCGCGCGCTTTCGGAGTCCACGCCCCTCTTCTTCCCGCGCGGCGTCCTCAAGATGGCGTCCAACGGCGGGAAAACTCCACGGATGGCGGGAAGAAGGCCGAAGATGGCGCCGGATGGCGGGAAACTTCACCGATGGCGGGAAGAAGGCTGAAGATGGCGCCGGATGGCGGGAATCTTCACCACTGGTAAGTTTGAAAAGTCTCTTTTTCAGGCACGCAGTACCCGGTGGTTGCGGGCACGAAATCCTGCCGACTACGCCAAAGTTGACGCGCCCCTGGGCCTGTGTCGCGCTGCGTGAGCTTACCCGGAGCCGGATCTGTTGAGGGTTGTAGTCTCGTGGCGGTGACCCGGTCCGTGCCCAGGGAGTCAAACTGGACGGCAGTCTGTTAGCGGTAAATGGTTGATGACTACGCCACCCGTTGAGTGCAGCCAGGGGGCTGCTGCTGCAGGGCAGACCGCTGAGGCCGATGGTGGGATTGTGCAGCGTGATAGTATAACCCCCAACGGGAGGGGTATGGCCTCAGGGCAGCCGACGTGGATGATGGGGGTAGCAGGAACCACTCAGAGACGGTACGGTGTAGTTCAGGGTCTTTACTGGTAACAACAAAAGACCCTCCCGGAGTACTTGCTAGCGGATGGGGCCTGGTCAGTCCTTGAGCAGATGGGATCTCCCCTGGCCAGGCGTAGTTGTAGGCCTCCCAAACTGACTGTACTCTTCTGGCTACCTTGCTAGGAGCTGATGTAAGTAGCCCACGTCCCTGAGTGTACCGTGTGGTGCTCACCCGTATGGCCGGTGACTCGGGGCCTTCTAATGGCTTCCGCTCCACGATGGCGGTGCTGGTCCCACGCGTGTGACCGTGCCTTCGGGCTTCTGGGCCAGAGGACCTGAAATCCCCTGCCTGACGGATTCTGCTGCTAGGTAGGAATTAGTCCCCACAGCCTCGGACTCCGGGTCCGGTAAAAAGTCTTCTTAGTCAGGGCGAACTCTGCAGCTGCCAGCCCCTGACTCCTTGTAACTGCTGTTTCTTCCTATGCTGTCTCTACTTCTTCTCTTCTTCTACTCACTCACCCTGCCTCAGCCCCAGGTTTTTATAGGGGAAGTTCTTCCCCTCCCAAGACTGGGCAGGAGGTGTGGCATGCACAGGATCCCTGACCAAAGGACCTCCCACCTGCTCTCAGACATAACATTACGTTACTGTGGCAACTAGACCCCTGGGGTGTCACAGATATGTCACAGGGGGCGGCGGCCCGGTCCGTGGCCCAGGGCGGTCAACAAAAAGGGGAAGGAAAATATTTATATGGGATTTGTAGTTTTTAGGAAGTGTTCGTGACGCCACCTGTGGTTTCTGGTAATAGGTACCAGAGCTGCTTCAGACCTCTGGGGCGGTTGGTAGGGCAGCTAGGTTGGAACGGCTCCCCACAGGTGGATCAGGCCCCAGGGCAGTGTAGAATAGATGATGGTGATGTGGGGGCTTGTGGTGCAGGAGAGATGGCGCAGCAGAAATAACTGAGAGAGGCAGTGGAGTGCAGACGTCCGAGTTTACTCACAGTTCTGTTCAAGTTCCTCAGGTACACTGTACGGGTGTCAGCCTCCTGCGTCGTGCGGCGTCTACCAGATGAGGGGTCCAGCACTTTCTCAAGTATATCAGGAGCGCTTGACGGAACCCCGCTTTCCTTATGTTCCTTAATAGACCGACTTCCCTCACTGGGTCTTCTCCCTCCTGCCCTGCGATTCCCCACACACAGTCCCGATCGGGTGCTCTGAAGTCCCTCTGGGCAACCTGGAGTTCCCGGACCTACTTGATGCCCTTCACGGTGACTAGGGTGAGGCTGTGGCAACTGCACCAAGGAAGTGCAGAAGCCTCCGGTTTTCCAGCCGAGACCTGGAATAACACGGCTGGTCCAGGGCACGGTTCCCTTCTTGCGGTCTGATCCCTCTGACACTTGGCAGACTCGGGCATACGGGTGCCATCCTGCACTCACCGTACCCCCTGGGATCACTTATGTTAACGGAGTTTTTCTCCTCTGCTCCCCTCCTGGGCCTCTATTACTAGGCCCCTTTCTGAAGCAGAGCTCCTGAAGAGACTCTGCTCCCCTCCTCTCCTTTCACTGAATCACACTCACTCTCTCTCCTGCCACCCTAAGATCGCTTCACTTTATATACCTCCTATCATGGTGCTCCCCTCCTCTACATCCTCCACCCTTACCCACTACTGGTTCCCCCTCTATTTGGTTCCACCCACTCCAGCCAGGGACAGGGCTCAGCAGAAACACAGTGCATCTTGCCCTTCCAGCCGGCCTGGAGTAGTATAGTGTTGAATGCGCGTGTTGGGGTTCCGGGCAGCACTCCCTCCTTACCTGAGAGAAGGAGACACCACACCTCTGGGTGAGATGCAGTACCTCTGTGGCGACTGAACCCTCAGGGGCACCACATATAGACTCACCCGCAGGCATATACACACCCACACATGCAGGCATATACACACACGCAGGCATATACACACCCACACACACAGGCATATACACACACGCAGGCATATACACACACGCGCAGGCATATACACGCACACGCAGGCATATACACACACGCGCAGGCATATACACACACACGCAGGCATATACACACACGCGCAGGCATATACACACACACGCAGGCATATACACACACGCAGGCATATACACGCACCCGCAGTGATATACACACACACGCAGGCATATACACACTCACACACAGGCATATACACACACACGCAGGCATATACACGGTAAAGCAGCGCTAGTCATCATGCTGGGGGACACTCGCTTCACAAGGTCAACTAAAGCACACATGCAACGCCTTTCTGGTATTTCACAATCCAGCAGTTTATTATTTATTATAAACCGCTCATAACCGAGTCCATCTTAGTGGCTCGCTGACATATTACACATATAATGTCCAAGAGCCTTTCCAGTGACAGATATGTCCACTTGGCACCAGATACAGCCTTCAGCAAGGTAACAATATAAATGTCCACATCAAGCAGTTTTTTTACCTTTGCCGGGTTTTAGCTGCTTCAGATTTGTTCTGCCAGAGCTGTGGCTTTACGGCTTCCCAGATGGGGGTCTCCAGCCCTCATACCTTCAAAGGCTACTGGTATGTTTTCACACATAACATCCAGCCACTGCCTTCCAGCACTCTTGCCTTCCAAGCCTCTTGCCCTCCAAGGCTACTGGCATCTCTTACACACAAGGATCCAGCCTCTGCCTTTCAGGCTTCACCAGGCTTCACACTCTCACGGTGTCCCACACATGGGGAACAGGCCTCACGCCTTTCACACCCTGTTTCAAAAGCACCAAGATTTATATATCCTCCAGTGCATACACAGGACCTGTGCTGATGTCACAGTCATGTGATCAGACCTTCTGTGTGCACAGAACCTGTGGTGATGTCACAGTCATGTGATCAGTAACCTGAGGGGGAGGTACATGGTCAGCCAAAACACACCCTGGACCATTACAGTAATGCCGCTAGCCGCTGCATTACAACACACGCAGGCATATACACACACACGCAGGCATATACACACACAGGCATATACACACACACGCAGGCATATACACTCACCCGCAGGCATATACACTCACCCGCAGGCATATACACACTCACGCAGGCATATACACACACACACGCAGGCATATACACATGTAGCACCCCGAGGACTCGGCTGCTACAGGGGTATTGCACCTCAGACCAGAGGTGTGGTATTCCACTCCCGGGTAAGGATGGAGTGTGGAACTGGGCTCAGTTAGCTGCATGCACTACACTCACCCCATTTCCGGGGGACAGATCAACGGTACTCCCACCAGATAGATGTGCAGGTACGACAGCTTCTGTCCCTGGCTGGAGTGGGGGGGGGGGAACATCCCAGTGGTGTAGGAGCAGACAGGGGAGGGACTCTGGGCATAGGAAGGAGCCCATTGGGTGCTTGTCACCTGGGCTCGGGTGTCAGAGGGAATATAAAAGGTGGGCACCATCTTAGATCAGGGTCTGTTCAGAGAGGAGCTCAGCCAGAGAGGGCTGACAGGGAGCTGTGGCTCCGTCTGGGCCCAGCTCCAGAGCCAGGCCTGAAGCAGAGAGAGAGAGAGAGAAGGAAAAAGGAGGAAGAAGAGAGACGCAAGGAAAGGCCCAGAGACGAAAGCATAGAGGGAACCCTGAGATCCCACGAGAGAACGGAAACGGGTGAAGGGTTGGCAGAGCAGGGTACCGGATCCCAAACTGGTGGAGGCCAATTATCCTTAGCCAGGAACCGGAGGTCGTGGACAAGTTTTGGCGCGACCCCTCGCCATATCCACCAGGAAGGCATACCACGTATAGGGTCAGGGAAGCCGGGAAAGGTTTCACCACCAGAAGGCCCGAGGGAGCTGGACAAAGGTGGATCCCTGGTGGGGACGGCCAGTAGGAAGGAAGAGAGGGGAGCTCAGGACCACGCTCTGGAACTGCCTGGGAGTTGGCCGAGTCCCTGACCTGGTGGACGCAGCACGGCTCGGGTGGTCCAACTGTGCACAAGGGACCTGATAAAGAACTGTGAGTAAAGCTTTTGAAACTGCACTTCAAGCCTCCGTGTTTCGTCGTCGCACCTGCACCATCAGTACTGGGACACCCGCACCATCACTCCCATTGTCATCTCTAACATAGCTGCCCTGAGGCCATACCCCTCCCGTTGGGGGTTATACCATCCACGCTGCACATCCGAACCACCGGCCTCAGCGGACTGCCCTGCAGCGGCGGCTTCATAGCCGCATTCAACGCGTGGCGTAGTCGAACACTCTAACATCTACTGCTAAAGACTGCCATTTAGTTTGACACCCTGGGCACGGACCGGGTCACCGCCACGAGGACTACTACCCCTATCTGATCCGGCTCTGGGTATTCCCCGCGTGCGCAACGCTACACAAACATGGCCCAGGGGGCGCGTCAACTTTTGGCGTAGTCGGCAGGATTACGTGCCCGCAACCACCGGGTACTGCGTGCCTGAAGAAAAGTTCACATTTACCGCAAAAAGGAGTCTCCCGCCAATTCCAGAGGGTTCCCGCCATTGGACGCCATCTGGGGTCGTTTCCCGCCGTTTGCCCGCCATCTGCAGTCTTTGCCCGCCATCAGCGAAGTTTCCCGCCATCAGGAGACGATTCCCGCCATCTTGGACAGTTTCCCGCCCTGGCAGAGCGGACGCCATTGTGGGCGTGCCAGAGGGTGGCAAGAGACCACCTCCCATCGTGGGCGCGGTCCCAGAAGAGCGCCAAAAGCGGAGACCGCCCCCACCAGCCGAGATTACCACCATGGAAATGTCCATCAAAGTGGGGGGTCTGCCCCTGAAACTGACTGTCACTAAGTTGCCCCGGGACCACTCCCAAGGGGGGCGGATAGAGAACAAAACAGAGAGGATGGGTGCGGCCTGGAGGAGTCTGGACACATCGCACCCGGAGATGGAGGAAGAGTCAAGCAGCACTGACCCTGTGGTCCGGAACCTGTTGCAGGCTGCCACCCCAGAAGGCCTGGTGGAGATCCTGGCACAGCTCCCCAGAGATCGGGAGCGTGCACAGACCGCGCTGGAAGCCTTGGCCCGGAAGATGGCCCGAGTACAGCAGGAAGCACTGGCCGAATGGAGGAGGGAGATGGCCCAGCAGGCTGGAACCCGCCAGCAGAGGACGCCACCCGCAACGTGGAGCAAGTCTGCCCCTGAGGATGGTGCAGGAGGGACGAAGGCCGGAGACGACGCCGCGGAGGGAGCCGCAGGGATGGAAGCAGGTAATGGGGACGTCATCACCCCGATCCCAGTAGCCGTAAGCCTGCCCCAGCTCCCCGTCGCAGAGCCCGAAGTCACCCTTATTGCGCCCGTTGCCGCACCGCCACTGCTCCCAACTAGGCCTCAAGCGGCCGGAGCCGCGGTCACGCCCCCTTCCGCGCCACGCCCCTTGACCCTGAGCGCGGCAAAAGAGGAAGTGCCACCGGCCTGGTCGCAAGGCCGAGTGCCTCTGGGCGCCGCGGTCTCCACAGCGCCCTTTACCTCCACTGTGCCACCGGCCTGGTCGCAAGGCCTGGTGCATCCGGGCGCCGTTACCCCTCCAGCGCCCTCTTCCCCAAAGGTGCCATACCTGGACCCAAAAAGGATGCCTCCGGCCTGGACACAAGGCCAAGTACCTCCGGGCGCCGCTGCCCCCACAGAACCATCAACCTCCACAGTGCTGCCCCTGGGCGAAGATCTCTTCGCGCAGCATACTAGCTCGGACGGGCTGCCCTTCGTGTGGCCACCGGAGTACATCAACCCCCGACTCCGGAGGGAACGGCCCCTGTGTGAGCCTCTAATCCCGGCTCCGGCGCCCGCCAAAATTGTTCCGCTCCCGTTGGAAGAGGCCCAATTCGCATGGGATCCGACCGGTGAGGACCTCATGGGGTTCACCCAAGAGACCCGGGCGGCCGCAGCCCAGCGGGAGGAGTGCTGCCGTCAGCAACTAGAGGTCTTCGGGAGAGAACGACGAGAGAGGCGGATCCGCGAAGAACAGCTGCAGGTCCAGAGTGCGGAGCAGAAACGCCGAGCCCGACGAAACCCCCGTGCGGCCCACGGTCCCCGCGCCACCGGGACCGTAATAAAGTTCCAGTTGGAGCATGGCTGGGGCTTTATCCGGGATCACCGAACCCCCGGCGACGTCTTTGTCACCCGCAGGGATGTCGAAAGCCACCTGCCGGAGGGACATCGCGGACGTGACCTCTACCCGGGTGATGAGGTCACCTTCACCCGGCATCAGTGTGCCAAAGGACCATACGCCCTTCACGTGCACCGGTTGACGGAAGAGGAGATACAATATGAGGAAAGCCAAGAGGACCCGGACGGGTCTGAAGACTACCCTCGGGAGGAAACAAGGAGAGGATACCGCTACTGAAGGAAGTAGCATAAACAGAGAACTGTATATAGTTACCCGTAAGGGTACTTGACATGCTGCTAATTGAAGTGTGGTCCCCGTTGGGACTAGTGTGGAACTGTTTAAAGGAACTGTTTCCTGTGTGCCCCTATCCCTTACCAGGCTGAGGACTGTGAGCAGCCATTTCCCTATTCCCACTGGCCGAGGACTGAGAGCGGCCATACCCTGTAAATAGTTGCGCTTCCTAAGGCGCCCCCTACTGGTTTTATAGAGAACTGTTTTTCTACTAGTGACTGTTGCACTTTACCTGGTCACAAGTTGCACCGTGGCCAGAAGATCGAAAATGTGTTTTGTATGAGAATGTTTTATATGAAAAAGTTTTATGTTATGCTAAAAGAATTAATGGTATTTTATAAGTGTGTGTAGAAAGTCTGATAATGTTTTCGTAATGTTTTATACCTGTAACATTCTAAGAAAAGAGTACCTCCCATAAAGGGATGAGTTGTCAGTTGATATATCTTATATGTGAGTGTACACTTTAAAATTTTTGTATGTTTAATTGTTTTGCTCTGTTTCAGCCCGAGGACGTGCTGTGATTTACCAGGGGATAATGTAGCACCCCGAGGACTCGGCTGCTACAGGGGTATTGCACCTCAGACCAGAGGTGTGGTATTCCACTCCCGGGTAAGGATGGAGTGTGGAACTGGGCTCAGTTAGCTGCATGCATTACACTCACCCCATTTCCGGGGGACAGATCAACGGTACTCCCACCAGATAGATGTGCAGGTACGACAGCTTCTGTCCCTGGCTGGAGTGGGGGGGGGGGAGGAACATCCCAGTGGTGTAGGAGCAGACAGGGGAGGGACTCTGGGCATAGGAAGGAGCCCATTGGGTGCTTGTCACCTGGGCTCGGGTGTCAGAGGGAATATAAAAGGTGGGCACCATCTTAGATCAGGGTCTGTTCAGAGAGGAGCTCAGCCAGAGAGGGCTGACAGGGAGCTGTGGCTCCGTCTGGGCCCAGCTCCAGAGCCAGGCCTGAAGCAGAGAGAGAGAGAGAGAAGGAAAAAGGAGGAAGAAGAGAGACGCAAGGAAAGGCCCAGAGACGAAAGCATAGAGGGAACCCTGAGATCCCACGAGAGAACGGAAACGGGTGAAGGGTTGGCAGAGCAGGGTACCGGATCCCAAACTGGTGGAGGCCAATTATCCTTAGCCAGGAACCGGAGGTCGTGGACAAATTTTGGCGCGACCCCTCGCCATATCCACCAGGAAGGCATACCACGTATAGGGTCAGGGAAGCCGGGAAAGGTTTCACCACCAGAAGGCCCGAGGGAGCTGGACAAAGGTGGATCCCTGGTGGGGACGGCCAGTAGGAAGGAAGAGAGGGGAGCTCAAGACCACGCTCTGGAACTGCCTGGGAGTTGGCCGAGTCCCTGACATGGTGGACGCAGCACGGCTCGGGTGGTCCAACTGTGCACAAGGGACCTGATAAAGAACTGTGAGTAAAGCTTTTGAAACTGCACTTCAAGCCTCCGTGTTTCGTCGTCGCACCTGCACCATCAGTACTGGGACACCCGCACCATCACTCCCATTGTCATCTCTAACATAGCTGCCCTGAGGCTATATCCCTCCCATTGGGGGTTATACCATCCACGCTGCACATCCGAACCACCGGCCTCAGCGGACTGCCTTGCAGCGGCGGCTTCATAGCCGCATTCAACGGGTGGCGTAGTCGAACACTCTAACATCTACTGCTAAAGACTGCCATTTAGTTTGACACCCTGGGCACGGACCGGGTCACCGCCACGAGGACTACTACCCCTATCTGATCCGGCTCTGGGTATTCCCCGCGTTCGCAACGCTACACAAACATGGCCCAGGGGGCGCGTCACACACACACGCAGGCATATACACACACACGCAGGCATGTACACACACACACGCAGGCATATACACACAGGCATATACACACACACGCAGGCATATACACACACACGCAGGCATATACACCCACACGCAGGCATATACATACACACACGCAGAGATATACAGACACGCAGGCATATACACACACACACAGGCATATACACACACATATGCAGGCATATGACTGCAGCCTTGTTTCCAATTCCAGGCCAGGTTGGAGAGTTGAACTGTAGAGGACGGTCACCGTCCACATATCCAGCCCCGGAGCCGGTATAAAAAAGCCCAGAGTCAGAGCAGGAGAGAAGCGGGGCTGCGCCGGTGCCGGTGCCACCACCCGGTCGGGAGCCGGTATTACTACAGAGGAGCAGGCCCGGGCAGATATGGAGCCGGCATGGGACCGTATCAGAAGCCCGGGAGCAGGGAGAGCAGAGCGAGACGACGGATTCGGTGGCGCCGGCGTATCATAGGACGGCCCCGGAGCAGAGAGAAAGCACTGCAGAGTGCGGCCACGGCGTATCAGAGGCCAGAAGAGAGCGGCGTCAATGTCACCTGACACCACACCACAGTCTGCCAGCCAGCGGGAAAGCAGAGCGCAGTGCGTGTCACCGCCCAGAAAGAATCCATCCTCTTAGTGTCAGGGACTCACGTGGTAAGTATGCTGCATGCACGTTACTGCAGGCCCGCTGTCACCAATGAATGTGCCGTGTGCGTGAGGCGCCCCCTGGGCCGTGGGGTACCCGGTGCCGGGCCGGTGGACGCTGGGGGAATTGTCACAGTGGCAGTGACCCGGTCCGTGACCCAGGGCGGTCAATAGAAAGGGGTTATGTATAGGGGAGTTATAGAGTTCGTGATGCCACTTGTGGAAAGCGGCTAAGGGAGCCGCCGCTGAGGAGCAGTCCTCTGAAGCTGATGATACTGCAGCAGGGATGGTGTGGCTCTCCACAGGAGAGCTAGCTCCAGGGCAGTGTAGTTGATGTTGGTTGTGCTGGGTGTTGTAGTGCAGGGTTTGATGGCGCAGCAAGAAGCACAGAGGCAAGGAAGTGCAGTCCTCAGGGTCTTTACTCTCGGTTATTGCAGTCCAAGTTACAGACGTCAAATTAACTTCCCGTGCCGTGCTGCGTTTACTCAGTGAGGGGCTCAGTCCACCCCCAGTTAACTCCGGAGTACATAGGACCCCCTTCTGTGTCTTCTCTCTGGCTGTCTCCCTGAACCTCATACCAAGTGTCCCAGTCCAGTACCTGCGGGCCTTGGCGGGCAACGTCTGTTCCATCCCCTGGGTCCTCTATAGCTACCTTCCTGGTGAGACTGGTATGGATTGTTGGCTACAGGACATGAAATACTGCAGCCTCTGGTTTCTAGTTAAGACGTACAGTCTTCCGCTAGCTGAGGGACCGGTCCCCTTTATGCAGCCTGACCCTTCCACCTCCCGGTAGATGCGGACACACGGGTGGCATTCTGCATGGCCTGTACCCCTAGGGTCCTTTTCTCTGGTTCCTGGAGCCTTCCTGTTCCCTCTCCTCTCTTCTCTCCTTCCTCTCCAACTTGGGCCTCACTGTCTAGGCCCGCCTCTGGAGCAGAGCTCCAACAGAGACTCTGTTCCTGTCACTTTCCTCCTCTGATTAGCCTCTCTTTCTAAGATGGCTTCTCTACTTATATCTTCCTTCTATGTGCTCCCCTTAACTACTTCCTCCACCCACACCCACTATGTGGTTCCCCCTCTCTGGGTTCCCCCCGCTCCAGCCAGGAAAGGGGCTCAGCAAGAAGCAGTGTCATCTTGCCCCTCCTGCTTGCCTGGAGTTGTGTGTGTTGGATGCAGCTGTTAGGGTCCTGAACTGTACTCCTTCCTTACCTGAGAGTGAGATGCCACATCTCTGGCTGAGCTGCAACACCTCTGTGGTGACCGAACCCTAAGGGGAGCCACACGCACGACGCTACATTTGATTCAGCCGCACTTTTAAAGGACCCACACTTTTAAAGGGCCCCCGCTACCAATTTTCTCACTCTCATATCTGGGCCCACCAGGAAATTTCCCGATTTCCCGCCAGGCCAGACCGATCCTGACTCCATAGGAGATCATGAACTGCTTGCCATCAAATTTGTGCTGGAGGAGTGGCGCTACCTGCTGGAAGGGGCTTTGCACCCGGTGATCATCTACACAGATCACAAAAACCTGGCCTATTTACAAAACGCCCAGAGACTCAATCCACGTCAGGCCCAGTGGTCTCTGTTCTTTGCCAGTAAGTGTAGGGATAGTCCAGGCGGAAAGGAAAATAAAGCGGGAAATGTACTGTATTACTGAAGCTAGAAACGGCGGGTGCTGTGCCTGATACTGCGTGTGCCAATCTGATGTCCTTGAACTGTGAAGGAAACTTTTGTTGGTTAAAATGAATTGGATGTGCACTGAGTTGTGTACGGCTGTTCCTAAATATGGATTTAATGCCCCAAAGTTGTAGTCTACCTGATGATGTTTGCACAATGTTAATATTTTACTTTGCAGATAACGTACATTAGAATTCAGTACATACACACGTGGTCAAAATTGTTTAATGAAAGAAAAACCCACAATGGTCACAGAAATAACTTGAATCTGACAAAAATAATAATAAATTAAAAATCTATGAAAATGAACAAATGAAAGTCAGACATTGCTTTTCTGCTTCCACAGAATTTAAAAAAAAATGAAACTCATGAAATAGACCTGGACAGAAATGATGGTACCCCTGAAAATAATGTGACAAAAGGGACATGCTAAATCAAATTGTGTCCACTAATTAGCATCACAGGTGTCTACAATCTTGTAATCAGTCAGTGGCCTGTATATAGGGCTACAGATACTCACTGTGCTGTTTGGTGACATGGTGTGTACCACACTCAACATGGACCAGAGGAAGCAAAGGAGAGAATTGTCTCAGGAGATTAGAAACAAAATTAGAGACAAGCATGTTAAGGGTAAAGGTTATAAGACAATCTCCAAGCAGCTTGATGTTCCTGTGACTACAGTTGCACATATTATTCAGAAATGTAAGATCCATGGGACTGTAGCCAACCTCCCTGGACTTAGCCGCAGGAGGAAAATTGATGACAAATCAAAGAGACGGATAATACGAATGGTAACAAAAGAGCCCAGGATAAGTTCTAAAGAGATTAAAGGTGAACTTCAAGCTCAAGGAACATCAGTGTCAAATCGCACCATCCGTCGTTGTTTGATCCAAAGTGGACTTCATGGAAGATGACCAAGGAGAACACCATTGTTGAAAAAATAATCATAAAAACGCCAGACTGGAATTTGCCAAACTACATGTTGACAAGCCACAAAACTACTGGGAGAATGTCCTATGGACAGATGAGACAAAAATGGAAATTTTTGGCAAGGCACATCAGCTCTATGTTCAGAGACGGAAAAATGAAGCATATCAAGAAAAGAACACTGTCCCTACTGTGAAACATGGAGGAGGCTCTGTTATGTTCTGGGGATGGTTTGCTGCATTTGGCACAGGGTGTCTTGAATCTGTGCAGGGTACAATGAAATCTCAAGACTATCAAGGGATTCTAGAGAGAAATGTGCTGCCCAGTGTCTTGGTCTCAGTCGCAGGTCATGGGTCTTGCAACAGGATAATGACCCAAAACACACAGCTAAAAACACCCAAGAATGGCTAAGAGGAAAACATTGGACTATTCTGAAGTGGCTTCTATGAGCCCTGACTTAAATCCTATTGAGCATCTTTGGAAAGAACTGAAACATGCCGTCTGGAAAAGGCAACCTTCAACCACGAGACAACTGGAGCAATTTGCTCATGAGGAGTCGGCCAAAATACCTGTCGAGAGGTGCAGAAGTCTCATTGACAGTTACAGGAATCGTTTGATTGCAGTGATTGCCTCAAAAGGTTGTTCAACAAAATATTAAGTTAAGAAGAACCATCATTTCTGTCCAGGCCGATTTCATGAGGTTAATTTTTTTTAAAATTCTGTGGAAGCAGAAAAGTAATGTCTGACTTTCATTTGTTCATTTCAAAGATTTTAATTTATTATTACTAATAACTATTTTCAATCTGTCTTGCAGTTTCCTATAGCTTGTAACATGTCATAGATATAATTACATATATCTTTTCCCCATGCACTTGCACTTTAGTATATTTACATGTACGCATGTTCCATGTACTTATTGTGTATTACAGTATTTGACATTATATGGATCTACTATGTATACTGTTTATCCATTTGATGTATCATCACTAATTTTATTATTCCTGCACTTTCTTTACTTTTCTATCATTAATAAATAAGTTTTCCTATAATTCAGTCTCACTCCTGTGCACTTATTTTTTATTATTATTTATTTTTTATTTATTATTTTTTCACTTTCAATATGGGACTTCTAGCACTTATATATCAATATGGTGATATAATATTTTTATTTGTGTATTCTTCTGAGTGTACATCCTCCTTTTTCCCCTCATTGATGGCATATGTCCACTTTATCACTGGGGTTCTGTTTATATGATATCACTTCTATCTTTTATCCCCATTTGGTTATTAATTAATTAATGATTTGCACTGTTTTCATTCTCATACACCTTTCTATGATTATATTGACTCGCCCAGGGGGGATATAGGGGAGACTCGGTACCTGGGCCTTAACCTTCTGTGAGATGTCATAGCAGTCGACTCCCGGGCCCGTACCCTGGGGTCACTCTTTAAAAGGGGTTTTGTTAACAGTTTTGTCTCGTGATGCCACCTGTCAGGGGGAATGACGGACACGCACACAGGGGGTTCGCTTCAGTACCTTTACCGTTGTTGACGGCAGGTACAGTCCAGGGTACTTGATAGGAAGGGTGCACTTCTGGACTCTCCCCAGTGAGCAGGTATAAGGCCTCCTGATCCATTTCTTCCTTCCTTTAAATCTTCTGGCCAACCTGGAACTAGGCCTAGCTTTTATGCTGTTTCACTCTCTCACCTGTCTGCTTATAGTAGAACTTTTCTTTGGCTACCACTATCCCTGGACGCTGGGGCCTTCGTGGTTCCTAGTTCTGTAAAATGATGGTAGCTTTAGGTGAACCAGGGGTCTGAAATCCTCCTGGTATGACTGTTGTCGCTACTGAGTATAGAGGACCCTATAGGCGCGGTCCCGGTGTCCGGCTTGTGTCCTGGGGTGAGCTTCAGATGCTCCTCTGCCCCCTTAACTCCTCTCTTCTTGCCTCGGCCACACTCGGGGCCCTCAACATAGCAGCAGACGTGCTGCTTCTTCACTGCTCTAAAGTGTCAGCACACTCTCTCTACCTAACTTCACCCTCCAGTATATATATCCCTAACAGGGCTCCCTCTGGTGGTATGAGGTGGAAGGGTGGAGGTGTCTGTGTGTAGTAAGGGCCTTTTGTGGAGAAGTCCGTCCATGCATCCTTTTGGAACACGTCTTCAGCCACGCCAAACGGGTTTTTGTTCAGTGGTCTTTGACATAAAACCAATAGGGGGCACTTTAATAAGTGCAACTATTTACAAGGGACAGTTCTTTGGTTATTCACTGTCCATAACCTACAGTCTTTATACCCTCACGGGTAACTAAATGCACACATGTATTTTTCAGTTCACACACAAAAACAAATTTAAAATTTTCCTTCTGTACCCTTACGGGTAACTATTTACACAGTAGGCATTTTGTACCTTATTCCCTATACCTGGTAGGGATTTGGCCTTGTGTGCTGTGTGTGGATCTACGTAGCACTGGGGTGATACTGGTGTCTATGCATGCACTATCCGCTAACCTATCAGGTGTACGTGCGGGTAAGTTATAGAACTGCCTCAACATCTCTATAGGACTGGCAAGTGCACTGTTTACTGAACCCTCAGGTTCTGCTTCAACTGGTGATCCTCCTCTTACTGTGGACTCTTCCTGTTCCTGAGCAGGTTCTTCTAGGGTGCTCACAGGCTCTTCTTGTGGTGGAGGTTCTTCTGGTGGCTGACAGAAGTGTATCACTGGTATGATCGAGTTGAGGCCAGTCTGCAGGAAAGTCTCCTAGAACTGTATAAACTACATCTTCCTTGGGTTTTTCCGGTATTATAAGAGGTACTTCTTCCTCCTGTGTCTTCAGTAGACCTGGGCACAATTTCAAGTGGTCTCTTGAGACTGTTGTGGTTGTCCTACCTCCATCCTTGCTGATCAGGCAGGTTTTGGTGTTGTCAAATCTGGAATTTAACACGGTGTAGGGCTCTCTTTCCCACTGGTCATCGAGCTTGTGACCTCTTCTTTTCCGCTTTAGCACTATTTCTCCTGGTGCCAAGGGTTCTGCTGGTGCATGCTTGTTATACTGACCTTCTTGTCTTTCCCTGACTTTGTTTAGGCTGTCTTCAACACAGGCCTGTACTCTCCTGTACAGCTCTTGCCGATTTGTGTCCCAGTCTTCAGTGGATGTATCCGCAGCAGGTTCTACTACACCGAGATCCAGGTCCATGGGCAATTTTCCAGGTCTTGCTCTCATGAGGTACACTGGGGTACAATTAGTAGAACTCACAGGTATGTGGTTATACAGGTCCACTAGGTCAGGTAGCTTTTCTGGCCACTGGTTCCTCTCCTCCAAAGGTAGGGCTTTTAACAGGTCAATGACGATGTTATTCATTTTCTCGCACATACCATTGGTTTGATGATGATACGGTGTAGTCCAGATCTTCTTGCATCCATACAGGGACAGAATTCTTTAAACAGCTTCAAAGGCAGGGCCTTGATCTGTTAACACCTTGTCCGGGTATCCATGGGGCCTGCAGAAGTAGGCTTGGAATGTTCTTCTGCAGTTTCTGCTGTCAGATCCTTGACAGGGGCCACAACCAGGTACCGGGAATAGTGATCCACCATGGTCAGGGCATAGGAATAGTCTGATCTGCTGGGTGACAGTTTGACGTGATCCAGAGCGACAATCTCCAGGGGTTGGGTTCTTTAGATGGACTGCCAGGGTGCTTTCTGGCTGCCGTAGTCTTTCCTTCTGAGGCTACAGGGCCCACAATTCTGGCACCACCTTTCTATGGAACTCCGCATTCCAACCCAATAGAGCCGGTCCTTCAGCAAGGTTTCCAGCTTCTTCCAGCCAAAGTGACCTGCTTGGTCATGGTAGGCTTCTAGCACCATCTGGATATCCGTCCTGGGTACTACAATCTGCCACACCATTTCATGGGTTCTGGGGTTGACATACCTTCTGCACAGCTTTTCTCTGTAGATGAACAGCCGGATTCTCTCATTCCACAGGTGTTTGGCTTGTGAAGGAGCATCTTTCTCCAGGTGAGAACCTTCTTGGGTTATCAGTCCTTTGATGAGGCTGACAACCGGGTCACTCTCCTGCGTCTCCTTACAGCTGTGATGAGGTAAAGGGTTTAGCGTCTTACCATGACGTCTTCTGGAGGTGTGTTGCTCGTGGACCATTCCATTTCTGTGGAAAGCAGGTAATTAAATTTCTTCTAGGTCATCCACTTCATCCTCAGTGTCCGACTGCTGGGGCATTCTTGACAGGGCATCAGTATTAGTGTTCTTGTGACCTGCCCGATACTTGATTGTGAACTGGTAATTCGACAATTTGGCCACCCAACGCTGTTCCAGGGCTCCCAACCTGGCTGTCTCCAGGTGTGTCAAGGGGTTATTATCGGTAGAGATGAGCGGTGTTCGACTCGAACTGTTCGCCAATCTCAAATTCAAGCTGTTTTTGGCGTTGTTCGAGCCGTTCGGCAAACACGAACAATTTGAAAAAAATTCGGCTGTTCGAAGTTATGTTCGATAACTGTTCGTGCACCAAAATCATAACTGGATTTTTTCTCAGTAATGCTGAAAATTAATGTTAATACGCAGTTTGAGTGTACAGCGGGGCTGGGGGAGGGACAGGGGATGGATCTCTGCATAAATAATGAAGATCTCCATTTTTTTTTCTCTTTCCCGCATTTACAGTGGGGAGGTGCAGTCTGTCAGCCGATCAGCAGCACACACACGGAGCGAACTGCTTTTTTTCACACAAGCAAGGGCATGTGTCATTGGCAGTGTATGTCACATGTCCTTGACCTATAAGACCCAGCCATTTTCCACGTAGCCACCATTTTCTCACTGCTGCAGCTGCGTGTTAGATGGCAACGCTGTTGCTGTGTGCGCTATACTTTCAGTGTTAATTTCAAGTCAATTTTCACACAAATCTACAGATAGCTTGGGAGTAGGGAATAGTTATGATTGCAGTCCTTTTGAGGACTAGGTTACATCATTTCCTACGACTTTTATCAGGCAGGTCTGTGCTCTTAAATATATAGGTTGGGAGTAAAGACTAATTGTAATTGCAGTCCTTTTGAGGGCTAGGTTACATCAGTTCCTATCACTTTTTGCCAGGCAGGTCTGTGCCAGTGCTGTGCAAGTTTTTTTCACAGCATTTGGCTAAATCTAGCAAAGCAAATCCTTTTTGGCCTCTTTCAGTGTGTGTTAGTCAGTGGAGTAGCCTATCAGTGTTGCAAGCTACACCACCTCTGTATAGAATACAAATAATTTTACTGCACCTAGTGAAGTGAAACCTTTTGGGCATAGCATCATTCTATTAGTCCATCTATACTAACCTCCACCAGGTTGCAAATTCAAAATCATTTTTATCTGCATCTAGCTCAGAAAAAATATTTGGGCTTGGGCTTATAGCAGTGTGTGGGACTCGTTCTATTAGTCCATCTATACTAGCCTCAACCAGGTTGCAAATTCAAAATAATTTTTATCTGCATCTAGCTCTGAAAAAATATTTGGGCTTGGGCTTGTAGCAGTGTGTGGGACTTGTTCTATTAGTCCATCTATACTGACCTCCATCAGGTTGCAAATTGAATATAATTTTTTTCTGCATCTAGCTCTGAAAAAATATTGGCCTTCTAGCAGTGTGTGGGACTTGTTCTATTAATCCATCTATACAGACCTCCATCAGGTTGCAAACTGAATATAATTTTTTTCTGCATCTAGCTCTGAAAAAATATTTGGGCTTCTAGCTGTGTGTGGGACTTGTTCTATTAGTCCACCTATACTGACCTCCATCAGGTTGCAAATTCAAAATAATTTTTTGTCTGCATCTAGCTCTGAAAAAATATTTGGCCTTCTAGCAGTGTGTGGTACTTTCTCTATTAGTCCATCTATACTGACCTCCATCAGGTTGCAAACTGAATATATTTTTTTTCTGCATCTACCTCTGAAAAAATATTGGGCTTGTAGCTGTGTGTGGGACTTGTTCTATTAATCCATCTATACAGACCTCCATCAGGTTGCAAACTGTATAAAAAAATTTTCTGCATCTACCTCTGAAAAAATATTTGGGCTTCTAGCTGTGTGTGGGACTTGTTCTATTAATCCATCTATACTGACCTCCATCAGGTTGCAAACTGAATATAATTTTTTTCTGCATCTAACCCAGCCAATAGTTTTGGCCTAATACCACAGTTTGGCCACTCAGCTCTGCTCGGTTCCCATCCATTGTTTTTTTGTGCAAACAACTCCAGAGTTGTGAATTAGTTAACCACCAAAATGAGTGGAAAAAGGCCTGCTGCTGGTGGAAAGGGGAATAGGCGTGTTGGGAAGGGGAAAAAAGGTTGTGTCCGTGGGGTAGGTGTTAAAGCAACAGTAACATCTGCAGAAGAAAGACCATCTTCCAGCCAAACTAAAATGTCTACTTCTTTTAGCGGACAATGTGATAAGATCCCTTTCTTACGGCCACGCCAATCGCTACAAATTCCAGATGAGGCACAAAAACAGCAGGTGCTTCAACGGATATCAAGTGCTCCTTTAAGTGGTCTCTCCTCCACCTCAACTTCAACATCACAAATACTCCAGTCCTCAGAGGTGTCACCCCAATCACACTTGGTTCCTCACAGCTCCCAAGTCTCCAGCTGCCCGTCTGAGTATGGGGTAGAACAGATGGTTGAGTCTGCAGAGCTGTTTACTCATACTATAGCCTGGGAATCAGAGGTCGGCTCCAGAGCTTCTGTGAATCCAGACGAGGAAATGATCTGCCCTGATGCCCAGAATCTTTATGAGTCGGATCCAGGACCAGAGGCAGAAGGTTCTGACCATAATGTAGACCCTCGTTCCCAAACTGTAACTCCTGTTGGTGGAGACAATGAGGAAGACGATGATGAGACTCAAATACCTGATTGGAGCGACAACTTGAGTTTTTTGTCAGGGCAGGAAGAGGTTGGCTCTGAGGACGACGGGTGTGATAACACACAGGGTGATGATGACGAGGTTGGAGTTCCCACTTACTGTCAACCCACAGTCAGCCAGTCGATGAGGTCAGGAGAGGAGGTGGAGGAGGATGCTAGTGACGACGAGGTCAGGTTGCGTCTTCCTGGACAGAGACGTAGTGCTGGAAGCACGTCAACAACTGCATCCTCAAACACAACTCTGCTCTGACCACAAGTCGTGGTGGCTCTTCAGGTCGCATGGGTGCTAAGCCTTGCATAGCCTGGGCATTTTTTCAGATCGATAAGGATGACCCAACTCGTGTTATCTGTAACATTTGTCAATAAAAGCTAAGTAGAGGCCAAAAAATACATAGTTTGAGTACTTCATGCATCAACCGGCACATGGATATGAAGCATAAGTTGCAGTGGTAAGCTCACTGTGCTACAATGCGGCCTAGCCAGCCGGGCCAACCACCGTCTGCTACATCTTGTGCATCCGCGGCCTCTACATCCTCTGTGACTGGGGGGACAGCAGTCACACCTGTTTTGGGACGCAGACCTGCCACCTCTTTACCCGCGACAGCCAGCGTGATTGGCAGGTCATCATTTTCTTTGGAGGTGGAAACACCAGCTGGTGTTGAGCGCTGTCCGTCATCGATAGCACCACCTTTGGATCAAGGCAACCTAACATGTCTGCCTGCATCTTCCTCACAGACCGGCAGTTTGCCGGGGACACCCTTCTCAACCCCGTCTAAGCACAACAGCCAGCCCTCGGTCCCTCAGATGTGGACAAGTAAAAGACCATTTCCTCCTAGCCATGACAAAGCTAAGAGGTTGAATTTCACCATCTGCAAGCTGTTGGCTACAGAAATGCTTCCTTTCCGCCTGGTGGACACAGAGGATTTTCGAGACCTTATGTCCGTCGCAGTGCCCCAGTACCAGATGCCCAGTCGGCACTACTTCTCAAAGAAAGGTGTGCCTGCGCTCCACCAGCATGTCGCACACAATATCATCGCTTCTTTGAGAAACTCTGTGTTTGACAGGGTGCATTTCACCACAGACACTTGGACGAGTAGGCATGGACAGAGGCGTTACATGTCGCTGACTGGGCATTGGGTAACTATGGTGACAGCAGTACAAGGGGTTGCTGTCCAAGTCTTGCCATCCCCACGAGTTGTGCGTCAATCCTCTTTATCTCGAAGTTCCTCCACTGCTTCTGCCTCCTCAACCTCCTCTCGGTCCTCCACCTGCACCCAAAGCCTGTCTGGTCATGCCACAAGCTTTCTAACTGCGCAGAAGGGATCCTGCACACCTCCTTACTATGCTGGCAGCAGGGCTCAACGTCATCAGGCGGTTTTTACTTTGAAATGTCTGGGAAATGTGAGTCACACAGCTGAGGAGTTGTGGTCAGCTCTGGAGAACCAGTTTCATGAATGGTTGTCTCCACTGGACTTGCAACCAGGGAAGGCTGTGTGTGACAATGCTGCAAACCTGGGTGCGGCCCTTCGCTGGGACAATGTCACAAACGTGCCTTGTATGGCTCACGTGTTGAACCTGGTTGTCCAGCAATTTTTAGCCCACTATCCCGGACTAGATGGCCTTCTGCAGAGGGCACGGTCGCTGTGTGCTCACTTCCGCCGTTCGCATCCCGCAGCTCAGCGACTTACATCTGTACAGAAGTCGTTGGGCCTGCCACTTCACCGGCTAAAATGCGATGTGCCTACCTGGTGGAATTCAACTCTGCACATGTTGCAGCGACTGTGGCAGCACCGACAAGCCCTGGTGCAATACGTTCTGACGTATAGCCTGGGCCAACGAGATCCAGAGGTGGGGCAAATCACGCTGGAGCAGTGGTCTCAGATCAGGGACCTATGCACCCTTCTGCACAGTGTTGAAATGGCGACGAAGATGTTTAGTGCTGACGATACCATTATCAGCATGACTATTCCGGTGATTTACATGCTGGAGCACATGTTAAACAGAATTCGGAGTCAGGTGGTGGCGCAAGAGGTGGTGGAGGAAGTAGAGGAGGAGGAGTTGTATGCGGAAGGGCTAACATCTGCAAGGTCCAGACGGTCGGCAGCACCAAGGCGGCAGGCATGTGAGGGTGGGGGAGATGGTTTTACCAGGGCGCATGGTAGCAGCCAAACTAGTGAGGAAGGTGCAGGAGCCCAGGAAGAAGTGGAGGACGAACTGATGGAAGACTCATCAGATGAGGGAGACCTTGATCACATTTCTGTTGTGCGAGGTTGGGGGGAGAGGGCAGAGGAAGGAAGCATGATTGTTACCTCGCCACCAACACAACAGAGACTTGGTGCTCCTGGATGCGCAAGACACATGAGTGCCTTCTTGCTGCACTACCTGCAATATGACCCTCGAATTGTGAGAATTAGAAATAATCCTGACTACTGGCTGGCCACACTGTACAAAAGTAAATTTGCAGAAATTATTCCTGCCATAGAAAGAGATGCACGCATGCAGGAGTATCTTCAGAGACTGTTGCAGAATCTTACATGTGCTTTTCCACAAAACACCAGTGGTGCACAAAGTGAATCTCACAGTTCTAACTTGCCAACCATGGGACCGTCGAGTGTTCAGCACTCAAAACGTGACAGAAACACAGTATCTGCTGGTAACATCAATTTTGCGTAATCATTTCACCACTTTTTTAGCCCATCCTTTGCAAGGCCACAGGAGACAAGAAGTCTGACACATAGTCAACGCCTAGAGACGATGGTACAGGAGTATCTCCAAGTAAACATTGAAGCCATGACTGTGTCACTGGACCCTTGCTCTTTTTAGGCTTCCAATCTGGATAAATGGCCGGAGCTCGCCACTTACGCCTTGGAGATCTTATCATGCCCCGCAGCCAGCGTTCTGTCTGAACATGTGTTCAGCGCTGCTGGTGGTGTGCTGACAGATAAGCGCACGCGGCTCTCCACTGATAATGTAGACAGACTCACGTTCATAAAGATGAACAAATCATGGATCCGAAACGACTTTTTCTACCCGTGTCATCCTGGAGAGAGTAAAAGCTTGATGATTTGTTAAAATCACCTCACCAACCGTTTTAAGCTTTCAAATTACTAATCATGTTTATCTGTATCTTGGCTGGAAAATAATTTGGGCCTTGTAGCAGTGTGCAGTACTGATTCTATTAGACCATCTATACTAAACTCCACCAGATTTAAAATTACTAATCATGTTTATCTGTATCTTGGCTGGAAAATAATTTGGGCCTTGTAGCAGTGTGCAGTACTGATTCTATTAGGCCATCTATACTAAACTCCACCAGATTAAAAATTACTAATCATGTTTATCTGTATCTTGGCTGGAAAATAATTTGGGCCTTGTAGCAGTTTACAGTACTGATTCTATTAGGCCATCTATACTAAATTCCACCAGATTTAAAATTACTAATCATGTTTATCTGTATCTTGGCTGGAAAATAATTTGGGCCTTATAGCAGTTTGCAGTACTGATTCTATTAGGCCATCTATACTAAGCTCCACCAGCTTTCAAATTAATAATAATTTTTAGCTGCATCTAGCCCGGAAAATAATTTTGGGGCTCCTAGATGCGCAAGACACATGAGTGCCTTCTTGCTGCACTACCTGCAACATGACCCTCAGATTGTCAGAATTCGAAATAATCCTGACTACCGGGTTGCCACACTCTTAGATACCCCACACTCTTCGATCAACCTTTTCATTTTAATAAAGAACAAAAAAAATGGTCATTTTTGAAATTATAAGCATTAGCAGGTTATTAGAAACTGAAATCAAACAGTTTTCAACTCAAAACTTTATTCTAGGTGATGTTACATTTGCACATAGGACCCCTTGTTCGAAAGGAGCTTCTGAACTCTCTCGTCCATTGAATTTGTCAGGTTTTGGATGGTTTCTGCTTCAATTGTTTTGCATGAGGACAGAATACCCTCCCAGAGCTGTTGCTTAGATGTGAACTGTCTCCCGCCATCATAGACACTCCTTTTGATGATGCTCCAGAGTTTCTCAATGGGGTTGACGTCAGGGGAGCATGGGGGTCACACCATAAGTTTGTCCCCTTTTATGCCCATATCAGCCAGAGATGCAGATGTGTTATGTGCAGCATGAGACGGTGCATTATCATGCATGAAAATGATCTTGCTGCACAATACACGGTTCTTCTTCTTGAACCATGGCAGGAAGTGCTGTTTGAGAAACTCCACATACATTATGGAGTTCATCTTTACCCCTAAAGGGGCCGACAATCTCTCTCCCCATGATTCCAGCCCAAAACATTACTCCACCTCCTCCTTGTTGGCGCCGTAGCCGTGTTTGCATGGGGTGTCCATCAACCAGCCATCCTCCACTCCATCCATCTGGACCATCGAGCGTTGCACGGCACTCATCGGTGAACAAAACAGTTTTGAAGTCAGTCTTCATGTATTGTTTGGCCCACTGGAGCCGTTTCTGCTTGTGTACAGTGGATAGAGGATGGCTTATGCACAGCTGCAAACCTCAGAAGGACCCTGCATCTTGTTGTTCAGGGGACGTTGGAGGCACCAGCAGCTTCAAAAACTTGTCTGCTGCTATGACAAGGCTTTTTTGCCGCTGCTCTTTTAACCTGACGTAATTGCATGTAGGAAAGAGTCCTCAATTTTCCCTTATCAGCACGCACACGTGTGTACTGTGAATCAGCTACATACTTCTTGATTGTGCGATGATCACAATTTGTTGCTTCTCAGCAGCCGACACATCCTTTTTCTTTCCCATTTTGGCAGAAAATGTAGGCTGCTTAATAATGTGGGACAGCCTTCTTAAGTAGTCTTGCCTTTCATTGGACACACCTGTCAAACTAATTAGCACAGGTGTCTGCAATTGCTTACAGTGATATAAAGAGCCCAGACACACATCACCATCAATGAGTTTAACTGACAAACAAAAAAATTCTTACCTTATCACTCCTAAACACTTATTGCATAATAATTTGGAACACCGTGTACATGTGCTTTTCCACAAAACACCAGTGGTTCACGTAGTGAATCTTACAGTTCTAACTTGCCAACCGTGGTCTGTATGGAGTTGTTCAATAAAGGGCCCAAAATTAAGATAACATAGACTGGAGAGGTCTCTATGAATACAAATTCCTAAGTATTTGATACCCTGTGAGGGCCAGGCAAAGGGAAAGTTGGACTGGATGGAATCCTGTATGGTTTTGGGGAGGGAGACATCGAGGGCCTCAGACTTCGCTGCATTGATTTTAAAATTTGACCATGTAACAAAGTGATCTATTTCAGCCATAACAGCAGGGATGGATATATGTGATTGAGTGATATATACTAGGACATCATCAGCAAATGCAGAGCACTTGTACTCGGTGCCTCGCACCTCAATCCACCTAATATTGGGGGTTATGGCGAATTGATGAGAGCAGGTGCTCCATCACTAGGATGTATAAGAGATGGGACAGAGGATATCCCTGCCTTGTACCATTGGTGATTATGAAAGGTGATGAAAATGTTCCATTTATCTTCAGCCTAGGTGACGTATTGCGATACATGGCCGTGATTTTGGCTATAAAAGGGTCCCCTAGACCCCTACCCCAAGCTTTTTAAGAGAATAATATATGGCGTGCAAGGAGACTCTATGGAATGCTTTTTCAGCATCCAATGAGAGTATCTAATTACAAATTTTTAACTGCATGTAGCCCAGGAAATACTTTGTGCCTAGTAGCAGTGTCTGCTAGTCAGCGGATTATCCCAGCTGTTAAGCAAGCTACACCACCTGTGGTTTGGACACTTAATTTTTTTAAAGGAAATGGTTCGGGCCCCCGGGACACTCAGTGAAGAGCATCGGGGAGGCACCCCAAGGCATAGGGGCTGGGACTGGCGGTAGGACGCCTTGCGGTGGACCGCCAAGCTCGATCCTTATAAAAGCTTTTTAACTGCAGCAGCTTTAGTGGACACTACTGGAGCTTTAATTACCGCGGCTGCTGGCATGAGACTTGCCCTCCAATAGATCCTTGTAAAAGGATTTAAAGTATACTCATTCAAATTAGAGAGACAATTTAAATTAAAAAGATTAGACCTGCCTCCACCACAGGGGGGCTCGCTCGACCCACCAGCGGACAGGCACCAGTATTGGGAGAGGGGGGCTGGCCGTCAGGGTCCACCTCGGCTCTGGCACAAACCCGGCGACACGGAGGTCGCACGGGCAGGAGCGCACTGGCCGTGTCGGCTTCGCAGTTTTTTGGTTTTAGAAGGGCATGACATGCCTATATCTGTGTCTCCCCCTCCTTTTACTCCTCCACCTCTTTTCTTTTCGCATGACTATATGTACTTGTCACTTTTCCATGTGTTAGTTGTGTCTTCTGAGCAGTTTGTCAGCTTATGGACACCTTTGAAGGTGTTTTCTTTGTGTTTCTATGTGTTTTTGTTTGCCTGCCATTGGTTTGAACGGTGTTCGAAGGTGTGCAACGAACAGTTCGGCAAACATACGGGTGTTCGACGAACCGAACCGAACTCGAACACTACAGGGGTGGCTCAACACTAATTATCGGTAAAGGCTGTAAATTTAGTTGAGACTAGGTGATGTTTGAATCTTTTAGTGATAGCCCAGACCAAGGCCAGGAACTCCAGCTTAAAGGAACTGTAATTCTCTGGGTTCCTCTCAGTAGGGCGAAGCTTCCTACTGGCATAGGCAATTACCTTTTCTCTGCCGTTTTGCTTCTGGGACAACACAGCTCCCAGTCCCTTGTTGCTGGCATCTGTGTATAACAGGAAGGGTTGGCTGTAGTCAGGGTAAGCCTGGATCTCCTCCCCGGTTAGAGTATCCTTCATCAATGCAAAGGACTCAGTCTGTTCTTTGCCCCACTGGAATGGGGGACTTTTACCTCTTTTGGACTGTCCTACTAGGAGATCTTGTAAAGGTGCTGCCTTTTTGGTGTAGTCCTTAATGAACCTCCAGTAGTACCCGACCAGTCCCAGAAATTGACGTACTTCTTTGATGTTCCTTGGTTCAGGCCATTTCTGGATGGCAGTGACCTTCTCTGGGTCTGGTGCTACCCCCTCTGAGCTGACTACGAGTCCCAGGTACTGAACCTTCCGTTTGAGCAGGTGGCACTTGGAAGGTTTTAGTATCATCCCATACCGGGACAATGCCTCAAATACCTCCGCCAGGTGCTTTAGATGGTCTTCATACGTCCTCGAGTACACGATAACGTCATCCAGGTATAGCAGCACTGTCTCGAAGTTCTGGTGTCCCAAGGAACACTCCATGAACCTCTGGAACGTTCCAGGTGCGTTGCAGAGTCCAAAAGGCATGCTCTTGAATTTGCATAATCCCATCGGGATGGTGAAGGCTGTCTTCTCCTGGTCTTCCTCAGTGACAGAAACTTGCCAGTACCCGCTAGTGAGATCCAATGTAGAGAAATAATTGGCAGATTTCAGTGCAGCCAGGGATTCCTCTATACGGGGCAAAGGGTATGCATCTTTATGTGTTATTTGATTAATTTGTCTATAATCTACACACATCCTCATGCTACCGTCCTTTTTTCTGACCAGGACCAGGGGAGCTGCCCAGGGGCTACAACTATCCCTTACTACCCCTGCCTTTTTCATGTCATGCAACATTTCTTTTGCTTTTTGGTAGTGTGCTGGTGGTATGGGTCTGTAACGCTTCTTAATGGGTGGATGGTTACCTATGGGTATGTGGTGTTGTACCCCTTTGACCCTTCCAAAATCAAGTGGGTGTTTAGTAAACACCTGTTTGTATTCCTGAACCACTCTGTAAACACCGTGTTTTTGATGGACAGGAGTGGCGTCAGTTCCAACATGGAGCTGTTGACACCATTCCTCCAGCTGAGTTTCGGAGTCATTGTCTTCCACCGTATCTGGTGGGGTCAAGGATTCCACGGTGTGTATGGCATTATTATTCACAGTATACAGTCTGGCAACAGTGGCGTATCTTGGCAATTTGACTTCCTCCTCCCCACAATTTAGGAGGCGTATGGATATCCTCCCATTGCGCACATCAACTACCCCTCTAGCAGTTAGGAGTCTAGGTCTGTGCTCTGAGTTTACAGGCTCTACTACCGCCTGGTAGTTTTGTCCCTTGAGACCTATTGCAGCCTTACACCAAATCAGCATTTCACTCATTGGGGGAATCACAATGGGTATCGGGTCTGGTAATGTACGGGTGACATTGCCAATCTCACCACCTGATAGCTTTACCTGTTGCTGGTACAGGAGGGCTCGAATCTCTCTCTGGAGCACCTTCCTCTGTCCTGGTTTGGCAGTGTTAGCAATCTGTTGGAGTAAAAACAACACTTTTCCCAAACAGTTACCAACAACATTTGTGCCAAGTATCATATATGAGTTTGTATCACCAGGGTTAGACTCTATTATAATCAGTCCTTGGTCCTTTAGTTCCACCCTTCCCACCTTCACTGTCACGTCCTTAACCCCGACTAGGTTCAGAGGAAGGCCATTGGAGGCATACACAGACCTTTTGTAAAGAACGTCAGGTATGATGGTTACCTGTGACCCGGTGTCTAGTAGTGCAGGTGTTGCGATGCCAGCACAATGGACAGGAAAGGCCTTCCTCCTACAAACCGGTCATACCAGCTCAATGGGCCTGGTTGATCTACTCCTGGGTGTCGGCCCTTGGCCCCAGGGTTTGCCCATTTAAAGGACAGATCCGTGTGGTGTGGCCTGCCTTGTGGCAACGGTAGCAGATGAGTTCTCCTGGAGGGCTACGTCGGTCGTTTGGCCTTCCACGGGGTGACATTGTCCTCCTTCTTCTCCTCATCCAGGGGACATCCTCAGGGCTGTCGGCGACTAGGATCCTTCCTTCTGGCTCGGGCTCCGTCTGTAGCTGTAGGGCACTTCAGAGTGCAGGCTGTCCAGTTCGCTAGAGGACGCTGCTTGCACTTTTGCCTCAGCCGCTAATGAAGGGGCAGGGAGTGCTGTGGGCATTGGGATGGCCCCACCCTGGTAACGCTGGATAGCAGTATCTGATGTTTCCAGGGGCTGAAGGCCTTTAATAGCCATGTCCTTCAGGGCATCAAAGGTGGCATTTGGATGATCTAAGACCCACCACCGTACAGTTCTGCTCTCCTCCTGGGACCTTAACCCCCGGATGAATTGTTCTATCAGCATTTTGTCTTCATCATGTATGCTGACTGGGCTAATCTGTTTCAGGGCCCGCAGGGCCTCTTGTAAACGCCAGGCATAGTCCCGGTTGCTGTCCTCAGGTTTCTGGGTACAGTGGTAGAACCTCATCCGAAAATCTGTCTCAGTGCGGTTTTCAAAGACAGTTTGCAGCCTCTTAAATAAAATAGATACTGATTCCTGGTCTGCGGACGGCCAGGTTTCAACTTCCCGCTCTGAGGCACCAGCCAATTGTCCCAGCACAACAGCGGCTCTCTGTTTACCAGTCATTGAGTACATGTCCAATACACCACATATTTTCCTTTTGAACCCAGACAGGGTGTCTGGTTTGCCATCATACTGGGGAAGCCATTTCGCTCCGGGGACGTACGGCAGGGCCATGGGTATCACTGGAGTCACGACCCCTGCTGGTGGGGCGGCCACTCCAGCCAGAGCAGCGCCGGGTGCGACTTGAGCATCAAGAGCGTTAACTGGTGCTCCGGCGTCTTGCTGGTCGTCGGCCATGGTTCTGCCCCCCTAGTAAACCGTAGCCTACCTTCTTTACTTTTATCAGGTAGGCCGAAGCTCCGCAGATCACGGTCTCCTTCCAGGACCTGACGCTTCCTGTTGCTGCATCAGAGAGCGAAGCGGGGCTTGAGCTTCGCGCGCTACCAACGGTCACGCCTCTCTGGTTCCCGCGATTACGCCACTCTTCTTACCACGCGGCGACGCGGTAATGGCTGCGATGTTCACCACAGTTAAAACACAGTTCAAATACGGCATACAGTACCCGGTGGCAATGGGCACGAAATCATGTTCGTGACGCAAGGAAGAATGTGACTCGCCCAGGGGACATGTAGGGGAGACTCGGTACCCGGGCCTAGACCTTCTGTGGAATGTCACGGCAGTCGGCTCCCGGGCCCGTACCCTGGGGTCCCTCTTTAAAAGGGGTTTTGTTAACAGTTTTGTCTCGTGATGCCACCTGTGGTTCCCGGTAATGGGTACCGGCGCTGCTGCAGACCTCCGGGGGTGATGGGATGGCAGCTGAGATGTTTCTGCACCCCACAGAAGTAGCTTGCCCCCGGGGCAGGCTTGATGGAAGGGATGCAGGTGAGAAGTGGCCCGGTCGGGTCAGGGGGAATGACGGATACGCACACAGGGGGTTCGCTTCAGTACCTTTACTGGTGTTGACGGCAGGTACAGTCCAGGGTACTTAATAGGAAGGGTGCACTTCTGGATTCTCCCCAGTGAGTGGGTATAAGGCCTCCTTATCTGTTTCTTCCTTCCTCTAAAGCTACTGGCCAGCCTGGAAGTAGGCCTTGCTTTTATGCTGTTTCACTCTCTCACCTGTCTGCTTGTAGTAGAACTTTTCTTTGGCTACCGCTATCCCTGGACGCTGGGGCCTTCGTGGTTCCTAGTTCTGTAAAATGATGGTAGCTTCAGGTGAACCAAGGGTCTGGAATCCTCCTGGTATGCCGGTTGTCCCTACTGGGTATAGAGGACCTTGTAAGCGCGGACCCGGTGTCCGGCTTGTGTCCTTGGGTGAGCTTCAGATGCTCCCCTGCCCCCTTAACTCTTCTCTCCTCTCTCTTTGCCTTGGCCACACTCGGGGCCCTCAACACAGCAGCAGACGTGCTGCTTCTTCACTGCTCTAAAGTGTCAGCACACTCTCTCTATCTAACTCCACCCTCCAATATATATATCCCTAACAGGGCTCCCTCTGGTGGTATGAGGTGGAAGGGTGGAGCTGTCTGTGTGTAGTAAGGGCCTCTTGTGGAGAAGTCCGTCCATGCATCCTTTTGGGTCCTGTGGTACCTGTAGTAGCAGGGTGCCACAATATCAAGGGACGACCATCATGACACTTCCTTGCTTCCTTTATGACTGAAGTATTGATTAATGGCACTATGCTGGGGAGATCTTATGATGTGCTTATCCTTACTTGGATTTGGTGCATCTCTTTCCATACTGCGGTTAGCTTTCCCGTTGTTTGCGCTTTCAGTTGCGGGCCGAATTAGGTTGCCGTGGTGACGCGTCCTCCAACGTCACTTCTCCACTCCTCCCGGGCTGACGCGTCGGCCAGTGGACGGGGCTTGGTGACGTGGAACGCTGATGCCGCTACTTCCATTCTGTTGCGGCTTCCAGAAGCGCCGATGCAGCCACACGTGAGTACACTGAGCACGGCCCAATATAAGGGAGCTTCCCTACCCCCTATGTATCCTTCCCCCCAAAGAAGAGGAACACGAAACGCGCGTTGGGGTTGTCCTTTTTCTCACAGTCACCAGGTTGTATTGCCTCTTCCCTCCACTCCCTATATACCTGCCGTGTTATGATGTCTTATGTCTGCTTTATGTTGAATGGATCTCTCTTGACACTAGTCTATATTGCATTTTAACCAGCACTCAGCTATATGTCTTCTCGCCATAACTCCTGGTCTTCCTAGGGTTTTTGTGGTAGTGTTACCATGTTGAGTTTTAATCTTTTTTGCTTCAAGGTTATATACAGCACTATCTATGGCCTTTTTTTCCTCATATATATTGCATGCAACACTTAATAGCCTCTACTGATAGTTTATTCACTTGACAGGTTTTCATACCGTTGAGTTTATTTGTGTGACTCTATATCTTGGGTCCTCACTATCACTAATTGCTGTATTATTATTTTTTCTATTGCATGTGACACTTTACAGATTTTTTCTGATTGATTGGATAGGCCTACTATGTGACGCGCCCCCTGCGCCTCTGTGTGGGGGAATACCCGGTGCCGGGTCTCTGTGCTAGGGGTTGTAGTCTCCGTGGCAGTGACTCTGTCCCGTGGCTCAGGGTGGTCAAACCAGTGGCGGATCTGTTTACTTGGTTTTTAATGTTGAAATGTCCGACTACGCCATCCGTGGATTGCGGTCACTGAGAACCGCCGCTGCGGGGAAGACCGCTGAGGCTGATGTTGTGTGCGCAGCAGAGGGTAGTATAACTCCCCACGGGAGGAGTATAGCCTCAGGGCAGCGTGTGTAGATGATGAAGGTCTCGGTGCATGGGCGCATCAGAAATGACTCAGAGTCCGTGCAGTGCAGTTCAGGGTCTTTACTGTTGGTAATGAAGAAGGCCCTGCAGGGAGTACTAGCTAACATTAGAGGCCTGGTCAGTCTGTGAGCAAACAAGAGTCCCCCTGGCCAGGTGGAGGTGTAGGTCTTCCCGTCTGACTGCACTCTTCCTGGCTACCCTGCTGTAGTCGTGTGGTAGCCCACGTCCCTGAGTGTACCGTGTGGTGCTCACCCGTATGGCTGGTGACTTGGGGCCTTTGGTACCTTCCGCTCCTCGATGGCGGTGCCGGTCCCTTGCTTGTGACTGAGCCTCCGGGCTTTCTATGGGCAGAGGACCTGGAATCCCCTGCCATGTGGTTTCTGCTGCTGAATGTGAATATCCTCACAGCCTCGGACTCCGGTGTCCGGTTCTCTGCATCTTCAGCCAGGACGAGCTCTGCTTGCTCCAGTCCCTGGTCTTCAGCTCTTGGCTCCTACAAAGCTCCTTGCTGCTCTGTCCCTGTCTCTGTAACTACTCACTAACCCCACCCCAGATCCAGTTTATAAAGGACAGGTTCCCCCCCCCCCTAGACTGGGGCAGGAGGCGTTGCATGCAAATGTGCTCCTGACCAGGAAAACCCATGCTCGCTCTCAGACATGGTATTTCCACCACTGTGGCAACCAGACCCCCTGGGGTGCCACATTCCCCCCTGGTAAATTTTAGTACTCCTGGACTAAACACATTTTATGAAAACATACATAACAGGGTATAAGCAATAACTAGTGTTGAGCGATACCTTCCGATATCGGGAAATATCGGATCGGATTGGATCGGACCGATACCGAAAAAGTATCGGATATCACCGATTCCGATACCGGAAACCAATGCAAGTCAATGGGACAGAAATATCGGAATGAAAATAAACCCTTTCTTTCCTTGTAGGTTAATTCTACATGAAGGAAAACAACTAAGAATAATGTAGAATGTATTGGGGGAGGTGGGGGAGACAATAAAGGCATAGAGGTTTAGCCCAATCAAATGGAATAGCAGGAATTAATATTTTTTTCTAAGACGTTCTGAGTTACGGAAATATTGACTATGTTAAGTATTTTTATATTTTGTCAGATATTTATGTTTCACTACTTCCATGCTCTTCACCTTCTTTTTTACTTCTCCCACACTTTCTCCTTCATCATCTTCAGCATCTTTTTTATCCACTTCTTCTTCACCTTCTTCATCTTCTTCTTCTTCACCTTCTTCGTATTATTCTTTTTTTTTACATTCTTCATATTCTACTTCTTCATCTTCTTCATCTTCTTCTTCTTCATCATATTCTTATTTGTGGCAGGCATTCCTGTAGTTGTTATCTATAAAAGGTTGGACATTACAACTTTCGTTCTGCCCGTCACAAAAGATTTACAACAGGATTTGTCCGCGTTCTGTTTGGCCTGCAGCAGCAGGTCTTTTCCAGGGGCACCACGAGGAGGAACGGACTCACCCCCATACACTGCTTAGTCATCTTCTGCTTATAATTTAGATATTATCTTTTGCTCTGATTTTTAGTCTTATGCTTAATGTTCTTCCGCTTTTTGTTCTGCAGCTTCTTGTATTTCTGCTTCTTGGCTTTCTGTCTCTTGTTCTTCTGTATCTTGGTGCTTGTCTTCTCTTCTTTGTCCTCTTGGTCAACTTCTTCAGGGTCATCTTCTTGGTCTTCTTCGGGGTGGTCTTCAGGGTCGTTGTTTTCGGGGGTCCTCGTCTTCGGGGTCCTCGTCTTCTTCGGGTTGGTCTTCTGGGTCCTCGTCTTCGGGGTCCTCGTCTTCTTCGGGGTGGTCTTCAGGGTCCTCGTCTTCTTCGGGGTGGTCTTCAGGGTCCTCGTATTCAGGGTCGTCGTCTTCGGGGTCCTCGTCTTCTTAGGGTTGGTCTTCGGGGTCCTCGTCTTCAGGGTCCTCGTCAGGAAGATCTAGAGTGATTACCAAGAACCATTTCAAAAAGCTTGAACTTGGAAATGTAGCAGAAGGTACAAGAAAGCTGAGGAACTACCGAGGACCAGCTGACTGTACTGGAACCCGGATGGGTAGTAGAAGGTACAAGAGCCAATGGAACTGCCGAAGACCAGCTGACGGTACTGGAACTCGGTTACTAAGCAGGAGGTACCTGTGCCAGAAAGCACTATCAAGGACCAGCAGACGTTGGTGGAACTTGGATACCGAGAAGGAGGCACCTAATCCAAAGGCACTGCCGAGAACCAGCTGACGGTACTGGAACCCGGATGGGTAGTAGAAGGTACAAGAGCAAATGGAACTACCGAGGAGCAGCTGACGGTACTGGAACCCGGATGGGTAGCAGAAGGTACAAGAGCCAATGGAACTGCCGAAGACCAGCTGACGGTACTGGAACTCGGTTACTAAGCAGGAGGTACCTGTGCCAGAAAGCACTACCAAGGACCATCAGACGTTGGTGGAACATGAATACCGAGAAGGAGGCACCTAATCCAAAGGCACTGCCGAGAACCAGCTGACGGTACTGGAACCCGGATGGGTAGCAGAAGGTATCCATGTAAAAAAAAGTTCAAGGCCGCGAGCCGGCCGCAGTTACCAAAACCCACAGTCCTACAGGGGGTGCTTGTCCTATTGGCACTATGGAACCAGCCTTCATTGCCAGATCCCGCAGCCCACATAGGAGTCACCTAAACTGCAGGCACCATAGAGTCGGCTAACCCGACCGCAACACGACAGGACAACGCATTGGAGGCAAAGTGACGTTGACACTACCCGGAAACAGCTGGCGTGCTGGAACCAGGCTGGGCAGGAGGGAGTACCCGTGCCAAAGTCACTGCCGAGAACCAGCTGACGGTACTGGAACCCGGATGGGTAGTAGAAGGTACAAGAGCAAATGGAACTACCGAGGACCAGCTGACGGTACTGGAACCCGGATGGGTAGCAGAAGGTACAAGAGCCAATGGAACTGCCGAAGACCAGCTGACGGTACTGGAACTCGGTTACTAAGCAGGAGGTACCTGTGCCAGAAAGCACTACCAAGGACCAGCAGACGTTGGTGGAACTTGGATACCGAGAAGGAGGCACCTAATCCAAAGGCACTGCCGAGAACCAGCTGACGGTACTGGAACCCGGATGGGTAGCAGAAGGTACCCATGTAAAAAAAAGTTCAAGGCCGCGAGCCGGCCGCAGTTACCAAAACCCACAGTCCTACAGGGGGTGCTTGTCCTATTGGCACTATGGAACCAGCCTTCATTGCCAGATCCCGCAGCCCACATAGGAGTCACCTAAACTGCAAGCACCATAGAGTCGGCTAACCCGACCGCAACACGACAGGACAACGCATTGGAGGCAAAGTGACGTTGACACTACCCGGAAACAGCTGGCGTGCTGGAACCAGGCTGGGCAGGAGGGAGTACCCGTGCCAAAGTCACTGCCGAGAACCAGCTGACGGTACTGGAACCCGGATGGGTAGTAAAAGGTACAAGAGCAAATGGAACTACCGAGGACCAGCTGACGGTACTGGAACCCGGATGGGTAGTAGAAGGTACAAGAGCAAATGGAACTACCGAGAACCAGCTGGCGGTGCTGGAACCCAGGGTAAATACTAAAAACAGAGTGGAGCCAGAGGTGTAATTGGAGCAAGTTTTAAATCCGTAGTACAGTGGATGTGGACAAAGCAGGAGAATTTGCCGGACACACAGCTGGGGATCAGCTGACGTTACTGAACCCCAATAACACTGGAGCAAGCGTTGACTGTGCAGACAGCACTTCTGAGCAGCAACTAGCGGTATTGGAGCCCAGGGTAGATACTAAAAACGGAGGAGCCAGAGGTGTATTTGGAGGAGGTTTTAAATCCGTAGTACAGTGGATGTGGACAAAGCAGGAGAATTTGCCGGACACATAGCTGGGGATCAGCTGACGTTACTGAACCCCAATAACACTGGAGCAAGCGTTGACTGTGCAGACGGCACTTCTGAGCAGCAACTAGCGGTATTGGAGCCCAGGGTAAATACTAAAAACGGAGGAGCCAGAGGTGTATTTGGAGGAGGTTTTAAATCCGTAGTACAGTGGATGTGGACAAAGCAGGAGAATTTGCCGGAAACACAGCTGGGGATCAGCTGACGTTACTGAACCCCAATAACACTGGAGCAAGCGTTGACTGTGCAGGCAGCACTTCTGAGCAGCAACTAGCGGTATTGGAGCCCAGGGTAAATACTAAAAACGGAGGAGCCAGAGGTGTATTTGGAGGAGGTTTTAAATCCGTAGTACAGTGGATGTGGACAAAGCAGGAGAATTTGCCGGACACACAGCTGGGGATCAGCTGACGTTACTGAAGCCCAATAACACTGGAGCAAGCGTTGACTGTGCAGGCAGCACTTCTGAGCAGCAACTAGCGGTATTGGAGCCCAGGGTAAATACTAAAAACAGAGGAGCCAGAGGTGTATTTGGAGGAGGTTTTAAATCCGTAGTACAGTGGATGTGGACAAAGCAGGAGAATTTGCCGGACACACAGCTGGGGATCAGCTGACGTTACTGAACCCCAATAACACTGGAGCAAGCGTTGACTGTGCAGACAGCACTTCTGAGCAGCAACTAGCGGTATTGGAGCCCAGGGTAAATACTAAAAACGGAGGAGCCAGAGGTGTATTTGGAGGAGGTTTAAAATCAGTAGTACAGTGGATGTGGACAAAGCAGGAGAATTTGCCGGACACACAGCTGGGGATCAGCTGACGTTACTGAACCCCAATAACACGGCAGCAAGTGTTGACTGTGCAGACGGCACTTCCGAGCGCCAACTGGCGGTGTTGGAGCTCAGGGATAATACTGAAAACAGAGGAGCCAGAGGTGTAATTGGAGCAACTTTAAAATCTGTAGTAGTGAGAATGTGGACAGAGCAGGAGAAATTGCCGTCCGCACAGCAGGGGAACAGCTGACGTTACTGAACCCCAATAACACGGCAGCAAGTGGTGACTGTGCAGACGGCACTTCCGAGCGCCAACTGGCGGTGTTGGAGCTCAGGGATAATACTGAAAACAGAGGAGCCAGAGGTGTAATTGGAGAAACTTTAAAATCTGTAGTAGTGAGAATGTGGACAGAGCAGGAGAAATTGCCGTCCGCACAGCAGGGGAACAGCTGACGTTACTGAACCCCAATAACACGGCAGCAAGTGTTGACTGTGCAAACGGCACTTCCGAGCGCCAACTGGCGGTGTTGGAGCTCAGGGATAATACTGAAAACAGAGGAGCCAGAGGTGTAATTGGAGCAACTTTAAAATCTGTAGTAGTGAGAATGTGGACAGAGCAGGAGAAATTGCCGTCCGCACAGCAGGGGAACAGCTGACGTTACTGAACCCCAATAACACGGCAGCAAGTGTTGACTGTGCAGACGGCACTTCCGAGCACCAACTGGCGGTGTTGGAGCTCAGGGATAATACTGAAAACAGAGGAGCCAGAGGTGTAATTGGAGCAACTTTAAAATCTGTAGTAGTGAGAATGTGGACAGAGCAGGAGAAATTGCCGTCCGCACAGCAGGGGAACAGCTGACATTACTGAACCCCAATAACACGGCAGCAAGTGTTGACTGTGCAGACGACACTTCCGAGCGCCAACTGGCGGTGTTGGAGCTCAGGGATAATACTGAAAACAGAGGAGCCAGAGGTGTAATTGGAGCAACTTTAAAATCTGTAGTAGTGAGAATGTGGACAGAGCAGGAGAAATTGCCGTCCGCACAGCAGGGGAACAGCTGACGTTACTGAACCCCAATAACACGGCAGCAAGTGTTGACTGTGCAGACGGCACTTCCGAGCGCCAACTGGCGGTGTTGGAGCTCAGGGATAATACTGAAAACAGAGGAGCCAGAGGTGTAATTGGAGCAACTTTAAAATCTGTAGTAGTGAGAATGTGGACAGAGCAGGAGAAATTGCCGTCCGCACAGCAGGGGAACAGCTGACGTTACTGAACCCCAATAACACGGCAGCAAGTGTTGACTGTGCAGACGGCACTTCCGAGCGCCAACTGGCGGTGTTGGAGCTCAGGAATAATACTGAAAACAGAGGAGCCAGAGGTGTAATTGGAGCAACTTTAAAATCTGCAGTAGTGAGAATGTGGACAGAGCAGGAGAAATTGCCGTCCGCACAGCAGGGGAACAGCTGACGTTACTGAACCCCAATAACACTGGAGCAAGTGTTGACTGTGCAGACGGCACTTCCGAGCGCCAACTGGCGGTGTTGGAGCTCAGGGATTACAGTTCAGGTGGTAGAAACATGAACACAACAGGAGACCTGGATACTGTTGCCAACCAATTATTTATTCTGGAAGAGGACTGGCAAATTCATGAGAGATCCAGGCCTTGTTCATTTTGAGAAAAGTAAGCCGGTCAACGTTATCGGAGGATAGTCGCATGCGACGGTCTGTTAGTACACCACCTGCGGCACTAAAGACGTGTTCCGATAATACACTAGCAGCAGGGCAAGCTAGCACCTCCAATGCATACTGACTAAGCTCTGGCCATGTATCCAGCTTACAGACCCAAAACTTGAAGGGAGAAGAGCCGTCTGGGAGTACACTAAGAGGGCAAGACATGTAGTCTGTCACCATCTGACGGAAACGTTGCCTCCTGCTGACTGGAGCCGTCTGTGATGGTGTAGACATTTGTGGCAGCGGGGACACAAAACTTTGCCACATTTCGGCCATACTGGTCTTGCCTTGTGCTGAAGCGCTGCTTCTGCTCCCTCTTTGCGCAGAGCTTCCTCCACTGCCTCGACGCACTGAGCTGCTTTGTAAAGCACTAGCAGCACTGCTCTCGGTTGGAATGGAGAACATGATGGAATGCACCAGTGCGTCTTGGTACTCCCGCATTTTACGCTCCCGGTTCAACGGTGTTATGAGGCTTTGTAAGTTGTCCCGGTAGCGAAGAGGGTGGACACCCAATAATCAGCCGTGTTGAGAATGTGGGCAATGCGGCGGTCATTTCTCAGGCACTGCAGCATGAAATCAACCATGTGCTGCAGACTGCCAACTGGCCAAGAAACGCTGTCCCCTGCTTGAGGCGTGATCTCTGCCTGCTCTGCATCACCCCACCCTCGCTCTAGATACTGACTACTAGAGCATTGTGTACCTCCCTCCTCTGGACAGATGTCTTCCTCATCCATTGACTCCTCCTCATCCTCCTCACAAAGTGTCCCCTGCCTAGGCCTTTGTGAGGAACCACGTTGCGCAGACTGTAGAGAAGCAGATGGCATTTGTGACTCCTCATCCTCCACCTCTTCCAAAACCTCGTCCCTTAGTGCTTGCAGTGTTTTTTCAAGCAGGCAGATAAGGGGGATAGTCATGCTGACTAGTGCATCATCTGCACTCGCCATCCGCGTGGAATAATCGAAGGCACGCAAAACGTGGCAAATGTCCTTCATAGAGGCCCACTCAGTGGTGGTGAAGTGTGAAAGGCGCGCACTGCGACTTGTTTGCGCCTGCTGCAGCTGGTACTCCATTACTGCTGCCTGCTGCTCACACAACCTCTCCAACATATGTAACGTTGAATTCCACCTGGTGGGTAGGTCAAATATGATGCGATGTTCCGGAAGACGTAATCGGCGCTGCAGAGCTGCAATGCGTGATCTTGCATTGCTGGAACGCCGCAAGTGAGCGCACTCTATGCGGACCTTGTGAAGCAGTGCATCAAGATCCGGATAGTCCCTCAAAAAACTCTGCACGACCAAGTAGAGCACATGTGCCAGACATGGGATGTGAGTGAGGTTGCCTAGGCCCAGAGCTGCCACCAGATTTCGGCCATTGTCACACACTACCATGCCTGGCTGGAGATTCGCTGGCACAAACCACACGTCGCTCTGCTGCTTGATGGCATTCCAGAGCTCCTGCGCTGTGTGGCTTCAATTCCCCAAAGAAATTAATTTTAATACGGCCTGTTGACGTTTGGCCACGGCTGTACTCATATCGGTCATCATAACAGGTAACCGTTCACGGGTCGATGTGGAGGTAGACCGTGACGGCTCCTGCAGCGCTGATTCAGAGGAACTGGAGTATGAGGAGGAGTCAATGTGTACAGACTGGATTCCTGCAATCCTTGGAGTTGGCAGAACACGTACAGCGCCACTCTCAAGATTTGTACCCGGCTCCACAACATTTACTCAATGGGCAGTGAGGGAAAGGTATCGTCCCTGTCCATGCTTACTGGTCCACGCATCGGTGGTCAGGTGGACCTTGCTACTGATGGCGTTTTGTAGCGCATGTTTAATTTTTCCCTCCACATGATGTTGCAGGGCAGGGACGGCTTGCCTGCTGAAATAAAAGCGGCTGGGCACGTTGTATTGTGGGACTGCCAATGCCATAAAGTTACGGAATGTGTCAGTCTCCACCAGCCTGAATGATAGCATTTCAAGGGCCAGTAGTTTAGCAATGCCAGCATTCAGAGCCTGTGCTCGGGGGTGGTTTGCCGAGTATGGGCGCCTTTTCTCCCATGCCTGTGCTAACGATGGCTGTAGACTGGCCTGGGAGTGTGAGGATGACTGGGAAAGTGGTGCTGTGGGTGGAATTACACTGTGTCTCTGTACAACAGTGCCAGAGATTCTTCCATGGCGATCCTGTGAGGAAGCCGAACCAGCTGTGTGTGAGCTGGAGGAAGAGGCTACAACACGAGCTGAAGAGGTGGTAGGTGGCGCTGTAGGTTGGCCTAGGTCTTCAGTGTGTTTTTGTAACTCCACCACGTGCTTGGTCCGCACATGTTTCCACATATTTGTGGTATTGATGTTGCTGACACTTTTCCCTCTTTTCACCTTCTGATTACACAGCTTGCATTTGACAAAGCAAATGTCATCTGCAACTGTGTCAAAAAAGGACCAGGCACTGCAAGTCTTGGGAGCGCCCGCTTTGGATTTTGGAAGAGCCATGCTCCTAATGGGTGCCGAAGTGGAGGCTACAGGCAACCAAGTCTGCCCTCTCCCTCTCCCTCCTTTTTGGGCCGTTCGGGGAATCTCTTCCTCAGAGCTGCTCCCACCACCTTCCTGTCCCTCACGCCATTATGGGTCAAGGACCTCATCAACTACACCATCCTCTTCAAACAACTGCTTCTCCTGGGTAGTCTCGACAGCACAGTACGCACCAGAAAGTGGCACCTGAGTCTCATCATCAGATGCGTACTGAGGTGTGCTGCTGACCATAGGCACTGGCCCACCCACCTCTTCAGATTCAGAGAGACAAAACGGTTGCGCATCACTGCATACTACCTCTTCTTCAAATTCTAGAATTCTGCTTGGCTGGCCCCCTCTTTCCAAGCCAAGAGATTCAGAGAACAGAAGTAGAGATGGCTCCTGTCCAGGGCTCTCTGACTGCCTGGGCAATTTGGCAGGTGGTGAAGAGACAGATGGGTGCTCTTCAGTGCTCAGGACCTGAGAGGATCTGGAACTAATTGAAGTCGATGCGTTAGCTGACATCCATCCGACAACGGCTTCAATTTGGTCCTCGCGCAGCAGTGGGGTACGGCTAGCTCCTACAAAGCTGCGCATAAAGGACTGTTCCCTGGTAAAACTGGGGGATGCTGAGTCACTGGTGCCCGCAGCAGGCACAGAATCCCCACGTCCTCTCCCTGCAGGCACAGAATCCTCACGTCCTCTCCCTGCAGAAACTCCACGCCCACGCCCACGCCCACGACCACATGCCTTACTCCCTGCCTTCTTCATCTCGGTAGACTGATAAAGATAGGCAGAAAAGTACTAAGGGCTTAGTGTGCTTATTCCTGAACAGCTGCTAACAGGTATAAGAAACACTAATTTTATAAAGTGTGGACTAGACTTTAATATGAGCTAATGTGGCCTACACAACTGTAAAGTGGAGTGTTTGGTGAACTTTATTTAGGTTTTTTTTGTCACAAAAAGACACTGGATGTGCCTAAAGATGTAATAACGATAGTATCACAAACTTTTTGTAGCTATTACAATGTAGGAAGGTAACCTACAATGCAATAGATGAGGCTGCAAAAAATAGGCTAATACTAATCTGGCTGGGGCTGCAGGGCCCAATGCTGCAGAAAGGCTACTCCTATATAGTGTGTTTGGAACCAATTTAGCTGAATACGGATGGAACCACCACACTAATAGGAGAAATCAGGAAAAATTATGAATTGGAAAAAATGGACAATGTATGAGGCAGTGACACACACTGAGTGCACTACAACCAGACGTGGTTGAAGCACACACTACAGGGTGAGCTGCACTCACACACCAGACCTTGCAGACAGCGGTGAACAGTACAGATGCAGAGCATTGTGCACTAGCGCTGCAAGACCCAAAAAATTTCTCTATCTACTCCTATATAGTGTGTTTGGAACCAATTTAGCTGAATACGGATGGAACCACCACACTAATAGGAGATATCAGGAAAAATTATGAATTGGCAAAAAAGGACAATGTATGAGGCAGTGACACACACTGAGTGCACTACAACCAGACGTGGTTGAAGCACACACTACAGGGTGAGCTGCACTCACACACAGAGACCTTGCAGAAAGCGGTGAACAGCACAGAGAACTGTGCACTAGCACTGCAAGGCACAGCGATTTATAAAGTAGCTTGGGTAAAGCAGAATAGACCAAATAGGTAGCTAAAACTGTCCCTCAGAACAACAGCGTCCTATCCCTAACTGAATTCACAGCAGAGTGAGCTCAAAATGGCGGCGGCGGCATTTATAGTGCATCATGACATCATTTCAGCAGCCAATCACAGCCATGCCATTAGTTAAGATGCCTACATGCCTAACAGGATGTGCCCACACTTCTTAGGATCCTCATTGGCTGAATAAAATGAAAATGGCTCATTGCATTATGGGAACTTCCGATTCCGGTATACGATATTGCAAAAGTATCGGAATTAAGTATCGGAATTCCGATACTGCGAATATCGGCCGATACCCGATATTTCAGTGTCGGAATGCTCAACACTAGCAATAACACATCAACATATGTAGAAGGAGTTCAGTCTTTATAGGTCACGGCGCTTCGGCAACCAGGTGTCCATGTCACCCAAGATGTATTTTGAGGGACCCGTCCCAAACCCTCCACATAGTCCCTGGGGTGGCTACAGGGCATTGATGATCCGGCGTTGGACGACGTCTTCAGCCACCTCCACGGGTTTTAGTTCTGTGGTCTGGCACAAAAGGGGCACTTAACAGGTGCAACTGTTTACAAGGTACAGTTCCGGTTTTTCATTGTCCATAACCTGTCAGTCCATAAACCCTGTCGGGTAACTTGAGAAACATAATTAGTATTCAGGCAACAAACATTGAACATTTCAACAGTGGCAATACACAGGTATATATATCACATTTAAATTCTCCAGCGGGCGCGTATTTGACCCCTGGTGCTCCTGGTGGACCTACGTAACCCACTATCTGGTGGTGTTCTTTCTGGGTCCCCTGTTTCCACCCCTTTTGTAGTGGGCTCGCTAGTGTCTGCACTACAGGTGTTTGGAGATGTTATGGGTAGGTTGGGCAGCTTTCTGCATACTCTTTGGCTTACCACAGGCACGGCAGGCTCACTACTAGCAGAGGGTTGGTTCTCCTGGGCTGCTGGTATGGAATCTTCTGCCTCCGGGGCCGGTTGCTCTCCCAATGCTGCTTGCTCTTCTGTAGGCCCTTGAGGGGCTGGCTGGAGACAGGTAAGGACGGGTACCACAATAGCGTTGTTAATTTGTGTCCAGGACCGGGGAAATTCGCCGAGTACGGTACTGACCATATCTTCCCTTTCCTCTGCGGGTTGAGGGCTGTCTTGGTCTTCATCAGTGCTTTGCAGCTGCTTGGGACACTTCTTCAGGTGGTCTCTGGAGACAGTGGCTGTGGTCTCTCCTCCATCCTTACTGATAATGCATACTTTCGGATTTTCATGGCTTGAGGGCAGTACTGTGTACGGGTCTTTCTCCCACTGGTCATCCAACTTATGGAGCCGCCTCTTCCTCTTCAAGACCTGCTCTCCAGGTGCCAGGGGAACAGCGGGAGCATGCTGACTGTAAGCCGTCTCTTGCCTTTCTCTTGCTTGAGACAGACTTCTCTCAACACTCTCCTGCACTTTCCGGTACTGCTGCTGCCGTTCTGTATCCCAGTCTGCCCCTGGCGAGGTGTCCTCGGGTGTCAGGACTCCCATATCCAGGTCAATAGGCAGCTTACCAGGTCTTGCTCTCATTAGGTAAGCCGGGGTGCAGTTGGTGGAATTTACTGGGATGTGGTTATACAAGTCCACCAGATCAGGCAGTTTTTCAGGCCACAGACTGCGTTCTTCCAGGGGCAACGTTTTCAGCAAGTCTATCACCACCTGGTTCATCTTTTCGCACAATCCGTTGGTTTGGGGGTGATAGGGCGTTGTCCTTATTTTCTTGCAGCCATAGAGGTTGCAGAACTCCTGGAAGACCTCCGCTTCTTAGGCTGGACCTTGGTCAGTCAACACTTGCTCCGGATACCCGTGTGGACAGCAGAAGTGCTGCTGGAAGGCTCTAGCTGCTGTCTGAACTGTTAAGTCCTTGACAGGGACCACGACCAGGAACCGGGAGTAGCGGTCTACGATGGTGAGGGCATAGACGTACCCGGACCTACTTGGAGCCAGCTTCACATGGTCCAGGGCTTCCAGTTCTAGTGGCTGCTTGGTGATGATGGGCTGCAGGGGAGCCTTCTGGCTGGCACGGTCCTTCCTTCTCAGGTTGCACGGGCCGCAGTCTCTGCACCATCTCTCAATGGCCCCTCTCATGCCTACCCAGAAGAACCGTTCATGCAACAGGAACTCCAACTTCTTCCATCCAAAGTGCCCTGCTCCGTCGTGGTATGTCTCCAGGACCATAGCCGCGTCTCATCTCGGGACCACTACCTGCCAGGTCAGCTCTTGTGTCCGGGAGTTGACAATTCGCCGCCACAGCTTCCCCTTGTAGAGAAACAGTTTACTCTTCTCCTTCCACAGCTGTTTGGTCTCTTCCAGAGCGTCTGGGTCAAAGCGGGCATCAGCCTGTGTCAGCATCTCTTTTACCAGGCTTGCGTCTCCGCCCAGCTGTAGTGGGGTAAGGGATTGAACGTGGCAGAGTGCTTGTCCCTTACACAGTGGGAACACTGGGTAATCCCATGACGATGGAACGCAGGGAGTTCAATCTCCTCCAGTTCTTCTGGATCTTCCCCTCTGTCTGGCAAGTTCGGCATCCTGGACAGGGCGTCTGCGTTGGCATTTGTGTGTCCCGCCCGGTATTTGATGGTAAACTCATAGTTGGACAGCCGGGCCATCCATCTTTGCTCCAGGGCACCAAGTCTTGCAGTGTCCAGGTGTGTCAACGGGTTGTTGTCCGTGTACACAGTGAACTTGGCAGAGGCAAGGTAATGTTTGAAACGTTCCGTCACTGCCCACACCACTGCCAGGGACTCTAGCTTGTAGGAGCTATAATTCTCAGGGTTTCTCTCTGTGGGCCGTAGTTTACGGCTGGCGTAAGCAATTACCCATTCTCTGCCCTGCTGGATCTGGGATAGTACGGCTCCCAGCCCCACGTTACTGGCGTCTGTGTGAAGGATGAAAGGCTGGCCGTAATCAGGGTAAGCCAGTATCTCATCCCCCGTGAGGGCCATCTTCAGCTGGCGGAAAGACTCCTCTTCCAGCTTGTCCCACCTGAAGGGCGGCTTCTGATTCTTGGTCTTTGACTGACCTAACAGGAGGTTTTGCATAGGGGCTGCCATTTTGGTGAACCCAGGGATGAATCTTCGCTAGTAGCCTACCAACCTGAGGAACTGCCGCACTTCCTTTATGCTGGAGGGTCTTGGCCAGTCCTTAATCACTGTGATCTTATCTGGGTCTGGAGCTACTCTGTCAGCACTCACCAGGTGTCCCAGGTACTGTACCTTTGGTTTCAGTAGATGACACTTGGAGGGTTTCACCTTTAGGCCATAGCCTGCCAGGGCGTCAAACACCTCTGCCAGGTGTTTCAGATGGTCCTCATATGTTTTGGAATACACGATGACATCGTCCAGGTATAGCAGGACCATCTCGAAATTCCTGTGCCCCAGGCAGCACTCCATCAACCGCTGGAAGGTTCCTGGTGCGTTGCAGAGCCCGAACGGCATACAGTTGAATTCGCTGAGACCCATCGGGGTGGTGAACGCGGTCTTCTCCTTGTCTGCCTCCGCTACAGGAACCTGCCAGTACCCGCTAGTAAGATCCAAAGTGGAGAAGAAGTTAGCAGACTTTAATGCAGCTAAAGATTCCTCTATCCTAGGTAACGGGTACGCATCTTTGTTTGTGATACGGTTGACCTTTCTGTAATCTACACACATTCTCATGGTGCCATCTTTCTTTTTCACAAGAACTAGTGGAGCTGTTCAAGGGCTACAGCTGTCCCTGATTACCCCAGCCTAATTCATTTCTCGCAACATTCCCTTGGCATTCTGATAGTGTGCAGGGGGTACATGTCGGTATCTTTCCTTTATGGGTGGATGGTCTCCTGTGGGGATGTGATGTTCTACCCCCTTTACTTGCCCAAAGTCTAGCGGGTGTTTGCTAAAGACTCTTTCGTACTCCTGCACCACCCGGTAGACTCCCTGTTTTTGGTGTGAGGGAGTGGACTCGGTGCCCACCTGCAGCTTCTGACACCAGTCCTCCATCTGTTTCTTGGAGCCGTTACCCTCCTCTGGTTGAGATGGAGGCAAGGGTTCCACGGCCTTTACAGAGTTTTGTTTAACGGTGAACAATTTGGCTAGAGTGGCATACCGGGGCAAGTATACTTCTCTTTCCCCAATGTTTAGGATGCGGACAGGTACCCTCCCATGGCGTACATCGACCACCCCCCGTGCTGTCAAAATGGTGGGCCTACTGTTTGAGTAGACGGGTTCTACCATGGCTTGGTAGTTCCTTCCTCTTAACCCGATTGCAGTCCGGCACCAGATCATCATCTCACTTTTTGGGGGCATGGCGATAGGAAACGGGTCACTCATCCTAACACTACCAATCTCACCACCAGACAGTTCTACCTGTTGCCTTTTCATCAGGGCTCTGATCTCTTTTTGTAGGACACGCTGCTGGCTGGAGCTGGCGTTCACCGCAACCTGCTGTAATATGACAATTATCTCTGCAAGACAATTTTCAATAACATTAGTACCCAAGGTTATCTTAGGGTGGCTTTCACGACGGTCAATGTCCACAATAATCAGTCCTTGAGCTGGCAGTTCAACTTTACCAATTTGATGGTCACCTCCTTGAATCCCACCTGCGGTACAGGCTGACTATTGCTGGCGATGATGCTCAAATCGTCATCTGGGTAGCGGGTAATATCTGAGTCATTCCAGTACCGCTTAAAAAGCACATAGGGGATGGTGGTTACCTGTGACCCGGTGTCCAGTAGTGCACTCATAGGAATGCCATCCAGCACCACAGGCAAGACTGGTCGTCCCCCTACGTACTTATCACGCCAGCTCGATGGGCCTGATGGTCTTATGCCCAGGGAGTTGGCCCTCTGCCCCAGGTTGGGCCCGTTTAAATGACAGTACCTTGCCATATGTCCTGGTTGGTTGCAGCAGCGGCAGATGGGTTGTCCGTCCTGGTCGTAGCGGTCGCTGGGCCTTCCTCTGGACGACGGGATCCTCCTCTGTCGGCGCCAAGGGACGTCCTCCGGACTGGAAGCCAGCTGGATCATTCCTGGGGGGGACACCTGTAGCGACTGCACAGTTCTGGTTAGCGCGGCAACGCTTTTGGTCAGCTCTTGGACCTGATGGTGCAGGTCTGCAGCCGGGGCTTTGTCCAAAGCCTGTGCATCAGCTCTCACAGGCTCTGCAGACAAGGGCGCAGCCTCCTGGTGATAGGTGATAGCAGGGTGCCTGTGGGTTACAGCGCCACCTGGTGCCGGTTCTCGGAGCACCCGGATGGCTCTGTCTTTAAACTGCGTAAAGTCCAAATCAGGGTTCTACAAGGCTATTACACGCAACTGGGTTCGGTGGGCACTGGACTGTAGACCGTCAATGAACTGTTCAGTCAAAAGCTTATCCTCATTCCACACGCTGTCAGGGTCTGCCTGCTTAATGGCTCTCAGGGCCTCCTGCAAATTCAAAGCATAGTCCCGTATACTGTCTTGTGCCCGCTGTTTGCATCCACAAAATTTTAGTTTGATCTCTGCTGAGGTGCGGGTATCAAAAGTGTCCTTTAGACGGGCCAGTATTTCCTTTACAGTCCCCTTTTCCCTGGCTGACCAGGACTTCACTTCTCTTTGGGCTGCTCCGATTAACTAGCCTATCAGGATGCTCACTTTTTGTTCCTCGGACAGGGGGTATACTTTGAATAGGCTATTCAGTCGTTCTTTAAAGTCGCTCAGGGTATGCGACTCCCCTGAGTACTGGGGTAACCATGCCGCTCCGGGGATATATGGCATCGTGAACGGCATCACTGCAGCAGCAGCCGCGCTGGCGGTGGGAGCTACATCCATTCCTGGTGTCTTCCTCCCCCCTAGTTAACCGTGGCCTACCTTCCATTGATTCTTCTCCGTAGGCCGCGGATCCGCAGGCGATCATCGGGGTCGAGGACCTTGCATCGCGCGCTGGTGACGTCGGCGTCCACTGGGCTCCTCCCAGGACCTTGCGCAGCGTCAGTGCGTAAGGCGGGGCTTCAGCTCTCGCGCGCTTTCGGCGTCCACGCCCCTCTTCTTCCCGCGCGGCGTCCCGAAAATGGCACCCAATGGTGGGAAAATGGCTGCGGATGGCGGGAAAACGGCTGCGGATGGCGGGAAACTTCACCACTGTAAGTATCACAGTCTTTCTTCAGGCATGCAGTACCCGGTGGTTGCGGGCACGAAATCCTGCCGACTACGGCAAAGTTGACGCGCCCCCTGGGCCGCTGTGTGGGGGAATACCCGGAGCCGGGTCTCTGTGTAATGCTGGGGGTTGTAGTCTCTGTGGCGGCGACCCGGTCCCATGACTCAGGGTGGTCAAACCAGTGGCGGATCTGTTTACTTGGTTTTTAATGTTGAAATGTCCGACTATGCCACCCGTGGATTGCGGTCACTGAGAACCGCCGCTGCGGGGCAGACTGCTGAGGCTGATGTTGTGTGCGCAGCAGAGGGTAGTATAACTCCCCACGGGAGGAGTATAGCCTCAGGGCAGCGTGTGTAGATGGTGAGGGTCGCGGTGCATGGGCGCAGCAGAAATGACTCAGAGTCCGTGCAGTGCAGTTCAGGGTCTTTACTGTTGGTAATGAAGAAGGCCCTGCCAGGAATACTGGCTAACATTAGAGGCCTGGTCAGTCTGTGAGCGAACAAGAGTCCCCCTGGCCAGGTGGAGGTGTAGGCCTTCCCGTCTGACTGCACTCTTCCTGGCTACCCTGCTGTAGTCGTGTGGTAGCCCACGTCCTTGAGTGTACCGTGTGGTGCTCACCCGTATGGCTGGTGACTTGGGGCCTTTGGTACCTTCCGCTCCTCGATGGCGGTGCTGGTCCCTTGCTTGTGACTGAGCCTCCGGGCTTTCTATGGCCAGAGGACATGGAATCCCCTGCCAGGTGGTTTCTGCTGCTGGATGTGAATATCCTCGCAGCCTCGGTTTCCGGTGTCCGGTTCTCTGCGTCTTCAGCCAGGACGAGCTCTGCTTGCTCCAGTCCCTGGTCTTCAACACATGGCTCCTACAGAGCTCCTTGTTGCTCTGTCCCTATCTCTGGAACTACTCACTAACCCCACCCCAGATCCAGTTTATAAAGGGCAGGTTCCTCCCCTCCCTGGACTGGGGCAGGAGGCGTTACATGCAAATGTGCTCCTGACCAGGAAAACCCATGCTCGCTCTCAGACATGGTATTTCTACCACTGTGGCAACCAGACCCACTGGGGTGCCACATATGCCTCTATATTATCCTTGTATGTGCTGATACCTATTACCTCACTCATACTCTCGGTCATATTCCCAACCTACTGACTGTGGGATCCTTCTATTTACTTCTCCTTTTTTAGTACTGTGTTTTTTACTGACTGTTTTAATGAATTTAACCGCTTCCCGACCGCCCACTGTACATAAACGTCGGCGCTGCCTGGGCTCTGGTTAGGAACGTTTATGAACAGTCGGCGGTCCCGCAGCCCTCAGGACCCCCAGGATCCTGCAAGTGCTGCGGTTGCGGTTCTGAGCGACGGCTCTGACAGGGGACATCATCGGGACCTGATTGGATCAGGTCCCAATGATGTTAACCCTTTCCTATCTTCTATATGCTGCAATCTATAGTGATCGCAGCATATAGAAGATAGTGAGAGGAGAGGGGGTCGTCCACTTACCTCTCCGACGGCCCCCTGATGCCTTCCAGGACCTGCCGTTGTTATGGCAGCTGGAGGTCACATGACTGCCTCCAGATCTGCCATGTATGGTGCCCTGCTAGGCTCAGTCTGCAGCTGAAGCCTAGCAGGAGACAGACAGTGTGAAACTGTCAGCAAACTTCTCATGCAATGTAATACATGTCTATTACATTTCATGAGAACAGTGATTAGAAAAATAAAAATTAATGTCCAATACAGGACTAAGTAAAAAAGTAAAAAAAAAGTCTAAAAATTGTTTTCAAACTGTTAAAAAAAATCACAAAATAAATAAAAATAAATAAAATATTAAACCAATAAATCCGTATATTTATTCAAAAACAAAAAGAGTACACATATTTGGTATCGCCGCATCCGAAACAACCCAATCTATAAAACTGTCACACTAATTAACTCCTTCTGTGCACACCGTAATAAAAATAAATAAAAAACGGAGCAAAAAACTATGCTTTTTCATCATATCGCCAAACAAAAAGTGGAAAAAAAATGCAATCAAAAAGCAAAATGGAAATAAAAATGGTACCGCTGAAAACGTCATCTTGTTCGACAAAAAAAAAGCCGCTAGACAGCTTCATAAGCCAAAAAATAAAAAAGTTATAGCTCTCAGAATAAAGCAATGCAGAAAAAATATTTTTTCTATAAAATTGTTTTATTATGTAAAAGAGCCAAAACATAAAAAAATATACAGTAAGTGTAGTATCGCTGTAAACGTACTGACCCGAAGAATAACGCTGCCTGATCACTTTTACCACACGCAGAACGACATAAAAAAAACTCAAAAAACAATTCCTGAATTGTTGGTTTTCGTTAATTTTACCTCCCAAAAAACTAAATAGAAAGCGATCAAAAATTATCACGTACCCAAAAATGATACCAATAAAAATGTCAACTCGTCCCGCAAAAAAACAAGCCGTCACATGACTCTGTCAGCCGAAATATGGAAAAATTATAGCTCTCAAAATATGGCGATGCAAAAACTAGATTTTGCAAAAAAAAAGCGTCTCTTAGTGTGTGACAGCTGTCAGTCATAAAAACCCGATATAAATCTTGTATCTCAGTAATCGCACCGACCCGAAAAATAAACTGATCACTTATACCGCACGAGGAACGGCGTAAAAAATAAATAAAACCAATTCTTCACCTGCTACTGATTTGTTTATTATGTCTCCCAAAGATCGCAGTAAGGCTCTGCTCACATTTATCCTGCGCTCTGCGCTGAGCTCTTACACCAGAGTTTCCGTGTAAATCTCTGAAATACGTGATTCAGACGGAAACCATGACGGAAGATTCCCTGTAATGAGGCAGATATAGGCCACTGTGGATACCATCTGACCTGTGATCCCCTGGTGTCATTTTTTTTAGGCGTGCATAAAAGTGCGGTTGGCCACAGTTTTGTGCACTTCTGAAAAAAAGGACACCGCTAAACAGAGGCCAGACAGAGTCCAAAGTAACTCTGCAGCCTCATTACAGTGAATGGATCCCGCAGGGGTTTCATCTGAATTACATCACTTGGAAATTTACATGGAAACCCCCGATGTAAGTGCTCAGCCTAGAGCACCGGAAAAATGTTACGTAAAATGTTCCCAATAAAAGCTTCAACTCAGTCCTCAAAAAAAGCTAGTCCCCACTCAGGTCCGTCATCTGTTAGAAATGTTAGGGACTTCCAAGTTACTGGTAGCAGAAAGGCTCTGGAAAAGCGAAATGGCCCTTGCCCCCCAAAAGAAATTCAGAAAATTTTGTGCTCCCAAATCCAAATGCCTATTCTACAATAATTTGTTCTCCAATTGTCAAATAGCGCTCCGTCCCTCCCAGATCTCGCCGTATGGCTGAGCGCTACGATACAGCCACATATGGGGTATTGCCACTTTTAGAAGAAATTGTGTGACACATTTCGGCACCATTTTTACCCATTGGCCTGTGTGAAAATGTAAAATCTGAGGGTAAAAAAACAATTATGTTTTCTTCACTGCCCAATGGTATAAATTAAAAAATTAAAAAATACTCACTACTTCCCTAGATGAATTCATTGAGAGGTGTAGTTTACAAAATGGGGTCACTTGTGGGGGTTTCTGCTGTTTCGGCATGTCAGCGACTCTTCAAATGTGACATGGTGTCTGCAACTTATCCCAGCCAACATAGCGCTCCTTTCTCTTCCGAACCCTGTCCTACACCAAAGCAGTGGTTTTCCCCCATATATGGGGTATTGGCGTACTCAAGAGAAATTGCACAACAAATTTCATGGTGCAATTTCTCCTGTTACCCTTATGATAATACAAAATTAGGGGATGAAAAACATTTGTTGTGGGAAAAATGTGAAAATTTTATTTTTATGGCTCAATATTATAAACTTCTGTGAAGCACCTGGGGGTGCAAAGTGCTCACCACACATCTAGATAAGTTCCCTAAGCAGTCTAGTTTCGAAAATGGTGTGATTTGTGGAGGGTTTCCACTGTTTAGGCACATCAGGGGCTCCCCAAATGCAACATGGCGTCCGCTAATTATTCAAGCAAATTTTACATTCAAAAAGTCAAATGGCGCTCCTTTCCTTCCAAACCCTTCCATGCGCCCCAACAGTGGTTTTCCTCCACATATGGGGTATCAGCGCGCTAATGAGAAATTGCACTACAAATTGTATATTCCATTTTTTCTTGTTACCCTTGTGAAAATAAAAAAATTGGGTCTAAACTAACATTTTTGTGAAAAAACGTTAAATGTTCATTGTTTTCTTCCACATTCCAAAAATTCCCGTGAAACACCTGAAGGGTTAATGAACTTCTTGAATGTGGTTTTGAGCACCTTGAGGGGTGCAGTTTTTAGAATGGTGTCACTTTTGGGTATTTTCTGTCATAAAGGCCCCTCAAAGTCACTTCAAATAAGATGTGGTCCCTAAAAAAATGTTTTTGTAAATTTTGTTGGAAAAATGAGAAATAGCTGGTCAATTTTAACCCTTATAGCTTCCTAACAAAAAAAAAATTGGGTTCCAAAATTGTGCTGATGTAAAGTAGACATGTGGGAAATGTTATTTATTAACTCTTTTGTGTGACATATCTCTCTGATTTAAGGGCATGAAAATTCAAAGTTTGAAAATTGCAAAATTTTCAAAATTTTCACCAAATTTCCGATTTTTTCACAAATAAACGCAAGTGATATCAAAGAAATTTTATCACGATCATGAAGTACAATATGTCACAAAAAAACAATCTCAGAATCAGGGGAATCCGTTGAAGCGTTCCAGAGTAATTACCTCATAAAGTGACAGTGGTCAGAATTGTAAAAATTGGCCTTGTCACGATGGCAAAAACAGGCTCTGGGGCGAAGTGGTTAAATAAATATTGATTTTATTGGCATCTATGCTTCATTTATCTTGATTGGATTGCTTTAAGACTGAAGTATTGCATTGAATAGACCCCTTTATGCCTTTGGATTAAAATGTCATATGTTGCAGTTGTGCAAAGTACTTATGCAAAAGACATGTAAATTACACTTGTGACGAATGCAAACAGTAAATTTAGCACCGTGAATCTTATTTACCATTTTATATAGAAAAAACTGAACTTTTTTTCTTTTTTTAAATATATTTACATACAGTTTGATGTGATTAGTGATAGTTTACAGTTATATAAAGATTAGTTTTTTTATGTGCAAATGTGCAATATGCATGAATATTGCAATAGGCCATGTAACACACTAACCCATAATAGTTAAAGATACACTGGACTGTCAGCCAATAGTGTCTGGGTTGAATCAGTATGGGCCTCCGTCAACCCGCTCTATTTTCCAATGGCAGTCACCACCCCAGACCCTAACAGGTGCCCACACTACACTTTCCTGCAAGGATGAAAGTCTCACACTGTGGGCCACAGTCAATTTCTTCTACCACAGACCTTCTGTCCTTGCCTCCAATTTCCAGAGAGACAACTCATGCTCCCTTCTGCTCACATAACCAAATTTCTGTCCTTCCAATTGGGTCTACGCTCACACGACCGAATTTCAATTTCTGCAATAGGGTCTGCACTATCTGCTATCTTTAGCCTCGACAATCAGGATCTCCTAGCCTCTGTAAGGACTCTGCACCCCTTTCTTAATCCACTTCCAATACTGATCTTGTGTTTCTGTACACACTCATCACCTACGTCAGTCTTAGCTACCACAGGTGACTTGTTACAAGTCTGGGCGAAGACTGACTTCCTGGCTTTTGTATTTTTCTGCTGCAGATCACATGTCCCCTGTGCACCTAGCTCTGCTTTCCTCTCATTCAGCCTGCCTTCTGTGCCTTGGTTGCAATACCCTTTTAGGTTCCTACACCTATAGTCTCTGATCACTACATGGCAGCATCTGCCCACATATACCTTACAGCTCATTTCTATTATATGAGTCACTCACTCTCCTTACATTCCTCCAGTCTTTAAACTTACCATTACTTGGATGAGAAAGGTTACTTATGATCTAGACGCTCCTTGACGGTGGTCTCAGAGTCGCCAATATCCAAACACACTCCTGTGTCTGCTGTATTACATGCTGCCATATGAAATCATCTTCCGCATACCTCCTGGGTGAAACACGAGCGTTGGTACATTCAGATCTGTGAAGTCCCTCCTGACCTGTCTCTTCTGGGACACTTAGGTCTTGAGACACTCTTCCTGTGATTTTGACCTCTAGCCTACCCTCTAAGCTAGCCCCGGTCATTCTCTCTTCATCAGACACATGTGGCGGTAGCATGTAAGGGTGCCGTACTCTCTCTGGTGCAACGACTTCTCCTTTCGGGGTGTACTCTCCTTGTCACTCGATGAGGAACAACCTCCCATGTGTAGTCCAATTTTCCCCAAGGGTGCTTCACTTGAACCAAAACTCAATTCCCCAGCTGTAATGGTGCCTCCTGCACAGGAGTTACTACAGGATGCCTTTTCCCCTGGGGCTTCTGTACAATCTTAAGTCTCCGTGTCTCTAACCGATGTTGGTGTTTCCACACCAAAGTTGTGGTGTTTATCTTCATACAATCTTCCACTGGATCAAGCTCTAGCTCAGTAACCTTATGGCTGTTATGTCCAAACAGCAACGTGTAAGGCGTGTACCCTGTCGTGGCATGAACCTGGTTACTGTACAACTAGACCACTTCTGGTACAAATTCAGGTCATTTCATCTTCCTGTGTCACGGTGTAGGGGAATGCTGGTGAGGAGATAGCAGATACGGGCTGGGTGAGCAGGGAAAACTATTCTGTCCCTAGACTGGGAACCCTGAATAGCCCTGACCCCGAAGGTATCTCTGATGGTGAGAAGGTTCGGGTCTCCACCCAAAGCCCTAACTCCTTCACAAGCCCTGCACTAATTCCCCTAATCTCCCTCCTCAGAACAAAGGTACAGCAATCTCAAAGGAAAGGACTTCAGCGGCACAAACAAACAGGGCTGCACAGCACGGCTTCCAGTATAGATTGAAACTCTATCAGCTGCACCACCTGGTGGAAGGAGAGGCTACTTAAAGGCTAAGGGGAGTAGACTCACACAGAGACTCACATCCACCAGGACATGGCAATAGAATTGACATTAGCCCATGCAGTACAAGAGGGAATTTCACAGTTTAAGTTACAGCGGCATCTAGAATAGACCGCAGATACACAGCGCTAGACAGCGTGTGACATCCTGTCATCTTCCTGTTGTCCTCCACAATTCTCAGAATGTAGATAAAGTTATGTTGAAACGTTCACAGTCCCCATTTCCCTATGGGTGCTAGGGTGTAGTTCTGGAATTCTCAATGTTGTACAGTTGGTGCAATTCATCCATGACTTTTCCATGAAAACAGGCTCCTAGCTCAGAGTGAATTCTTTTTGGACACCCGTATACCCACATGAAGTCATGACGGATGGCACAGGCCGCTGACTCGGCTGTTTGATTCCCAGTGGGAGTCATGACTGCAAACTTTTTAAAATGATCCATCATCACCAGACAGTACAAACAACCATTATCGGAGCGGCTGATCATAAGATAGTCCACCATCAGCACTTCCAATGGGAAAGAAATCCTCTTCACCTATATAGATGTTCTGTGTTTAGGGGGTTTAGTCATCTCACCCTGATGGGATTTCCGGTAATCTTCTTTCACCACTCGATTTACTTGTGGCCAATACAGAAACCGTTGTAGCCATTGGAAAGTTTTCTCTGTTCTGAAGTGGGTATCACTCTCATGGGCTTCCTTCTTCACTCTGGGCTTCATTCCTTGTGAAATCATTAGCAGATTACAATGAGGCAATCTGGGCTACCGGCCAGGGCTAAAGACTCCGGGGACCTTTGGCCATATTGTTCTCATTATAATGCTTTTTTTCACCACTGTCGACGGTGCACAACTCCGGACAGGTAGCTTTCCTAAAGCTCAGCTGCCAGCAATTCACGATGGTTTACTGGCATCTACAAGCCTATGTGTGTATGTACTCTTAGGAATAACAGAATCTTTGGTCCTCTCCTCCACTTTTGACTGAGGTTCAGAGGATTAATTGGAGACATAGAACCGCTGTTCTCCACTTTGGAATCCAACCCTTCAGATATATGGTATATGATGTATAGTATTGATATACCAAAAATATCAGTAATAATCAATTAAATTCTAAAAGACATTAATCAATTTAAAATTTGTATTTATTTAGTTTAATTAAATCTTGCATGGAAGGATGAAGACGTGTTCTTGGAGAAGCCTTCAACTTTAGCAGGTGTTTCTTGCTGGTCAGGAGGCCACGGGTAGATGGTTCAAATCCTTCCATACAGGTACAGCATTGATGGTGGACATGCTGTAGTTTCTTCAGGGTGCTAGATGTGGGGGTTTTCTGTCCTCGAGATGTCTAAGGTGCCCTGGTGACAGCAGGCAAAAAAGCATCTTCCTCTGACAGCGCGAGCAGCCCTGGATAATCCACGCCGGCAGGATGATATCATCCGGCGGAAGATGGAACCTATGAGAAAAGATGTAAAACTAATGTAAGTAATGGGACTCCATATTAGAGGGTACTACTGTGGTGTCACTGTGGGAGAACGTTAGAGGAATCTCATCACACAGAGGGCAGGGATCTTTGCCAGTCATCATACATGTGACAATCCCACCACTGACAGATAACATCTGCTCCACATGACTTCTTCTCACTGACATCATACAACATGGAGATTATTGTCACACTTACCTCGCCTACTTTCCCCCTCTTCTACTTTCTCAGTTTTTTCTTGTCTTCTCAGTTTTAGAAAATATTTTCTTTTCTTCTGAACTGGAGATTCTAATCAAAAAGTCCGAAAAAAATATTAATTATAAACTTCTAAAATATTTTCTTTATATCTATATAGAGTTATGCAACTGATTAATATGCACCTGTAGCATTTCTGTGTGCTGCCATGTGGTGTCTCCAAGGAACTATGTCCCCTCATTATCATGACATTACTTGCAGCAAGCCACTGTGTTATTATATAATCAGTTAGATAATAATTCAATGCAACTTTAAAGAGGACCCGTCACTAGATCAAAAGTATCTGAGATTCACCATTATCTTATGTCTGCTGCTTCCCCGAGTATTCTGATATTTGTTTTGCTAAAATCCACCCTATGGTTGTAGAGATATGGGCATTTATATTTAGTGCTAATTTTTATGGTCTTTTCCAAGGGGGCATGGCTCACAATTTTATATTGCAGAGCAACCTAAAGACACGCCCCAGAGGATCCTGTGAGCACCGCCCTCTTGGAAAAGACGATAAAAATTAGAACTAAATAAGACCCGTAACTCAAAAAACTGAATACTTAGGGGAGCAACGGGAATAAAGTAAGTGATTTTTGGAGCCTTCATGTGCTGATTCACATTATAATTTTGGATTATAGGCTATAATTGGATGGCCTATAAACCTGTACATACCTGACAATGAGGACGAGGATGACTCGTTGTTTTTAGCAGTGAAACACTGATTGTCTCCTTTAGTATTAGAAGAGGAAGACTCTTTCTGCCTGTTTGGTAGTAGAAAGACCAGTAAATTAAAAGTAAAAATAATAGAAAAAATGAAGAACACCTGTTTGTGAGGCCAATTAGGACAACCTAGAGGGGATACCCTGCCCAGGCCCTCAACTAGTAATATTGGCCTGAAATGAGCAGGAAATGAATGGCTGGTCACAATAATCAACTGTTATTGCAGTGTTATCACAAGTCAGATGCACAGAGGGGTGGTGGATGCTGGATTTAGATTTGTGTTACTCATGTCTTGTATTTGGTTCTGAACATATATCAGAACTAAATCTCATAATAATAATAATCTACTCACATGTCTGAGTGTTTTTCACTGTTCTCTTGGGAACACTGTGGAGGTGACATAGGCTCTACATTGGTCATCATCCCGGTATTGGTGATATTTAGCTAAAACACACGGAGAAAAATAAATTGATTTATTTTAAGCATTTTTGTAATTATAGGTTTTAGACATATTAGTAGCCACATACTTACTTTAGAAAACCTTTGATAAGATGATACAAAGTTTTTTATTTCTGGCCAGTCATTGTCCTCTCTTGTGTCCGCCTCATCTGAATTCATGTGTCTGCTACAACGAGCTACAAAGTACAAGTGTTATCAGTGATAATTAGTATAAGACCCGGTCAGACAGTCACCCCGTTATCACTAATAATGTTGAGAATTTATTTTCACATAAAATGAAAGACAAGACACAAAGCAGTTTTCTGCAGATGATGTCTCATTTTACTTACTGATAAAGTAGCGGGTGTCCTCATCTGACTTTAGCTCAGGAACGAACAGGGGCTTCTGACTTAGAAGGTTGTCAAAGTCTAAGTGATGCAGAAATGGATGCATTTTGATCTCATTTGCTCCTCCTGGAAAAGGAAGACAAGAAAGAAAGTGATACAGTCATTTTTAGAGAAACTGCTCCATATCGGTACAGTTTATGTTAACCTGAACTGAAGATGTAACAGCAGACATGAAGGAAATGTACTGAAAGTCACAGCATGAAAAATGGGGAATGGATAAGTAGGTAGATTACTGAACTTCATGGACACAACCATTTGTCTGGTCACAGAGGTGTAATAAGTCATAATACTATTATAATATTACCTGTCCCAAGTCTATCTGCTGGATCTTTTCTGAGCAGCTGAGTGATGATGTCCTGAGCATCGGGTGGAGTAGAGTATTTATGATATGTCCAAATTAATTTATCTGTTATATAAAAAGCAAATATTACAGGAAATGAAACATTTTCATTAATTTTCATAAAAAATGTTCTTAATAAGGCTAGAAATTAAACCAGAAAACCAATGAAACTAAATAACAGTGACATCACAAGCATTCAGATTATTTTACTTACCCTCAAGGACACTGCGTAAAATATCTCTTTTTAAAGTCCCTCTAAATGGTGTACGTCCCAAAAGAAATTTATGTAGGATGATCCCTACTGACCACCAATCAACGGGCCTTCCATAGCCTTTCCTTTGGATAATTTCTGGGGCCATGTAACTAAGGGTGCCAAAAGTCTGGAAACCAACAGAAGAATGAGATGATGATCAATAAATATAATTGCGTCAAATAACATTAGTGCAAATGTTTTATAGAGAAATTGTCAGAGAAGGGGAAAGAGATGAAATCTGTAAAGTGCAAGATCTTGTAAGTAAAGCCTACCTCTTCATCAAGGAACTCGCTGGTGATGTCCTCAGTTGAAGCCTTGTAGATATCTGAGCTTGGTCTCATGAGGCCGAGTTTTGAAACCCCAAAATCGGTGACCTTAATATGTCCTGTTGATGATATCAGGAGGCTGTGAAACAAAGAAATGGTGTCAGACCCAAGTAATTACCCATAGACTGTACAAAAACTATAATTTTTTTCCCCTTTACTATACTACTGGGGTTACTTACTTGCCCGGCTTCAGGTCTCTGTGCACCACACCATAACTGTGCAGGTATTCCACAGCAAGAACCGTTTCCGCAATGTACATACGAGCCAGGGCGACTGGTAAAGGACCCCTGCGCTTTATAAGACTGGCACAGTCTCCTCCTATAGAAGAAAGCAAATATGAGAGGTGAGGGTTTGTTTCAATGTAAATTACACATGATGAGGGTGAATATGAAATAAGTGGAAATATTGGGAAAGATGGCCTATATAGAGATATACTGTGTAATGTAGAGCGTATACTGTATACTACATGTAGCCATCCATGTGGGCACATTATGGTCATATATAGGTGCTAGGATTAAACAGACGTGGGCTGGATATAGATACAATGGATGTGTCCTACCTGGTACATACTCCATGACCATACACAGATGAAGTTTAGTAGGAAAAGAGCAGAACATGGAGGTCACAAAGGGACAATCGGCGAATGCTGAGATGTCCCTTTCCAGAAAGGCCAATTCAAGTCTCTTTGGCTTTTTCAGGTTCTCCTTGTCCATTGTCTTCATAGCACAAATCTGGTTTGTGTCTTTATGGCGCACTAAGTGGACGGCCCTAGAGAGGAAGAAAATCCATGATTTATTACAAATTCTTATTAACAGTCCATCTATCGACCTCATCAAACGATCTCCTGTACTAATGGTTAATACTAGATGTGAGGCCATCACTATAAATCCATGTCTAGAAATGCATAAAATAATACTCCATAAAAGATTATCAATGGAGGGTCCACATCCACGTCACATCCTAACTGACCTGACAGAGAGATGTGGACAGTGATGTGGACTCCTGATTTCTCTATGGGAATATTACATGGGCAGGACACCGAGGCATCATCATAAGGAGCCCTGGGAAATAAATATTATACCAAAGTAAAGCTCACCCAAAGGCTCCACTGCTGATCAGTTTGATCGGTTTATAGTCGCTCTTACAAGGATTTCTCACTGGGTTCAATGATCCGATCAAGGTCTAAAAAGGAATAAGAAATGACATTAAGACAGAAAATGCAGGAGAATAAAAGCTCAAGATGCAGGAACGTCTCTCTTCTATATTATGTCCCCGCTGATTACACTGTAGAGAACGTGATACCAGCCGGACCCTCCACAGACCCCATTATATTATAAAGGGAAATCCCCCATACACATAAATCAATACTGCAGGGAAGGATAAGGGACATCACACCGAGGGTGTAGGAAGAATAACGCCATTATCACACATAATATGTCTGATCTATATGACGACCAGTGATATGCTATTGTCATATGGGATATAATATGGGATGTATAATTCACACCCGTCATCTGACGATATACAGACGTCCCTCTGATACTTACACTGGCAGATTCCTGGATGATCTCTGGTGTTTCACATAGTCCACCATCAGTATTTGCCGGCACAGTTATTCCTAAAATAATGAAGAAACGTCATTTATTAAATGTCTATATCAGCACTTAATAACCAAAAGAAAAGGAAGCAAAAAAGTCAAATATCAAAAAACATAACAAATTTTATTGATTAATCAGAACAATTCATGATAAAAAATAATAAGAGAATGTCAGACACAGAGAACGCTCTCTCTTTCAAACCAAGAACAACTGATCAAAATCACTTCAAAACCTATTCATAATCGTATTCATACAAGTTTGTGTCTGTTTAGAATGTAGAAGATATAGGAACAAGCTGTAGTCTTCAAAATAAATATGACAAATAAAAAAGAGAAACCTGCACAGTCTGGGAGGGTGGGGAGCAAGACCCCGACGTGTGTTTCGCATAGGCTTCTTCCAAGGGGTATTGAAGAAGTTTTGCGTAGGCTTCTTCCAGGGAGTATGGAAGAAGCCTACATGAAACGCGCATCAGGGGCTCACTCCCCACCCTCCCAGACCATGCAGGTTTCTCCTATTTATTTGCTTATTTATTTATACAGAAGATGAAGAATAAATCCACATATTCTTTGCCGTTCTCAATAACGTAATATTTGAATGTAAAATATTAGATGATCGTCTTACCTTCTATCAGATCGGATTTTGGCCCTGGCTGACTGTTATCAGGGTCAGCAACATTTAGGTTTTGCCCCTCTGCGGAGTCGCCTTTTGATGTTTCCTGATGGATATAAGATATACAATTAATATAACGTTTCTCAAACACTAGATTACCATATATATAAAGCGGGAAGGATTAAACCTGGATTTACCTGACAAGTTCAGTATTGGGCGGACAATTCACGGCCGCTCTATCAAGCAAATTTACATTAATATTTAAGGGACTTGTATCTACAACTGTTCTCTAATAACTTCTATCAGAACTGCAGCATTTACAAGGAGGAAGATTGTGATGATGGAGTGAGACAGAGGTAGAAATACAAGCTCCGCACCGCTGAGTACAGACTATCACCACCGAGGATGGAGCCGCAGAGACAGGCCGCCATAGAATATCCTGTGTCTGCCTGGAGCGGAGAGGGGAAGGCCTCTACCATCATAAATCTGACCTTCTGCTATATGACTGGTAATCTGGAGAAGATGAGACAACAAGGACATGAGATGTAGAAGATGATGGATCCTTACCAGGCGCTCCAGTGAGTAGGCCGGATACTCCAGTACAAGCAGGACATTTTGGGCCAGTTGTTTAAAAAAGGCCAATTCTCCACTTTGGGATTTTTCTTCAGCCTATAAAGATGAAAATTAACAAGAAATGAAAATAATCAATAAACTTCATGAACATATATGGTATTGCCACATTTGTTAAAGTCTGATCTGATAGGTGTTTGGTATCAATAAAAATCTGAGTTCACTTCGCAAAAAAAGGCTTTACTTAGTCCTATCAACAGAAAAATTACAATGTTATGGGTCTCTGAATATAGTGACAAAAAGAACCATTTCATCTCAATTGGAATTTTTTTCCCCTTGTTTCAATACAATGTATGGTAAATAGGATGGAGCCATTGAAAGCTGCAACTCATCCCAAAAAAACAAGCCCTCACATGTCTATGCCAATGGAGAAATAACAAAGTTATGGCTCTTGAAAGAAAGTGAGGAAAAAATGAGAGCGGAAAAAATTTTGTGGTCCATAAAGGGTTAACCAATCCTATTCCCTCCTCCCCCCGCATCCAGGACCTTCCCATCCCTAATTCAACTAACCCTTTAGATCCCACCCTCTCCTTTGTCATGTAGCCTGATTGCCCTGTTTTGACTCCAGGCTATTCTTATCTGGGTATTTGGCACAGGTTAAACTTAAACTTGTATTCCATTATTATTTTCCATTATTATTATATATAATTTGTGCAGATTGTCTGCTACTTACCTGCTGTACTAATGTCCAGATGTTCTGCTGTAAATGCTCAAGATATTCTGAGCTTATACAACCTTGGTGGTATTTGGTCAGGCAATCTCTCACAAGCTCCATAACCAGCCGGTAAGTGAAGCTGAGGACGCCATCGGGTAGTGGTAGCACAAAGTCAAGGTCATAGGTGGTAAGAATCCCCTGGAGTAGTGCTAACACCTGAAGTCTGTCTGGAGGAATTCCAGACATTTCCAGTAATCCAAGCGCGGTCAGTATATGACTAGCTATATGGCTTATCACACCAACAGCAATGACACCGGAATGTCAAAGTGACAACAGGAGTGTAAACACTTGTAGAAGTAGTGATGGTTAATTGTGATGTCATAATGGAATCTTGTGTTCTAATCTTAAAGGGGCATCTTACCTTATAAGGAAGTTGCCTTGCAACCCTTAAGTAGGCAACAATATAGGCTCAGCATCAGTACCAGATGCAGGCAAGGAGGAAAGCGCTATGGGTGCTTTACTCTTCTGATCAGTTAGAGTCTTTTTATGTAAGATAAATTATTTTTATCTGTTATACACAATAAAAATTATAGCGTTTTGTATCAATAAGAAATTCAGATTCCAGTGCTAACAGAAATATCTTTCTGTGGGAACAGGGCATGTGGGGCTGGGGCTGCATCCAACCCTGGCATATGAAGCACGCTGGCCCATGCTGCTCTGCCACAACCACTTCCAAAAATGGGGGTCTTTATTACAAATATGACCCTGCCTAACAGCTCATTTACATATTAAGAAAAAAGTGGATTTCTCTGATTAAGACATTCATCAAATCGAGGCTATCAAGGCATCACTCTATTCAACTTTCTATGACCTGCATCTTTATGTAGACGGCTTATGAGGGTTGATCTTACTGACAGTTTCACTTTAATAGTGTGGCTCGGACCTCCTTAAAATAATAGTGCCCCTTATGGGCCTCCTTATAATAATGATAATAATAGTGACTACCTGTTCTTTTTTATTAAAAATAATAATGCTCCCTCGAGCCACTTTATAGTAGTAATAATAATATTAATGATAAAAATATTAGATGACCCCACAAGGTTTAGGGAAAGTGTCACTGAATGCAGAAGCCGGGTCTAAGCTCCTAATAAACACTACCCACCTCCTGCCCTGCTGTGTTATTACAGGCTTTATTCCCCTTCAAGAGCGTCTATTAAATCTCCCTTCGTTATATCTATAGAAATCACATGAAGTAGTCATATAAGTTAATTTAGATACTTTATTAAACACAGCACACAGAAAGCTTTTATAAAATATCATCTCCGCCCATAAAAACACCAATAGAAAATTCCCGGGCAGTGTGGTTTAGATATATTCTTAAGGCATATGGGTAGTAGTAAATGCCAATGCAAAAGTAAAAAATATACTAGCATATCCCTTTTAAAAGTATAGAGAATAAATGCAGTTTTCTCCAATCCGTTATCAAAAGATATTTTGCATGTTTAGTACCCCAATTATAACATTGTGTGCAAGATGGATAACAGCATATTGTTTCAAATATATGAGAGGTAGATACAGATCTCTCAGTTAAGAGTATTTCACATTATATATATAATTAATTATCTTTCAAAAAAGAGGTTTGTATAGAAGATTAATATAAGTTACACTTAATCAGTATTGAGATATTCTGAATATTCCAGGGTAAATGACAACAAATTCTCACAGGAGTACAGAGAAAATAAATATATATAGGTATTCATCTCTTTAGATCAAATATTAGTAAAACATTATACTGATGTATACCAGAATCAAATATCCACTATTAATCCTGTCTATAGAAAGGGATTACTGTAATCAAATATACAGATACAGACCATTGGCCATAATAGAAGATTCCACACTGCCCAGCACCCGTACGCGCGTTTCGCGTCTTTGCTTCCTCGGGCCAGTATGCCATGCATTTCCGCACTCTCGCATCTGAGCTTGCCTGGAACAACGAGGCCCTTTTGTTCACCTTCTGGGAGGGTCTTTCTGGACGAATCAAGGACGAGCTAACCCGTCGGGACATTCCTTCCACCCTGGTGTCACTAGCTACCTGGATTGACATCCGTTTCTTGGAACGAGTTAAGGAGACAACCCGGGAGAGAAGATTTCCTTGTCTTGCTCCTGTATTCCAGAAACCTGCCTCCCAACCAGCAATTCCCCGGGCACGATCGCCCAAACCCATGCAGATTCACCAGATCAAGATGGTCAAGTGTCGCAAAGAGATGCGCCGAGCCAAGGGGAGCTGCTTCTACAGTGGCAGTAAGGAGCATCTGATCCGTTCCTGTCCGGTGAAGCCGGGAAACTCCAGTGTCTAGGACCGCTCTGAGAGGTCATCCTAGGCAAGAGTAAATCCTCTCCGTCCTTGACTCTATCCATTTCTATTTCCAGTGGTGAGATCCGCTTCTTTGAGACCGCCCACCTGGATTCCGGAGCCCCTGGGAATCTCATTTCTCAGGCTCTTGTGGAGCAGTATCAAATTCCCACTAAACGTCTGGCCGAACCATTGGCAGTCGCTTCCGTGGATGGGAGACTCCTTCTGCAGACCATCTTGCTCGCCACAGAGCCTGTAACCCTTCAGGTGGGAATGCTGCACTCGGAGAGGATCTCCTTTCATGTGCTATCTGGACTCTCTCACTCCCTTTTGCTAGGTCTACCCTGACTACAGAGACATGAAACCGTCCTGAATTGGCAATCTGGTGAGGTGCTCCGTTGGGGGCAGGATTGCCATGAGACTTACCTGGTTCCGGTTCGTCCGGCTCAACCTCCGTCTACTCCAGCTAATCTACCTGGTCTGCTGGCACCCTACTGGTCCTATGCAGACGTCTTCGACAAGAAGGAAGCTGAGGCACTACTACCTCATAGGCCGTATGATTGCCCTATCGACCTGGTACTCGGTGCTTCTCCTTCCCGCGGGCATATCTACCCCTTGTCGCTGGCTGAGACCCTAGCCATGTCTGAGTACATTGAGGAGAATCTTGCTAGGGGATTCATCCAGAAATCTACTTCCCTGGCTGGAGCAGGATTCTTCTTCGTTAAAAAGAAAGACGGCTCGCTTCGGCCGTGTATTGACTACAGGGGTCTTAACCAGATTACCATCAAGAATAAGTACCCCCTGCCTCAAATCTCGGAGCTGTTTGACCGCCTTAAAGGCGCAAGGGTCTTCACCAAGCTCAATCTTCGTGGGGTGTACAATTTGGTCTGGATCCACCAGGGAGACGAGTGGAAGACGGCATTCAACACCTGGGACGGTCACTATGAATATCGCGTGATGCCCTTTGGTCTCTGTAATGCCCCAGCCGTCTTCCAGGAGCTGGTTAACAACATCTTCCGTGATCTCTTGTATTCTTGCGTAGTGGTGTACCTGGACGATATCTTCGTCTTCTCTCCGGATCTGCCCACACACCGGAGGAATGTACATCAGGTTCTGCTAAGGCTCCAGCAGAATCATCTCTACTCAAAACTTGAGAAATGTCTATTCAAGCAGACTTCCCTTCCACTCCTGGGATATATTATTTCCAAGACTGGTCTTCGGATGAACCCCGAGAAGGTTTCTGTCGTCTTAAAATGGCCCCGACCGGAGGGGTTGAAGGCGATTCAGCGATTCCTGGGCTTCGCAAATTATTACCGCCTCTTCATCCCTCATTTCTCCTTTCGGACCGCTCCCATCTCCGCACTCACCCGTAAGGGAACAAATCCCAAGGAATGGACTTCCGAAGCGGAGGAGGTCTTCGTCTCCCTAAAACAAGCTTTCTCCTCCGCCACTGTGCTGCACCGTCCGGATTGCAACAAGCAGTTCTTCCTGGAGGTTGATGCTTCCTCCTCCGGAGCCGGAGTGGTGCTCACCCAGAAATCCCCATCTGGGAGAATGGTAACCTGTGGCATCTTCTCCAAGCTCTTCTCCTCATCCGAGCGCAACTACTCCATACAGGGTCGGACTGGGGTGCCTAGGGCCCACCATGGGAACTGACTCTGGGGGCCCACATTACAGTCCACCATAAACGGTTTTATTACTTGTTATGCTTTTCTATAATGCACTATAATTAATTGATTGGCCGCGCTGTGGAGCACCAAGCGGCAGGACTTTGTTCGAACAGTCATTCCGTACTGCCAGAGTCCCTTTAATGGTTACTTGTCACCTTGAAAAACACTATTTATCTGCAGATATAGGGGTAATCTGCAGGTAAATAGGGTTTAAAGCCTGGTTAGATGTCTTATTGGAAAAGCATTGGCTACACGGAGAAAATTACGTTTTATTCTCCCTGCCGCCACTCGCTTCCTGTCATAGGGTCGGTGCAAGGAGGGAGACATTACAGTCACCGCGAACTACAAAGTGAGGGTGCTGCAATAACGTCTGGCACCTTGATTGTGACATCTTCCATGGAGGCCAACCTCAGGCTGATCAAATGCAAGAGAAACATTCTGGCACCACGCTGTTTTTTTCAAAGGATCAATCACCAGGGCATAATTCAGACTGTGTGCTTCAAGACTTAAACGGTGGTGCACATCCAAGAAATATTTCAATCACAAGCAAGAATAGAAGGAAAGGCAGCACTCATCCAGTCTTCTTTTAAACCTTCCTTTATTTTTGTGTGCGAAGCATTTCAGCGTGCAGCATTGGACTGAGACCACGAAGGGTATGCGGGGGAGAGGAAAAAAGGGACAACAGCCGTTTCGCTGCCTTCCGGTGCTTCAACGGGTCCAACCTCAGGCTGAGCTTCATTGAATAACTAACATGGCAGCAGCATCTGGCAACTAGTGCTGAGCGAGCGTGGTCGGATAAGGTGTGATCCCAGCATGCTCGGGTGTTATCTGAGTATCTTGTAGTGCTCTGCTACTATGCTCGAGTCCCCGGGGTAGCATGTTTTGCGGCGGTAGACAGACGCAACACATGCAGGAATTGCCATGTTAGTCATTCAATGAAGCTCAGCCTGAGGTTCGGCTCCATGGAAGTGTCACAATCAAGGTGCCGGACGTTATTGCAGCACCCTCACTTTGTAGTTCGCGGTGACTGTAATGTCTCTTATCCGACCACGCTCACTCAGCACTACTGGAAACCGAACAGCAACCTGCAACTGCATCACAGGGGCTGAAGGGAGCAGGTGACTGCATGCACCGGCCATTGTGCTATCTAAATGCCGCTGTCAGTGATTGACAAGGGCACTTAAATACTCAAAACAGCAGCAATCAAGGCGAGCTCTGATCACTGCTGTTACAGGCAGACGCCAGCTATGTAACACAGTCGACATCTGCCCGGTATGGAGCAGGCTCAGCTCCTGAACCCGCTCCATACAAGCACATCCCAATGGTGACAGTTATGACAAGGTTAGCAAATTTCACTTGTCTGTTCCTAAATGTGGAAAGACAAATGGAATTCCCTAACACATGTGAAAGAGTCCTAATAGATTTAGTAAAGGTGCCTCAAGCATATGAATGTTATTACACACCACAATGCACAGTTACATACACGCATCTTACAAAAAGACATATTATTCCAGATACGCAGACGCGCACAAACACATCAGTACATGAATGCATCATCTGAACCACCACCATTTGTAATGTCAGGTCAGCCCCATATATCTTTGTATCGCATAAACCTACAACTCCCAGTATGTAATTAACAATAGAGATACTGGGAGTTATCAGTCATCATCAGACTGTGGACAATACAGGAACCACAGTACTGATGAGACACAGGCAGGATCACAAATGAACATTTACATCCAGGAATCTTACCTGAGACGTCTTCTCTGATTAGAGTTGTTCTCTTTCTTTTCTTCCTCTTGTCCAGTCTCCATGATGACTTTTCTCATCCACAGCTCGTCTCTGCAGACTTCCATCTTCTCCGGTCTTCTGCAGCACATCCCCACACGATGACCTTAAAGATAGCAGAGTCATTATAATGCTCCTGAATAAAAATATCTACACTGAGCCCCTGAATAAACCTAACTCTTACAATGCTCCCTGCACAAAATATGACATACACTCTACCCCTCTTATGGTACCTGCTCTCCACACTGTCCTCTCCTTACCATACTGGGCCCCCTGTTCACATTGTCCTCTCACACTGTGTCCCCCCTATACTGCCCAGTCTCTATACTGTGCCCCTTCATCACACGCCCCCTCCTCAGCATACTGTTCCCCCCTTTCTGTGCCCTCACACTGTTTCCCACATACTGCCGCATCTCCATTCCTTCCCCCACACTACCTAGTCTCTGTGCTGTGTCACCTCACACTTTTCTCCCTCCATACTGTCTCCTCACACTATTCCCCCACTCTCCATACTGTTTCCTCACACATCCCCCTTCCCCATTCTGTTCCTGCACTCATTCCCACCCCTCCTCTGGTTCACCATACTGTTTCTTCACACATCTCCCCATTCTGTCTCCTAAAATTTCTCTCCCATCTCTCCCCAAATATAATAAATCTTCGGAAGAGCACAGAGACATGCAGAAGGGTGCTTACACACACGAAAACAATTGCACACAGACACATACTAAGGGCTCTTTCACACTTGAGTACATGCGATGACAGTTTCCACACATACCAGAGACATTGGTACACATAGACCCACTCAAATGAATGTTTTTACCTGCTGCACCTCCCGCAAAATGTCCTGCACACTGATGACAGCGCTCTTCCCAAGCACCGGGTGCTGAGCGCTGCCCTCATCATAGATCCCTGCCGGCGCTGCGATCAGCAGCAGCAGGGTCAATGATGAGAGTAGTAGTCTACTCCCGCCGTGTGAAACTGTAAAAATAGGAATAAAATAAAAAAATCCTTATACTCACCTCTCCTAAGTGTCACCCGCTGTAATCCGTGCGAGTGCTCACGCCGAGGTGAATGACTCCTGCAGCGAGTGGGCCCTGGAGCTACACTCAACAAGGGGTGCCCTGTTAATCACTGAGTGCAGCTCCGGGGCCCACTCGCTGCAGGAGTCATTCTCCTCGGCGTGAGCGCTCGCACGGATTACAGCGGGTGACACTTAGCAGAGGTGAGTATAAGGATTTTTTTATTTTATTCGTATTTTTATAGTTGTACACAGCGGGAGTAGACTACTACTCTCATCATTGACCCTGCTGCTGCTGATCGCAGCGCCGGCAGGGATCTATGATGAGGGCAGCGCTCAGCACCCGGCTCTTGGGAACAGCGCTAACTGTACACTGATTCCCAAGCGCCGGTACGTGTCACACGGATGACACACAGGTGGACACGGATATCTCCAGCCCCGTAAATATCAGGATATGTGAAAGAGCCCTAATATACACACGCAGATACACATACTCACAGAAATGGGGACACGTGCACACGCAGGCAAGCACACACAGAAATGCACACGCAGTCATGCTCAGACACAGTCAGACAATCACACACAAAAATGCAGATACGCAGGGAAGCACGCACACAAGTGTGAAGACACATATACACACGTAGACATGCAGGCACTCAAATACATACACACAAACACATGCAGGCATATACACACACACTGTATACACATGCAGCCATTTACACACACACTGTACACACATGCAAGCATTTACACACAGACACACACACATGCAGGCATTTACACACACACACACAGGCAAGCATATACACACAGGCAGGCATATACACACAGGCAGGCATATATACACAGGCAGGCATATACACACACACACACACAGGCATATACACACACACAGGCATATACACACACACACAGGCATATACACATACACAGGCATATACACACACACACACAGGCATATACACACAGGCAGGCATATACACACAGGCAGGCATATATACACACACACACACAGGCATATACACACACACACACACAGGCATATACACACACAGGCATATACACACACACACAGGCATATACACACACACACAGGCATAGGACGCGCCCCCTGGGCCGCGCGTGTGTGGGGATACACGGAACAGGACCCGTTGTGAATGCTGTGGGTTGTAGTCCTTGCGTGGCGGGGACCCAGTTCCGTGGCTCAGGGTGGTCAACCCAAATGGCGGTCTATTTATAGGGTTTTGTGATTAAATGTCCGACTACGCCACCCGTGGATTGCGGTCAGAGTGAACCGCCGCTGCAGGGCAGACCGCTGAGGCTGGTGTTGGGAGTGCAGCAGAGAATAGTATAACTCCCCACGGGAGGAGTATAGCCTCAGGGCAGCAAGTGTGGAAGTTGGGGGTGATGGTGCGCAGGAGCAGCAGTAATGACACAGAGTCCTGTAATGCAGTCCAGAGTATTTGCTCACAGTTCTTTATCCACGTTACTACAGCTGGTCATAACATCCTACGCCGCACTGTGCTCACCAGGTGAGGGGCTCGGCCTACTCCCAGATAACTTTGGAGCATTTCACAGGACCCCCTTTGTGTGTCCTTTCTCTGGCCTGTCATACCCCGCCAGTGACCTCTCTTCTGTCCGGCTGCCTCGGGCCTTCTCTGGTCAACGTTGGTGCTGTTTCCCTGACCCTATGTGGTGCCTTCCTAGCGGGTGTAGAGAGGGGCTGTGCCACATAAAATGTCACTGCCTCCGGCTTCTAGCTGAGGGTAGTTCCCCGCCTCCACTAATTTCAGGGACCGGTCTCCCCCTTTGGCCTGACCCCCCTACACAGGTAGATTCGGGCGTGCGGTGGCGACTCGCCGGTCCACACCCCTGGGGTCCCTTCGTTCCTTGTTCCTGGAGCCTCCTCCAGGAGCGGATGAGCCTTCCTTCCTTCTCCTTCCTCCAGGCCCCGGCCTCTCTCTCAGGCCAGCCTGCGGAGCAGAGCCCATGCCGAGCCTCTGCTCCCACCTCCTGCTCTCTCTTCTTCTCTGTCTGAACTGAACTGAACACTAAACTAAGATGGTGCCCACCTTTTATAACTCCTTCTAAGTGCAACAATCAATAAACTGAATCACACAAAACCATCAAAATGCCCATGTGTCTGCATAAACTGCAAAAACCTATAATATAACACATGGACTGATAATATATAAAATGTAACATTTATTATTGATATATTAAAGACAATAAAAAATACATAAGTATAATAAGAAAAGGGAAGCAACACAAACAAAGGTCGCTGGGATTGACAGCTATAGTACATATAAGAATATTCGCCAGTGAATCAAATTCAATCACATGCTGCAAATGTATAAAAGATCCGCACTGCAAGTAATCATATAAGATTTACATAAAATACAAAGTGTGAGCAGATAAACTCACAGTACAGAACAATCAATGAAGCAGCAGAGTGTATGAGTATAGTAAAACAGAATATAGAGTAAGTAAAGATGACAGAACTGTACTGACCCGTAAGACCTGAATCCAACGCGCGTTTCACCTGGGCTTTAACGAGGATATATCATATGTATTTTTTATTTTATTGTTTTTAATATATCAATAATAAATGTTACATTTTATATATTATCAGTCCATGTGTTATATTATAGGTTTTTGCTCCTTCTAAGTGCACCCAGGAACTGCCCTCTCCCTCCTATGCACTACAGGGTCCCCCCTTCCTCGGTGTTCCCTCCCCCCACTCCAGCCAGGGACAGGGACTGTCGTGCTCTACTTGGAGCATATCGGTCGCCCTGCCCCCCGGAAATGTGGTGTAATGCATGCAGGTGTCGGGGTCCTGATCCACACTCCATCCTTACCTGGAAGTGAGATATCGTACATCTGGTTGAGATGCAATACCTCTGTAGCGGCCGAACCCTCGGGGAGCTACGCATATATACACACACACACAGGCATATACAGTGCCTACAAGTGGTATTCAACCCCCTGCAGATTTAGCTGGTTGACACATGCGGAATTGACTTGGCATTGTGACATTTGTACTGTAGATCAGCCTGGAAGTGGGAAATGCACTGCAGCAAATTTTTTTTTTTTTTAAAACGTTAAAAAATTAATTCAGAGTGTCATTTATTATTCAACCCCTCAAACCACAAGAATTCTGTTTGGTCCCCCTAAAGTATTAAGAAGTAGTTCAGGCACCAAGAATAATGAGCTTCACATGTGTGGTTTAAAGATCTCTTTTGCCAGCCTTTTCTGACTATTTAAGACCCTCCCCAAACTTGTGAACAGCACTCAGACATGGTCAACATGGGAAAGACAAAGGAGCATTCCAATGCCATCAGAGACAAGATCGTGGAGGGTCACAAGGCTGGCAAGGGGTACCAAACCCTTTCCAAGGAGTTGGGCCTACCTGTCACCACTGTTGGGAGCATCATCCGTAAGTGGAAGGCTTATGGAACTACTGTTAGCCTTCCATGGCCTGGACAGCCTTTGAAAGTGTCCTCCCGTGCCGAGGCCAGGCTTGTCCGAAGAGTCAAGGCTAACCCAAGGACAACAAGGAAGGAGCTCCGGGAAGATCTCATGGCAGTGGGGACATTGGTTTCAGTCAATACCATAAGTAACGTACTCCACAGCAATGGTCTCCGTTCCAGACGAGCCCGTAAGGTACCTTTACTTTCAAAGCGTCATGTCAAGGCTCGTCTACAGTTTGCTCATGATCACTTGGAGGACTCTGAGACAGACTGGTTCAAGGTTCTATGGTCTGATGAGTAGTGTTGAGCCACCCCCGTAGTGTTCGGGTTCAGTTCGGTTCGTCGAACACCGGGATGTTCGAGGAACTGTTCGTCGAACTGTTCGTCGAACACCTTAGAACACCGTCGAACACCGTTAAAACCAATGGCAGGCAAACAAAAACACATAGAAACACATAGAAAACACCTTCAAAGGTGTCCAAAAGCTGACAAACTGCTCAGAAGACGCTTTCTTTAAAAAAGCCGGCCGGCAATTCAGCAGCGGCATACACCGGTACCCGACAATTTAGACAAGAAGGAATAGAGCCTCACACATAGATTAGATAGATAGAAACATGTCAGTCACATATATATGAAGTACAGTGACAGTGTTGCTTACTGTATTTGTCATTTAGTGTAAAGGATTTATTAAAAAATATAATAGTGTTTTCATGCACTGTCTCTTTAAAAAAGCCGGCCGGCAATTCAGCATCTGTACCCGACAATTTATAACAGACAGAATAGAGCTTCACACATAGATTAGATAGATAGAAACATGTCAGTCACATATATATGAAGTACAGTGACAGTGTTGCTTACTGTACTTGTCATTTAGTGTAAAGGATTTATTAAAAAAAATAATAGTGTTTTCATGCACCGTCTCTTTAAAAAAGCCGGCCGGCAATTCAGCATCTGTACCCGACAATTTATAACAGACAGAATAGAGCTTCACACATAGATTAGATAGATAGAAACATGTCAGTCACATATATATGAAGTACAGTGATAGTGTTGGTTACTGTACTTGTCATTTAGTATTAAAATAAAGGATTTATTATTAAAAAAAATTGGCATGGGGTTCCCCTTAATTTTAGTCTCTAGCGGAGGTTAAGCAGACAGCTGGGGCAGATGTTTGAAGCCTGGGAAGGGGGTAATACCCACGGAGCTTCCCAGGCTACTAATATCAGCCCCCAGCTGAATACATAGCCTTTACTAGCTATTAAAATGGGGGACCCCCCCAAAAAAAATGACGTGGGGTCCCCCCTAATTTAATAGCTAGCAAAGGCTAGGCAGACAGCTGGGGGCTGATATTAATAGCCCAGGAAGGGAGCCATGAATATTGGCCCCCTCCCAGGCTAGAAACACCAGCCGTCAGCCGCCCCAGAAATGGCGCATTCATAGGATGCGCCAATTCTGGCACTTAGCCTCGCTCTTCCACGCTGCCCTGGTGCGGTGGCAGGGGGTAATAGGGCTGGGGTTGATGTCAGCTTATAATGCCAGCTGACATCAAGCCCAGGTTAGTAATGGAGAGGCGTCTATAAGACAACCCCATTACTAACCCCATAGTCAAAGTTAAAAGAAAACACAAACACCCAGAATAAAGTCCTTTAATTGAAATAAAGACACAATCCTTTATTGTTCTAAATTAAACCATACTTACCATCACGCCCATTCCAGCTGAAGCCAACGATCTCCTGCAATAAAAGAAAAATAATAAAGCAACATCATCCTTACCTTTCCATGGTTCCCACGACAGCTTCAGCTCTGCTACATCGAGATGACTGGCTGGACCTGCAGAACGCTGCCATCCAGCCTGTCATCCCGCAGACACTGAGAAGCGCAGGCATGCTTGCGCTCTGCAGTGTCTGGCTGTGACGGCATAAAGATGAGACGAGTTCATGTCCAATGAACTCGGCGCACCTCATGCACGTCACTGACAGCGTGGGAAAATTCTCACGCTGAAGCGCTGAGTGCAGGAGAATTCTCCCACGCTGTCAGTGACGTGCATAAGGTGAGCTCATGTCCAATGAACTCAGCTCACCTCCTGCACGTCACTGACAGCGTGGGAGAATTCTCCTGCACTCAGCGCTTCAGCGTGAGAATTCTCCCACGCTGTAAGTGACGTGCATGAGGTGAGCCGAGTTCATTGGACATGACCTCGGCTCATCTTTATGCCGTCACAGAGAGACAATGTGGAGCGCAAGCAAGCCTGCTCTTCTCAGTGTCTGCGGGATGACAGGCTGGATGGCGGCGTTCTGCTGCGGTCCAGCCTGTCATCTCGATGTAGCAGAGCTGAAGCTGTCGTGGGAACCATGGAAAGGTAAGGATGAGGTTGGTTTATTATTTTTCTTTTATTGCAGGAGATCGTTGGCTTCAGCTGGAATGGGCGTGATGGTAAGTATAGTTTAATTTAGAACAATAAAGAATTGTGTCTTTATTTCAATTAAAGGACTTTATTCTGGGTGTTTGTGTTTTTTTTAACTTTGACTATGGGGTTAGTAATGGGGGTGTCTTATAGACGCCTCTCCATTACTAACCTGGGCTTGATGTCAGCTGGCATTATAAGCTGACATCAACCCCAGCCCTATTACCCCCTGCCACCGCACCAGGGCAGCGTGGAAGAGCGAGGCTAAGTGCCAGAATTGGCGCATCCTATGAATGCGCCATTTCTGGGGCGGCTGACGGCTGGTGTTTCTAGCCTGGGAGGGGGCCAATATTCATGGCTCCCTTCCTGGGCTATTAATATCAGCCCCCAGCTGTCTGCCTAGCCTTTGCTAGCTATTAAATTAGGGGGGACCCCACGTCATTTTTTTGGGGGGGTCCCCCATTTTAATAGCTAGTAAAGGCTATGTATTCAGCTGGGGGCTGATATTAGTAGCCTGGGAAGCTCCGTGGGTATTACCCCCTTCCCAGGCTTCAAACATCTGCCCCAGCTGTCTGCTTAACCTCCGCTAGAGCCTAAAATTAAGGGGAACCCCACGCCAATTTTTTTAATAATAAATCCTTTATTTTAATACTAAATGACAAGTACAGTAACCAACACTATCACTGTACTTCATATATATGTGACTGACATGTTTCTATCTATCTAATCTATGTGTGAAGCTCTATTCTTTCTGTTATATATTGTCGGGTACAGATGCTGAATTGCTGGCCGGCTTTCTTAAAGAGACGGTGCATGAAAACACTATTATTTTTTTTAATAAAGCCTTTACACTAAATGACAAGTACAGTAAGCAACACTGTCACTGTACTTCATATATATGTGACTGACATGTTTCTATCTATCTAATCTATGTGTGATTCTCTATTCCTTCTATTCTAAATTGTCGGGTACAGATGCTGAATTGCCGGCCGGCTTTTTTAAAGAGACGGTGCATGAAAACACTATTATTTTTTTTAATAAATCCTTTACACTAAATGATAAGTACAGTAAGCAGCACTTTCACTGTACTTCGTATATATGTGGCTGACATGTTTTTATCTATCTAATCTATGTGTGAAGCTCTATTCTTTCGGTTCTAAATTGTCGGGTACCGGTGTATGCCGCTGCTGAATTGCCGGCTTTTCATGTTTCACTGTTGGCACTGTTCCCATCGATTTGGGCAATCACTGTAATGCCACAACCACCATGGCTGTGGCATTACAGTGAGTGGCAGACAATCCCTGCATGATTGGTGCTCTAAATAGCACCAGACATGCAGGACACGCTTTTGGTGCACGAATAGTTATCGAACATAACCTCGAACAGCCGAATTTTTTGCAAATCGTTCGGGTTCGTCGAACAACTCGAACACCGCCCAAAACAGCTCGAATTTGAGATTGGCGAACAGTTCTAGTCGAACACCGCTCATCTCTACTGATGAGACCAAGATCGAGATCTTTGGTGCCAACCACACACGTGATGTTTGGAGACTGGATGGCACTGCATACGACCCCAAGAATACCATCCCTACAGTCAAGCATGGTGGTGGCAGCATCATGCTGTGGGGCTGTTTCTCTGCCAAGGGGCCTGGCCATCTGGTCCGCATCCATGGGAAGATGGATAGCACGGCCTACCTGGAGATTTTGGCCAAGAACCTCTGCTCCTCCATCAAGGATCTTAAGATGGGTCGTAATTTCATCTTCCAACAAGACAACGACCCAAAGCACACAGCCAAGAAAACCAAGGCCTGGTTCAAGAGGGAAAAAGTCAAGGTGTTGGAGTGGCCTAGTCAGTCTCCTGACCTTAACCCAATTGAAAACTTGTGCAAGGAGCTCAAGAATAAAGTCCACATGAGACACCCAAAGAACCTAGATAACTTGGAGAAGATCTGCATGGAGGAGTGGGCCAAGATAACTCCACAGACCTGTGCCGGCCTGATCAGGTCTTATAAAAGACGATTATTAGCTGTAATTGCAAACAAGGGTTATTCCACAAAATATTAAACATAGGGGTTGTATAATAATTGACCCACACTTTTATGTTTAAAATTTAATAAAATTCAACTGAGCAACATAACTTTTTGGTTTGTAAGATTTATGCTTCTGTTTATAAAACCTACTCTCGTTTGCAGTTTGAAGGCTCTAACTTATTTGCATCTTATCAAACCAGCTAAATCTGCAGAGGGTTGAATACTACTTGTAGGCACTGTACACACACACGCAGGCATATACATGCACACGCAGGCATATACACGCACGTGCAGGCATATACACGCACACGTAGGCATATATGACGCGCCCCCAGAGCCGTGGGGTACTCGGTGCCGGGCCTCTAGATGCTAGGGGAAAGGATATGTCACAGCGGCGGCGGACCGGTCCGTGGCCCAGGGCGGTCAACAAAAAGGGGAAGGAAAATATTTATATGGGATTTGTAGTTTTTAGGAAGTGTTCGGGACGCCACCTGTGGTTTCTGGTAATAGGTACCAGAGCTGCTTCAGACCTCTGGGGCGGTTGGTAGGGCAGCTAGGTTGGAACGGCTCCCCACAGGTGGATCAGGCCCCAGGGCAGTGTAGAATAGATGATGGTGATGCGGGGGCTTGTGGTGCAGGAGAGATGGCGCAGCAGAAATAACTGACAGAGGCAGTGGAGTGCAGTCGTCCGAGTTTACTCACAGTTCTGTTCAAGTTCCTCAGGTACACTGTACGGGTGTCAGCCTCCTGCGTCGTGCGGCGTCTACCAGATGAGGGGTCCAGCACTTTCTCAAGTATATCAGGAGCGCTTGACGGAACCCCGCTTTCCTTATGTTCCTTACTAGACCGACTTCCTGCACTGGGTCTTCTCCCTCCTGCCCTGCGATTCCCCACACACAGTTCCGATCGGGTGCTCTGAAGTCCCTCTGGGCAACCTGGAGTTCCCGGACCTACTTGATGCCCTTCACGGTGACTAGGGTGAGGCTGTGGCAACTGCACCAAGGAAGTGCAGAAGCCTCCGGTTTTCCAGCCGAGACCTGGAATAACACGGCTGGTCCAGGGCATGGTTCCCTTCTTGCGGTCTGATCCCTCTGACACTTGGCAGACTCGGGCATACGGGTGCCATCCTGCACTCACCGTACCCCCTGGGATCACTTATGTTAACGGAGTTTTTCTCCTCTGCTCCCCTCCTGGGCCTCTATTACTAGGCCCCTTTCTGAAGCAGAGCTCCTGAAGAGACTCTGCTCCCCTCCTCTCCTTTCACTGAATCACACTCACTCTCTCTCCTGCCACCCTAAGATGGCTTCACTTTATATACCTCCTATCATGGTGCTCCCCTCCTCTACATCCTCCACCCTTACCCACTACTGGTTCCCCCTCTATTTGGTTCCACCCACTCTAGCCAGGGACAGGGCTCAGCAGAAACACAGTGCATCTTGCCCTTCCAGACGGCCTGGAGTAGTATAGTGTTGAATGCGCGTGTTGGGGTTCCGGGCAGCACTCCCTCCTTACCTGAGAGAAGGAGACAACACACCTCTGGGTGAGGTGCAGTACCTCTGTGGCGACTGAACCCTCAGGGGCACCACATATAGACTCACCCGCAGGCATATACACACCCACACACGCAGGCATATACACACACGCAGGCATATACACACACGCGCAGGCATATACACGCACACGCAGGCATATACACACACGCGCAGGCATATACACACACACGCAGGCATATACACACACGCAGGCATATACACACACGCAGGCATATACACGCACCCGCAGTGATATACACACACACGCAGGCATATACACACTCACACACAGGCATATACATACACACGCAGGCATATACACGGTAAAGCAGCGCTAGTCATCATGCTGGGGGACACTCGCTTCACAAGGTCAACTAAAGCACACATGCAACGCCTTTCTGGTATTTCACAATCCAGCAGTTTATTATTTATCATAAACCGCTCATAACCGAGTCCATCTTAGTGGCTCGCTGACATATTACACATATAATGTCCAAGAGCCTTTCCAGTGACAGATATGTCCACTTGGCTCCAGATACAGCCTTCAGCAAGGTAACAAAATAAATGTCCACATCAAGCAGTGTTTTTACCTTTGCCGGGTTTTAGCTGCTTCAGATTTGTTCTGCCAGAGCTGTGGCTTTAAGGCTTCCCAGATGGGGGTCTCCAGCCCTCATACCTTCAAAGGCTACTGGTATGTTTTCACACATAACATCCAGCCACTGCCTTCCAGCACTCTTGCCTTCCAAGCCTCTTGCCCTCCAAGGCTACTGGCATCTCTTACACACAAGGATCCAGCCTCTGCCTTTCAGGCTTCACCAGGCTTCACACTCTCACGGTGTCCCACACATGGGGAACAGGCCTCACGCCTTTCACACCCTGTTTCAAAAGCACCAAGATTTATATATCCTCCAGTGCACACACAGGACCTGTGCTGATGTCACAGTCATGTGATCAGACCTTCTGTGTGCACAGAACCTGTGGTGATGTCACAGTCATGTGATCAGTAACCTGAGGGGGAGGTACATGGTCAGCCAAAACACACCCTGGACCATTACAGTAATGCCGCTAGCCACTGCATTACAACACACGCAGGCATATACACACACACGCAGGCATATACACACACAGGCATATATACACACACGCAGGCATATACACTCACCCGCAGGCATATACACTCACCCGCAGGCATATACACACTCACGCAGGCATATACACACACACACGCAGGCATATACACACACACGCAGGCATGTACACACACAGGCATATACACTCACCCGCAGGCATATACACTCACCCGCAGGCATATACACACTCACGCAGGCATATACACACACACACGCAGGCATATACACACACACGCAGGCATATACACACACAGGCATATACACTCACCCGCAGGCATATACACTCACCCGCAGGCATATACACACTCACACAGGCATATACACACACACACGCAGGCATATACACACACACGCAGGCATATACACACACACGCAGGCATGTACACACACACGCAGGCATATATGTGACACCCCAGGGGTCTGGTTGCCACAGTGATAGAGATGTTATGTCTGAGAGCAGGTGGGAGGTCCTTTGGTCAGGGATCCTGTGCATGCCACACCTCCTGCCCAGTCTTGGGAGGGGAAGAACTTCCCCTATATAAACCCGGGGCTGAAGCAGGGTTAGGAGTCAAGGAGAGTAGAGACAAGAGACAGTCATAGGAAGAAACAGCTGGAGCTCAGTGGGAGCAATACTACTACGAGTCAGGGGCTGGCAGCTGCAGAGCTCGCCCTGACTGAGAAGCTTTCTTACCGGACCCGGCGTCCGAGGCTGTGGGGACTAACTCCTACCCAGCAGCAGAAGCCGACCGGCAGGGGATTTCAGGTCCTCAGGCCCAGAAACCCGAAGGCACGGTCACACGTGTGGGACCAGCACCGCCATCGTGGAGCGGAAGCCAATAGAAGGCCCCGAGTCACCGGCCATACGGGTGAGCACCACACAGTACACTCAGGGACGTGGGCTACTTATATCCGCTTCTAGCAAGGTAGCCAGAAGAGTACAGTCAGTTTGGGAGGCCTACAACTCCGCCTGGCCAGGGGAGATCCCATCTGCTCAAGGACTGACCAGGCCCCGTTCGCTAGCAAGTACTCCGGGAGGGTCTATCGTTGTTACCAGTAAAGACCCTGAATTACACCGCACCGTCTCTGAGTGGTTCCTGCTACCCCCATCTTCCACGTCGGCTGCCCTGAGGCCATACCCCTCCCGTTGGGGGTTATACTATCACGCTGCACAATTCTACACCGGCCTCAGCGGTCTGCCCTGCAGCGGCAGCTCCATAGCTGCAAATCAACGGGTGGCGTAGTCGACACTCAAATAACATCTATCAAGACTGCCACACACTGAGTCTGACTCCCTGGGCACGGACCGGGTCCCCGCCACTCGGAGACTACAACCCTCATCTGATCCGGTTCCGGGTAAGCCCCCGTGCGCGAGACGCTGCGCGACACAGCAGGCTCAGGGGCGCGTCATATACACACAGGCATATACACACACACGCAGGCATATACACACACACGCAGGCATATACACACACGCAGGCATATACACACACACGCAGGCATATACACACACACACGCAGAGATATACACACACGCAGGCATATACACACACACACAGGCATATACACACACATATGCAGGCATATGACTGCAGCCTTGTTTCCAATTCCAGGCCAGGTTGGAGAGTTGAACTGTAGAGGACGGTCACCGTCCACATATCCAGCCCCGGAGCCGGTATAAAAAAGCCCAGAGTCAGAGCAGGAGAGAAGCGGGGCTGCGCCGGTGCCAGTGCCACCACCCGGTCGGGAGCCGGTATTACTACAGGGGAGCAGGCCAGGGCAGATATGGAGCCGGCATGGGACCGTATCAGAAGCCCGGGAGCAGGGAGAGCAGAGCGAGACGACGGGTTCGGTGGCGCCGGCGTATCATAGGACGGCCCCGGAGCAGAGAGAAAGCACTGCAGAGCTCGGCCGCGGCCTATCAGAGGCCAGAAGAGAGCGGCGTCAATGTCACCTGACACCACACCACAGTCTGCCAGCCAGCGGGAAAGCAGAGCGCAGTGCGTGTCACCGCCCAGAAAGAATCCATCCTCTTAGTGTCAGGGACTCACGTGGTAAGTATGCTGCATGCACGTTACTACAGGCCCGCTGTCACCAATGAATGTGCCGTGCGCGTGACGCGCCCCCTGGGCCGTGGGGTACCCGGTGCCGGGCCGGTGGACGCTGGGGGAATTGTCACAGTGGCAGTGACCCGGTCCGTGACCCAGGGCGGTCAATGAAAAGGGGTTATGTATAGGGGATTTATAGAGTTCGTGATGCCACTTGTGGAAAGCGGCTAAGGGAGCCGCCGCTGAGGAGCAGTCCTCTGAAGCTGATGTTACTGCAGCAGGGATGGTGTGGCTCTCCACAGGAAGAGCTAGCTCCAGGGCAGTGTAGTTGATGTTGGTTGTGCTGGGTGTTGTAGTGCAAGGTTTGATGGCGCAGCAAGAAGCACAGAGGCAAGGAAGTGCAGTCCTCAGGGTCTTTACTCTCGGTTATTGCAGTCCAAGTTACAGACGTCAAAGTAACTTCCCGTGCCGTGCTGCGTTTACTCAGTGAGGGGCTCAGTCCACCCCCAGTTAACTCCGGAGTAAATAACAGGACCCCCTTCTGTGTCTTCTCTCTGGCATTCTCCCTGAACCTCATACTAAGTGTCCCATTTCAGTACCTGCGGGCCTTGGCGGGCAACGTCTGTTCCATCCCCTGGGTCCTCTATAGCTACCTTCCTGGTGAGACTGGTATGGATTGTTGGCTATAGGACATGAAATACTGCAGCCTCTGGATTCTAGTTAAGACGTACAGTCTTTCGCTAGCTGAGGGACCGGTCCCCTTTATGCAGCCTGACCCCTCCACCTCCCGGTAGATGCAGACGCACGGGTGGCATTCTGCATGGCCTGTACCCCTAGGGTCCTTTCCTCTGGTTCCTGGAGCCTTCCTGCTCCCTCTCCTCTCTTCTCTCCTTCCTCTCCAACTTGGGCCTCACTGTCTAGGCCCGCCTCTGGAGCAGAGCTCCAACAGAGACTGTTCCTGTCACTTTCCTCCTCTGACTAGTTTCTCTTTCTAAGATGGCTTCTCTACTTATATCTTCCTTCTATGTGCTCCCCTTAACTACTTCCTCCACCCACACCCACTATGTGGTTCCCCCTCTCTGGGTTCCCCCCACTCCAGCCAGGAAAGGGGCTCAGCAAGAAGCAGAGGCATCTTGCCCCTCCTGCTTGCCTGGAGTGGTGTGTGTTGGATGCAGGTGTTAGGGTCCTGAGCTGTACTCCTTCCTTACCTGAGAGTGAGATGCCACATCTATGGCTGAGATGCAACACCTCTGTGGTGACCGAACCCTCAGGGGCGCCACACGCGCGACGCTACATTTGATTCAGCCGCGCTTTTAAAGGGCCCACACTTTTAAAGGGCCCCCGCCACCAATTTTCTCACTCTCATATCTGGGCCCACCGGGAAATTTCACGATTTCCCGCCAGGCCAGACCGATCCTGACTCCATAGGAGATCATGAGCTGCTTGCCATCAAATTTGTGCTGGAGGAGTGGCGCTACCTGCTGGAAGAGGATTTGCACCCGGTGATCATCTACACAGATCACAAAAACCTGGCCTATTTACAAAACGCCCAGAGACTAAATCCGCGTCACGCCCAGTGGTCTCTGTTCTTTGCCAGTAAGTGTAGGGATAGTCCAGGTGGAAAGGAAAATAAAGCGGGAAATGTACTGTATTACTGAAGCTAGAAACGGAGGGTGCTGTGCCTGATACTGCGTGTGCCAATCTGATGTCCTTGAACTGTGAAGGAAACTTTTGTTGGTTAAAATGAATTGGATGTGCACTGAGTTGTGTACGGCTGTTCCTAAATATGGATTTAATGCCCCAAAGTTGTAGTCTACCTGATTATGTTTGCACAATGTTAATATTTTACTTTGCAGATAACGTACATTAGAATTCAGAACATACACACGTGGTCAAAATTGTTGATACTTCTCGTTTAATGAAAGAAAAACCCACAATGGTCACAGAAATAACTTGAATCTGACAAAAATAATAATAAATTAAAAATCTATGAAATTGAACAAAATGAAAGTCAGACATTGCTTTTCTGCTTCCACAAAATTTTAAAAAAATTAAACTCATGAAATAGACCTGGACAGAAATGATGGTACCCCTGAAAATAATGTGACAAAAGGGACATGCTAAATCAAATTGTGTCCACTAATTAGCATCACAGGTGTCTACAATCTTGTAATCAGTTAGTGGCCTGTATATAGGGCTACAGATACTCACTGTGCTGTTTAGTGACATGGTGTGTACCACACTCAACATGGACCAGAGGAAGCAAAGGAAAGAGTTGTCTCAGGAGACAATCATGTTAAGGGTAAAGGTTATAAGACCATCTCCAAGCAGCTTGATGTTCTCGTAACTACAGTTGCACATATTATTCAGAAATGTAAGATCCATGGGACTGTAGCCAACCTCCCTGGACTTAGCCGCAGGAGGAAAATTGATGAAAAATCAAAGAGACGGATAATATGAATGGTAACAAAAGAGCCCAGGATAACTTCTAAAGAGTGGACTTCATGGGAGACGACCATCATAAAAAAGCCAGACTGGAATTTGCCAAACTACATGTTGACAAGCCACAAATCTTCTAGGAGAATGTCCTATGGACAGATGAGACAAAAATGGAAATTTTTGGCAAGGCACATCAGCTCTATGTTCAGAGACGGAAAAATGAAGCATATCAAGAAAAGAACACTGTCCCTACTGTGAAACATGGAGGAGGCTCTGTTATGTTCTGGGGATGGTTTGCTGCATCTGACACAGGGTGTCTTGAATCTGTGCAGGGTACAATGAGATCTCAAGACTATCAAGGGATTCTGGAGAGAAATGTGCTGCCCAGTGTCTTGGTCTCAGTCGCAGGTCATGGGTCTTACAACAGGATAATGACCCAAAACACACAGCTAAAAACACCCAAGAATGGCTAAGAGAAAAACATTGGACTATTCTGAAGTGGCTTCTATGAGCCCTGACCTGATCCTATTGAGCATCTTTGGAAACAGCTGAAACAGTCTGGAAAAGGCAACCTTCAACCACGAGACAGCTGGAGCAGTTTGCTCATGAGGAGTCGGCCAAAATACCTGTCGAGAGATGCAGAAGTCTCATTGACAGTTACAGGAATCGTTTGATTGCAGTGATTGCCTCAAAAGGTTGTTCAACAAAATATTAAGTTAAGAAGAACCATCATTTCTGTCCAGGCCGAATTTATGAGTTTAATTTTTTTTTTAATTCTGTGGAAGCAGAAAAGCAATGTCTGACTGTCATTTGTTCATTTCAAAGATTTTAATTTATTATTACTAATAACTATTTTCAATCTGTCTTAGAGTTTCCTATAGCTTGTAACATGTCATAGATATAATTACATATATCTTTTCCCCCATGCACTTGCACTTTAGTCTATTTACATGTACGCACGTTCCATATACTTATTGTGTATTACAGTATTTGACGTTATATGGATCTACTATGTATACTGTATATCCATTTGATGTATCATCACTAATTTTATTATTCCTGCACTTTCTTTACTTTTCTATCATTAATAAATAAGTTTTCCTATAATTCAGTCTCACTCCTGTGCACTTATTTTTTATTATTATTTATTTTTTATTTATTATTTTTTCACTTTTAATATGGGACTTCTAGCACTTATATATCAATATGGTGATATAATATTTTTATTTGTGTATTCTTCTGAGTGTACATCCTCCTTTTTCCCCTCATTGATGGCATATGTCCACTTTATCACTGGGGTTCTGTTTATATAATATCACTTCTATCTTTTATCCCCATTTGGTTATTAATTAATTAATGATTTGCACTGTTTTCATTCTCATACACCTTTCTATGATTATATTGACTCGCCCAGGGGGGATATAGGAGAGACTCGGTACCCGGGCCTTAACCTTCTGTGGGATGTCACAGCAGTCGACTCCCGGGCCCGTACCCTGGGGTCACTCTTTAAAAGGGGTTTTGTTAACAGTTTTGTCTCGTGATGCCACCTGTCAGGGGGAATGACGGACACGCACACAGGGGGTTCGCTTCAGTACCTTTACTGGTGTTGACGGCAGGTACAGTCCAGGGTACTTGATAGGAAGGGTGCACTTCTGGACTCTCCCCAGTGAGCAGGTATAAGGCCTCCTGATCCGTTTCTTCCTTCCTTTAAAGCTTCTGGCCAACCTGGAACTAGGCCTAGCTTTTATGCTGTTTCACTCTCTCACCTGTCTGCTTATAGTAGAACTTTTCTTTGGCTACCACTATCCCTGGACGCTGGGGCCTTCGTGGTTCCTAGTTCTGTAAAATGATAGTAGCTTCAGGTGAACCAGGGGTCTGGAATCCCCCTGGTATGCCTGTTGTCGCTACTGAGTATAGAGGACCCTATAGGCGCGGACCCGGTGTCTGGCTTGTGTTCTGGGGTGAGCTTCAGATGCTCCTCTGCCCCCTTAACTCCTCTCTTCTTGCCTCGGCCACACTCGGGGCCCTCAACACAGCAGCAGACGTGCTGCTTCTTCACTGCTCTAAAGTGTCAGCACACTCTCTCTACCTAACTTCACCCTCCAGTATATATATCCCTAACAGGGCTCCCTCTGGTGGTATGAGGTGGAAGGGTGGAGGTGTCTGTGTGTAGTAAGGGCCTCTTGTGGAGAAGTCCGTCCTTGCATCCTTTTGGAACACGTCTTCGGCCACGTCAAACGGGTTTTTGTTCAGTGGTCTTTGACATAAAACCAATAGGGGGCACTTTAATAAGTGCAACTATTTACAAGGGACAGTTCTTTGGTTATTCACCGTCCATAACCTACAGTCTTTATACCCTCACGGGTAACTAAATGCACACATGTATTTTTCAGTTCACACACAAAAACAAATTTTACATTTTCCTTCTGTACCCTTACGGGTATCTATTTACACTGTAGGCATTTTGTACCTTATTCCCTATACCTGGTAGGGATTTGGCCTTGTGTGCTGTGTGTGGATCTACGTAGCACTGGGGTGATACTGGTGTCTATGCATGCACTATCCGCTAACCTATCAGGTGTACGTGCGGGTAAGTTATAGAACTGCCTCAATCTCTCTATGGGACTGGCAAGTGCACTGTTTACTGAACCCTCAGGTTCTGCTTCAACTGGTGATCCTCCTCTTACTGGGGACTCTTCCTGTTCCTGAGCAGGTTCTTCTAGGGTGCTCACAGGCTCTTCTTGTGGTGGAGGTTCTTCTGGTGGCTGACAGAAGTGTATCACTGGTATGATTACTGCTCCATCGAGTTGAGGCCAGTCTGCAGGGAAGTCTCCTAGAACTGTATGAACTACATCTTCCTTGGGTTTTTCCGGTATTATAAGAGGTACTTCTTCCTCCTGTGTCTTCAGTAGACCTGGGCACAATTTAAAGTGGTCTCTTGAGACTGTTGTGGTTGTCCTACCTCCATCCTTGCTGATCAGGCAGGTTTTGGTGTTGTCAAATCTGGAATTTAACACGGTGTAGGGCTCTCTTTCCCACTGGTCATCGAGCTTGTGACCCCTTCTTTTCCGCTTTAGCACTATTTCTCCTGGTGCCAAGGGTTCTGCTGGTGCATGCTTGTTATACTGGCCTTCTTGTCTTTCCCTGACTTTGTTTAGGCTGTCTGCAACACAGGCCTGTACTCTCCTGTACTGCTCTTGCCGATTTGTGTCCCAGTCTTCAGTGGACATATCCGCAGCAGGTTCTACCACACCGAGATCCAGGTCCATGGGCAATTTTCCAGGTCTTGCTCTCATGAGGTACGCTGGGGTACAATTAGTATAACTCACAGGTATGTGGTTATACAGGTCCACTAGGTCAGGTAGCTTTTCTGGCCACTGGTTCCTCTCCTCCAAAGGTAGGGCTTTTAACAGGTCAATGACGATGTTATTCATTTTCTCACACATACCATTGGTTTGAGGATGATACGGTGTAGTCCAGATCTTCTTGTATCCGTACAGAGACAGAATTCTTTAAACAGCTTCAAAGGCAGGGCCTTGATCTGTTAGCACCTTGTCCGGGTATCCATGGGGCCTGCAGAAGAAGGCTTGGAACGTTCTTGCTGCAGTTTCTGCTGTCAGATCCTTGACAGGGGCCACAACCAGGAACCGGGAATAGTGATCCACCATGGTCAGTGCATAGGAATAGCCTGATCTGCTGGGTGACAGTTTGACGTGATCCAGAGCGACAATCTCCAGGGGTTGGGTTCTTTTGATGGACTGCAAGGGTGCTTTCTGACTTCCGTAGTCCTTCCTTCTGAGGCTACAGGGCCCACAATTCCAGCACCACCTTTCTATGGAACTCCGCATTCCAACCCAATAGAACCGGTCCTTCAGCAGGGTTTCCAGCTTCTTCCAGCCAAAGTGACCTGCTTGGTCATGGTAGGCTTCTAGCACCATCTGGATATCTGTCCTGGGTACTACAATCTGCCACACCATTTCATGGGTTCTGGGGTTGACGTACCTTCTGCACAGCTTTTCTCTGTAGATGAACAGCCGGCTTCTCTCATTCCACAGGTGTTTGGCTTGTGAAGGAGCATCCTTCTCCAGGTGAGAACCTTCTTGGGTTATCAGTCCTTTGATGAAGATGACAACCGGGTCACTGTCCTGGGTCTCCTTCCAGCTGTGATGAGGTAGAGGGTTTGGCGTCCTACCATGACATCTTCTGGAGGCGTGTTGCTCGTGGACCATTCCATTTCTGTGGAAAGCAGGTAATTCAATTTCTTCTAGGTCATCCACTTCATCCTCAGTGTCCGACTGGTGGGGCATTCTTGACAGGGCATCAGCATTAGTGTTCTTGTGACCTGCCCGGTACTTGATTGTGAACTGGTAATGCGACAATTTGGCCACCCAACGCTGTTCCATGGCTCCCAACCTGGCTGTCTCCAGGTGTGTCAAGGGGTTATTATCGGTAAAGGCTGTAAATTTAGTTGAGGCTAGGTAATGTTTGAATCTTTTAGTGATAGCCCAGACCAAAGCCAGGAACTCCAGCTTAAAGGAACTGTAATTCTCTGGGTTCCTCTCAGTAGGGCGAAGCTTCCTACTGGCATAGGCAATTACCTTTTCTCTGCTGTTTTGCTTCTAGGACAACACAGCTCCCAGTCCCTTGTTGCTGGCATCTGTGTATAACAGAAAGGGTTGACTGTAGTCGGGGTAAGCTTGGATCTCCTCCCCGGTTAGAGTCTCCTTCATCAATGCAAAGGACTCAGTCTGTTCTTTGCCCCACTGGAATGGGGGACTTTTACCTCTTTTGGACTGTTCTACTAGGAGATCTTGTAAAGGTGCTGCCTTTTTGGTGTAGTCCTTAATGAACCTCCTGTAGTACCCGACCGGTCCCAGAAATTGACATACTTCTTTGATGTTCCTTGGTTCAGGCCACTTCTGGATGGCAGTGACCTTCTCTGGGTCTGGTGCTTCCCCCTCTGAGCAGACTACGAGTCCCAGGTACTGAACCTTCCGTTTGAGCAGGTGGCACTTGGAAGGTTTTAGTTTCATCCCATACCGGGACAATGCCTCAAATACCTCCGCCAGGTGCTTTAGATGGTCTTCATACGTCCTCGAGTACACGATAACGTCATCCAGGTATAGCAGCACTGTCTCGAAGTTCCGGTGTCCCAAGCAACACTCCATCAACCTTCCGAGTGCGTTGCAGAGTCCAAACGGCATGCTCTTGAATTTGCATAATCCCATCGGGGTGGTGAAGGCTGTCTTCTCCCGGTCTTCCTCAGCGACAGAAACTTGCGAGTACCCGCTAGTGAGATCCAATGTAGAGAAATAATTGGCAGATTTCAGTGCAGCCAGGGATTCCTCTATACGGGGAAAAGGGTATGCATCTTTATGTGTTATTTGATTAATTTGTCTATAATTTACACACATCCTCATGCTACCGTCCTTCTTTCTGACCAGGACTAGGGGAGCTGCCCAGGGGCTACAGATTTCCCTTACTACCCCTGCCTTTTTCATGTCATGCAACATTTCTTTTGCTTTTTGGTAGTGTGCTGGTGGTATGGGTCTGTAACGCTCCTTAATGGGTGGATGGTTACCTATGGGTATGTGGTGTTGTACCCCTTTGACCCTTCCAAAATCAAGTGGGTGTTTACTAAACACCTGTTCGTATTCCTGAACCACTCTGTAAACACCGTGTTTTTGATGGACAGGAGTGGCGTCAGTTCCAACATGGAGCTGTTGACACCATTCCTCCAGCTGAGTTTCGGAGTCATTGTCTTCCACCGTATCTGGTGGGGTAAAGGATTCCATGGTGTGTATGGCATTATTATTCACAGTATACAGTCTGGCAACAGTGGCGTATCTTGGAAATTTGACTTCCTCCTCCCCACAATTTAGGAGGCGTACAGGTACCCTCCCATTGCACACATCAACTACCCCTCTAGCAGTTAGGAGTCTAGGTCTGTCTGTGCTCTGAGTTTACAGGCTCTACTACCGCCTGGCAGTTTTGTCCCTTGAGACCTATTGCTGCCTTACACCAAATCAGCATTTCACTCATTGGGGGAATCACAATGGGTATCAGGTCTGGTAATGTACAGGTGACATTACCAATCTCACCACCTGTTAGCTTTACCTTTTGCTGGTACAGGAGGGCTCGAATCTCTCTCTGGAGCACCTTCCTCTGCCCCGGTTTGGCAGTGTCAGCAATCTGTTTGAGTAAAAACAACACTTCTCCCAAACAGTTACCAACAACATTTGTGCCAAGTATCATATATGGGTTTGTATCACCAGGGTTAGACTCTATTACAATCAGTCCTTGGTCCTTTAGTTCCACCCTTCCCACCTTCACTGTCACATCCTTAACCCCGACTAGGTTCAGAGGAAGGCCATTGGAGGCATACACAGAGAGGTTTGGGGCTGGCGGGCGGAGTTCATCTATGGACCAGTACCTTTTGTAAAGAACGTCAGGTATGATGGTTACCTGTGACCCGGTGTCTAGTAGTGCAGGTGTTGCGATGCCGTCCAGCACAATGGACAGGAAAGGCCTTCCTCCTACAAACCGGTAGTACCAGCTCAATGGGCCTGGTTGATCTACTCCTCGGTGTCGGCCCTTGGCCCCAGGGTTTGCCCATTTAAAGGACAGATCCGTGTGATGTGGCCTGCCTTGTGGCAACGGTAGAAGATGAGTTCTCCTGGAGGGCGACGTCGGTCGGTTGGCCTCCCACGGGGTGGCATTGTCCTCCTTCTTCTCCTCATCCAGGGGACATCCTCAGGGCTGTCGGCGAGTAGGATCCTTCCTTCTGGCTCGGGCTCCGTCTGTAGCTGCAGGGCGCTTAGGACAGTGGCCAGGGTTTTACTTAGCTGACACACTTCAGAGCGCAGGATGTCCAGCTCGCTAGAGGAAGCTGCTTGCACTTTTGCCTCAGCCGCTAATGAAGGGGCAGTGAGTGCTGTGGGCATTGGGGTGGCCCCTCCCTGGTAACGCTGTATAGCAGTATCTGATGTTTCCAGGGGCTGAAGGCCTTTAATAGCCATGTCCTTCAGGGCGTCAAAGGTGGCATTTGGATGATCTAAGGCCCTCCCCCGTACAGTTCTGCTCTCCTCCTGGGACCTTAACCCCCGGATGAATTGTTCTATCAGCACTTTGTCTTCATCATGTATGCTGACTGGGCTTATCTGTTTCAGGGCCTGCAGGGCCTCTTGTAAACGCCATGCATAGTCCCGGATGCTGTCCTCAGATTTCTGGGTACAGTGGTAGAATCTCATCCGAAGATCTGTCTCAGTGCGGTTTTCAAAGACAGTTTGCAGCCTCTTAAATATAATAGATACTGATTACTGGTCTGCGGACGGCCAGGTTTCAACTTCCCGCTCTGCGGCACCAGTCAATTGTCCCAGCACAACAGCGGCTCTCTGTTTACCAGTCATTGAGTACATGTCCAATACACCACATATTTTCCTTTTGAACCCAGACAGGGTGTCTGGTTTGCCGTCATGCTGGAGAAGCCATTTCGCTCCAGGGACGCACGGCAGGGCCATGGGTATCACTGGAGTCACGACCCCTGCTGGTGGGGCGGCCGCTCCGGCCTGAGCAGCGCCGGGCGCGAGTTGAGCATCGATAGCGTTAACTGGTGCTCCGGCGTCTTGCTGGTCGTCGGCCATGGTTGTGCCCCCCTAGTAAACCGTAGCCTACTTTCTTTACTTTTATCAGGTAGGCCGCAGCTCCGCAGATCACGGTCTCCTTCCAGGACCTGACGCTTCCTGTTGCTGCATCAGAGCGCGAGGTGGGGCTTGAGCTTCGCGCGCTACCAACAGTTACGCCTCTCTGGTTCCCGTGGTTACGCCATTCTTCTTCCCGCGCGGCGACGCGGTAATAGCTGCGATGTTCACCACAGTTAAAACACAGTTCAAATACGGCATACAGTACCCGGTGGCAACGGGCATGAAATCCTGTTCGTGACACCAGGAAGAATGTGACTCGCCCAGGGGACATGTAGGGGAGACTCGGTACCTGGGCCTTGACCTTCTGTGGGATGTCACGGCAGTCGGCTCCCGGGCCCGTACCCTGGGGTCACTCTTTAAAAGGGGTTTTGTTAACAGTTTTGTCTCTTGACGCCACCTGTGGTTCCCGGTAATGGGTACCGGCACTGCTGCAAACCTCCGGGGGTGATGGGATGGCAGCTGGGATGTTTCTGCTCCCCATAGGCGGAGCGGGACCCCGGGGCAGGCTTGATGGAAGGGATGCAGATGAGAGGTGGCCCGGTCGGGTCAGGGGGAATGACGGATACGCACACAGGGGGTTCGCTTCAGTACCTTTACTGGTGTTGACGGCAGGTACAGTCCAGGGTACTTGATAGGAAGGGTGTACTTCTGGATTCTCCCCATTGAGTGGGTATAAGGCCTCCTGATCCGTTTCTTCCTTCCTCTAAAGCTTCTGGCCAGCCTGGAACTAGGCCTAGCTTTTATGCTGTTTCACTCTCTCACCTGTCTGCTTGTAGTAGAACTTTTCTTTGGATACCACTATCCCTGGACGCTGGGGCCTTCGTGGTTCCTAGTTCTGTAAAATGATGGTAGCTTCAGGTGAACCAGGGGTCTGGAATCCTCCTGGTATGCCGGTTGTCCCTACTGGGTATAGAGGACCCTGTAAGTTCGGACCCGGTGTCCGGCTTGTGTCCTGGGGTGAGCTTCAGATGCTCCACTGCCCCCTTAACTCTTCTCTCCTCTCTCTTTGCCTTGGCCACACTCGGGGCCCTCAACACAGCAGCAGACGTGCTGCTTCTTCACTGCTCTAAAGTGTCAGCACACTCTCTCTACCTAACTATCAAGGGACGACCATCATGACACTTCCTTGCTTCCTTTATGACTGAAGTATTGATTAATGGCTCTATGCTGGGGAGATCTTATGATGTGCTTATCCTTACTTGGATTTGGTGCATCTCTTTCCATACTGCGGTTAGCTTTCCCGTGGTGTGCGCTTTCGGTTGCGGGCCGAATTAGGTTGCCGTGGTGACGCGTCCTCCAACGTCACTTCTCCCCTCCTCACGGGCTGACGCGTCGGCCGGTGGGCGGGGCCTGGTGACGTGGCACGCTGCTGCCGCTGCTTTCGTTCTGTTGCGGTTTCCAGAAGCGCCGATGCAGCCACACGTGAGTACACTGAGCACGGCTCAATATAGGGGAGCTTCCCTACCCCCTATGTATCCTTCCCCCCAAAGAAGCGGAACGTGAAACGCGCGTTGGGGTTGTCCTTTTTCTCACAGTCACCAGGTTGCATTGCCTGTTCCCTCCACTCCTTATATACCTGCCGTGTTATGATGTATTATGTCTGCTTTATGTTGAATGGATCTCTCTTGACACAAGTCTATATTGCATTTTAACCAGCACTCAGCTATATGTCTTCTCGCCATAACTTCTGGTCTTCCTAGGGTTTTTGTGGTAGTGTTACCATATTGAGTTTTATTCTTTTTTCCTTAAAGGTTATATACAACACTATCTGTGGACTTTTTTCCTCATATATATTGCATGCAACACTTTATAGCCTCTAATGATAAAGTATTCACTTGACAGGTTTTCATACCGTTGAGTTTATTTGTGTGACTCTATATCTTGGGTCCTCACTATCACTAATTGCTGTATTATTATTATTTTTTCTATTGCCTGCGACACTTTACAGGCCTTCTATGTGACGCGCCCCCTGGGCCGCTGTGTGGGGGAATACCCAGAGCCGGGTCTCTGTGTAATGCTAGGGGTTATAGTCTCCGTGGCGGCGACCCAGTCCCGTGGCTCAGGGTGGTCAAACCAGTGGCGGATCTGTTTACTTGGTTTTTAATGTTGAAATGTCCGACTACGCCACCCGTGGATTGCAGTCACTGAGAACCGTCGCTGCAGGGCAGACCGCTGAGGCTGATGTTGTGTGCGCAGCAGAGGGTAGTATAACTCCCCATGGGAGGAGAATAGCCTCAGGGCAGCATGTGTAGATGGTGAAGGTCACGGTGCATGGGCGCAGCAGAAATGACTCAGAGTCCGTGCAGTGCAGTTCAGGGTCTTTACTGTTGGTAATGAAGAAGGCCCTGCGGGGAGTACTGGCTAACATTAGAGGCCTGGTCAGTCTGTGAGCGAACAAGAGTCCCCCTGGCCAGGTGGAGGTGTAGGCCTTCCCGTCTGACTGCACTCTTCCTGGCTACCCTGCTGTAGTCGTGTGGTAGCCCACGTCCCTGAGTGTACCATGTGGTGCTCACCTGTATGGCTGGTGACTTGGGGCCTTTGGTACCTTCCGCTCCTCGATGGCGGTGCCGGTCCCTTGCTTGTGACTGAGCCTCCGGGCTTTCTATGGCCAGAGGACCTGGAATCCCCTGCCAGGTGGTTTCTGCTGCTGGATGTGAATATCCTCACAGCCTCGGACTCCGGTGTCCGGTTCTCTGCGTCTTCAGCCAGGACGAGCTCAGCTTGCTCCTGTCCCTGGTCTTCAGCTCCTGGCTCCTACAGAGCTCCTTGCTGCTCTGTCCCTGTCTCTGGAACTACTCACTAACCCCGCCCCAGATCCAGTTTATAAAGGGCAGGTTCCTCCCCTCCCTGGACTGAGGCAGGAGGCGTTGCATGCAAATGTGCTCCTGACCAGGAAAACCCATGCTCGCTCTCAGACATGGTATTTCTACCACTGTGGCAACCAGACCCCCTGGGGTGCCACATATGCCTCTATATTATCCTTGTATGTGCTGATACCTATTACCTCGCTCACACTCTCGGTCATACTCCCAACCTACTGACTGTGGGATCCTTCTATTTACTTCTCCTTTTTTAGTACTGTGTTTTTTACTGACTGTTTTAATGAATTTAACCGCTTCCCGACCGCCCACTGTACATAAACGTCGGCGCTGCCTGGGCTCTGTGCAGCACTGACGTTTATGAACGGTCGGTGGTCCCGCAGCCCTCAGGACCCCCAGGGTCCTGCAAGTGCTACGGTTGCGGTTCAGAGCGACAGCTCTGACAGGGGACATCATCGGGACCTGATTGGATCAGGTCCCAATGATGTTAACCCTTTCCTATCTTCTATATGCCGAAATCTATAGTGATCGCAGCTAATAGAAGATAGTGAGAGGAGAGGGGGTCGTCCACTTACCTCTCCGACGGCCCCCTGATGCCTTCCAGGACCTGCCGTTCTTCTGGCAGCTGGAGGTCAGTCTGCAGCTGAAGCCTAGCAGGAGAGAGACAGTGTGAAACTGTCAGCAAACTTCTCATGCAATGTAATACATGTCTTGGAAACGGCGCGCGAATTTGTTTAATTTGTTTATCCTAGGGTATCACAAGAAAGAAGACAGACATCAAGTCAGCAGGGACAAGGAGCAGCATGGCAGATGTGACAACCTACATGGTGAGCTGCAACATGTGCTACATGTTCACAGATCGACCAGAAGCTGAAACCAACTTCACCTGCCAGAAGTGTAGACTACTGGCTCTTTTAGAAGAAAAGGTGCGGGGGCTGGAAGAAAGAATTGCGACATTAAAACTCATCAAGGAAAATGAAGACTTCCTGGACAGAACAGAAGCGTCACTACTGGTCACAGAAAGTGAAGGAAGCGTCAGAGAACCTCCAGAGGCAGACAAGTGGAGGCAAGTGACCAAAAGAAGCAAGAAGACCATGGAGACACCACCAACCACACAACTGAGAAACAGATTCCAAGGACTTGTGGAGGATGAAGATGACACACCTAAGGATGAGGAACTATCAGCAAGCAAAAAAGAAAAGAGCACCCAGAAACACCCAGAAGCGACAAGAAAAAGGACAGCCAAGAAGGGAAGAAGAGTGGTGGTGGTGGGAGACTCACTACTGAGAGGAACAGAAGCAGCTATCTGCAGACCGGACATAACCGCAAGAGAAGTATGCTGCCTCCCAGGGGCTAAGATCAAGGATGTTACCAATAGGATACCGAAGCTCATCAGTTCCAAGGATGTCCACCCATTTCTTCTGATACATGTTGGCACCAATGACACGGCAAAGAAGGACCTACCGACAATCTGCAAGGACTTTGAAGCATTGGGGAAGAAAATAAAAGAACTGGATGCGCAGGTAGTTTTTTCTTCTATCCTTCCAGTAGACGGGCATGGCGTCAGGAGATGGAACAGGATCCTTGATGTGAACAACTGGCTGAGACGATGGTGCAGACAACAAGGATTTGGATTCCTGGACCACGGTGTGAATTACCTCTATGACGGACTCCTTGCTCGAGACGGACTACACCTCAACAAACCCGGGAAACACACATTCGCCAGGAGACTCGCAACACTCATCAGGAGGGCGCTAAACTAGAAGAAGAGGGGGTGGGAAGAAAAACGCCGGACATGAACATGCAGCCAGAGAACATACTAATGAAAGATATGAAGTGCGACAAAGACGGTCCAAGACAAGATACGTGGAAAGGAGGTAGGAAAATTTCTAATACAATCCACAGGGAGAAGATTGGAACAAAACAAAATCGTGTAAACTGCGTGCTAGCAAATGCCAGGAGCCTGACAAACAAGATGGATGAACTGGAAGCAGAAATATCTACAGGTAACTATGACATAGTGGGAATAACCGAGACATGGTTAGATGAAAGCTATGACTGGGCAGTTAACTTACAGGGATACAGTCTGTTTAGAAGGGATCGAAGAAGTCGGAAAGGGGCTGGAGTCTGTCTATATGTAAAGACGTGTCTAAAGCCTACAATACGGGAGGATGTATGGGAGGGAAATGAGGAGGTCGAGTCCTTATGGGTGGAGATACATGGGGCAAAAACAATAATAAAATTATCATAGGAGTCTGTTATAAACCACCAAATATAGCAGAAGCCACGGAAAGTCTATTAATGAGACAAATAGACGAAGTAGCAAAAAATAACGAGGTGATTATTATGGGGGACTTCAACTACCCCGATATAGACTGGGAAACCGAAAGCTGTAGATCTCAGAAAGGAAACAGGTTTCTGTCAATTATCAAAGACAATTATTTGTCACAACTTGTGCAGGAACCAACTAGAGGGACGGCCCTTTTAGACTTAATATTAACTAACAGGCCAGACAGAATAACTGAGGTGCAGGTCGGGGGACACCTGGGAAATAGTGACCACAACATTATACAATTCCACATGTGCTTCAGTAGGGTGCCCAGCAAGGGAGTCACAAAAACACTGAACTTCAGGAGGGCAAAGTTTGATCAGCTAAGAGATGCCCTTCACCTTATAGATTGGGATAGTATCTTTAGTAATAGGAGCACGGATAGAAAATGGGAAATTTTCAAAACAGTCCTACATAGTCACTGTAGAAGGTACATACCTTATGGGAATAAAAGGGCGAGGAATAGGAGGAAGCCAATGTGGCTAAATAAGGAGGTCAAGAGGGCAATGAAAAACAAAAAAAGGGCTTTCGGTAAACTTAAACAAGAAGGCAGCGAGGAAGCGCTAATATCTTATAGGGAAAAAAACAAAATCTGTAAGAAACAAATAAGAATAGCAAAAGAGGAGACAGAGAGACTAATTGCCAAGGAAAGTAAAACGAATCCCAAACTGTTCTTTAACTATATAAACAGTAAAAGGATTAAAACTGATGGCGTTGGCCCATTGAAAAATAACCTGGGTAAAATCATAGAGGACGATGAGGGTAAAGCAAACCTACTCAATAGCTTCTTCTCCACTGTTTTCACAAAAGAAAACAATTTATCGGAGGAAATGCAGAGTGATAAAGTAAACCCTCCGCTAAATATCACCCACCTAACCCAGGAGGAAGTTCAGAAACGCCTAAATAATATCAAAATAGACAAGTCACCAGGCCCAGATGGCATACACCCCCGGGTACTAAAAGAATTAAGTAATGTGATAGACAGACCGCTGTATCTTATATTCAAGCACTCTTTATGGACGGGACTGTCCCACTAGACTGGCGCCAAGCAAATGTGGTACCAATATTCAAAAAGGGGTCTAAAAGTGACCCTGGGAACTATAGACCAGTCAGCTTAATGTCTGTTGTGGGTAAATTGTTTGAAGGATTTCTTAGAGATGCTATTGTAGAATATCTTAATGATAATAACTGTCTAACTCCATATCAACATGGATTCATGAGGGATTGCTCCTGATGGCCTTCTACGAGGAGGTGAGCTCACAGCTGGACCGGGGAGAGTCAGTGGATGTTGTAGACCTTGACTTCTCCAAAGCGTTTGATACCGTGCCACACAAAAGGTTGGTATATAAAATGAGAATGCTTGGTCTGGGGGATAATGTGTGCAAGTGGGTAAATAGCTGGCTGAGTGATAGAAAGCAGAGGGTGGTTATCAATGGAGTAAGCTCAGGGTGTGTCAGGGTTACTAGCGGGGGGCCTCAAGGGTCTGTCTTGGGCCCTATATTATTTAATATATTTATTAATGATCTAGTGGAAGGGTTGCATAGTAAAATAGCAATATTTGCAGATGATACTGAACTTTGTAAAGTAGTTAATACAGATGAGGATAGGGCACAGCTACAGGAGCATTTAGATAAATTGGGGAGTTGGGCCAAAAAATGGCAAATGGGGTTCAATGCCGATAAATGTAAGGTCATGCACATGGGAAAGAAAAACAGCAGTCACTCATACATATTAAATGGGAAACCGTTGGGGAAATCTGACATGGAGAAGGACCTGGGCATCTTGGTTAATAGCAAATTAAATTGGAGTGCCCAGTGTCAGGCAGCAGCTGCGAAGGCAAATAGAGTCATGGCATGCATCAGAAGAGGAATAGGGGCATATGATGAGAACATTGTTCTTCCTCTGTATAAAGCGCTGGTAAGGCCGCACTTAGAATATTGTGCACAGTTCTGGGCCCCGGTGCTCTGGAAAGACATATTGGAGCTAGAGAGGGTACAAAGGAGGGCGACTAAGGTAATAAAGGGAATGGAGGGACTAGAATACCCAGAGAGGTTGTCAAAATTTGGCCTATTTACGTTGGAAAAGAGAAGGCTTAGGGGAGACCTCATAAACATGTATAAATACATCAGGGGGCAGTACAGAGATCTCTCCCATGACCTGTTTATACCAAGGATGGTGACAAAGACGAGGGGGCACACTATGCGTCTGGAGGAAAGGAGGTTCCTGCACCAGCATAGAAGGGGATTCTTTACGGTCAGAGCCGTGAGACTCTGGAACTCTCTGGGAGAGGAAGTGGTGATGTCCAACTCACTTAATGAGTTCAAGAGAGGCCTGGACGCCTTTCTTCAGAACAATAAAATTACATCTTATGCTTAGTTAATTAATCCAGGGATTTAATCTGACTGCCAGATTGGTGTCGGGAAGTGAATTTTTCCTCAAAGATGTAAATTGGCCTATACCGCATGGTTTTTTGTTTTTTTTGCCTTCCCCTGGATCAACACTGCGGAATAGCTGCAGTGCACAAGAAATAGGCTGAACTGGATGGACGCTTGTCTTTTTTCGGCCTTATAAACTATGTAACTATGTAACTATGTATTACATTGCATGAGAACAGTAATTAGAAAAATAAAAATTAATGTCCCATACAGGACTAAGTAAAAATGTAAAAAAAAGTCTAAAATATGTTTTCAAACTGTTAAAAAAAATCACAAAATAAATAAAAATAAATAAATAAAATATTAAACCAATAAATCCGTATATTTATGCAAAAACAAAAAGAGTACACATATCTGGTATCGTCGCATCCGAAACAACCCAATCTATAAAACTGTCACACTAATTAACTCCTTCTGTGCACACCGTAATAAAAATAAATAAAAAACGGAGCAAAAAACTATGCTTTTTCATCATATTGGCAAACAAAAAGTGGAAAAAAATGTGATCAAATATCAAAATGGAAATAAAAATGGTACCGCTGAAAACATCATCTTGTTCCACAAAAAAAAGCCGCCATACAGCTTCATAAGCCAAAAGATAAAAAAGTTATAGCTCTCAGAATAAAGCGATGCAGAAAAAATATTTTTTCTATAAAATTGTTTTATTGTGTAAAAGAGCCAAAACATAAAAAAATATACAGTAAGTGTAGTATCGCTGTAAATGTACTGACCCGAAGAATAAGGCTGCCTTATCACTTTTACCACACGCAGAACGGCATAAAAAAAAACTCAAAAAACAATTCCTGAAATCCTGGAATCAAAAAATTTCACGTACCCAAAAATGGTACCAATAAAAATGGCAACTCGTCCCGCAAAAAACAAGCCATCACATGACTCTGTCGGCCAAAATATGAAAAAATTATAGCGCTCAAAATATGGCGATGCAAAAACTAGATTTTGCAAAAAAAAGCGTCTTTTAGTGTGTGACAGCTGTCAGTCATAAAAACCCGATATAAATCTGGTATCTCTGTAATCGCACCGACCCGAAAAATAAACTTATCACTTATACCGCACGAGGAACGGCGTAAAAAAAAAATAAAATAAATAAAACCAATTCTTCACCTGCTACTGATTTGTTTATTATGTCTCCCAAAGATCCCAGTAAGGCTCTGCTCACATTTATCTTGCGCTCTACGCTGAGCACTTACACCAGAGTTTCCGTGTAAATCTCTGAAATACGTGATTCAGCCGGAACCCATGACGGAAGATTCCCTGTAATGAGGCAGATATAGGCCACTCTGGATGCCATCTGGCCTGGGATCCCACGGTGTCATTTTTTTTAGGCGTGCATAAAAGTGCGGTTGACCACAGTTTTGTGCACTTCTGAAAAAAAGGACACCGCTAAACAGAGGCCAGACGGAGTCCAGAGTAACTCTGCTGCCTCATTATAGTGAATGGATCCCGCAGGGGTTTCATCTGAATTACATCACTTGGAAATTTAAATGGAAACCCCGATGTAAGTGCTCAGCCTAGAGCGGCGGATAAATGTTATGTAAAATGTTCCCAATAAAAGCTTCAACTCAGTCCTCAAAAAAAGCTAGTCCCCCACTCAGGACCGTCATCTGTTAAAAATATAAGGGACTTCCAAGTTACTGGTAGCAGAAAGGCTCTGGAAAAGTGAAATGGCCCTTGCCCCCCAAAAGAAATTCAGAAAATTTTGTGCTCCCAAATCCAAATGCCTATTCTACAATAATTTGTTCTTCAATTGTCAAATAGCGCACCGTCCCCCCCAGATCTCGCCGTATGGCTGAGCGGTACAATACAGCCACATATGGGGTATTGCCACTTTTGGAAGAAATTGTGTGACGCATTTCGGCACCATTTTTACCCATTGCCCTGTGTGAAAATGTAAAATCTGAGGGTAAAATATTTTTTTGTGGTAAAAATACAATTATGTTTTCTTCACTGTCCAATGGTATAAATGTAAAAATTAAAAAATACTCACTACTTCCCTAGATGAATTCCTTGAGAGGTGTAGTTTCCAAAATGGGGTCACTTGTGGGGGTTTCCACTGTTTAGGCACATCAGGGGCTCCCCAAACGCAACATGGCGTCTTCTAATTATTCAAACAAATTTTACTTTAAAAAAGTCTAATGGCGCTCCTTCCCTTCCGAACCCTGCAGTGCGCCCAAACAGTGGTTTTCCCTCACATATGGGGTATCAGCGCGCTAATGAGAAATTGCACTACAAATTGTGTATTCCATTTTTTCCTGTTACCCCTGTGAAAATAAAAAAATTGGGTCTAAACTAACATTTTTGTGAAAAAAAGTTAAATGTTCATTGTTTTCTTCCACATTCCAAAAATTCCCATGAAACACCTGAAGGGTTAATAAACTTCTTGAATGTGGTTTTGAGCACCTTGAGGGGTGCAGTTTTTAGAATGGTGTCACTTTTGGGTATTTTCTGTCATAAAGACCCCTCAAAGTCACTTCAAATAAGATGTGGTCCCTAAAAAAATGTTTTTGTAAATTTTGCTGGAAAAATGAGAAATCGCTGGTCAACTTTTAACCCTTATAGCTTCCTAACAGAAAAAAATTTGGGTTCTAAAATTGTGCTGATGTAAAGTAGACATGTGGGAAATGTTATTTATTAACTCTTTTGTGTGACATATCTCTCTGATTTAAGAGCATGAAAATTCAAAGTTTGAAAATTGCGAAATGTTCAAAATTTTCACCAAATTTCTGATTTTTTCACAAATAAACGCAAGTGATATCGAAGAAATTTTACCACAATCATGAAGTACAATAAGTCACGAAAAAACAGTCTCAGAATCAGGGGGATCCGTTGAAGTGTTCCAGAGTAATTACTTCATAAAGTGACAGTGGTCAGAATTGAAAAAATTGGCCTTGTCACGATGGCAAAAACAGGCTCTGGGGCGAAGTGGTTAAATAAATATTGATTTTATTGGCATCTATGCTTCATTTATCTTGATTGGATTGCTTTAAGACTGAAGTATTGCATTGAATAGACCCCTTTACGCCTTTGGATTAAAATGTGATATGTTGCAGTTGTGCAAAGTACTTATGCAAAAGACATGTAAATTCTACGTGTGACGAATGCAAACAGTAAATTTAGCACCGTGAACCTTATTTACCATTTTATATAGAAAAAAATGAACTTTTTTTTTTAAATATATTTACATACAGTTTGATGTGATTAGTGATAGTTTACAGTTATATAAAGATTATTTTTTTTATGTGCAAATGTGCAATATGCATGAATATTGCAATAAGGCCATGTAACATTTTTTGATACAAAAGAAAAATAAAAATTAAGTTTTTGATTTAATTTTTCATTTGTTTATGGACAACCATGTTCACATACAGTATAATAATGCAACAGGTATTCAAAGAAAACACTTAAATTAGCTAAAAATCAAGACTTTAATATGTCCGGTGAAAAATGACCAGAACATTATAAGTGTATAGTAGACCCGAACAGAACAGCGGGGTTAAGTCAAAAAAATTTTGAGGAACTCGGAATTTGTTTTACATTTTTTAGACTTTTTAAGTTTGGCTGCAGTGGCACAGAGAACGCGGACTCAGTGGTACAATAAAACAAGTTGTTTATTAACTATTTACAAAATTATTCAATGATATATCAATGACAATACAGACAGTGTAGAGCGATCTCTGCGCTCTCTCTCTGTCTCGTGCTTGTGGTCACCGTCTGGCCCTGTTTCTGGGCCTGGTTATCTGAACGATGCCCTATAAAATATCAAACCCAGCGCTACAGCACTAAGAAGTATGACACCAATAGCTTAGTTGTCGACTATATATCCTTGATTTTCCCTGATACAGGTAACCACTGTCTGTTAAGCTCACTAAACCTTGCGTGGCTCGGTTATACTCCTACTGAGCTTCACACCAAGAACATATACTGAGTACAATTACCACTGTAACATCAATATTCACATAAAGTATATGCAACATACATCGTGGTATGAATATTGGTATAAATGCACACTAACCTATAATAGTTAAAGATACACTGGACTGTCAGCCAATAGTGTCTGGGTTGAATCAGTATGGGCCTCCGTCAACCCGCTCTATTTTCCAATGGCAGTCGCCACCCCAGACCCTAACAGGTGCCCACACTACACTTTCCTGCAAGGATGAAAGTCTCGCACTGTGGGCCACAGTCAATTTCTTCTACCACAGACCTTCTGTCCTTGCCTCCAATTTCCAGAGAGACAACTCATGCTCCCTTCTGCTCACATAACCGAATTTCTGTCCTTCCAATTGGGTCTACGCTAACACGACCGAATTTCCATTTCTACAAAAGGGTCTGCGCTATCTGCTATCTTTAGCCTCGACAATCAGGATCTCCTAGCCTCTGTAAGTACTCTGCACCCCTTGCTTAATCCACTTCCAATACTGATCTTGTGTTTCTGGACACACTCATCACCTACGTCAGGCCTATCTCCCACAGGTGACTTGTTACAAGTCGGGGCGAAGACTGACTTCCTGGCTTTTGTATTTTTCTGCTGCAGATCACATGTCCCCTGTGCACCTAGCTCTGCTTTCCTCTCATTCAGCCTGCCTTCTGTCCCTTGGTTCCAATACCCTTTTAGGTTCCTACACCTATAGTCTCTGATCACTACATGGCAGCATCTGCCCACAAATACCTTACAGCTCATTTCTATTATATGAGTCACTCACTCTCCTTACATTCCTCCACTCTTTAAACTTACCATTACTTGGATGAGAAAGGTTACTTTTGCTCTAGACGCTCCTTGGCGGTGGTCTCAGAGTCGCCAATATCCAAACACACTCCTGTGTCTGCTGTATTACATACTGCCATATGAAATCATCTTCCGCATACCTCCTGGTACATTCAGCGTTGGTACATTCAGATCTGTGAAGTCCCTCCTGACCTGTCTCTTCTGGGACACTTAGGCCCTGAGACACTCTTCCTGTGATTTTGACCTCTAGCCTACCCTCTAAGCTAGCCCCGGTCATTCTCTCTTCATCAGACACATGTGGCGGTAGCATGTAAGGGTGCCGTACTCTCTCTGGTGCAACGTCTTCTCCTTTCGGGGTGTACTCTCGTGGTCACTCGATGAGGAACAGCCTCCCACGTGTAGTCCAATTTTCCCCAAGGGTGCTTCACTTGAACCAAAACTCGATTCCCCAGCTATAATGGTGCCTCCTGCACAGGAGTTACTACAGGATGCCTTTTCCCCTGGGGCTTCTGTACAATCTTAAATCTCAGTGTCTCTAACCGATGTTGGTGTTTCCACACCAAAGTTGTGGTGTTTATCTTCGTACAATCTTCCACTGGATCAAGCTCTAGCTCAGTAACCTCATTGCTGTTATGTCCAAACAGCAACGTGTAAGGCGTGTACCCTGTCGTGGCATGAACCTGGTTACTGTACAACTAGACCACTTCTGGTACAAATTCAGGCAATTTCATTTTCCTGTGTCACGGTGTAGGGGAATGCTGGTGAGGAAATAGCAGATACGGGCTGGGTGAGCAGGGAAAACTAATCTGTCCCTAGACTGGGAACCCTGAATAGCCCTGACCCCGAAGGTATCTCTGATGGTGAGAAGGTTCGGGTCTCCACCCAAAGCCCTAATTCCTTCACAAGCCCTGCACTAATTCCCCTAATCTCTCTCCTCAGAACAAAGGTACAGCAATCTCAAAGGAAAGGACTTCAGCGGCACAAACAAACAGGGCTGCACAGCACGGCTTCCAATATAGATTGAAACTCTATCAGCTGCACCACCTGGTGGAAGGAGAGGCTACTTAAACGCTAAGGGGAGTAGACTCACACAGAAACTCACATCCACCAAGACATGGCAATAGAATTGGCATTAATCCATGCAGTACAAGAGGGAATTTCACAGTTTAAGTTACAGCGGCATCTAGAATAGACCGCAGATACACAGTGCTAGACAGCGTGTGACATCCTGTCATCTTTCTGTTGTCCTCCACAATTCTCAGAATGTAGATAAAGTTATGTTGAAACGTTCACAGTCCCCATTTCCCTATGGGTGCTAGGGTGTAGTTCTGGAATTCTCAATGTTGTACAGTTGGTGCAATTCATCCATGACTTTTCCATGAAAACAGGCTCCTAGCTCAGAGTGAATTCTTTTTTGGACACCCGTATACCCACATGAAGTCATGACAGATGACACAGGCCGCTGACTCGGCTGTTTGATTCCCAGTGGGAGTCATGACTGCAAACTTTTTAAAATGATCCATCATCACCAGACAGTACAAACAACCATTATCGGAGCGGCTGATCATAAGATAGTCCACCATCAGCACTTCCAATGGGAAAGAAATCCTCTTCACCTATATAGATTTTCTGTGTTTAGGGGGTTTAGTCATCTCACCCTGATGGGATTTCCGGTAATCTTCTTTCACCACTCAATTTACTTGTGGCCAATGCAGAAACCGTTGTAGCCATTGGAAAGTTTTCTCTGTTCTGAAGTGGGTATCACTCTCATGGGCTTCCTTCTTCACTCTGGGCTTCATTCCTTGTGAAATCATTAGCAGATTACAATGAGGCAATCTGGGCTACTGCCCAGGGCCAAAGGCTCCAGGGTCCTTTGGCCATATTGTTCTCATTATAATGCTTTTTTTCACCACTGTCGGCAGTGCACATCTCCGGACAGGTAGCTTTCCTAAAGCTCAGCTGCCAGCAATTCACGATGGTTTACTGGCATCTACAAGGCTATGTGTGTATGTACTCTTAGGAATAACAGAATCTTTGGTCCTCTCCTCCACTTTTGACTGAGGTTGAGAGGATTAATTGGAGACATAGAACCGCTGTTCTCCACTTTGGAATCCAACCCTTCAGATATATGGTATATGATGTATAGTATTGATATACTAAAAATATCAATAATAATCAATTAAATCTAAAAGACATTAATCAATTTAAAATTTGTATTTATTTAGTTTAATTAAATCTTGCATGGAAGGATGAAGACGTGTTCTTGGAGAAGCCTTCAACTTTAGCATGTGTTTCTTGCTGGTCAGGAGGCCACGGGTAGATGGTTCAAATCCTTCCATACAGGTACAGCATTGATGGTGGACATGCTGTAGTTTCTTCAGGGCGCTAGATGTGGGGGTTTTCTGTCCCCGAGATGTCTAAGGTGCCCTGGTGACAGCAGGCAAAAATGCATCTTCCTCTGACAGCGCGAGCAGCTCTGGATAATCCACGCCGGCAGGATGATATCATCCGGCAGAAGATGGAACCTATGAGAAAAGATGTAAAACTAATGTAAGTAATGGGACTCCATATTAGAGGGTACTACTGTGGTGTCACTGTGGGAGAACGTTAGAGGAATCTCATCACACAGAGGGCAGGGATCTTTGCCAGTCATCATACATGTGACAATCCCACCACTGACAGATAACATCTGCTCCACATGACTTATCTCACTGACATCATACAACATGGAGATTATTGTCACACTTACCTCGCCTACTTTCCCCCTCTTCTACTTTCTCAGTTTTTTCTTGTCTTCTCAGTTTTAGAAAATATTTTCTTTTCTTCTGAACTGGAGATTCTAATCAAAAAGTCCGAAAAAAATATTAATTATAAACTTCTAAAATATTTTCTTTATATCTATATAGAGTTATGCAACTGATTAATATGCACCTGTAGCATTTCTGTGTGCTGCCATGTGGTGTCTCCAAGGAACTATGTCCCCTTATTATCATGACATTACTTGCAGCAAGCCACTGTGTTATTATATAATCAGTTAGATAATAATTCAATGCAACTTTAAAGAGGACCCGTCACTAGATCAAAAGTATCTGAGATTCACCATTATCTTATGTCTGCTGCTTCCCCGAGTATTCTGATATTTGTTTTGCTAAAATCCACCCTATGGTTGTAGAGATATGGGCATTTATATTTAGTGCTAATTTTTATGGTCTTTTCCAAGGGGGCATGGCTCACAATTTTATATTGCAGAGCAACCTAAAGACACGCCCCAGAGGATCCTGTGAGCACTGCCCTCTTGGAAAAGACGATAAAAATAAGCACTAAATAAGACCCGTAACTCAAAAAACTGAATACTCAGGGGAGCAACGGGAATAAAGTAAGTGATTTTTGGAGCCTTCATGTGCTGATTCACATTATAATTTTGGATTATAGGTTATAATTGGATGGCCTATAAACCTGTACATACCTGACAATGAGGACGAGGATGACTCGTTGTTTTTAACAGTGAAACACTGATTGTCTCCTTTAGTATTAGAAGAGGAAGACTCTTTCTGCCTGTTTGGTAGAAGAAAGACCAGTAAATTAAAAGTAAAAACAATAGAAAAAATGAAGAACACCTGTTTGTGAGGCCAATTAGGACAACCTAGAGGGGATACCCTGCCCAGGCCCTCAACTAGTAATATTGGCCTGAAATGAGCAGGAAATGAATGGCTGGTCACAATGATCAACTGTTATTGCAGTGTTATCACAAGCCAGATGCACAGAGGGGTGGTGGATGCTGGATTTAGATTTGTGTTACTCGTGTCTTGTATTTGGTTCTGAACATATATCAGAACTAAATCTCATAATAATAATAATCTACTCACATGTCTGAGTGTTTTTCACTGTTCTCTTGGGAACACTGTGGAGGTGACATAGGCTCTACATTGGTCATCATCCCGGTATTGATGATATTTAGCTAAAACACACGGAGAAAAATAAATTGATTTATTTTAAGCATTTTTGTAATTATAGGTTTTAGACATATTAGTAGCCACATACTTACTTTAGAAAACCTTTGATAAGATGATACAAAGTTTTTTATTTCTGGCCAGTCATTGTCCTCTCTTGTGTCCGCCTCATCTGAATTCATGTGTCTGCTACAACGAGCTACAAAGTACAAGTGTTATCAGAGATAATTAGTATAAGACCCGGTCAGACAGTCACCCTGTTATCACTAATAATGTTGAGAAGTTATTTTCACATAAAATGAAAGACAAGACACAAAGCAGTTTTCGGCAGATGACGTCTCATTTTACTTACTGATAAAGTAGCGGGTGTCCTCATCTGACTTTAGCTCAGGAACGAACAGGGGCTTCTGACTTAGAAGGTTGTCAAAGTCTAAGTGATGCAGAAATGGATGCATTTTGATCTCATTTGCTCCTCCTGGAAAAGGAAGACAAGAAAGAAAGTGATACAGTCATTTTTAGAGAAACTGCTCCATATCGGTACAGTTTATGTTAACCTGAACTGAAGATGTAACAGCAGACATGAAGGAAATGTACTGAAAGTCACAGCATGAAAAATGGGGAATGGATAAGTAAGTAGATTACTGAACCTCATGGACACAACCATTTGTCTGGTCACAGAGGTGTAATAAGTCATAATACTATTATAATATTACCTGTCCCAAGTCTATCTGCTGGATCTTTTCTGAGCAGCTGAGTGATGATGTCCTGAGCATCGGGTGGAGTAGAGTATTTATGATATGTCCAAATTAATTTATCTGTTATATAAAAAGCAAATATTATAGGAAATGAAACATTTTCATTAATTTTCATAAAAAATGTCCTTAATAAGGCTAGAAATTAAACCAGAAAACCAATGAAACCAAATAACAGTGACATCACAAGCATTCAGATTATTTTACTTACCCTCAAGGACACTGTGTAAAATATCTCTTTTTAAAGTCCCTCTAAATGGTGTACGTCCCAAAAGAAATTTATGTAGGGTGATCCCTACTGACCACCAATCAACGGGCCTTCCATAGCCTTTCCTTTGGATAATTTCTGGGGCCATGTAACTAAGGGTGCCAAAAGTCTGGAAACCAACAGAAGAATGAGATGATGATCAATAAATATAATTGCGTCAAATAACATTAGTGCAAATGTTTTATAGAGAAATTGTCAGAGAAGGAGAAAGAGATGAAATCTGTAAAGTGCAAGATCTTGTAAGTAAAGCCTACCTCTTCATCAAGGAACTCGCTGGTGATGTCTTCAGTTGAAGCCTTGTAGATATCTGAGCTTGGTCTCATGAGGCCGAGTTTTGAAACCCCAAAATCGGTGACCTTAATATGTCCTGTTGATGATATCAGGAGGCTGTGAAAGAAAGAAATGGTGTCAGACCCAAGTAATTACCCATAGACTGTACAAAAACTATAATTTTTTTCCCCTTTATTATACTACTGGGGTCACTTACTTGCCAGGCTTCAGGTCTCTGTGCACCACACCATAACTGTGCAGGTATTCCACAGCAAGAACCGTTTCCGCAATGTACATACGGGCCAGGGGGACTGGTAAAGGACCCCAGCGCTTTATAAGACTGGCACAGTCTCCTCCTATAGGAGAAAGCAAATATGACAGGTGAGGGTTTGTTTCAATGTAAATTACACATGATGAGGGTGAATATGAAATAAGTGGAAATATTGGGACAAGATGGCCTATATAGAGATATACTGTGTAATGTAGAGCGTATACTGTATACTACATGTAGCCATCCATGTGGGCACATTATGGTCATATATAGGTGCTAGGATTAAACAGACGTGGGCTGGATATAGATACAATTGATGTGACCTACCTGGTACATACTCCATGACCATACACAGATGAAGTTTAGTAGGAAAAGAGCAGAACATGGAGGCCACAAAGGGACAATCGGCGAATGCTGAGATGTCCCTCTCCAGGAAAGCCAATTCAAGCCTCTTTGGCTTTTTCAGGTTCTCCTTGTCCATTGTCTTCATAGCACAAATCTGGTTTGTGTCTTTATGGCGCACTAAGTGGACGGCCCTGGAGAGGAAGAAAATCCATGATTTATTACAAATTCTTATTAACAGTCCATCTATCGACTTCATCAAACGATCTCCTGTACTAATGGTTAATACTAGATGTGAGGCCATCACTATAAATCCATGTCTAGAAATGCATAAAATAATACTCCATAAATGATCATCAATGGAGGGTCCACATCCACGTCACATCCTAACTGACCTGACAGATAGATGTGGACAGTGATGTGGACTCCTGATTTCTCTATGGGAATATTACATGGGCAGGACACCAAGGCATCATCATAAGGAGCCCTGGGAAATAAATATTATACCAAAGTAAAGCTCACCCAAAGGCTCCACTGCTGATCAGTTTGATCGGTTTATAGTCGCTCTTACAAGGATTTCTCACTGGGTTCAATGATCCGATCAAGGCCTAAAAAGGAATAAGAAATGACATTAAGACAGAAAATGCAGGAGAATAAAAGCTCAAGATGCAGGAACGTCTCTCTTCTATATTATGTCCCCGCTGATTACACTGTAGAGAACGTGATACAAGCCGGACCCTCCACAGACCCCATTATATTATAAAGGGAAATCCCCCATACACACAAATCAATACTACAGGGAAGGATAAGGGACATCACACCGAGGGGGCAGGAAGAGTAACGCCATTATCACACATAATATGTCTGATCTACATGACGAACAGTGATATCCCATTGTCATATGGGATATAATATGGGATGTATAATTCACACCCGTCATCTGACGATATACAGACGTCCCTCTGATACTTACACTGGCAGATTCCTGGATGATCTCTGGTGTCTCACATAGTCCACCATCAGTATTTGCCGGCACAGTTATTCCTAAAATAATGAATAAACGTCATTTATTAAATGTCTATATCAGCACTTAATAACCAGAAGAAAAGGAAGCAAAAAAGTCAAATATCAAAAAACATAACAAATTTTATTGATTAATCAGAACAATTCATGATAAAAAAATAATAAGAGAATGTCAGACACAGAGAACGCTCTCTCTTTCAAACCAAGAACAACTGATCAAAATCACTTCAAAACCTATTCATAATGGTATTCATACAAGTTTGTGTCTGTTTAGAATGTAGAAGATATAGGAACAAGCTGTAGTCCTCAAAATAAATAAGACAAATAAAAAAGAGAAACCTGCACAGTCTGGGAGGGTGGGGAGCAAGACCCCGACATGTGTTTCGCATAGGCTTCTTCCAAGGGGTATTGAAGAAGTTTTGCGTAGGCTTCTTCCAGGGGGTGTGGAAGAAGGCTAGATGAAACGCGCATCAGGGGCTCACTCCCCACCCTCCCAGACCATGCAGGTTTCTCCTATTTATTTGCCTATTTATTTATCCAGAGGATGAAGAATAAATCCACATATTCTTTGCCGTTCTCAATAACGTAATATTTGAATGTAAAATATTAGATGATCGTCTTACCTTCTATCAGATCGGATTTTGGCCCTGGCTGACTGTTATCAGGGTCAGCAGCATTTAGGTTTTGCCCCTCTGCGGAGTCGCCTTTTGATGTTTCCTGATGGATATAAGATATACAATTAATATAACGTTTCTCAAACACTAGATTACCATATATATAAAGCGGGAAGGATTAAACCTGGATTTACTTGACAAGTTCAGTATTGGACGGACAATTCACGGCCGCTCTATCAAGCAAATTTACATTAATATTTAAGGGACTTGTATCTACAACTGTTCTCTAATAACTTCTATCAGAACTGCAGCATTTACAAGGAGGAAGATTGTGATGATGGAGTGAGACAGAGGTAGAAATACAAGCTCCGCACCGCTGAGTGCAGACTATCACCACCGAGGATGGAACCGCAGAGACAGGCCGCCATAGAATATCCTGTGTCTGCCTGGAGAGGAGAGAGGAAGGCCTCTACCATCATAAATCTGACCTTCTGCTATATGACTGGTAATCTGGAGAAGATCAGACAACAAGGACATGAGATGTAGAAGATGATGGATCCTTACCAGGCGCTCCAGTGAGTAGGCCGGATACTCCAGTACAAGCAGGACATTTTGGGCCAGTTGTTTAAAAAAGGCCAATTCTCCACTTTGGGATTTTTCTTCAGCCTATAAAGATGAAAATTAACAAGAAATGAAAATAATCAATAAACTTCATGAACATATATGGTATTGCCACATTTGTTAAAGTCTGATCTGATAGGTGTTTGGTATCAATAAAAATCTGAGTTCACTTCGCAAAAAAAGGCTTTACTTAGTCCTATCAACAGAAAAATTACAACGTTATGGGTCTCTGAATATAGTGACACAAAGAACCATTTCATCTCAATTGGAATTTTTTTCCCCTTGTTTCAATACAATGTATGGTAAATAGGATGGAGCCATTGAAAGCTGCAACTCATCCCAAAAAAACAAGCCCTCACATGTCTATGCCAATGGAGAAATAACAAAGTTATGGCTCTTGAAAGAAAGTGAGGAAAAAATGAGAGCGGAAAAAATTTTGTGGTCCATAAAGGGTTAACCAATCCTATTCCCTCCTCCCCCCGCATCCAGGACCTTCCCATCCCTAATTCAACTAACCCTTTAGATCCCACCCTCTCCTTTGTCATGTAGCCTGATTGCCCTGTTTTGACTCCAGGCTATTCTTATCTGGGTATTTGGCACAGGTTAAACTTAAACTTGTATTCCATTATTATTTTCCATTATTATTATATATAATTTGTGCAGATTGTCTGCTACTTACCTGCTGTACTAATGTCCAGATGTTCTGCTGTAAATGCTCAAGATATTCTGAGCTTATACAACCTTGGTGGTATTTGGTCAGGCAATCTCTCACAAGCTCCATAACCAGCCGGTAAGTGAAGCTGAGGACGCCATCGGGTAGTGGTAGCACAAAGTCAGGGTCATAGGTGGTAAGAATCCCCTGGAGTAGTGCTAACACCTGAAGTCTGTCTGGAGGAATTCCAGACATTTCCAGTAATCCAAGCGCGGTCAGTATATGACTAGCTATATGGCTTATCACACCGACAACAATGACACCGGAATGTCAAAGTGACAACAGGAGTGTAAACACTTGTAGAAGTAGTGATGGTTAATTGTGATGTCATAATGGAATCTTGTGTTCTAATCTTAAAGGGGCATCTTACCTTATAAGGAAGTTGCCTTGCAACCCTTAAGTAGGCAACAATATAGTACCAGATGCAGGCAAGGAGGAAAGCGCTATGGGTGCTTTACTCTTCTGATCAGTTAGAGTCTTTTTATGTAAGATAAATTATTTTTATCTGTTATACACAATAAAAATTATAGCGTTTTGTATCAATAAGAAATTCAGATTCCAGTGCTAACAGAAATATCTTTCTGTGGGAACAGGGCATGTGGGGCTGGGGCTGCATCCAACCCTGGCATATGAAGCACGCTGGCCCATGTTGCTCTGCCACAACCACTTCCAGAAATGGGGGTCTTTATTACAAATATGACCCTGCCTAACAGCTCATTTACATATTAAGAAAAAAGTGGATTTCTCTGATTAAGACATTCATCAAATCGTGGCTATCAACGCATCACTCTATTCAACTTTCTATGACCTGCATCTTTATGTAGACGGCTTATGAGGGTTGATCTTACTGACAGTTTCACTTTAATAGTGTGGCTCGAACCTCCTTATAATAATAGTGCCCCTTATGGGCCTCCTTATAATAATGATAATAATAGTGACTACCTGTTCTTTTTTATTAAAAATAATAATGCTCCCTCGAGCCGCTTTATAATAGTAATAATAATATTAATGATAAAAATATTAGATGACCCCACAAGGTTTAGGGAAAGTGTCACTGAATGCAGAAGCCGGGTCTAAGCTCCTAATAAACACTACCCACCTCCTGCCCTGCTGTGTTATTACAGGCTTTATTCCCCTTCAAGAGCGTCTATTAAATCTCCCTTCGTTATATCTATAGAAATCACATGAAGTAGTCATATAAGATAATTTAGATACTTTATTAAACACAGCACACAGAAAGCTTTTATAAAATATCACCTCCGCCCATAAAAACACCAATAGAATATTCCCGGGCAGTGTGGTTTAGATATATTCTTAAGGCATATGGGTAGTAGTAAATGCCAATGCAAAAGTAAAAAATATACTAGTATATCCCTTTTAAAAGTATAGAGAATAAATGCAGTTTTCTCCAATCCGTTATCAAAAGATATTTTGCATGTTTAGTACCCCAATTATAACATTGTGTGCAAGATGGATAACAGCATATTGTTTCAAATATATGAGAGGTAGATACAGATCTCTCAGTTAAGAGTATTTCACATTATATATATAATTAATTATCTTTCAAAAAAGAGGTTTGTATAGAAGATTAATATAAGTTACACTTAATCAGTATTGAGATATTCTGAATATTCCAGGGTAAATGACAACAAATTCTCACAGGAGTACAGAGAAAATAAATATATATAGGTATACATCTCTTTAGATCAAATATTAGTAAAACATTATACTGATGTATACCAGAATCAAATATCCACTATTAATCCTGTCTATAGAAAGGGATTACTGTAATCAAATATACAGATACAGACCATTGGCCATAATAGAAGATTCCACACTGCCCAGCACCCGTACGCGCGTTTCGCGTCTTTGCTTCCTCGGGCCAGTATGCCATGCATTTCCGCACTCTCGCATCTGAGCTTGCCTGGAACAACGAGGCCCTTTTGTTCACCTTCTGGGAGGGTCTTTCTGGACGAATCAAGGACGAGCTAGCCCGTCGGGACATTCCTTCCACCCTGGTGTCACTAGCTACCTGGATTGACATCCGTTTCTTGGAACGAGTTAAGGAGACAACCCGGGAGAGAAGATTTCCTTGTCTTGCTCCTGTATTCCAGAAACCTGCCTCCCAACCAGCGGTGAGATCCGCTTCTTTGAGACCGCCCACCTGGATTCCGGAGCCGCTGGGAATCTCATTTCTCAGGCTCTTGTGGAGCAGTATCAAATTCCCACTAAACGTCTGGCCGAACCATTGGCAGTCGCTTCCGTGGATGGGAGACTCCTTCTGCAGACCATCTTGCTCGCCACAGAGCCTGTAACCCTTCAGGTGGGAATGCTGCACTCGGAGAGGATCTCCTTTCATGTGCTATCTGGACTCTCTCACTCCCTTTTGCTAGGTCTACCCTGGCTACAGAGACATGAACCCGTCCTGAATTGGCAATCTGGTGAGGTGCTCCGTTGGGGGCAGGATTGCCATGAGACTTACCTGGTTCCGGTTCGTCCGGCTCAACCTCCGTCTACTCCAGCTAATCTACCTGGTCTGCTGGCACCCTACTGGTCCTATGCAGACGTCTTCGACAAGAAGGAAGCTGAGGCACTACTACCTCATAGGCCGTATGATTGCCCTATCGACCTGGTACTCGGTGCTTCTCCTTCCCGCGGGCATATCTACCCCTTGTCGCTGGCTGAGACCCTAGCCATGTCTGAGTACATTGAGGAGAATCTTGCTAGGGGATTCATCCAGAAATCTACTTCCCTGGCTGGAGCAGGATTCTTCTTCGTTAAAAAGAAAGACGGCTCGCTTCGGCCGTGTATTGACTACAGGGGTCTTAACCAGATTACCATCAAGAATAAGTACCCCCTGCCTCAAATCTCGGAGCTGTTTGACAGCCTTAAAGGCGCAAGGGTCTTCACCAAGCTCAATCTTCGTGGGGTGTACAATTTGGTCTGGATCCACCAGGGAGACGAGTGGAAGACGGCATTCAACACCTGGGACGGTCACTATGAATATCGCGTGATGCCCTTTGGTCTCTGTAATGCCCCAGCCGTCTTCCAGGAGCTGGTTAACAACATCTTCCGTGATCTCTTGTATTCTTGCGTAGTGGTGTACCTGGACGATATCTTCGTCTTCTCTCCGGATCTGCCCACACACCGGAGGAATGTACATCAGGTTCTGCTAAGGCTCCAGCAGAATCATCTCTACTCAAAACTTGAGAAATGTCTATTCGAGCAGACTTGCCTTCCATTCCTGGGATATATTATTTCCGAGACTGGTCTTCGGATGAACCCCGAGAAGGTTTCTGTCGTCTTAAAATGGCCCCGACCAGAGGGGTTGAAGGCGATTCAGCGATTCCTGGGCTTCGCAAATTATTACCGCCTCTTCATCCCTCATTTCTCCTTTCGGACCGCTCCCATCTCCGCACTCACCCGTAAGGGAACAAATCCCATGGAATGGACTTCCGAAGCGGAGGAGGTCTTCGTCTCCCTAAAACAAGCTTTCTCCTCCGCCACTGTGCTGCACCGTCCGGATTGCAACAAGCAGTTCTTCCTGGAGGTTGATGCTTCCTCCTCCGGAGCCGGAGCGGTGCTCACCCAGAAATCCCCATCTGGGAGAATGGTAACCTGTGGCATCTTCTCCAAGCTCTTCTCCTCATCCAAGCGCAACTACTCCATACAGGGTCGGACTGGGGTGCCTAGGGCCCACCAGGGGAACTGACTCTGGGGGCCCACATTACAGCCCACCGTAAACGGTTTTATTACTTGTTATGCTTTTCTATAATGCACTATAATTAATTGATTGGCCGCGCTGTGGAGCACCAAGCGGCAGGACTTTATTTGAACAGTCATTCCGTACTGCCAGAGTCCCTTTAATGGTTACTTGTCACCTTGAAAAACACTATTTATCTGCAGATATAGGGGTAATCTGCAGGTAAATAGGGTTTAAAGCCTGGTTAGACGGCTTATTGGAAAAGCATTGGCTACACGGTGAAAATTACATTTTATTCTCCCTGGCGCCACTCGCTTCCTGTCATAGGGTCGGTGCAAGGAGGGAGACATTACAGTCACCGCGAACTACAAAGTGAGGGTGCTGCAATAACGTCTGGCACCTTGATTGTGACATCTTCCATGGAGGCCAACCTCAGGCTGATCAAATGCAAGAGAAACATTTTGGCACCACGCTGTTTTTTTCAAAGGATCAATCACCAGGGCATAATTCAGACTGTGTGCTTCAAGACTTAAACGGTGGTGCACATCCAAGAAATATTTCAATCACAAGCAAGAATAGAAGGAAAGGCAGCACTCATCCAGTCTTCTTTTAAACCTTCCTTTATTTTTGTGTGCGAAGCATTTCAGCGTGCAGCATTGGACTGAGACCACGAAGGGTATGCGGGGGAGAGGAAAAAAGGGACAACAGCCGTTTCGCTGCCTTCCGGTGCTTCAACGGGTCCAACCTCAGGCTGAGCTTCATTGAATAACTAACATGGCAGCAGCACCTGGCAACTAGTGCTGAGCGAGCGTGGTCGGATAAGGTGTGATCCCAGCATGCTCGGGTGTTATCTGAGTATCTTGTAGTGCTCTGCTACTATGCTCGAGTCCCCGGGGTAGCATGTTTTGCGGTGGTAGACAGACGCAACACATGCAGGAATTGCCATGTTAGTCATTCAATGAAGCTCAGCCTGAGGTTCGGCTCCATGGAAGTGTCACAATCAAGGTGCCGGACGCTATTGCAGCACGCTCACTTTGTAGTTCGCGGTGACTGTAATGTCTCTTATCCGACTACGCTCACTCAGCACTACTGGCAACCGAACAGCAACCTGCAACTGCATCACAGGGGCTGAAGGGAGCAGGTGACTGCATGCACCGGCCATTGTGCTATCTAAATGCCGCTGTCAGTGATTGACAAGGGCACTTAAATACTCAAAACAGCAGCAATCAAGGCGAGCTCTGATCACTGCTGTTACAGGCAGACGCCGGCTATGTAACACAGCCGACATCTGCCCGGTATGGAGCAGGCTCAGCTCCTGAACCCGCTCCATACAAACACATCCCAATGGTGACAGTTATGACAAGGTTAGCAAATTTCACTTGTCTGTTCCTAAATGTGGAAAGACAAATGGAATTCCCTAACACATGTGAAAGAGTCCTAATAGATTTAGTAAAGGTGCCTCAAGCATATGAATGTTATTACACACCACAATGCACAGTTACATACACGCATCTTACAAAAATACATATTATTCCAGATACGCAGATGAGCACAAACACATCAGTACATGAATGCATCATCTGAACCACCACCATTTGTAATGTCAGGTCAGCCCCATATATCTTTGTATCGCATAAACCTACAACTCCCAGTATGTAATTAACAATAGAGATACTGGGAGTTATCAGTCATCATCAGACTGCGGACCATACAGGAACCACAGTACTGATGAGACACAGGCAGGATCACAAATGAACATTTACATCCAGGTATCTTACCTGAGACGGTTTCTCTGATTAGAGTCTTTCTTTCTTTTCTTCCTCTTGTCCAGTCTCCATGATGACTTTTCTCATCCACAGCTCGTCTCTGCAGACTTCCATCTTCTCCGGTCTTCTGCAGCACATCCCGACACGATGCCCTTAAAGATAGCAGTGTCATTATAATGCTCCTGAATAAAAATATCTACACTGAGCCCCTGAATAAACCTAACTCTTACAATGGTCCCTGCACAAAATATGACATACACTCTACCCCTCTTATGGTACCTGCTCTCCACACTGTCCTCTCCTTACCATACTGGGCCCCCTGTTCACATTGTCCTCTCACACTGTGTCCCCCCTATACTGCCCAGTCTCTATACTGTGCCCCTTCATCACACTTCCCCTCCTCAGCACACTGTTCCCCCCTTTCTGTGCCCTCACACTGTTTCCCCCATACTGCCGCATCTCCATTCCTTCCCCCACACTACCTAGTCTCTGTGCTGTGTCACCTCACACTTTTCTCCCTCCATACTGTCTCCTCACACTATTCCCCCACTCTCCATACTGTTTCCTCACACATTCCCCTTCCCCATTCTGTTCCTGAACTCATTCCCACCCCTCCTCTGGTTCACCATACTGTTTCTTCACACATCTCCCCATTCTGTCTCCTAAAATTTCTCTCCCATCTCTCCCCAAATATAATAAATCTTCGGAAGAGCACAGAGACATGCAGAAGGGTGCTTACACACACAAAAACAATTGCACACAGACACATACTAAGGGCTCTTTCACACTTGAGCACATGCGATGACAGTTTCCACACATACCAGAGACATTGGTACACATAGACCCACTCAAATGAATGTTTTTACCTGCTGCACCTCCCGCAAAATGTCCTGCACACTGATGACAGCGCTCTTCCCAAGCACCGGGTGCTGAGCGCTGCCCTCATCATAGATCCCTGCCGGCGCTGCGATCAGCAGCAGCAGGGTCAATGATGAGAGTAGTAGTCTACTCCCGCCGTGTGAAACTGTAAAAATAGGAATAAAATAAAAAAATCCTTATACTCACCTCTCCTAAGTGTCACCCGCTGTAATCCGTGCGAGTGCTCACGCCGAGGTGAATGACTCCTGCAGCGAGTGGGCCCTGGAGCTACACTCAACAAGGGGTGCCCTGTTAATCACTGAGTGCAGCTCCGGGGCCCGCTCGCTGCAGGAGTCATTCTCCTCGGCGTGAGCGCTCGCACGGATTACAGCGGGTGACACTTAGCAGAGGTGAGTATAAGGATTTTTTTATTTTATTCGTATTTTTATAGTTGGACACGGCAGGAGTAGACTACTACTCTCATCATTGACCCTGCTGCTGCTGATCGCAGCGCCGGCAGGGATCTATGATGAGGGCAGCGCTCAGCACCCGGCTCTTGGGAACAACGCTAACTGTACACTGATTCCCAAGCGCCGGTACGTGTCACACGGATGACACACAGGTGGACAAGGATATCTCCAGCCCCGTAAATATCAGGATATGTGAAAGAGCCCTAATATACACACGCAGATACACATACTCACACAAATGGGGACACGTGCACACGCAGGCAAGCACACACAGAAATGCACACGCAGTCATGCTCAGACACAGTCAGACAATCACACACAAAAATGCAGATACGCAGGGAAGCACGCACACAAGTGTGAAGACACATATACACACGTAGACATGCAGGCACTCAAATACATACACACAAACACATGCAGGCATATACACACACACTGTATACACATGCAGCCATTTACACACACACTGTACACACATGCAGGCATTTACACACAGACACACACACATGCAGGCATTTACACACACACACACAGGCAAGCATATACACACAGGCAGGCATATACACACAGGCAGGCATATATACACAGGCAGGCATATACACACACACACAGGCATATACACACACACAGGCATATACACACACACACAGGCATATACACACACAGGCATATACACACACACACAGGCATATACACATACACAGGCATATACACACACACACAGGCATATACACACACACAGGCATATACACATACACAGGCATATACACACACACACAGGCATATACACACACACACAGGCATAGGACGCGCCCCCTGGGCCGCGCGTGTGTGGGGATACACGGAACAGGACCCGTTGCGGATGCTGTGGGTTGTAGTCCTTGCGTGGCGGGGACCCAGTTCCGTGGCTCAGGGTGGTCAACCCAAATGGCGGTCTATTTATAGGGTTTTGTGATTAAATGTCCGACTACGCCACCCGTGGATTGCGGTCAGAGTGAACCGCCGCTGCAGGGCAGACCGCTGAGGCTGGTGTTGGGAGTGCAGCAGAGAATAGTATAACTCCCCACGGGAGGAGTATAGCCTCAGGGCAGCAAGTGTGGAAGTTGGGGGTGATGGTGCGCAGGAGCAGCAGTAACGACACAGAGTCCTGTAATGCAGTCCAGAGTATTTGCTCACAGTTCTTTATCCACGTTACTACAGCTGGTCATAACGTCCTACGCCGCACTGTGCTCACCAGGTGAGGGGCTCGGCCTACTCCCAGATAACTTTGGAGCGTTTCACAGGACCCCCTTTGTGTGTCCTTTCTCTGGCCTGTCATACCCCGCCAGTGACCTCTCTTCTGTCCGGCTGCCTCGGGCCTTCTCTGGTCAACGTTGGTGCTGTTTCCCTGACCCTATGTGGTGCCTTCCTAGCGGGTGTAGAGAGGGGCTGTGCCACATAAAATGTCACTGCCTCCAGCTTCTAGCTGAGGGTAGTTCCCCGCCTCCACTAATTTCAGGGACCGGTCTCCCCCTTTGGCCTGACCCCCCTACACAGGTAGATTCGGGCGTGCGGTGGCGACTCGCCGGTCCACACCCCTGGGGTCCCTTCGTTCCTTGTTCCTGGAGCCTCCTCCAGGAGCGGATGAGCCTTCCTTCCTTCTCCTTCCTCCAGGCCCCGGCCTCTCTCTCAGGCCAGCCTGCGGAGCAGAGCCCATGCCGAGCCTCTGCTCCCACCTCCTGCTCTCTCTTCTTCTCTGTCTGAACTGAACTGAACACTAAACTAAGATGGTGCCCACCTTTTATAACTCCTTCTAAGTGCAACAATCAATAAACTGAATCACACAAAACCATCAAAATGCCCATGTGTCTGCATAAACTGCAAAAACCTATAATATAACACATGGACTGATAATATATAAAATGTAACATTTATTATTGATATATTGAAAACAATAAAAAATACATAAGTATAATAAGAAAAGGGAAGCAACACAAAGAAAGGTCGCTGGGATTGACAGCTATAGTACATATAAGAATATTCGCCAGTGAATCAAATTCAATCACATGCTGCAAATGTATAAAAGATCCGCACTGCAAGTAATCATATAAGATTTACATAAAATACAAAGTGTGAGTAGATAAACTCACAGTACAGAACAATCAATGAAGCAGCAGAGTGTATGAGTATAGTAAAACAGAATATAGAGTAAGTAAAGATGACAGAACTGTACTGACCCGTAAGACCTGAATCCAACGCGCGTTTCACCTGGGCTTTAACGAGGATATATCATATGTATTTTTTATTGTTTTTAATATATCAATAATAAATGTTACATTTTATATATTATCAGTCCATGTGTTATATTATAGGTTTTTGCTCCTTCTAAGTGCACCCAGGAACTGCCCTCTCCCTCCTATGCACTACAGGGTCCCCCCTTCCTCGGTGTTCCCTCCCCCCCACTCCAGCCAGGGACAGGGACTGTTGTGCTCTACTTGGAGCATATCGGTCGCCCTGCCCCCCGGAAATGTGGTGTAATGCATGCAGGTGTCGGGGTCCTGATCCACACTCCATCCTTACCTGGAAGTGAGATATCGCACATCTGGTTGAGATGCAATACCTCTGTAGCGGCCGAACCCTCGGGGAGCTACGCATATATACACACACACACAGGCATATACAGTGCCTACAAGTGGTATTCAACCCCCTGCAGATTTAGCTGGTTGACACATGCGGAATTAATTTGCCATTGTGACATTTGTACTGTAGATCAGCCTGGAAGTGGGAAATGCACTGCAGCAAATTTTTTTTTTTTTTTTAAAACGTTAAAAATTAATTCAGAGTGTCATTTATTATTCAACCCCTCAAACCACAAGAATTCTGTTTGGTCCCCCTAAAGTATTAAGAAGTAGTTCAGGCACCAAGAATAATGAGCTTCACATGTGTGGATTAAAGATCTCTTTTGCCAGCCTTTTCTGACTATTTAAGACCCTCCCCAAACTTGTGAACAGCACTCAGACATGGTCAACATGGGAAAGACAAAGGAGCATTCCAAGGCCATCAGAGACAAGATCGTGGAGGGTCACAAGGCTGGCAAGGGGTACAAAACCCTTTCCAAGGAGTTGGGCCTACCTGTCTCCACTGTTGGGAGCATCATCAGTAAGTGGAAGGCTTATGGAACTACTGTTATCCTTCCACGGCCTGGACAGCCTTTGAAAGTGTCCTCCCGTGCCGAGGCCAGGCTTGTCCGAAGAGTCAAGGCTAACCCAAGGACAACAAGGAAGTAGCTCCGGGAAGATCTCATGGCAGTGGGGACATTGGTTTCAGTCAATACCATAAGTAACGTACTCCACCGCAATGGTCTCCGTTCCAGACGAGCCCGTAAGGTACCTTTACTTTCAAAGCGTCATGTCAAGGCTCGTCTACAGTTTGCTCATGATCACTTGGAGGACTCTGAGACAGACTGGTTCAAGGTTCTATGGTCTGATGAGACCAAGATCGAGATCTTTGGTGCCAACCACACACGTGACGTTTGGAGACTGGATGGCACTGCATACGACCCCAAGAATACCATCCCTACAGTCAAGCATGGTGGTGGCAGCATCATGCTGTGGGGCTGTTTCTCTGCCAAGGGGCCTGGCCATCTGGTCCGCATCCATGGGAAGATGGATAGCACGGCCTACCTGGAGATTTTGGCCAAGAACCTCCGCTCCTCCATCAAGGATCTTTAAGATGGGTCGTAATTTCATCTTCCAACAAGACAACGACCCAAAGCACACAGCCAAGAAAACCAAGGCCTGGTTCAAGAGGGAAAAAGTCAAGGTGTTGGAGTGGCCTAGTCAGTCTCCTGACCTTAACCCAATTGAAAACTTGTGGAAGGAGCTCAAGAATAAAGTCCACATGAGACACCCAAAGAACCTAGATAACTTGGAGAAGATCTGCATGGAGGAGTGGGCCAAGATAACTCCACAGACCTGTGCCGGCCTGATCAGGTCTTATAAAAGACGATTATTAGCTGTAATTGCAAACAAGGGTTATTCCACAAAATATTAAACATAGGGGTTGTATAATAATTGACCCACACTTTTATGTTTCAAATTTAATAAAATTCAACTGAGCAACATAACTTTTTGGTTTGTAAGATTTATGCTTCTGTTCATAAAACCTACTCTCGTTTGCAGTTTGAAGGCTCTAACTTATTTGCATCTTATCAAACCAGCTAAATCTGCAGGGGGTTGAATACTACTTGTAGGCACTGTACACACACACGCAGGCATGTACATGCACACGCAGGCATATACACGCACGTGCAGGCATATACACGCACACGTAGGCATATATGACGCGCCCCCAGAGCCGTGGGGTACTCGGTGCCGGGCCTCTAGATGCTAGGGGAAGGGATATGTCACAGGGGGCGGCGGCCCGGTCCGTGGCCCAGGGCGGTCAACAAAAAGGGGAAGGAAAATATTTATATGGGATTTGTAGTTTTTAGGAAGTGTTCGTGACGCCACCTGTGGTTTCTGGTAATAGGTACCAGAGCTGCTTCAGACCTCTGGGGCGGTTGGTAGGGCAGCTAGTTTGGAACGGCTCCCCACAGGTGGATCAGGCCCCAGGGCAGTGTAGAATAGATGATGGTGATGCGGGGGCTTGTGGTGCAGGAGAGATGGCGCAGCAGAAATAACTGACAGAGGCAGTGGAGTGCAGTCGTCCGAGTTTACTCACAGTTCTGTTCAAGTTCCTCAGGTACACTGTATGGGTGTCAGCCTCCTGCGTCGTGCGGCGTCTACCAGATGAGGGGTCCAGCACTTTCTCAAGTATATCAGGAGCGCTTGACGGAACCCCGCTTTCCTTATGTTCCTTACTAGACCGACTTCCCGCACTGGGTCTTCTCCCTCCTGCCCTGCGATTCCCCACACACAGTCCCGATCGGGTGCTCTGAAGTCCCTCTGGGCAACCTGGAGTTCCCGGACCTACTTGATGCCCTTCACGGTGACTAGGGTGAGGCTGTGGCAACTGCACCAAGGAAGTGCAGAAGCCTCCGGTTTTCCAGCCGAGACCTGGAATAACACGGCTGGTCCAGGGCACGGTTCCCTTCTTGCGGTCTGATCCCTCTGACACTTGGCAGACTCGGGCATACGGGTGCCATCCTGCACTCACCGTACCCCCTGGGATCACTTATGTTAACGGAGTTTTTCTCCTCTGCTCCCCTCCTGGGCCTCTATTACTAGGCCCCTTTCTGAAGCAGAGCTCCTGAAGAGACTCTGCTCCCCTCCTCTCCTTTCACTGAATCACACTCACTCTCTCTCCTGCCACCCTAAGATCGCTTCACTTTATATACCTCCTATCATGGTGCTCCCCTCCTCTACATCCTCCACCCTTACCCACTACTGGTTCCCCCTCTATTTGGTTCCACCCACTCCAGCCAGGGACAGGGCTCAGCAGAAACACAGTGCATCTTGCCCTTCCAGCCGGCCTGGAGTAGTATAGTGTTGAATGCGCGTGTTGGGGTTCCGGGCAGCACTCCCTCCTTACCTGAGAGAAGGAGACACCACACCTCTGGGTGAGGTGCAGTACCTCTGTGGCGACTGAACCCTCAGGGGCACCACATATAGACTCACCCGCAGGCATATACACACCCACACACGCAGGCATATACACACACGCAGGCATATACACACACGCGCAGGCATATACACGCTCACGCGCAGGCATATACACGCACACGCAGGCATATACACGCACACGCAGGCATATACACACACGCGCAGGCATATACACACACACACAGGCATATACACACACGCGCAGGCATATACACACACGCAGGCATATACACACACGCAGGCATATACACGCACCCGCAGTGATATACACACACACGCAGGCATATACACACTCACACACAGGCATATACACACACACGCAGGCATATACACGGTAAAGCAGCACTAGTCATCATGCTGGGGGACACTCGCTTCACAAGGTCAACTAAAGCACACATGCAACGCCTTTCTGGTATTTCACAATCCAGCAGTTTATTATTTATCATAAACCACTCATAACCGAGTCCATCTTAGTGGCTCGCTGACATATTACACATATAATGTCCAAGAGCCTTTCCAGTGACAGATATGTCCACTTGGCACCAGATACAGCCTTCAGCAAGGTAACAATATAAATGTCCACATCAAGCAGTGTTTTTAACTTTGCCGGGTTTTAGCTGCTTCAGATTTGTTCTGCCAGAGCTGTGGCTTTACGGCTTCCCAGATGGGGGTCTCCAGCCCTCATACCTTCAAAGGCTACTGGTATGTTTTCACACATAACATCCAGCCACTGCCTTCCAGCACTCTTGCCTTCCAAGCCTCTTGCCCTCCAAGGCTACTGGCATCTCTTACACACAAGGATCCAGCCTCTGCCTTTCAGGCTTCACCAGGCTTCACACTCTCACGGTGTCCCACACATGGGGAACAGGCCTCACGCCTTTCACACCCTGTTTCAAAAGCACCAAGATTTATATATCCTCCAGTGCACACACAGGACCTGTGCTGATGTCACAGTCATGTGATCAGACCTTCTGTGTGCACAGAACCTGTGGTGATGTCACAGTCATGTGATCAGTAACCTGAGGGGGAGGTACATGGTCAGCCAAAACACACCCTGGACCATTACAGTAATGCCGCTAGCCGCTGCATTACAACACACGCAGGCATATACACACACACGCAGGCATATACACACACAGGCATATACACACACACGCAGGCATATACACTCACCCGCAAGCATATACACTCACCCGCAGGCATATACACACTCACGCAGGCATATACACACACACACGCAGGCATATACACACACACGCAGGCATATACACACACACGCAGGCATGTACACACACACGCAGGCATATACACACAGGCATATGCACACACACGCAGGCATATACACACACACGCAGGCATATACACACACACGCAGGCATATACACACACACGCAGGCATATACACACACACACGCAGAGATATACACACACGCAGGCATATACACACACACACAGGCATATACACACACATATGCAGGCATATGACTGCAGCCTTGTTTCCAATTCCAGGCCAGGTTGGAGAGTTGAACTGTAGAGGACGGTCACCGTCCACATATCCAGCCCCGGAGCCGGTATAAAAAAGCCCAGAGTCAGAGCAGGAGAAAAGCGGGGCTGCGCCGGTGCCGGTGCCACCACCCGGTCGGGAGCCGGTATTACTACAGGGGATCAGGCCAGGGCAGATATGGAGCCGGCATGGGACCGTATCAGAAGCCCGGGAACAGGGAGAGCAGAGCGAGACGACGGGTTCGGTGGCGCCGGCGTATCATAGGACGGCCCCGGAGCAGAGAGAAAGCACTGCAGAGTGCGGCCGCGGCCTATCAGAGGCCAGAAGAGAGCGGCGTCAATGTCACCTGACACCACACCACAGTCTGCCAGCCAGCGGGAAAGCAGAGCGCAGTGCGTGTCACCGCCCAGAAAGAATCCATCCTCTTAGTGTCAGGGACTCACGTGGTAAGTATGCTGCATGCACGTTACTACAGGCCCGCTGTCACCAATGAATGTGCCGTGCGCGTGACGCGCCCCCTGGGCCGTGGGGTACCCGGTGCCGGGCCGGTGGACGCTGGGGGAATTGTCACAGTGGCAGTGACCCGGTCCGTGACCCAGGGCGGTCAATAAAAAGGGGTTATGTATAGGGGATTTATAGAGTTCGTGATGCCACTTGTGGAAAGCGGCTAAGGGAGCCGCCACTGAGGAGCAGTCCTCTGAAGCTGATGTTACTGCAGCAGGGATGGTGTGGCTCTCCACAGGAAGAGCTAGCTCCAGGGCAGTGTAGTTGATGTTGGTTGTGCTGGGTGTTGTAGTGCAAGGTTTGATGGCGCAGCAAGAAGCACAGAGGCAAGGAAGTGCAGTCCTCAGGGTCTTTACTCTCGGTTATTGCAGTCCAAGTTACAGACGTCAAAGTAACTTCCCGTGCCGTGCTGCGTTTACTCAGTGAGGGGCTCAGTCCACCCCCAGTTAACTCCGGAGTAAATAACAGGACCCCCTTCTGTGTCTTCTCTCTGGCTGTCTCCCTGAACCTCATACCAAGTGTCCCATTTCAGTACCTGCGGGCCTTGGCGGGCAACGTCTGTTCCATCCCCTGGGTCCTCTATAGCTACCTTCCTGGTGAGACTGGTATGGATTGTTGGCTACAGGACATGAAATACTGCAGCCTCTGGATTCTAGTTAAGACGTACAGTCTTCCGCTAGCTTAGGGACCGGTCCCCTTTACGCAGCCTGACCCCTCCACCTCCCGGTAGATGCAGACGCACGGGTGGCATTCTGCATAGCCTGTACCCCTAGGGTCCTTTCCTCTGGTTCCTGGAGCCTTCCTGCTCCCTCTCCTCTCTTCTCTCCTTCCTCTCCAACTTGGGCCTCACTGTCTAGGCCCGCCTCTGGAGCAGAGCTCCAACAGAGACTGTTCCTGTCACTTTCCTCCTCTGACTAGTTTCTCTTTCTAAGATGGCTTCTCTACTTATATCTTCCTTCTATGTGCTCCCCTTAACTACTTCCTCCACCCACACCCACTATGTGGTTCCCCCTCTCTGGGTTCCCCCCACTCCAGCCAGGAAAGGGGCTCAGCAAGAAGCAGAGGCATCTTGCCCCTCCTGCTTGCCTGGAGTGGTGTGTGTTGGATGCAGGTGTTAGGGTCCTGAGCTGTACTCCTTCCTTACCTGAGAGTGAGATGCCACATCTATGGCTGAGATGCAACACCTCTGTGGTGACCGAACCCTCAGGGGCGCCACACGCGCGACGCTACATTTGATTCAGCCGCGCTTTTAAAGGGCCCACACTTTTAAAGGGCCCCCGCCACCAATTTTCTCACTCTCATATCTGGGCCCACCGGGAAATTTCCCGATATCCCGCCAGGCCAGACCGATCCTGACTCCATAGGAGATCATGAGCTGCTTGCCATCAAATTTGTGCTGGAGGAGTGGCGCTACCTGCTGGAAGGGGCTTTGCACCCAGTGATCATCTACACAGATCACAAAAACCTGGCCTATTTACAAAACGCCCAGAGACTAAATCCGCGTCAGGCCCAGTGGTCTCTGTTCTTTGCCAGTAAGTGTAGGGATAGTCCAGGTGGAAAGGAAAATAAAGCGGGAAATGTACTGTATTACTGAAGCTAGAAACGGAGGGTGCTGTGCCTGATACTGCGTGTGCCAATCGGATGTCCTTGAACTGTGAAGGAAACTTTTGTTGGTTAAAATGAATTGGATGTGCACTGAGTTGTGTACGGCTGTTCCTAAATATGGATTTAATGCCCCAAAGTTGTAGTCTACCTGATGATGTTTGCACAATGTTAATATTTTACTTTGCAGATAACGTACATTAGAATTCAGAACATACACACGTGGTCAAAATTGTTGATACTTCTCGTTTAATGAAAGAAAAACCCACAATGGTCACAGAAATAACTTGAATCTGACAAAAATAATAATAAATTAAAAATCTATGAAATTGAACAAAATGAAAGTCAGACATTGCTTTTCTGCTTCCACAGAATTTAAAAAAAATTAAACTCATGAAATAGACCTGGACAGAAATGATGGTACCCCTGAAAATAATGTGACAAAAGGGACATGCTAAATCAAATTGTGTCCACTAATTAGCATCACAGGTGTCTACAATCTTGTAATCAGTCAGTGGCCTGTATATAGGGCTACAGATACTCACTGTGCTGTTTGGTGACATGGTGTGTACCACACTCAACATGGACCAGAGGAAGCAAAGGAAAGAGTTGTCTCAGGAGACAATCATGTTAAGGGTAAAGGTTATAAGACCATCTCCAAGCAGCTTGATGTTCTCGTAACTACAGTTGCACATATTATTCAGAAATGTAAGATCCATGGGATTGTAGCCAACCTCCCTGGACTTAGCCGCAGGAGGAAAATTGATGAAAAATCAAAGAGACGGATAATACGAATGGTAACAAAAGAGCCCAGGATAACTTCTAAAGAGTGGACTTCATGGGAGACGACCATCATAAAAAAGCTAGACTGGAATTTGCCAAACTACATGTTGACAAGCCACAAATCTTCTAGGAGAATGTCCTATGGACAGATGAGACAAAAATGGAAATTTTTGGCAAGGCACATCAGCTCTATGTTCAGAGACGGAAAAATGAAGCATATCAAGAAAAGAACACTGTCCCTACTGTGAAACATGGAGGAGGCTCTGTTATGTTCTGGGGATGGTTTGTTGCATCTGACACAGGGTGTCTTGAATCTGTGCAGGGTACAATGAGATCTCAAGACTATCAAGGGATTCTGGAGAGAAATGTGCTGCCCAGTGTCTTGGTCTCAGTCGCAGGTCATGGGTCTTGCAACAGGATAATGACCCAAAACACACAGCTAAAAACACCCAAGAATGGCTAAGAGAAAAACATTGGACTATTCTGAAGTGGCTTCTATGAGCCCTGACCTGATCCTATTGAGCATCTTTGGAAACAGCTGAAACAGTCTGGAAAAGGCAACCTTCAACCACGAGACAGCTGGAGCAGTTTGCTCATGAGGAGTCGGTCAAAATACCTGTCGAGAGGTGCAGAAGTCTCATTGACAGTTACAGGAATCGTTTGATTGCAGTGATTGCCTCAAAAGGTTGTTCAACAAAATATTAAGTTAAGAAGAACCATCATTTCTGTCCAGGCCGATTTTATGAGTTTAATTTTTTTTTAAATTCTGTGGAAGCAGAAAAGTAATGTCTGACTGTCATTTGTTCATTTCAAAGATTTTAATTTATTATTACTAATAACTATTTTCAATCTGTCTTAGAGTTTCCTATAGCTTGTAACATGTCATAGATATAATTACATATATCTTTTCCCCCATGCACTTGCACTTTAGTATATTTACATGTACGCGCACGTTCCATATACTTATTGTGTATTACAGTATTTGACATTATATGGATCTACTATGTATACTGTATATCCATTTGATGTATCATCACTAATTTTATTATTCCTGCACTTTCTTTACTTTTCTATCATTAATAAATAAGTTTTCCTATAATTCAGTCTCACTCCTGTGCACTTATTTTTTATTATTATTTATTTTTTATTTATTATTTTTTCACTTTTAATATGGGACTTCTAGCACTTATATATCAATATGGTGATATAATATTTTTATTTGTGTATTCTTCTGAGTGTACATCCTCCTTTTTCCCCTCATTGATGGCATATGTCCACTTTATCACTGGGGTTCTGTTTATATAATATCACTTCTATCTTTTATCCCCATTTGGTTATTAATTAATTAATGATTTGCACTGTTTTCATTCTCATACACCTTTCTATGATTATATTGACTCGCCCAGGGGGGATATAGGAGAGACTCGGTACCCGGGCATTAACCTTCTGTGGGATGTCACAGAAGTCGACTCCCGGGCCCGTACCCTGGGGTCACTCTTTAAAAGGGGTTTTGTCTCGTGATGCCACCTGTCAGGGGGAATGACGGACACGCACACAGGGGTTCGCTTCAGTACCTTTACTGGTGTTGATGGCAGGTACAGTCCAGGGTACTTGATAGGAAGGGTGCACTTCTGGACTCTCCCCAGTGAGCAGGTATAAGGCCTCCTGATCCGTTTCTTCCTTCCTTTAAAGCTTCTGGCCAACCTGGAACTAGGCCTAGCTTTTATGCTGTTTCACTCTCTCACCTGTCTGCTTATAGTAGAACTTTTCTTTGGCTACCACTATCCCTGGACGCTGGGGCCTTCGTGGTTCCTAGTTCTGTAAAATGATGGTAGCTTCAGGTGAACCAGGGGTCTGGAATCCCCCTGGTATGCCTGTTGTCGCTACTGAGTATAGAGGACCCTATAGGCGCGGACCCGGTGTCTGGCTTGTGTTCTGGGGTGAGCTTCAGATGCTCCTCTGCCCCCTTAACTCCTCTCTTCTTGCCTCGGCCACACTCGGGGCCCTCTACACAGCAGCAGACGTGCTGCTTCTTCACTGCTCTAAAGTGTCAGCACACTCTCTCTACCTAACTTCACCCTCCAGTATATATATCCCTAACAGGGCTCCCTCTGGTGGTATGAGGTGGAAGGGTGGAGGTGTCTGTGTGTAGTAAGGGCCTCTTGTGGAGAAGTCCGTCCTTGCATCCTTTTGGAACACGTCTTCGGCCACGTCAAACGGGTTTTTGTTCAGTGGTCTTTGACATAAAACCAATAGGGGGCACTTTAATAAGTGCAACTATTTACAAGGGACAGTTCTTTGGTTATTCACCGTCCATAACCTACAGTCCTTATACCCTCACGGGTAACTAAATGCACACATGTATTTTTCAGTTCACACACAAAAACAAATTTTACATTTTCCTTCTGTACCCTTACGAGTAACTATTTACACTGTAGGCATTTTGTACCTTATTCCCTATACCTGGTAGGGATTTGGCCTTGTGTGCTGTGTGTGGATCTACGTAGCACTGGGGTGATACTGGTGTCTGTGCATGCACTATCCGCTAACCTATCAGGTGTACGTGCGGGTAAGTTATAGAACTGCCTCAATCTCTCTATGGGACTGGCAAGTGCACTGTTTACTGAACCCTCAGGTTCTGCTTCAACTGGTGATCCTCCTCTTACTGTGGACTCTTCCTGTTCTTCTAGGGTGCTCACAGGCTCTTCTTGTGGTGGAGGTTCTTCTGGTGGCTGACAGAAGTGTATCACTGGTATGATTACTGCTCCATCGAGTTGAGGCCAGTCTGCAGGGAAGTCTCCTAGAACTGTATGAACTACATCTTCCTTGGGTTTTTCCGGTATTATAAGAGGTACTTCTTCCTCCTGTGTCTTCAGTAGACCTGGGCACAATTTAAAGTGGTCTCTTGAGACTGTTGTGGTTGTCCTACCTCCATCCTTGCTGATCAGGCAGGTTTTGGTGTTGTCAAATCTGGAATTTAACACGGTGTAGGGCTCTCTTTCCCACTGGTCATCGAGCTTGTGACCCCTTCTTTTCCGCTTTAGCACTATTTCTCCTGGTGCCAAGGGTTCTGCTGGTGCATGCTTGTTATACTGGCCTTCTTGTCTTTCCCTGACTTTGTTTAGGCTGTCTGCAACACAGGCCTGTACTCTCCTGTACTGCTCTTGCCGATTTGTGTCCCAGTCTTCAGTGGACATATCCGCAGCAGGTTCTACCACACCGAGATCCAGGTCCATGGGCAATTTTCCAGGTCTTGCTCTCATAAGGTACGCTGGGGTACAATTAGTATAACTCACAGGTATGTGGTTATACAGGTCCACTAGGTCAGGTAGCTTTTCTGGCCACTGGTTCCTCTCCTCCAAAGGTAGGGTTTTTAACAGGTCAATGACGATGTTATTCATTTTCTCACACATACCATTGGTTTGAGGATGATACGGTGTAGTCCAGATCTTCTTGCATCCGTACAGAGACAGAATTCTTTAAACAGCTTCAAAGGCAGGGCCTTGATCTGCTAGCACCTTGTCCGGGTATCCATGGGGCCTGCAGAAGAAGGCTTGGAACGTTCTTGCTGCAGTTTCTGCTGTCAGATCCTTGACAGGGTGTCACGCTGTCTCTGTATACTGGAGGTAGGGGGCCTAAGCTGACCCTAAGCTGGGGCCCTGACTAATCCCTCAACCTGGAGGTACTGTTAAAGGTACAGAGGTCCAGGCCGCCAGCGTAACCCCTACCTCCTGAAGATCCCTGCACCTCAGTAATCTAGTCCTGAGAAGGACCCTGATCACAACCAAAGGGAACAAGAAATAATATGCCCAAACACAGTATTTAGACGAACGAGACAGTACAAGGGAAAAACCAAAACCACCTTGCATACAAACAACTTCTCAACTACAACAGAGGGAAAACCAACGGGAAAGGAGATAAATGATAAAGCGAGGAAAGGGAAAAAACACTTCCAAATACACTTATCTCAGCAACTCCAAACACCACGATCCGCTCTGTCAGTCTGAATGAAATGCTTTCACCGACACCTCCCAAACAGACCAGCAGGTATATGAAGGAGTCTCACTACAGAAGTATTGATTGCAGCTGGGCGAGGCTGGACCTCATCTAGCCCAGAGAGAGAGAGAGAATTAACTCCCTCACTGCCGAGAAACACAAAGCACCAACAAGTCAGCTGCGAGAAGTCAGGCTGTGTACTCGTGACGATCTTCGTGGCAACACACCCGTGACAGTACCCCCCCTTCTACGAGGGGCCTCCGGACCCTCAGGGCCATTTTTATCCGGGTGAGTCGTGTGGAAGGCCCGAACTAATCGGTCTGCGTTAATATCCGACGCAGGAACCCACATCCTCTCCTCAGGACCATACCCCTTCCAATGAACCAGGTACTGAAGGGACCGGCGATTAAAGCGTGAATCAATGACCCTCGATACCTGGAACTCCAAGTTACCATTGACAACCACTGGAGGGGGAGGTAAAAGTGACGGTACCACCGGCGCCACATACCTCTTAAGCAATGATCTGTGAAACACGTTGTGAATTTTAAACGTAGGGGGGAGGTCAAGACGGAATGCCACCGGATTAATAATAGAACTGATTCTGTACGGCCCGATGAACCTGGGACCCAGTTTCCAGGAGGGAACCTTAAGTTTTATATTCCTGGTAGACAACCATACCCGATCGTTCACACTTAGGTCCGGACCAGACACTCTCCTCCTATCAGCCATACGTTTGTATCGGTTCCCCATAGTATTCAGATTCTTCAGCACCCCTCTCCATACTGAAGCGAGTGATGAGGAAAATCGTTCCTCCTCAGGAACCCCCGAAGAGCCCCCCCCACTGAAAGTACAAAACTGGGGGTGAAAACCATATGCCCCAAAAAACGGAGACTTACCAGTGGACTCGCTCCGCCTATTATTAAGAGCAAACTCTGCCAGAGGTAAGAAAGAAGCCCAGTCCTCCTGGTTCTCTGACACAAAACACCGGAGATATGTCTCCAAGCTCTGGTTCATACGTTCCGTCTGACCATTGGTCTGAGGATGAAAAGCCGATGAGAATGACAACTGCATCCCCCGCCGTGCACAAAACGCCTTCCAGAACTTAGACACAAACTGAGACCCCCGATCAGACACCACCTCGGAGGGTACCCCGTGAAGCCTCACAATCTCCCCAATGAACACCTGCGCAAGAGTTTTAGCATTAGGGAGAGCCGGAAGAGCGATAAAATGTGCCATCTTGCTGAACCTGTCCACTACAACGAGTATGACCGTTTTACCCGAAGACGGAGGGAGGTCCGTAATAAAGTCCATAGACAGATGAGTCCAAGGACGCTCCGGGATCTTCAAAGGTAAGAGGGCCCCAGACGGACGGGTATGTGAGGTCTTAGAGCGCGCACAAACCCCACAGGACGCGACAAAAGTTACCACCTCCTTATGTAAATTAGGCCACCAAAACCGACGCGAGAGGAGATCCACAGTAGCTTTACTCCCCGGGTGTCCTGCAAAAACTGCCGAAACCACCACCCCCTCCTGAAGGATAGGAATCGGGTCGTCCGTATTCCCGGCCCCCGGGAAACTACGAGATAAGGCATCCGCCTTTACATTTTTTGACCCAGGACGATATGTAACGACAAAATTAAACCTGGTAAAAAACAATGACCACCTAGCTTGTCTGGGATTCAGACGTTTCGCGGACTCCAGATATAGCAGGCAGGTTCTTGTGATCGGTGATGACGGTGACCGGATGAACAGCCCCCTCCAGAAAATGGCGCCACTCCTCAAAAGCTAACTTAATGGCCAAGAGTTCCCTATTGCCGACATCGTAATTCCTCTCAGCGGACGACAATTTTTTAGAGAAAAAGGCGCACGGATGCCACTTACCAGGGGACGAACCCTGTGACAATACTGCTCCCACCCCTACCTCGGAAGCGTCTACCTCTACAATGAATGGCTGAGACGCATCAGGTTGAATGAGTATGGGCGCCGAGGCAAAACATTTTTTCAAAGAGGAGAATGCTTGACAAGCCTTGTCAGACCACCTAGAAAAATCCGTCCCCTTTTTAGTCATGTCAGTGAGAGGCTTAACCATGGACGAGAAATTACGAATGAACTTCCGGTAATAATTAGCAAACCCCAGGAAACGTTGTAGTGCCTTAAGATTCTCTGGCCGATCCCACTCAAGAACTGCCCGCACTTTCCCAGGGTCCATACGAAAACCGGACGCTGAAACCAGGAAGCCTAAAAACTGGAGTTCCTGTACGGCGAACACACACTTTTCCCACTTGGCATACAGTTTATTATCCCGCAAGATCTGTAACACCTGCCTAACGTGCTCCTGATGAGACACCAGATCCGGCGAGTAAATTAGGATATCATCCAGATATATGACAACAAACTGTCCCACCAAGCGGCGAAAAATGTCATTAACAAAGTGTTGGAACACCGCCGGGGCATTAGTCAGACCGAATGGCATGACAAGGTTCTCATAATGCCCCTCCGGAGTGTTAAACGCCGTCTTCCACTCATCCCCCTCCTTCATCCTAATCAGATTGTACGCCCCCCTGAGATCCAACTTAGAAAACCATTTGGCGCTCACGATCTGATTAAAGAGATCGGGAATAAGTGGGAGCGGATACGGATCTCGGACCGTAATCCGATTAAGTTCACGGAAATCCAGGCAAGGGCGTAGGCCTCCATCTTTCTTCTTAACAAAGAAGAACCCCGCAGCCACCGGTGAAGATGAAGGTCTAATATGCCCCTTAGCCAGACTTTCTGAGATATAATCCTTCATGGCCTGCCTCTCAGGACCAGAAAGGTTATACAACCTAGCTTTAGGTAACTTGGCCTCAGGGAGCAGTTTTACAGAACAGTCATACACGCGATGAGGAGGTAGTTCCTGACACCCTTTCTCCGAGAATACATCCTCAAAGTCCGCCAGAAATGGAGGTAAGACCCAAGGAGTAACCGCACCAATGACCGTGTTCATGCAGTTTTTATTACAGAATTTACTCCATTGGCTTATCTCCCTGGTTTGCCAATTAATAACCGGGTTATGCTTAGCTAACCAAGGAAGGCCCAACACAATAGGAGTGGGAAGACCCTCCAACACGTAGCAAGACAACAGTTCTTTATGTATTGCCCCCACTTGAAGTTTTACGTCATGCACAACTTGCAAAAAACTTCCCTGCCCGAGAGGCCTGGCATCGATCGAGAATATGGGGATGGGTTTAGCCAACTCACTCAACCGCTTACCTTGAACCCGGGCAAACCGAGCATCAACCAGATTAGCCCCGGCCCCACTATCCAGAAGAACAGATATCCTCTCAGTTCTCGTACCCACCACCACCTCCGCCGGTACGAGAAACTGAGACGAACCTAGGGACGAAATACCTACTCCCAGATTGCCGTCCACCACACAACCTGGGATCAACAGTTTTCCGACGACTCTTCACTCTGCAAGGGACGGGATGGACACCCCCCAATAAAATGTCCCTTTCTCCCGCAGAAGAAACACCTTCCTGCCTTATGGCGCACCACCGGTCCCCTCCCCCGAAATGATGTCCCTCCTAATTGCATAGGCTCCTCTAGACTGACCAGGGGAACCACCATATGAGGGGACCTTGTAGGAGGTGGAGTCATCACAGGGGGTAGAGTTATCCCGCACCTCTCCCGAAGCCGTCTCTCCACGCTAATAGCGAGGGCCATAGCGACTTCCAGAGACACGGGAGAGTCATACTGTGCCAACACATCCTGTAATTTGTCGGATAAACCATGACAAAACTGGCTCCTAAGAGCCGGGTCATTCCACTGGGTGTCCGTGGCCCACCTACGGAACTCCGAACAGAATTCCTCCGCCGGACGATCTCCCTGCTGGATCCTACGTAACTTAGACTCAGCAAGGGAGATCCGATCTGGGTCATCATATACGAGTCCCAGGGCAGCGAAAAACCTATCCACTGACTGGAGAGCCGGGGAACCCGGGGGAAGAGAGAACGCCCAAGATTGTGGGTCCCCTTGTAGGAGCGAGATGACAATTCCCACCCTTTGTTCTTCACTCCCCGATGACCGAGGCCGCAGCCGAAAGTACAATTTACATGCCTCCCGGAAAACAAAAAACTTGTCCCGCCCCCCAGTGAACCTATCAGGGAGAGCTACTTTAGGTTCTGGTCCGGCTTGCTCCTGAGGATGCCAAACCTTGGACCTAACGTCCGCCAGCTCCATGGACAAACTCTGCAATTGCCGAGCTAGACCGGCTACTGGATCCATAGTAGCTGGAGAAAAACTAAGTGGGTCGGTGAAAATGTCACGCTGTCTCTGTATACTGGAGGTAGGGGGCCTAAGCTGACCCTAAGCTGGGGCCCTGACTAATCCCTCAACCTGGAGGTACTGTTAAAGGTACAGAGGTCCAGGCCGCCAGCGTAACCCCTACCTCCTGAAGATCCCTGCACCTCAGTAATCTAGTCCTGAGAAGGACCCTGATCACAACCAAAGGGAACAAGAAATAATATGCCCAAACACAGTATTTAGACGAACGAGACAGTACAAGGGAAAAACCAAAACCACCTTGCATACAAACAACTTCTCAACTACAACAGAGGGAAAACCAACGGGAAAGGAGATAAATGATAAAGCGAGGAAAGGGAAAAAACACTTCCAAATACACTTATCTCAGCAACTCCAAACACCACGATCCGCTCTGTCAGTCTGAATGAAATGCTTTCACCGACACCTCCCAAACAGACCAGCAGGTATATGAAGGAGTCTCACTACAGAAGTATTGATTGCAGCTGGGCGAGGCTGGACCTCATCTAGCCCAGAGAGAGAGAGAGAATTAACTCCCTCACTGCCGAGAAACACAAAGCACCAACAAGTCAGCTGCGAGAAGTCAGACTGTGTACTCGTGACGATCTTCGTGGCAACACACCCGTGACACAGGGGCCACAACCAAGAACCGGGAATAGTGATCCACCATGGTCAGTGCATAGGAATAGCCTGATCTGCTGGGTGACAGTTTGACGTGATCCAGAGCGACAATCTCCAGGGGTTGGGTTCTTTTGATGGACTGCAAGGGTGCTTTCTGACTTCCGTAGTCCTTCCTTCTGAGGCTACAGGGCCCACAATTCCAGCACCACCTTTCTATGGAACTCCGCATTCCAACCCAATAGAACCGGTCCTTCAGCAGGGTTTCCAGCTTCTTCCAGCCAAAGTGACCTGCTTGGTCATGGTAGGCTTCTAGCACCATCTGGATATCTGTCCTGGGTACTACAATCTGCCACACCATTTCATGGGTTCTGGGGTTGACGTACCTTCTGCACAGCTTTTCTCTGTAGATGAACAGCCGGCTTCTCTCATTCCACAGGTGTTTGGCTTGTGAAGGAGCATCCTTCTCCAGGTGAGAACCTTCTTGGGTTATCAGTCCTTTGATGAAGATGACAACCGGGTCACTGTCCTGGGTCTCCTTCCAGCTGTGATGAGGTAGAGGGTTTGGCGTCCTACCATGACATCTTCTGGAGGCGTGTTGCTCGTGGACCATTCCATTTCTGTGGAAAGCAGGTAATTCAATTTCTTCTAGGTCATCCACTTCATCCTCAGTGTCCGACTGGTGGGGCATTCTTGACAGGGCATCAGCATTAGTGTTCTTGTGACCTGCCCGGTACTTGATTGTGAACTGGTAATGCGACAATTTGGCCATCCAACGCTGTTCCATGGCTCCCAACCTGGCTGTCTCCAGGTGTGTCAAGGGGTTATTATCGGTAAAGGCTGTAAATTTAGTTGAGGCTAGGTAATGTTTGAATCTTTTAGTGATAGCCCAGACCAAAGCCAGGAACTCCAGCTTAAAGGAACTGTAATTCTCTGGGTTCCTCTCAGTAGGGCGAAGCTTCCTACTGGCATAGGCAATTACCTTTTCTCTGCTGTTTTGCTTCTGGGACAACACAGCTCCCAGTCCCTTGTTGCTGGCATCTGTGTATAACAGAAAGGGTTGACTGTAGTCGGGGTAAGCATGGATCTCCTCCCCGGTTAGAGTCTCCTTCATCAATGCAAACGACTCAGTCTGTTCTTTGCCCACTGGAATGGGGGACTTTTACCTCTTTTGGACTGTTCTACTAGGAGATCTTGTAAAGGTGCTGCCTTTTTGGTGTAGTCCTTACTGAACCTCCTGTAGTACCCGACCGGTCCCAGAAATTGACATACTTCTTTGATGTTCCTTGGTTCAGGCCACTTCTGGATGGCAGTGACCTTCTCTGGGTCTGGTGCTTCCCCCTCTGAGCAGACTACGAGTCCCAGGTACTGAACCTTCCGTTTGAGCAGGTGGCACTTGGAAGGTTTTAGTTTCATCCCATACCGGGACAATGCCTCAAATACCTCCGCCAGGTGCTTTAGATGGTCTTCATACGTCCTCGAGTACACGATAACGTCATCCAGGTATAGCAGCACTGTCTCGAAGTTCCGGTGTCCCAAGCAACACTCCATCAACCTCTGGAACGTTCCGAGTGCATTGCAGAGTCCAAACGGCATGCTCTTGAATTTGCATAATCCCATCGGGGTGGTGAAGCCTGTCTTCTCCCGGTCTTCCTCAGCGACAGAAACTTGCGAGTACCCGCTAGTGAGATCCAATGTAGAGAAATAATTGGCAGATTTCAGTGCAGCCAGGGATTCCTCTATACGGGGAAAAGGGTATGCATCTTTATGTGTTATTTGATTAATTTGTCTATAATTTACACACATCCTCATGCTACCGTCCTTCTTTCTGACCAGGACTAGGGGAGCTGCCCAGGGGCTACAGATATCCCTTACTACCCCTGCCTTTTTCATGTCATGCAACATTTCTTTTGCTTTTTGGTAGTGTGCTGGTGGTATGGGTCTGTAACGCTCCTTAATGGGTGGATGGTTACCTATGGGTATGTGGTGTTGTACCCCTTTGACCCTTCCAAAATCAAGTGGGTGTTTACTAAACACCTGTTCGTATTCCTGAACCACTCTGTAAACACCGTGTTTTTGATGGACAGGAGTGGCGTCAGTTCCAACATGGAGCTGTTGACACCATTCCTCCAGCTGAGTTTCGGAGTCATTGTCTTCCACCGTATCTGGTGGGGTCAAGGATTCCATGGTGTGTATGGCATTATTATTCACAGTATACAGTCTGGCAACAGTGGCGTATCTTGGAAATTTGACTTCCTCCTCCCCACAATTTAGGAGGCGTACAGGTACCCTCCCATTGCACACATCAACTACCCCTCTAGCAGTTAGGAGTCTAGGTCTGTCTGTGCTCTGAGTTTACAGGCTCTACTACCGCCTGGCAGTTTTGTCCCTTGAGACCTATTGCTGCCTTACACCAAATCAGCATTTCACTCATTGGGGGAATCACAATGGGTATCAGGTCTGGTAATGTACAGGTGACATTACCAATCTCACCACCTGTTAGCTTTACCTTTTGCTGGTACAGGAGGGCTCTAATCTCTCTCTGGAGCACCTTCCTCTGCCCCGGTTTGGCAGTGTCAGCAATCTGTTTGAGTAAAAACAACACTTCTCCCAAACAGTTACCAACAACATTTGTGCCAAGTATCATATATGGGTTTGTATCACCAGGGTTAGACTCTATTACAATCAGTCCTTGGTCCTTTAGTTCCACCCTTCCCACCTTCACTGTCACATCCTTAACCCCGACTAGGTTCAGAGGAAGGCCAATGGAGGCATACACAGAGAGGTTTGGGGCTGGCGGGCGGAGTTCATCTATGGACCAGTACCTTTTGTAAAGAACGTCAGGTATGATGGTTAGCTGTGACCCGGTGTCTAGTAGTGCAGGTGTTGCGATGCCGTCCAGCACAATGGACAGGAAAGGCCTTCCTCCTACAAACCGGTAGTACCAGCTCAATGGGCCTGGTTGATCTACTCCTCGGTGTCGGCCCTTGGCCCCAGGGTTTGCCCATTTAAAGGACAGATCCGTGTGATGTGGCCTGCCTTGTGGCAACGGTAGAAGATGAGTTCTCCTGGAGGGCGACATCGGTCGGTTGGCCTCCCACGGGGTGGCATTGTCCTCCTTCTTCTCCTCATCCAGGGGACATTCTCAGGGCTGTCGGCGAGTAGGATCCTTCCTTCTGGCTCGGGCTCCGTCTGTAGCTGCAGGGCGCTTAGGACAGTGGCCAGGGTTTTACTTAGCTGACACACTTCAGAGCGCAGGATGTCCAGCTCGCTAGAGGAAGCTGCTTGCACTTTTGCCTCAGCCGCTAATGAAGGGGCAGTGAGTGCTGTGGGCATTGGGGTGGCCCCTCCCTGGTAACGCTGTATAGCAGTATCTGATGTTTCCAGGGGCTGAAGGCATTTAATAGCCATGTCCTTCAGGGCGTCAAAGGTGGCATTTGGATGATCTAAGGCCCACCACCGTACAGTTCTGCTCTCCTCCTGGGACCTTAACCCCCGGATGAATTGTTCTATCAGCATTTTGACTTCATCAAGTATGCTGACTGGGCTAATCTGTTTCAGGGCCCGCAGGGCCTCTTGTAAACACCAGGCATAGTCCCGGTTGCTGTCCTCAGGTTTCTGGGTACAGTGGTAGAACCTCATCCGAAGATCTGTCTCAGTGCGGTTTTCAAAGACAGTTTGCAGCCTCTTAAATATAATAGATACTGATTCTTGGTCTGCGGACGGCCAGGTTTCAACTTCCCGCTCTGAGGCACCAGCCAATTGTCCCAGCACAACAGCGGTTCTCTGTTTACCAGTCATTGAGTACATGTCCAATACACTACATATTTTCCTTTTGAACCCAGACAGGGTGTCTGGTTTGCCGTCATACTGGGGAAGGCATTTCGCTCCGGGGACTTATGGCAGGGCCATGGGTATCACTGGAGTCACGACCCCTGCTGGTGGGGCGGCCGCTCCGGCCTGAGCAGCGCCGGGCACCAGTTGAGCATCGAGAGCGTTAACTGGTGCTCCGGCGTCTTGCTGGTCGTCGGCCATGGTTGCGCTCCCCTAGTAAACCGTAGCCTACTTTCTTTACTTTTATCAGGTAGGCCGCAGCTCCGCAGATCATAGTCTCCTTCCAGGACCTGACGCTTTCTGTTGCTGCGTCAGAGCGCGAGGCGGGGCTTGAGCTTCGCGCGCGACCAATGGTCACGCGTCTCTGGTTCCCGCAGTTACAACCCTCTTCTTCCCGCGCGGCGACGCAGTAATGGTGGCGATGTTCACCACAGTTAAAACACAGTTCAAATACGGCACACAGTACCCGGTGGCAACGGACATGAAATCCTTTCCGTGACGCCAGAAAGAGTGTGACTCGCCCAGGGGGCATGTAGGGGAGACTCGGTACCCGGGCCTTGACTGGGATAGCAGTATCTGATGTTTCCAGGGGCTGAAGGCCTTTAATAGCCATGTCCTTCAGGGCGTCAAAGGTGGCATTTGGATGATCTAAGGCCCTCCCCCGTACAGTTCTGCTCTCCTCCTGGGACCTTAACCCCCGGATGAATTGTTCTATCAGCACTTTGTCTTCATCATGTATGCTGACTGGGCTAATCTGTTTCAGGGCCTGCAGGGCCTCTTGTAAACGCCATGCATAGTCCCGGATGCTGTCCTCAGATTTCTGGGTACAGTGGTAGAATCTCATCCGAAGATCTGTCTCAGTGCGGTTTTCAAAGACAGTTTGCAGCCTCTTAAATATAATAGATACTGATTACTGGTCTGCGGACGGCCAGGTTTCAACTTCCCGCTCTGCGGCACCAGTCAATTGTCCCAGCACAACAGCGGCTCTCTGTTTACCAGTCATTGAGTACATGTCCAATACACCACATATTTTCCTTTTGAACCCAGACAGGGTGTCTGGTTTGCCGTCATGCTGCAGAAGCCATTTCGCTCCGGGGACGTACGGCAGGGCCATGGGTATCACTGGAGTCACGACCCCTGCTGGTGGGGCGGCCGCTCCGGCCTGAGCAGCGCCGGGCGCGAGTTGAGCATCGATAGCGTTAACTGGTGCTCCGGCGTCTTGCTGGTCGTCGGCCATGGTTGTGCCCCCCTAGTAAACCGTAGCCTACTTTCTTTACTTTTATCAGGTAGGCCGCAGCTCCGCAGATCACGGTCTCCTTCCAGGACCTGACGCTTCCTGTTGCTGCATCAGAGCGCGAGGCGGGGCTTGAGCTTCGCGCGCTACCAACAGTCACGCCTCTCTGGTTCCCGTGGTTACGCCATTCTTCTTCCCGCGCGGCGACGCGGTAATGGCTGCGATGTTCACCACAGTTAAAACACAGTTCAAATACGGCATACAGTACCCGGTGGCAACGGGCACGAAATCCTGTTCGTGACACCAGGAAGAATGTGACTCGCCCAGGGGACATGTAGGGGAGACTCGGTACCCGGGCCTTGACCTTCTGTGGGATGTCACGGCAGTCGGCTCCCGGGCCCGTACCCTGGGGTCACTCTTTAAAAGGGGTTTTGTTAACAGTTTTGTCTCTTGACGCCACCTGTGGTTCCCGGTAATGGGTACCGGCACTGCTGCAGACCTCCGGGGGTGATGGGATGGCAGCTGGGATGTTTCTGCTCCCCACAGGCGGAGCGGACCCCCGGGGCAGGCTTGATGGAAGGGATGCAGATGAGAGGTGGCCCGGTCGGATCAGGGGGAATGACGGATACGCACACAGGGGGTTCGCTTCAGTACCTTTACTGGTGTTGACGGCAGGTACAGTCCAGGGTACTTGATAGGAAGGGTGCACTTCTGGATTCTCCCCATTGAGTGGGTATAAGGCCTCCTAATCCGTTTCTTCCTTCCTCTAAAGCTTCTGGCCAGCCTGGAACTAGGCCTAGCTTTTATGCTGTTTCACTCTCTCACCTGTCTGCTTGTAGTAGAACTTTTCTTTGGATACCACTATCCCTGGACGCTGGGGCCTTCGTGGTTCCTAGTTCTGTAAAATGATGGTAGCTTCAGGTGAACCAGGGGTCTGGAATCCTCCTGGTATGCCGGTTGTCCCTACTGGGTATAGAGGACCCTGTAAGTTCGGACCCGGTGTCCGGCTTGTGTCCTGGGGTGAGCTTCAGATGCTCCCCTGCCCCCTTAACTCTTCTCTCCTCTCTCTTTGCCTTGGCCACACTCGGGGCCCTCAACACAGCAGCAGACGTGCTGCTTCTTCACTGCTCTAAAGTGTCAGCACACTCTCTCTACCTAACTCCACCCTCCAGTATATATATCCCTAACAGGGCACCCTCTGGTGGTATGAGGTGGAAGGGTGATGGTGTCTGTGTGTAGTAAGGGCCTCTTGTGGAGAAGTCCGTCCATGCATCCTTTTGGGTCCTGTGGTACCTGTAGTAGCAGGGTGCCACAATATCAAGGGACGACCATCATGACACTTCCTTGCTTCCTTTATGACTGAAGTATTGATTAATGGCTCTATGCTGGGGAGATCTTATGATGTGCTTATCCTTACTTGGATTTGGTGCATCTCTTTCCATACTGCGGTTAGCTTTCCCGTGGTGTGCGCTTTCGGTTGCGGGCCGAATTAGGTTGCCGTGGTGACGCGTCCTCCAACGTCACTTCTCCCCTCCTCACGGGCTGACGCGTCGGCCGGTGGGCGGGGCCTGGTGACGTGGCACGCTGCTGCCGCTGCTTTCGTTCCAGAAGCGCCGATGCAGCCACACGTGAGTACACTGAGCACGGCTCAATATAAGGGAGCTTCCCTACCCCCTATGTATCCTTCCCCCCAAAGAAGCGGAACGTGAAACGCGCGTTGGGGTTGTCCTTTTTCTCACAGTCACCAGGTTGCATTGCCTGTTCCCTCCACTCCTTATATACCTGCCGTGTTATGATGTATTATGTCTGCTTTATGTTGAATGGATCTCTTTTGACACAAGTCTATATTGCATTTTAACCAGCACTCAGCTATATGTCTTCTCGCCATAACTTCTGGTCTTCCTAGGGTTTTTGTGGTAGTGTTACCATATTGAGTTTTATTCTTTTTTCCTTAAAGGTTATATACAACACTATCTATGGACTTTTTTCCTCATATATATTGCATGCAACACTTTATAGCCTCTAATGATAAAGTATTCACTTGACAGGTTTTCATACCGTTGAGTTTATTTGTGTGACTCTATATCTTGGGTCCTCACTATCACTAATTGCTGTATTATTATTATTATTTTTTCTATTGCCTGCGACACTTTACAGGCCTTCTATGTGACGCGCCCCCTGGGCCGCTGTGTGGGGGAATACCCAGAGCCGGGTCTCTGTGTAATGCTAGGGGTTATAGTCTCCGTGGCCGCGACCCAGTCCCGTGGCTCAGGGTGGTCAAACCAGTGGCGGATCTGTTTACTTGGTTTTTAATGTTGAAATGTCCGACTACGCCACCCGTGGATTGCAGTCACTGAGAACCGTCGCTGCAGGGCAGACCGCTGAGGCTGATGTTGTGTGCGCAGCAGAGGGTAGTATAATTCCCCACGGGAGGAGAATAGCCTCAGGGCAGCATGTGCAGATGGTGAAGGTCACGGTGCATGGGCGCAGCAGAAATGACTCAGAGTCCGTGCAGTGCAGTTCAGGGTCTTTACTGTTGGTAATGAAGAAGGCCCTGCGGGGAGTACTGGCTAACATTAGAGACCTGGTCAGTCTGTGAGCGAACAAGAGTCCCCCTGGCCAGGTGGAGGTGTAGGCCTTCCCGTCTGACTGCACTCTTCCTGGCTACCCTGCTGTAGTCGTGTGATAGCCCACGTCCCTGAGTGTACCGTGTGGTGCTCACCTGTATGGCTGGTGACTTGGGGCCTTTGGTACCTTCCGCTCCTCGATGGCGGTGCCGGTCCCTTGCTTGTGACTGAGCCTCCGGGCTTTCTATGGCCAGAGGACCTGGAATCCCCTGCCAGGTGGTTTCTGCTGCTGGATGTGAATATCCTCACAGCCTCGGACTCCGGTGTCCGGTTCTCTGCGTCTTCAGCCAGGACGAGCTCAGCTTGCTCCTGTCCCTGGTCTTCAGCTCCTGGCTCCTACATAGCTCCTTGCTGCTCTGTCCCTGTCTCTGGAACTACTCACTAACCCCGCCCCAGATCCAGTTTATAAAGGGCAGGTTCCTCCCCTCCTTGGACTGAGGCAGGAGGCGTTGCATGCAAATGTGCTCCTGACCAGGAAAACCCATGCTCGCTCTCAGACATGGTATTTCTACCACTGTGGCAACCAGACCCCCTGGGGTGCCACATATGCCTCTATATTATCCTTGTATGTGCTGATACCTATTACCTCGCTCACACTCTCGGTCATACTCCCAACCTACTGACTGTGGGATCCTTCTATTTACTTCTCCTTTTTTAGTACTGTGTTTTTTACTGACTGTTTTAATGAATTTAACCGCTTCCCGACCGCCCACTGTACATAAACGTCGGCGCTGCCTGGGCTCTGTGCAGCACTGACGTTTATGAACGGTCGGCGGTCCCGCAGCCCTCAGGACCCCCAGGGTCCTGCAAGTGCTACGGTTGCGGTTCAGAGCGACAGCTCTGACAGGGGACATCATCGGGACCTGATTGGATCAGGTCCCAATGATGTTAACCTTTTCCTATCTTCTATATGCCGCAATCTATAGTGATCGCAGCTAATAGAAGATAGTGAGAGGAGAGGGGGTCGTCCACTTACCTCTCCGACGGCCCCCTGATGCCTTCCAGGACCTGCCGTTCTTCTGGCAGCTGGAGGTCAGTCTGCAGCTGAAGCCTAGCAGGAGAGAGACAGTGTGAAACTGTCAGCAAACTTCTCATGCAATGTAATACATGTCTTGGAAACGGCGCGCGAATTTGTTTAATTTGTTTATCCTAGGGTATCACAAGAAAGAAGACAGACATCAAGTCAGCAGGGACATGGAGCAGCATGGCAGATGTGACAACCTACATGGTGAGCTGCAACATGTGCTACATGTTCACAGATCGACCAGAAGCTGAAACCAACTTCACCTGCCAGAAGTGTAGTCTACTGGCTCTTTTAGAAGAAAAGGTGCGGGGGCTGGAAGAAAGAATTGCGACATTAAAACTCATCAAGGAAAATGAAGACTTCCTGGACAGAACAGAAGCGTCACTACTGGTCACAGAAAGTGAAGGAAGCGTCAGAGAACCTCCAGAGGCAGACAAGTGGAGGCAAGTGACCAAAAGAAGCAAGAAGACCATGGAGACACCACCAACCACACAACTGAGAAACAGATTCCAAGGACTTGTGGAGGATGAAGATGACACACCTAAGGATGAGGAACTACCAGCAAGCAAAAAAGAAAAAAGCACCCAGAAACACCCAGAAGCGACAAGAAAAAGGACAGCCAAGAAGGGAAGAAGAGTGGTGGTGGTGGGAGACTCACTACTGAGAGGAACAGAAGCAGCTATCTGCAGACCGGACATAACCGCAAGAGAAGTATGCTGCCTCCCAGGGGCTAAGATCAAGGATGTTACCAATAGGATACCGAAGCTCATCAGTTCCAAGGATGTCCACCCATTTCTTCTGATACATGTTGGCACCAATGACACGGCAAAGAAGGACCTACCGACAATCTGCAAGGACTTTGAAGCATTGGGGAAGAAAATAAAAGAACTGGATGCGCAGGTAGTTTTTTCTTCTATCCTTCCAGTAGACAGGCATGGCGTCAGGAGATGGAACAGGATCCTTGATGTGAACAACTGGCTGAGACGATGGTGCAGACAACAAGGATTTGGATTCCTGGACCACGGTGTGAATTACCTCTATGACGGACTCCTTGCCCGAGACGGACTACACCTCAACAAACCCGGGAAACACACATTCGCCAGGAGACTCGCAACACTCATCAGGAGGGCGCTAAACTAGAAGAAGAGGGGGTGGGAAGAAAAACGCCGGACATGAACATGCAGCCAGAGAACATACTAATGAAAGATATGAAGTGCGACAAAAAAGGTCCAAGACAAGATACGTGGAAAGGAGGTAAGAAAATTTCTAATACAATCCACAGGGAGAAGATTGGAACAAAACAAAATCGTGTAAACTGCGTGCTAGCAAATGCCAGGAGCCTGACAAAGAAGATGGATGAACTGGAAGCCGAAATATCTACAGGTAACTATGACATAGTGGGAATAACCGAGACATGGTTAGATGAAAGCTATGACTGGGCAGTTAACTTACAGGGATACAGTCTGTTTAGAAAGGATCGAAGAAGTCGGAAAGGGGCTGGAGTCTGTCTATATGTAAAGACGTGTCTAAAGCCTACAATACGGGAGGATGTATGGGAGGGAAATGAGGAGGTCGACTCCTTATGGGTGGAGATACATGGGGCAAAAACAATAATAAAATTATCATAGGAGTCTGTTATAAACCACCAAATATAGCAGAAGCCACGGAAAGTCTATTAATGAGACAAATAGACGAAGTAGCAAAAAATAACGAGGTGATTATTATGGGGGACTTCAACTACCCCGATATAGACTGGGAAACCGAAAGCTGTAGATCTCAGAAAGGAAACAGGTTTCTGTCAATTATCAAAGACAATTATTTGTCACAACTTGTGCAGGAACCAACTAGAGGGACGGCCCTTTTAGACTTAATATTAACTAACAGGCCAGACAGAATAACTGAGGTGCAGGTCGGGGGGCACCTGGGAAATAGTGACCACAACATTATACAATTCCACATGTGCTTCAGTAGGTGCCCAGCAAGGGAGTCACAAAAACACTGAACTTCAGCTAAGAGATGCCCTTCACCTTATAGACTGGGATAGTATCTTCAGTAATAGGAGCACGGATAGAAAATGGGAAATTTTCAAAACAGTCCTACATAGTCACTGTAGAAGGTACATACCTTATGGGAATAAAAGGGCTAGAAATAGGAGGAAGCCAATGTGGCTAAATAAGGAAATCAAGAGGGCAATGAAAAACAAAAAAAGGGCTTTCGGTAAACTTAAACAAGAAGGCAGCGAGGAAGCGCTAATATCTTATAGGGAAAAAAAACAAAATCTGTAAGAAACAAATAAGAATAGCAAAAGAGGAGACAGAGAGACTAATTGCCAAGGAAAGTAAAACGAATCCCAAACTGTTCTTTAACTATATAAACAGTAAAAGGAGTAAAACTGATGGCGTTGGCCCATTGAAAAATAACCTGGGTAAAATCATAGAGGGCGATGAGGGTAAAGCAAACCTACTCAATAGCTTCTTCTCCACTGTTTTCACAAAAGAAAACAATTTATCGGAGGAAATGCAGAGTGATAAAGTAAACCCTCCGCTAAATATCACCCACCTAACCCAGGAGGAAGTTCAGAAACGCCTAAATAATATCAAAATAGACAAGTCACCAGGCCCAGATGGCATACACCCCCGGGTACTAAAAGAAGTAAGTAATGTGATAGACAGACCGCTGTATCTTATATTCAAGCACTCTTTATGGACGGGACTGTCCCACTAGACTGGCGCCAAGCAAATGTGGTACCAATATTCAAAAAGGGGTCTAAAAGTGACCCTGGGAACTATAGACCAGTCAGCTTAATGTCTGTTGTGGGTAAATTGTTTGAAGGATTTCTTAGAGATGCTATTGTAGAATATCTTAATGATAATAACTGTCTAACTCCATATCAACATGGATTCATGAGGGATCGCTCCTGCCAAACAAACCTGATGGCCTTCTACGAGGAGGTGAGCTCGCAGCTGGACCGGGGAGAGTCAGTGGATGTTGTAGACCTTGACTTCTCCAAAGCGTTTGATACCGTGCCACACAAAAGGTTGGTATATAAAATGAGAATGCTTGGTCTGGGGGATAATGTGTGCAAGTGGGTAAATAGCTGGCTGAGTGATAGAAAGCAGAGGGTGGTTATCAATGGAGTAAGCTCAGGGTGTGTCAGGGTTACTAGCGGGGGGCCTCAAGGGTCTGTCTTGGGCCCTATATTATTTAATATATTTATTAATGATCTAGTGGAAGGGTTGCATAGTAAAATAGCAATATTTGCAGATGATACTGAACTTTGTAAAGTAGTTAATACAGATGAGGATAGGGCACAGCTACAGGAGCATTTAGATAAATTGGGGAGTTGGGCCAAAAAATGGCAAATAGGGTTCAATGCCGATAAATGTAAGGTCATGCACATGGGAAAGAAAAACAGCAGTCACCCATACATATTAAATGGGAAACCGTTGGGGAAATCTGACATGGAGAAGGACCTGGGCATCTTGGTTAATAGCAAATTAAATTGGAGTGCCCAGTGTCAGGCAGCAGCTGCGAAGGCAAATAGAGTCATGGCATGCATCAGAAGAGGAATAGGGGCATATGATGAGAACATTGTTCTTCCTCTGTATAAAGCGCTGGTAAGGCCGCACTTAGAATATTGTGCACAGTTCTGGGCCCCGGTGCTCTGGAAAGACATATTGGAGCTAGAGAGGGTACAAAGGAGGGCGACTAAGGTAATAAAGGGAATGGAGGGACTAGAATACCCAGAGAGGTTGTCAAAATTTGGCCTATTTACGTTGGAAAAGAGAAGGCTTAGGGGAGACCTCATAAACATGTATAAATACATCAGGGGGCAGTACAGAGATCTCTCCCATGACCTGTTTATACCAAGGATGGTGACAAAGACGAGGGGGCACACTATGCGTCTGGAGGAAAGGAGGTTCCTGCACCAGCATAGAAGGGGATTCTTTACGGTCAGAGCCGTGAGACTCTGGAACTCTCTGGGAGAGGAAGTGGTGATGTCCAACTCACTTAATGAGTTCAAGAGAGGCCTGGACGCCTTTCTTCAGAACAATAAAATTACATCTTATGCTTAGTTAATTAATCCAGGGATTTAATCTGACTGCCAGATTGGTGTCGGGAAGTGAATTTTTCCTCAATGATGTAAATTGGCCTATACCGCATGGTTTTTTGTTTTTTTTGCCTTCCCCTGGATCAACACTGCGGAATAGCTGCAGTGCACAAGAAATAGGCTGAACTGGATGGATGCTTGTCTTTTTTCGGCCTTATAAACTATGTAACTATGTAACTATGTATTACATTGCATGAGAACAGTAATTAGAAAAACAAAAATTAATGTCCCATACAGGACTAAGTAAAAATGTAAAAAAAAAGTCTAAAACATGTTTTCAAACTGTTAAAAAAAATCACAAAATAAATAAAATAAATAAATAAAATATTAAACCAATAAATCCGTATATTTATGCAAAAACAAAAAGAGTACACATATCTGGTATCGTCGCATCCAAAACAACCCAATCTATAAAACTGTCACACTAATTAACTCCTTCTGTGCACACCGTAATAAAAATAAATAAAAAACGGAGCAAAAAACTATGCTTTTTCATCATATTGGCAAACAAAAAGTGGAAAAAAATGTGATCAAATATCAAAATGGAAATAAAAATGGTACCGCTGAAAACATCATCTTGTTCCACAAAAAAAAAGCTGCCATACAGCTTCATAAGCCAAAAGATAAAAAAGTTATAGCTCTCAGAATAAAGCGATGCAGAAAAAATATTTTTTCTATAAAATTGTTTTATTGTGTAAAAGCACCAAAGCATAAAAAAATATACAGTAAGTGTAGTATCGCTGTAAATGTACTGACCCGAGAATAAGGCTGCCTTATCACTTTTACCACACGCAGAACGGCATAAAAAAAAACTCAAAAAACAATTCCTGAAATCCTGGAATCAAAAAATTTCACGTACCCAAAAATGGTACCAATAAAAATGGCAACTCGTCCCGCAAAAAACAAGCCATCACATGACTCTGTCGGCCAAAATATGAAAAAATTTTAGCTCTCAAAATATGGCGATGCAAAAACTAGATTTTGCAAAAAAAAGCGTCTTTTAGTGTGTGACAGCTGTCAGTCATAAAAACCCGATATAAATCTGGTAACTCTGTAATCGCAACGACCCGAAAAATAAACGTATCACTTATACCGCACGAGGAACGGCGTAAAAAAATAAATAAAATAAATAAAACCAATTCTTCACCTGCTACTGATTTGTTTATTATGTCTCCCAAAGATCGCAGTAAGGCTCTGCTCACATTTATCTTGCGCTCTACGCTGAGCACTTACACCAGAGTTTCCGTGTAAATCTCTGAAATACGTGATTCAGCCGGAACCCATGACGGAAGATTCCCTGTAATGAGGCAGATATAGGCCACTCTGGATGCAATCTGGCCTGGGATCCCACGGTGTCATTTTTTTTAGGCGTGCATAAAAGTGCGGTTGACCACAGTTTTGTGCACTTCTGAAAAAAAGGACACCCCTAAACAGAGGCCAGACGGAGTCCAGAGTAACTCTGCTGCCTCATTACAGTGAATGGATCCCGCAGGGGTTTCATCTGAATTACATCACTTGGAAATTTAGATGGAAACCCCGATGTAAGTGCTCAGCCTAGAGCGGCGGATAAATGTTATGTAAAATGTTCCCAATAAAAGCTTCAACTCAGTCCTCAAAAAAAGCTAGTCCCCCACTCAGGACCGTCATCTGTTAAAAATATAAGGGACTTCCAAGTTACTGGTAGCAGAAAGGCTCTGGAAAAGCGAAATGGCCCTTGCCCCCCAAAAGAAATTCAGAAAATTTTGTGCTCCCAAATCCAAATGCCTATTCTACAATAATTTGTTCTTCAATTGTCAAATAGCGCTCCGTCCCCCCCAGATCTCGCCGTATGGCTGAGCGGTACAATACAGCCACATATGGGATATTGCCACTTTTGGAAGAAATTGTGTGACGCATTTCGGCACCATTTTTACCCATTGCCCTGTGTGAAAATGTAAAATCTGAGGGTAAAATATTTTTTTGTGGTAAAAATACAATTATGTTTTCTTCACTGTCCAATGGTATAAATGTAAAAATTAAAAAATACTCACTACTTCCCTAGATGAATTCCTTGAGAGGTGTAGTTTCCAAAATGGGGTCACTTGTGGGGGTTTCCACTGTTTAGGCACATCAGGGGCTCCCCAAACGCAACATGGCGTCTTCTAATTATTCAAACAAATTTTACTTTAAAAAGTCTAATGGCGCTCCTTCCCTTCCGAACCCTGCAGTGCGCCCAAACAGTGGTTTTCCCTCACATATGGGGTATCAGCGCGCTAATGAGAAATTGCACTACAAATTGTGTATTCCATTTTTTCCTGTTACCCCTGTGAAAATAAAAAAATTGGGTCTAAACTAACATTTTTGTGAAAAAAAGTTAAATGTTCATTGTTTTCTTCCACATTCCAAAAATTCCCATGAAACACCTGAAGGGTTAATAAACTTCTTGAATGTGGTTTTGAGCACCTTGAGGGGTGCAGTTTTTAGAATGGTGTCACTTTTGGGTATTTTCTGTCATAAAGACCCCTCAAAGTCACTTCAAATAAGATGTGGTCCCTAAAAAAATGTTTTTGTAAATTTTGCTGGAAAAATGAGAAATCGCTGGTCAACTTTTAACCCTTATAGCTTCCTAACAGAAAAAAATTTGGGTTCTAAAATTGTGCTGATGTAAAGTAGACATGTGGGAAATGTTATTTATTAACTCTTTTTTGTGTGACATATCTCTCTGATTTAAGGGCATGAAAATTCAAAGTTTGAAAATTGCGAAATTTTCAAAATTTTCACCAAATTTCTGATTTTTTCACAAATAAACGCAAGTGATATCGAAGAAATTTTACCACAATCATGAAGTACAATAAGTCACGAAAAAACAGTCTCAGAATCAGGGGGATCCGTTGAAGCGTTCCAGAGTAATTACTTCATAAAGTGACAGTGGTCAGAATTTTATTGGCATCTATGCTTCATTTATCTTGATTGGATTGCTTTAAGACTGAAGTATTGCATTTAATAGACCCCTTTACGCCTTTGGATTAAAATGTCATATGTTGCAGTTGTGCAAAGTACTTATGCAAAAGACATGTAAATTCTACGTGTGACGAATGCAAACAGTAAATTTAGCACCGTGAACCTTATTTACCATTTTATATAGAAAAAAATGAACTTTTTTTTTTAAATATATTTACATACAGTTTGATGTGATTAGTGATAGTTTACAGTTATATAAAGATTATTTTTTTTATGTGCAAATGTGCAATATGCATGAATATTGCAATAAGGCCATGTAACATTTTTTGATACAAAAGAAAAATAAAAATTAAGTTTTTGATTTAATTTTTCATTTGTTTATGGACAACCATGTTCACATACAGTATAATAATGCAACAGATATTCAAATAAAACACTTAAATTAGCTAAAAATCAAGACTTTAATATGTCCGGTGAAAAATGACCAGAACATTATAAGTGTATAGTAGACCCGAACAGAACAGCGGGGTTAAGTCAAAAAAAATTTGAGGAACTCGGAATTTGTTTTACATTTTTTAGACTTTTTAAGTTTGGCTGCAGTGGCACAGAGAACGCGGACTCAGTGGTACAATAAAACAAGTTGTTTATTAACTATTTACAAAATTATTCAATGATATATCAATGACAATACAGACAGTGTAGAGCGATCTCTGCGCTCTCTCTCTGTCTCGTGCTTGTGGTCACCGTCTGGCCCTGTTTCTGGGCCTGGTTATCTGAACGATGCCCTATAAAATATCAAACCCAGCGCTACAGCACTAAGAAGTATGACACCAATAGCTTAGTTGTCGACTATATATCCTTGATTTTCCCTGATACAGGTAACCACTGTCTGTTAAGCTCACTAAACCTTGCGTGGCTCGGTTATACTCCTACTGAGCTTCACACCAAGAACATATACTGAGTACAATTACCACTGTAACATCAATATTCACATAAAGTATATGCAACATACATCGTGGTATGAATATTGGTATAAATGCACACTAACCTATAATAGTTAAAGATACACTGGACTGTCAGCCAATAGTGTCTGGGTTGAATCAGAATGGGCCTCCGTCAACCCGCTCTATTTTCCAATGGCAGTCGCCACCCCAGACCCTAACAGGTGCCCACACTACACTTTCCTGCAAGGATGAAAGTCTCGCACTGTGGGCCACAGTCAATTTCTTCTACCACAGACCTTCTGTCCTTGCCTCCAATCTCCAGAGAGACAACTCATGCTCCCTTCTGCTCACATAACCGAATTTCTGTCCTTCCAATTGGGTCTACGCTAACACGACCGAATTTCCATTTCTACAAAAGGGTCTGCGCTATCTGCTATCTTTAGCCTCGACAATCAGGATCTCCTAGCCTCTGTAAGTACTCTGCACCCCTTGCTTAATCCACTTCCAATACTGATCTTGTGTTTCTGGACACACTCATCACCTACGTCAGGCCTATCTCCCACAGGTGACTTGTTACAAGTCGGGGCGAAGACTGACTTCCTGGCTTTTGTATTTTTCTGCTGCAGATCACATGTCCCCTGTGCACCTAGCTCTGCTTTCCTCTCATTCAGCCTGCCTTCTGTCCCTTGGTTCCAATACCCTTTTAGGTTCCTACACCTATAGTCTCTGATCACTACATGGCAGCATCTGCCCACAAATACCTTACAGCTCATTTCTATTATATGAGTCACTCACTCTCCTTACATTCCTCCACTCTTTAAACTTACCATTACTTGGATGAGAAAGGTTACTTTTGCTCTAGACGCTCCTTGGCGGTGGTCTCAGAGTCGCCAATATCCAAACACACTCCTGTGTCTGCTGTATTACATACTGCCATATGAAATCATCTTCCGCATACCTCCTGGTACATTCAGCGTTGGTACATTCAGATCTGTGAAGTCCCTCCTGACCTGTCTCTTCTGGGACACTTAGGCCCTGAGACACTCTTCCTGTGATTTTGACCTCTAGCCTACCCTCTAAGCTAGCCCCGGTCATTCTCTCTTCATCAGACACATGTGGCGGTAGCATGTAAGGGTGCCGTACTCTCTCTGGTGCAACGTCTTCTCCTTTCGGGGTGTACTCTCGTGGTCACTCGATGAGGAACAGCCTCCCACGTGTAGTCCAATTTTCCCCAAGGGTGCTTCACTTGAACCAAAACTCGATTCCCCAGCTATAATGGTGCCTCCTGCACAGGAGTTACTACAGGATGCCTTTTCCCCTGGGGCTTCTGTACAATCTTAAATCTCAGTGTCTCTAACCGATGTTGGTGTTTCCACACCAAAGTTGTGGTGTTTATCTTCGTACAATCTTCCACTGGATCAAGCTCTAGCTCAGTAACCTCATTGCTGTTATGTCCAAACAGCAACGTGTAAGGCGTGTACCCTGTCGTGGCATGAACCTGGTTACTGTACAACTAGACCACTTCTGGTACAAATTCAGGCAATTTCATTTTCCTGTGTCACGGTGTAGGGGAATGCTGGTGAGGAAATAGCAGATACGGGCTGGGTGAGCAGGGAAAACTAATCTGTCCCTAGACTGGGAACCCTGAATAGCCCTGACCCCGAAGGTATCTCTGATGGTGAGAAGGTTCGGGTCTCCACCCAAAGCCCTAATTCCTTCACAAGCCCTGCACTAATTCCCCTAATCTCTCTCCTCAGAACAAAGGTACAGCAATCTCAAAGGAAAGGACTTCAGCGGCACAAACAAACAGGGCTGCACAGCACGGCTTCCAATATAGATTGAAACTCTATCAGCTGCACCACCTGGTGGAAGGAGAGGCTACTTAAACGCTAAGGGGAGTAGACTCACACAGAAACTCACATCCACCAAGACATGGCAATAGAATTGGCATTAATCCATGCAGTACAAGAGGGAATTTCACAGTTTAAGTTACAGCGGCATCTAGAATAGACCGCAGATACACAGTGCTAGACAGCGTGTGACATCCTGTCATCTTTCTGTTGTCCTCCACAATTCTCAGAATGTAGATAAAGTTATGTTGAAACGTTCACAGTCCCCATTTCCCTATGGGTGCTAGGGTGTAGTTCTGGAATTCTCAATGTTGTACAGTTGGTGCAATTCATCCATGACTTTTCCATGAAAACAGGCTCCTAGCTCAGAGTGAATTCTTTTTTGGACACCCGTATACCCACATGAAGTCATGACAGATGACACAGGCCGCTGACTCGGCTGTTTGATTCCCAGTGGGAGTCATGACTGCAAACTTTTTAAAATGATCCATCATCACCAGACAGTACAAACAACCATTATCGGAGCGGCTGATCATAAGATAGTCCACCATCAGCACTTCCAATGGGAAAGAAATCTTCTTCACCTATATAGATTTTCTGTGTTTAGGGGGTTTAGTCATCTCACCCTGATGGGATTTCCGGTAATCTTCTTTCACCACTCAATTTACTTGTGGCCAATGCAGAAACCGTTGTAGCCATTGGAAAGTTTTCTCTGTTCTGAAGTGGGTATCACTCTCATGGGCTTCCTTCTTCACTCTGGGCTTCATTCCTTGTGAAATCATTAGCAGATTACAATGAGGCAATCTGGGCTACTGCCCAGGGCCAAAGGCTCCAGGGTCCTTTGGCCATATTGTTCTCATTATAATGCTTTTTTTCACCACTGTCGGCGGTGCACATCTCCGGACAGGTAGCTTTCCTAAAGCTCAGCTGCCAGCAATTCACGATGGTTTACTGGCATCTACAAGGCTATGTGTGTATGTACTCTTAGGAATAACAGAATCTTTGGTCCTCTCCTCCACTTTTGACTGAGGTTGAGAGGATTAATTGGAGACATAGAACCGCTGTTCTCCACTTTGGAATCCAACCCTTCAGATATATGGTATATGATGTATAGTATTGATATACTAAAAATATCAATAATAATCAATTAAATCTAAAAGACATTAATCAATTTAAAATTTGTATTTATTTAGTTTAATTAAATCTTGCATGGAAGGATGAAGACGTGTTCTTGGAGAAGCCTTCAACTTTAGCATGTGTTTCTTGCTGGTCAGGAGGCCACGGGTAGATGGTTCAAATCCTTCCATACAGGTACAGCATTGATGGTGGACATGCTGTAGTTTCTTCAGGGCGCTAGATGTGGGGGTTTTCTGTCCCCGAGATGTCTAAGGTGCCCTGGTGACAGCAGGCAAAAATGCATCTTCCTCTGACAGCGCGAGCAGCTCTGGATAATCCACGCCGGCAGGATGATATCATCCGGCAGAAGATGGAACCTATGAGAAAAGATGTAAAACTAATGTAAGTAATGGGACTCCATATTAGAGGGTACTACTGTGGTGTCACTGTGGGAGAACGTTAGAGGAATCTCATCACACAGAGGGCAGGGATCTTTGCCAGTCATCATACATGTGACAATCCCACCACTGACAGATAACATCTGCTCCACATGACTTATCTCACTGACATCATACAACATGGAGATTATTGTCACACTTACCTCGCCTACTTTCCCCCTCTTCTACTTTCTCAGTTTTTTCTTGTCTTCTCAGTTTTAGAAAATATTTTCTTTTCTTCTGAACTGGAGATTCTAATCAAAAAGTCCGAAAAAAATATTAATTATAAACTTCTAAAATATTTTCTTTATATCTATATAGAGTTATGCAACTGATTAATATGCACCTGTAGCATTTCTGTGTGCTGCCATGTGGTGTCTCCAAGGAACTATGTCCCCTTATTATCATGACATTACTTGCAGCAAGCCACTGTGTTATTATATAATCAGTTAGATAATAATTCAATGCAACTTTAAAGAGGACCCGTCACTAGATCAAAAGTATCTGAGATTCACCATTATCTTATGTCTGCTGCTTCCCCGAGTATTCTGATATTTGTTTTGCTAAAATCCACCCTATGGTTGTAGAGATATGGGCATTTATATTTAGTGCTAATTTTTATGGTCTTTTCCAAGGGGGCATGGCTCACAATTTTATATTGCAGAGCAACCTAAAGACACGCCCCAGAGGATCCTGTGAGCACCGCCCTCTTGGAAAAGACGATAAAAATAAGCACTAAATAAGACCCGTAACTCAAAAAACTGAATACTCAGGGGAGCAACGGGAATAAAGTAAGTGATTTTTGGAGCCTTCATGTGCTGATTCACATTATAATTTTGGATTATAGGTTATAATTGGATGGCCTATAAACCTGTACATACCTGACAATGAGGACGAGGATGACTCGTTGTTTTTAACAGTGAAACACTGATTGTCTCCTTTAGTATTAGAAGAGGAAGACTCTTTCTGCCTGTTTGGTAGAAGAAAGACCAGTAAATTAAAAGTAAAAACAATAGAAAAAATGAAGAACACCTGTTTGTGAGGCCAATTAGGACAACCTAGAGGGGATACCCTGCCCAGGCCCTCAACTAGTAATATTGGCCTGAAATGAGCAGGAAATGAATGGCTGGTCACAATGATCAACTGTTATTGCAGTGTTATCACAAGCCAGATGCACAGAGGGGTGGTGGATGCTGGATTTAGATTTGTGTTACTCGTGTCTTGTATTTGGTTCTGAACATATATCAGAACTAAATCTCATAATAATAATAATCTACTCACATGTCTGAGTGTTTTTCACTGTTCTCTTGGGAACACTGTGGAGGTGACATAGGCTCTACATTGGTCATCATCCCGGTATTGATGATATTTAGCTAAAACACACGGAGAAAAATAAATTGATTTATTTTAAGCATTTTTGTAATTATAGGTTTTAGACATATTAGTAGCCACATACTTACTTTAGAAAACCTTTGATAAGATGATACAAAGTTTTTTATTTCTGGCCAGTCATTGTCCTCTCTTGTGTCCGCCTCATCTGAATTCATGTGTCTGCTACAACGAGCTACAAAGTACAAGTGTTATCAGAGATAATTAGTATAAGACCCGGTCAGACAGTCACCCTGTTATCACTAATAATGTTGAGAAGTTATTTTCACATAAAATGAAAGACAAGACACAAAGCAGTTTTCGGCAGATGACGTCTCATTTTACTTACTGATAAAGTAGCGGGTGTCCTCATCTGACTTTAGCTCAGGAACGAACAGGGGCTTCTGACTTAGAAGGTTGTCAAAGTCAAAGTGATGCAGAAATGGATGCATTTTGATCTCATTTGCTCCTCCTGGAAAAGGAAGACAAGAAAGAAAGTGATACAGTCATTTTTAGAGAAACTGCTCCATATCGGTACAGTTTATGTTAACCTGAACTGAAGATGTAACAGCAGACATGAAGGAAATGTACTGAAAGTCACAGCATGAAAAATGGGGAATGGATAAGTAAGTAGATTACTGAACCTCATGGACACAACCATTTGTCTGGTCACAGAGGTGTAATAAGTCATAATACTATTATAATATTACCTGTCCCAAGTCTATCTGCTGGATCTTTTCTGAGCAGCTGAGTGATGATGTCCTGAGCATCGGGTGGAGTAGAGTATTTATGATATGTCCAAATTAATTTATCTGTTATATAAAAAGCAAATATTATAGGAAATGAAACATTTTCATTAATTTTCATAAAAAATGTCCTTAATAAGGCTAGAAATTAAACCAGAAAACCAATGAAACCAAATAACAGTGACATCACAAGCATTCAGATTATTTTACTTACCCTCAAGGACACTGCGTAAAATATCTCTTTTTAAAGTCCCTCTAAATGGTGTACATCCCAAAAGAAATTTATGTAGGGTGATCCCTACTGACCACCAATCAACGGGCCTTCCATAGCCTTTCCTTTGGATAATTTCTGGGGCCATGTAACTAAGGGTGCCAAAAGTCTGGAAACCAACAGAAGAATGAGATGATGATCAATAAATATAATTGCGTCAAATAACATTAGTGCAAATGTTTTATAGAGAAATTGTCAGAGAAGGGTAAAGAGATGAAATCTGTAAAGTGCAAGATCTTGTAAGTAAAGCCAACCTCTTCATCAAGGAACTCGCTGGTGATGTCCTCAGTTGAAGCCTTGTAGATATCTGAGCTTGGTCTCATGAGGCCGAGTTTTGAAACCCCAAAATCGGTGACCTTAATATGTCCTGTTGATGATATCAGGAGGCTGTGAAAGAAAGAAATGGTGTCAGACCCAAGTAATTACCCATAGACTGTACAAAAACTATAATTTTTTTCCCCTTTATTATACTACTGGGGTCACTTACTTGCCAGGCTTCAGGTCTCTGTGCACCACACCATAACTGTGCAGGTATTCCACAGCAAGAACCGTTTCCGCAATGTACATACGGGCCAGGGGGACAGGTAAAGGACCCCTGCGCTTTATAAGACTGGCACAGTCTCCTCCTATAGGAGAAAGCAAATATGACAGGTGAGGGTTTGTTTCAATGTAAATTACACATGATGAGGGTGAATATGAAATAAGTGGAAATATTGGGACAAGATGGCCTATATAGAGATATACTGTGTAATGTAGAGCGTATACTGTATACTACATGTAGCCATCCATGTGGGCACATTATGGTCATATATAGGTGCTAGGATTAAACAGACGTGGGCTGGATATAGATACAATGGATGTGACCTACCTGGTACATACTCCATGACCATACACAGATGAAGTTTAGTAGGAAAAGAGCAGAACATGGAGGCCACAAAGGGACAATCGGCGAATGCTGAGATGTCCCTCTCCAGGAAAGCCAATTCAAGCCTCTTTGGCTTTTTCAGGTTCTCCTTGTCCATTGTCTTCATAGCACAAATCTGGTTTGTGTCTTTATGGCGCACTAAGTGGACGGCCCTGGAGAGGAAGAAAATCCATGATTTATTACAAATTCTTATTAACAGTCCATCTATCGACTTCATCAAACGATCTCCTGTACTAATGGTTAATACTAGATGTGAGGCCATCACTATAAATTCATGTCTAGAAATGCATAAAATAATACTCCATAAATGATCATCAATGGAGGGTCCACATCCACGTCACATCCTAACTGACCTGACAGATAGATGTGGACAGTGATGTGGACTCCTGATTTCTCTATGGGAATATTACATGGGCAGGACACCAAGGCATCATCATAAGGAGCCCTGGGAAATAAATATTATACCAAAGTAAAGCTCACCCAAAGGCTCCACTGCTGATCAGTTTGATCGGTTTATAGTCGCTCTTACAAGGATTTCTCACTGGGTTCAATGATCCGATCAAGGCCTAAAAAGGAATAAGAAATGACATTAAGACAGAAAATGCAGGAGAATAAAAGCTCAAGATGCAGGAACGTCTCTCTTCTATATTATGTCCCCGCTGATTACACTGTAGAGAACGTGATACAAGCCGGACCCTCCACAGACCCCATTATATTATAAAGGGAAATCCCCCATACACACAAATCAATACTACAGGGAAGGATAAGGGACATCACACCGAGGGGGCAGGAAGAGTAACGCCATTATCACACATAATATGTCTGATCTACATGACGACCAGTGATATCCCATTGTCATATGGGATATAATATGGGATGTATAATTCACACCCGTCATCTGACGATATACAGACGTCCCTCTGATACTTACACTGGCAGATTCCTGGATGATCTCTGGTGTCTCACATAGTCCACCATCAGTATTTGCCGGCACAGTTATTCCTAAAATAATGAATAAACGTCATTTATTAAATGTCTATATCAGCACTTAATAACCAGAAGAAAAGGAAGCAAAAAAGTCAAATATCAAAAAACATAACAAATTTTATTGATTAATCAGAACAATTCATGATAAAAAAATAATAAGAGAATGTCAGACACAGAGAACGCTCTCTCTTTCAAACCAAGAACAACTGATCAAAATCACTTCAAAACCTATTCAGAATCGTATTCATACAAGTTTGTGTCTGTTTAGAATGTAGAAGATATAGGAACAAGCTGTAGTCCTCAAAATAAATAAGACAAATAAAAAAGAGAAACCTGCACAGTCTGGGAGGGTGGGGAGCAAGACCCCGACATGTGTTTCGCATAGGCTTCTTCCAAGGGGTATTGAAGAAGTTTTGCGTAGGCTTCTTCCAGGGGGTGTGGAAGAAGGCTAGATGAAACGCGCATCAGGGGCTCACTCCCCACCCTCCCAGACCATGCAGGTTTCTCCTATTTATTTGCCTATTTATTTATCCAGAGGATGAAGAATAAATCCACATATTCTTTGCCGTTCTCAATAACGTAATATTTGAATGTAAAATATTAGATGATCGTTTTACCTTCTATCAGATCGGATTTTGGCCCTGGCTGACTGTTATCAGGGTCAGCAGCATTTAGGTTTTGCCCCTCTGCGGAGTCGCCTTTTGATGTTTCCTGATGGATATAAGATATACAATTAATATAACGTTTCTCAAACACTAGATTACCATATATATAAAGCGGGAAGGATTAAACCTGGATTTACTTGACAAGTTCAGTATTGGACGGACAATTCACGGCCGCTCTATCAAGCAAATTTACATTAATATTTAAGGGACTTGTATCTACAACTGTTCTCTAATAACTTCTATCAGAACTGCAGCATTTACAAGGAGGAAGATTGTGATGATGGAGTGAGACAGAAGTAGAAATACAAGCTCCGCATCGCTGAGTACAGACTGTCACCACAGAGGATGGAGCCGCAGAGACAGGCCGCCATAGAATATCCTGTGTCTGCCTGGAGCGGAGAGGGGAAGGCCTCTACCATCATAAATCTGACCTTCTGCTATATGACTGGTAATCTGGAGAAGATGAGACAACAAGGACATGAGATGTAGAAGATGATGGATCCTTACCAGGCGCTCCAGTGAGTAGGCCGGATACTCCAGTACATACAGGACATTTTGGGCCAGTTGTTTAAAAAAGGCCAATTCTCCACTTTGGGATTTTTCTTCAGCCTATAAAGATGAAAATTAACAAGAAATGAAAATAATCAATAAACTTCATGAACATATATGGTATTGCCACATTTGTTAAAGTCTGATCTGATAGGTGTTTGGTATCAATAAAAATCTGAGTTCACTTCGCAAAAAAAGGCTTTACTTAGTCCTATCAACAGAAAAATTACACTGTTATGGGTCTCTGAATATAGTGACAAAAAGAACCATTTCATCTCAATTGGAATTTTTTTCCCCTTGTTTCAATACAATGTATGGTAAATAGGATGGAGCCATTGAAAGCTGCAACTCATCCCAAAAAAACAAGCCCTCACATGTCTATGCCAATGGAGAAATAACAAAGTTATGGCTCTTGAAAGAAAGTGAGGAAAAAATGAGAGCGGAAAAAATTTTGTGGTCCATAAAGGGTTAACCAATCCTATTCCCTCCTCCCCCCGCATCCAGGACCTTCCCATCCCTAATTCAACTAACCCTTTAGATCCCACCCTCTCCTTTGTCATGTAGCCTGATTGCCCTGTTTTGACTCCAGGCTATTCTTATCTGGGTATTTGGCACAGGTTAAACTTAAACTTGTATTCCATTATTATTTTCCATTATTATTATATATAATTTGTGCAGATTGTCTGCTACTTACCTGCTGTACTAATGTCCAGATGTTCTGCTGTAAATGCTCAAGATATTCTGAGCTTATACAACCTTGGTGGTATTTGGTCAGGCAATCTCTCACAAGCTCCATAACCAGCCGGTAAGTGAAGCTGAGGACGCCATCGGGTAGTGGTAGCACAAAGTCAGGGTCATAGGTGGTAAGAATCCCCTGGAGTAGTGCTAACACCTGAAGTCTGTCTGGAGGAATTCCAGACATTTCCAGTAATCCAAGTGCGGTCAGTATATGACTAGCTATATGGCTTATCACACCGACAACAATGACACCGGAATGTCAAAGTGACAACAGGAGTGTAAACACTTGTAGAAGTAGTGATGGTTAATTGTGATGTCATAATGGAATCTTGTGTTCTAATCTTAAAGGGGCATCTTACCTTATAAGGAAGTTGCCTTGCAACCCTTAAGTAGGCAACAATATAGGCTCAGCATCAGTACCAGATGCAGGCAAGGAGGAAAGCGCTATGGGTGCTTTACTCTTCTGATCAGTTAGAGTCTTTTTATGTAAGATAAATTATTTTTATCTGTTATACACAATAAAAATTATAGCGTTTTGTATCAATAAGAAATTCAGATTCCAGTGCTAACAGAAATATCTTTCTGTGGGAACAGGGCATGTGGGGCTGGGGCTGCATCCAACCCTGGCATATGAAGCACGCTGGCCCATGTTGCTCTGCCACAACCACTTCCAGAAATGGGGGTCTTTATTACAAATATGACCCTGCCTAACAGCTCATTTACATACTAAGAAAAAAGTGGATTTCTCTGATTAAGACATTCATCAAATCGTGGCTATCAAGGCATCACTCTATTCAACTTTCTATGACCTGCATCTTTATGTAGACGGCTTATGAGGGTTGATCTTACTGACAGTTTCACTTTAATAGTGTGGCTCGAACCTCCTTATATTAATAGTGCCCCTTATGGGCCTCCTTATAATAATGATAATAATAGTGACTACCTGTTCTTTTTTATTAAAAATAATAATGCTCCCTCGAGCCGCTTTATAATAGTAATAATAATATTAATGATAAAAATATTAGATGACCCCACACGGTTTAGGGAAAGTGTCACTGAATGCAGAAGCCGGGTCTAAGCTCCTAATAAACACTACCCACCTCCTGCCCTGCTGTGTTATTACAGGCTTTATTCCCCTTCAAGAGCGTCTATTAAATCTCCCTTCGTTATATCTATAGAAATCACATGAACTAGTCATATAAGTTAATTTAGATACTTTATTAAACACAGCACACAGAAAGCTTTTATAAAATATCATCTCCGCCCATAAAAACACCAATAGAAAATTCCCGGGCAGTGTGGTTTAGATATATTCTTAAGGCATATGGGTAGTAGTAAATGCCAATGCAAAAGTAAAAAATATACTAGTATATCCCTTTTAAAAGTATAGAGAATAAATGCAGTTTTCTCCAATCCGTTATCAAAAGATATTTTGCATGTTTTGTACCCCAATTATAACATTGTGTGCAAGATGGATAACAGCATATTGTTTCAAATATATGAGAGGAAGATACAGATCTCTCAGTTAAGAGTATTTCACATTATATATATAATTAATTATCTTTCAAAAAAGAGGTTTGTATAGAAGATTAGTATAAGTTACACTTAATCAGTATTGAGATATTCTGAATATTCCAGGGTAAATGACAACAAATTCTCACAGGAGTACAGAGAAAATAAATATATATAGGTATACATCTCTTTAGATCAAATATTAGTAAAACATTATACTGATGTATACCAGAATCAAATATCCACTATTAATCCTGTCTATAGAAAGGGATTACTGTAATCAAATATACAGATACAGACCATTGGCCATAATAGAAGATTCCACACTGCCCAGCACCCGTACGCGCGTTTCGCGTCTTTGCTTCCTCGGGCCAGTATGCCATGCATTTCCGCACTCTCGCATCTGAGCTTGCCTGGAACAACGAGGCCCTTTTGTTCACCTTCTGGGAGGGTCTTTCTGGACGAATCAAGGACGAGCTAGCCTGTCGGGACATTCCTTCCACCCTGGTGTCACTAGCTACCTGGATTGACATCCGTTTCTTGGAACGAGTTAAGGAGACAACCCGGGAGAGAAGATTTCCTTGTCTTGCTCCTGTATTCCAGAAACCTGCCTCCCAACCAGCAATTCCCCAGGCACGATCGCCCAAACCCATGCAGATTCACCAGATCAAGATGGTCAAGTGTCGCAAAGAGATGCGCCGAGCCAAGGGGAGCTGCTTCTACAGTGGCAGTAAGGAGCATCTGATCCGTTCCTGTCCGGTGAAGCCGGGAAACTCCAGTGTCTAGGACCGCTCTGAGAGGTCATCCTAGGCAAGAGTAAATCCTCTCCGTCCTTGACTCTATCCATTTCTATTTCCAGTGGTGAGATCCGCTTCTTTGAGACCGCCCACCTGGATTCCGGAGCCGCTGGGAATCTCATTTCTCAGGCTCTTGTGGAGCAGTATCAAATTCCCACTAAACGTCTGGCCGAACCATTGGCAGTCGCTTCCGTGGATGGGAGACTCCTTCTGCAGACCATCTTGCTCGCCACAGAGCCTGTAACCCTTCAGGTGGGAATGCTGCACTCGGAGAGGATCTCCTTTCATGTGCTATCTGGACTCTCTCACTCCCTTTTGCTAGGTCTACCCTGGCTACAGAGACATGAACCCGTCCTGAATTGGCAATCTGGTGAGGTGCTCCGTTGGGGGCAGGATTGCCATGAGACTTACCTGGTTCCGGTTCGTCCGGCTCAACCTCTGTCTACTCCAGCTAATCTACCTGGTCTGCTGGCACCCTACTGGTCCTATGCAGACGTCTTCGACAAGAAGGAAGCTGAGGCACTACTACCTCATAGGCCGTATGATTGCCCTATCGACCTGGTACTCGGTGCTTCTCCTTCCCTCGGGCATATCTACCCCTTGTCGCTGGCTGAGACCCTAGCCATGTCTGAGTACATTGAGGAGAATCTTGCTAGGGGATTCATCCAGAAATCTACTTCCCTGGCTGGAGCAGGATTCTTCTTCGTTAAAAAGAAAGACGGCTCGCTTCGGCCGTGTATTGACTACAGGGGTCTTAACCAGATTACCATCAAGAATAAGTACCCCCTGCCTCAAATCTCGGAGCTGTTTGACAGCCTTAAAGGCGCAAGGGTCTTCACCAAGCTCAATCTTCGTGGGGTGTACAATTTGGTCTGGATCCACCAGGGAGACGAGTGGAAGACGGCATTCAACACCTGGGACGGTCACTATGAATATCGCGTGATGCCCTTTGGTCTCTGTAATGCCCCAGCCGTCTTCCAGGAGCTGGTTAACAACATCTTCCGTGATCTCTTGTATTCTTGCGTAGTGGTGTACCTGGACGATATCTTCGTCTTCTCTCCGGATCTGCCCACACACCGGAGGAATGTACATCAGGTTCTGCTAAGGCTCCAGCAGAATCATCTCTACTCAAAACTTGAGAAATGTCTATTCGAGCAGACTTCCCTTCCATTCCTGGGATATATTATTTCCGAGACTGGTCTTCGGATGAACCCCGAGAAGGTTTCTGTCGTCTTAAAATGGCCCCGACCAGAGGGGTTGAAGGCGATTCAGCGATTCCTGGGCTTCGCAAATTATTACCGCCTCTTCATCCCTCATTTCTCCTTTCGGACCGCTCCCATCTCCGCACTCACCCGTAAGGGAACAAATCCCAAGGAATGGACTTCCGAAGCGGAGGAGGTCTTCGTCTCCCTAAAACAAGCTTTCTCCTCCGCCACTGTGCTGCACCGTCCGGATTGCAACAAGCAGTTCTTCCTGGAGGTTGATGCTTCCTCCTCCGGAGCCGGAGCGGTGCTCACCCAGAAATCCCAATCTGGGAGAATGGTAACCTGTGGCATCTTCTCCAAGCTCTTCTCCTCATCCGAGCGCAACTACTCCATACAGGGTCGGACTGGGGTGCCTAGGGCCCACCAGGGGAACTGACTCTGGGGGCCCACATTACAGCCCACCGTAAACGGTTTTATTACTTGTTATGCTTTTCTATAATGCACTATAATTAATTGATTGGCCGCGCTGTGGAGCACCAAGCGGCAGGACTTTATTCGAACAGTCATTCCGTACTGCCAGAGTCACTTTAATGGTTACTTGTCACCTTGAAAAACACTATTTATCTGCAGATATAGGGGTAATCTGCAGGTAAATAGGGTTTAAAGCCTGGTTAGACGGCTTATTGGAAAAGCATTGGCTACACGGTGAAAATTACATTTTATTCTCCCTGGCGCCACTCGCTTCCTGTCATAGGGTCGGTGCAAGGAGGGAGACATTACAGTCACCGCGAACTACAAAGTGAGGGTGCTGCAATAACGTCTGGCACCTTGATTGTGACATCTTCCATGGAGGCCAACCTCAGGCTGATCAAATGCAAGAGAAACATTTTGGCACCACGCTGTTTTTTTCAAAGGATCAATCACCAGGGCATAATTCAGACTGTGTGCTTCAAGACTTAAACGGTGGTGCACATCCAAGAAATATTTCAATCACAAGCAAGAATAGAAGGAAAGGCAGCACTCATCCAGTCTTCTTTTAAACCTTCCTTTATTTTTGTGTGCGAAGCATTTCAGCGTGCAGCATTGGACTGAGACCACGAAGGGTATGCGGGGGAGAGGAAAAAAGGGACAACAGCCGTTTCGCTGCCTTCCGGTGCTTCAACGGGTCCAACCTCAGGCTGAGCTTCATTGAATAACTAACATGGCAGCAGCACCTGGCAACTAGTGCTGAGCGAGCGTGGTCAGATAAGGTGTGATCCCAGCATGCTCGGGTGTTATCTGAGTATCTTGTAGTGCTCTGCTACTATGCTCGAGTCCCCGGGGTAGCATGTTTTGCGGTGGTAGACAGACACAACACATGCAGGAATTGCCATGTTAGTCATTCAATGAAGCTCAGCCTGAGGTTCGGCTCCATGGAAGTGTCACAATCAAGGTGCCGGACGCTATTGCAGCACGCTCACTTTGTAGTTCGCGGTGACTGTAATGTCTCTTATCCGACCACGCTCACTCAGCACTACTGGAAACCGAACAGCAACCTGCAACTGCGTCACAGGGGCTGAAGGGAGCAGGTGACTGCATGCACCGGCCATTGTGCTATCTAAATGCCGCTGTCAGTGATTGACAAGGGCACTTAAATACTCAAAACAGCAGCAATCAAGGCGAGCTCTGATCACTGCTGTTACAGGCAGACGCCGGCTATGTAACACAGCCGACATCTGCCCGGTATGGAGCAGGCTCAGCTCCTGAACCCGCTCCATACAAACACATCCCAATGGTGACAGTTATGACAAGGTTAGCAAATTTCACTTGTCTGTTCCTAAATGTGGAAAGACAAATGGAATTCCCTAACACATGTGAAAGAGACCTAATAGATTTAGTAAAGGTGCCTCAAGCATATGAATGTTATTACACACCACAATGCACAGTTACATACACGCATCTTACAAAAATACATATTATTCCAGATACGCAGACGCGCACAAACACATCAGTACATGAATGCATCATCTGAACCACCATCATTTGTAATGTCAGGTCAGCCCCATATATCTTTGTATCGCATAAACCTACAACTCCCAGTATGTAATTAACAATAGAGATACTGGGAGTTGTTATCAGTCATCATCAGACTGCGGACCATACAGGAACCACAGTACTGATGAGACACAGGCAGGATCACAAATGAACATTTACATCCAGGTATCTTACCTGAGACGGTTTCTCTGATTAGAGTTGTTCTCTTTCTTTTCTTCCTCTTGTCCAGTCTCCATGATGACTTTTCTCATCCACAGCTCGTCTCTGCAGACTTCCATCTTCTCCGGTCTTCTGCAGCACATCCCCACACGATGCCCTTAAAGATAGCAGAGTCATTATAATGCTCCTGAATAAAAATATCTACACTGAGCCCCTGAATAAACCTAACTCTTACAATGCTCCCTGCACAAAATATGACATACACTCTACCCCTCTTATGGTACCTGCTCTCCACACTGTCCTCTCCTTACCATACTGGGCCCCCTGTTCACATTGTCCTCTCACACTGTGTCCCCCCTATACTGCCCAGTCTCTATACTGTGCCCCTTCATCACACTTCCCCTCCTCAGCATACTGTTCCCCCCTTTCTGTGCCCTCACACTGTTTCCCCCATACTGCCGCATCTCCATTCCTTCCCCCACACTACCTAGTCTCTGTGCTGTGTCACCTCACACTTTTCTCCCTCCATACTGTCTCCTCACACTATTCCCCCACTCTCCATACTGTTTCCTCACACATTCCCCTTCCCCATTCTGTTCCTGCACTCATTCCCACCCCTCCTCTGGTTCACCATACTGTTTCTTCACACATCTCCCCATTCTGTCTCCTAAAATTTCTCTCCCATCTCTCCACAAATATAATAAATCTTCGGAAGAGCACAGAGACATGCAGAAGGGTGCTTACACACACAAAAACAATTGCACACAGACACATACTAAGGGGTCTTTCACACTTGAGCACATGCGATGACAGTTTCCACACATACCAGAGACATTGGTACACATAGACCCACTCAAATGAATGTTTTTACCTGCTGCACCTCTTCCTCTTCAAGACCTGCTCTCCGGGTACCAGGGGAACAGCGGTAGCATACTGGTTGTATGTCTTCTCTTGTCTTTCCCTAGCCTGACAGAGACTTCGCTCCACGCTCTCCTGTACTCTCCGGTACTGCTGCTGCCTCTCTGTGTCCCAGTCTGTTTCTGGTGAAGTGTCCTCGGGTGTCAGGACTCCCATTTCCAGGTCAACAGGTAACTTACCAGGTCTTGCCCTCATTAGGTAAGCCGGGGTACAGTTGGTGGAACCTACCGGGATGTGGTTGTATAGGTCCACCAGATCGGGCAACTTCTCAGGCCACAGACTGCGTTCTTCCAGGGGCAATGTTTTTAGAAGATCCATTACCACCTGGTTCATTTTTTCACAAAGTCCATTAGTTTGCGGATGGTAGGGTGTCGTCCTTATCTTCCGGCAGCCATACAGATTGCAGAATTCCTGGAAGACCTCCGCTTCAAAGGCAGGTCCCTGGTCCGTCAGCACTTGGTCCGGGTACCCGTGTGGACGGCAGAAGTGCTGCTGGAAGGCTCTAGCTGCTGTTTGAGCCGTTAAGTCCTTGACGGGGACGACAACCAAGAACCGGGAGTAATGATCCACGATGGTTAACGCGTAGACGTAGCCACTTCTGCTTGGGGTCAGTTTTACATGATCCAAGGCTACCAGTTCCAACGGTTGCCGGGTGACGATGGACTGCAGGGGAGTCTTCTGGCTGGCCCGGTCCTTCCTTCTCAGATTGCACGGGCCACAGTCTCTGCACCACTTCTCGATGGTTCCCCTCATGCCTACCCAGTGGAACCGCTCGCGCAGCAGGAACTCCAGCTTTTTCCACCCGAAGTGTCCAGCTCCGTCGTGGTATGCCTCCATCACCATGGCTGCGTCTCTTCGGGGCACCACTACTTGCCAGAGTAGTTCATGCGTCCGGGAGTTGACCATTCTGCGGCACAACTTCCCCTTGTAAAGGAATAGTCGACTCTTCTCCGCCCATAGTTGTTTGGCTTCCTCCGGAGCGTCTGGTTCAAGGCGAGCCTCCGGCCGAGTCAGCATCTCCTTCACCAGTCGGACGGCAGGGTCGCTGTCTTGCGTTTCCGCCCAGTTGTAGTGGGGTAAGGGGTTCAACGTAGCAGCCTGCTTACCCCTTACCCGGTGGGAATACTGGATAGTCCCATGACGGTGGAACGCAGGGAGTTCAACTTCTTCCAGTCCCTCCGGATCTTCTCCTTCGTCCGGCAGGTTGGGCATCCTGGACAGGGCGTCCGCGTTAGTATTGGAGCGTCCTGCCCGGTATTTGATTGTGAACTCGTAGTTGGACAGACGGGCCATCCACCTCTGCTCCAGGGCACCGAGTCTTGCCGTGTCCAGGTGTGTCAACGGGTTGTTATCCGTGTATACGGTGAACCGGGAAGAAGCGAGGTAATGCCTAAAGCGCTCGGTGACTGCCCATACCACGGCCAGGAACTCTAGCTTAAATGAGCTGTAATTCTCGGGGTTCCTTTCGGTGGGTCGCAGTTTTCGGCTGGCATAGGAGATTACTCGTTCTCTCCCCTGCTGAATCTGGGACAGTACGGCTCCTAGCCCGATGTTACTGGCGTCGGTGTAGAGGATGAAGGGCTGGCTATAGTCCGGGTACGCCAAGATTTCATCCCCCGTGAGGGCCATCTTCAGCTGGCGGAAGGACTCTTCTTCTAGCTCTTCCCATTTGAAGGGCGGCTTCTGGTTCTTGGCCTTCCGGGACTGGCCTATCAGGAGGTCCTGCATAGGCGCTGCCTTTTTGGTGAAACCGGGAATAAACCTTCGGTAGTAGCCTACCAACCCTAGGAACTGCCGTACTTCTTTTACGCTGGAGGGGCTTGGCCATCCCTTAATTGCGGTGATCTTATCGGGGTCGGGAGCCACTCCGTCAGCGCTCACCACGTGTCCCAGGTATTGCACCTTTGGTTTCAGGAGGTGACACTTGGAGGGTTTCACCTTTAGGCCGTAACTCGCCAGAGCTTCGAACACCTCCGCCAGGTGTTTCAGGTGGTCCTCATAAGTTTTGGAGTATACGATGACATCGTCCAGGTACAACAGGACCGTCTCGAAGTTTCTGTGGCCCAGACAGCACTCCATTAATCGTTGGAAGGTTCCTGGGGCGTTGCAGAGTCCGAACGGCATGCAGGTGAACTCGCTAAGTCCCATCGGGGTGGTGAATGCGGTCTTCTCCCGGTCCGCCTCTGCTACAGGAACCTGCCAGTACCCGCTAGTGAGATCCAAGGTAGAGAAGAAGTTAGCAGATCTTAAAGCAGCCAATGACTCCTCTATCCTTGGTAAGGGGTACGCATCCTTGTGTGTGATACGGTTGATTTTCCGGTAATCTACACACATCCTCATGGTGTTGTCTTTCTTTTTGACTAAAACTAGTGGGGCTGCCCAGGGGCTACAGCTATCCCGGATTACCCCAGCCTCCTTCATGTCTCTAAGCATCCCCTTGGCGTGTTGGTAATGTGCAGGGGGTACGGGTCGATACCTCTCTTTTATGGGAGGATGATCTCCCGTGGGGATGCGGTGTTCTACCCCCTTGACTCGCCCGAAGTCTAACGGGTGTTTACTAAACACTCTCTCATACTCTTGAACCACCCGATAGACTCCTTGTTTCTGATGTGAGGGAGTGGAGTCAGTACCCAGATGTAGTTGCTGACACCAGTCCTCCATGTCTTTCTTAGAGCCATTACCTTCCTCCGGGTGAGATGGAGGCAAGGGTTCCACAGATTGTATAGAATTTTGATTAGTGGTATATAATTTGGCTAGCGTGGCATACCGGGGCAGGTACACTTCCCTCTCCCCGATATTTATTATGCGAACGGGCACCCTCCCATGGCGTACATTGACCACCCCCCGTGCTGTCAAAATGGTGGGCCTACTGTCTGAGTAAACTGGTTCTACCATTGCCTGGTAATCTCTACCTCTCAGACCAATAGCTGCCCGGCACCAAATCATCATTTCACTTTTTGGGGGCATGGCAATAGGAAAAGGGTCACACATTCTTACGCTACCAATCTCACCGCCGGAGAGTTCCACTTGTTGCCGTTGCATCAGTGCCCGGATCTCTTTCTGGAGCACCCGCTGCTCGCCGGAGCTGGCGTTCTTGGCAACCTGCTGTAAAAGGAAAATCACCTCTGCAAGACAATTTTCAATTACGTTAGTTCCTAGAGTTATTTTTGGGTGACTCTCATGTTTATCAATATCTACAATGATCAGTCCCTGTGCGGCCAGTTCGACGCTACCGATTTTGAGGGTCACCTCTTTAAATCCGATCTGTGGCACGGGCTGGCCATTGCTGGCGATGATACTCAAGTCGTCGTCAGGGTAGCGGGTAATATCCGAGTCATTCCAGTACTGCTTGAAGAGCACGTACGGGATGGTGGTGACCTGTGACCCGGTATCCAGTAGGGCACTCATGGGAATGCCATCCAGTACCACAGGCAAGACTGGACGTCCTCCCACATATCTGTCGCGCCAGTTCGATGGGCCTGGTGATCTTTTTCCTGGGGGTTGGCCCTCTACCCCAGGTTGTGCCCGTTTAAAGAACAGTACCTTCCCATATGTCCGGGTTGATTGCAGCGGCGGCAGATGGGTCGTCCGTCCTCGCTGTATCGGTCACTGGGTCTTCCTCTGGCCGGTGGGGTCCTCCTTGGTCGACGCCACGGGATGTCCTCCGGTCCGGATGCCAGCTGGATCTTCCCTGGGGTGGAAACCTGTAAAGACTGCACAGTTCGGGTTAGCGCAGCAACGCTCTTAACTAGCTCTTGGACCTGATGGTGTAGGTCTGGAGCCGGGTCATTGTCCAAAGCCTGCGCATCAGCTCCCACAGGCCCTGCCGACAAGGGCGCCGCCTCCTGGTGGTAAGTGATAGCTGGGCGCCTGTGGGTCACAACGCCACCCGGTGCTGGTTCTCGGAGCACCCGGATAGCTCTATCCTTGAACTGTGCAAAGTCCAGATGGGGATCCTGTAAGGCCATTGCCCGCAACTGGGTTCAGTGGGCATTGCAATATAAACCCTCTATAAATTGTTCAGTCAACAGCCTGTCCTCGTTTCCCACCCCATCAGGGTCGGTCTGCTTTATGGCCCTCAGGGCCTCTTGTAGGTTTAGTGCATAGTCCCTTATACTCTCATGCGCTCGCTGCTTGCACCCGTAGAATCTAAGCTTGATCTCGGCTGAGGTGCGGGTATCGAAGGTGTCCCTCAGCCGGGTTAGTATCTCTGCGACAGTCCTCCTCCCAGGTGGCCAAGATTTTACTTCTCTTTTGGCTGCCCCGGTTAGTTGGGCCACCAGGATGCTCGCTTTTTGCTCTTCTGTGAGGGGATACACCTGGAAGAGGCTATCCAGCTTTTCTCTAAAGTCATGCAGGGTATGTGACTCCCCTGAGTACTGGGGTAGCCAAGCTGCTCCCGGGATATATGGCATGGTGAAGGGCATAACTGCAGCAGCGGTGGCGCTGGCGGGGGTCGAGGTAGTGAAGCTCTCCTCCGTATCCGACATCTTCCTCCCCCCTAGTGGACCGTGGCCTACCTTGCGATGATCCTCTTCCGTAGGCCGCGGCTCCGCAGTGGATCGTCAGGGTTGAGGACCTTCCGTCGCGCTCCTGTGACGTCGGCGTCTGCTGGGCTCCTTCCAGGACCTTACGCAACGTCCGGACGTGAGTCGGAGCTTCTGTTCTCGCGCGCTTTCGGAGTCCACGCCCCTCTTCTTCCCGCGCGGCGTCCTCAAGATGGCGTCCAACGGCGGGAAAACTCCACGGATGGCGGGAAGAAGGCCGAAGATGGCGCCGGATGGCGGGAAACTTCACCGATGGCGGGAAGAAGGCTGAAGATGGCGCCGGATGGCGGGAATCTTCACCACTGGTAAGTTTGAAAAGTCTCTTTTTCAGGCACGCAGTACCCGGTGGTTGCGGGCACGAAATCCTGCCGACTACGCCAAAGTTGACGCGCCCCTGGGCCTGTGTCGCGCTGCGTGAGCTTACCCGGAGCCGGATCTGTTGAGGGTTGTAGTCTCGTGGCGGTGACCCGGTCCGTGCCCAGGGAGTCAAACTGGACGGCAGTCTGTTAGCGGTAAATGGTTGATGACTACGCCACCCGTTGAGTGCAGCCAGGGGGCTGCTGCTGCAGGGCAGACCGCTGAGGCCGATGGTGGGATTGTGCAGCGTGATAGTATAACCCCCAACGGGAGGGGTATGGCCTCAGGGCAGCCGACGTGGATGATGGGGGTAGCAGGAACCACTCAGAGACGGTACGGTGTAGTTCAGGGTCTTTACTGGTAACAACAAAAGACCCTCCCGGAGTACTTGCTAGCGGATGGGGCCTGGTCAGTCCTTGAGCAGATGGGATCTCCCCTGGCCAGGCGTAGTTGTAGGCCTCCCAAACTGACTGTACTCTTCTGGCTACCTTGCTAGGAGCTGATGTAAGTAGCCCACGTCCCTGAGTGTACCGTGTGGTGCTCACCCGTATGGCCGGTGACTCGGGGCCTTCTAATGGCTTCCGCTCCACGATGGCGGTGCTGGTCCCACGCGTGTGACCGTGCCTTCGGGCTTCTGGGCCAGAGGACCTGAAATCCCCTGCCTGACGGATTCTGCTGCTAGGTAGGAATTAGTCCCCACAGCCTCGGACTCCGGGTCCGGTAAAAAGTCTTCTTAGTCAGGGCGAACTCTGCAGCTGCCAGCCCCTGACTCCTTGTAACTGCTGTTTCTTCCTATGCTGTCTCTACTTCTTCTCTTCTTCTACTCACTCACTCTGCCTCAGCCCCAGGTTTTTATAGGGGAAGTTCTTCCCCTCCCAAGACTGGGCAGGAGGTGTGGCATGCACAGGATCCCTGACCAAAGGACCTCCCACCTGCTCTCAGACATAACATTACGTTACTGTGGCAACTAGACCCCTGGGGTGTCACAGATATGTCACAGGGGGCGGCGGCCCGGTCCGTGGCCCAGGGCGGTCAACAAAAAGGGGAAGGAAAATATTTATATGGGATTTGTAGTTTTTAGGAAGTGTTCGTGACGCCACCTGTGGTTTCTGGTAATAGGTACCAGAGCTGCTTCAGACCTCTGGGGCGGTTGGTAGGGCAGCTAGGTTGGAACGGCTCCCCACAGGTGGATCAGGCCCCAGGGCAGTGTAGAATAGATGATGGTGATGTGGGGGCTTGTGGTGCAGGAGAGATGGCGCAGCAGAAATAACTGAGAGAGGCAGTGGAGTGCAGACGTCCGAGTTTACTCACAGTTCTGTTCAAGTTCCTCAGGTACACTGTACGGGTGTCAGCCTCCTGCGTCGTGCGGCGTCTACCAGATGAGGGGTCCAGCACTTTCTCAAGTATATCAGGAGCGCTTGACGGAACCCCGCTTTCCTTATGTTCCTTAATAGACCGACTTCCCTCACTGGGTCTTCTCCCTCCTGCCCTGCGATTCCCCACACACAGTCCCGATCGGGTGCTCTGAAGTCCCTCTGGGCAACCTGGAGTTCCCGGACCTACTTGATGCCCTTCACGGTGACTAGGGTGAGGCTGTGGCAACTGCACCAAGGAAGTGCAGAAGCCTCCGGTTTTCCAGCCGAGACCTGGAATAACACGGCTGGTCCAGGGCACGGTTCCCTTCTTGCGGTCTGATCCCTCTGACACTTGGCAGACTCGGGCATACGGGTGCCATCCTGCACTCACCGTACCCCCTGGGATCACTTATGTTAACGGAGTTTTTCTCCTCTGCTCCCCTCCTGGGCCTCTATTACTAGGCCCCTTTCTGAAGCAGAGCTCCTGAAGAGACTCTGCTCCCCTCCTCTCCTTTCACTGAATCACACTCACTCTCTCTCCTGCCACCCTAAGATCGCTTCACTTTATATACCTCCTATCATGGTGCTCCCCTCCTCTACATCCTCCACCCTTACCCACTACTGGTTCCCCCTCTATTTGGTTCCACCCACTCCAGCCAGGGACAGGGCTCAGCAGAAACACAGTGCATCTTGCCCTTCCAGCCGGCCTGGAGTAGTATAGTGTTGAATGCGCGTGTTGGGGTTCCGGGCAGCACTCCCTCCTTACCTGAGAGAAGGAGACACCACACCTCTGGGTGAGATGCAGTACCTCTGTGGCGACTGAACCCTCAGGGGCACCACATATAGACTCACCCGCAGGCATATACACACCCACACATGCAGGCATATACACACACGCAGGCATATACACACCCACACACACAGGCATATACACACACGCAGGCATATACACACACGCGCAGGCATATACACGCACACGCAGGCATATACACACACGCGCAGGCATATACACACACACGCAGGCATATACACACACGCGCAGGCATATACACACACACGCAGGCATATACACACACGCAGGCATATACACGCACCCGCAGTGATATACACACACACGCAGGCATATACACACTCACACACAGGCATATACACACACACGCAGGCATATACACGGTAAAGCAGCGCTAGTCATCATGCTGGGGGACACTCGCTTCACAAGGTCAACTAAAGCACACATGCAACGCCTTTCTGGTATTTCACAATCCAGCAGTTTATTATTTATTATAAACCGCTCATAACCGAGTCCATCTTAGTGGCTCGCTGACATATTACACATATAATGTCCAAGAGCCTTTCCAGTGACAGATATGTCCACTTGGCACCAGATACAGCCTTCAGCAAGGTAACAATATAAATGTCCACATCAAGCAGTTTTTTTACCTTTGCCGGGTTTTAGCTGCTTCAGATTTGTTCTGCCAGAGCTGTGGCTTTACGGCTTCCCAGATGGGGGTCTCCAGCCCTCATACCTTCAAAGGCTACTGGTATGTTTTCACACATAACATCCAGCCACTGCCTTCCAGCACTCTTGCCTTCCAAGCCTCTTGCCCTCCAAGGCTACTGGCATCTCTTACACACAAGGATCCAGCCTCTGCCTTTCAGGCTTCACCAGGCTTCACACTCTCACGGTGTCCCACACATGGGGAACAGGCCTCACGCCTTTCACACCCTGTTTCAAAAGCACCAAGATTTATATATCCTCCAGTGCATACACAGGACCTGTGCTGATGTCACAGTCATGTGATCAGACCTTCTGTGTGCACAGAACCTGTGGTGATGTCACAGTCATGTGATCAGTAACCTGAGGGGGAGGTACATGGTCAGCCAAAACACACCCTGGACCATTACAGTAATGCCGCTAGCCGCTGCATTACAACACACGCAGGCATATACACACACACGCAGGCATATACACACACAGGCATATACACACACACGCAGGCATATACACTCACCCGCAGGCATATACACTCACCCGCAGGCATATACACACTCACGCAGGCATATACACACACACACGCAGGCATATACACATGTAGCACCCCGAGGACTCGGCTGCTACAGGGGTATTGCACCTCAGACCAGAGGTGTGGTATTCCACTCCCGGGTAAGGATGGAGTGTGGAACTGGGCTCAGTTAGCTGCATGCACTACACTCACCCCATTTCCGGGGGACAGATCAACGGTACTCCCACCAGATAGATGTGCAGGTACGACAGCTTCTGTCCCTGGCTGGAGTGGGGGGGGGAACATCCCAGTGGTGTAGGAGCAGACAGGGGAGGGACTCTGGGCATAGGAAGGAGCCCATTGGGTGCTTGTCACCTGGGCTCGGGTGTCAGAGGGAATATAAAAGGTGGGCACCATCTTAGATCAGGGTCTGTTCAGAGAGGAGCTCAGCCAGAGAGGGCTGACAGGGAGCTGTGGCTCCGTCTGGGCCCAGCTCCAGAGCCAGGCCTGAAGCAGAGAGAGAGAGAGAGAAGGAAAAAGGAGGAAGAAGAGAGACGCAAGGAAAGGCCCAGAGACGAAAGCATAGAGGGAACCCTGAGATCCCACGAGAGAACGGAAACGGGTGAAGGGTTGGCAGAGCAGGGTACCGGATCCCAAACTGGTGGAGGCCAATTATCCTTAGCCAGGAACCGGAGGTCGTGGACAAGTTTTGGCGCGACCCCTCGCCATATCCACCAGGAAGGCATACCACGTATAGGGTCAGGGAAGCCGGGAAAGGTTTCACCACCAGAAGGCCCGAGGGAGCTGGACAAAGGTGGATCCCTGGTGGGGACGGCCAGTAGGAAGGAAGAGAGGGGAGCTCAGGACCACGCTCTGGAACTGCCTGGGAGTTGGCCGAGTCCCTGACCTGGTGGACGCAGCACGGCTCGGGTGGTCCAACTGTGCACAAGGGACCTGATAAAGAACTGTGAGTAAAGCTTTTGAAACTGCACTTCAAGCCTCCGTGTTTCGTCGTCGCACCTGCACCATCAGTACTGGGACACCCGCACCATCACTCCCATTGTCATCTCTAACATAGCTGCCCTGAGGCCATACCCCTCCCGTTGGGGGTTATACCATCCACGCTGCACATCCGAACCACCGGCCTCAGCGGACTGCCCTGCAGCGGCGGCTTCATAGCCGCATTCAACGCGTGGCGTAGTCGAACACTCTAACATCTACTGCTAAAGACTGCCATTTAGTTTGACACCCTGGGCACGGACCGGGTCACCGCCACGAGGACTACTACCCCTATCTGATCCGGCTCTGGGTATTCCCCGCGTGCGCAACGCTACACAAACATGGCCCAGGGGGCGCGTCAACTTTTGGCGTAGTCGGCAGGATTACGTGCCCGCAACCACCGGGTACTGCGTGCCTGAAGAAAAGTTCACATTTACCGCAAAAAGGAGTCTCCCGCCAATTCCAGAGGGTTCCCGCCATTGGACGCCATCTGGGGTCGTTTCCCGCCGTTTGCCCGCCATCTGCAGTCTTTGCCCGCCATCAGCGAAGTTTCCCGCCATCAGGAGACGATTCCCGCCATCTTGGACAGTTTCCCGCCCTGGCAGAGCGGACGCCATTGTGGGCGTGCCAGAGGGTGGCAAGAGACCACCTCCCATCGTGGGCGCGGTCCCAGAAGAGCGCCAAAAGCGGAGACCGCCCCCACCAGCCGAGATTACCACCATGGAAATGTCCATCAAAGTGGGGGGTCTGCCCCTGAAACTGACTGTCACTAAGTTGCCCCGGGACCACTCCCAAGGGGGGCGGATAGAGAACAAAACAGAGAGGATGGGTGCGGCCTGGAGGAGTCTGGACACATCGCACCCGGAGATGGAGGAAGAGTCAAGCAGCACTGACCCTGTGGTCCGGAACCTGTTGCAGGCTGCCACCCCAGAAGGCCTGGTGGAGATCCTGGCACAGCTCCCCAGAGATCGGGAGCGTGCACAGACCGCGCTGGAAGCCTTGGCCCGGAAGATGGCCCGAGTACAGCAGGAAGCACTGGCCGAATGGAGGAGGGAGATGGCCCAGCAGGCTGGAACCCGCCAGCAGAGGACGCCACCCGCAACGTGGAGCAAGTCTGCCCCTGAGGATGGTGCAGGAGGGACGAAGGCCGGAGACGACGCCGCGGAGGGAGCCGCAGGGATGGAAGCAGGTAATGGGGACGTCATCACCCCGATCCCAGTAGCCGTAAGCCTGCCCCAGCTCCCCGTCGCAGAGCCCGAAGTCACCCTTATTGCGCCCGTTGCCGCACCGCCACTGCTCCCAACTAGGCCTCAAGCGGCCGGAGCCGCGGTCACGCCCCCTTCCGCGCCACGCCCCTTGACCCTGAGCGCGGCAAAAGAGGAAGTGCCACCGGCCTGGTCGCAAGGCCGAGTGCCTCTGGGCGCCGCGGTCTCCACAGCGCCCTTTACCTCCACTGTGCCACCGGCCTGGTCGCAAGGCCTGGTGCATCCGGGCGCCGTTACCCCTCCAGCGCCCTCTTCCCCAAAGGTGCCATACCTGGACCCAAAAAGGATGCCTCCGGCCTGGACACAAGGCCAAGTACCTCCGGGCGCCGCTGCCCCCACAGAACCATCAACCTCCACAGTGCTGCCCCTGGGCGAAGATCTCTTCGCGCAGCATACTAGCTCGGACGGGCTGCCCTTCGTGTGGCCACCGGAGTACATCAACCCCCGACTCCGGAGGGAACGGCCCCTGTGTGAGCCTCTAATCCCGGCTCCGGCGCCCGCCAAAATTGTTCCGCTCCCGTTGGAAGAGGCCCAATTCGCATGGGATCCGACCGGTGAGGACCTCATGGGGTTCACCCAAGAGACCCGGGCGGCCGCAGCCCAGCGGGAGGAGTGCTGCCGTCAGCAACTAGAGGTCTTCGGGAGAGAACGACGAGAGAGGCGGATCCGCGAAGAACAGCTGCAGGTCCAGAGTGCGGAGCAGAAACGCCGAGCCCGACGAAACCCCCGTGCGGCCCACGGTCCCCGCGCCACCGGGACCGTAATAAAGTTCCAGTTGGAGCATGGCTGGGGCTTTATCCGGGATCACCGAACCCCCGGCGACGTCTTTGTCACCCGCAGGGATGTCGAAAGCCACCTGCCGGAGGGACATCGCGGACGTGACCTCTACCCGGGTGATGAGGTCACCTTCACCCGGCATCAGTGTGCCAAAGGACCATACGCCCTTCACGTGCACCGGTTGACGGAAGAGGAGATACAATATGAGGAAAGCCAAGAGGACCCGGACGGGTCTGAAGACTACCCTCGGGAGGAAACAAGGAGAGGATACCGCTACTGAAGGAAGTAGCATAAACAGAGAACTGTATATAGTTACCCGTAAGGGTACTTGACATGCTGCTAATTGAAGTGTGGTCCCCGTTGGGACTAGTGTGGAACTGTTTAAAGGAACTGTTTCCTGTGTGCCCCTATCCCTTACCAGGCTGAGGACTGTGAGCAGCCATTTCCCTATTCCCACTGGCCGAGGACTGAGAGCGGCCATACCCTGTAAATAGTTGCGCTTCCTAAGGCGCCCCCTACTGGTTTTATAGAGAACTGTTTTTCTACTAGTGACTGTTGCACTTTACCTGGTCACAAGTTGCACCGTGGCCAGAAGATCGAAAATGTGTTTTGTATGAGAATGTTTTATATGAAAAAGTTTTATGTTATGCTAAAAGAATTAATGGTATTTTATAAGTGTGTGTAGAAAGTCTGATAATGTTTTCGTAATGTTTTATACCTGTAACATTCTAAGAAAAGAGTACCTCCCATAAAGGGATGAGTTGTCAGTTGATATATCTTATATGTGAGTGTACACTTTAAAATTTTTGTATGTTTAATTGTTTTGCTCTGTTTCAGCCCGAGGACGTGCTGTGATTTACCAGGGGATAATGTAGCACCCCGAGGACTCGGCTGCTACAGGGGTATTGCACCTCAGACCAGAGGTGTGGTATTCCACTCCCGGGTAAGGATGGAGTGTGGAACTGGGCTCAGTTAGCTGCATGCATTACACTCACCCCATTTCCGGGGGACAGATCAACGGTACTCCCACCAGATAGATGTGCAGGTACGACAGCTTCTGTCCCTGGCTGGAGTGGGGGGGGGGGAGGAACATCCCAGTGGTGTAGGAGCAGACAGGGGAGGGACTCTGGGCATAGGAAGGAGCCCATTGGGTGCTTGTCACCTGGGCTCGGGTGTCAGAGGGAATATAAAAGGTGGGCACCATCTTAGATCAGGGTCTGTTCAGAGAGGAGCTCAGCCAGAGAGGGCTGACAGGGAGCTGTGGCTCCGTCTGGGCCCAGCTCCAGAGCCAGGCCTGAAGCAGAGAGAGAGAGAGAGAAGGAAAAAGGAGGAAGAAGAGAGACGCAAGGAAAGGCCCAGAGACGAAAGCATAGAGGGAACCCTGAGATCCCACGAGAGAACGGAAACGGGTGAAGGGTTGGCAGAGCAGGGTACCGGATCCCAAACTGGTGGAGGTCAATTATCCTTAGCCAGGAACCGGAGGTCGTGGACAAATTTTGGCGCGACCCCTCGCCATATCCACCAGGAAGGCATACCACGTATAGGGTCAGGGAAGCCGGGAAAGGTTTCACCACCAGAAGGCCCGAGGGAGCTGGACAAAGGTGGATCCCTGGTGGGGACGGCCAGTAGGAAGGAAGAGAGGGGAGCTCAGGACCACGCTCTGGAACTGCCTGGGAGTTGGCCGAGTCCCTGACATGGTGGACGCAGCACGGCTCGGGTGGTCCAACTGTGCACAAGGGACCTGATAAAGAACTGTGAGTAAAGCTTTTGAAACTGCACTTCAAGCCTCCGTGTTTCGTCGTCGCACCTGCACCATCAGTACTGGGACACCCGCACCATCACTCCCATTGTCATCTCTAACATAGCTGCCCTGAGGCTATATCCCTCCCATTGGGGGTTATACCATCCACGCTGCACATCCGAACCACCGGCCTCAGCGGACTGCCTTGCAGCGGCGGCTTCATAGCCGCATTCAACGGGTGGCGTAGTCGAACACTCTAACATCTACTGCTAAAGACTGCCATTTAGTTTGACACCCTGGGCACGGACCGGGTCACCGCCACGAGGACTACTACCCCTATCTGATCCGGCTCTGGGTATTCCCCGCGTTCGCAACGCTACACAAACATGGCCCAGGGGGCGCGTCACACACACACGCAGGCATATACACACACACGCAGGCATGTACACACACACACGCAGGCATATACACACAGGCATATACACACACACGCAGGCATATACACACACACGCAGGCATATACACCCACACGCAGGCATATACATACACACACGCAGAGATATACAGACACGCAGGCATATACACACACACACAGGCATATACACACACATATGCAGGCATATGACTGCAGCCTTGTTTCCAATTCCAGGCCAGGTTGGAGAGTTGAACTGTAGAGGACGGTCACCGTCCACATATCCAGCCCCGGAGCCGGTATAAAAAAGCCCAGAGTCAGAGCAGGAGAGAAGCGGGGCTGCGCCGGTGCCGGTGCCACCACCCGGTCGGGAGCCGGTATTACTACAGAGGAGCAGGCCCGGGCAGATATGGAGCCGGCATGGGACCGTATCAGAAGCCCGGGAGCAGGGAGAGCAGAGCGAGACGACGGATTCGGTGGCGCCGGCGTATCATAGGACGGCCCCGGAGCAGAGAGAAAGCACTGCAGAGTGCGGCCACGGCGTATCAGAGGCCAGAAGAGAGCGGCGTCAATGTCACCTGACACCACACCACAGTCTGCCAGCCAGCGGGAAAGCAGAGCGCAGTGCGTGTCACCGCCCAGAAAGAATCCATCCTCTTAGTGTCAGGGACTCACGTGGTAAGTATGCTGCATGCACGTTACTGCAGGCCCGCTGTCACCAATGAATGTGCCGTGTGCGTGAGGCGCCCCCTGGGCCGTGGGGTACCCGGTGCCGGGCCGGTGGACGCTGGGGGAATTGTCACAGTGGCAGTGACCCGGTCCGTGACCCAGGGCGGTCAATAGAAAGGGGTTATGTATAGGGGAGTTATAGAGTTCGTGATGCCACTTGTGGAAAGCGGCTAAGGGAGCCGCCGCTGAGGAGCAGTCCTCTGAAGCTGATGATACTGCAGCAGGGATGGTGTGGCTCTCCACAGGAGAGCTAGCTCCAGGGCAGTGTAGTTGATGTTGGTTGTGCTGGGTGTTGTAGTGCAGGGTTTGATGGCGCAGCAAGAAGCACAGAGGCAAGGAAGTGCAGTCCTCAGGGTCTTTACTCTCGGTTATTGCAGTCCAAGTTACAGACGTCAAATTAACTTCCCGTGCCGTGCTGCGTTTACTCAGTGAGGGGCTCAGTCCACCCCCAGTTAACTCCGGAGTACATAGGACCCCCTTCTGTGTCTTCTCTCTGGCTGTCTCCCTGAACCTCATACCAAGTGTCCCAGTCCAGTACCTGCGGGCCTTGGCGGGCAACGTCTGTTCCATCCCCTGGGTCCTCTATAGCTACCTTCCTGGTGAGACTGGTATGGATTGTTGGCTACAGGACATGAAATACTGCAGCCTCTGGTTTCTAGTTAAGACGTACAGTCTTCCGCTAGCTGAGGGACCGGTCCCCTTTATGCAGCCTGACCCTTCCACCTCCCGGTAGATGCGGACACACGGGTGGCATTCTGCATGGCCTGTACCCCTAGGGTCCTTTTCTCTGGTTCCTGGAGCCTTCCTGTTCCCTCTCCTCTCTTCTCTCCTTCCTCTCCAACTTGGGCCTCACTGTCTAGGCCCGCCTCTGGAGCAGAGCTCCAACAGAGACTCTGTTCCTGTCACTTTCCTCCTCTGATTAGCCTCTCTTTCTAAGATGGCTTCTCTACTTATATCTTCCTTCTATGTGCTCCCCTTAACTACTTCCTCCACCCACACCCACTATGTGGTTCCCCCTCTCTGGGTTCCCCCCGCTCCAGCCAGGAAAGGGGCTCAGCAAGAAGCAGTGTCATCTTGCCCCTCCTGCTTGCCTGGAGTTGTGTGTGTTGGATGCAGCTGTTAGGGTCCTGAACTGTACTCCTTCCTTACCTGAGAGTGAGATGCCACATCTCTGGCTGAGCTGCAACACCTCTGTGGTGACCGAACCCTAAGGGGAGCCACACGCACGACGCTACATTTGATTCAGCCGCACTTTTAAAGGACCCACACTTTTAAAGGGCCCCCGCTACCAATTTTCTCACTCTCATATCTGGGCCCACCAGGAAATTTCCCGATTTCCCGCCAGGCCAGACCGATCCTGACTCCATAGGAGATCATGAACTGCTTGCCATCAAATTTGTGCTGGAGGAGTGGCGCTACCTGCTGGAAGGGGCTTTGCACCCGGTGATCATCTACACAGATCACAAAAACCTGGCCTATTTACAAAACGCCCAGAGACTCAATCCACGTCAGGCCCAGTGGTCTCTGTTCTTTGCCAGTAAGTGTAGGGATAGTCCAGGCGGAAAGGAAAATAAAGCGGGAAATGTACTGTATTACTGAAGCTAGAAACGGCGGGTGCTGTGCCTGATACTGCGTGTGCCAATCTGATGTCCTTGAACTGTGAAGGAAACTTTTGTTGGTTAAAATGAATTGGATGTGCACTGAGTTGTGTACGGCTGTTCCTAAATATGGATTTAATGCCCCAAAGTTGTAGTCTACCTGATGATGTTTGCACAATGTTAATATTTTACTTTGCAGATAACGTACATTAGAATTCAGTACATACACACGTGGTCAAAATTGTTTAATGAAAGAAAAACCCACAATGGTCACAGAAATAACTTGAATCTGACAAAAATAATAATAAATTATAAATCTATGAAAATGAACAAAATGAAAGTCAGACATTGCTTTTCTGCTTCCACAGAATTTAAAAAAAAATGAAACTCATGAAATAGACCTGGACAGAAATGATGGTACCCCTGAAAATAATGTGACAAAAGGGACATGCTAAATCAAATTGTGTCCACTAATTAGCATCACAGGTGTCTACAATCTTGTAATCAGTCAGTGGCCTGTATATAGGGCTACAGATACTCACTGTGCTGTTTGGTGACATGGTGTGTACCACACTCAACATGGACCAGAGGAAGCAAAGGAAAGAGTTGTCTCAGGAGATTAGAAACAAAATTAGAGACAAGCATGTTAAGGGTAAAGGTTATAAGACAATCTCCAAGCAGCTTGATGTTCCTGTGACTACAGTTGTACATATTATTCAGAAATGTAAGATCCATGGGACTGTAGCCAACCTCCCTGGACGTGGCCGCAGGAGGAAAATTGATGACAAATCAAAGAGACAGATAATACGAATGGTAACAAAAGAGCCCAGGATAAGTTCTAAAGAGATTAAAGGTGAACTTCAAGCTCAAGGAACATCAGTGTCAAATCGCACCATCCGTCGTTGTTTGATCCAAAGTGGACTTCATGGAAGATGACCAAGGAGAACACCATTGTTGAAAAAATAATCATAAAAACGCCAGACTGGAATTTGCCAAACTACATGTTGACAAGCCACAAAGCTACTGGGAGAATGTCCTATGGACAGATGAGACAAAAATGGAAATTTTTGGCAAGGCACATCAGCTCTATGTTCAGAGACGGAAAAATGAAGCATATCAAGAAAAGAACACTGTCCCTACTGTGAAACATGGAGGAGGCTCTGTTATGTTCTGGGGATGGTTTGCTGCATTTTTTCACAGGGTGTCTTGAATCTGTGCAGGGTACAATGAAATCTCAAGACTATCAAGGGATTCTAGAGAGAAATGTGCTGCCCAGTGTCTTGGTCTCAGTCGCAGGTCATGGGTCTTGCAACAGGATAATGACCCAAAACACACAGCTAAAAACACCCAAGAATGGCTAAGAGAAAAACATTGGACTATTCTGAAGTGGCTTCTATGAGCCCTGACTTAAATCCTATTGAGCATCTTTGGAAAGAGCTGAAACATGCCGTCTGGAAAAGGCAACCTTCAACCACGAGACAACTGGAGCAATTTGCTCATGAGGAGTCGGCCAAAATACCTGTCGAGAGGTGCAGAAGTCTCATTGACAGTTACAGGAATCGTTTGATTGCAGTGATTGCCTCAAAAGGTTGTTCAACAAAATATTAAGTTAAGAAGATCCATCATTTCTGTCCAGGCCGATTTCATGAGGTTAATTTTTTTTTAAATTCTGTGGAACCAGAAAAGTAATGTCTGACTTTCATTTGTTCATTTCAAAGATTTTAATTTATTATTACTAATAACTATTTTCAATCTGTCTTAGAGTTTCCTATAGCTTGTAACATGTCATAGATATAATTACATATATCTTTTCCCCATGCTCTTGCACTTTAGTCTATTTACATGTACGCACGTTCCATATACTTATTGTGTATTACAGTATTTGACATTATATGGATCTACTATGTATACTGTTTATCCATTTGATGTATCATCACTAATTTTATTATTCCTGCACTTTCTTTACTTTTCTATCATTAATAAATAAGTTTTCCTATAATTCAGTCTCACTCCTGTGCACTTATTTTTTATTATTATTTATTTTTTATTTATTATTTTTTCACTTTTAATATGGGACTTCTAGCACTTATATATCAATATGGTGATATAATATTTTTATTTGTGTATTCTTCTGAGTGTACATCCTCCTTTTTCCCCTCATTGATGGCATATGTCCACTTTATCACTGGGGTTCTGTTTATATAATATCACTTCTATCTTTTATCCCCATTTGGTTATTAATTATCTAATGATTTGCACTGTTTTCATTCTCATACACCTTTCTATGATTATATTGACTCGCCCAGGGGGGATATAGGGGAGACTCGGTACCCGGGCCTTAACCTTCTGTGGGATGTCACAGCAGTCGACTCCCGGGCCCGTACCCTGGGGTCACTCTTTAAAAGGGGTTTTGTTAACAGTTTTGTCTCGTGATGCCACCTGTCAGGGGGAATGACGGACACGCACACAGGGGGTTCGCTTCAGTACCTTTACCGGTGTTGACGGCAGGTACAGTCCAGGGTACTTGATAGGAAGGGTGCACTTCTGGACTCTCCCCAGTGAGCAGGTATAAGGCCTCCTGATCCATTTCTTCCTTCCTTTAAATCTTCTGGCCAACCTGGAACTAGGCCTAGCTTTTATGCTGTTTCACTCTCTCACCTGTCTGCTTATAGTAGAACTTTTCTTTGGCTACCACTATCCCTGGACGCTGGGGCCTTCGTGGTTCCTAGTTCTGTAAAATGATGGTAGCTTTAGGTGAACCAGGGGTCTGAAATCCTCCTGGTATGCCTGTTGTCGCTACTGAGTATAGAGGACCCTATAGGCGCGGACCCGGTGTCCGGCTTGTGTCCTGGGGTGAGCTTCAGATGCTCCTCTGCCACCTTAACTCCTCTCTTCTTGCCTCGGCCACACTCGGGGCCCTCAACATAGCAGCAGACGTGCTGCTTCTTCACTGCTCTAAAGTGTCAGCACACTCTCTCTACCTAACTTCACCCTCCAGTATATATATCCCTAACAGGGCTCCCTCTGGTGGTATGAGGTGGAAGGGTGGAGGTGTCTGTGTGTAGTAAGGGCCTTTTGTGGAGAAGTCCGTCCATGCATCCTTTTGGAACACGTCTTCAGCCACGCCAAACGGGTTTTTGTTCAGTGGTCTTTGACATAAAACCAATAGGGGGCACTTTAATAAGTGCAACTATTTACAAGGGACAGTTCTTTGGTTATTCACTGTCCATAACCTACAGTCTTTATACCCTCACGGGTAACTAAATGCACACATGTATTTTTCAGTTCACACACAAAAACAAATTTTAAATTTTCCTTCTGTACCCTTACGGGTAACTATTTACACAGTAGGCATTTTGTACCTTTTTCCCTATACCTGGTAGGGATTTGGCCTTGTGTGCTGTGTGTGGATCTACGTAGCACTGGGGTGATACTGGTGTCTGTGCATGCACTATCCGCTAACCTATCAGGTGTACGTGCGGGTAAGTTATAGAACTGCCTCAACATCTCTATAGGACTGGCAAGTGCACTGTTTACTGAACCCTCAGGTTCTGCTTCAACTGGTGATCCTCCTCTTACTGTGGACTCTTCCTGTTCCTGAGCAGGTTCTTCTAGGGTGCTCACAGGCTCTTCTTGTGGTGGAGGTTCTTCTGGTGGCTGACAGAAGTGTATCACTGGTATGATAACTGCTCCATCGAGTTGAGGCCAGTCTGCAGGGAAGTCTCCTAGAACTGTATAAACTACATCTTCCTTGGGTTTTTCCGGTATTATAAGAGGTACTTCTTCCTCCTGTGTCTTCAGTAGACCTGGGCACAATTTCAAGTGGTCTCTTGAGACTGTTGTGGTTGTCCTACCTCCATCCTTGCTGATCAGGCAGGTTTTGGTGTTGTCAAATCTGGAATTTAACACGGTGTAGGGCTCTCTTTCCCACTGGTCATCGAGCTTGTGACCTCTTCTTTTCCGCTTTAGCACTATTTCTCCTGGTGCGAAGGGTTCTGCTGGTGCATGCTTGTTATACTGACCTTCTTGCCTTTCCCTGACTTTGTTTAGGCTGTCTTCAACACAGGCCTGTACTCTCCTGTACAGCTCTTGCCGATTTGTGTCCCAGTCTTCAGTGGACATATCCGCAGCAGGTTCTACTACACCGAGATCCAGGTCCATGGGCAATTTTCCAGGTCTTGTTCTCATGAGGTACACTGGGGTACAATTAGTAGAACTCACAGGTATGTGGTTATACAGGTCCACTAGGTCAGGTAGCTTTTCTGGCCACTGGTTCCTCTCCTCCAAAGGTAGGGCTTTTAACAGGTCAATGACGATGTTATTCATTTTCTCGCACATACCATTGGTTTGATGATGATATGGTGTAGTCCAGATCTTCTTGAATCCATACAGGGACAGAATTCTTTAAACAGCTTCAAAGGCAGGGCCTTGATCTGTTAGCACCTTGTCCGGGTATCCATGGGGCCTGCAGAAGTAGGCTTGGAATGTTCTTCTGCAGTTTCTGCTGTCAGATCCTTGACAGGGGCCACAACCAGGTACCGGGAATAGTGATCCACCATGGTCAGGGCATAGGAATAGTCTGATCTGCTGGGTGACAGTTTGACGTGATCCAGAGCGACAATCTCCAGGGATTGGGTTCTTTTGATGGACTGCCAGGGTGCTTTCTGGCTGCCGTAGTCTTTCCTTCTGAGGCTACAGGGCCCACAATTCTGGCACCACCTTTCCATGGAACTCCGCATTCCAACCCAATAGAGCCGGTCCTTCAGCAAGGTTTCCAGCTTCTTCCAGCCAAAGTGACCTGCTTGGTCATGGTAGGCTTCTAGCACCATCTGGATATCCGTCCTGGGTACTACAATCTGCCACACCATTTCATGGGTTCTGGGGTTGACATACCTTCTGCACAGCTTTTCTCTGTAGATGAACAGCCGGATTCTCTCATTCCACAGGTGTTTGGCTTGTGAAGGAGCATCCTTCTCCAGGTGAGAACCTTCTTGGGTTATCAGTCCTTTGATGAGGCTGACAACCGGGTCACTCTCCTGCGTCTCCTTACAGCTGTGATGAGGTAAAGGGTTTAGCGTCTTACCATGACGTCTTCTGGAGGTGTGTTGCTCGTGGACCATTCCATTTCTGTGGAAAGCAGGTAATTCAATTTCTTCTAGGTCATCCACTTCATCCTCAGTGTCCGACTGCTGGGGCATTCTTGACAGGGCATCAGTATTAGTGTTCTTGTGACCTGCCCGATACTTGATTGTGAACTGGTAATTCGACAATTTGGCCACCCAACGCTGTTCCAGGGCTCCCAACCTGGCTGTCTCCAGGTGTGTCAAGGGGTTATTATCGGTAGAGATGAGCGGTGTTCGACTCGAACTGTTCGCCAATCTCAAATTCGAGCTGTTTTTGGCGTTGTTCGAGCCGTTTGGCAAACACGAACAATTTGAAAAAAATTCGGCTGTTCGAAGTTATGTTCGATAACTGTTCGTGCACCAAAATCATAACTGGATTTTTTCTCAGTAATGCTGAAAATTAATGTTAATACGCAGTTTGAGTGTACAGCGGGGCTGGGGGAGGGACAGGGGATGGATCTCTGCATAAATAATGAAGATCTCCATTTTTTTTTCTCTTTCCCGCATTTACAGTGGGGAGGTGCAGTCTGTCAGCCGATCAGCAGCGCACACACGGAGCGAAGTGCTTTTTTTCACACAAGCAAGGGCATGTGTCATTGGCAGTGTATGTCACATGTCCTTGCCCTATAAGACCCAGCCATTTTCCACGTAGCCACCATTTTCTCACTGCTGCAGCTGCGTGTTAGATGGCAACGCTGTTGCTGTGTGCGCTATACTTTCAGTGTTAATTTCAAGTCAATTTTCACACAAATCTACAGATAGCTTGGGAGTAGGGAATAGTTATGATTGCAGTCCTTTTGAGGACTAGGTTACATCATTTCCTACGACTTTTATCAGGCAGGTCTGTGCTCTTAAATAGATAGGTTGGGAGTAAAGACTAATTGTAATTGCAGTCCTTTTGAGGGCTAGGTTACATCAGTTCCTATCACTTTTTGCCAGGCAGGTCTGTGCCAGTGCTGTGCAAGTTTTTTTCACAGCATTTGGCTAAATCTAGCAAAGCAAATCCTTTTTGGCCTCTTTCAGTGTGTGTTAGTCAGTGGAGTAGCCTATCAGTGTTGCAAGCTACACCACCTCTGTATAGAATACAAATAATTTTACTGCACCTAGTGAAGTAAAACCTTTTGGGCATAGCATCATTCTATTAGTCCATCTATACTAACCTCCACCAGGTTGCAAATTCAAAATCATTTTTATCTGCATCTAGCTCTGAAAAAATATTTGGGCTTGGGCTTGTAGCAGTGTGTGGGACTTATTCTATTAGTCCATCTATACTAACCTCCACCAGGTTGCAAATTCAAAATAATTTTTATCTGCATCTAGCTCAGAAAAAATATTTGGGCTTGGGCTTATAGCAGTGTGTGGGACTCGTTCTATTAGTCCATCTATACTAGCCTCAACCAGGTTGCAAATTCAAAATAATTTTTATCTGCATCTAGCTCTGAAAAAATATTTGGGCTTGGGCTTGTAGCAGTGTGTGGGACTTGTTCTATTAGTCCATCTATACTGACCTCCATCAGGTTGCAAATTGAATATAATTTTTTTCTGCATCTAGCTCTGAAAAAATATTTGTCCTTCTAGCAGTGTGTGGGACTTGTTGTATTAGTCCATCTATACTGACCTCCATCAGGTTGCAAACTGAATATATTTTTTTCTGCATCTACCTCTGAAAAAATATTGGCCTTCTAGCAGGGTGTGGGACTTGTTCTATTAATCCATCTATACAGACCTCCATCAGGTTGCAAACTGAATATAATTTTTTTCTGCATCTAGCTCTGAAAAAATATTTGGGCTTCTAGCTGTGTGTGGGACTTGTTCTATTAGTCCACCTATACTGACCTCCATCAGGTTGCAAATTCAAAATAATTTTTTGTCTGCATCTAGCTCTGAAAAAATATTTGGCCTTCTAGCAGTGTGTGGTACTTTCTCTATTAGTCCATCTATACTGACCTCCATCAGGTTGCAAACTGAATATATTTTTTTTCTGCATCTACCTCTGAAAAAATATTGGGCTTGTAGCTGTGTGTGGGACTTGTTCTATTAATCCATCTATACTGACCTCCATAAGGTTGCAAACTGAATATAATTTTTTTCTGCATCTAACCCAGCCAATAGTTTTGGCCTAATACCACAGTTTGGCCACTCAGCTCTGCTCGGTTCCCACCCATTGTTTTTTTGTGCAAACAACTCCAGAGTTGTGAATTAGTTAACCACCAAAATGAGTGGAAAAAGGCCTGCTGCTGGTGGAAAGGGGAATAGGCGTGTTGGGAAGGGGAAAAAAGGTTGTGTCCGTGGGGTAGGTGTTAAAGCAACAGTAACATCTGCAGAAGAAAGACCATCTTCCAGCCAAACTAAAATGTCTACTTCTTTTAGCGGACAATGTGATAAGATCCCTTTCTTATGGCCACGCCAATCGCTACAAATTCCAGATGAGGCACAAAAACAGCAGGTGCTTCAAGGGATATCAAGTGCTCCTTTAAGTGGTCTCTCCTCCACCTCAACTTCAACATCACAAATACTCCAGTCCTCAGAGGTGTCACCCCAATCACACTTGGTTCCTCACAGCTCCCAAGTCTCCAGCTGCCCGTCTGAGTATGGGGTAGAACAGATGGTTGAGTCTGCAGAGCTGTTTACTCATACTATAGCCTGGGAATCAGAGGTCGGCTCCAGAGCTTCTGTGAATCCAGACGAGGAAATGATCTGCCCTGATGCCCAGAATCTTTATGAGTCGGATCCAGGACCAGAGGCAGAAGGTTCTGACCATAATGTAGACCCTCGTTCCCAAACTGTAACTCCTGTTGGTGGAGACAATGAGGAAGACGATGATGAGACTCAAATACCTGATTGGAGCGACAACTTGAGTTTTTTGTCAGGGCAGGAAGAGGTTGGCTCTGAGGACGACGGGTGTGATAACACACAGGGTGATGATGACGAGGTTGGAGTTCCCACTTACTGTCAACCCACAGTCAGCCAGTCGATGAGGTCAGGAGAGGAGGTGGAGGAGGATGCTAGTGACGACGAGGTCAGGTTGCGTCTTCCTGGACAGAGACGTAGTGCTGGAAGCACGTCAACAACTGCATCCTCAATCACAACTCTGCCTCTCACCACAAGTCGTGGTGGCTCTTCAGGTCGCATGGGTGCTAAGCCTTGCATAGCCTGGGCATTTTTTCAGATCGATAAGGATGACCCAACTCGTGTTATCTGTAACATTTGTCAGCAAAAGCTAAGTAGAGGCCAAAAAATACATAGTTTGAGTACTTCATGCATCAACCGGCACATGGATATGAAGCATAAGTTGCAGTGGTAAGCTCACTGTGCTACAATGCGGCCTAGCCAGCCGGGCCAACCACCGTCTGCTACATCTTGTGCATCCGCGGCCTCTACATCCTCTGTGACTGGGGAGACAGCAGTCACACCTGTTTTGGGACGCAGACCTGCCACCTCTTTACCCGCGACAGCCAGCGTGATTGGCAGGTCATCATTTTCTTTGGAGGTGGAAACACCAGCTGGTGTTGAGCGCTGTCCGTCATCGATAGCACCACCTTTGGATCAAGGCAACCTAACATGTCCGCCTGCATCTTCATCACAGACCGGCAGTTTGCCGAGGACACCCTTCTCAACCCCGTCTAAGCACAACAGCCAGCCCTCGGTCCCTCAGATGTGGACAAGTAAAAGACCATTTCCTCCTAGCCATGACAAAGCTAAGAGGTTGAATTTCACCATCTGCAAGCTGTTGGCTACAGAAATGCTGCCTTTCCGCCTGGTGGACACAGAGGATTTTCGAGACCTTATGTCCGTCGCAGTGCCCCAGTACCAGATGCCCAGTCGGCACTACTTCTCAAAGAAAGGTGTGCCTGCGCTCCACCAGCATGTCGCACACAATATCATCGCTTCTTTGAGAAACTCTGTGTTTGACAGGGTGCATTTCACCACAGACACTTGGACGAGTAGGCATGGACAGAGGCGTTACATGTCGCTGACTGGGCATTGGGTAACTATGGTGACAGCAGTACAAGGGGTTGCTGTCCAAGTCTTGCCATCCCCACGAGTTATGCGTCAATCCTCTTTATCTCGAAGTTCCTCCACTGCTTCTGCCTCCTCAACCTCCTCTCGGTCCTCCACCTGCACCCAAAGCCTGTCTGGTCATGCCACAAGCTTTCTAACTGCGCAGAAGGGATCCTGCACACCTCCTTACTATGCTGGCAGCAGGGCTCAACGTCATCAGGCGGTTTTTACTTTGAAATGTCTGGGAAATGTGAGTCACACAGCTGAGGAGTTGTGGTCAGCTCTGGAGAACCAGTTTCATGAATGGTTGTCTCCACTGGATCTGCAACCAGGGAAGGCTGTGTGCGACAATGCTGCAAACCTGGGTGCGGCCCTTCGCTGGGACAATGTCACACACGTGCCTTGTATGGCTCACGTGTTGAACCTGGTTGTCCAGCAATTTTTAGCCCACTATCCCGGACTAGATGGCCTTCTGCAGAGGGCACGGTCGCTGTGTGCTCACTTCTGCCGTTCGCATCCCGCAGCTCAGCGACTTACATCTCTACAGAAGTCGTTGGGCCTGCCACTTCACCGGCTAAAATGCGATGTGCCTACCTGGTGGAATTCAACTCTGCACATGTTGCAGCGACTGTGGCAGCACCGACAAGCCCTGGTGCAATACGTTCTGACGTATAGCCTGGGCCAACGAGATCCAGAGGTGGGGCAAATTACGCTGGAGGAGTGGTCTCAGATCAGGGACCTATGCACCCTTCTGCACAGTTTTGAAATGGCGACGAAGATGTTTAGTGCTGACGATGCCATTATCAGCATGACTATTCCGGTGATTTACATGCTGGAGCACATGTTAAACAGAATTCGGAGTCAGGTGGTGGCGCAAGAGGTGGTGGAGGAAGTAGAGGAGGAGGAGTTGTATGCGGAAGGGCTAACATCTGCAAGGTCCAGACGGTCGGCAGCACCAAGGCGGCAGGCATGTGAGGGTGGGGGAGATGGTTTTACCAGGGCGCATGGTAGCAGCCAAACTAGTGAGGAAGGTGCAGGAGCCCAGGAAGAAGTGGAGGACGACCTGATGGAAGACTCATCAGATGAGGGAGACCTTGATCACATTTCTGTTGTGCGAGGTTGGGGGGAGAGGGCAGAGGAAGGAATCATGATTGTTACCTCGCCACCAACACAACAGGGACTTGGTGCTCCTGGATGCGCAAGACACATGAGTGCCTTCTTGCTGCACTACCTGCAACATGACCCTCGAATTGTGAGAATTAGAAATAATCCTGACTACTGGCTGGCCACACTGTACAAAAGTAAATTTGTAGAAATTATTCCTGCCATAGAAAGAGATGCACGCATGCAGGAGTATCTTCAGAGACTGTTGCAGAATCTTACATGTGCTTTTCCACAAAACACCAGTGGTGCACAAAGTGAATCTCACAGTTCTAACTTGCCAACCATGGGACCGTCGAGTGTTCAGCACTCAAAACGTAACAGAAACACAGTATCTGCTGGTAACATCAATTTTGCGGAATCATTTCACCACTTTTTTAGCCCATCCTTTGCAAGGCCACAGGAGACAAGAAGTCTGACACATAGTCAACGCCTAGAGACGATGGTACAGGAGTATCTCCAAGTAAACATTGAAGCCATGACTGTGTCACTGGACCCTTGCTCTTTTTAGGCTTCCAATCTGGATAAATGGCCGGAGCTCGCCACTTACGCCTTGGAGATCTTATCATGCCCCGCAGCCAGCGTTCTGTCTGAACATGTGTTCAGCGCTGCTGGTGGTGTGCTGACAGATAAGCGCACGCGGCTCTCCACTGATAATGTAGACAGACTCACGTTCATAAAGATGAACAAATCATGGATCCGAAACGACTTTTTCTACCCGTGTCATCCTGGAGAGAGTAAAAGCTTGATGATTTGTTAAAATCACCTCACCAACCGTTTTAAGCTTTCAAATTACTAATCATGTTTATCTGTATCTTGGCTGGAAAATAATTTGGGCCTTGTAGCAGTGTGCAGTACTGATTCTATTAGACCATCTATACTAAACTCCACCAGATTTAAAATTACTAATCATGTTTATCTGTATCTTGGCTGGAAAATAATTTGGGCCTTGTAGCAGTGTGCAGTACTGTTTCTATTAGGCCATCTATACTAAACTCCACCAGATTAAAAATTACTAATCATGTTTATCTGTATCTTGGCTGGAAAATAATTTGGGCCTTTCAGCAGTGTGCAGTACTGATTCTATTAGGCCATCTATACTAAACTCCACCAGATTTAAAATTACTAATCATGTTAATCTGTATCTTGGCTGGAAAATAATTTGGGCCTTGTAGCAGTTTGCAGTACTGATTCTATTAGGCCATCTATACTAAATTCCACCAGATTTAAAATTACTAATCATGTTTATCTGTATCTTGGCTGGAAAATAATTTGGGCCTTATAGCAGTTTGCAGTACTGATTCTATTAGGCCATCTATACTAAGCTCCACCAGCTTTCAAATTAATAATAATTTTTAGCTGCATCTAGCCTGGAAAATAATTTTGGGGCTCCTAGATGCGTGTAACGGGTCCGGGAGGCGGACTGTAACGGGTCCGGGAGGCAGAACCTCTGAGCTACTATACAAGGGGGCGGCCCTTGTAAGGGAGCGGGTGGCAGTCTCTGGGTGAACGGACAGGGAGTTACGGCAAGTGATCAGGGCAGTCTCTGGGTAAGGGGTAGGTACGACCTGTGATGGCAGAGCCTCCGGGTAGGCTAGCAGGCAGGTGGTAGATGTGTGCTCCCAGGTGAGCAAGCGAGAGTCTCTGGAATAGCAGGTGGTCACGGCACGTGACGGCGGAACCTCCGGGCTGGCAGGCAGGTAGGTAACGGAGAAGCGCTCCCAGGTGAGCGGGCAAGAGTCTCTGGAATAGCTGATGGTAACAGCACGTGACAACGGAGCCTCCGGGCTGGCAAGCAGGCAGATAACGGAGAAGCGCTCCCAGGTGAGCGGGCAAGCTGGTCCATAGACAGACTGACCGGAGTAGTAAGGCAGACCGTCGGACCTCAGGCAAGCAGGCAGGTAGCTGATATGCGCTCCCAGGTGAGCGGGCAGGCTGGTCCTTTAGACAGACTGACAGGAGTAGTAAGGCAGACCGTCGGACCTCAGACTGGCAGACAGGTAACAAGTATTCAGGCAGGAATCAGGCAGGTAACTGGCAGGTACTGGCAGGAAACTGGCAGGAAACTGGCAACGGGACCTGAGGGCTGAAGCACAGGTGAGACACAGGTGCAAACAACATTGCTCGGGCACCTCCATTTTGGAGGAGGTGCCTTATATATGATGAAGTCCTCCGGCCATTGGCCGGGGACTCTTTAGGGCGGCGCGCGCGGCCCCTTTAAGAGGAGGGGAGCGCGCGCGCGCGCGCCCTAAGCACAGGGGCCGGGAAGGAGCGCGCGCTGAGAGCAGAGCAGGAGGAGGACGCCGGGCACGGAGCAGAGCGGTGAGAGGAGCAGCGTCCCTGCCTAGCAGAGGGCAGGGACGCCGGCACTACAATGCGCAAGACACATGAGTGCCTTCTTGCTGCACTACCTGCAACATGACCCTCAGATTGTCAGAATTCGAAATAATCCTGACTACTGGGTTGCCACACTCTTAGATACCCCACACTCTTCGATCAACCTTTTCATTTTAATAAAGAACAAAAAAAATGGTCATTTTTGAAATTATAAGCATTAGCAGGTTATTAGAAACTGAAATCAAACAGTTTTCAACTCAAAATTTTATTCTAGGTGATGTTACATTTGCACATAGGACCCCTTGTTCGAAAGGAGCTTCTGAACTCTCTTGTCCATTGAATTTGTCAGGTTTTGGATGGTTTCTGCTTCAATTGTTTTGCATGAGGACAGAATACCCTCCCAGAGCTGTTGCTTAGATGTGAACTGTCTCCCGCCATCATAGACACTCCTTTTGATGATGCTCCAGAGTTTCTCAATGGGGTTGACGTCAGGGGAGCATGGGGGTCACACCATAAGTTTGTCCCCTTTTATGCCCATATCAGCCAGAGATGCAGATGTGTTATGTGCAGCATGAGACGGTTCATTATCATGCATGAAAATGATCTTGCTGCACAATACACGGTTCTTCTTCTTGAACCATGGCAGGAAGTGCTGTTTGAGAAACTCCACATACATTATGGAGTTCATCTTTACCCCTAAAGGGGCCGACAATCTCTCTCCCCATGATTCCAGCCCAAAACATTACTCCACCTCCTCCTTGTTGGCGCCGTAGCCGTGTTTGCATGGGGTGTCCATCAACCAGCCATCCTCCACTCCATCCATCTGGACCATCGAGCGTTGCACGGCACTCATCGGTGAACAAAACAGTTTTGAAGTCAGTCTTCATGTATTGTTTGGCCCACTGGAGCCGTTTCTGCTTGTGTACAGTGGATAGAGGAGGTCGACAGGATGGCTTATGCACAGCTGCAAACCTCAGAAGGACCCTGCATCTTGTTGTTCAGGGGACGTTGGAGGCACCAGCAGCTTCAAAAACTTGTCTGCTGCTATGACAAGGCTTTTTTGCCGCTGCTCTTTTAACCTGACGTAATTGCATGTAGGAAAGAGTCCTCAATTTTCCCTTATCAGCACGCACACGTGTGTACTGTGAATCAGCTACATACTTCTTGATTGTGCGATGATCACAATTTGTTGCTTCTCAGCAGCCGACACATCCTTTTTCTCTCCCATTTTGGCAGAAAATGTAGGCTGCTTAATAATGTGGGTCAGCCTTCTTAAGTAGTCTTGCCTTTCATTGGACACACCTGTCAAACTAATTAGCACAGGTGTCTGCAATTGCTTACAGTGATATAAAGAGCCCAGACACACATCACCATCAATGAGTTTAACTGACAAACAAAAAAATTCTTACCTTATCACTCCTAAACACTTATTGCATAATAATTTAGAACACCATGTACATGTGCTTTTCCACAAAACACCAGTGGTTCACGTAGTGAATCTTACAGTTCTAACTTGCCAACCGTGGTCTGTATGGAGTTGTTCAATAAAGGGCCCAAAATTAAGATAACATAGACTGGAGAGGTCTCTATGAATACAAATTCCTAAGTATTTGATACCCTGTGAGGGCCAGGCAAAGGGAAAGTTGGACTGGATGGAATCCTGTATGGTTTTGGGGAGGGAGACATCGAGGGCCTCAGACTTCGCTGCATTGATTTTAAAATTTGACCATGTAACAAAGTGATCTATTTCAGCCATAACAGCAGGGATGGATATATGTGATTGAGTGATATATACTAGGACATCATCAGCAAATGCAGAGCACTTGTACTCGGTGCCTCGCACCTCAATCCACCTAATATTGGGGTTATGGCGAATTGATGAGAGCAGGTGCTCCATCACTAGGATGTATAAGAGATGGGACAGAGGATATCTCTGCCTTGTCCCATTGGTGATTATGAAAGGTGATGAAAATGTTCCATTTATCTTCAGCCTAGGTGACGTATTGCGATACATGGCCGTGATTTTGGCTATAAAAGGGTCCCCTAGACCCCTACCCCAAGCTTTTTAAGAGAATAATATATGGCGTGCAAGGAGACTCTATGGAATGCTTTTTCAGCATCCAATGAGAGTATCTAATTACAAATTTTTAACTGCATGTAGCCCAGGAAATACTTTGTGCCTAGTAGCAGTGTCTGCTAGTCAGCGGATTATCCCAGCTGTTAAGCAAGCTACACCACCTGTGGTTTGGACACTTAATTTTTTTAAAGGAAATGGTTCGGGCCCCCGGGACACTCAGTGAAGAGCATCGGGGAGGCACCCCAAGGCATAGGGGCTGGGACTGGCACTAGGATGCCTTGCGGTGGACAGCCGAGCTCGATCCTTATAAAAGCTTTTTAACTGCAGCAGCTTTAGTGGACAATACAGGAGCTTTAATTACCGCGGCTGCTGGCATGAGACTTGCCCTCCAATAGATCCTTGTAAAAGGATTTAAAGTGTACTCATTCAAATTAGAGAGACAATTTAAATTAAAAAGATTAGACCTGCCTCCACCACAGGGGGGCTCGCTCGACCCACCAGCGGACAGGCACCAGTATTGGGAGAGGGGGGCTGGCCGTCAGGGTCCACCTCGGCTCTGGCACAAACCCGGCGACACGGAGGTCGCACGGGCAGGAGCGCACTGGCCGTGTCGGCTTCGCACTTTTTTGGTTTTAGAAGGGCATGACATGCCTATATCTGTGTCTCCCCCTCCTTTTACTCCTCCACCTCTTTTCTTTTCGCATGACTATATGTACTTGTCACTTTTCCATGTGTTAGTTGTGTCTTCTGAGCAGTTTGTCAGCTTATGGACACCTTTGAAGGTGTTTTCTTTGTGTTTCTATGTGTTTTTGTTTGCCTGCCATTGGTTTGAACGGTGTTCGAAGGTGTGCAACGAACAGTTCGGCAAACATACGGGTGTTCGACGAACCGAACCGAACTCGAACACTACAGGGGTGGCTCAACACTAATTATCGGTAAAGGCTGTAAATTTAGTTGAGACTAGGTGATGTTTGAATCTTTTAGTGATAGCCCAGACCAAGGCCAGGAACTCCAGCTTAAAGGAACTGTAATTCTCTGGGTTCCTCTCAGTAGGGCGAAGCTTCCTACTGGCATAGGCAATTACCTTTTCTCTGCCGTTTTGCTTCTGGGACAACACAGCTCCCAGTCCCTTGTTGCTGGCATCTGTGTATAACAGGAAGGGTTGGCTGTAGTCAGGGTAAGCCTGGATCTCCTCCCCGGTTAGAGTATCCTTCATCAATGCAAAGGACTCATTCTGTTCTTTGCCCCACTGGAATGGGGGACTTTTACCTCTTTTGGACTGTCCTACTAGGAGATCTTGTAAAGGTGCTGCCTTTTTGGTGTAGTCCTTAATGAACCTCCAGTAGTACCCGACCAGTCCCAGAAATTGACGTACTTCTTTGATGTTCCTTGGTTCAGGCCATTTCTGGATGGCAGTGACCTTCTCTGGGTCTGGTGCTACCCCCTCTGAGCTGACTACGAGTCCCAGGTACTGAACCTTCCGTTTGAGCAGGTGGCACTTGGAAGGTTTTAGTATCATCCCATACCGGGACAATGCCTCAAATACCTCCGCCAGGTGCTTTAGATGGTCTTCATACGTCCTCGAGTACACGATAACGTCATCCAGGTATAGCAGCACTGTCTCGAAGTTCCGGTGTCCCAAGGAACACTCCATGAACCTCTGGAACGTTCCAGGTGCGTTGCAGAGTCCAAAAGGCATGCTCTTGAATTTGCATAATCCCATCGGGATGGTGAAGGCTGTCTTCTCCCGGTCTTCCTCAGCGACAGAAACTTGCCAGTACCCGCTAGTGAGATCCAATGTAGAGAAATAATTGGCAGATTTCAGTGCAGCCAGGGATTCCTCTATACGGGGCAAAGGGTATGCATCTTTATGTGTTATTTGATTAATTTGTCTATAATCTACACACATCCTCATGCTACCGTCCTTTTTTCTGACCAGGACCAGGGGAGCTGCCCAGGGGCAACAACTATCCCTTACTGCCCCTGCCTTTTTCATGTCGTGCAACATTTCTTTTACTTTTTGGTAGTGTGCTGGTGGTATGGGTCTGTAACGCTTCTTAATGGGTGGATGGTTACCTATGGGTATGTGGTGTTGTACCCCTTTGACCCTTCCAAAATCAAGTGGGTGTTTAGTAAACACCTGTTTGTATTCCTGAACCACTCTGTAAACACCGTGTTTTTGATGGACAGGAGTGGCGTCAGTTCCAACATGGAGCTGTTGACACCATTCCTCCAGCTGAGTTTCGGAGTCATTGTCTTCCACCGTACCTGGTGGGGTCAAGGATTCCACGGTGTGTATGGCATTATTATTCACAGTATACAGTCTGGCAACAGTGGCGTATCTTGGCAATTTGACTTCCTCCTCCCCACAATTTAGGAGGCGTATGAATATCCTCCCATTGCGCACATCAACTACCCCTCTAGCAGTTAGGAGTCTAGGTCTGTGCTCTGAGTTTACAGGCTCTACTACCGCCTGGTAGTTTTGTCCCTTGAGACCTATTGCAGCCTTACACCAAATCAGCATTTCACTCATTGGGGGAATCACAATGGGTATCGGGTCTGGTAATGTACGGGTGACATTGCCAATCTCACCACCTGATAGCTTTACCTGTTGCTGGTACAGGAGGGCTCGAATCTCTCTCTGGAGCACCTTCCTCTGTCCTGGTTTGGCAGTGTCAGCAATCTGTTGGAGTAAAAACAACACTTTTCCCAAACAGTTACCAACAACATTTGTGCCAAGTATCATATATGAGTTTGTATCACCAGGGTTAGACTCTATTATAATCAGTCCTTGGTCCTTTAGTTCCACCCTTCCCACCTTCACTGTCACGTCCTTAACCCCGACTAGGTTCAGAGGAAGGCCATTGGAGGCATACACAGACCTTTTGTAAAGAACGTCAGGTATCATGGTTACCTGTGACCCGGTGTCTAGTAGTGCAGGTGTTGCGATGCCAGCACAATGGACAGGAAAGGCCTTCCTCCTACAAACCGGTCATACCAGCTCGATGGGCCTGGTTGATCTACTCCTGGGTGTCGGCCCTTGGCCCCAGGGTTTGCCCATTTAAAGGACAGATCCGTGTGGTGTGGCCTGCCTTGTGGCAACGGTAGCAGATGAGTTCTCCTGGAGGGCTACGTCGGTCGTTTGGCCTTCCACGGGGTGACATTGTCCTCCTTCTTCTCCTCATCCAGGGGACATCCTCAGGGCTGTCGGCGACTAGGATCCTTCCTTCTGGCTCGGGCTCCGTCTGTAGCTGTAGGGCACTTCAGAGCGCAGGCTGTCCAGTTCGCTAGAGGACGCTGCTTGCACTTTTGCCTCAGCCGCTAATGAAGGGGCAGGGAGTGCTGTGGGCATTGGGATGGCCCCACCCTGGTAACGCTGGATAGCAGTATCTGATGTTTCCAGGGGCTGAAGGCCTTTAATAGCCATGTCCTTCAGGGCATCAAAGGTGGCATTTGGATGATCTAAGACCCACCACCGTACAGTTCTGCTCTCCTCCTGGGACCTTAACCCCCGGATGAATTGTTCTATCAGCATTTTGTCTTCATCATGTATGCTGACTGGGCTAATCTGTTTCAGGGCCCGCAGGGCCTCTTGTAAACGCCAGGCATAGTCCCGGTTGCTGTCCTCAGGTTTCTGGGTACAGTGGTAGAACCTCATCCGAAAATCTGTCTCAGTGCGGTTTTCAAAGACAGTTTGCCGCCTCTTAAATATAATAGATACTGATTCCTGGTCTGCGGACGGCCATTTTTCAACTTCCCGCTCTGAGGCACCAGCCAATTGTCCCAGCACAACAGCGGCTCTCTGTTTACCAGTCATTGAGTACATGTCCAATGCACCACATATTTTCCTTTTGAACCCAAACAGGGTGTCTGGTTTGCCATCATACTGGGGAAGCCATTTCGCTCCGGGGACGTACGGCAGGGCCATGGGTATCACTGGAGTCACGACCCCTGCTGGTGGGGCGGCCGCACCAGCCAGAGCAGCGCCGGGTGCGACTTGAGCATCAAGAGCGTTAACTGGTGCTCCGGCGTCTTGCTGGTCGCCGGCCATGGTTCTGCCCCCCTAGTAAACCGTAGCCTACCTTCTTTACTTTTATCAGATAGGCCGCAGCTCCGCAGATCACGGTCTCCTTCCAGGACCTGACGCTTCCTGTTGCTGCATCAGAGAGCGAAGCGGGGCTTGAGCTTCGTGCGCTACCAACGGTCACGCCTCTCTGGTTCCTCGCGATTACGCCACTCTTCTTACCACGCGGCGACGCGGTAATGGCTGCGATGTTCACCACAGTTAAAACACAGTTCAAATACGGCATACAGTACCCGGTGGCAATGGGCACAAAATCATGTTCGTGACGCCAGGAAGAATGTGACTCGCCCAGGGGACATGTAGGGGAGACTCGGTACCCGGGCCTAGACCTTCTGTGGGATGTCACGGCAGTCGGCTCCCGGGCCCGTACCCTGGGGTCCCTCTTTAAAAGGGGTTTTGTTAACAGTTTTGTCTCGTGATGCCACCTGTGGTTCCCGGTAATGGGTACCGGCGCTGCTGCAGACCTCCGGGGGTGATGGGATGGCAGCTGAGATGTTTCTGCACCCCACAGAAGTAGCTTGCCCCCGGGGCAGGCTTGATGGAAGGGATGCAGGTGAGAAGTGGCCCGGTCGGGTCAGGGGGAATGACGGATATGCACACAGGGGGTTCGCTTCAGTACCTTTACTGGTGTTGACGGCAGGTACAGTCCAGGGTACTTGATAGGAAGGGTGCACTTCTGGATTCTCCCCAGTGAGTGGGTATAAGGCCTCCTTATCTGTTTCTTCCTTCCTCTAAAGCTACTGGCCAGCCTGGAAGTAGGCCTAGCTTTTATGCTGTTTCACTCTCTCACCTGTCTGCTTGTAGTAGAACTTTTCTTTGGCTACCGCTATCCCTGTATGCTGGGGCCTTCGTGGTTCCTAGTTCTGTAAAATGATGGTAGCTTCAGGTGAACCAAGGGTCTGGAATCCTCCTGGTATGCCGGTTGTCCCTACTGGGTATAGAGGACCTTGTAAGCGTGGACCCGGTGTCCGGCTTGTGTCCTTGGGTGAGCTTCAGATGCTCCCCTGCCCCCTTAACTCTTCTCTCCTCTCTCTTTGCCTTGGCCACACTCGGGGCCCTCAACACAGCAGCAGACGTGCTGCTTCTTCACTGCTCTAAAGAGTCAGCACACTCTCTCTATCTAACTCCACCCTCCAGTATATATATCCCTAACAGGGCTCCCTCTGGTGGTATGAGGTGGAAGGGTGGAGCTGTCTGTGTGTAGTAAGGGCCTCTTGTGGAGAAGTCCGTCCATGCATCCTTTTGGGTCCTGTGGTACCTGTAGTAGCAGGGTGCCACAATATCAAGGGATGACAATCATGACACTTCCTTGCTTCCTTTATGACTGAAGTATTGATTAATGGCACTATGCTGGGGAGATCTTATGATGTGCTTATCCTTACTTGGATTTGGTGCATCTCTTTCCATACTGCGGCTAGCTTTCCCGTTGTTTGCGCTTTCAGTTGCGGGCCGAATTAGGTTGCCGTGGTGACGCGTCCTCCAATGTCACTTCTCCACTCCTCCCGGGCTGACGCGTCGGCCGGTGGACGGGGCTTGGTGATGTGGAACGCTGCTGCCGCTACTTCCATTCTGTTGCGGCTTCCAGAAGCACCGATGCAGCCACACGTGAGTACACTGAGCACGGCCCAATATAAGGGAGCTTCCCTACCCCCTATGTATCCTTCCCCCCAAAGAAGAGGAACACGAAACGCGCGTTGGGGTTGTCCTTTTTCTCACAGTCACCAGGTTGTATTGCCTCTTCCCTCCACTCCCTATATACCTGCCATGTTATGATGTCTTATGTCTGCTTTATGTTGAATGGATCTCTCTTGACACTAGTCTATATTGCATTTTTACCAGCACTCAGCTATATGTCTTCTCGCCATAACTCCTGGTCTTCCTAGGGTTTTTGTGGTAGTGTTACCATGTTGAGTTTTAATCTTTTTTGCTTCAAGGTTATATACAGCACTATCTATGGACTTTTTTTCCTCATATATATTGCATGCAACACTTAATAGCCTCTACTGATAGTTTATTCACTTGACAGGTTTTCATACCGTTGAGTTTATTTGTGTGACTCTATATCTTGGGTCCTCACTATCACTAATTGCTGTATTATTATTTTTTCTATTGCATGTGACACTTTACAGATTTTTTCTGATTGATTGGATAGGCCTGCTATGTGACGCGCCACCTGCGCCTCTGTGTGGGGGAATACCCGGTGCCGGGTCTCTGTGTAATGCTAGGGGTTGTAGTCTCCGTGGCAGCGACTCGGTCCCGTGGCTCAGGGTGGTCAAACCAGTGGCGGATCTGTTTACTTGGTTTTTAATGTTGAAATGTCCGACTACGCCACCCGTGGATTGCGGTCACTGAGAACCGCCGCTGCGGGGAAGACCGCTGAGGCTGATGTTGTGTGCGCAGCAGATGGTAGTATAACTCCCCACGGGAGGAGTATAGCCTCAGGGCAACGTGTGTAGATGATGAAGGTCTCGGTGCATGGGCGCATCAGAAATGACTCAGAGTCCGTGCAGTGCAGTTCAGGGTCTTTACTGTTGGTAATGAAGAAGGCCCTGCGGGGAGTACTAGCTAACATGAGAGGCCTGGTCAGTCTGTGAGCGAACAAGAGTCCCCCTGGCCAGGTGGAGGTGTAGGCCTTCCCGTCTGACTGCACTCTTCCTGGCTACCCTGCTGTAGTCGTGTGGTAGCCCAGGTCCCTGAGTGTACCGTGTGGTGCTCACCCGTATGGCTGGTGACTTGGGGCCTTTGGTACCTTCCGCTCCTCGATGGCGGTGCCGGTCCCTTGCTTGTGACTGAGCCTCCGGGCTTTCTATGGCCAGAGGACCTGGAATCCCCTGCCATGTGGTTTCTGCTGCTGAATGTGAATATCCTCACAGACTCGGACTCCGGTGTCCGGTTCTCTGCATCTTCAGCCAGGATGAGCTCTGCTTGCTCCAGTCCCTGGTCTTCAGCTCTTGGCTCCTACAGAGCTCCTTGCTGCTCTGTCACTGTCTCTGGAACTACTCACTAACCCCACCCCAGATCCAGTTTATAAAGGACAGGTTCCCCCCCCCCTGGACTGGGGCAGGAGGCGTTGCATGCAAATGTGCTCCTGACCAGGAAAACCCATGCTCGCTCTCAGACATGGTATTTCCACCACTGTGGCAACCAGACCCCCTGGGGTGCCACATTCCCCCCTGGTAAATTTTAGTACTCCTGGACTAAACACATTTTATGAAAACATACATAACAGGGTATAAGCAATAACTAGTGTTGAGCGATACCTTCCGATATCGGGAAATATCGGATCGGATTGGATCGGACCGATACCGAAAAAGTATCGGATATCACCGATTCCGATACCGGAAACCAATGCAAGTCAATGGGACAGAAATATCGGAATGAAAATAAACCCTTTCTTTCCTTGTAGGTTAATTCTACATGAAGGAAAACAACTAAGAATAATGTAGAATGTATTGGGGGAGGTGGGGGAGACAATAAAGGCATAGAGGTTTAGCCCAATCAAATGGAATAGCAGGACTTAATATTTTTTTCTAAGACGTTCTGAGTTACGGAAATATTGACTATGTTAAGTATTTTTATATTTTGTCAGATATTTATGTTTCACTACTTCCATGCTCTTCACCTTCTTTTTTACTTCTCCCACACTTTCTCCTTCATCATCTTCAGCATCTTTTTTATCCACTTCTTCTTCACCTTCTTCATCTTCTTCTTCTTCATCTTCTTCGTATTATTCTTTTTTTTTACATTCTTCATATTCTACTTCTTCATCTTCTTCATCTTCTTCTTCTTCATCATATTCTTATTTGTGGCAGGCATTCCTGTAGTTGTTATCTATAAAAGGTTGGACATTACACCTTTCGTTCTGCCCGTCACAAAAGATTTACAACAGGATTTGTCCGCGTTCAGTTTGGCCTGCAGCAGCAGGTCTATTCCAGGGGCACCACGAGGAGGAACGGACTCACCCCCATACACTGCTTAGTCATCTTCTGCTTATAATTTAGATATTATCTTTTGCTCTGATTTTTAGTCTTATGCTTAATGTTCTTCCGCTTTTTGTTCTGCAGCTTCTTGTATTTCTGCTTCTTGGCTTTCTGTCTCTTGTTCTTCTGTATCTTGGTGCTTGTCTTCTCTTCTTTGTCCTCTTGGTCAACTTCTTCAGGGTCATCTTCTTGGTCTTCTTCGGGGTGGTCTTCAGTGTCGTCGTCTTCGGGGGTCCTCGTCTTCGGGGTCCTCGTCTTCTTCGAGTTGGTCTTCTGGGTCCTCGTCTTCGGGGTCCTCGTCTTCTTCGGGGTGGTCTTCAGGGTCCTCGTATTCAGGGTCGTCGTCTTCGGGGTCCTCGTCTTCTTAGGGTTGGTCTTCGGGGTCCTCGTCTTCAGGGTCCTCGTCAGGAAGATCTAGAGTGATTACCAAGAACCATTTCAAAAAGCTTGAACTTGGAAATGTAGCAGAAGGTACAAGAAAGCTGAGGAACTACCGAGGACCAGCTGACTGTACTGGAACCCGGATGGGTAGTAGAAGGTACAAGAGCCAATGGAACTGCCGAAGACCAGCTGACGGTACTGGAACTCGGTTACTAAGCAGGAGGTACCTGTGCCAGAAAGCACTACCAAGGACCAGCAGACGTTGGTGGAACTTGGATACCGAGAAGGAGGCACCTAATCCAAAGGCACTGCCGAGAACCAGCTGACGGTACTGGAACCCGGATGGGTAGCAGAAGGTACCCATGTAAAAAAAAGTTCAAGGCCGCGAGCCGGCCGCAGTTACCAAAACCCACGGTCCTACAGGGGGTGCTTGTCCTATTGGCACTATGGAACCAGCCTTCATTGCCAGATCCCGCAGCCCACATAGGAGTCACCTAAACTGCAGGCACCATAGAGTCGGCTAACCCGACCGCAACACGACAGGACAACGCATTGGAGGCAAAGTGACGTTGACACTACCCGGAAACAGCTGGCGTGCTGGAACCAGGCTGGGCAGGAGGGAGTACCCGTGCCAAAGTCACTGCCGAGAACCAGCTGACGGTACTGGAACCCGGATGGGTAGTAGAAGGTACAAGAGCAAATGGAACTACCGAGGACCAGCTGACGGTACTGGAACCCGGATGGGTAGCAGAAGGTACAAGAGCCAATGGAACTGCCGAAGACCAGCTGACGGTACTGGAACTCGGTTACTAAGCAGGGGGTACCTGTGCCAGAAAGCACTACCAAGGACCATCAGACATTGGTGGAACTTGGATACCGAGAAGGAGGCACCTAATTTAAGGGCACTGCCGAGAACCAGCTGACGGTACTGGAACCCGGATGGGTAGCAGAAGCTACCCATGTAAAAAAAAGTTCAAGGCCGCGAGCCGGCCGCAGTTACCAAAACCCACAGTCCTACAGGGGGTGCTTGTCCTATTGGCACTATGGAACCAGCCTTCATTGCCAGATCCCGCAGCCCACATAGGAGTCACCTAAACTGCAAGCACCATAGAGTCGGCTAACCTGACCGCAACACGACAGGACAACGCATTGGAGGCAAAGTGACGTTGACACTACCCGGAAACAGCTGGCGTGCTGGAACCAGGCTGGGCAGGAGGGAGTACCCGTGCCAAAGTCACTGCCGAGAACCAGCTGATGGTACTGGAACCCGGATGGGTAGTAGAAGGTACAAGAGCAAATGGAACTACCGAGGACCAGCTGACGGTACTGGAACCCGGATGGGTAGTAGAAGGTACAAGAGCCAATGGAACTGCCGAAGACCAGCTGACGGTACTGGAACTCGGTTACTAAGCAGGAGGTACCTATGCCAGAAAGCACTACCAAGGACCAGCAGACGTTGGTGGAACTTGGATACCGAGAAGGAGGCACCTAATCCAAAGGCACTGCCGAGAACCAGCTGACGGTACTGGAACCCGGATGGGTAGTAGAAGGTACAAGAGCAAATGGAACTACCGAGGAGCAGCTGACGGTACTGGAACCCGGATGGGTAGCAGAAGGTACAAGAGCCAATGGAACTGCCGAAGACCAGCTGACGGTACTGGAACTCGGTTACTAAGCAGGAGGTACCTGTGCCAGAAAGCACTACCAAGGACCATCAGACGTTGGTGGAACATGGATACCGAGAAGGAGGCACCTAATCCAAAGGCACTGCCGAGAACCAGCTGACGGTACTGGAACCCGGATGGGTAGCAGAAGGTACCCATGTAGAAAAGTTCAAGGCCGCGAGCCGGCCGCAGTTACCAAAACCCACAGTCCTACAGGGGGTGCTTGTCCTATTGGCACTATGGAACCAGCCTTCATTGCCAGATCCCGCAGCCCACATAGGAGTCACCTAAACTGCAGGCACCATAGAGTCGGCTAACCCGACCGCAACACGACAGGACAACGCATTGGAGGCAAAGTGACGTTGACACTACCCGGAAACAGCTGGCATGCTGGAACCAGGCTGGGCAGGAGGGAGTACCCGTGCCAAAGTCACTGCCGAGAACCAGCTGACGGTACTGGAACCTGGATGGGTAGTAGAAGGTACAAGAGCAAATGGAACTACCGAGGACCAGCTGACGGTACTGGAACCCGGATGGGTAGCAGAAGGTACAAGAGCCAATGGAACTGCCGAAGACCAGCTGACGGTACTGAAACTCGGTTACTAAGCAGGAGGTACCTGTGCCAGAAAGCACTACCAAGGACCAGCAGACGTTGGTGGAACTTGGATACCGAGAAGGAGGCACCTAATCCAAAGGCACTGCCGAGAACCAGCTGACGGTACTGGAACCCGGATGGGTAGCAGAAGGTACCCATGTAAAAAAAAGTTCAAGGCCGCGAGCCGGCCGCAGTTACCAAAACCCACAGTCCTACAGGGGGTGCTTGTCCTATTGGCACTATGGAACCAGCCTTCATTGCCAGATCCCGCAGCCCACATAGGAGTCACCTAAACTGCAGGCACCATAGAGTCGGCTAACCCGACCACAACACGACAGGACAACGCATTGGAGGCAAAGTGACGTTGACACTACCCGGAAACAGCTGGCATGCTGGAACCAGGCTGGGCAGGAGGGAGTACCCGTGCCAAAGTCACTGCCAAGAACCAGCTGACGGTACTGGAACCCGGATGGGTAGTAGAAGGTACAAGAGCAAATGGAACTACCGAGGACCAGCTGACGGTACTGGAACCCGGATGGGTAGCAGAAGGTACAAGAGCCAATGGAACTGCCGAAGACCAGCTGACGGTACTGGAACTCGGTTACTAAGCAGGAGGTACCTGTGCCAGAAAGCACTACCAAGGACCAGCAGACGTTGGTGGAACTTGGATACCGAGAAGGAGGCACCTAATCCAAAGGCACTGCCGAGAACCAGCTGACGGTACTGGAACCCGGATGGGTAGTAGAAGGTACAAGAGCAAATGGAACTACCGAGGACCAGCTGACGGTACTGGAACCCGGATGGGTAGCAGAAGGTACAAGAGCCAATGGAACTGCCGAAGACCAGCTGATGGTACTGGAACTCGGTTACTAAGCAGGAGGTACCTGTGCCAGAAAGCACTACCAAGGACCATCAGACGTTGGTGGAACTTGGATACCGAGAAGGAGGCACCTAATCCAAAGGCACTGCCGAGAACCAGCTGACGGTACTGGAACCCGGATGGGTAGCAGAAGGTACCCATGTAAAAAAAAGTTCAAGGCCGCGAGCCGGCCGCAGTTACCAAAACCCACAGTCCTACAGGGGGTGCTTGTCCTATTGGCACTATGGAACCAGCCTTCATTGCCAGATCCCGCAGCCCACATAGGAGTCACCTAAACTGCAGGCACCATAGAGTCGGCTAACCCGACCGCAACACGACAGGACAACGCATTGGAGGCAAAGTGACGTTGACACTACCCGGAAACAGCTGGCATGCTGGAACCAGGCTGGGCAGGAGGGAGTACCCGTGCCAAAGTCACTGCCGAGAACCAGCTGACGGTACTGGAATCCGGATGGGTAGTAGAAGGTACAAGAGCAAATGGAACTACCGAGGACCAGCTGACGGTACTGGAACCCGGATGGGTAGCAGAAGGTACAAGAGCCAATGGAACTGCCGAAGACCAGCTGACGGTACTGAAACTCGGTTACTAAGCAGGAGGTACCTGTGCCAGAAAGCACTACCAAGGACCAGCAGACGTTGGTGGAACTTGGATACCGAGAAGGAGGCACCTAATCCAAAGGCACTGCCGAGAACCAGCTGACGGTACTGGAACCCGGATGGGTAGCAGAAGGTACCCATGTAAAAAAAAGTTCAAGGCCGCGAGCCGGCCGCAGTTACCAAAACCCACAGTGCTACAGGGGGTGCTTGTCCTATTGGCACTATGGAACCAGCCTTCATTGCCAGATCCCGCAGCCCACATAGGAGTCACCTAAACTGCAGGCACCATAGAGTCGGCTAACCCGACCGCAACACGAAAGGACAACGCATTGGAGGCAAAGTGACGTTGACACTACCCGGAAACAGCTGGCGTGCTGGAACCAGGCTGGGCAGGAGGGAGTACCCGTGCCAAAGTCACTGCCGAGAACCAGCTGACGGTACTGGAACCCGGATGGGTAGTAGAAGGTACAAGAGCAAATGGAACTACCGAGGACCAGCTGACGGTACTGGAACCCGGATGGGTAGCAGAAGGTACAAGAGCCAAGGGAACTGCCGAAGACCAGCTGACGGTACTGGAACTCGGTTACTAAGCAGGAGGTACCTGTGCCAGAAAGCATTACCAAGGACCAGCAGACGTTGGTGGAACTTGGATACCGAGAAGGAGGCACCTAATCCAAAGGCACTGCCGAGAACCAGCTGACGGTACTGGAACCCGGATGGGTAGCAGAAGGTACCCATGTAAAAAAAAGTTCAAGGCCGCGAGCCGGCCGCAGTTACCAAAACCCACAGTCCTACAGGGGGTGCTTGTCCTATTGGCACTATGAAACCAGCCTTCATTGCCAGATCCCGCAGCCCACATAGGAGTCACCTAAACTGCAAGCACCATAGAGTCGGCTAACCCAACCGCAACACGACAGGACAACGCATTGGAGGCAAAGTGACGTTGACAATACCCGGAAACAGCTGGCGTGCTGGAACCAGGCTGGGCAGGAGGGAGTACCCGTGCCAAAGTCACTGCCGAGAACCAGCTGACGGTACTGGAACCCGGATGGGTAGTAGAAGGTACAAGAGGAAATGGAACTACCGAGGACCAGCTGACGGTACTGGAACCCGGATGGGTAGTAGAAGGTACAAGAGCAAATGGAACTACCGAGAACCAGCTGGCGGTGCTGGAACCCAGGGTAAATACTAAAAACAGAGTGGAGCCAGAGGTGTAATTGGAGCAAGTTTTAAATCCGTAGTACAGTGGATGTGGACAAAGCAGGAGAATTTGCCGGACACACAGCTGGGGATCAGCTGACGTTACTGAACCCCAATAACACTGGAGCAAGCGTTGACTGTGCAGACAGCACTTCTGAGCAGCAACTAGCGGTATTGGAGCCCAGGGTAAATACTAAAAACGGAGGAGCCAGAGGTGTATTTGGAGGAGGTTTAAAATCAGTAGTACAGTGGATGTGGACAAAGCAGGAGAATTTGCCGGACACACAGCTGGGGATCAGCTGACATTACTGAACCCCAATAACACTGGAGCAAGCGTTGACTGTGCAGGCAGCACTTCTGAGCAGCAACTAGCGGTATTGGAGCCCAGGGTAAATACTAAAAACGGAGGAGCCAGAGGTGTATTTGGAGGAGGTTTTAAATCCGTAGTACAGTGGATGTGGACAAAGAAGGAGAATTTGCCGGACACACAGCTGGGGATCAGCTGACGTTACTGAACCCCAATAACACTGGAGCAAGCGTTGACTGTGCAGACAGCACTTCTGAGCAGCAACTAGCGGTATTGGAGCCCAGGGTAAATACTAAAAACGGAGGAGCCAGAGGTGTATTTGGAGGAGGTTTAAAATCAGTAGTACATTGGATGTGGACAAAGCAGGAGAATTTGCCGGACACACAGCTTGGGATCAGCTGACGTTACTGAACCCCAATAACACTGGAGCAAGCATTGACTGTGCAGACAGCACTTCTGAGCAGCAACTAGCGGTATTGGAGCCCAGGGTAAATACTAAAAACGGAGGAGCCAGAGGTGTATTTGGAGGAAGTTTAAAATCAGTAGTACAGTGGATGTGGACAAAGCAGGAGAATTTGCCGGACACACAGCTGGGGATCAGCTGACGTTACTGAACCCCAATAACACTGGAGCAAGCGTTGACTGTGCAGACAGCACTTCTGAGCAGCAACTAGCGGTATTGGAGCCCAGGGTAAATACTAAAAACGGAGGAGCCAGAGGTGTATTTGGAGGAGGTTTTAAATCCGTAGTACAGTGGATGTGGACAAAGCAGGAGAATTTGCCGGACACACAGCTTGGGATCAGCTGACGTTACTGAACCCCAATAACACTGGAGCAAGCGTTGACTGTGCAGACAGCACTTCTGAGCAGCAACTAGCAGTATTGGAGCCCAGGGTAAATACTAAAAACGGAGGAGCCAGAGGTGTATTTGGAGGAGGTTTAAAATCAGTAGTACAGTGGATGTGGACAAAGCAGGAGAATTTGCCGGACACACAGCTGGGGATCAGCTGACGTTACTGAACCCCAATAACACTGGAGCAAGCGTTGACTGTGCAGACGGCACTTCTGAGCAGCAACTAGCGGTATTGGAGCCCAGGGTAAATACTAAAAACGGAGGAGCCAGAGGTGTATTTGGAGGAGGTTTAAAATCAGTAGTACAGTGGATGTGGACAAAGCAGGAGAATTTGCCGGACACACAGCTGGGGATCAGCTGACGTTACTGAACCCCAATAACACGGCAGCAAGTGTTGACTGTGCAGACGGCACTTCCGAGCGCCAACTGGCGGTGTTGGAGCTCAGGGATAATACTGAAAACAGAGGAGCCAGAGGTGTAACTGGAGAAACTTTAAAATCTGTAGTAGTGAGAATGTGGACAGAGCAGGAGAAATTGCCGTCCGCACAGCAGGGGAACAGCTGACGTTACTGAACCCCAATAACACGGCAGCAAGTGTTGACTGTGCAGACGGCACTTCCGAGCGCTAACTGGCGGTGTTGGAGCTCAGGGATAATACTGAAAACAGAGGAGCCAGAGGTGTAATTGGAGAAACTTTAAAATCTGTAGTAGTGAGAATGTGGACAGAGCAGGAGAAATTGCCGTCCGCACAGCAGGGGAACAGCTGACGTTACTGAACCCCAATAACACGGCAGCAAGTGTTGACTGTGCAGAAGGCACTTCCGAGCGCCAACTGGCGGTGTTGGAGCTCAGGGATAATACTGAAAACAGAGGAGCCAGAGGTGTAATTGGAGCAACTTTAAAATCTGTAGTAGTGAGAATGTGGACAGAGCAGGAGAAATTGCCGTCCGCACAGCAGGGGAACAGCTGACGTTACTGAACCCCAATAACACGGCAGCAAGTGTTGACTGTGCAGACGGCACTTCCGAGCACCAACTGGCGGTGTTGGAGCTCAGGGATAATACTGAAAACAGAGGAGCCAGAGGTGTAATTGGAGCAACTTTAAAATCTGTAGTAGTGAGAATGTGGACAGAGCAGGAGAAATTGCCGTCCGCACAGCAGGGGAACAGCTGACGTTACTGAACCCCAATAACACGGCAGCAAGTGTTGACTGTGCAGACGGCACTTCCGAGCGCCAACTGGCGGTGTTGGAGCTCAGGGATAATACTGAAAACAGAGGAGCCAGAGGTGTAATTGGAGCAACTTTAAAATCTGTAGTAGTGAGAATGTGGACAGAGCAGGAGAAATTGCCGTCCGCACAGCAGGGGAACAGCTGACGTTACTGAACCCCAATAACACGGCAGCAAGTGTTGACTGTGCAGACGGCACTTCCGAGCGCCAACTGGCGGTGTTGGAGCTCAGGGATAATACTGAAAACAGAGGAGCCAGAGGTGTAATTGGAGAAACTTTAAAATCTGTAGTAGTGAGAATGTGGACAGAGCAGGAGAAATTGCCGTCCGCACAGCAGGGGAACAGCTGACGTTACTGAACCCCAATAACACTGGAGCAAGTGTTGACTGTGCAGACGGCACTTCCGAGCGCCAACTGGCGGTGTTGGAGCTCAGGGATAATACAGAAACCAGAGGAGCCAGAGGTGTAATTGGAGCAACTTTAAAATCTGTAGTAGTGAGAATGTGGACAGAGCAGGAGAAATTGCCGTCCGCACAGCAGGGGAACAGCTGACGTTACTGAACCCCAATAACACGGCAGCAAGTGTTGACTGTGCAGAAGGCACTTCCGAGCGCCAACTGGCGGTGTTGGAGCTCAGGGATTACAGTTCAGGTGGTAGAAACATGAACAGAACAGGAGACCTGGATACTGTTGCCAACCAATTATTTATTCTGGAAGAGGACTGGCAAATTCATGAGAGATCCAGGCCTTGTTCATTTTGAGAAAAGTAAGCCGGTCAACGTTATCGGAGAATAGTCGCATGCGACGGTCTGTTAGTACACCACCTGCGGCACTAAAGACGTGTTCCGATAATACACTAGCAGCAGGGCAAGCTAGCACCTCCAATGCATACTGACTAAGCTCTGGCCATGTATCCAGCTTACAGACCCAAAACTTGAAGGGAGAAGATCCGTCTGGGAGTACACTAAGAGGGCAAGACATGTAGTCTGTCACCATCTGACGGAAACGTTGCCTCCTGCTGACTGGAGCCGTCTGTGATGGTGTAGACATTTGTGGCGGCGGGGACACAAAACTTTGCCACATTTCGGCCATACTGGTCTTGCCTTGTGCTGAGGCGCTGCTTCTGCTCCCTCTTTGTGCAGAGCTTCCTCCACTGCCTTGACGCACTGAGCTGCTTTGTAAAGCACTAGCAGCACTGCTCTCGGTTGGAATGGAGAACATGATGGAATGCACCAGTGCGTCTTGGTACTCCCGCATTTTACGCTCCCGGTTCAACGGTGTTATGAGGCTTTGTAAGTTGTCCCGGTAGCGAGGATCTAGGAGGGTGGACACCCAATAATCAGCCGTGTTGAGAATGTGGGCGATGCGGCGGTCATTTCTCAGGCACTGCAGCATGAAATCAACCATGTGCTGCAGACTGCCAACTGGCCAAGAAACGCTGTCCCCTGCTTGAGGCGTGATCTCTGCCTGCTCTGCATCACCCCACCCTCGCTCTAGATACTGACTACTAGAGCATTGTGTACCTCCCTCCTCTGGACAGATGTCTTCCTCATCCATTGACTCCTCCTCATCCTCCTCACAAAGTGTCCCCTGCCTAGGCCTTTGTGAGGAACCACGTTGCGCAGACTGTAGAGAAGCAGATGGCATTTGTGACTCCTCATCCTCCACCTCTTCCAAAACCTCGTCCCTTAGTGCTTGCAGTGTTTTTTCAAGCAGGCAGATAAGGGGGATAGTCATGCTGACTAGTGCATCATCTGCACTCGCCATCCGCGTGGAATAATCGAAGGCACGCAAAACGTGGCAAATGTCCTTCATAGAGGCCCACTCAGTGGTGGTGAAGTGTGAAAGGCGCGCACTGCGACTTGTTTGCGCCTGCTGCAGCTGGTACTCCATTACTGCTGCCTGCTGCTCACACAACCTCTCCAACATATGTAACGTTGAATTCCACCTGGTGGGTAGGTCAAATATGATGCGATGTTCCGGAAGACGTAATCGGCGCTGCAGAGCTGCAATGCGTGATCTTGCATTGCTGGAACGCCGCAAGTGAGCGCACTCTATGCGGACCTTGTGAAGCAGTGCATCAAGATCCGGATAGTCCCTCAAAAAACTCTGCAAGACCAAGTTGAGCACATGTGCCAGACATGGGATGTGAGTGAGGTTGCCTAGGCCCAGAGCTGCCACCAGATTTCGGCCATTGTCACACACTACCATGCCTGGCTGGAGATTCGCTGGCACAAACCACACGTCGCTCTGCTGCTTGATGGCATTCCAGAGCTCCTGCGCTGTGTGGCTTCGATTCCCCAAAGAAATTAATTTTAATACGGCCTGTTGACATTTGGCCATGGCTGTACTCATATCGGTCATCATAACAGGTAACCGTTCACGGGTCGATGTGGAGGTAGACCGTGACGGCTCCTGCAGCGCTGATTCAGAGGAACTGGAGTATGAGGAGGAGTCAATGTGTACAGACTGGATTCCTGCAATCCTTGGAGTTGGCAGAACACGTACAGCGCCACTCTCAAGATTTGTACCCGCCTCCACAACATTTACTTAATGGGCAGTGAGGGAAAGGTATCGTCCCTGTCCATGCTTACTGGTCCACGCATCGGTGGTCAGGTGGACCTTGCTACTGATGGCGTTTTGTAGCGCATGTTTAATTTTTCCCTCCACATGATGTTGCAGGGCAGGGACGGCTTGCCTGCTGAAATAAAAGCGGCTGGGCACGTTGTATTGTGGGACTGCCAATGCCATAAAGTTACGGAATGTGTCAGTCTCCACCAGCCTGAATGATAGCATTTCAAGGGCCAGTAGTTTAGCAATGCCAGCATTCAGAGCCTGTGCTCGGGGGTGGTTTGCCGAGTATGGGCGCCTTTTCTCCCATGCCTGTGCTAACGATGGCTGTAGACTGGCCTGGGAGTGTGAGGATGACTGGGAAAGTGGTGCTGTGGGTGGAATTACACTGTGTCTCTGAACAACAGTGCCAGAGATTCTTCCATGGCGATCCTGTGAGGAAGCCGAACCAGCTGTGTGTGAGCTGGAGGAAGAGGCTACAACACGAGCTGAAGAGGTGGTAGGTGGCGCTGTAGGTTGGCCTAGGTCTTCAGTGTGTTTTTGTAACTCCACCACGTGCTTGGTCCGCACATGTTTCCACATATTTGTGGTATTGAGGTTGCTGACACTTTTCCCTCTTTTCACCTTCTGATTACACAGCTTGCATTTGACAAAGCAAATGTCATCTGCAACTGTGTCAAAAAAGGACCAGGCACTGCAAGTCTTGGGAGCGCCCGCTTTGGATTTTGGAAGAGCCATGCTCCTAATGGGTGCCGAAGTGGAGGCTACAGGCAACCAAGTCTGCCCTCTCCCTCTCCCTCCTTTTTGGGCCGTTCGGGGAATCTCTTCCTCAGAGCTGCTCCCACCACCTTCCTGTCCCTCACGCCATGATGGGTCAAGGACCTCATCAACTACACCATCCTCTTCAAACAACTGCTTCTCCTGGGTAGTCTCGACAGCACAGTACGCACCAGAAAGTGGCACCTGAGTCTCATCATCAGATGCGTACTGAGGTGTGCTGCTGACCATAGGCACTGGCCCACCCACCTCTTCAGATTCAGAGAGACAAAACGGTTGCGCATCACTGCATACTACCTCTTCTTCAAATTCTAGAATTCTGCTTGGCTGGCCCCCTCTTTCCAAGCCAAGAGATTCAGAGAACAGAAGTAGAGATGGCTCCTGTCCAGGGCTCTCTGACTGCCTGGGCAATTTGGCAGGTGGTGAAGAGACAGATGGGTGCTCTTCAGTGCTCAGGACCTGAGAGAATCTGGAACTAATTGAAGTCGATGCGTTAGCTGACATCCATCCGACAACGGCTTCAATTTGGTCCTCGCGCAGCAGTGGGGTACGGCTAGCTCCTACAAAGCTGCGCATAAAGGACTGTTCCCTGGTAAAACTGGGGGATGCTGAGTCACTGGTGCCCGCAGCAGGCACAGAATCCCCACGTCCTCTCCCTGCAGGCACAGAATCCTCACGTCCTCTCCCTGCAGAAACTCCACGCCCACGCCCACGACCACATGCCTTACTCCCTGCCTTCTTCATCTCGGTAGACTGATAAAGATAGGCAGAAAAGTACTAAGGGCTTAGTGTGCTTATTCCTGAACAGCTGCTAACAGGTATAAGAAACACTAATTTTATAAAGTGTGGACTAGACTTTAATATGAGCTAATGTGGCCTACACAACTGTAAAGTGGAGTGTTTGGTGAACTTTATTTAGGTTTTTTTTGTCACAAAAAGACACTGGATGTGCCTAAAGATGTATTAACGATAGTATCACAAACTTTTTGTAGCTATTACAATGTAGGAAGGTAACCTACAATGCAATAGATGAGGCTGCAAAAAATAGGCTAATACTAATCTGGCTGGGGCTGCAGGGCCCAATGCTGCAGAAAGGCTCCTCTAACTACTCCTATATAGTGTGTTTGGAACCAATTTAGCTGAATACGGATGGAACCACCACACTAATAGGAGAAATCAGGAAAAATTATGAATTGGCAAAAATGGACAATGTATGAGGCAGTGACACACACTGAGTGCACTACAACCAGACGTGGTTGAAGCACACACTACAGGGTGAGCTGCACTCACACACACAGACCTTGCAGACAGCGGTGAACAGTACAGATGCAGAGCACTGTGCACTAGCGCTGCAAGACCCAAAAAATTTCTCTATCTACTCCTATATAGTGTGTTTGGAACCAATTTAGCTGAATACGGATGGAACCACCACACTAATAGGAGATATCAGGAAAAATTATGAATTGGCAAAAAAGGACAATGTATGAGGCAGTGACACACATTGAGTGCACTACAACCAGACGTGGTTGAAGCACACACTACAGGGTGAGCTGCACTCACACACAGAGACCTTGCAGAAAGCGGTGAACAGCACAGAGAACTGTGCACTAGCACTGCAAGGCACAGCGATTTATAAAGTAGCTTGGGTAAAGCAGAATAGACCAAATAGGTAGCTAAAACTGTCCCTCAGAACAACAGCGTCCTATCCCTAACTGAATTTGTGGCACCCCAGGGGTCTGGTTTCCACAGTAACAAGCAATGTTATGTCTGAGAGCAGGTGGGAGGTCTCTTGGCCAGGGATCCTGTGCATGCCACACCTCCTGCCCAGTCTTGGGAGGGGAAGACCTTCCCCTATATAAACCCGGGGCTGAAGCAGGGTTAGTCAGTCAAGGAGAGTAGAGACAAGAAACAGTCACAGGAAGAAACAGCAGAAGCTCAGTGGGAGCAATACTACTACAAGTCAGGGGCTGGCAGCTGCAGAGCTCGCCCTGACTGAGAAGCTTTCTTACCGGACCCGGCGTCCGAGGCTGTGGGGACCAACTCTTACCCAGCAGCAGAAGCCGACCGGCAGGGGATTTCAGGTCCTCAGGCCCAGAAACCCGAAGGCACGGTCACACGCGTGGGACCAGCACCGCCATCGTGGAGCGGAAGCCATTAGAAGGCCCCGAGTCACCGGCCATACGGGTGAGCACCACACGGTACACTCAGGGACGTGGGCTACTTATATCCGCTTCTAGCAAGGTAGCCAGAAGAGTACAGTCAGTTTGGGAGGCCTACAACTCCGCCTGGCCAGGGGAGATCCCATCTGCTCAAGGACTGACCAGGCCCCGTTCGCTAGCAAGTACTCCGGGAGGGTCTATCGTTGTTACCAGTAAAGACCCTGAATTACACCGCACCGTCTCTGAGTGGTTCCTGCTACCCTCATCTTCCACATCGGCTGCCCTGAGGCCATACCCCTCCCATTTGGGGTTATACTATCACGCTGCACAATTCTACACCGGCCTCAGCGGTCTGCCCTGCAGCGGCAGCTCCATAGCTGCAAATCAACGAGTGGCGTAGTCGACACTCAAATAACATCTATCAAGACTGCCACACACTGAGTTGACTCCCTGGGCACGGACCGGGTCCCCGCCACTCGGAGACTACAACCCTCATCTGATCCGGTTCCGGGTAAGCCCCCGTGCGCGAGACGCTGCGCGACACAGCAGGCCCAGGGGCGCGTCAACTTTGGCGTAGTCGGCAGGATTTCGTGCCCGCAACCACCGGGTACTGCGTGCCTGAAAAAGAGACTTTTCAAACTTACCTGTGGTGAAGATTCCCGCCATCCGGCGCCATCTTCAGCCTTCTTCCCGCCATCGGTGAAGTTTCCCGCCATCCGGCGCCATCTTCTGCCTTCTTCCCGCCATCCGTGGAGTTTTCCCGCCATTGGACGCCATCTTGAGGACGCCGCGCGGGAAGAAGAGGGGCGTGGACTCCGAAAGCGCGCGAGAACTGAAGCCCCGCCTCACGTCCGGACGTTGCGTAAGGTCCTGGAAGGAGCCCAGCAGACGCCGACGTCACAGGAGCGCGACGGAAGGTCCTCAACCATCCACTGCGGAGCCTACGGAAGAGGATCGTCGCAAGGTAGGCCACGGTCCACTAGGGGGGAGGAAGATGTCGGATACGGAGGAGAGCTTCACTGCCTCAACCCCCGCCAGCGCTACCGCTGCTGCAGTTATGCCCTTCACCATGCCCTATATCCCGGGAGCAGCTTGGCTACCCCAGTACTCAGGGGAGTCACATACCCTGCATGACTTTAGAGAAAAGCTGGATAGCCTCTTCCAGGTGTACCCCCTCACAGAAGAGCAAAAAGTGAGCATCCTGGTGGCCCAACTAACCGGGGCAGCCAAAAGGGAAGTAAAATCCTGGCCACCTGGGAGGAAGACTGTCGCAGGGATACTAACCCGGCTGAAGGACACCTTTGATACCCGCACCTCAGCCGAGATTAAGCTTAGATTCTACGGGTGCAAGCAGCGAGCGCATGAGAGTATAAGGGACTATGCACTAAACCTACAAGAGGCCCTGAGGGCCATTAAGCAGACCGACCCTGATGGAGTGGGAAACGAGGACAGGCTGTTGACCGAACAGTTTATAGAGGGACTATATTGTAATACCCACCGAACCCAGTTGCGGGCAATGGCCTTACAGGATCCCCATCTGGGCTTTGCACAGTTCAAGGACAGAGCCATCCGGGTGCTCCGAGAACCGGCACCGGTTGGCGTTGTGACCCACAGGCGCCCTGCTATCACTTACCACCAGGAGGCGGCGCCTTTGTCGGCAGGGCCTGTGGGAGCTGATGCGCAGGCTTTGGACAATGATCCGGCTCCAGACCTACACCATCAGGTCCAAGAGCTAGCTAAGAGCGTTCCTGCGCTAACCCGAACTGTGCAGTCTTTACAGGCTTCCACCCCAGGGAAGATCCAGCTGGCATCCGGACCGGAGGACATCCCGTGGCGTCGACCAAGGAGGACCCCACCGGCCAGAGGAAGACCCAGTGACCGATACAGCGAGGACGGACGACCCATCTGCCGCCGCTGCAATCAACCCGGACATATGGCAAGGTACTGTTCTTTAAACGGGCACAACCTGGGGTAGAGGGCGAACCCCCAGGAAAAAGATCACCAGGCCCATCGATCTGGCGCGAAAGATATGTGGGAGGACGTCCAGTCTTGCCTGTGGTACTGGATGGCATTCCCATGAGTGCCCTACTGGACACCGGGTCACAGGTCACCACCATCCCGTACGTGCTCTTTAAGCAGTACTGGAATGACTCGAATATTACCCGCTACCCTGACGACGACTTGAGTATCATCGCCAGCAATGGCCAGCCCGTGCCACAGATCGGATTTAAAGAGGTGACCATCAAAATCGGTAGAGTCGAACTGGCAGCACAGGGACTGATCATTGTAGATATTGACAAACATGAGAGTCACCCAAAAATAACTCTAGGAACTAATGTAATTGAAAATTGTCTTGCAGAGGTGATTTTCCTTTTACAGCAGGTTGCCAAGAACGCCAGCTCCGGCGAGCAGCGGGTGCTCCAGAAAGAGATCCGGGCACTGATGCGACGGCAACAGGTGGAACTCTCCGGCGGTGAGATTGGTAGCGTAAGAATGTGTGACCCTTTTCCTATTGCCATGCCCCCAAAAAGTGAAATGATGATTTGGTGCCGGGCAGCTATTGGTCTGAGAGGTAGGGATTACCAGGCAATGGTAGAACCAGTTTACTCGGACAGTAGGCCCACCATTTTGACAGCACGGGGGGTGGTTGATGTACGCCATGGGAGGGTGCCCGTTCGCATAATAAATATCGGGGAGAGGGAAGTGTACCTGCCCCGGTATGCCACGCTAGCCAAATTATATACCATTAACCAAAATTCTATACAATCTGTGGAACCCTTGCCTCCATCTCACCCGGAGGAAGGTAACGGCTCTAAGAAAAACATGGAGGACTGGTGTCAGCAACTACATCTGGGTACTGACTCCACTCCCGCACACCAGAAACAAGGAGTCTATCGGGTGGTTCAAGAGTACGAGAGAGTGTTCAGTAAACACCCGTTAGACTTCGGGCGAGTCAAGGGGGTAGAACACCACATCCCCACGGGAGACCATCCTCCTATAAAAGAGAGGTATCGACCCGTACCCCCTGCCCACTACCAACACGCCAAGGGGATGCTTAGAGACATGAAGGAGGCTGGGGTGATTAGGGATAGCTGTAGCCCCTGGGCAGCTCCACTAGTCTTAGTCAGAAAAAAAGACAACACCATGAGGATGTGTGTAGATTACCGGAAAATCAACCGTATCACACACAAGGATGCGTACCCCTTACCAAGGATAGAGGAGTCATTGGCTGCTTTAAGATCTGCTAACTTCTTCTCTACCTTGGATCTCACTAGCGGGTACTGGCAGGTTCCTGTAGCAGAGGCGGACCGGGAGAAGACCGCATTCACCACCCCGATGGGACTTAGCGAGTTCACCTGCATGCCGTTCGGACTCTGCAACGCACCAGGAACCTTCCAACGACTAATGGAGTGTTGTCTGGGCCACAGAAACTTCGAGACGGTCCTGTTGTACCTGGACGATGTCATCGTATATTCCAAGACGTATGAGGACCACCTGAAACACCTGGCGGAAGTGTTCGAAGCTCTGGCGAGTTACGGCCTAAAGGTGAAACCCTCCAAGTGTCACCTCCTGAAACCAAAGGTGCAGTACCTGGGACATGTGGTGAGCGCTGACGGAGTGGCTCCCGACCCTGATAAGATCACCGCAATTAAGGAATGGCCAAGCCCCTCCAGCGTAAAAGAAGTGCGGCAGTTCCTCGGGTTGGTAGGCTACTACCGAAGGTTTATTCCCGGTTTCACCAAAAAGGCAGCACCTATGCAGGACCTCCTGATAGGCCAGTCCCAGAAGGCCAAGAACCAGAAGCCGCCCTTCAAATGGGAGGAGCTGGAAGAAGAGTCCTTCCGCCAGCTGAAGATGGCCCTCACGGGGGACGAAATCCTGGCGTACCCGGATTATAGCCAGCCCTTTATCCTCTACACCGACGCCAGTAACATCGGGCTAGGAGCCGTACTGTCCCAGATCCAGCAGGGGAAGGAACGAGTAATCGCCTACGCCAGCCGAAAACTGCGACCCACCGAAAGGAACCCCGAGAATTACAGCTCATTTAAGCTGGAGTTCCTGGCCGTAGTATGGGCAGTCACCGAGCGCTTTAAGCATTACCTCGCTTCTTCCCGGTTCACCGTGTACACGGATAACAACCCGTTGACACACCTGGACACGGCAAGACTCGGTGCCCTGGAGCAGAGGTGGATGGCCCGTCTGTCCAACTACGAGTTCACAATCAAATACCGGGCAGGACGCTCCAATACCAACGCGGACGCCCTGTCCAGGATGCCCAACCTGCCGGACGGAGGAGAAGATCCGGAGGGACTGGAAGAAGTTGAACTCCCTGCGTTCCACCATCATGGGACTATCCAGTATTCCCACCGGGTAAGGAGTGAGCAGGCTGCTACGTTGAACCCCTTACCCCACTACAACTGGGCGGAGACGCAAGACAGCGACCCTGCCGTCCGACTGGTGAAGGAGATGCTGACTTGGCCGGAGGCTCGCCTTGTACCAGACGCTCCGGAGGAAGCCAAACAACTATGGCCAGAGAAGAGTCGACTGTTCCTTTACAAAGGGAAGTTGTGCCGCCGAATGGTTAACTCCCGGACGCATTAATTACTCTGGCAAGTAGTGGTGCCACGAAGAGACGCAGCCATGGTGATGGAGGCATACCACGACGGAGCTGGACACTTCGGGTGGAAGAAGCTGGAGTTCCTGTTGCGCGAGCGGTTCCACTGGGTAGGCATGAGGGGAACCATCGAGAAGTGGTGCAGAGACTGTGGCCCGTGCAACCTGAGAAGGAAGGACCGTGCCAGCCAGAAGACTCCCCTGCAGTCCATCGTCACCCGGCAACCGTTGGAACTGGTAGCCTTGGATCATGTAAAACTGACCCCAAGCAGAAGTGGCTACGTCTACGCGTTAACCATCGTGGATCATTACTCCCGGTTCTTGGTTGTCGTCCCCGTCAAGGACTTAACGGCTCAAACAGCAGCTAGAGCCTTCCAGCAGCACTTCTGCCGTCCACACGGGTACCCGGACCAAGTGCTGACGGACCAGGGACCTGCCTTTGAAGCGGAGGTCTTCCAGGAATTCTGCAATCTGTATGGCTGCCGGAAGATAAGGACGACACCCTACCATCCGCAAACTAATGGACTTTGTGAGAAAATGAACCAGGTGGTAATGGATCTTCTAAAAACGTTGCCCCTGGAAGAACGCAGTCTGTGGCCTGAGAAGTTGCCCGATCTGGTGGACCTATATAACCACATCCCGGTAGGTTCCACCAACTGTACCCCGGCTTACCTAATGAGGGCAAGACCTGGTAAGTTACCTGTTGACCTGGAAATGGGAGTCCTGACACCCGAGGACACTTCACCAGAAACAGACTGGGACACAGAGAGGCAGCAGCAGTACCGGAGAGTACAGGAGAGCGTGGAGCGAAGTCTCTGTCAGGCTAGGGAAAGACAAGAGAAAACTTACAACCAGTATGCTCCCGCTGTTCCCCTGGTACCCGGAGAGCAGGTCTTGAAGAGGAAGAGACGGCTCCACAAGTTAGACGACCAGTGGGAGAAGGACCCGTACACCGTACTGCCCTCAAGCCACGAAAACCCGAAGGTTTGTACCATCAGTAAAGACGGAGGGGAAACCACAGCCATTGTATCCCGGGACCACCTGAAGAAGTGTCCCGAACAACTGAGGAACCCTGAGGAGGAACAAGAAGACCATCGACCCGTAGAGGAAAGGGAAGATATGGTTAGTACTGTGCTCGGGGACTTCCCTCGGTCTTGGACTCAAGTCAATGGTGCAGTTGTGGTACCCGTACTCACCTTCCTCCAACCAGCATCCCAAGCACCTACGGAGCAACAGGTAGAGCTGGAAGAACAGCCGGTCCAGGAGGCAGAAGACCCCTACCTGGTTACGTCTCCCTGTTTTGGTGAAATGGACACCTTTGTTTCTTCAAAGACTGCACCCGGTTACGGACATGCCGTGACCACCTTTATGTGTTTCTTTATTGTATTGTTATTGTTATATCTTGTTATGTTTTTCTAAAATATGTTTAGTCCCGGAGTACTAAATTTCACTAGGGGGGAATGTGGCACCCCAGGGGTCTGGTTTCCACAGTAACAAGCAATGTTATGTCTGAGAGCAGGTGGGAGGTCTCTTGGCCAGGGATCCTGTGCATGCCACACCTCCTGCCCAGTCTTGGGAGGGGAAGACCTTCCCCTATATAAACCCGGGGCTGAAGCAGGGTTAGTCAGTCAAGGAGAGTAGAGACAAGAAACAGTCACAGGAAGAAACAGCAGAAGCTCAGTGGGAGCAATACTACTACAAGTCAGGGGCTGGCAGCTGCAGAGCTCGCCCTGACTGAGAAGCTTTCTTACCGGACCCGGCGTCCGAGGCTGTGGGGACTAACTCTTACCCAGCAGCAGAAGCCGACCGGCAGGGGATTTCAGGTCCTCAGGCCCAGAAACCCGAAGGCACGGTCACACGCGTGGGACCAGCACCGCCATCGTGGAGCGGAAGCCATTAGAAGGCCCCGAGTCACCGGCCATACGGGTGAGCACCACACGGTACACTCAGGGACGTGGGCTACTTATATCCGCTTCTAGCAAGGTAGCCAGAAGAGTACAGTCAGTTTGGGAGGCCTACAACTCCGCCTGGCCAGGGGAGATCCCATCTGCTCAAGGACTGACCAGGCCCCGTTCGCTAGCAAGTACTCCAGGAGGGTCTATCGTTGGTACCAGTAAAGACCCTGAATTACACCGCACCGTCTCTGAGTGGTTCCTGCTACCCTCATCTTCCACGTCGGCTGCCCTGAGGCCATACCCCTCCCGTTGGGGGTTATACTATCACGCTGCACAATTCTACACCGGCCTCAGCGGTCTGCCCTGCAGCGGCAGCTCCATAGCTGCAAATCAACGGGTGGCGTAGTCGACACTCAAATAACATCTATCAAGACTGCCACACACTGAGTTGACTCCCTGGGCACGGACCGGGTCCCCGCCACTCGGAGACTACAACCCTCATCTGATCCGGTTCCGGGTAAGCCCCCGTGCGCGAGACGCTGCGCGACACAGCAGGCCCAGGGGCGCGTCAAATTCACAGCAGAGTGAGCTCAAAATGGCGGCGGCGGCTTTTATAGTGCATCATGACATCATTTCAGCAGCCAATCACAGCCATGCCATTAGTTAAGATGCCTACATGCCTAACAGGATGTGCCCACACTTCTTAGGATCCTCATTGGCTGAATAAAATGAAAATGGCTCATTGCATTATGGGAACTTCCGATTCCGGTATACGATATTGCAAAAGTATCGGAATTAAGTATCGGAATTCCGATACTGCGAATATCGGCCGATACCCGATATTTCAGTATCGGAATGCTCAACACTAGCAATAACACATCAACATATGTAGAAGGAGTTCAGTCTTTATAGGTCACGGCGCTTCCGCAACCAGGTGTCCATGTCACCCAAGATGTATTTTGAGCGACCCGTCCCAAACCCTCCACGTAGTCCCTGGGGTGGCTACAGGGCATTGATGATCCGGCGTTGGACGACGTCTTCAGCCACCTCCACGGGTTTTAGTTCTGTGGTCTGGCACAAAAGGGGCACTTAACAGGTGCAACTGTTTACAAGGTACAGTTCCGGTTTTTCATTGTCCATAACCTGTCAGTCCATAAACCCTGTCGGGTAACTTGAGAAACATAATTAGTATTCAGGCAACAAACATTGAACATTTCAACAGTGGCAATACACAGGTATATATATCACATTTAAATTCTCCAGCGGGCGCGTATTTGACCCCTGGTGCTCCTGGTGGACCTACGTAACCCACTATCTGGTGGTGTTCTTTCTGGGTCCCCTGTTTCCACCCCTTTTGTAGTGGGCTCGCTAGTGTCTGCACTACAGGTGTTTGGAGATGTTATGGGTAGGTTGGGCAGCTTTCTGCATACTCTTTGGCTTACCACAGGCACGGCAGGCTCACTACTAGCAGAGGGTTGGTTCTCCTGGGCTGCTGGTATGGAATCTTCTGCCTCCGGGGCCGGTTGCTCTCCCAACGCTGCTTGCTCTTCTGTAGGCCCTTGAGGGGCTGGCTGGAGACAGGTAAGGACGGGTACCACAATAGCGTTGTTAATTTGTGTCCAGGACCGGGGAAATTCGCCGAGTACGGTACTGACCATTTCTTCCCTTTCCTCTGCGGGTTGAGGGCTGTCTTGGTCTTCATCAGTGCTTTGCAGCTGCTTGGGACACTTCTTCAGGTGGTCTCTGGAGACAGTGGCTGTGGTCTCTCCTCCATCCTTACTGATAATGCATACTTTCGGATTTTCATGGCTTGAGGGCAGTACTGTGTACGGGTCTTTCTCCCACTGGTCATCCAACTTATGGAGCCGCCTCTTCCTCTTCAAGACCTGCTCTCCAAGTGCCAGGGGAACAGCGGGAGCATGCTGACTGTAAGCCGTCTCTTGCCTTTCTCTTGCTTGAGACAGACTTCTCTCAACACTCTCCTGCACTTTCCGGTACTGCTGCTGCCGTTCTGTATCCCAGTCTGCCCCTGGGAAGGTGTCCTCGGGTGTCAGGACTCCCATATCCAGGTCAATAGGCAGCTTACCAGGTCTTGCTCTCATTAGGTAAGCCGGGGTGCAGTTGGTGGAATTTACTGGGATGTGGTTATACAAGTCCACCAGATCAGGCAGTTTTTCAGGCCACAGACTGCGTTCTTCCAGGGGCAACGTTTTCAGCAAGTCTATCACCACCTGGTTCATCTTTTCGCACAATCCGTTGGTTTGGGGGTGATAGGGCGTTGTCCTTATTTTCTTGCAGCCATAGAGGTTGCAGAACTCCTGGAAGACCTCCGCTTCTTAGGCTGGACCTTGGTCAGTCAACACTTGCTCCGGATACCCGTGTGGACAGCAGAAGTGCTGCTGGAAGGCTCTAGCTGCTGTCTGAGCTGTTAAGTCCTTGACAGGGACCACGACCAGGAACCGGGAGTAGCGGTCTACGATGGTGAGGGCATAGACGTACCCGGACCTACTTGGAGCCAGCTTCACATGGTCCAGGGCTTCCAGTTCTAGTGGCTGCTTGGTGATGATGGGCTGCAGGGGAGCCTTCTGGCTGGCACGGTCCTTCCTTCTCAGGTTGCACGGGCCGCAGTCTCTGCACCATCTCTCAATGGCCCCTCTCATGCCTACCCAGAAGAACCGTTCATGCAACAGGAACTCCAACTTCTTCCATCCAAAGTGCCCTGCTCCGTCGTGGTATGTCTCCAGGACCATAGCCGCGTCTCATCTCGGGACCACTACCTGCCAGGTCAGCTCTTGTGTCTGGGAGTTGACAATTCGCCGCCACAGCTTCCCCTTGTAGAGAAACAGTTTACTCTTCTCCTTCCACAGCTGTTTGGTCTCTTCCGGAGCGTCTGGGTCAAAGCGGGCATCAGCCTGTGTCAGCATCTCTTTTACCAGGCTTGCGTCTCCGCCCAGTTGTAGTGGGGTAAGGGATTGAACGTGGCAGAGTGCTTGTCCCTTACACAGTGGGAACACTGGGTAATCCCATGACGATGGAACGCAGGTAGTTCAATCTCCTCCAGTTCTTCTGGATCTTCCCCTCCGTCTGGCAAGTTCGGCATCCTGGACAGGGCGTCTGCGTTGGCATTTGTGTGTCCCGCCCGGTATTTGATGGTAAACTCATAGTTGGACAGCCGGGCCATCCATCTTTGCTCCAGGGCACCAAGTCTTGCAGTGTCCAGGTGTGTCAACGGGTTGTTGTCCGTGTACACAGTGAACTTGGCAGAGGCAAGGTAATGTTTGAAACGTTCCGTCACTGCCCACACCACTGCCAGGAACTCTAGCTTGTAGGAGCTATAATTCTCAGGGTTTCTCTCTGTGGGCCGTAGTTTACGGCTGGCGTAAGCAATTACCCATTCTCTGCCCTGCTGGATCTGGAATAGTACGGCTCCCAGCCCCACGTTACTGGCGTCTGTGTGAAGGATGAAAGGCTGGCCGTAATCAGGGTAAGCCAGGATCTCATCCCCCGTGAGGGCCATCTTCAGCTGGCGGAAAGTCTCCTCTTCCAGCTTGTCCCACCTGAAGGGCGGCTTCTGATTCTTGGTCTTTGACTGACCTAACAGAAGGTTTTGCATAGGGGCTGCCATTTTGGTGAACCCAGGGATGAATCTTCGCTAGTAGCCTACCAACCTGAGGAACTGCCGCACTTCCTTTATGCTGGAGGGTCTTGGCCAGTCCTTAATCACTGTGATCTTATCTGGGTCTGGAGCTACTCTGTCAGCACTCACCAGGTGTCCCAGGTACTGTACCTTTGGTTTCAGTAGATGACACTTGGAGGGTTTCACCTTTAGGCCATAGCCTGCCAGGGCGTCAAACACCTCTGCCAGGTGTTTCAGATGGTCCTCATATGTTTTGGAATACACGATGACATCGTCCAGGTATAGCAGGACCATCTCGAAATTCCTGTGCCCCAGGCAGCACTCCATCAACCGCTGGAAGGTTCCTGGTGCGTTGCAGAGCCCGAACGGCATACAGTTGAATTCGCTGAGACCCATCGGGGTGGTGAACGCGGTCTTCTCCTTGTCTGCCTCCGCTACAGGAACCTGCCAGTACCCGCTAGTAAGATCCAAAGTGGAGAAGAAGTTAGCAGACTTTAATGCAGCTAAAGATTCCTCTATCCTAGGTAACGGGTACGCATCTTTGTTTGTGATACGGTTGACCTTTCTGTAATCTACACACATTCTCATGGTGCCATCTTTCTTTTTCACAAGAACTAGTGGAGCTGTTCAAGGGCTACAGCTGTCCCTGATTACCCCAGCCTAATTCATTTCTCGCAACATTCCCTTGGCATTCTGATAGTGTGCAGGGGGTACATGTCGGTATCTTTCCTTTATGGGTGGATGGTCTCCTGTGGGGATGTGGTGTTCTACCCCCTTTACTTGCCCAAAGTCTAGCGGGTGTTTGCTAAAGACTCTTTCGTACTCCTGCACCACCCGGTAGACTCCCTGTTTTTGGTGTGAGGGAGTGGACTCGGTGCCCACCTGCAGCTTCTGACACCAGTCCTCCATCTGTTTCTTGGAGCCGTTACCCTCCTCTGGTTGAGATGGAGGCAAGGGTTCCACGGCCTTTACAGAGTTTTGTTTAACGGTGAACAATTTGGCTAGAGTGGCATACCGGGGCAAGTATACTTCTCTTTCCCCAATGTTTAGGATGCGGACAGGTACCCTCCCATGGCGTACATCGACCACCCCCCGTGCTGTCAAAATGGTGGGCCTACTGTCTGAGTAGACGGGTTCTACCATGGCTTGGTAGTTCCTTCCTCTTAACCCGATTGCAGTCCGGCACCAGATCATCATCTCACTTTTTGGGGGCATGGCGATAGGAAACGGGTCACTCATCCTAACACTACCAATCTCACCACCAGACAGTTCTACCTGTTGCCTTTTCATCAGGGCTCTGATCTCTTTTTGTAGGACACGCTGCTGGCTGGAGCTGGCGTTCACCGCAACCTGCTGTAAAATGACAATTATCTCTGCAAGACAATTTTCAATAACATTAGTACCCAAGGTTATCTTAGGGTGGCTTTCACGACGGTCAATGTCCACAATAATCAGTCCTTGAGCTGGCAGTTCAACTTTACCAATTTGATGGTCACCTCCTTGAATCCCACCTGCGGTACAGGCTGACTATTGCTGGCGATGATGCTCAAATCGTCATCTGGGTAGCGGGTAATATCTGAGTCATTCCAGTACCGCTTAAAAAGCACATAGGGGATGGTGGTTACCTGTGACCCGGTGTCCAGTAGTAGAGATGAGCGTTGTTCTACTCGAACTGTTCGCCAATCTCAAATTCGAGCTGTTTTGGGCGGTGTTCGAGCCGGTCGGCGAACACGAACAATTTGAGAAAAATTCGGCTGTTCGAGGTTATGTTCGATAACTGTTCGTGCACCAAAATCATAACTGGATTTTTTCTCAGTAATGATGAAAATTAATGTTAATACGCAGTTTGAGTGTACAGCGGGGTGGGGGGAGGGGCAGGGGATGGATCTCTGCAGGAACAATGAAGATCTCCATTTTTTTTTCTCTTTCCCGCATTTGCAGTGGGGAGGTGCAATCTGTCAGCCTATCAGCAGCGCACACACGGAGCGAAGTGCTTTTTTTCACACAAGCAAGGGCATGTGTGATTGGCAGTGTATGTCACATGCCCTTGCCCTATAAGACCAAGCCATTTTCCCCGTCGCCACCATTTTCTCACTGCTGCAGCTGCGTGTTAGACGGCACCGCTGTTGCTGTGTGCGCTATACCTTGTTAATTTCAAGCCAATTTTCGCACAAATATACAGATAGCTTGGGAGTAGGGAATAGTTGTGATTGCAGTCCTTTTAAGGACTAGGTTACAGCATTTCCTACGACTTTTATCAGGCAGGTCTGTGCTCTTAAATAGATAGATTGTGGGAGTAAAGACTAATTGTAATTGGAGTCCTTTTCAGGACTAGGTTACATCAGTTCCTATCAGTTTTTGCCAGGCAGGTCTGTGCCAGTGCTGTGCAAGTTTTTTTCACAGCATTTGGCTGAATCTAGCAAAGCTAATCCTTTTTGGCCTATTGCAGAGTGTGTTAGTCAGTGGAGTAGCCTATCTGTGTTGCAAGATATACCACCTGTGTATAGAATACCAATTTTTTTACTGCACCTAGTGAAGTAAAATCTTTTGGGCATAGCATCATTCTATTAGTCCATCTATACTGACCTCCATCAGGTTGCAAACTGAATATAATTTTTTTCTGCATCTAGCTCTGAAAAAATATTTGGGCTTCTAGCGGTGTGTGGGACTTGGTCTATTAGTCCATCTATACTGACCTCCATCAGGTTGCAAATTAAAAATATTTTTTTTCTGCATCTAGCTCTGAAAAAATATTTGGGCTTCTAGCAGTGTGTGGGACTTGGTCTATTAGTCCATCTATACTGACCTCCATCAGGTTGCAAATTAAAAATAATTTTTTTCTTCATTTATCTCTGAAAAAATATTTGGGCTTCTAGCAGCGTGTGGGACTTGTTCTATTAGTCCATCTATACTGACCTCCATCAGGTTGCAAATTAAAAATAATTTTTTTCTGCATCTAGCTCTGAAAAAATATTTGGGCTTCTAGCAGTGTGTGGGACTTGGTCTATTAGTCCATCTATACTGACCTCCATCAGGTTGCAAATTAAAAATAATTTTTTTCTGCATCTAGCTCTGAAAAAATATTTGGGCTTCTAGCAGTGTGTGGGACTTGGTCTATTAGTCCATCTATACTGACCTCCATCAGGTTGCAAATTGAATAAAAAAATTTTCTGCATCTAGCTCTGAAAAAATATTTGGGCTTCTAGCGGTGTGTGGGACTTGGTCTATTAGTCCATCTATACTGACCTCCATCAGGTTGCAAATTAAAAATAATTTTTTTCTGCATCTAGCTCTGAAAAAATATTTGGGCTTCTAGCAGTGTGTGGGACTTGGTCTATTAGTCCATCTATACTGACCTCCATCAGGTTGCAAATTAAAAATAATTTTTTTCTGCATCTAGCTCTGAAAAAATATTTGGGCTTCTAGCAGTGTGTGGGACTTGGTCTATTAGTCCATCTATACTGACCTCCATCAGGTTGCAAATTGAATAAAAAAATTTTCTGCATCTAGCTCTGAAAAAATATTTGGGCTTCTAGCGGTGTGTGGGACTTGGTCTATTAGTCCATCTATACTGACCTCCATCAGGTTGCAAATTAAAAATAATTTTTTTCTGCATCTAACCCAGCCAATAGTTTTGGCCTAATACCACAGTTTGGCCACTCAGCTCTGCTCGGTTACCATCCATTGTTTTTTTGTGCAAACAACTCCAGAGTTGTGAATTAGTTAACCACCAAAATGAGTGGAAAAAGGCCTGCTGCTGGTGGAAAGGGGAATAGGCGTGTTGGGAAGGGGAAAAAAGGTTGTGTCCGTGGGGTAGGTGCAGAAGAAAGACCATCTTCCAGCCAAACTAAAATGTCTACTTCTTTTAGCGGACAATGTGATAAGATCCCTTTCTTACGGCCACGCCAATCGCTACAAATTCCAGATGAGGCACAAAAACAGCAGGTGCTTCAACGGATATCAAGTGCTCCTTTAAGTGGGCTCTCCTCCACATCAACTTCAACATCACAAATACTCCAGTCCTCAAAGGTGTCACCCAAATCGCACTTGCTTCCTCACAGCTCCCAAATCTCCAGCTGCCCGTCTGAGTATGAGGTAGAACAGATGGTTGAGTCTGCAGAGCTGTTTACTCATACTATAGCCTGGGAATCAGAGGTCGACTCCAGCGCTTCTGTGAATCCAGACGAGGAAATGATCTGCACTGATGCCCAGAATCTTTATGAGTCGGATCCAGGACCAGACGCAGAAGGTTCTGACCATAATGTAGACCCTCATTCCCAAACTGTAACTCCTGTTGGTGGAGACAATGAGGAAGACGATGATAAGACTTAAATACCTGATTGGAGCGACAACTTTAGTTTTTTGTCAGGGCAGGAACAGGTTGGCTCTGAGGACGACGGGTGTGATAACGCACAGGGTGATGATGATGAGGTCGGAGATCCCACTTACTGTCAACCCACAGTCAGCCAAGAGATGAGGTCAGCAGAGGAGGTGGAGGAAGATGCTAGTGACGACGAGGTCAGGTTGCGCCTTCCTGGACAGAGACGTAGTACTGGAAGCACGTCAACAACTGCATCCTCAAACACAACTCTGCCTCTCACCACAAGTCGTGGTGGCTCTTCAGGTCGCATGGGTGCTAAGCCTTGCATAGCCTGGGCATTTTTTCAGATCGATAAAGATGACCCAACTCGTGTTATCTGTAACATTTGTCAGCAAAAGCTAAGTAGAGGCCAAAAAATACATAGTTTGAGTACTTCATGCATGAACCGGCACATGGACATGAAGCATAAGTTGCAGTGGGAAGCTCAGTGTGCTACAATGCGGTCTAGCCGGCCGGGCCAACCACCGTCTGCCATATCTTGTGCATCCGCGGCCTCTTCATCCTCTGTGACTGGGGGGACAGCAGTCACACCTGTTTTGGGGCGCAGACCTGCCACCTCTTTACCCGCAACAGCCAGCGTGATTGGCAGGTCATCATTTTCTTTGGAGGTGGTAACACCAGCTGGTCTTGAGCGCTGTCCGACATCGATAGCACCACCTTTGGATCAAGGCAACCTAACATGTCCGCCTGCATCTTCCTCACAGACCGGCAGTTTGCCGGGGACACCCTTATCAACCCCGTCTAAGCACAATAGCCAGCCCTCGGTCCCTCAGATGTGGACAAGTAAAAGACCATTTCCTCCTAGCCATGAGAAAGCTAAGAGGTTGAATTTCACCATCTGCAAGCTCTTGGCTACAGAAATGCTGCCTTTCCGCCTGGTGGACACAGAGGATTTTCGAGACCTTATGTCCGTCGCAGTGCCCCAGTACCAGATGCCCAGTCGGCACTACTTCTCAAAGAAAGGTGTGCCTGCGCTCCACCAGCATGTCGCACACAACATCACCGCTTCTTTGAGAAACTCTGTGTGTGACAGGGTGCATTTCACCACAGACACTTGGACGAGTAGCCATGGACAGGGGCGTTACATGTCGCTGACTGGGCACTGGGTAACTATGGTGACAGCAGGACAAGGGGCTGCTGTCCAAGTCTTGCCGTCCCCACGAGTTGTGCGTCAATCCTCTTTATGTCATTTTTCCTCCACTGCTTCTGCCTCCTCAACCTCCTCTCGGTCTTCCACCTGCACCCAAAGCCTGTCTGGTCATGCCACAAGCTTTCTAACTGCGCAGAAGGGATCCTGCACACCTCCTTACTATGCTGGCAGTAGGGCTCAACGTCATCAGGCGGTTTTTACATTGAAATGTCTGGGAAATGTGAGTCACACAGCTGAGGAGTTGTGGTCAGCTCTGGAGAACCAATTTCATGAATGGTTGTCTCCACTGGACCTGAAACCAGGGAAGGCCGTGTGCGACAATGCTGCAAACCTGGGTGCGGCCCTTCGCCGGGGCAATGTCACACACGTGCCTTGTATGGCTCACGTGTTGAACCTGGTTGTCCAGCAATTTTTAGCCCACTATCCCAGACTAGATGGCCTTCTGCAGAGGGCACGGTCGCTGTGTGCTCACTTCCGCCGTTCGCATCCCGCAGCTCAGCGACTTACATCTCTACAGAAGTCGTTGGGCCTGCCACTTCACCGGCTAAAATGCGATGTGCCTACCCGGTGGAATTCAACTCTGCACATGTTGCAGCGACTGTGGCAGCACCGACAAGCCCTGGTGCAATACGTTCTGACGTATAGCCTGGGCCAACGAGATTCAGAGGTGGGGCAAATCTCGCTGGAGGAGTGGTCTCAGATCAGGGACCTATGCACCCTTCTGCACAGTTTTGAAATGGCGACGAAGATGTTTAGTGCTGACGATGCCATTATCAGCATGACTATTCCGGTGATTTACATGCTGGAGCACATGTTAAACAGAATTCGGAGTCAGGTGGTGGCACAAGAGGAGGTGGAGGAAGTAGAGGAGGAGGAGTTGTATGCGGAAGGGCTAACATCTGCAAGGTCCAGACGGTCGGCAGCACCAAGGCGGCAGGCATGTGAGGGTGGGGGAGATGGTTTAACCAGGGCGCATGGTAGCAGCCAAACTAGTGAGGAAGGTGCAGGAGCCCAGGAAGAAGTGGAGGACGAACTGATGGAAGACTCATCAGATGAGGGAGACCTTGATCACATTTCTGTTGTGCGAGGTTGGGGGGAGAGGACAGAGGAAGGAAGCATGATTGTTACCTCGCCACCAACACAACAGGGACTTGGTGCTCCTGGATGCGCAACACACATGAGTGCCTTCTTGCTGCACTACCTGCAACATGACCCTCGAATTGTGAGAATTAGAAATAATCCTGACTACTGGGTTGCCACACTGTTAGATCCCCGGTACAAAAGTAAATTTGCAGAAATTATTCCTGCCATAGAAAGGGATGCACGCATGCAGGAGTATCAGCAGAGACTGTTGCAGAATCTTACATGTGCTTTTCCACAAAATACCAGTGGTGCACGTAGTGAATCTCACAGTTCCAACTTTCCAACCGTGGGACCGTCAAGTGTTCAGCACTCAAACCGTAACAGAACCACAGTATCTGCTGGTAACATCAATTTTGCGGAATCATTTCACCACTTTTTTAGCCCATCCTTTGCAAGGCCACAGGAGACAAGAAGTCTGACACATAGTCAACGCCTAGAGACGATGGTACAGAAGTATCTCCAAGTAAACATTGAAGCCACGACTGTGTCACTGGACCCTTGCTCTTTTTGGGCTTCCAATCTGGATAAATGGCCGGAGCTAGCCACTTACGCCTTGGAGATCTTGTCATGCCCCGCAGCCAGCGTTCTGTCTGAACGTGTGTTCAGCGCTGCTGGTGGTGTGCTGACAGATAAGCGCACGCGGCTCTCCACTGATAATGTAGACAGACTCACGTTCATAAAGATGAACAAATCATGGATCCGAAACGACTTTTCTACCCCTGTGTCATCCTGGGGAGAGTAAAAGCTTGATGATTGGTTAAAATCACCCTACCAACCGTTTTAAGCTTTCAAATTACTAATCATGTTTATCTGTATCTTGACTGGAAAATAATTTGGGCTTTGTAGCAGTGTGCAGCACTGATCCTATTAGGCCATCTATAATAAGCTTCACCAGATTTAAAATTAAAAATAATTTTTAGCTGCATCTAGCCCGGAAAATAATTTTGGGGCTCCGAGATTCGCAAGACACATAAGTGCCTTCTTGCTGCACTACCTGCAGCATGACCCTCATATTGTCAGAATTCGAAGTAATCATGACTACTGGGTTGCCACACTCTTAGATCCCCCAAACTTTTCGATCAACCTTTTCATTTTAATAAAGACCAAAAAAATGGTCATTTTTGAAATTATAAGCATTAGCAGGTTGTTAGAAACTGAAATCAAACAGTTTTCAACTCAAAACTTTATTCTAGGTGATGTTACATTTTCACATAGGACCCCTTGTTCGAAAGGAGCTTCTGAACTCTCTCGTCCATTGAATTTGTCAGGTTTTGGATGGTTTCTGCTTCAATTGTTTTGCATGAGGACAGAATACCCTCCCAGAGCTGTTGCTTAGATGTGAACTGCCTCCCGCCATCATAGACACTCCTTTTAATGATGCTCCAAAGGTTCTGAATGGGGTAGAGGTCAGGGGAGCATGGGGGTCACACCATAAGTTTGTCCCCTTTTATGCCCATATCAGCCAGAGATGCAGATGTTTTATGTGCAGCATGAGATGGTGCATTATCATGCAGAAAAATGATCTTGCTGTGAAATACACGGTTCTTCTTCTTGAACCATGGCAGGAAGTGCTGTTTGAGAAAATCCACATACATTATGGAGTTCATCTTTAGCGCCTTCAGGGATCCTAAAGGGGCCGACAATCTCTCTCCCCATGATTCCAGCCCAAAACATTACTCCACCTCCTCCTTGTTGGCGCTGTAGCCGTGTTTGCGTGGGGTGTCCATCAACCAGCCATCCTCCACTCCATTCATCTGGACCATCGAGCGCTGCACGGCACTCATCCGTGAACAAAACAGTTTTGAAATCAGTCTTCATGTAATGTTTGGCCCACTGGAGCCGTTTCTGCTTGTGTGAAGTGGATAGAGGAGGTCGACAGGATGGCGTATGCACAGCTGCAAACCTCTGAAGGACCCTGCATCTTGTTGTTCGGGGGACGTTGGAGGCACAAGCAGCTTCAAAAACTTGTCTGCTGCTATGACAAGGCTTTTTTGCCGCTGCTCTTTCAACCTGACGTAATTGCCTGTAGGAAAGAGTCCTCAATTTGCCCTTATCAGCACGCACACGTGTGTACTGTGAATCAGCTACATACTTCTTGATTGCCAAGACACTTCATCCTGATCATCGCACAATGTTGATTGTAGTCATGCCTTGACCTAAACACTCCACAATTTGTTGCTTCTCAGCAGCCGACACATCCTTTTTCTTTCCCATTTTGGCAGAAAATGTAGGCTGCTTAATAATGTGAGAGAGCCTTCTTAAGTAGTCTTGCCTTTCATTGGACACACCTGCCAAACTAATTAGCACAGGTGTCTGCAATTGCTTACAGTGATATAAAGAGCCCTGACACACATCACCATCAATGAGTTTAACTGACAAACAAACAAATTCTTCCCTTATCACTCCTAAACACTTTTTGCATAATAATTTGGAACGCGGTGTACATGTGCTTTTCCACAAAACACCAGTGGTTCACGTAGTGAATCTTACAGTTCTAACTTGCCAACCGTGGTCTGTATGGAATTGTTCAATAAAGGGCCCAAAATTAAGATAACATAGATGGGAGAGGTCTCTATGAATAGGAATTCCTAAGTATTTGATACCCTGTGAGGGCCAGGCAAAGGGAAAGTTGGACTGGATGGAATCCTATATGGATTTAGGGAGGGAGACATCGAGGGCCTCAGACTTCGCTGCATTGATTTTAAAATTTTACCATGTAACAAAGTGATCTATTTCAGCCATAACAGCAGGGATGGATATATGTGATTGAGTGATATATACTAGGACATCATCAGCAAATAGAGAGCACTTGTACTCGGTGCCTCCCACCTCAATCCACCTAATATTGGGGTTATGGCGAATTGATGAGAGCAGGTGCTCCGTCACTAGGATGTATAAGAGAGGGGACAGAGGACATCCCTGCCTTGTCCCATTGGTGATTGTGAAAGGTGATGAAAATGTTCTGACGCACCCCCTGGGCCTTGGGACACCCGGAGCCGGACCCTTTTTGGTGGATGCTGGTGGTTGTAGTCTTCGTGGCGGCGATCCGGTTCCGTGGCTCAGGGCGGTCAAACCAGTGGCGGAACTATTTATGTGGTTTTGATGTTTAAATGTCCGACTACGCCACCCGTGGATTGCGGTCAGAGTGAACCGCCGCTACAGGGCAGACCGCTAAGGCTGGTGTTGTGGGTGCAGCAGAGCGTAGCATAACTCCCCACGGGAGGAGTATAGCCTCAGGGCAGTGTATGCGGAGGATGGGGGTGATGGTGCAGGGCAGCAGCAGTAACGACACGGAGTCAGTGATGCAGTTCAGAGCCTTTACTCATAGTTCTTATTATCCAGACCACGTCTGCAGGTAACGGCTGCCCACGTCGTACTGTGCTCACCAGGTGAGGGGCTCAGACAACTCCCAGATAACTTTGGAGTGCTTCACAGGACCCCCTTTGTGTGTCCTTTGTCTGGCCTTTCTTACCAACACTTCTGTCCGGCTGCCTCGGGCCTCCTCTTGGTAAACTTGGCGCCAGTTTCCCTGACCCTATGTGGTGCCTTCCTAGCGGGTGGAGCAAGGGGCTGCGCCACATAAAATGTCAGAGCCTCCGGTTTCTAGCTGAGGGTCGTTTCCTGCCTCCACTAGTTCGGGGACCGGTCTCCCCCTTTGGCCTGACCCCTCCACGCAGGTGGATTCGGGCGTGCGGTGGCGACTCGCCCGTCCGCACCCCTGGGATCCCTTCATTCCTCGTTCCTGGAGCCTTCTCCGCTCCTCTTCCTTCCTTCTCCCTCTTGCAGGCCTGGGCCTCTGTTACTAGGCCCGCCTCCGGAGCAGAGCTCATGCAGAGCCCCTGCTCCCTGCCACTTCTGCTCAGACTTCTCTGCACTGAACTAAGATGGTGCCCACCTTTTATACTCCCTTCTCAATGCACCCAGGAACTGCTTCCTCCCTTCCTCAGTGTTCCCTCCCCCCACTCCAGCCAGGGACAGGGACTGTCGTGCCCATCTCAGGGGCATATTGGTCGCCCTGCCCCACGGCAATGTGGTGTAATGCATGCAGGTGTCGGGTCCTGATCCACACTCCATCCTTATCTGAGAGTGAGATATCACACCTCTGGGTGAGGTGCAATACGTCTGTAGCAACCGAGCCCTCGGTGCTACAGTTCCATTTATCTTCAGCCTAGGTGACGTATTGTGATACAGGGCCGTGATTTTGGCTATAAAAGGGTCCCCTAGACCCCTACCCCAAGCTTTTTAAGAGAATCATATATGGCGTGCCAGGAGACTCTATGGAATGCTTTCTCAGCATCCAACGAGAGTATCTACTTACAAATTTTTAACTGCATCTAGCCCAGGAAATACTTTGTGCCTAGTAGCAGTGTCTGCTAGTCAGCGGATTATCCCGGCTGTTAAGCAAGCTACACCACCTGTAGTTTGGACACTTAATTTTTTCAAAGGAAATGCTTCGGGACCACGGGATACTTAGTGAAGAGCATCAGGAGGCACCCCAAGGCATAGGGGCTGGGACTGGCACTAGGATGCCTTGCGGTGGACAGCCGAGCTCGATCCTTATAAAAGCTTTTTAACTGCAGCAGCTTTAGTGGACGCTACTGGAGCTGGAATTACGCGGCTGCTGGCATGAGACTTGCCCTCCAATAGATCCTTGTAAATGGATTTAAAGTGTATTCATTCAAATTAGAGGGACAATTTAAATGAAAAAGCTTAGAGCTGCCTCCACCACAGGGGGGCTCTCTCGACCCACCAGCGGACAGGCACCAGTATTGGGAGAGGGGGGCTGGCCGTCAGGGTTCACCGCGGCTCTGGCACAAACCCGGCGACACGGAGGTGGCACGGGCAGGAGCGGACTGGCCGTCTCGGCTTCTCCCTTTTTGGATTTTAGAAGGGCATGACATGCCTATATCTGTGTCTCCCCCTCCTTTTACTCCTCCACCTCTTTTCTTTTCGCATGACTATATGTACTTGTCACTTTTCCATGTGTTAGTTGTGTCTTCTGAGCAGTTTGTCAGCTTTTGGACACCTTTGAAGGTGTTTTCTATGTGTTTCTATGTGTTTTTGTTTGCCTGCCATTGGTTTTAACGGTGTTCGAAGGTGTTCGACGAACCGAACCGAACTCGAACACTACGGGGGTGGCTCAACACTATCCAGTAGTCCACTCATAGGAATGCCATCCTGCACCACAGGCAAGACTGGTCGTCCCCCTACGTACTTATCACACCAGCTCGATGGGCCTGATGGTCTTATGCCCAGGGAGTTGGCCCTCTGCCCCAGGTTGGGCCCGTTTAAATGACAGTACCTTGCCATATGTCCTGGTTGGTTGCAGCGGCGGCAGATGGGTTGTCCGTCCTGGTCGTAGCGGTCGCTGGGCCTTCCTCTGGACGACGGGATCCTCCTCTGTCGGTGCCAAGGGACGTCCTCCGGGCTGGAAGCCAGCTGGATCTTTCCTGGGGGGGACACCTGTAGCAACTGCACAGTTCTGGTTAGCGCGGCAACGCTTTTGGTCAGCTCTTGGACCTGATGGTGCAGGTCTGCAGCCGGGGCTTTGTCCAAAGCCTGTGCATCAGCTCTCACAGGCTCTGCAGACAAGGGCGCAGCCTCCTGGTGATAGGTGATAGCAGGGTGCCTGTGGGTTACAGCGCCACCTGGTGCCGGTTCTCGGAGCACCCGGATGGCTCTGTCTTTAAACTGCGTAAAGTCCAAATCAGGGTTCTACAAGGCTATTACACGCAACTGGGTTCGGTGGGCACTGGACTGTAGACCGTCAGTGAACTGTTCAGTCAAAAGCTTATCCTCATTCCACACGCTGTCAGGGTCTGCCTGCTTAATGGCTCTCAGGGCCTCCTGCAAATTCAAAGCATAGTCCCGTATACTGTCTTGTGCCCGCTGTTTGCATCCACAAAATTTTAGTTTGATCTCTGCTGAGGTGCGGGTATCAAAAGTGTCCTTTAGACGGGCCAGTATTTCCTTTACAGTCCCCTTTTCCCTGGCTGACCAGGACTTCACTTCTCTTTGGGCTGCTCCGATTAACTAGCCTATCAGGATGCTCACTTTTTGTTCCTCGGACAGGGGGTATACTTTGAATAGGCTATTCAGTCGTTCTTTAAAGTCGCTCAGGGTATGCGACTCCCCTGAGTACTGGGGTAACCATGCCGCTCCGGGGATATATGGCATCGTGAACGGCATCACTGCAGCAGCAGCCGCGCTGGCGGTGGGAGCTACATCCATTCCTGGTGTCTTCCTCCCCCCTAGTTAACCGTGGCCTACCTTCCATTGATTCTTCTCCGTAGGCCGCGGATCCGCAGGCGATCATCGGGGTCGAGGACCTTGCATCGCGCGCTGGTGACGTCGGCGTCCACTGGGCTCCTCCCAGGACCTTGCGCAGCGTCAGTGCGTAAGGCGGGGCTTCAGCTCTCGCGCGCTTTCGGCGTCCACGCCCCTCTTCTTCCCGCGCGGCGTCCCGAAAATGGCACCCAATGGTGGGAAAATGGCTGCGGATGGCGGGAAAACGGCTGCGGGTGGCGGGAAACTTCACCACGGTAAGTATCACAGTCTTTCTTCAGGCATGCAGTACCCGGTGGTTGCGGGCACGAAATCCTGCCGACTACGGCAAAGTTGACGCGCCCCCTGGGCCGCTGTGTGGGGGAATACCCGGAGCCGGGTCTCTGTGTAATGCTGGGGGTTGTAGTCTCTGTGGCGGCGACCCGGTCCCATGACTCAGGGTGGTCAAACCAGTGGCGGATCTGTTTACTTGGTTTGTAATGTTGAAATGTCCGACTATGCCACCCGTGGATTGCGGTCACTGAGAACCGCTGCTGCGGGGCAGACTGCTGAGGCTGATGTTGTGTGCGCAGCAGAGGGTAGTATAACTCCCCAAGGGAGGAGTATAGCCTCAGGGCAGCGTGTGCAGATGGTGAGGGTCGCGGTGCATGGGCGCAGCAGAAATGACTCAGAGTCCGTGCAGTGCAGTTCAGGGTCTTTACTGTTGGTAATGAAGAAGGCCCTGCCGGGAATACTGGCTAACATTAGAGGCCTGGTCAGTCTATGAGCGAACAAGAGTCCCCCTGGCCAGGTGGAGGTGTAGGCCTTCCCGTCTGACTGCACTCTTCCTGGCTACCCTGCTGTAGTCGTGTGGTAGCCCACGTCCTTGAGTGTACCGTGTGGTGCTCACCCGTATGGCTGGTGACTTGGGGCCTTTGGTACCTTCCGCTCCTCGATGGCGGTGCTGGTCCCTTGCTTGTGACTGAGCCTCCGGGCTTTCTATGGCCAGAGGACATGGAATCCCCTGCCAGGTGGTTTCTGCTGCTGGATGTGAATATCCTCGCAGCCTCGGTTTCCGGTGTCCGGTTCTCTGCGTCTTCAGCCAGGACGAGCTCTGCTTGCTCCAGTCCCTGGTCTTCAACACATGGCTCCTACAGAGCTCCTTGTTGCTCTGTCCCTATCTCTGGAACTACTCACTAACCCCACCCCAGATCCAGTTTATAAAGGGCAGGTTCCTCCCCTCCCTGGACTGGGACAGGAGGCGTTGCATGCAAATGTGCTCCTGAGCAGGAAAACCCATGCTCGCTCTCAGACATGGTATTTCTACCACTGTGGCAACCAGACCCACTGGGGTGCCACATCTGCCTCTATATTATCCTTGTATGTGCTGATACCTATTACCTCACTCATACTCTCGGTCATATTCCCAACCTACTGACTGTGGGATCCTTCTATTTACTTCTCCTTTTTTAGTACTGTGTTTTTTACTGACTGTTTTAATGAATTTAACCGCTTCCCGACCGCCCACTGTACATAAACGTCGGCGCTGCCTGGGCTCTGGTTAGGAACGTTTATGAACAGTCGGCGGTCCCGCAGCCCTCAGGACCCCCAGGATCCTGCAAGTGCTGCGGTTGCGGTTCAGAGCGACGGCTCTGACAGGGGACATCATCGGGACCTGATTGGATCAGGTCCCAATGATGTTAACCCTTTCCTATCTTCTATATGCTGCGATCTATAGTGATCGCAGCATATAGAAGATAGTGAGAGGAGAGGGGGTCGTCCACTTACCTCTCCGACGGCCCCCTGATGCCTTCCAGGACCTGCCTTTGTTATGGCAGCTGGAGGTCACATGACCGCCTCCAGATCTGCCATATATGGTGCCCTGCTAGGCTCAGTCTGCAGCTGAAGCCTAGCAGGAGACAGACAGTGTGAAACTGTCAGCAAACTTCTCATGCAATGTAATACATGTCTATTACATTTCATGAGAACAGTGATTAGAAAAATAAAAATTAATGTCCAATACATGACTAAGTAAAAAAGTAAAAAAAAAGTCTAAAAATTGTTTTCAAACTGTTAAAAAAAATCACAAAATAAATAAAAATAAATAAAATATTAAACCAATAAATCCGTATATTTATTCAAAAACAAAAAGAGTACACATATTTGGTATCGCCGCGTCCGAAACAACCCAATCTATAAAACTGTCACACTAATTAACTCCTTCTGTGCACACCGTAATAAAAATAAATAAAAAACGGAGCAAAAAACTATGCTTTTTCATCATATCGCCAAACAAAAAGTGGAAAAAGAAATGCAATCAAAAAGCAAAATGGAAATAAAAATGGTACCGCTGAAAACGTCATCTTGTTCGACAAAAAAAAAGCCGCTAGACAGCTTCATAAGCCAAAAAATAAAAAAGTTATAGCTCTCAGAATAAAGCAATGCAGAAAAAATATTTTTTCTATAAAATTGTTTTATTGTGTAAAAGAGCCAAAACATAAAAAAATATACAGTAAGTGTAGTATCGCTGTAAACGTACTGACCCGAAGAATAACGCTGCCTGATCACTTTTACCACACGCAGAACGACATAAAAAAACCTCAAAAAACAATTCCTGAATTGTTGGTTTTCGTTAATTTTACCTCCCAAAAAACGAAATAGAAAGTGATCAAAAATTATCACGTACCCAAAAATGATACCAATAAAAATGTTAACTCGTCCCGCAAAAAAACAAGCCGTCACATGACTCTGTCAGCCGAAATATGGAAAAATTATAGCTCTCAAAATATGGCGATGCAAAAACTAGATTTTGCAAAAAAAAGCGTCTCTTAGTGTGTGACAGCTGTCAGTCATAAAAATCCGATATAAATCTTGTATCTCAGTAATCGCACTGACCCGAAAAATAAACTGATCACTTATACCGCACGAGGAACGGCGTAAAAAATAAATAAAACCAATTCTTCACCTGCTACTGATTTGTTTATTATGTCTCCCAAAGATCGCAGTAAGGCTCTGCTCACATTTATCCTGCGCTCTGCGCTGAGCTCTTACACCAGAGTTTCCGTGTAAATCTCTGAAATACGTGATTCAGACGGAAACCATGACGGAAGATTCCCTGTAATGAGGCAGATATAGGCCACTGTGGATACCATCTGACCTGTGATCCCCTGGTGTCATTTTTTTTAGGCGTGCATAAAAGTGCGGTTGGCCACAGTTTTGTGCACTTCTGAAAAAAAGGACACCGCTAAACAGAGGCCAGACAGAGTCCAAAGTAACTCTGTAGCCTCATTACAGTGAATGGATCCCGCAGGGGTTTCATCTGAATTACATCACTTGGAAATTTACATGGAAACCCCCGATGTAAGTGCTCAGCCTAGAGCACCGGAAAAATGTTACGTAAAATGTTCCCAATAAAAGCTTCAACTCAGTCCTCAAAAAAAGCTAGTCCCCACTCAGGTCCGTCATCTGTTAGAAATGTAAGGGACTTCCAAGTTACTGGTAGCAGAAAGGCTCTGGAAAAGCGAAATGGCCCTTGCCCCCCAAAAGAAATTCAGAAAATTTTGTGCTCCCAAATCCAAATGCCTATTCTACAATAATTTGTTCTCCAATTGTCAAATAGCGCTCCGTCCCTCCCAGATCTCGCCGTATGGCTGAGCGCTACGATACAGCCACATATGGGGTATTGCCACTTTTAGAAGAAATTGTGTGACACATTTCGGCACCATTTTTACCCATTGGCCTGTGTGAAAATGTAAAATCTGAGGGTAAAAAAACAATTATGTTTTCTTCACTGCCCAATGGTATAAATTAAAAAATTAAAAAATACTCACTACTTCCCTAGATGAATTCATTGAGAGGTGTAGTTTACAAAATGGGGTCACTTGTGGGGGTTTCTGCTGTTTCGGCATGTCAGCGACTCTTCAAATGTGACATGGTGTCTGCAACTTATCCCAGCCAACATAGCGCTCCTTTCTCTTCCGAACCCTGTCCTACACCAAAGCAGTGGTTTTCCCCCATATATGGGGTATTGGCGTACTCAAGAGAAATTGCACAACAAATTTCATGGTGCAATTTCTCCTGTTATCCTTATGATAATACAAAATTAGGGGATGAAAAACATTTGTTGTGGGAAAAATGTGAAAATTTTATTTTTATGGCTCAATATTATAAACTTCTGTGAAGCACCTGGGGGTGCAAAGTGCTCACCACACATCTAGATAAGTTCCCTAAGCAGTCTAGTTTCGAAAATGGTGTGATTTGTGGAGGGTTTCCACTGTTTAGGCACATCAGGGGCTCCCCAAATGCAACATGGCGTCCGCTAATTATTCAAGCAAATTTTACATTCAAAAAGTCAAATGGCGCTCCTTTCCTTCCAAACCCTTCCATGCGCCCCAACAGTGGTTTTCCTCCACATATGGGGTATCAGCGCGCTAATGAGAAATTGCACTACAAATTGTATATTCCATTTTTTCTTGTTACCCTTGTGAAAATAAAAAAATTGGGTCTAAACTAACATTTTTGTGAAAAAACGTTAAATGTTCATTGTTTTCTTCCACATTCCAAAAATTCCCGTGAAACACCTGAAGGGTTAATGAACTTCTTGAATGTGGTTTTGAGCACCTTGAGGGGTGCAGTTTTTAGAATGGTGTCACTTTGGGGTATTTTCTGTCATAAAGGCCCCTCAAAGTCACTTCAAATAAGATGTGGTCCCTAAAAAAATGTTTTTGTAAATTTTGTTGGAAAAATGAGAAATAGCTGGTCAATTTTAACCCTTATAGCTTCCTAACAAAAAAAAAATTGGGTTCCAAAATTGTGCTGATGTAAAGTAGACATGTGGGAAATGTTATTTATTAACTCTTTTGTGTGACATATCTCTCTGATTTAAGGGCATGAAAATTCAAAGTTTGAAAATTGCAAAATTTTCAAAATTTTCACCAAATTTCCGATTTTTTCACAAATAAACGCAAGTGATATCAAAGAAATTTTATCACGATCATGAAGTACAATATGTCACGAAAAAACAATCTCAGAATCAGGGGAATCCGTTGAAGCGTTCCAGAGTAATTACCTCATAAAGTGACAGTGGTCAGAATTGTAAAAATTGGCCCGGTCACGAAGGCAAATCAGGCTCTGGGGCGAAGTGGTTAAATAAATATTGATTTTATTGGCATCTATGCTTCATTTATCTTGATTGGATTGCTTTAAGACTGAAGTATTGCATTGAATAGACCCCTTTATGCCTTTGGATTAAAATGTCATATGTTGCAGTTGTGCAAAGTACTTATGCAAAAGACATGTAAATTACACTTGTGACGAATGCAAACAGTAAATTTAGCACCGTGAATCTTATTTACCATTTTATATAGAAAAAACTGAACTTTTTTTCTTTTTTTAAATATATTTACATACAGTTTGATGTGATTAGTGATAGTTTACAGTTATATAAAGATTAGTTTTTTTATGTGCAAATGTGCAATATGCATGAATATTGCAATAGGCCATGTAACACACTAACCCATAATAGTTAAAGATACACTGGACTGTCAGCCAATAGTGTCTGGGTTGAATCAGTATGGGCCTCCGTCAACCCGCTCTATTTTCCAATGGCAGTCACCACCCCAGACCCTAACAGGTGCCCACACTACACTTTCCTGCAAGGATGAAAGTCTCACACTGTGGGCCACAATCAATTTCTTCTACCACAGACCTTCTGTCCTTGCCTCCAATTTCCAGAGAGACAACTCATGCTCCCTTCTGCTCACATAACCAAATTTCTGTCCTTCCAATTGGGTCTACGCTCACACGACCGAATTTCAATTTCTGCAATAGGGTCTGCACTATCTGCTATCTTTAGCCTCGACAATCAGGATCTCCTAGCCTCTGTAAGGACTCTGCACCCCTTTCTTAATCCACTTCCAATACTGATCTTGTGTTTCTGTACACACTCATCACCTACGTCAGTCCTAGCTACCACAGGTGACTTGTTACAAGTCTGGGCGAAGACTGACTTCCTGGCTTTTGTATTTTTCTGCTGCAGATCACATGTCCCCTGTGCACCTAGCTCTGCTTTCCTCTCATTCAGCCTGCCTTCTGTGCCTTGGTTGCAATACCCTTTTAGGTTCCTACACCTATAGTCTCTGATCACTACATGGCAGCATCTGCCCACATATACCTTACAGCTCATTTCTATTATATGAGTCACTCACTCTCCTTACATTCCTCCAGTCTTTAAACTTACCATTACTTGGATGAGAAAGGTTACTTATGATCTAGACGCTCCTTGACGGTGGTCTCAGAGTCGCCAATATCCAAACACACTCCTGTGTCTGCTGTATTACATGCTGCCATATGAAATCATCTTCCGCATACCTCCTGGGTGAAACACGAGCGTTGGTACATTCAGATCTGTGAAGTCCCTCCTGACCTGTCTCTTCTGGGACACTTAGGTCTTGAGACACTCGTCCTGTGATTTTGACCTCTAGCCTACCCTCTAAGCTAGCCCCGGTCATTCTCTCTTCATCAGACACATGTGGCGGTAGCATGTAAGGGTGCCGTACTCTCTCTGGTGCAACGACTTCTCCTTTCGGGGTGTACTCTCCTTGTCACTCGATGAGGAACAACCTCCCATGTGTAGTCCAATTTTCCCCAAGGGTGCTTCACTTGAACCAAAACTCAATTCCCCAGCTGTAATGGTGCCTCCTGCACAGGAGTTACTACAGGATGCCTTTTCCCCTGGGGCTTCTGTACAATCTTAAGTCTCCGTGTCTCTAACCGATGTTGGTGTTTCCACACCAAAGTTGTGGTGTTTATCTTCATACAATCTTCCACTGGATCAAGCTCTAGCTCAGTAACCTTATGGCTGTTATGTCCAAACAGCAACGTGTAAGGCGTGTACCCTGTCGTGGCATGAACCTGGTTACTGTACAACTAGACCACTTCTGGTACAAATTCAGGTCATTTCATCTTCCTGTGTCACGGTGTAGGGGAATGCTGGTGAGGAGATAGCAGATACGGGCTGGGTGAGCAGGGAAAACTATTCTGTCCCTAGACTGGGAACCCTGAATAGCCCTGACCCCGAAGGTATCTCTGATGGTGAGAAGGTTCGGGTCTCCACCCAAAGCCCTAACTCCTTCACAAGCCCTGCACTAATTCCCCTAATCTCCCTCCTCAGAACAAAGGTACAGCAATCTCAAAGGAAAGGACTTCAGCGGCACAAACAAACAGGGCTGCACAGCACGGCTTCCAGTATAGATTGAAACTCTATCAGCTGCACCACCTGGTGGAAGGAGAGGCTACTTAAAGGCTAAGGGGAGTAGACTCACACAGAGACTCACATCCACCAGGACATGGCAATAGAATTGACATTAGCCCATGCAGTACAAGAGGGAATTTCACAGTTTAAGTTACAGCGGCATCTAGAATAGACCGCAGATACACAGCGCTAGACAGCGTGTGACATCCTGTCATCTTCCTGTTGTCCTCCACAATTCTCAGAATGTAGATAAAGTTATGTTGAAACGTTCACAGTCCCCATTTCCCTATGGGTGCTAGGGTGTAGTTCTGGAATTCTCAATGTTGTACAGTTGGTGCAATTCATCCATGACTTTTCCATGAAAACAGGCTCCTAGCTCAGAGTGAATTCTTTTTGGACACCCGTATACCCACATGAAGTCATGACGGATGGCACAGGCCGCTGACTCGGCTGTTTGATTCCCAGTGGGAGTCATGACTGCAAACTTTTTAAAATGATCCATCATCACCAGACAGTACAAACAACCATTATCGGAGCGGCTGATCATAAGATAGTCCACCATCAGCACTTCCAATGGGAAAGAAATCCTCTTCACCTATATAGATGTTCTGTGTTTAGGGGGTTTAGTCATCTCACCCTGATGGGATTTCCGGTAATCTTCTTTCACCACTCGATTTACTTGTGGCCAATACAGAAACCGTTGTAGCCATTGGAAAGTTTTCTCTGTTCTGAAGTGGGTATTACTCTCATGGGCTTCCTTCTTCACTCTGGGCTTCATTCCTTGTGAAATCATTAGCAGATTACAATGAGGCAATCTGGGCTACCGGCCAGGGCTAAAGACTCCGGGGACCTTTGGCCATATTGTTCTCATTATAATGCTTTTTTTTACCACTGTCGACGGTGCACATCTCCGGACAGGTAGCTTTCCTAAAGCTCAGCTGCCAGCAATTCACGATGGTTTACTGGCATCTACAAGGCTATGTGTGTATGTACTCTTAGGAATAACAGAATCTTTGGTCCTCTCCTCCACTTTTGACTGAGGTTCAGAGGATTAATTGGAGACATAGAACCGCTGTTCTCCACTTTGGAATCCAACCCTTCAGATATATGGTATATGATGTATAGTATTGATATACCAAAAATATCAGTAATAATCAATTAAATTCTAAAAGACATTAATCAATTTAAAATTTGTATTTATTTAGTTTAATTAAATCTTGCATGGAAGGATGAAGACGTGTTCTTGGAGAAGCCTTCAACTTTAGCAGGTGTTTCTTGCTGGTCAGGAGGCCACGGGTAGATGGTTCAAATCCTTCCATACAGGTACAGCATTGATGGTGGACATGCTGTAGTTTCTTCAGGGTGCTAGATGTGGGGGTTTTCTGTCCTCGAGATGTCTAAGGTGCCCTGGTGACAGCAGGCAAAAAAGCATCTTCCTCTGACAGCGCGAGCAGCCCTGGATAATCCACGCCGGCAGGATGATATCATCCGGCGGAAGATGGAACCTATGAGAAAAGATGTAAAACTAATGTAAGTAATGGGACTCCATATTAGAGGGTACTACTGTGGTGTCACTGTGGGAGAACGTTAGAGGAATCTCATCACACAGAGGGCAGGGATCTTTGCCAGTCATCATACATGTGACAATCCCACCACTGACAGATAACATCTGCTCCACATGACTTCTTCTCACTGACATCATACAACATGGAGATTATTGTCACACTTACCTCGCCTACTTTCCCCCTCTTCTACTTTCTCAGTTTTTTCTTGTCTTCTCAGTTTTAGAAAATATTTTCTTTTCTTCTGAACTGGAGATTCTAATCAAAAAGTCCGAAAAAAATATTAATTATAAACTTCTAAAATATTTTCTTTATATCTATATAGAGTTATGCAACTGATTAATATGCACGTGTAGCATTTCTGTGTGCTGCCATGTGGTGTCTCCAAGGAACTATGTCCCCTTATTATCATGACATTACTTGCAGCAAGCCACTGTGTTATTATATAATCAGTTAGATAATAATTCAATGCAACTTTAAAGAGGACCCGTCACTAGATCAAAAGTGTCTGAGATTCACTATTATCTTATGTCTGCTGCTTCCCCGAGTATTCTGATATTTGTTTTGCTAAAATCCACCCTATGGTTGTAGAGATATGGGCATTTATATTTAGTGCTAATTTTTATGGTCTTTTCCAAGGGGGCATGGCTCACAATTTTATATTGCAGAGCAACCTAAAGACACGCCCCAGAGGATCCTGTGAGCACCGCCCTCTTGGAAAAGACGATAAAAATTAGCACTAAATAAGACCCGTAACTCAAAAAACGGAATACTTAGGGGAGCAACGGGAATAAAGTAAATGATTTTTGGAGCCTTCATGTGCTGATTCACATTATAATTTTGGATTATAGGCTATAATTGGATGGCCTATAAACCTGTACATACCTGACAATGAGGACGAGGATGACTCGTTGTTTTTAGCAGTGAAACACTGATTGTCTCCTTTAGTATTAGAAGAGGAAGACTCTTTCTGCCTGTTTGGTAGAAGAAAGACCAGTAAATTAAAAGTAAAAACAATAGAAAAAATGAAGAACACCTGTTTGTGAGGCCAATTAGGACAACCTAGAGGGGATACCCTGCCCAGGACCTCAACTAGTAATATTGGCCTGAAATGAGCAGGAAATGAATGGCTGGTCACAATAATCAACTGTTATTGCAGTGTTATCACAAGTCAGATGCACAGAGGGGTGGTGGATGCTGGATTTAGATTTGTGTTACTCGTGTCTTGTATTTGGTTCTGAACACATATCAGAACTAAATCTCATAATAATAATAATCTACTCACATGTCTGAGTGTTTTTCACTGTTCTCTTGGGAACACTGTGGAGGTGACATAGGCTCTACATTGGTCATCATCCCGGTATTGGTGATATTTAGCTAAAACACACGGAGAAAAATAAATTGATTTATTTTAATCATTTTTGTAATTATAGGTTTTAGACATATTAGTAGCCACATACTTACTTTAGAAAACCTTTGATAAGATGATACAAAGTTTTTTATTTCTGGCCAGTCATTGTCCTCTCTTGTGTCCGCCTCATCTGAATTCATGTGTCTGCTACAACGAGCTACAAAGTACAAGTGTTATCAGAGATAATTAGTATAAGACCCGGTCAGACAGTCACCCTGTTATCACTAATAATGTTGAGAACTTATTTTCACATAAAATGAAAGACAAGACACAAAGCAGTTTTCTGCAGATGACGTCTCATTTTACTTACTGATAAAGTAGCGGGTGTCCTCATCTGACTTTAGCTCAGGAACGAACAGGGGCTTCTGACTTAGAAGGTTGTCAAAGTCTAAGTGATGCAGAAATGGATGCATTTTGATCTCATTTGCTCCTCCTGGAAAAGGAAGACAAGAAAGAAAGTGATACAGTCATTTTTAGAGAAACTGCTCCATATCGGTACAGTTTATGTTAACCTGAACTGAAGATGTAACAGCAGACATGAAGGAAATGTACTGAAAGTCACAGCATGAAAAATGGGGAATGGATAAGTAGGTAGATTACTGAACCTCATGGACACAACCAATTGTCTGGTCAAAGAGGTGTAATAAGTCATAATACTATTATAATATTACCTGTCCCAAGTCTATCTGCTGGATCTTTTCTGAGCAGCTGAGTGATGATGTCCTGAGCATCGGGTGGAGTAGAGTATTTATGATATGTCCAAATTAATTTATCTGTTATATAAAAAGCAAATATTACAGGAAATTAAACATTTTCATTAATTTTCATAAAAAATGTTCTTAATAAGGCTAGAAATTAAACCAGAAAACCAATGAAACCAAATAACAGTGACATCACAAGCATTCAGATTATTTTACTTACCCTCAAGGACACTGCGTAAAATATCTCTTTTTAAAGTCCCTCTAAATGGTGTACGTCCCAAAAGAAATTTATGTAGGGTGATCCCTACTGACCACCAATCAACGGGCCTTCCATAGCCTTTCCTTTGGATAATTTCTGGGGCCATGTAACTAAGGGTGCCAAAAGTCTGGAAACCAACAGAAGAATGAGATGATGATCAATAAATATAATTGCGTCAAATAACATTAGTGCAAATGTTTTATAGAGAAATTGTCAGAGAAGGGTAAAGAGATGAAATCTGTAAAGTGCAAGATCTTGTAAGTAAAGCCTACCTCTTCATCAAGGAACTCGCTGGTGATGTCCTCAGTTGAAGCCTTGTAGATATCTGAGCTTGGTCTCATGAGGCCGAGTTTTGAAACCCCAAAATCGGTGACCTTAATATGTCCTGTTGATGATATCAGGAGGCTGTGAAAGAAAGAAATGGTGTCAGACCCAAGTAATTACCCATAGACTGTACAAAAACTATAATTTTTTTCCCCTTTACTATACTACTGGGGTCACTTACTTGCCCGGCTTCAGGTCTCTGTGCACCACACCATAACTGTGCAGGTATTCCACAGCAAGAACCGTTTCCGCAATGTACATACGGGCCAGGGGGACTGGTAAAGGACCCCTGCGCTTTATAAGACTGGCACAGTCTCCTCCTATAGAAGAAAGCAAATATGAGAGGTGAGGGTTTGTTTCAATGTAAATTACACATGATGAGGGTGAATATGAAATAAGTGGAAATATTTGGACAAGATGGCCTATATAGAGATATACTGTGTAATGTAGAGAATATACTGTATACTACATGTAGCCATCCATGTGGGCACATTATGGTCATATATAGGTGCTAGGATTAAACAGACGTGGGCTGGATATGGATACAATGGATGTGTCCTACCTGGTACATACTCCATGACCATACACAGATGAAGTTTAGTAGGAAAAGAGCAGAACATGGAGGTCACAAAGGGACAATCGGCGAATGCTGAGATGTCCCTCTCCAGAAAGGCCAATTCAAGTCTCTTTGGCTTTTTCAGGTTCTCCTTGTCCATTGTCTTCATAGCACAAATCTGGTTTGTGTCTTTATGGCGCACTAAGTGGACGGCCCTAGAGAGGAAGAAAATCCATGATTTATTACAAATTCTTATTAACAGTCCATCTATCGACCTCATCAAACGATCTCCTGTACTAATGGTTAATACTAGATGTGAGGCCATCACTATAAATCCATGTCTAGAAATGCATAAAATAATACTCCATAAATGATTATCAATGGAGGGTCCATATCCACGTCACATCCTAACTGACCTGACAGAGAGATGTGGACAGTGATGTGGACTCCTAATTTCTCTATGGGAATATTACATGGGCAGGACACCGAGGCATCATCATAAGGAGCCCTGGGAAATAAATATTATACCAAAGTAAAGCTCACCCAAAGGCTCCACTGCTGATCAGTTTGATCGGTTTATAGTCGCTCTTACAAGGATTTCTCACTGGGTTCAATGATCCGATCAAGGTCTAAAAAGGAATAAGAAATGACATTAAGACAGAAAATGCAGGAGAATAAAAGCTCAAGATGCAGGAACGTCTCTCTTCTATATTATGTCCCCGCTGATTACACTGTAGAGAACGTGATACCAGCCGGACCCTCCACAGACCCCATTATATTATAAAGGGAAATCCCCCATACACATAAATCAATACTGCAGGGAAGGATAAGGGACATCACACCGAGGGGGCAGGAAGAATAACGCCATTATCACACATAATATGTCTGATCTACATGACGAACAGTGATATCCCATTGTCATATGGGATATAATATGGGATGTATAATTCACACCCGTCATCTGATGATATACAGACGTCCCTCTGATACTTACACTGGCAGATTCCTGGAAGATCTCTGGTGTCTCACATATTCCACCATCAGTATTTGCCGGCACAGTTATTCCTAAAATAATGAAGAAACGTCATTTATTAAATGTCTGTATCAGCACTTAATAACCAAAAGAAAAGGAAGCAAAAAAGGCAAATATCAAAAAACATAACAAATTTTATTGATTAATCAGAACAATTCATGATAAAAAATAATAAGAGAATGTCAGACACAGAGAACGCTCTCTCTTTCAAACCAAGAACAACTGATCAAAATCACTTCAAAACCTATTCATAATCGTATTCATACAAGTTTGTGTCTGTTTAGAATGTAGAAGATATAGGAACAAGCTGCAGTCCTCAAAATAAATAAGACACATAAAAAAGAGAAACCTGCACAGGCTGGGAGGGTGGGGAGCAAGACCCCGACATGTGTTTCGCATAGGCTTCTTCCAAGGGATATTGAAGAAGTTTTGCGTAGGCTTCTTCCAGGGGGTGTGGAAGAAGGCTACATGAAACGCGCATCAGGGGCTCACTCCCCACCCTCCCAGACCATGCAGGTTTCTCCTATTTATTTGCTTATTTATTTATACAGAAGATGAAGAATAAATCCACATATTCTTTGCCGTTCTCAATAACATAATATTTGAATGTAAAATATTAGATGATCGTCTTACCTTCTATCAGATCGGATTTTGGCCCTGGCTGACTGTTATCAGGGTCAGCAGCATTTAGGTTTTGCCCCTCTGCGGAGTCGCCTTTTGATGTTTCCTGATGGATATAAGATATACAATTAATATAAAGTTTCTCAAACACTAGATTACCATATATATAAAGCGGGAAGGATTAAACCTGGATTTACTTGACAAGTTCAGTATTGGACGGACAATTCACGGCCGCTCTATCAAGCAAATTTACATTAATATTTAAGGGACTTGTATCTACAACTGTTCTCTAATAACTTCTATCAGAACTGCAGCATTTACAAGGAGGAAGATTGTGATGATGGAGTGAGACAGAGGTAGAAATACAAGCTCCGCACCGCTGAGTACAGACTATCACCACAGAGGATGGAGCCGCAGAGACAGGCCGCCATAGAATATCCTGTGTCTGCCTGGAGAGGAGAGGGGAAGGCCTCTACCATCATAAATCTGACCTTCTGCTATATGACTGGTAATCTGGAGAAGATCAGACAACAAGGACATGAGATGTAGAAGATGATGGATCCTTACCAGGCGCTCCAGTGAGTAGGCCGGATACTCCAGTACATACAGGACATTTTGGGCCAGTTGTTTAAAAAAGGCCAATTCTCCACTTTGGGATTTTTCTTCAGCCTATAAAGATGAAAATTAACAAGAAATGAAAATAATCAATAAACTTCATGAACATATATGATATTGCCACATTTGTTAAAGTCTGATCTGATAGGTGTTTGGTATCAATAAAAATCTGAGTTCACTTCGCAAAAAAAGGCTTTACTTAGTCCTATCAACAGAAAAATTACAATGTTATGGGTCTCTGAATATAGTGACACAAAGAACCATTTCATCTCAATTGGAATTTTTTTCCCCTTGTTTCAATACAATGTATGGTAAATAGGATGGAGCCATTGAAAGCTGCAACTCATCCAAAAAAAACAAGCCCTCACATGTCTATGCCAATGGAGAAATAACAAAGTTATGGCTCTTGAAAGAAAGTGAGGAAAAAATGAGAGCGGAAAAAATTTTGTGGTCCATAAAGGGTTAACCAATCCTATTCCCTCCTCCCCCCGCATCCAGGACCTTCCCATCCCTAATTCAACTAACCCTTTAGATCCCACCCTCTCCTTTGTCATGTAGCCTGATTGCCCTGTTTTGACTCCAGGCTATTCTTATCTGGGTATTTGGCACAGGTTAAACTTAAACTTGTATTCCATTATTATTTTCCATTATTATTATATATAATTTGTGCAGATTGTCTGCTACTTACCTGCTGTACTAATGTCCAGATGTTCTGCTGTAAATGCTCAAGATATTCTGAGCTTATACAACCTTGGTGGTATTTGGTCAGGCAATCTCTCACAAGCTCCATAACCAGCCGGTAAGTGAAGCTGAGGACGCCATCGGGTAGTGGTAGCACAAAGTCAGGGTCATAGGTGGTAAGAATCCCCTGGAGTAGTGCTAACACCTGAAGTCTGTCTGGAGGAATTCCAGACATTTCCTGTAATCCAAGCGCGGTCAGTATATGACTAGCTATATGGCTTATCACACCAACAGCAATGACACCGGAATGTCAAAGTGACAACAGGAGTGTAAACACTTGTAGAAGTAGTGATGGTTAATTGTGATGTCATAATGGAATCTTGTGTTCTAATCTTAAAGGGGCATCTTACCTTATAAGGAAGTTGCCTTGCAACCCTTAAGTAGGCAACAATATAGGCTCAGCATCAGTACCAGATGCAGGCAAGGAGGAAAGCGCTATGGGTGCTTTACTCTTCTGATCAGTTAGAGTCTTTTTATGTAAGATAAATTATTTTTATCTGTTATACACAATAAAAATTATAGCGTTTTGTATCAATAAGAAATTCAGATTCCAGTGCTAACAGAAATATCTTTCTGTGGGAACAGGGCATGTGGGGCTGGGGCTGCATCCAACCCTGGCATATGAAGCACGCTGGCCCATGCTGCTCTGCCACAACCACTTCCAAAAATGGGGGTCTTTATTACAAATATGACCCTGCCTAACAGCTCATTTACATATTAAGAAAAAAGTGGATTTCTCTGATTAAGACATTCATCAAATCGTGGCTATCAAGGCATCACTCTATTCAACTTTCTATGACCTGCATCTTTATGTAGACGGCTTATGAGGGTTGATCTTACTGACAGTTTCACTTTAATAGTGTGGCTCGAACCTCCTTAAAATAATAGTGCCCCTTATGGGCCTCCTTATAATAATGATAATAATAGTGACTACCTGTTCTTTTTTATTAAAAATAATAATGCTCCCTCGAGCCGCTTTATAATAGTAATAATAATATTAATGATAAAAATATTAGATGACCCCACAAGGTTTAGGGAAAGTGTCACTGAATGCAGAAGCCGGGTCTAAGCTCCTAATAAACACTACCCACCTCCTGCCCTGCTGTGTTATTACAGGCTTTATTCCCCTTCAAGAGCGTCTATTAAATCTCCCTTCGTTATATCTATAGAAATCACATGAACTAGTCATATAAGATAATTTAGATACTTTATTAAACACAGCACACAGAAAGCTTTTATAAAATATCATCTCCGCCCATAAAAACACCAATAGAAAATTCCCGGGCAGTGTGGTTTAGATATATTCTTAAGGCATATGGGTAGTAGTAAATGCCAATGCAAAAGTAAAAAATGTACTAGTATATCCCTTTTAAAAGTATAGAGAATAAATGCAGTTTTCTCCAATCCGTTATCAAAAGATATTTTGCATGTTTAGTACCCCAATTATAACATTGTGTGCAAGATGGATAACAGCATATTGTTTCAAATATATGAGAGGAAGATACAGATCTCTCAGTTAAGAGTATTTCACATTATATATATAATTAATTATCTTTCAAAAAAGAGGTTTGTATAGAAGATTAGTATAAGTTACACTTAATCAGTATTGAGATATTCTGAATATTCCAGGGTAAATGACAACAAATTCTCACAGGAGTACAGAGAAAATAAATATATATAGGTATACATCTCTTTAGATCAAACATTAGTAAAACATTATACTGATGTATACCAGAATCAAATATCCACTATTAATCCTGTCTATAGAAAGGGATTACTGTAATCAAATATACAGATACAGACCATTGGCCATAATAGAAGATTCCACACTGCCCAGCACCCGTACGCGCGTTTCGCGTCTTTGCTTCCTCGGGCCAGTATGCCATGCATTTTCGCACTCTCGCATCTGAGCTTGCCTGGAACAACGAGGCCCTTTTGTTCACCTTCTGGGAGGGTCTTTCTGGACGAATCAAGGACGAGCTAGCCCGTCGGGACATTCCTTCCACCCTGGTGTCACTAGCTACCTGGATTGACATCCGTTTCTTGGAACGAGTTAAGGAGACAACCCGGGAGAGAAGATTTCCTTGTCTTGCTCCTGTATTCCAGAAACCTGCCTCCCAACCAGCAATTCCCCAGGGACGATCGCCCAAACCCATGCAGATTCACCAGATCAAGATGGTCAAGTGTCGCAAAGAGATGCGCCGAGCCAAGGGGAGCTGCTTCTACAGTGGCAGTAAGGAGCATCTGATCCGTTCCTGTCCGGTGAAGCCGGGAAACTCCAGTGTCTAAGACCACTCTGAGAGGTCATCCTAGGCAAGAGTAAATCCTCTCCGTCCTTGACTCTATCCATTTCTATTTCCAGTGGTGAGATCCGCTTCTTTGAGACCGCCCACCTGGATTCCGGAGCCGCTGGGAATCTCATTTCTCAGGCTCTTGTGGAGCAGTATCAAATTCCCACTAAACGTCTGGCCGAACCATTGGCAGTCGCTTCCGTGGATGGGAGACTCCTTCTGCAGACCATCTTGCTCGCCACAGAGCCTGTAACCCTTCAGGTGGGAATGCTGCACTCGGAGAGGATCTCCTTTCACGTGCTCTCTGGACTCTCTCACTCCCTTTTGCTAGGTCTACCCTGGCTACAGAGACATGAACCCGTCCTGAATTGGCAATCTGGTGAGGTGCTCCGTTGGGGGCAGGATTGCCATGAGACTTACCTGGTTCCGGTTCGTCCGGCTCAACCTCCGTCTACTCCAGCTAATCTACCTGGTCTTCTGGCACCCTACTGGTCCTATGCAGACGTCTTCGACAAGAAGGAAGCTGAGGCACTACTACCTCATAGGCCGTATGATTGCCCTATCGACCTGGTACTCGGTGCTTCTCCTTCCCGCGGGCGTATCTACCCCTTGTCGCTGGCTGAGACCCTAGCCATGTCTGAGTACATTGAGGAGAATCTTGCTAGGGGATTCATCCAGAAATCTACTTCCCCGGCTGGAGCAGGATTCTTCTTCGTTAAAAAGAAAGACGGCTCGCTTCGGCCGTGTATTGACTACAGGGGTCTTAACCTGATTAACATCAAGAATAAGTACCCCCTGCCTCAAATCTCTGAGCTGTTGGACCGCCTTAAAGGTGCCAGGGTCTTCACCAAGCTCAATCTTCGTGGGGTGTACAATTTGGTCTGGATCCGCCAGGGAGACGAGTGGAAGACGGCATTCAACACCTGGGACGGTCACTATGAATATCGCGTGATGCCCTTTGGTCTCTGTAATGCCCCAGCCGTCTTCCAGGAGCTGGTTAACAACATCTTCCGTGATCTCTTGTATTCTTGCGTAGTGGTGTACCTGGACGATATCTTCGTCTTCTCTCCGGATCTGCCCACACACCGGAGGAATGTACATCAGGTTCTGCTAAGGCTCCAGCAGAATCATCTCTACTCAAAACTTGAGAAATGTCTATTCGAGCAGACTTCCCTTCCATTCCTGGGATATATTATTTCCGAGACTGGTCTTCGGATGAACCCCGAGAAGGTTTCTGTCGTCTTAAAATGGCCCCGACCGGAGGGGTTGAAGGCGATTCAGCGATTCCTGGGCTTCGCAAATTATTACCGCCTCTTCATCCCTCATTTCTCCTTTCGGACCGCTCCCATCTCCGCACTCACCCGTAAGGGAACAAATCCCAAGGAATGGACTTCCGAAGCGGAGGAGGTCTTCGTCTCCCTAAAACAAGCTTTCTCCTCCGCCACTGTGCTGCACCGTCCGGATTGCAACAAGCAGTTCTTCCTGGAGGTTGATGCTTCCTCCTTCGGAGCCGGAGCGGTGCTCACCCAGAAATCCCCATCTGGGAGAATGGTAACCTGTGGCATCTTCTCCAAGCTCTTCTCCTCATCCGAGCGCAACACTCCATACAGGGTCGGACTGGGGTGCCTAGGGCTCACCAGGGGAACTGACTCTGGGGGCCCACATTACAGCCCACCATAAACGGTTTTATTACTTGTTATGCTTTTCTATAATGCACTATAATTAATTGATTGGCCGCGCTGTGGAGCACCAAGCGGCAGGACTTTGTTCGAACAGTCATTCCGTACTGCCAGAGTTCCTTTAATGGTTACTTGTCACCTTGAAAAACACTATTTATCTGCAGATATAGGGGTAATCTGCAGGTAAATAGGGTTTAAAGCCTGGTTAGACGGCTTATTGGAAAAGCATTGGCTACACGGAGAAAATTACATTTTATTCTCCCTGGCGCCACTCGCTTCCTGTCATAGGGTCAGTGCAAGGAGGGAGACATTACAGTCACAGCGAACTACAAAGTGAGGGTGCTGCAATAACGTCTGGCACCTTGATTGTGACATCTTCCATGGAGGCCAACCTCAGGCTGATCAAATGCAAGAGAAACATTCTGGCACCACGCTGTTTTTTTCAAAGGATCAATCACCAGGGCATAATTCAGACTGTGTGCTTCAAGACTTAAACGGTGGTGCACATCCAAGAAATATTTCAATCACAAGCAAGAATAGAAGGAAAGGCAGCACTCATCCAGTCTTCTTTTAAAACGTTCCTTTATTTTTGTGTGCGAAGCATTTCAGGGTGCAGCATTGGACTCAGACCACGAACGGTATGCGGGGGAGAGGAAAAAAGGGACAACGGCCGTTTCGCTGCCTTCCGGTGCTTCAACGGGTCCAACCTCAGGCTGAGCTTCATTGAATGACTAACATGGCAGCAGCACCTGGCAACTAGTGCTGAGCGAGCGTGGTCGGATAAGGTGTGATCCCAGCATGCTCGGGTGTTATCTGAGTATCTTGTAGTGCTCTGCTACTATGCTCGAGTCCCCGGGGTAGCATGTTTTGCGGCGGTAGACAGACGCAACACATGCAGGAATTGCCATGTTAGTCATTCAATGAAGCTCAGCCTGAGGTTCGGCTCCATGGAAGTGTCACAATCAAGGTGCCGGACGTTATTGCAGCACGCTCACTTTGTAGTTCGTGGTGACTGTAATGTCTCTTATCCGACCACGCTCACTCAGCACTACTGGCAACCGAACAGCAACCTGCAACTGCATCACAGGGGCTGAAGGGAGCAGGTGACTGCATGCACCGGCCATTGTGCTATCTAAATGCCGCTCTCAGTGATTGACAAGGGCACTTAAATACTCAAAACAGCAGCAATCAAGGCGAGCTCTGATCACTGCTGTTACAGGCAGACGCCGGCTATGTAACACAGCCGACATCTGCCCGGTATGGAGCAGGCTCAGCTCCTGAACCCGCTCCATACAAGCACATCCCAATGGTGACAGTTATGACAAGGTTAGCAAATTTCACTTGTCTGTTCCTAAATGTGGAAAGACAAATGGAATTCCCTAACACATGTGAAAGAGACCTAATAGATTTAGTAAAGGTGCCTCAAGCATATGAATGTTATTACACACCACAATGGACTCTTACATACACGCATCTTACAAAAATACATATTATTCCAGATACGCAGACGCGCACAAACACATCAGTACATGAATACATCATCTGAACCACCATCATTTGTAATGTCAGGTCAGCCCCATATATCTTTGTATCGCATAAACCTACAACTCCCAGTATTTAATTAACAATAGAGATACTGGGAGTTATCAGTCATCATCAGACTGGGGACCATACAGGAACCACAGTACTGATGAGACACAGGCAGGATCACAAATGAACATTTACATCCAGGTATCTTACCTGAGACGTCTTCTCTGATTAGAGTCTTTCTTTCTTTTCTTCCTCTTGTCCAGTCTCCATGATGACTTTTCTCATCCACAGCTCGTCTCTGCAGACTTCCATCTTCTCCGGTCTTCTGCAGCACATCCCCACACGATGACCTTAAAGATAGCAGAGTCATTATAATGCTCCTGAATAACAATATCTACACTGAGCCCCTGAATAAACCTAACTCTTACAATGCTCCCTGCACAAAACATGACATACACTCTACCCCTCTTATGGTACCTGCTCTCCACACTGTCCTCTCCTTACCATACTGGGCCCCCTGTTCACATTGTCCTCTCACACTGTGTCCCCCCTATACTGCCCAGTCTCTATACTGTGCCCCTTCATCACACGCCCCCTCCTCAGCATACTGTTCCCCCCTTTCTGTGCCCTCACACTGTTTCCCCCATACTGCCGCATCTCCATTCCTTCCCCCACCACTACCTAGTCTCTGTGCTGTGTCAACTCACACTTTTCTCCCTCCATACTGTCTCCTCACACTATTCCCCCACTCTCAATACTGTTTCCTCACACATTCCCCTTCCCCATTCTGTTCCTGCACTCATTCCCACCCCTCCTCTGGTTCACCATACTGTTTCTTCACACATCTCCCCATTCTGTCTCCTAAAATTTCTCTCCCATCTCTCCCCAAATATAATAAATCTTCGGAAGAGCACAGAGACATGCAGAAGGGTGCTTACACACACGAAAACAATTGCACACAGACACATACTAAGGGCTCTTTCACACTTGAGTACATGCGATGACAGTTTCCACACATACCAGAGACATTGGTACACATAGACCCACTCAAATGAATGTTTTACCTGCTGCACCTCCCGCAAAATGTCCCGCACACTGATGACAGCGCTCTTCCCAAGCACCGGGTGCTGAGCTCTGCCCTCATCATAGATCCCTGCCGGCGCTGCGATCAGCAGCAGCAGGGTCAATGATGAGAGTAGTAGTCTACTCCCGCCGTGTAAAACTGTAAAAATAGGAATAAAATAAAAAAATCCTTATACTCACCTCTCCTAAGTGTCACCCGCTGTAATCCGTGGAAGTGCTCACGCCGAGGAGAATGACTCCTGCAGCGAGTGGGCCCTGGAGCTACACTCAACAAGGGGTGCCCTGTTAATCACTGAGTGCAGCTCCGGGGCCCGCTCGCTGCAGGAGTCATTCTCCTCGGCGTGAGCGCTCGCACGGATTACAGCGGGTGACACTTAGCAGAGGTGAGTATAAGGATTTTTTTATTTTATTCGTATTTTTATAGTTGGACACGGCAGGAGTAGACTACTACTCTCATCATTGACCCTGCTGCTGCTGATCGCAGCGCCGGCAGGGATCTATGATGAGGGCAGCGCTCAGCACCCGGCTCTTGGGAACAATGCTAACTGTACACTGATTCCCAAGCGCCGGTACGTGTCACACGGATGACACACAGGTGGACACGGATATCTCCAGCCCCGTAAATATCAGGATATGTGAAAGAGCCCTAATATACACACGCAGATACACATACTCACAGAAATGGGGACACGTGCACACGCAAGCAAGCACACACAGAAATGCACACGCAGTCATGCTCAGACACAGTCAGACAATCACACACAAAAATGCAGATACGCAGGGAAGCACGCACACAAGTGTGAAGACACATATACACACGTAGACATGCAGGCACTCAAATACATACACACAAACACATGCAGACATATACACACACACTGTATACACATGCAGCTGACGCGCCCCTGGGCCTGCTGTGTCGTGCGGCATCGCGCGCACGGGGGCTTACCCGGAGCCGGATCAGATGGGGGTAGTAGTCTCGTGGCGGTAACCCGGTCCGTGCCCAGGGTGTCAAACTAAGTGAGTGGCAGTCTTGGTAGATGTTGTTTCTGTGTCGACTACGCCACCCGTTGATTTGCGGTCACAAGGCCGCCGCTGCAGAACAGTCCGCTGAGGCCGGTAGTATGGGTGCAGCGATGGTGGTATAACCCCCAACGGGAGGGGTATGGCCTCAGGGCAGCTGGTGCGGATGATGGGGGTAGTGATAGTGCAGAAAGAAGAGTCAGAGACGTGAGATGCAGTTTCAGGGTTTTTACTCACAGGTGTTCCTTCAGTCACTCTGGCCTTGAGTGACCACCCGAGCCGTGCTGCATCCCCCAGGTGCTGGACTCGGCCAACCCCCAGGCAGTTCCGGAGCGTGGTCCTGAGCTTCCCTCTCTCTCTCTTTCTCCTGGCCGTCCCCACCAGGGATCCACCTTTGTCCGGTTCCCTTGGGCCTTCTATGGTAAAACCTTCTCTGGCTTTCCTGACCCTACTCTTGGTGTACCTTCCTGGTGGATGTGGTGAGGGTCGTGGCAAAGCTTGCCCACGACCTCCGGTTCCTGGTTAAGGGTTACTTTTGCCTCCGCCAGCTTGGAATCCGGTGCCCTCTTCTGCCAACCCTTCACCCTTTTTGGTTTGCTTCTGGGATCTTAGGGTTCCCTCTTTTCTGCGTCTCTGGGCCTTTCTTCTTCCTCTCTGCTTCAGGCCTGGCCCTGGAGCTGGGCCCAGCCGGAGCCACAACTCCCTGTCAGCCCTCCTGGCTGAACTCCTCCTCAGAACTCTCCTGACAGACTCACCCTATCTCTAGATGGTGCCCACCATATATACTCCCTCTATGTGTGAGCCCAGGTGACCAGCACCCAATGGGCTCCTATCTCTATGCCCAGAGCCCCTCCCCTATCTGCCCCTACACTACTGGGATGTTCCACCCCCCCTCCCACTCCAGCCAGGGACAGACGCTGTCGTACCTGCACATCTACTTGGTGGGAGTACCGTAGTTCTGTCCCCCGGAAATGGGATGTATGTAGTGCATGCAGCCTACTGAGCTCAGTCCCACACTCCATCCTTACCCGGGAGTGGAATACCACACCTCTGGTTTGAGGTGCAATACCCCTGTAGCAGCCGAGTCCTCAGGGTGCTACATTCCCCACTGGTAAATCACAGCACGTCCTCGGGCTGTAAAAGAATAAAACATACCAAAACATACAAACTTTTTAAAACATTCACCAACATATAAAACATTATAAACATTATCAGATTCTAGCAATATAAACTTTTTCATATAAAACTCTTTTATATAAAATGTTCTTGAGCTTCTGGCCACTGTGCACTTGTGACCAGGTAAAGTGCCACAGTTACTGGGAGGAAAACAGTAATCCTCCTATAAAACCGGTAGGGGGCGCCTTAGGAAGCGCAACTATTTACAAGGGTATGGCCGCTCTCAGTCCTCGGCCAGGTAGAGGGAAAGAACGACCGCTCTCAGTCCTCGGTCAGTGGGAATAAGGGATGGCTGCTCACAGTCCTCAGCCTGTTAAGGGATAGGGACACACGGGTAACAGTTTGCTGGTCCCTACGGGGACTATACTTTACTGGTAACAGTTCTTGTACCCTTACGGGTAACTATTTACAGCTTCACTGTACCGTACTTTAATAACGGCATCCTCCTGCTCCTTCTTGAGGGTAATCTTCAGACCCGTCCGGGTCCTCTTGACCTTCCTCAAACCGCAGCTCTTCCTCAGTCAATCTGTGCACATAGAGAGCATATGGACCTTTGGCATATTGATGCCGGGTGAAGGTGACCTCATCACCCAGGTAAAGATCACGTCCTCTGTGTCCCTCCGGCAGATGGCTCTTGACGTCCCTGCGGGTGACAAAGACGTCGCCGGGGGTTCTGTGGTCCCGGATAAAACCCCAACCGTGCTGCAGTTGAAACTTGATTACGGTCCCGGTGGCGCGGGGACCATAGGCTGCACGGGGGTTTCGTCTGGTCCGGCTTTTCTGTTCCGCACTCTGTACTTGCAGCCGCTCCTCGCAGACCCGCCTCTCTCGCCGTTCCCGGTCGAAGACCTCCAGCTGTTGCCGGCAGCACTCTGCTCGCTGGGCTGCGGCCGCCCGGGTCTCATGGGTGAACCCAATGAGGTTTTCTCCGGTGGGGTCCCATTCGAACTGCGCCTCCTCCAACGGGAGTGGGGTGATCTTGGCGGGCGCCGGAGCCGGAATCAGGGGCTCACACAGAGGCCTTTCCTTCCGGAGTCGGGGATGGAGGTACTCCGGTGGCCACTCAAAGGGCTGCCCATCCGGGCAAGTGTGCTGGGCGAACAGGTCTTCACCCAAGGGTAGCACGGTGGAGGTTGAGGGCGCGATGGTAGTAGCGGCGCCCGGATTCACCAGGCCTTGCGACCAGGCCGGTGACGCTCTAAAGGTAAAGGGCACTGTGGAGACGGCGGCGCCCGGGGGCACTCGACCTTGCGACCAGGCCAGTGACTTGGTGGAGATAGAGGGCTCTGTTGGAACTGCGGCGCCCGGGGGTACTCGGCCCTGCGACCAGGCCGGTGGCGTCTCCTGCTTGACCGCGCTCGGGGTTGAGGCGCGTGACGTCACAGGGGGCGTGGCCGCGGCTCCTGCTTGAGGCCTAGTCTGGAGCGGTGGCGGTGCAGCGACGGGCACGGTAGGGGGAATTTCGGGCTCTGCGACGGGGAGCTGGGGCAGGCTCACGGTTTCTAGGCTTGGGGTAGTGTCGTCCCCTTTACCTGCCTCCGTCTCTTCAGCTCCTTCCACGGCGTGGTCTCCGGCCTTCATTCCTCCTGCACCATCCTCAGAGGCGGTCAGACTCCTCGTCTCGGGTGGCGTGCTCCGCTGGCGGGTTCCAGCCTGCTGGGCCATCTCCCTACTCCACTCAGTCAGCGTTTCTCGCTGCACCTGGGCCATCCTCCGTGCGAGGCCCTCCAGCGCGGTCTGTGCACGCTCCCGGTCTCGGGGGAGCTGTGCCAAGATCTCCACCAGGTCTTGTGGGGTGGTGGCTTGCAACAGGCTCCTGACCACAGGGTCGGTGCTGCCTGACTCTCCCTCCATCTCCGGGTGCGACCTCCCCAGACTCCCCCAGGCTGCACCCAACCTCACTCTTTTGTTCTTGATCCGCCCACACTGAGGGCGGTCCTGGGGCAACTTGGTGATTGTCAGTTCCAGGGGCAGTCCCCCCACGCTGATGGACATCTCTATCATTGCAGTCTCTGCTGGTGGGGGCGGTCCTTGCTTTTGGCGCTCTTCTGGGACCAGGCCCACGATGGGAGGTCGTCTCTTACCACCCTCTGGCACGCCCATAATGGCGTCCGCTCTGCCAGGGCGGGAAATCTTCTCAGATGGCGGGAACCGTCTCCCAATGGCGGGAAACTCCGTGGACAGCGGGAAAAGACTGCAGATGGCGGGCAAACGGCGGGAAACGATCCGAGATGGCGTCCGATGGCGGGGACCCTCTGGAATTGGCGGGAGACTCCTTTTTACGGTAAATGTGAACTTCTCTTCAGGCACGCAGTACCTGTCGGTTGCGGGCACGTAATCCTGCCGACTACGCCAAAGTTGACGCGCCCCTGGGCCTGCTGTGTCGTGCGGCATCGCGCGCACGGGGGCTTACCCGGAGCCGGATCAGATGGGGGTAGTAGTCTCGTGGCGGTAACCCGGTCCGTGCCCAGGGTGTCAAACTAAGTGAGTGGCAGTCTTGGTAGATGTTGTTTCTGTGTCGACTACGCCACCCGTTGATTTGCGGTCACAAGGCCGCCGCTGCAGAACAGTCCGCTGAGGCCGGTAGTATGGGTGCAGCGATGGTGGTATAACCCCCAACGGGAGGGGTATGGCCTCAGGGCAGCTGGTGCGGATGATGGGGGTAGTGATAGTGCAGAAAGGAGAGTCAGAGACGTGAGATGCAGTTTCAGGGTTTTTACTCACAGGTGTTCCTTCAGTCACTCTGGCCTTGAGTGACCACCCGAGCCGTGCTGCATCCCCCAGGTGCTGGACTCGGCCAACCCCCAGGCAGTTCCGGAGCGTGGTCCTGAGTTTCCCTCTCTCTCTCTTTCTCCTGGCCGTCCCCACCAGGGATCCACCTTTGTCCGGTTCCCTTGGGCCTTCTATGGTAAAACCTTCTCTGGCTTTCCTGACCCTACTCTTTGTGTACCTTCCTGGTGGATGTGGTGAGGGTCGTGGCAAAGCTTGCCCACGACCTCCGGTTCCTGGTTAAGGGTTACTTTTGCCTCCGCCAGCTTGGGATCCGGTGCCCTCTTCTGCCAACCCTTCACCCTTTTTGGTTTGCTTCTGGGATCTTAGGGTTCCCTCTTTTCTGCGTCTCTGGGCCTTTCTTCTTCCTCTCTGCTTCAGGCCTGGCCCTGGAGCTGGGCCCAGCCGGAGCCACAGCTCCCTGTCAGCCCTCCTGGCTGAACTCCTCCTCAGAACTCTCCTGACAGACTCACCCTATCTCTAGATGGTGCCCACCATATATACTCCCTCTATGTGTGAGCCCAGGTGACCAGCACCCAATGGGCTCCTATCTCTATGCCCAGAGCCCCTCCCCTATCTGCCCCTACACTACTGGGATGTTCCACCCCCCCTCCCACTCCAGCCAGGGACAGACGCTGTCGTACCTGCACATCTACTTGGTGGGAGTACCGTAGTTCTGTCCCCCGGAAATGGGATGTATGTAGTGCATGCAGCCTACTGAGCTCAGTCCCACACTCCATCCTTACCCGGGAGTGGAATACCACACCTCTGGTTTGAGGTGCAATACCCCTGTAGCAGCCGAGTCCTCAGGGTGCTACACAGCCATTTACACACACACTGTACACACATGCAAGCATTTACACACAGATACACACACATGCAGGCATTTACACACACACACACACAGGCAAGCATATACACACAGGCAGGCATATACACACAGGCAGGCATATATACACAGGCAGGCATATATACACACACACACACACAGGCATATACACACACACAGGCATATACACACACACACAGGCATATACACATACACACACACAGGCATATACACACACACACAGGCATATACACATACACAGGCATATACACACACACACAGGCATATACACACACACACAGGCATAGGACGCGCCCCCTGGGCCGCGCGTGTGTGGGGATACACGGAACAGGACCCGTTGTGGATGCTGTGGGTTGTAGTCCTTGCGTGGCGGGGACCCAGTTCCGTGGCTCAGGGTGGTCAACCCAAATGGCAGTCTATTTATAGGGTTTTGTGATTAAATGTCCGACTACGCCACCCGTGGATTGCGGTCAGAGTGAACCGCTGCTGCAGGGCAGACCGCTGAGGCTGGTGTTGGGAGTGCAGCAGAGAATAGTATAACTCCCCACGGGAGGAGTATAGCCTCAGGGCAGCAAGTGTGGAAGTTGGGGGTGATGGTGCGCAGGAGCAGCAGTAACGACACAGAGTCCTGTAATGCAGTCCAGGGTATTTACTCACAGTTCTTTATCCACGTTACTACAGCTGGTCATAACGTCCTACGCCGCACTGTGCTCACCAGGTGAGGGGCTCGGCCTACTCCCAGATAACTTTGGAGCGTTTCACAGGACCCCCTTTGTGTGTCCTTTCTCTGGCCTGTCATACCCCGCCAGTGACCTCTCTTCTGTCCGGCTGCCTCGGGCCTTCTCTGGTCAACGTTGGTGCTGTTTCCCTGACCCTATGTGGTGCCTTCCTAGCGGGTGTAGAGAGGGGCTGTGCCACATAAAATGTCACTGCCTCCGGCTTCTAGCTGAGGGTAGTTCCCCGCCTCCACTAATTTCAGGGACCGGTCTCCCCCTTTGGCCTGACCCCCCTACACAGGTAGATTCGGGCGTGCGGTGGCGACTCGCCGGTCCACACCCCTGGGGTCCCTTCGTTCCTTGTTCCTGGAGCCTCCTCCAGGAGCGGATGAGCCTTCCTTCCTTCTCCTTCCTCCAGGCCCCGGCCTCTCTCTCAGGCCAGCCTGCGGAGCAGAGCCCATGCCGAGCCTCTGCTCCCACCTCCTGCTCTCTCTTCTTCTCTGTCTGAACTGAACTGAACACTAAACTAAGATGGTGCCCACCTTTTATAACTCCTTCTAAGTGCAACAATCAATAAACTGAATCACACAAAACCATCAAAATGCCCATGTGTCTGCATAAACTGCAAAAACCTATAATATAACACATGGACTGATAATATATAAAATGTAACATTTATTATTGATATATTAAAAACAATAAAAAATACATAAGTATAATAAGAAAAGGGAAGCAACACAAACAAAGGTCGCTGGGATTGACAGCTATAGTACATATAAGAATATTCGCCAGTGAATCAAATTCAATCACATGCTGCAAATGTATAAAAGATCCGCACTGCAAGTAATCATATAAGATTTACATAAAATACAAAGTGTGAGTAGATAAACTCACAGTACAGAACAATCAATGAAGCAGCAGAGTGTATGAGTATAGTAAAACAGAATATAGAGTAAGTAAAGATGACAGAACTGTACTGACCCGTAAGACCTGAATCCAACGCGCGTTTCACCTGGGCTTTAACGAGGATATAGCATATGTATTTTTTATTGTTTTTAATATATCAATAATAAATGTTACATTTTATATATTATCAGTCCATGTGTTATATTATAGGTTTTTGCTCCTTCTAAGTGCACCCAGGAACTGCCCTCTCCCTCCTATGCACTACAGGGTCCCCCCTTCCTCGGTGTTCCCTCCCCCCACTCCAGCCAGGGACAGGGACTGTCGTGCTCTACTTGGAGCATATCGGTCGCCCTGCCCCCCGGAAATGTGGTGTAATGCATGCAGGTGTCGGGGTCCTGATCCACACTCCATCCTTACCTGGAAGTGAGATATCGCACATCTGGCTGAAATGCAATACCTCTGTAGCGGCCGAACCCTCGGGGAGCTACGCATATATACACACACACACAGGCATATACAGTGCCTACAAGTGGTATTCAACCCCCTGCAGATTTAGCTGGTTGACACATGCGGAATTAACTTGGCATTGTGACATTTGTACTGTAGATCAGCCTGGAAGTGGGAAATGCACTGCAGCAAATTTTTTTTTTTTTTAAAACGTTAAAAATTAATTCAGAGTGTCATTTATTATTCAACCCCTCAAACCACAAGAATTCTGTTTGGTCCCCCTAAAGTATTAAGAAGTAGTTCAGGCACCAAGAATAATGAGCTTCACATGTGTGGATTAAAGATCTCTTTTGCCAGCCTTTTCTGACTATTTAAGACCCTCCCCAAACTTGTGAACAGCACTCAGACATGGTCAACATGGGAAAGACAAAGGAGCATTCCAATGCCATCAGAGACAAGATCGTGGAGGGTCACAAGGCTGGCAAGGGGTACAAAACCCTTTCCAAGGAGTTGGGCCTACCTGTCTCCACTGTTGGGAGCATCATCAGTAAGTGGAAGGCTTATGGAACTACTGTTATCCTTCCACGGCCTGGACAGCCTTTGAAAGTGTCCTCCCGTGCCGAGGCCAGGCTTGTCCGAAGAGTCAAGGCTAACCCAAGGACAACAAGGAAGGAGCTCCGGGAAGATCTCATGGCAGTGGGGACATTGGTTTCAGTCAATACCATAAGTAACGTACTCCACCGCAATGGTCTCTGTTCCAGACGAGCCCGTAAGGTACCTTTACTTTCAAAGCGTCATTTCAAGGCTCGTCTACAGTTTGTTCATGATCACTTGGAGGACTCTGAGACAGACTGGTTCAAGGTTCTATGGTCTGATGAGACCAAGATCGAGATCTTTGGTGCCAACCACACACGTGACGTTTGGAGACTGGATGGCACTGCATACGACCCCAAGAATACCATCCCTACAGTCAAGCATGGTGGTGGCAGCATCATGCTGTGGGGCTGTTTCTCTGCCAAGGGGCCTGGCCATCTGGTCCGCATCCATGGGAAGATGGATAGCACGGCCTACCTGGAGATTTTGGCCAAGAACCTCCGCTCCTCCATCAAGGATCTTAAGATGGGTCGTAATTTCATCTTCCAACAAGACAACGACCCAAAGCACACAGCCAAGAAAACCAAGGCCTAGTTCAAGAGGGAAAAAGTCAAGGTGTTGGAGTGGCCTAGTCAGTCTCCTGACCTTAACCCAATTGAAAACTTGTGGAAGGAGCTCAAGAATAAAGTCCACATGAGACACCCAAAGAACCTAGATAACTTGGAGAAGATCTGCATGGAGGAGTGGGCCAAGATAACTCCACAGACCTGTGCCGGCCTGATCAGGTCTTATAAAAGACGATTATTAGCTGTAATTGCAAACAAGGGTTATTCCACAAAATATTAAACATAGGGGTTGTATAATAATTGACCCACACTTTTATGTTTCAAATTTAATAAAATTCAACTGAGCAACATAACTTTTTGGTTTGTAAGATTTATGCTTCTGTTCATAAAACCTACTCTCGTTTGCAGTTTGAAGGCTCTAACTTATTTGCATCTTATCAAACCAGCTAAATCTGCAGGGGGTTGAATACTACTTGTAGGCACTGTACACACACACGCAGGCATGTACATGCACACGCAGGCATATACACGCACGTGCAGGCATATACACGCACACGTAGGCATATATGACGCGCCCCCAGAGCCGTGGGGTACTCGGTGCCGGGCCTCTAGATGCTAGGGGAAGGGATATGTCACAGGGGGCGGCGGCCCGGTCCGTGGCCCAGGGCGGTCAACAAAAAGGGGAAGGAAAATATTTATATGGGATTTGTAGTTTTTAGGAAGTGTTCGTGACGCCACCTGTGGTTTCTGGTAATAGGTACCAGAGCTGCTTCAGACCTCTGGGGCGGTTGGTAGGGCAGCTAGGTTGGAACGGCTCCCCACAGGTGGATCAGGCCCCAGGGCAGTGTAGAATAGATGATGGTGATGCGGGGGCTTGTGGTGCAGGAGAGATGGCGCAGCAGAAATAACTGACAGAGGCAGTGGAGTGCAGTCGTCCGAGTTTACTCACAGTTCTGTTCAAGTTCCTCAGGTACACTGTATGGGTGTCAGCCTCCTGCGTCGTGCGGCGTCTACCAGATGAGGGGTCCAGCACTTTCTCAAGTATATCAGGAGCGCTTGACGGAACCCCGCTTTCCTTATGTTCCTTACTAGACCGACTTCCCGCACTGGGTCTTCTCCCTCCTGCCCTGCGATTCCCCACACACAGTCCCGATCGGGTGCTCTGAAGTCCCTCTGGGCAACCTGGAGTTCCCGGACCTACTTGATGCCCTTCACGGTGACTAGGGTGAGGCTGTGGCAACTGCACCAAGGAAGTGCAGAAGCCTCCGGTTTTCCAGCCGAGACCTGGAATAACACGGCTGGTCCAGGGCACGGTTCCCTTCTTGCGGTCTGATCCCTCTGACACTTGGCAGACTCGGGCATACGGGTGCCATCCTGCACTCACCGTACCCCCTGGGATCACTTATGTTAACGGAGTTTTTCTCCTCTGCTCCCCTCCTGGGCCTCTATTACTAGGCCCCTTTCTGAAGAAGAGCTCCTGAAGAGACTCTGCTCCCCTCCTCTCCTTTCACTGAATCACACTCACTCTCTCTCCTGCCACCCTAAGATCGCTTCACTTTATATACCTCCTATCATGGTGCTCCCCTCCTCTACATCCTCCACCCTTACCCACTACTGGTTCCCCCTCTATTTGGTTCCACCCACTCCAGCCAGGGACAGGGCTCAGCAGAAACACAGTGCATCTTGCCCTTCCAGCCGGCCTGGAGTAGTATAGTGTTGAATGCGCGTGTTGGGGTTCTGGGCAGCACTCCCTCCTTACCTGAGAGAAGGAGACACCACACCTCTGGGTGAGATGCAGTACCTCTGTGGCGACTGAACCCTCAGGGGCACCACATATAGACTCACCCACAGGCATATACACACCCACACACGCAGGCATATACACACACGCAGGCATATACACGCACGCGCAGGCATATACACGCACACGCAGGTATATACACACACGCGCAGGCATATACACACACACGCAGGCATATACACACACACGCAGGCATATACACACACGCAGGCATATACACACACGCAGGCATATACACGCACCCGCAGTGATATACACACACACGCAGGCATATACACACTCACACACAGGCATATACACACACACGCAGGCATATACACGGTAAAGCAGCGCTAGTCATCATGCTGGGGGACACTCGCTTCACAAGGTCAACTAAAGCACACATGCAACGCCTTTCTGGTATTTCACAATCCAGCAGTTTATTATTTATCATAAACCGCTCATAACCGAGTCCATCTTAGTGGCTCGCTGACATATTACACATATAATGTCCAAGAGCCTTTCCAGTGACAGATATGTCCACTTGGCACCAGATACAGCCTTCAGCAAGGTAACAATATAAATGTCCACATCAAGCAGTGTTTTTAACTTTGCCGGGTTTTAGCTGCTTCAGATTTGTTCTGCCAGAGCTGTGGCTTTACGGCTTCCCAGATGGGGGTCTCCAGCCCTCATACCTTCAAAGGCTACTGGTATGTTTTCACACATAACATCCAGCCACTGCCTTCCAGCACTCTTGCCTTCCAAGCCTCTTGCCCTCCAAGGCTACTGGCATCTCTTACACACAAGGATCCAGCCTCTGCCTTTCAGGCTTCACACTCTCACGGTGTCCCACACATGGGGAACAGGCCTCACGCCTTTCACACCCTGTTTCAAAAGCACCAAGATTTATATATCCTCCAGTGCACACACAGGACCTGTGCTGATGTCACAGTCATGTGATCAGACCTTCTGTGTGCACAGAACCTGTGGTGATGTCACAGTCATGTGATCAGTAACCTGAGGGGGAGGTACAGTACAGACCAAAAGTTTGGACACACTTCTCATTTAAAGATTTTTCTGTATTTTCATGGCTATGAAAATTGTACATTCACACTGAAGGTATCAAAACTATGAATTACCACATGTGAAATTATATACTTAACAAAAAAGTGTGAAACAACTGAAAATATGTCTTATATTCTAGGGTCTTCACAGAAGCCACCTTTTGCTTTGATGACTGCTTTGCACACATATCCAGCCCCGGAGCCGGTATAAAAAAGCCCAGAGTCAGAGCAGGAGAGAAGCGGGGCTGCGCCGGTGCCGGTGCCACCACCCGGTCGGGAGCCGGTATTACTACAGGGGAGCAGGCCAGGGCAGATATGGAGCCGGCATGGGACCGTATCAGAAGCCCGGGAGCAGGGAGAGCAGAGCGAGACGACGGGTTCGGTGGCGCCGGCGTATCATAGGACGGCCCCAGAGCAGAGAGAAAGCACTGCAGAGCTCGGCCGCGGCCTATCAGAGGCCAGAAGAGAGCGGCGTCAATGTCACCTGACACCACACCACAGTCTGCCAGCCAGCGGGAAAGCAGAGCGCAGTGCGTGTCACCGCCCAGAAAGAATCCATCCTCTTAGTGTCAGGGACTCACGTGGTAAGTATGCTGCATGCACGTTACTACAGGCCCGCTGTCACCAATGAATGTGCCGTGCGCGTGACGCGCCCCCTGGGCCATGGGGTACCCGGTGCCGGGCCGGTGGACGCTGGGGGAATTGTCACAGTGGCAGTGACCCGGTCCGTGACCCAGGGCGGTCAATAAAAAGGGGTTATGTATAGGGGATTTATAGAGTTCGTGATGCCACTTGTGGAAAGTGGCTAAGGGAGCCGCCACTGAGGAGCAGTCCTCTGAAGCTGATGTTACTGCAGCAGGGATGGTGTGGCTCTCCACAGGAAGAGCTAGCTCCAGGGCAGTGTAGTTGATGTTGGTTGTGCTGGGTGTTGTAGTGCAAGGTTTGATGGCGCAGCAAGAAGCACAGAGGCAAGGAAGTGCAGTCCTCAGGGTCTTTACTCTCGGTTATTGCAGTCCAAGTTACGTCAAAGTAACTTCCCGTGCCGTGCTGCGTTTACTCAGTGAGGGGCTCAGTCCACCCCCAGTTAACTCCGGAGTAAATAACAGGACCCCCTTCTGTGTCTTCTCTCTGGCTGTCTCCCTGAACCTCATACCAAGTGTCCCATTTCAGTACCTGCGGGCCTTGGCGGGCAACGTCTGTTCCATCCCCTGGGTCCTCTATAGCTACCTTCCTGGTGAGACTGGTATGGATTGTTGGCTACAGGACATGAAATACTGCAGCCTCTGGATTCTAGTTAAGACGTACAGTCTTCCGCTAGCTGAGGGACCGGTCCCCTTTACGCAGCCTGACCCCTCCACCTCCCGGTAGATGCAGACGCACGGGTGGCATTCTGCATGGCCTGTACCCCTAGGGTCCTTTCCTCTGGTTCCTGGAGCCTTCCTGCTCCCTCTCCTCTCTTCTCTCCTTCCTCTCCAACTTGGGCCTCACTGTCTAGGCCCGCCTCTGGAGCAAAGCTCCAACAGAGACTGTTCCTGTCACTTTCCTCCTCTGACTAGTTTCTCTTTCTAAGATGGCTTCTCTACTTATATCTTCCTTCTATGTGCTCCCCTTAACTACTTCCTCCACCCACACCCACTATGTGGTTCCCCCTCTCTGGGTTCCCCCCACTCCAGCCAGGAAAGGGGCTCAGCAAGAAGCAGAGGCATCTTGCCCCTCCTGCTTGCCTGGAGTGGTGTGTGTTGGATGCAGGTGTTAGGGTCCTGAGCTGTACTCCTTCCTTACCTGAGAGTGAGATGCCACATCTATGGCTGAGATGCAACACCTCTGTGGTGACCGAACGCTCAGGGGCGCCACACGCGCGACGCTACATTTGATTCAGCCGCGCTTTTAAAGGGCCCACACTTTTAAAGGGCCCCCGCCACCAATTTTCTCACTCTCATATCTGGGCCCACCGGGAAATTTCACGATTTCCCGCCAGGCCAGACCGATCCTGACTCCATAGGAGATCATGAGCTGCTTGCCATCAAATTTGTGCTGGAGGAGTGGCGCTACCTGCTGGAAGGGGCTTTGCACCCGGTGATCATCTACACAGATCACAAAAACCTGGCCTATTTACAAAACGCCCAGAGACTAAATCCGCGTCAGGCCCAGTGGTCTCTGTTCTTTGCCAGTAAGTGTAGGGATAGTCCAGGTGGAAAGGAAAATAAAGCGGGAAATGTACTGTATTACTGAAGCTAGAAACGGAGGGTGCTGTGCCTGATACTGCGTGTGCCAATCGGATGTCCTTGAACTGTGAAGGAAAGTTTTGTTGGTTAAAATGAATTGGATGTGCACTGAGTTGTGTACGGCTGTTCCTAAATATGGATTTAATGCCCCAAAGTTGTAGTCTACCTGATTATGTTTGCACAATGTTAATATTTTACTTTGCAGATAACGTACATTAGAATTCAGTACATACACACGTGGTCAAAATTGTTTAATGAAAGAAAAACCCACAATGGTCACAGAAATAACTTGAATCTGACAAAAATAATAATAAATTAAAAATCTATGAAATTGAACAAAATGAAAGTCAGACATTGCTTTTCTGCTTCCACAGAATTTTAAAAAAATTAAACTCATGAAATAGACCTGGACAGAAATGATGGTACCCCTGAAAATAATGTGACAAAAGGGACATGCTAAATCAAATTGTGTCCACTAATTACCATCATAGGTGTCTACAATCTTGTAATCAGTTAGTGGCCTGTATATAGGGCTACAGATACTCACTGTGCTGTTTGGTGACATGGTGTGTACCACACTCAACATGGACCAGAGGAAGCAAAGGAAAGAGTTGTCTCAGGAGACAATCATGTTAAGGGTAAAGGTTATAAGACCATCTCCAAGCAGCTTGATGTTCTCGTAACTACAGTTGCAAATATTATTCAGAAATGTAAGATCCATGGGACTGTAGCCAACCTCCCTGGACTTAGCCGCAGGAGGAAAATTGATGAAAAATCAAAGAGACGGATAATACGAATGGTAACAAAAGAGCCCAGGATAACTTCTAAAGAGTGGACTTCATGGGAGACGACCATCATAAAAAAGCCAGACTGGAATTTGCCAAACTACATGTTGACAAGCCACAAATCTTCTAGGAGAATGTCCTATGGACAGATGAGACAAAAATGGAAATTTTTGGCAAGGCACATCAGCTCTATGTTCAGAGACGGAAAAATGAAGCATATCAAGAAAAGAACACTGTCCCTACTGTGAAACATGGAGGAGGCTCTGTTATGTTCTGGGGATGGTTTGCTGCATCTGACACAGGGTGTCTTGAATCTGTGCAGGGTACAATGAGATCTCAAGACTATCAAGGGATTCTGGAGAGAAATGTGCTGCCCAGTGTCTTGGTCTCAGTCGCAGGTCATGGGTCTTACAACAGGATAATGACCCAAAACACACAGCTAAAAACACCCAAGAATGGCTAAGAGAAAAACATTGGACTATTCTGAAGTGGCTTCTATGAGCCCTGACCTGATCCTATTGAGCATCTTTGGAAACAGCTGAAACAGTCTGGAAAAGGCAACCTTCAACCACGAGACAGCTGGAGCAGTTTGCTCATGAGGAGTCGGCCAAAATACCTGTCGAGAGGTGCAGAAGTCTCATTGACAGTTACAGGAATCGTTTGATTGCAGTGATTGCCTCAAAAGGTTGTTCAACAAAATATTAAGTTAAGAAGAACCATCATTTCTGTCCAGGCCGATTTTATGAGTTTAATTTTTTTTTAAATTCTGTGGAAGCAGAAAAGCCATGTCTGACTGTCATTTGTTCATTTCAAAGATTTTAATTTATTATTACTAATAACTATTTTCAATCTGTCTTAGAGTTTCCTATAGCTTGTAACATGTCATAGATATAATTACATATATCTTTTCCCCCATGCACTTGCACTTTAGTCTATTTACCTGTACGCACGTTCCATATACTTATTGTGTATTACAGTATTTGACATTATATGGATCTACTATGTATACTGTATATCCATTTGATGTATCATCACTAATTTTATTATTCCTGCACTTTCTTTACTTTTCTATCATTAATAAATAGGTTTTCCTATAATTCAGTCTCACTCCTGTGCACTTATTTTTTATTATTATTTATTTTTTATTTATTATTTTTTCACTTTTAATATGGGACTTCTAGCACTTATATATCAATATGGTGATATAATATTTTTATTTGTGTATTCTTCTGAGTGTACATCCTCCTTTTTCCCCTCATTGATGGCATATGTCCACTTTATCACTGGGGTTCTGTTTATATAATATCACTTCTATCTTTTATCCCCATTTGGTTATTAATTATCTAATGATTTGCACTGTTTTCATTCTCATACACCTTTCTATGATTATATTGACTCGCCCAGGGGGGATATAGGGGAGACTCGGTACCCGGGCCTTAACCTTCTGTGGGATGTCACAGCAGTCGACTCCCGGGCCCGTACCCTGGGGTCACTCTTTAAAAGGGGTTTTGTTAACAGTTTTGTCTCGTGATGCCACCTGTCAGGGGGAATGACGGACACGCACACAGGGGGTTCGCTTCAGTACCTTTACTGGTGTTGACGGCAGGTACAGTCCAGGGTACTTGATAGGAAGGGTGCACTTCTGGACTCTCCCCAGTGAGCAGGTATAAGGCCTCCTGATCCGTTTTTTCCTTCCTTTAAAGCTTCTGGCCAACCTGGAACTAGGCCTAGCTTTTATGCTGTTTCACTCTCTCACCTGTCTGCTTATAGTAGAACTTTTCTTTGGCTACCACTATCCCTGGACGCTGGGGCCTTCGTGGTTCCTAGTTCTGTAAAATAATGGTAGCTTCAGGTGAACCAGGGGTCTGGAATCCCCCTGGTATGCCTGTTGTCGCTACTGAGTATAGAGGACCCTATAGGCGCGGACCCGGTGTCTGGCTTGTGTTCTGGGGTGAGCTTCAGATGCTCCTCTGCCCCCTTAACTCCTCTCTTCTTGCCTCGGCCACACTCGGGGCCCTCAACACAGCAGCAGACGTGCTGCTTCTTCACTGCTCTAAAGTGTCAGCACACTCTCTCTACCTAACTTCACCCTCCAGTATATATATCCCTAACAGGGCTCCCTCTGGTGGTATGAGGTGGAAGGGTGGAGGTGTCTGTGTGTAGTAAGGGCCTCTTGTGGAGAAGTCCATCCTTGCATCCTTTTGGAACACGTCTTCGGCCACGTCAAACGGGTTTTTGTTCAGTGGTCTTTGACATAAAACCAATAGGGGGCACTTTAATAAGTGCAACTATTTACAAGGGACAGTTCTTTGGTTATTCACCGTCCATAACCTACAGTCTTTATACCCTCACGGGTAACTAAATGCACACATATATTTTTCAGTTCACACACAAAAACAAATTTTACATTTTCCTTCTGTACCCTTACGGGTAACTATTTACACTGTAGGCATTTTGTACCTTATTCCCTATACCTGGTAGGGATTTGGCCTTGTGTGCTGTGTGTGGATCTACGTAGCACTGGGGTGATACTGGTGTCTGTGCATGCACTATCCGCTAACCTATCAGGTGTACGTGCGGGTAAGTTATAGAACTGCCTCAATCTCTCTATGGGACTGGCAAGTGCACTGTTTACTGAACCCTCAGGTTCTGCTTCAACTGGTGATCCTCCTCTTACTGGGGACTCTTCCTGTTCCTGAGCAGGTTCTTCTAGGGTGCTCACAGGCTCTTCTTGTGGTGGAGGTTCTTCTGGTGGCTGACAGAAGTGTATCACTGGTATGATTACTGCTCCATCGAGTTGAGGCCAGTCTGCAGGGAAGTCTCCTAGAACTGTATGAACTACATCTTCCTTGGGTTTTTCCGGTATTATAAGAGGTACTTCTTCCTCCTGTGTCTTCAGTAGACCTGGGCACAATTTAAAGTGGTCTCTTGAGACTGTTGTGGTTGTCCTACCTCCATCCTTGCTGATCAGGCAGGTTTTGGTGTTGTCAAATCTGGAATTTAACACGGTGTAGGGCTCTCTTTCCCACTGGTCATCGAGCTTGTGACCCCTTCTTTTCCGCTTTAGCACTATTTCTCCTGGTGCCAAGGGTTCTGCTGGTGCATGCTTGTTATACTGGCCTTCTTGTCTTTCCCTGACTTTGTTTAGGCTGTCTGCAACACAGGCCTGTACTCTCCTGTACTGCTCTTGCCGATTTGTGTCCCAGTCTTCAGTGGACATATCCGCAGCAGGTTCTACCACACCGAGATCCAGGTCCATGGGCAATTTTCCAGGTCTTGCTCTCATGAGGTACGCTGGGGTACAATTAGTATAACTCACAGGTATGTGGTTATACAGGTCCACTAGGTCAGGTAGCTTTTCTGGCCACTGGTTCCTCTCCTCCAAAGGTAGGGCTTTTAACAGGTCAATGACGATGTTATTCATTTTCTCACACATACCATTGGTTTGAGGATGATACGGTGTAGTCCAGATCTTCTTGCATCCGTACAGAGACAGAATTCTTTAAACAGCTTCAAAGGCAGGGCCTTGATCTGCTAGCACCTTGTCTGGGTATCCATGGGGCCTGCAGAAGAAGGCTTGGAACGTTCTTGCTGCAGTTTCTGCTGTCAGATCCTTGACAGGGGCCACAACCAGGAACCGGGAATAGTGATCCACCATGGTCAGTGCATAGGAATAGCCTGATCTGCTGGGTGACAGTTTGACGTGATCCAGAGCGACAATCTCCAGGGGTTGGGTTCTTTTGATGGACTGCAAGGGTGCTTTCTGACTTCCGTAGTCCTTCCTTCTGAGGCTACAGGGCCCACAATTCCAGCACCACCTTTCTATGGAACTCCGCATTCCAACCCAATAGAACCGGTCCTTCAGCAGGGTTTCCAGCTTCTTCCAGCCAAAGTGACCTGCTTGGTCATGGTAGGCTTCTAGCACCATCTGGATATCTGTCCTGGGTACTACAATCTGCCACACCATTTCATGGGTTCTGGGGTTGACGTACCTTCTGCACAGCTTTTCTCTGTAGATGAACAGCCGGCTTCTCTCATTCCACAGGTGTTTGGCTTGTGAAGGAGCATCCTTCTCCAGGTGAGAACCTTCTTGGGTTATCAGTCCTTTGATGAAGATGACAACCGTGTCACTGTCCTGGGTCTCCTTCCAGCTGTGATGAGGTAGAGGGTTTGGCGTCCTACCATGACATCTTCTGGAGGCGTGTTGCTCGTGGACCATTCCATTTCTGTGGAAAGCAGGTAATTCAATTTCTTCTAGGTCATCCACTTCATCCTCAGTGTCCGACTGGTGGGGCATTCTTGACAGGGCATCAGCATTAGTGTTCTTGTGACCTGCCCGGTACTTGATTGTGAACTGGTAATGCGACAATTTGGCCACCCAACGCTGTTCCATGGCTCCCAACCTGGCTGTCTCCAGGTGTGTCAAGGGGTTATTATCGGTAAAGGCTGTAAATTTAGTTGAGGCTAGGTAATGTTTGAATCTTTTAGTGATAGCCCAGACCAAAGCCAGGAACTCCAGCTTAAAGGAACTGTAATTCTCTGGGTTCCTCTCAGTAGGGCGAAGCTTCCTACTGGCATAGGCAATTACCTTTTCTCTGCTGTTTTGCTTCTGGGACAACACAGCTCCCAGTCCCTTGTTGCTGGCATCTGTGTATAACAGAAAGGGTTGACTGTAGTCGGGGTAAGCTTGGATCTCCTCCCCGGTTAGAGTCTCCTTCATCAATGCAAAGGACTCAGTCTGTTCTTTGCCCCACTGGAATGGGGGACTTTTACCTCTTTTGGACTGTTCTACTAGGAGATCTTGTAAAGGTGCTGCCTTTTTGGTGTAGTCCTTAATGAACCTCCTGTAGTACCCGACCGGTCCCAGAAATTGACATACTTCTTTGATGTTCCTTGGTTCAGGCCACTTCTGGATGGCAGTGACCTTCTCTGGGTCTGGTGCTTCCCCCTCTGAGCAGACTACGAGTCCCAGGTACTGAACCTTCCGTTTGAGCAGGTGGCACTTGGAAGGTTTTAGTTTCATCCCATACCGGGACAATGCCTCAAATACCTCCGCCAGGTGCTTTAGATGGTCTTCATACGTCCTCGAGTACACGATAACGTCATCCAGGTATAGCAGCACTGTCTCGAAGTTCCGGTGTCCCAAGCAACACTCCATCAACCTTCCGAGTGCGTTGCAGAGTCCAAACGGCATGCTCTTGAATTTGCATAATCCCATCGGGGTGGTGAAGGCTGTCTTCTCCCGGTCTTCCTCAGCGACAGAAACTTGCGAGTACCCGCTAGTGAGATCCAATGTAGAGAAATAATTGGCAGATTTCAGTGCAGCCAGGGATTCCTCTATACGGGGAAAAGGGTATGCATCTTTATGTGTTATTTGATTAATTTGTCTATAATTTACACACATCCTCATGCTACCGTCCTTCTTTCTGACCAGGACTAGGGGAGCTGCCCAGGGGCTACAGATATCCCTTACTACCCCTGCCTTTTTCATGTCATGCAACATTTCTTTTGCTTTTTGGTAGTGTGCTGGTGGTATGGGTCTGTAACGCTCCTTAATGGGTGGATGGTTACCTATGGGTATGTGGTGTTGTACCCCTTTGACCCTTCCAAAATCAAGTGGGTGTTTACTAAACACCTGTTCGTATTCCTGAACCACTCTGTAAACACCGTGTTTTTGATGGACAGGAGTGGCGTCAGTTCCAACATGGAGCTGTTGACACCATTCCTCCAGCTGAGTTTCGGAGTCATTGTCTTCCACCGTATCTGGTGGGGTAAAGGATTCCATGGTGTGTATGGCATTATTATTCACAGTATACAGTCTGGCAACAGTGGCGTATCTTGGAAATTTGACTTCCTCCTCCCCACAATTTAGGAGGCGTACAGGTACCCTCCCATTGCACACATCAACTACCCCTCTAGCAGTTAGGAGTCTAGGTCTGTCTGTGCTCTGAGTTTACAGGCTCTACTACCGCCTGGCAGTTTTGTCCCTTGAGACCTATTGCTGCCTTACACCAAATCAGCATTTCACTCATTGGGGGAATCACAATGGGTATCAGGTCTGGTAATGTACAGGTGACATTACCAATCTCACCACCTGTTAGCTTTACCTTTTGCTGGTACAGGAGGGCTCGAATCTCTCTCTGGAGCACCTTCCTCTGCCCCGGTTTGGCAGTGTCAGCAATCTGAGTAAAAACAACACTTCTCCCAAACAGTTACCAACAACATTTGTGCCAAGTATCATATATGGGTTTGTATCACCAGGGTTAGACTCTATTACAATCAGTCCTTGGTCCTTTAGTTCCACCCTTCCCACCTTCACTGTCACATCCTTAACCCCGACTAGGTTCAGAGGAAGGCCATTGGAGGCATACACAGAGAGGTTTGGGGCTGGCGGGCGGAGTTCATCTATGGACCAGTACCTTTTGTAAAGAACGTCAGGTATGATGGTTACCTGTGACCCGTTGTCTAGTAGTGCAGGTGTTGCGATGCCGTCCAGCACAATGGACAGGAAAGGCCTTCCTCCTACAAACCGGTAGTACCAGCTCAATGGGCCTGGTTGATCTACTCCTCGGTGTCGGCCCTTGGCCCCAGGGTTTGCCCATTTAAAGGACAGATCCGTGTGATGTGGCCTGCCTTGTGGCAACGGTAGAAGATGAGTTCTCCTGGAGGGCGACGTCGGTCGGTTGGCCTCCCACGGGGTGGCATTGTCCTCCTTCTTCTCCTCATCCAGGGGACATCCTCAGGGCTGTCGGCGAGTAGGATCCTTCCTTCTGGCTCGGGCTCCGTCTGTAGCTGCAGGGCGCTTAGGACAGTGGCCAGGGTTTTACTTAGCTGACACACTTCAGAGCGCAGGATGTCCAGCTCGCTAGAGGAAGCTGCTTGCACTTTTGCCTCAGCCGCTAATGAAGGGGCAGTGAGTGCTGTGGGCATTGGGGTGGCCCCTCCCTGGTAACGCTGTATAGCAGTATCTGATGTTTCCAGGGGCTGAAGGCCTTTAATAGCCATGTCCTTCAGGGCGTCAAAGGTGGCATTTGGATGATCTAAGGCCCACCACCGTACAGTTCTGCTCTCCTCCTGGGACCTTAACCCCCGGATGAATTATTCTATCAGCATTTTGACTTCATCAAGTATGCTGACTGGGCTAATCTGTTTCAGGGCCCGCAGGGCCTCTTGTAAACACCAGGCATAGTCCCGGTTGCTGTCCTCAGGTTTCTGGGTACAGTGGTAGAACCTCATCCGAAGATCTGTCTCAGTGCGGTTTTCAAAGACAGTTTGCAGCCTCTTAAATATAATAGATACTGATTCCTGGTCTGCGGACGGCCAGGTTTCAACTTCCCGCTCTGAGGCACCAGCCAATTGTCCCAGCACAACAGCGGTTCTCTGTTTACCAGTCATTGAGTACATGTCCAATACACTACATATTTTCCTTTTGAACCCAGACAGGGTGTCTGGTTTGCCGTCATACTGGGGAAGGCATTTCGCTCCGGGGACTTATGGCAGGGCCATGGGTATCACTGGAGTCACGACCCCTGCTGGTGGGGCGGCCGCTCCGGCCTGAGCAGCGCCGGGCACCAGTTGAGCATCGAGAGCGTTAACTGGTGCTCCGGCGTCTTGCTGGTCGTCGGCCATGGTTGCGCTCCCCTAGTAAACCGTAGCCTACCTTCTTTACTTTTATCAGGTAGGCCGCAGCTCCGCAGATCATAGTCTCCTTCCAGGACCTGACGCTTTCTGTTGCTGCGTCAGAGCGCGAGGCGGGGCTTGAGCTTCGCGCGCGACCAATGGTCACGCGTTTCTGGTTCCCGCAGTTACAACCCTCTTCTTCCCGCGTGGCGACGCAGTAATGGTGGCGATGTTCACCACAGTTAAAACACAGTTCAAATACGGCACACAGTACCCGGTGGCAACGGACATGAAATCCTGTCCGTGACGCCAGAAAGAGTGTGACTCGCCCAGGGGGCATGTAGGGGAGACTCGGTACCCGGGCCTTGACTGGGATAGCAGTATCTGATGTTTCCAGGGGCTGAAGGCCTTTAATAGCCATGTCTTTCAGGGCGTCAAAGGTGGCATTTGGATGATCTAAGGCCCTCCCCCGTACAGTTCTGCTCTCCTCCTGGGACCTTAACCCCCGGATGAATTGTTCTATCAGCACTTTGTCTTCATCATGTATGCTGACTGGGCTAATCTGTTTCAGGGCCTGCAGGGCCTCTTGTAAACGCCATGCATAGTCCCGGATGCTGTCCTCAGATTTCTGGGTACAGTGGTAGAATCTCATCCGAAGATCTGTCTCAGTGCGGTTTTCAAAGACAGTTTGCAGCCTCTTAAATATAATAGATACTGATTACTGGTCTGCGGACGGCCAGGTTTCAACTTCCCGCTCTGCGGCACCAGTCAATTGTCCCAGCACAACAGCGGCTCTCTGTTTACCAGTCATTGAGTACATGTCCAATACACCACATATTTTCCTTTTGAACCCAGACAGGGTGTCTGGTTTGCCGTCATGCTGGAGAAGCCATTTCGCTCCGGGGACGTACGGCAGGGCCATGGGTATCACTGGAGTCACGACCCCTGCTGGTGGGGTGGCCGCTCCGGCCTGAGCAGCGCCGGGCGCGAGTTGAGCATCGATAGCGTTAACTGGTGCTCCGGCGTCTTGCTGGTCGTCGGCCATGGTTGTGCCCCCCTAGTAAACCGTAGCCTACTTTCTTTACTTTTATCAGGTAGGCCGCAGCTCCGCAGATCATGGTCTCCTTCCAGGACCTGACGCTTCCTGTTGCTGCATCAGAGCGCGAGGTGGGGCTTGAGCTTCGCGCGCTACCAACAGTCACGCCTCTCTGGTTCCCGTGGTTACGCCATTCTTCTTCCCGCGCGGCGACGCGGTAATGGCTGCGATGTTCACCACAGTTAAAACACAGTTCAAATACGGCATACAGTACCCGGTGGCAACGGGCACGAAATCCTGTTCGTGACACCAGGAAGAATGTGACTCGCCCAGGGGACATGTAGGGGAGACTCGGTACCTGGGCCTTGACCTTCTGTGGGATGTCACGGCAGTCGGCTCCCGGGCCCGTACCCTGGGGTCACTCTTTAAAAGGGGTTTTTTTAACAGTTTTGTTTCTTGACGCCACCTGTGGTTCCCGGTAATGGGTACCGGCACTGCTGCAAACCTCCGGGGGTGATGGGATGGCAGCTGGGATGTTTCTGCTCCCCACAGGCGGAGCGGGCCCCCGGGGCAGGCTTGATGGAAGGGATGCAGATGAGAGGTGGCCCGGTCGGGTCAGGGGGAATGACGGATACGCACACAGGGGGTTCGCTTCAGTACCTTTACTGGTGTTGACGGCAGGTACAGTCCAGGGTACTTGATAGGAAGGGTGCACTTCTGGATTCTCCCCATTGAGTGGGTATAAGGCCTCCTGATCCGTTTCTTCCTTCCTCTAAAGCTTCTGGCCAGCCTGGAACTAGGCCTAGCTTTTATGCTGTTTCACTCTCTCACCTGTCTGCTTGTAGTAGAACTTTTCTTTGGCTACCACTATCCCTGGACGCTGGGGCCTTCGTGGTTCCTAGTTCTGTAAAATGATGGTAGCTTCAGGTGAACCAGGGGTCTGGAATCCTCCTGGTATGCCGGTTGTCCCTACTGGGTATAGAGGACCCTGTAAGTTCGGACCCGGTGTCCGGCTTGTGTCCTGGGGTGAGCTTCAGATGCTCCCCTGCCCCCTTAACTCTTCTCTCATCTCTCTTTGCCTTGGCCACACTCGGGGCCCTCAACACAGCAGCAGACGTGCTGCTTCTTCACTGCTCTAAAGTGTCAGCACACTCTCTCTACCTAACTCCACCCTCCAGTATATATATCCCTAACAGGGCACCCTCTGGTGGTATGAGGTGGAAGGGTGGAGGTGTCTGTGTGTAGTAAGGGCCTCTTGTGGAGAAGTCCGTCCATGCATCCTTTTGGGTCCTGTGGTACCTGTAGTAGCAGGGTGCCACAATATCAAGGGACGACCATCATGACACTTCCTTGCTTCCTTTATGACTGAAGTATTGATTAATGGCTCTATGCTGGGGAGATCTTATGATGTGCTTATCCTTACTTGGATTTGGTGCATCTCTTTCCATACTGCGGTTAGCTTTCCCGTGGTGTGCGCTTTCGGTTGCGGGCCGAATTAGGTTGCCGTGGTGACGCGTCCTCCAACGTCACTTCTCCCCTCCTCACGGGCTGACGCGTCGGCCGGTGGGCGGGGCCTGGTGACGTGGCACGCTGCTGCCGCTGCTTTCGTTCTGTTGCGGTTTCCAGAAGCGCCGATGCAGCCACACGTGAGTACACTGAGCACGGCTCAATATAAGGGAGCTTCCCTACCCCCTATGTATCCTTCCCCCCAAAGAAGCGGAACGTGAAACGCGCGTTGGGGTTGTCCTTTTTCTCACAGTCACCAGGTTGCATTGCCTGTTCCCTCCACTCCTTATATACCTGCCGTGTTATGATGTATTATGTCTGCTTTATGTTGAATGGATCTCTCTTGACACAAGTCTATATTGCATTTTAACCAGCACTCAGCTATATGTCTTCTCGCCATAACTTCTGGTCTTCCTAGGGTTTTTGTGGTAGTGTTTAGAGATGTGCGTTGTTCTACTCGAACTGTTCGCCAATCTCAAATTCGAGCTGTTTTGGGCGGTGTTCGAGCCGGTCGGCGAACACGAACAATTTGAGAAAAATTCGGCTGTTCGAGGTTATGTTCGATAACTGTTCGTGCACCAAAATCATAACTGGATTTTTTCTCAGTAATGATGAAAATTAATGTTAATACGCAGTTTGAGTGTACAGCGGGGTGGGGGGAGGGGCAGGGGATGGATCTCTGCAGGAACAATGAAGATCTCCATTTTTTTTTCTCTTTCCCGCATTTGCAGTGGGGAGGTGCAATCTGTCAGCCTATCAGCAGCGCACACACGGAGCGAAGTGCTTTTTTTCACACAAGCAAGGGCATGTGTGATTGGCAGTATATGTCACATGTCCTTGCCCTATAAGACCAAGCCATTTTCCCCGTCGCCACCATTTTCTCACTGCTGCAGCTGCGTGTTAGACGGCACCGCTGTTGCTGTGTGCGCTATACCTTGTTAATTTCAAGCCAATTTTCGCACAAATATACAGATAGCTTGGGAGTAGGGAATAGTTGTGATTGCAGTCCTTTTAAGGACTAGGTTACAGCATTTCCTACGACTTTTATCAGGCAGGTCTGTGCTCTTAAATAGATAGATTGTGGGAGTAAAGACTAATTGTAATTGGAGTCCTTTTCAGGACTAGGTTACATCAGTTCCTATCAGTTTTTGCCAGGCAGGTCTGTGCCAGTGCTGTGCAAGTTTTTTTCACAGCATTTGGCTGAATCTAGCAAAGCTAATCCTTTTTGGCCTATTGCAGAGTGTGTTAGTCAGTGGAGTAGCCTATCTGTGTTGCAAGATATACCACCTGTGTATAGAATACCAATTTTTTTTACTGCACCTAGTGAAGTAAAATCTTTTGGGCATAGCATCATTCTATTAGTCCATCTATACTGACCTCCATCAGGTTGCAAACTGAATATAATTTTTTTCTGCATCTAGCTCTGAAAAAATATTTGGGCTTCTAGCAGTGTGTGGGACTTGGTCTATTAGTCCATCTATACTGACCTCCATCAGGTTGCAAATTAAAAATAATTTTTTTCTTCATTTAGCTCTGAAAAAATATTTGGGCTTCTAGCAGTGTGTGGGACTTGTTCTATTAGTCCTTCTATACTGACCTCCAGCAGGTTGCAAATTGAATATAATTTTTTTTCTGCATCTAGCTCTGAAAAAATATTTGGGCTTCTAGCGGTGTGTGGGACTTGGTCTATTAGTCCATCTATACTGACCTCCATCAGGTTGCAAATTAAAAATAATTTTTTTCTGCATCTAGCTCTGAAAAAATATTTGGGCTTCTAGCAGTGTGTGGGACTTGGTCTATTAGTCCATCTATACTGACCTCCATCAGGTTGCAAATTAAAAATAATTTTTTTCTTCATTTATCTCTGAAAAAATATTTGGGCTTCTAGCAGCGTGTGGGACTTGTTCTATTAGTCCATCTATACTGACCTCCATCAGGTTGCAAATTAAAAATAATTTTTTTCTGCATCTAGCTCTGAAAAAATATTTGGGCTTCTAGCAGTGTGTGGGACTTGGTCTATTAGTCCATCTATACTGACCTCCATCAGGTTGCAAATTAAAAATAATTTTTTTCTGCATCTAGCTCTGAAAAAATATTTGGGCTTCTAGCAGTGTGTGGGACTTGGTCTATTAGTCCATCTATACTCACCTCCATCAGGTTGCAAATTGAATAAAAAAAATTTCTGCATCTAGCTCTGAAAAAATATTTGGGCTTCTAGCGGTGTGTGGGACTTGGTCTATTAGTCCATCTATACTGACCTCCATCAGGTTGCAAATTAAAAATAATTTTTTTCTGCATCTAGCTCTGAAAAAATATTTGGGCTTCTAGCAGTGTGTGGGACTTGGTCTATTAGTCCATCTATACTGACCTCCATCAGGTTGCAAATTAAAAATAATTTTTTTCTTCATTTAGCTCTGAAAAAATATTTGGGCTTCTAGCAGTGTGTGGGACTTATTCTATTAGTCCTTCTATACTGACGTCCAGCAGGTTGCAAATTGAATATAATTTTTTTCTGCATCTAGCTCTGAAAAAATATTTGGGCTTCTAGCGGTGTGTGGGACTTGGTCTATTAGTCCATCTATACTGACCTCCATCAGGTTACAAATTAAAAATATTTTTTTTCTGCATCTAGCTCTGAAAAAATATTTGGGCTTCTAGCAGTGTGTGGGACTTGGTCTATTAGTCCATCTATACTGACCTCCATCAGGTTGCAAATTAAAAATAATTTTTTTCTTCATTTAGCTCTGAAAAAATATTTGGGCTTCTAGCAGTGTGTGGGACTTGTTCTATTAGTCCTTCTATACTGACGTCCAGCAGGTTGCAAATTGAATATAATTTTTTTCTGCATCTAGCTCTGAAAAAATATTTGGGCTTCTAGCAGTGTGTGGGACTTGGTCTATTAGTCCATCTATACTGACCTCCATCAGGTTGCAAATTCAATAAAAAAATTTTCTGCATCTAGCTCTGAAAAAATATTTGGGCTTCTAGCGGTGTGTGGGACTTGGTCTATTAGTCCATCTATACTGACCTCCATCAGGTTGCAAATTAAAAATAATTTTTTTTAGGTGTGCATAAAAGTGCGGTTGACCACAGTTTTGTGCACTACTGAAAAAAAGGACACCACTAAACAGAGGCCAGACGGAGTCCAGAGTAACTCTGCAGCCTCATTACAGTGAATGGATCCCGCAGGGGTTTCATCTGAATTACATCACTTGGAAATTTAGATGGAAACCCCGATGTAAGTGCTCAGCCTAGAGCGGCGGATAAATGTTATGTAAAATGTTCCCAATAAAAGCTTCAACTCAGTCCTCAAAAAAAGCTAGTCCCCCACTCAGGTCCGTCATCTGTTAAAAATATAAGGGACTTCCAAGTTACTGGTAGCAGAAAGGCTCTGGAAAAGCGAAATGGCCCTTGCCCCCCAAAAGAAATTCAGAAAATTTTGTGCTCCCAAATCCAAATGCCTAATCTACAATAATTTGTTCTCCAATTGTCAAATAGCGCTCCGTCCCTCCCAGATCTCGCCGTATGGCTGAGCGGTACAATACAGCCACATATGGGGTATTGCCACTTTTAGAAGAAATTGTGTGACACATTTCGGAACCATTTTTACCCATTGCCCTGTGTGAAAATGTAAAATCTGAGGGTAAAACATTTTTTTGTGGTAAAAAAACAATTATGTTTTCTTCACTGCCCAATGGTATAAATTTAAAAATTAAAAAATGCTCACTACTTCCCTAGATGAATTCCTTTAGAGGTGTAGTTTACAAAATGGTGTCACTTGTGGGGGGTTTCCACTGTTTAGGCTCATCAGGGGCTCTCCAAACGCAACATGGCGTCTGCTAATTATTCAAACAAATTTTACTTTAAAAAAGTCTAATGGCGCTCCTTCCCTTCCAAACTCTGCAGTGCGCCCAAACAGTGGTTTTCCTCCACATATGGGGTATCAGCGCGCTAATGAGAAATTGCACTACAAATTGTGTATTCCATTTTTTCCTGTTACCCCTGTGAAAATAAAAAAATTAGGTCTAAACTAACATTTTTGTGAAAAAAAGTTAAATGTTCATTGTTTTCTTCCACATTCCAAAAATTCCCATGAAACACCTGAAGGGTTAATAAACTTCTTGAATGTGGTTTTGAGCACCTTGAGGGGTGCAGTTTTTAGAATGGTGTCACTTTTGGGTATTTTCTGTCATAAAGACCCCTCAAAGTCACTTCAAATAAGATGTGGTCCCTAAAAAAATATTTTTGTAAATTTTGTTGGAAAAATGAGAAATCGCTGGTCAACTTTTAACCCTTATAGCTTCCTAACAGAAAAAAATTTTGGTTCTAAAATTGTGCTGATGTGAAGTAGACATGTGGGAAATGTTATTTATTAACTCTTTTGTGTGACATATCTCTCTGATTTAAGGGCATGAAAATTCAAAGTTTGAAAATTGCGAAATTTTCACAATTTTCACCAAATTTCTGATTTTTTTCACAAATAAATGCAAGTGATATCGAAGAAATTTTACCACTATCATGAAGTACAATATGTCACGAAAAAACTTTCTCAGAATCAGGGGGATCCGTTGAAGCGTTCCAGAGTAATTACCTCATAAAGTGACAGTGGTCAGAATTGAAAAAATTGGCCCGGTCACGAATGCAAAAACAGGCTCTGGGGCGAAGTGGTTAAATAAATATTGATTTTATTGGCATCTATGCTTCATTTATCTTGATTGGATTGCTTTAAGACTGAAGTATTGCATTGAATAGACCCCTTTACGCCTTTGGATTAAAATGTGATATGTTGCAGTTGTGCAAAGTACTTATGCAAAAGACATGTAAATTATACTTGTGACGAATGCAAACAGTAAATTTAGCACCGTGAATCTTATTTACCATTTTATATAGAAAAAACTGAACTTTTTTTTTTTTTTTTAAATATATTTACATACAGTTTGATGTGATTAGTGATAGTTTACAGTTATATAAAGATTATTTTTTTATGTGCAAATGTGCAATATGCATGAATATTGCAATAAGGCCATGTAACACACTAACCCATAATAGTTAAAGATACACTAGACTGTCAGCCAATAGTGTCTGGGTCGAATCAGTATGGGCCTCCGTCAACCCGCTCTATTTTCCAATGGCAGTCACCACCCCAGACCCTAACAGGTACCCACACTACACTTTCCTGCAAGGATGAAAGTCTCACACTGTGGGCCACAGTCAATTTCTTCTACCACAGACCTTCTGTCCTTGCCTCCAATTTCCAGAGAGACAACTCATGCTCCCTTCTGCTCACATAACCAAATTTCTGTCCTTCCAATTGGGTCTACGCTCACACGACCGAATTTCAATTTCTGCAATAGGGTCTGCGCTATCTGCTATCTTTAGCCTCGACAATCAGGATCTCCTAGCCTCTGTAAGGACTCTGCACCCCTTGCTTAATCCACTTCTAATACTGATCTTGTGTTTCTGGACACACTCATCACCTACGTCAGGCCTATCTCCCACAGGTGACTTGTTACAAGTCTGGGCGAAGACTGACTTCCTGGCTTTTGTATTTTTCTGCTGCAGATCACATGTCCCCTGTGCACCTAGCTCAGCTTTCCTCTCATTCAGCCTGCCTTCTGTGCCTTGGTTGCAATACCCTTTTAGGTTCCTACACCTATAGTCTCTGATCACTACATGGCAGCATCTGCCCACAAATACCTTACAGCTCATTTCTATTATATGAGTCACTCACTCTCCTTACATTCCTCCAGTCTTTAAACTTACCATTACTTGGATGAGAAAGGTTACTTATGCTCTAGACGCTCCTTGACGGTGGTCTCAGAGTCGCCAATATCCAAACACACTCCTGTGTCTGCTGTATTACATACTGCCATATGAAATCATCTTCCGCATACCTCCTGTGTGAAACACGAGCGTTGGTACATTCAGATCTGTGAAGTCCCTCCTGACCTGTCTCTTCTGGGACACTTAGGTCTTGAGACACTCTTCCTGTGATTTTGACCTCTAGCTTACCCTCTAAGCTAGCCCCGGTCATTCTCTCTTCATCAGACACATGTGGCGGTAGCATGTAAGGGTGCCGTACTCTCTCTGGTGCAACGTCTTCTTCTTTCGTGGTGTACTCTCCTTGTCACTCGATGAGGAACAGCCTCCCATGTGTAGTCCAATTTTCCCCAAGGGTGCTTCACTTGAACCAAAACTCAATTCCCCAGCTGTAATGGTGCCTCCTGCACAGGAGTTACTACAGGATGCCTTTTCCCCTGGGGCTTCTGTACAATCTTAAGTCTCAGTGTCTCTAACCGATGTTGGTGTTTCCACACCAAAGTTGTGGTGTTTATCTTCGTACAATCTTCCACTGGATCAAGCTCTAGCTCAGTAACCTTATGGCTGTTATGTCCAAACAGCAACGTGTAAGGCGTGTACCCTGTCGTGGCATGAACCTGGTTACTGTACAACTAGACCACTTCTGGTACAAATTCAGGTCATTTCATCTTCCTGTGTCACGGTGTAGGGGAATGCTGGTGAGGAGATAGCAGATACGGGCTGGGTGAGCAGGGAAAACTAATCTGTCCCTAGACTGGGAAACCTGAATAGCCCTGACCCCGAAGGTATCTCTGATGGTGAGAAGGTTCGGGTCTCCACCCAAAGCCCTAACTCCTTCACAAGCCCTGCACTAATTCCCCTAATCTCCCTCCTCAGAACAAAGGTACGTACAGCAATCTCAAAGGAAAGGACTTCAGTGGCACAAACAAACAGGACTGCACAGCACGGCTTCCACGTATAGATTGAAACTCTATCAGATGCACCACCTGGTGGAAGGAGAGGCTACTTAAAGGCTAAGGGGAGTAGACTCACACAGAAACTCACATCCACCAGGACATGGCAATAGAATTGGCATTAACCCATGCAGTACAAGAGGGAATTTCACAGTTTAAGTTACAGCGGCATCTAGAATAGACCGCAGATACACAGCGCTAGACAGCGTGTGACATCCTGTCATCTTCCTGTTGTCCTCCACAATTCTCAGAATGTAGATAAAGTTATGTTGAAACGTTCACAGTCCCCATTTCCCTATGGGTGCTAGGGTGTAGTTCTGGAATTCTCAATGTTGTACAGTTGGTGCAATTCATCCATGACTTTTCCATGAAAACAGGCTCCTAGCTCAGAGTGAATTCTTTTTGGACACCCGTATACCCACATGAAGTCATGACAGATGGCGCAGGCCGCTGACTCGGCTGTTTGATTCCCAGTGGGAGTCATGACTGCAAACTTTTTAAAATGATCCATCATCACCAGACAGTACAAACAACCATTATCGGAGCGGTTGATCATAAGATAGTCCACCATCAGCACTTCCAATGGGAAAGAAATCCTCTTCACCTATATAGATGTTCTGTGTTTAGGGGGTTTAGTCATCTCACCCTGATGGGATTTCCGGTAATCTTCTTTCACCACTCGATTTACTTGTGGCCAATACAGAAACCGTTGTAGCCATTGGAAAGTTTTCTCTGTTCTGAAGTGGGTATCACTCTCATGGGCTTCCTTCTTCACTCTGGGCTTCATTCCTTGTGAAATCATTAGCAGATTACAATGAGGCAATCTGGGCTACCGGCCAGCGCCAAAGGCTCCGGGGACCTTTGGCCATATTGTTCTCATTATAATGCTTTTTTTCACCACTGTCGACGGGGCACATCTCCGGACAGGTAGCTTTCCTAAAGCTCAGCTGCCAGCAATTCACGATGGTTTACTGGCATCTACAAGGCTATGTGTGTATGTACTCTTAGGAATAGCAGAATCTTTGGTCCTCTTCTCCACTTTTGGCTGAGGTTCAGAGGATTAATTGGAGACATAGAACCGCTGTTCTCCACTTTGGAATCCAACCCTTCAGATATATGGTATATGATGTATAGTATTGATATACCAAAAATATCAGTAGTAATCAATTAAATTCTAAAAGACATTAATCAATTTAAAATTTGTATTTATTTAGTTTAATTAAATCTTGCATGGAAGGATGAAGACGTGTTCTTGGAGAAGCCTTCAACTTTAGCAGGTGTTTCTTGCTGGTCAGGAGGCCACGGGTAGATGGTTCAAATCCTTCCATACAGGTACAGCATTGATGGTGGACATGCTGTAGTTTCTTCAGGGCGCTAGATGTGGGGGTTTTCTGTCCCCGAGATGTCTAAGGTGCCCTGGTGACAGCAGGCAAAAAAGCATCTTCCTCTGACAGCGCGAGCAGCCCTGGATAATCCACGCCGGCAGGATGATATCATCCGGCAGAAGATGGAACCTATGAGAAAAGATGTAAAACTAATGTAAGTAATGGGACTCCATATTAGAGGGTACTACTGTGGTGTCACTGTGGGAGAACGTTAGAGGAATCTCATCACACAGAGGGCAGGGATCTTTGCCAGTCATCATACATGTGACAATCCCACCACTGACAGATAACATCTGCTCCACATGACTTCTTCTCACTGACATCATACAACATGGAGATTATTGTCACACTTACCTCGCCTACTTTCCCCCTCTTCTACTTTCTCAGTTTTTTCTTGTCTTCTCAGTTTTAGAAAATATTTTCTTTTCTTCTGAACTGGAGATTCTAATCAAAAAGTCCGAAAAAAATATTAATTATAAACTTCTAAAATATTTTCTTTGTATCTATATAGAGTTATGCAACTGATTAATATGCACCTGTAGCATTTCTGTGTGCTGCCATGTGGTGTCTCCAAGGAACTATGTCCCCTTATTATCATGACATTACTTGCAGCAAGCCACTGTGTTATTATATAATCAGTTAGATAATAATTCAATGCAACTTTAAAGAGGACCCGTCACTAGATCAAAAGTATCTGAGATTCACCATTATCTTATGTCTGCTGCTTCCCCGAGTATTCTGATATTTGTTTTGCTAAAATCCACCCTATGGTTGTAGAGATATGGGCATTTATATTTAGTGCTAATTTTTATGGTCTTTTCCAAGGGGGCATGGCTCACAATTTTATATTGCAGAGCAACCTAAAGACACGCCCCAGAGGATCCTGTGAGCACTGCCCTCTTGGAAAAGACGATAAAAATTAGCACTAAGTAAGACCCGTAACTCAAAAAACGGAATACTCAGGGGAGCAACGGGAATAAAGTAAGTAATTTTTGGAGCCTTCATGTGCTGATTCACATTATAATTTTGGATTATAGGCTATAATTGGATGGCCTATAAACCTGTACATACCTGACAATGAGGACGAGGATGACTCGTTGTTTTTAGCAGTGAAACACTGATTGTCTCCTTTAGTATTAGAAGAGGAAGACTCTTTCTGCCTGTTTGGTAGAAGAAAGACCAGTAAATTAAAAGTAAAAACAATAGAAAAAATGAAGAACACCTGTTTGTGAGGCCAATTAGGACAACCTAGAGGGGATACCCTGCCCAGGCCCTCAACTAGTAATATTGGCCTGAAATGAGCAGGAAATGAATGGCTGGTCACAATAATCAACTGTTATTGCACTGTTATCACAAGTCAGATGCACAGAGGGGTGGTGGATGCTGGATTTAGATTTGTGTTACTCGTGTCTTGTATTTGGTTCTGAACATATATCAGAACTAAATCTCATAATAATAATAATCTACTCACATGTCTGAGTGTTTTTCACTGTTCTCTTGGGAACACTGTGGAGGTGACATAGGCTCTACATTGGTCATCATCCCGGTATTGGTGATATTTAGCTAAAACACACGGAGAAAAATAAATTGATTTATTTTAAGCATTTTTGTAATTATAGGTTTTAGACATATTAGTAGCCACATACTTACTTTAGAAAACCTTTGATAAGATGATACAAAGTTTTTTATTTCTGGCCAGTCATTGTCCTCTCTTGTGTCCGCCTCATCTGAATTCATGTGTCTGCTACAATGAGCTACAAAGTACAAGTGTTATCAGAGATAATTAGTATAAGACCCGGTCAGACAGTCACCCTGTTATCACTAATAATGTTGAGAACTTATTTTCACATAAAATGAAAGACAAGACACAAAGCAGTTTTCTGCAGATGACGTCTCATTTTACTTACTGATAAAGTAGCGGGTGTCCTCATCTGACTTTAGCTCAGGAACGAACAGGGGCTTCTGACTTAGAAGGTTGTCAAAGTCTAAGTGATGCAGAAATGGATGCATTTTGATCTCATTTGCTCCTCCTGGAAAAGGAAGACAAGAAAGAAAGTGATACAGTCATTTTTAGAGAAACTGCTCCATATCGGTACAGTTTATGTTAACCTGAACTGAAGATGTAACAGCAGACATGAAGGAAATGTACTGAAAGTCACAGCATGAAAAATGGGGAATGGATAAGTAGGTAGATTACTGAACTTCATGGACACAACCATTTGTCTGGTCACAGAGGTGTAATAAGTCATAATACTATTATAATATTACCTGTCCCAAGTCTATCTGCTGGATCTTTTCTGAGCAGCTGAGTGATGATGTCCTGAGCATCGGGTGGAGTAGAGTATTTATGATATGTCCAAATTAATTTATCTGTTATATAAAAAGCAAATATTACAGGAAATGAAACATTTTCATTAATTTTCATAAAAAATGTTCTTAATAAGGCTAGAAATTAAACCAGAAAACCAATGAAACCAAATAACAGTGACATCACAAGCATTCAGATTATTTTACTTACCCTCAAGGACACTGCGTAAAATATCTCTTTTTAAAGTCCCTCTAAATGGTGTACGTCCCAAAAGAAATTTATGTAGGGTGATCCCTACTGACCACCAATCAACGGGCCTTCCATAGCCTTTTCTTTGGATAATTTCTGGGGCCATGTAACTAAGGGTGCCAAAAGTCTGGAAACCAACAGAAGAATGAGATGATGATCAATAAATATAATTGCGTCAAATAACATTAGTGCAAATGTTTTATAGAGAAATTGTCAGAGAAGGGGAAAGAGATGAAATCTGTAAAGTGCAAGATCTTGTAAGTAAAGCCGACCTCTTCATCAAGGAACTCGCTGGTGATGTCCTCAGTTGAAGCCTTGTAGATATCTGAGCTTGGTCTCATGAGGCCGAGTTTTGAAACCCCAAAATCGGTGACCTTAATATGTCCTGTTGATGATATCAGGAGGCTGTGAAACAAAGAAATGGTGTCAGACCCAAGTAATTACCCATAGACTGTACAAAAACTATAATTTTTTTCCCCTTTACTATACTACTGGGGTTACTTACTTGCCAGGCTTCAGGTCTCTGTGCACCACACCATAACTGTGCAGGTATTCCACAGCAAGAACCGTTTCCGCAATGTACATACGGGCCAGGGGGACTGGTAAAGGACCCCAGCGCTTTATAAGACTGGCACAGTCTCCTCCTATAGAAGAAAGCAAATATGAGAGGTGAGGGTTTGTTTCAATGTAAATTACACATGATGAGGGTGAATATGAAATAAGTGGAAATATTGGGACAAGATGGCCTATATAGAGATATACTGTGTAATGTAGAGCGTATACTGTATACTACATGTAGCCATCCATGTGGGCACATTATGGTCATATATAGGTGCTAGGATTAAACAGACGTGGGCTGGATATAGATACAATGGATGTGACCTACCTGGTACATACTCCATGACCATACACAGATGAAGTTTAGTAGGAAAAGAGCAGAACATGGAGGTCACAAAGGGACAATCGGCGAATGCTGAGATGTCCCTCTCCAGAAAGGCCAATTCAAGTCTCTTTGGCTTTTTCAGGTTCTCCTTGTCCATTGTCTTCATAGCACAAATCTGGTTTGTGTCTTTATGGCGCACTAAGTGGACGGCCCTAGAGAGGAAGAAAATCCATGATTTATTACAAATTCTTATTAACAGTCCATCTATCGACCTCATCAAACGATCTCCTGTACTAATGGTTAATACTAGATGTGAGGCCATCACTATAAATCCATGTCTAGAAATGCATAAAATAATACTCCATAAATGATTATCAATGGAGGGTCCATATCCACGTCACATCCTAACTGACCTGACAGAGAGATGTGGACAGTGATGTGGACTCCTAATTTCTCTATGGGAATATTACATGGGCAGGACACCGAGGCATCATCATAAGGAGCCCTGGGAAATAAATATTATACCAAAGTAAAGCTCACCCAAAGGCTCCACTGCTGATCAGTTTGATCGGTTTATAGTCGCTCTTACAAGGATTTCTCACTGGGTTCAATGATCCGATCAAGGCCTAAAAAGGAATAAGAAATGACATTAAGACAGAAAATGCAGGAGAATAAAAGCTCAAGATGCAGGAACGTCTCTCTTCTATATTATGTCCCCGCTGATTACACTGTAGAGAACGTGATACCAGCCGGACCCTCCACAGACCCCATTATATTATAAAGGGAAATCCCCCATACACATAAATCAATACTGCAGGGAAGGATAAGGGACATCACACCGAGGGGGCAGGAAGAATAACACCATTATCACACATAATATGTCTGATCTACATGACGACCAGTGATATCCTATTGTCATATGGGATATAATATGGGATGTATAATTCACACCCGTCATCTGACGATATACAGACGTCCCTCTGATACTTACACTGGCAGATTCCTGGATGATCTCTGGTGTTTCACATATTCCACCATCAGTATTTGCCGGCACAGTTATTCCTAAAATAATGAAGAAACGTCATTTATTAAATGTCTGTATCAGCACTTAATAACCAGAAGAAAAGGAAGCAAAAAAGTCAAATATCAAAAAACATAACAAATTTTATTGATTAATCAGAACAATTCATGATAAAAAATAATAAGAGAATGTCAGACACAGAGAACGCTCTCTCTTTCAAACCAAGAACAACTGATCAAAATCACTTCAAAACCTATTCATAATGGTATTCATACAAGTTTGTGTCTGTTTAGAATGTAGAAGATATAGGAACAATCTGTAGTCCTCAAAATAAATAAGACACATAAAAAAGAGAAACCTGCACAGTCTGGGAGGGCGGGGAGCAACACCCCGACGTGTGTTTCGCATAGGCTTCTTCCAAGGGGTATTGAAGAAGTTTTGCGTAGGCTTCTTCCAGGGGGTGTGGAAGAAATCTACATGAGACGCGCATCAGGGGCTCACTCCCCACCCTCCCAGACCATGCAGGTTTCTCCTATTTATTTGCTTATTTATTTATACAGAAGATGAAGAATAAATCCACATATTCTTTGCCGTTCTCAATAACATAATATTTGAATGTAAAATATTAGATGATCGTCTTACCTTCTATCAGATCGGATTTTGGCCCTGGCTGACTGTTATCAGGGTCAGCAACATTTAGGTTTTGCCCCTCTGCGGAGTCGCCTTTTGATGTTTCCTGATGGATATAAGATATACAATTAATATAAAGTTTCTCAAACACTAGATTACCATATATATAAAGCGGGAAGGATTAAACCTGGATTTACTTGACAAGTTCAGTATTGGACGGACAATTCACGGCCGCTCTATCAAGCAAATTTACATTAATATTTAAGGGACTTGTATCTACAACTGTTCTCTAATAACTTCTATCAGAACTGCAGCATTTACAAGGAGGAAGATTGTGATGATGGAGTGAGACAGAGGTAGAAATACAAGCTCCGCACCGCTGAGTACAGACTATCACCACAGAGGATGGAGCCGTAGAGACAGGCCGCCATAGAATATCCTGTGTCTGCCTGGAGAGGAGAGAGGAAGGCCTCTACCATCATAAATCTGACCTTCTGCTATATGACTGGTAATCTGGAGAAGATGAGACAACAAGGACATGAGATGTAGAAGGTGATGGATCCTTACCAGGCGCTCCAGTGAGTAGGCCGGATACTCCAGTACATACAGGACATTTTGGGCCAGTTGTTTAAAAAAGGCCAATTCTCCACTTTGGGATTTTTCTTCAGCCTATAAAGATGAAAATTAACAAGAAATGAAAATAATCAATAAACTTCATGAACATATATGGTATTGCCACATTTGTTAAAGTCTGATCTGATAGGTGTTTGGTATCAATAAAAATCTGAGTTCACTTTGCAAAAAAAGGCTTTACTTAGTCCTATCAACAGAAAAATTACAACGTTATGGGTCTCTGAATATAGTGACAAAAAGAACCATTTCATCTCAATTGGAATTTTTTTCCCCTTGTTTCAATACAATGTATGGTAAATAGGATGGAGCCATTGAAAGCTGCATCTCATCCCAAAAAAACAAGCCCTCATATGTCTATGCCAATGGAGAAATAACAAAGTTATGGCTCTTGAAAGAAAGTGAGGAAAAAATGAGAGCGGAAAAAATTTTGTGGTCCATAAAGGGTTAACCAATCCTATTCCCTCCTCCCCCCGCATCCAGGACCTTCCCATCCCTAATTCAACTAACCCTTTAGATCCCACCCTCTCCTTTGTTATGTAGCCTGATTGCCCTGTTTTGACTCCAGGCTATTCTTATCTGGGTATTTGGCACAGGTTAAACTTAAACTTGTATTCCATTATTATTTTCCATTATTATTATATATAATTTGTGCAGATTGTCTGCTACTTACCTGCTGTACTAATGTCCAGATGTTCTGCTGTAAATGCTCAAGATATTCTGAGCTTATACAACCTTGGTGGTATTTGGTCAGGCAATCTCTCACAAGCTCCATAACCAGCCGGTAAGTGAAGCTGAGGACGCCATCGGGTAGTGGTAGCACAAAGTCAGGATCATAGGTGGTAAGAATCCCCTGGAGTAGTGCTAACACCTGAAGTTTGTCTGGAGGAATTCCAGACATTTCCAGTAATCCAAGCGCGGTCAGTATATGACTAGCTATATGGCTTATCACACCGACAACAATGACACCGGAATGTCAAAGTGACGACAGGAGTGTAAACACTTGTAGAAGTAGTGATGGTTAATTGTGATGTCATAATGGAATCTTGTGTTCTAATCTTAAAGGGGCATCTTACCTTATAAGGAAGTTGCCTTGCAACCCTTAAGTAGGCAACAATATAGGCTCAGCATCAGTACCAGATGCAGGCAAGGAGGAAAGCGCTATGGGTGCTTTACTCTTCTGATCAGTTAGAGTCTTTTTATGTAAGATAAATTATTTTTATCTGTTATACACAATAAAAATTATAGCGTTTTGTATCAATAAGAAATTCAGATTCCAGTGCTAACAGAAATATCTTTCTGTGGGAACAGGGCATGTGGGGCTGGGGCTGCATCCAACCCTGGCATATGAAGCACGCTGGCCCATGCTGCTCTGCCACAACCACTTCCAAAAATGGGGGTCTTTATTACAAATATGACCCTGCCTAACAGCTCATTTACATATTAAGAAAAAAGTGGATTTCTCTGATTAAGACATTCATCAAATCGTGGCTATCAAGGCATCACTCTATTCAACTTTCTATGACCTGCATCTTTATGTAGACGGCTTATGAGGGTTGATCTTACTGACAGTTTCACTTTAATAGTGTGGCTCGGACCTCCTTAAAATAATAGTGCCCCTTATGGGCCTCCTTATAATAATGATAATAATAGTGACTACCTGTTCTTTTTTATTAAAAATAATAATGCTCCCTCGAGCCGCTTTATAATAGTAATAATAATATTAATGATAAAAATATTAGATGACCCCACAAGGTTTAGGGAAAGTGTCACTGAATGCAGAAGCCGGGTCTAAGCTCCTAATAAACACTACCCACCTCCTGCCCTGCTGTGTTATTACAGGCTTTATTCCCCTTCAAGAGCGTCTATTAAATCTCCCTTCGTTATATCTATAGAAATCACATGAACTAGTCATATAAGTTAATTTAGATACTTTATTAAACACAGCACACAGAAAGCTTTTATAAAATATCATCTCCGCCCATAAAAACACCAATAGAAAATTCCCGGGCAGTGTGGTTTAGATATATTCTTAAGGCATATGGGTAGTAGTAAATGCCAATGCAAAAGTAAAAAATGTACTAGTATATCCCTTTTAAAAGTATAGAGAATAAATGCAGTTTTCTCCAATCCGTTATCAAAAGATATTTTGCATGTTTAGTACCCCAATTATAACATTGTGTGCAAGATGGATAACAGCATATTGTTTCAAATATATGAGAGGTAGATACAGATCTCTCAGTTAAGAGTATTTCACATTATATATATAATTAATTATCTTTCAAAAAAGAAGTTTGTATAGAAGATTAATATAAGTTACACTTAATCAGTATTGAGATATTCTGAATATTCCAGGGTAAATGACAACAAATTCTCACAGGAGTACAGAGAAAATAAATATATATAGGTATACATCTCTTTAGATCAAATATTAGTAAAACATTATACTGATGTATACCAGAATCAAATATCCACTATTAATCCTGTCTATAGAAAGGGATTACTGTAATCAAATATACAGATACAGACCATTGGCCATAATAGAAGATTCCACACTGCCCAGCACCCGTACGCGCGTTTCGCGTCTTTGCTTCCTCGGGCCAGTATGCCATGCATTTCCGCACTCTCGCATCTGAGCTTGCCTGGAACAACGAGGCCCTTTTGTTCACCTTCTGGGAGGGTCTTTCTGGACGAATCAAGGACGAGCTAGCCCGTCGGGACATTCCTTCCACCCTGGTGTCACTAGCTACCTGGATTGACATCCGTTTCTTGGAACGAGTTAAGGAGACAACCCGGGAGAGAAGATTTCCTTGTCTTGCTCCTGTATTCCAGAAACCTGCCTCCCAACCAGTAATTCCCCGGGCACGATCGCCCAAACCCATGCAGATTCACCAGATCAAGATGGTCAAGTGTCGCAAAGAGATGCGCCGAGCCAAGGGGAGCTGCTTCTACAGTGGCAGTAAGGAGCATCTGATCCGTTCCTGTCCGGTGAAGCCGGGAAACTCCAGTGTCTAGGACCGCTCTGAGAGGTCATCCTAGGCAAGAGTAAATCCTCTCCGTCCTTGACTCTATCCATTTCTATTTCCAGTGGTGAGATCCGCTTCTTTGAGACCGCCCACCTGGATTCCGGAGCCGCTGGGAATCTCATTTCTCAGGCTCTTGTGGAGCAGTATCAAATTCCCACTAAACGTCTGGCCGAACCATTGGCAGTCGCTTCCGTGGATGGGCGACTCCTTCTGCAGACCATCTTGCTCGCCACAGAGCCTGTAACCCTTCAGGTGGGAATGCTGCACTCGGAGAGGATCTCCTTTCATGTGCTATCTGGACTCTCTCACTCCCTTTTGCTAGGTCTACCCTGGCTACAGAGACATGAACCCGTCCTGAATTGGCAATCTGGTGAGGTGCTCCGTTGGGGGCAGGATTGCCATGAGACTTACCTGGTTCCGGTTCGTCCGGCTCAACCTCCGTCTACTCCAGCTAATCTACCTGGTCTGCTGGCACCCTACTGGTCCTATGCAGACGTCTTCGACAAGAAGGAAGCTGAGGCACTACTACCTCATAGGCCGTATGATTGCCCTATCGACCTGGTACTCGGTGCTTCTCCTTCCCGCGGGCATATCTACCCCTTGTCGCTGGCTGAGACCCTAGCCATGTCTGAGTACATTGAGGAGAATCTTGCTAGGGGATTCATCCAGAAATCTACTTCCCTGGCTGGAGCAGGATTCTTCTTCGTTAAAAAGAAAGACGGCTCGCTTCGGCCGTGTATTGACTACAGGGGTCTTAACCAGATTACCATCAAGAATAAGTACCCCCTGCCTCAAATCTCGGAGCTGTTTGACAGCCTTAAAGGCGCAAGGGTCTTCACCAAGCTCAATCTTCGTGGGGTGTACAATTTGGTCTGGATCCACCAGGGAGACGAGTGGAAGACGGCATTCAACACCTGGGACGGTCACTATGAATATCGCGTGATGCCCTTTGGTCTCTGTAATGCCCCAGCCGTCTTCCAGGAGCTGGTTAACAACATCTTCCGTGATCTCTTGTATTCTTGCGTAGTGGTGTACCTGGACGATATCTTCGTCTTCTCTCCCGATCTGCCCAAACACCGGAGGAATGTACATCAGGTTCTGCTAAGGCTCCAGCAGAATCATCTCTACTCAAAACTTGAGAAATGTCTATTCGAGCAGACTTCCCTTCCATTCCTGGGATATATTATTTCCGAGACTGGTCTTCGGATGAACCCCGAGAAGGTTTCTGTCGTCTTAAAATGGCCCCGACCAGAGGGGTTGAAGGCGATTCAGCGATTCCTGGGCTTCGCAAATTATTACCGCCTCTTCATCCCTCATTTCTCCTTTCGGACCGCTCCCATCTCCGCACTCACCCGTAAGGGAACAAATCCCAAGGAATGGACTTCCGAAGCGGAGGAGGTCTTCGTCTCCCTAAAACAAGCTTTCTCCTCCGCCACTGTGCTGCACCGTCCGGATTGCAACAAGCAGTTCTTCCTGGAGGTTGATGCTTCCTGCTCCGGAGCCGGAGCGGTGCTCACCCAGAAATCCCCATCTGGGAGAATGGTAACCTGTGGCATCTTCTCCAAGCTCTTCTCCTCATCCGAGCGCAACTACTCCATACAGGGTCGGACTGGGGTGCCTAGGGCCCACCAGGGGAACTGACTCTGGGGGCCCACATTACAGCCCACCGTAAACGGTTTTATTACTTGTTATGCTTTTCTATAATGCACTATAATTAATTGATTGGCCGCGCTGTGGAGCACCAAGCGGCAGGACTTTATTCGAACAGTCATTCCGTACTGCCAGAGTCTCTTTAATGGTTACTTGTCACCTTGAAAAACACTATTTATCTGCAGATATAGGGGTAATCTGCAGGTAAATAGGGTTTAAAGCCTGGTTAGACGGCTTATTGGAAAAGCATTGGCTACACGGTGAAAATTACATTTTATTCTCCCTGGCGCCACTCGCTTCCTGTCATAGGGTCGGTGCAAGGAGGGAGACATTACAGTCACCGCGAACTACAAAGTGAGGGTGCTGCAATAACGTCTGGCACCTTGATTGTGACATCTTCCATGGAGGCCAACCTCAGGCTGATCAAATGCAAGAGAAACATTTTGGCACCACGCTGTTTTTTTCAAAGGATCAATCACCAGGGCATAATTCAGACTGTGTGCTTCAAGACTTAAACGGTGGTGCACATCCAAGAAATATTTCAATCACAAGCAAGAATAGAAGGAAAGGCAGCACTCATCCAGTCTTCTTTTAAACCTTCCTTTATTTTTGTGTGCGAAGCATTTCAGCGTGCAGCATTGGACTGAGACCACGAAGGGTATGCGGGGGAGAGGAAAAAAGGGACAACGGCCTTTTCGCTGCCTTCCGGTGCTTCAACGGGTCCAACCTCAGGCTGAGCTTCATTGAATAACTAACATGGCAGCAGCACCTGGCAACTAGTGCTGAGCGAGCGTGGTCGGATAAGGTGTGATCCCAGCATGCTCGGGTGTTATCTGAGTATCTTGTAGTGCTCTGCTACTATGCTCGAGTCCCCGGGGTAGCATGTTTTGCGGTGGTAGACAGACGCAACACATGCAGGAATTGCCATGTTAGTCATTCAATGAAGCTCAGCCTGAGGTTCGGCTCCATGGAAGTGTCACAATCAAGGTGCCGGACGTTATTGCAGCACGCTCACTTTGTAGTTCGCGGTGACTGTAATGTCTCTTATCTGACCACGCTCACTCAGCACTACTGGAAACCGAACAGCAACCTGCAACTGCGTCACAGGGGCTGAAGGGAGCAGGTGACTGCATGCACCGGCCATTGTGCTATCTAAATGCCGCTGTCAGTGATTGACAAGGGCACTTAAATACTCAAAACAGCAGCAATCAAGGCGAGCTCTGATCACTGCTGTTACAGGCAGACGCCGGCTATGTAACACAGCCGACATCTGCCCGGTATGGAGCAGGCTCAGCTCCTGAACCCGCTCCATACAAGCACATCCCAATGGTGACAGTTATGACAAGGTTAGCAAATTTCACTTGTCTGTTCCTAAATGTGGAAAGACAAATGGAATTCCCTAACACATGTGAGTGAGTCCTAATAGATTTAGTAAAGGTGCCTCAAGCATATGAATGTTATTACACACCACAATGCACAGTTACATACACGCATCTTACAAAAATACATATTATTCCAGATACGCAGACGAGCACAAACACATCAGTACATGAATACATCATCTGAACCACCACCATTTGTAATGTCAGGTCAGCCCCATATATCTTTGTATCGCATAAACCTACAACTCCCAGTATGTAATTAACAATAGAGATACTGGGAGTTGTTATTAGTCATCATCAGACTGCGGACCATACAGGAACCACAGTACTGATGAGACACAGGCAGGATCACAAATGAACATTTACATCCAGGTATCTTACCTGAGACGTCTTCTCTGATTAGAGTTGTTCTCTTTCTTTTCTTCCTCTTGTCCAGTCTCCATGATGACTTTTCTCATCCACAGCTTGTCTCTGCAGACTTCCATCTTCTCCGGTCTTCTGCAGCACATCCCGACACGATGCCCTTAAAGATAGCAGAGTCATTATAATGCTCCTGAATAAAAATATCTACACTGAGCCCCTGAATAAACCTAACTCTTACAATGCTCCCTGCACAAAATATGACATACACTCTACCCCTCTTATGGTACCTGCTCTCCACACTGTCCTCTCCTTACCATACTGGGCCCCCTGTTCACATTGTCCTCTCACACTGTGTCCCCCCTATACTGCCCAGTCTCTATACTGTGCCCCTTCATCACACTTCCCCTCCTCAGCATACTGTTCCCCCCTTTCTGTGCCCTCACACTGTTTCCCCCATACTGCCGCATCTCCATTCCTTCCCCCACACTACCTAGTCTCTGTGCTGTGTCACCTCACACTTTTCTCCCTCCATACTGTCTCCTCACACTATTCCCCCACTCTCCATACTGTTTCCTCACACATTCCCCTTCCCCATTCTGTTCCTGCACTCATTCCCACCCCTCCTCTGGTTCACCATACTGTTTCTTCACACATCTCCCCATTCTGTCTCCTAAAATTTCTCTCCCATCTCTCCCCAAATATAATAAATCTTCGGAAGAGCACAGAGACATGCAGAAGGGTTCTTACACACACAAAAACAATTGCACACAGACACATACTAAGGGCTCTTTCACACTTGAGCACATGCGATGACAGTTTCCACACATACCAGAGACATTGGTACACATAGACCCACTCAAATGAATGTTTTTACCTGCTGCACCTCCCGCAAAATGTCCTGCACACTGATGACAGCGCTCTTCCCAAGCACCGGGTGCTGAGCGCTGCCCTCATCATAGATCCCTGCCGGCGCTGCGATCAGCAGCAGCAGGGTCAATGATGAAAGTAGTAGTCTACTCCCGCCGTGTGAAACTGTAAAAATAGGAATAAAATAAAAAAATCCTTATACTCACCTCTCCTAAGTGTCACCCGCTGTAATCCGTGCGAGTGCTCACGCCGAGGTGAATGACTCCTGCAGCGAGTGGGCCCTGGAGCTACACTCAACAAGGGGTGCCCTGTTAATCACTGAGTGCAGCTCCGGGGCCCGCTCGCTGCAGGAGTCATTCTCCTCGGCGTGAGCGCTCGCACGGATTACAGCGGGTGACACTTAGCAGAGGTGAGTATAAGGATTTTTTTATTTTATTCGTATTTTTATAGTTGGACACGGCAGGAGTAGACTACTACTCTCATCATTGACCCTGCTGCTGCTGATCGCAGCGCCGGCAGGGATCTATGATGAGGGCAGCGCTCAGCACCCGGCTCTTGGGAACAACGCTAACTGTACACTGATTCCCAAGCGCCGGTACGTGTCACACGGATGACACACAGGTGGACACGGATATCTCCAGCCCCGTAAATATCAGGATATGTGAAAGAGCCCTAATATACACACGCAGATACACATACTCACAGAAATGGGGACACGTGCACACGCAGGCAAGCACACACAGAAATGCACACGCAGTCATGCTCAGACACAGTCAGACAATCACACACAAAAATGCAGATACGCAGGGAAGCACGCACACAAGTGTGAAGACACATATACACACGTAGACATGCAGGCACTCAAATACATACACACAAACACATGCAGGCATATACACACACACTGTATACACATGCAGCCATTTACACACACACTGTACACACATGCAGGCATTTACACACAGACACACACACATGCAGGCATTTACACACACACACACAGGCAAGCATATACACACAGGCAGGCATATACACACAGGCAGGCATATATACACAGGCAGGCATATACACACACACACACACAGGCATATACACACACACAGGCATATACACACACACACAGGCATATACACATACACAGGCATATACACACACACACAGGCATATACACACAGGCAGGCATATACACACAGGCAGGCATATACACACACACACACACAGGCATATACACACACAGGCATATACACACACACACAGGCATATATACACACACACACAGGCATAGGACGCGCCCCCTGGGCCGCGCGTGTGTGGGGATACACGGAACAGGACCCGTTGTGAATGCTGTGGGTTGTAGTCCTTGCGTGGCGGGGACCCAGTTCCGTGGCTCAGGGTGGTCAACCCAAATGGCAGTCTATTTATAGGGTTTTGTGATTAAATGTCCGACTACGCCACCCGTGGATTGCGGTCAGAGTGAACCGCCGCTGCAGGGCAGACCGCTGAGGCTGGTGTTGGGAGTGCAGCAGAGAATAGTATAACTCCCCACGGGAGGAGTATAGCCTCAGGGCAGCAAGTGTGGAAGTTGGGGGTGATGGTGCGCAGGAGCAGCAGTAACGACACAGAGTCCTGTAATGCAGTCCAGAGTATTTGCTCACAGTTCTTTATCCACGTTACTACAGCTGGTCATAAAGTCCTACGCCGCACTGTGCTCACCAGGTGAGGGGCTCGACCTACTCCCAGATAACTTTGGAGCGTTTCACAGGACCCCCTTTGTGTGTCCTTTCTCTGGCCTGTCATACCCCGCCAGTGACCTCTCTTCTGTCCGGCTGCCTCGGGCCTTCTCTGGTCAACGTTGGTGCTGTTTCCCTGACCCTATGTGGTGCCTTCCTAGCGGGTGTAGAGAGGGGCTGTGCCACATAAAATGTCACTGCCTCCGGCTTCTAGCTGAGGGTAGTTCCCCGCCTCCACTAATTTCAGGGACCGGTCTCCCCCTTTGGCCTATTTGGTTCCACCCACTCCAGCCAGGGACAGGGCTCAGCAGAAACACAGTGCATCTTGCCCTTCCAGCCGGCCTGGAGTAGTATAGTGTTGAATGCGCGTGTTGGGGTTCCGGGCAGCACTCCCTCCTTACCTGAGAGAAGGAGACACCACACCTCTGGGTGAGGTGCAGTACCTCTGTGGCGACTGAACCCTCAGGGGCACCACATATAGACTCACCCGCAGGCATATACACACCCACACACGCAGGCATATACACACACGCAGGCATATACACACACGCGCAGGCATATACACGCACACGCAGGCATATACACACACGCGCAGGCATATACACACACACGCAGGCATATACACACACGCGCAGGCATATACACACACACGCAGGCATATACACACACGCAGGCATATACACGCACCCGCAGTGATATACACACACACGCAGGCATATACACACTCACACACAGGCATATACACACACACGCAGGCATATACACGGTAAAGCAGCGCTAGTCATCATGCTGGGGGACACTCGCTTCACAAGGTCAACTAAAGCACACATGCAACGCCTTTCTGGTATTTCACAATCCAGCAGTTTATTATTTATTATAAACCGCTCATAACCGAGTCCATCTTAGTGGCTCGCTGACATATTACACATATAATGTCCAAGAGCCTTTCCAGTGACAGATATGTCCACTTGGCACCAGATACAGCCTTCAGCAAGGTAACAATATAAATGTCCACATCAAGCAGTTTTTTTACCTTTGCCGGGTTTTAGCTGCTTCAGATTTGTTCTGCCAGAGCTGTGGCTTTACGGCTTCCCAGATGGGGGTCTCCAGCCCTCATACCTTCAAAGGCTACTGGTATGTTTTCACACATAACATCCAGCCACTGCCTTCCAGCACTCTTGCCTTCCAAGCCTCTTGCCCTCCAAGGCTACTGGCATCTCTTACACACAAGGATCCAGCCTCTGCCTTTCAGGCTTCACCAGGCTTCACACTCTCACGGTGTCCCACACATGGGGAACAGGCCTCACGCCTTTCACACCCTGTTTCAAAAGCACCAAGATTTATATATCCTCCAGTGCACACACAGGACCTGTGCTGATGTCACAGTCATGTGATCAGACCTTCTGTGTGCACAGAACCTGTGGTGATGTCACAGTCATGTGATCAGTAACCTGAGGGGGAGGTACATGGTCAGCCAAAACACACCCTGGACCATTACAGTAATGCCGCTAGCCGCTGCATTACAACACACGCAGGCATATACACACACACGCAGGCATATACACACACAGGCATATACACACACACGCAGGCATATACACTCACCCGCAGGCATATACACTCACCCGCAGGCATATACACACTCACGCAGGCATATACACACACACACGCAGGCATATACACATGTAGCACCCCGAGGACTCGGCTGCTACAGGGGTATTGCACCTCAGACCAGAGGTGTGGTATTCCACTCCCGGGTAAGGATGGAGTGTGGAACTGGGCTCAGTTAGCTGCATGCACTACACTCACCCCATTTCCGGGGGACAGATCAACGGTACTCCCACCAGATAGATGTGAAGGTACGACAGCTTCTGTCCCTGGCTGGAGTGGGGGGGGGGGGAGGAACATCCCAGTGGTGTAGGAGCAGACAGGGGAGGGACTATGGGCATAGGAAGGAGCCCATTGGGTGCTTGTCACCTGGGCTCGGGTGTCAGAGGGAATATAAAAGGTGGGCACCATCTTAGATCAGGGTCTGTTCAGAGAGGAGCTCAGCCAGAGAGGGCTGACAGGGAGCTGTGGCTCCGTCTGGGCCCAGCTCCAGAGCCAGGCCTGAAGCAGAGAGAGAGAGAGAGAAGGAAAAAGGAGGAAGAAGAGAGACGCAAGGAAAGGCCCAGAGACGAAAGCATAGAGGGAACCCTGAGATCCCACGAGAGAACGGAAACGGGTGAAGGGTTGGCAGAGCAGGGTACCGGATCCCAAACTGGTGGAGGCCAATTATCCTTAGCCAGGAACCGGAGGTCGTGGACAAGTTTTGGCGCGACCCCTCGCCATATCCACCAGGAAGGCATACCACGTATAGGGTCAGGGAAGCCGGGAAAGGTTTCACCACCAGAAGGCCCGAGGGAGCTGGACAAAGGTGGATCCCTGGTGGGGACGGCCAGTAGGAAGGAAGAGAGGGGAGCTCAGGACCACGCTCTGGAACTGCCTGGGAGTTGGCCGAGTCCCTGACCTGGTGGACGCAGCACGGCTCGGGTGGTCCAACTGTGCACAAGGGACCTGATAAAGAACTGTGAGTAAAGCATTTGAAACTGCACTTCAAGCCTCCGTGTTTCGTCGTCGCACCTGCACCATCAGTACTGGGACACCCGCACCATCACTCCCATTGTCATCTCTAACATAGCTGCCCTGAGGCCATACCCCTCCCGTTGGGGGTTATACCATCCACGCTGCACATCCGAACCACCGGCCTCAGCGGACTGCCCTGCAGCGGCGGCTTCATAGCCGCATTCAACGGGTGGCGTAGTCGAACACTCTAACATCTACTGCTAAAGACTGCCATTTAGTTTGACACCCTGGGCACGGACCGGGTCACCGCCACGAGGACTACTACCCCTATCTGATCCGGCTCTGGGTATTCCCCGCGTGCGCAACGCTACACAAACATGGCCCAGGGGGCGCGTCAACTTTTGGCGTAGTCGGCAGGATTACGTGCCCGCAACCACCGGGTACTGCGTGCCTGAAGAAAAGTTCACATTTACCGCAAAAAGGAGTCTCCCGCCAATTCCAGAGGGTTCCCGCCATTGGACGCCATCTGGGGTCGTTTCCCGCCGTTTGCCCGCCATCTGCAGTCTTTGCCCGCCATCAGCGAAGTTTCCCGCCATCAGGAGACGATTCCCGCCATCTTGGACAGTTTCTCGCCCTGGCAGAGCGGACGCCATTGTGGGCGTGCCAGAGGGTGGCAAGAGACCACCTCCCATCGTGGGCGCGGTCCCAGAAGAGCGCCAAAAGCGGAGACCGCCCCCACCAGCCGAGATTACCACCATGGAAATGTCCATCAAAGTGGGGGGTCTGCCCCTGAAACTGACTGTCACTAAGTTGCCCCGGGACCACTCCCAAGGGGGGCGGATAGAGAACAAAACAGAGAGGATGGGTGCGGCCTGGAGGAGTCTGGACACATCGCACCCGGAGATGGAGGAAGAGTCGAGCAGCACTGACCCTGTGGTCCGGAACCTGTTGCAGGCTGCCACCCCAGAAGGCTTGGTGGAGATCCTGGCACAGCTCCCCAGAGATCGGGAACGTGCACAGACCGCGCTGGAAGCCTTGGCCCGGAAGATGGCCCGAGTACAGCAGGAAGCACTGGCCGAATGGAGGAGGGAGATGGCCCAGCAGGCTGGAACCCGCCAGCAGAGGACGCCACCCGCAACGTAGAGAAAGTCTGCCCCTGAGGATGGTGCAGGAGGGACGAAGGCCGGAGACGACGCCGCGGAGGGAGCCGCAGGGATGGAAGCAGGTAATGGGGACGTCATCACCCCGAGCCCAGTAGCCGTAAGCCTGCCCCAGCTCCCCGTCGCAGAGCCCGAAGTCACCCTTATTGCGCCCGTTGCCGCACCGCCACTGCTCCCAACTAGGCCTCAAGCGGCCGGAGCCGCGGTCACGCCCCCTTCCGCGCCACGCCCCTTGACCCTGAGCGCGGCAAAAGAGGAAGTGCCACCGGCCTGGTCGCAAGGCCGAGTGCCTCTGGGCGCCGCGGTCTCCACAGCGCCCTTTACCTCCACTGTGCCACCGGCCTGGTCGCAAGGCCTGGTGCATCCGGGCGCCGTTACCCCTCCAGCGCCCTCTTCACCAAAGGTGCCATACCTGGACCCAAAAAGGATGCCTCCGGCCTGGACACAAGGCCAAGTACCTCCGGGCGCCGCTGCCCCCACAGAACCATCAACCTCCACAGTGCTGCCCCTGGGCGAAGATCTCTTCGCGCAGCATACTAGCTCGGACGGGCTGCCCTTCGTGTGGCCACCGGAGTACATCAACCCCCGACTCCGGAGGGAACGGCCCCTGTGTGAGCCTCTAATCCCGGCTCCGGCGCCCGCCAAAATTGTTCCGCTCCCGTTGGAAGAGGCCCAATTCGCATGGGATCCGACCGGTGAGGACCTCATGGGGTTCACCCAAGAGACCCGGGCGGCCGCAGCCCAGCGGGAGGAGTGCTGCCGTCAGCAACTAGAGGTCTTCGGGAGAGAACGACGAGAGAGGCGGATCCGCGAAGAACAGCTGCAGGTCCGGAGTGCGGAGCAGAAACGCCGAGCCCGACGAAACCCCCGTGCGGCCCACGGTCCCCGCGCCACCGGGACCGTAATAAAGTTCCAGTTGGAGCATGGCTGGGGCTTTATCCGGGATCACCGAACCCCCGGCGACGTCTTTGTCACCCGCAGGGATGTCGAAAGCCACCTGCCGGAGGGACATCGCGGACGTGACCTCTACCCGGGTGATGAGGTCACCTTCACCCGGCATCAGTGTGCCAAAGGACCATACGCCCTTCACGTGCACCGGTTGACGGAGGAGGAGATACAATATGAGGAAAGCCAAGAGGACCCGGACGGGTCTGAAGACTACCCTCGGGAGGAAACAAGGAGAGGATACCGCTACTGAAGGAAGTAGCATAAACAGAGAACTGTATATAGTTACCCGTAAGGGTACTTGACATGCTGCTAATTGAAGTGTGGTCCCCGTTGGGACTAGTGTGGAACTGTTTAAAGGAACTGTTTCCTGTGTGCCCCTATCCCTTACCAGGCTGAGGACTGTGAGCAGCCATTTCCCTATTCCCACTGGCCGAGGACTGAGAGCGGCCATACCCTGTAAATAGTTGCGCTTCCTAAGGCGCCCCCTACTGGTTTTATAGAGAACTGTTTTTCTACTAGTGACTGTTGCACTTTACCTGGTCACAAGTTGCACCGTGGCCAGAAGATCGAAAATGTGTTTTGTATGAGAATGTTTTATATGAAAAAGTTTTATGTTATGCTAAAAGAATTAATGGTATTTTATAAGTGTGTGTAGAAAGTCTGATAATGTTTTCGTAATGTTTTATACCTGTAACATTCTAAGAAAAGAGTACCTCCCATAAAGGGATGAGTTGTCAGTTGATATATCTTATATGTGAGTGTACACTTTAAAATTTTTGTATGTTTAATTGTTTTGCTCTGTTTCAGCCCGAGGACGTGCTGTGATTTACCAGGGGATAATGTAGCACCCCGAGGACTCGGCTGCTACAGGGGTATTGCACCTCAGACCAGAGGTGTGGTATTCCACTCCCGGGTAAGGATGGAGTGTGGAACTGGGCTCAGTTAGCTGCATGCACTACACTCACCCCATTTCCGGGGGACAGATCAACGGTACTCCCACCAGATAGATGTGCAGGTACGACAGCTTCTGTCCCTGGCTGGAGTGGGGGGGGGGGGGAACATCCCAGTGGTGTAGGAGCAGACAGGGGAGGGACTATGGGCATAGGAAGGAGCCCATTGGGTGCTTGTCACCTGGGCTCGGGTGTCAGAGGGAATATAAAAGGTGGGCACCATCTTAGATCAGGGTCTGTTCAGAGAGGAGCTCAGCCAGAGAGGGCTGACAGGGAGCTGTGGCTCCGTCTGGGCCCAGCTCCAGAGCCAGGCCTGAAGCAGAGAGAGAGAGAGAGAAGGAAAAAGGAGGAAGAAGAGAGACGCAAGGAAAGGCCCAGAGACGAAAGCATAGAGGGAACCCTGAGATCCCACGAGAGAACGGAAACGGGTGAAGGGTTGGCAGAGCAGGGTACCGGATCCCAAACTGGTGGAGGCCAATTATCCTTAGCCAGGAACCGGAGGTCGTGGACAAATTTTGGCGCGACCCCTCGCCATATCCACCAGGAAGGCATACCACGTATAGGGTCAGGGAAGCCGGGAAAGGTTTCACCACCAGAAGGCCCGAGGGAGCTGGACAAAGGTGGATCCCTGGTGGGGACGGCCAGTAGGAAGGAAGAGAGGGGAGCTCAGGACCACGCTCTGGAACTGCCTGGGAGTTGGCCGAGTCCCTGACCTGGTGGACGCAGCACGGCTCGGGTGGTCCAACTGTGCACAAGGGACCTGATAAAGAACTGTGAGTAAAGCTTTTGAAACTGCACTTCAAGCCTCCGTGTTTCGTCGTCGCACCTGCACCATCAGTACTGGGACACCCGCACCATCACTCCCATTGTCATCTCTAACATAGCTGCCCTGAGGCTATATCCCTCCCGTTGGGGGTTATACCATCCACGCTGCACATCCGAACCACCGGCCTCAGCGGACTGCCTTGCAGCGGCGGCTTCATAGCCGCATTCAACGGGTGGCGTAGTCGAACACTCTAACATCTACTGCTAAAGACTGCCATTTAGTTTGACACCCTGGGCACGGACCGGGTCACCGCCACGAGGACTACTACCCCTATCTGATCCGGCTCTGGGTATTCCCCGCGTTCGCAACGCTACACAAACATGGCCCAGGGGGCGCGTCACACACACACGCAGGCATATACACACACACGCAGGCATGTACACACACACACGCAGGCATATACACACAGGCATATACACACACACGCAGGCATATACACACACACGCAGGCATATACACCCACACGCAGGCATATACATACACACACGCAGAGATATACACACACGCAGGCATATACACACACACACAGGCATATACACACACATATGCAGGCATATGACTGCAGCCTTGTTTCCAATTCCAGGCCAGGTTGGAGAGTTGAACTGTAGAGGACGGTCACCGTCCACATATCCAGCCCCGGAGCCGGTATAAAAAAGCCCAGAGTCAGAGCAGGAGAGAAGCGGGGCTGCGCCGGTGCCGGTGCCACCACCCGGTCGGGAGCCGGTATTACTACAGAGGAGCAGGCCAGGGCAGATATGGAGCCGGCATGGGACCGTATCAGAAGCCCGGGAGCAGGGAGAGCAGAGCGAGACGACGGATTCGGTGGCGCCGGCGTATCATAGGACGGCCCCGGAGCAGAGAGAAAGCACTGCAGAGTGCGGCCACGGCGTATCAGAGGCCAGAAGAGAGCGGCGTCAATGTCACCTGACACCACACCACAGTCTGCCAGCCAGCGGGAAAGCAGAGCGCAGTGCGTGTCACCGCCCAGAAAGAATCCATCCTCTTAGTGTCAGGGACTCACGTGGTAAGTATGCTGCATGCACGTTACTGCAGGCCCGCTGTCACCAATGAATGTGCCGTGTGCGTGAGGCGCCCCCTGGGCCGTGGGGTACCCGGTGCCGGGCCGGTGGACGCTGGGGGAATTGTCACAGTGGCAGTGACCCGGTCCGTGACCCAGGGCGGTCAATAGAAAGGGGTTATGTATAGGGGAGTTATAGAGTTCGTGATGCCACTTGTGGAAAGCGGCTAAGGGAGCCGCCACTGAGGAGCAGTCCTCTGAAGCTGATGATACTGCAGCAGGGATGGTGTGGCTCTCCACGTGAGAGCTAGCTCCAGGGCAGTGTAGTTGATGTTGGTTGTGCTGGGTGTTGTAGTGCAGGGTTTGATGGCGCAGCAAGAAGCACAGAGGCAAGGAAGTGCAGTCCTCAGGGTCTTTACTCTCGGTTATTGCAGTCCAAGTTACAGACGTCAAATTAACTTCCCGTGCCGTGCTGCGTTTACTCAGTGAGGGGCTCAGTCCACCCCCAGTTAACTCCGGAGTACATAGGACCCCCTTCTGTGTCTTCTCTCTGGCTGTCTCCCTGAACCTCATACCAAGTGTCCCAGTCCAGTACCTGCGGGCCTTGGCGGGCAACGTCTGTTCCATCCCCTGGGTCCTCTATAGCTACCTTCCTGGTGAGACTGGTATGGATTGTTGGCTACAGGACATGAAATACTGCAGCCTCTGGTTTCTAGTTAAGACGTACAGTCTTCCGCTAGCTGAGGGACCGGTCCCCTTTATGCAGCCTGACCCTTCCACCTCCCGGTAGATGCGGACACACGGGTGGCATTCTGCATGGCCTGTACCCCTAGGGTCCTTTTCTCTGGTTCCTGGAGCCTTCCTGTTCCCTCTCCTCTCTTCTCTCCTTCCTCTCCAACTTGGGCCTCACTGTCTAGGCCCGCCTCTGGAGCAGAGCTCCAACAGAGACTCTGTTCCTGTCACTTTCCTCCTCTGATTAGCCTCTCTTTCTAAGATGGCTTCTCTACTTATATCTTCCTTCTATGTGCTCCCCTTAACTACTTCCTCCACCCACACCCACTATGTGGTTCCCCCTCTCTGGGTTCCCCCCGCTCCAGCCAGGAAAGGGGCTCAGCAAGAAGCAGAGTCATCTTGCCCCTCCTGCTTGCCTGGAGTTATGTGTGTTGGATGCAGCTGTTAGGGTCCTGAACTGTACTCCTTCCTTACCTGAGAGTGAGATGCCACATCTCTGGCTGAGCTGCAACACCTCTGTGGTGACCGAACCCTAAGGGGCGCCACACGCACGACGCTACATTTGATTCAGCCGCACTTTTAAAGGACCCACACTTTTAAAGGGCCCCCGCTACCAATTTTCTCACTCTCATATCTGGGCCCACCAGGAAATTTCCCGATTTCCCGCCAGGCCAGACCGATCCTGACTCCATAGGAGATCATGAACTGCTTGCCATCAAATTTGTGCTGGAGGAGTGGCGCTACCTGCTGGAAGGGGCTTTGCACCCGGTGATCATCTACACAGATCACAAAAACCTGGCCTATTTACAAAACGCCCAGAGACTCAATCCACGTCAGGCCCAGTGGTCTCTGTTCTTTGCCAGTAAGTGTAGGGATAGTCCAGGCGGAAAGGAAAATAAAGCGGGAAATGTACTGTATTACTGAAGCTAGAAACGGCGGGTGCTGTGCCTGATACTGCGTGTGCCAATCTGATGTCCTTGAACTGTGAAGGAAACTTTTGTTGGTTAAAATGAATTGGATGTGCACTGAGTTGTGTACGGCTGTTCCTAAATATGGATTTAATGCCCCAAAGTTGTAGTCTACCTGATGATGTTTGCACAATGTTAATATTTTACTTTGCAGATAACGTACATTAGAATTCAGTACATACACACGTGGTCAAAATTGTTTAATGAAAGAAAAACCCACAATGGTCACAGAAATAACTTGAATCTGACAAAAATAATAATAAATTATAAATCTATGAAAATGAACAAAATGAAAGTCAGACATTGCTTTTCTGCTTCCACAGAATTTAAAAAAAAATGAAACTCATGAAATAGACCTGGACAGAAATGATGGTACCCCTGAAAATAATGTGACAAAAGGGACATGCTAAATCAAATTGTGTCCACTAATTAGCATCACAGGTGTCTACAATCTTGTAATCAGTCAGTGGCCTGTATATAGGGCTACAGATACTCACTGTGCTGTTTGGTGACATGGTGTGTACCACACTCAACATGGACCAGAGGAAGCAAAGGAGAGAATTGTCTCAGGAGATTAGAAACAAAATTAGAGACAAGCATGTTAAGGGTAAAGGTTATAAGACAATCTCCAAGCAGCTTGATGTTCCTGTGACTACAGTTGCACATATTATTCAGAAATGTAAGATCCATGGGACTGTAGCCAACCTCCCTGGACGTGGCCGCAGGAGGAAAATTGATGACAAATCAAAGAGACGGATAATACGAATGGTAACAAAAGAGCCCAGGATAAGTTCTAAAGAGATTAAAGGTGAACTTCAAGCTCAAGGAACATCAGTGTCAAATCGCACCATCCGTCGTTGTTTGATCCAAAGTGGACTTCATGGAAGATGACCAAGGAGAACACCATTGTTGAAAAAATAATCATAAAAACGCCAGACTGGAATTTGCCAAACTACATGTTGACAAGCCACAAAGCTACTGGGAGAATGTCCTATGGACAGATGAGACAAAAATGGAAATTTTTGGCAAGGCACATCAGCTCTATGTTCAGAGACGGAAAAATGAAGCATATCAAGAAAAGAACACTGTCCCTACTGTGAAACATGGAGGAGGCTCTGTTATGTTCTGGGGATGGTTTGCTGCATTTGGCACAGGGTGTCTTGAATCTGTGCAGGGTACAATGAAATCTCAAGACTATCAAGGGATTCTAGAGAGAAATGTGCTGCCCAGTGTCTTGGTCTCAGTCGCAGGTCATGGGTCTTGCAACAGGATAATGACCCAAAACACACAGCTAAAAACACCCAAGAATGGCTAAGAGGAAAACATTGGACTATTCTGAAGTGGCTTCTATGAGCCCTGACTTAAATCCTATTGAGCATCTTTGGAAAGAACTGAAACATGCCGTCTGGAAAAGGCAACCTTCAACCACGAGACAACTGGAGCAATTTGCTCATGAGGAGTCGGCCAAAATACCTGTCGAGAGGTGCAGAAGTCTCATTGACAGTTACAGGAATCGTTTGATTGCAGTGATTGCCTCAAAAGGTTGTTCAACAAAATATTAAGTTAAGAAGAACCATCATTTCTGTCCAGGCCGATTTCATGAGGTTAATTTTTTTTAAATTCTGTGGAACCAGAAAAGTAATGTCTGACTTTCATTTGTTCATTTCAAAGATTTTAATTTATTATTACTAATAACTATTTTCAATCAGTCTTAGAGTTTCCTATAGCTTGTAACATGTCATAGATATAATTACATATATCTTTTCCCCATGCACTTGCACTTTAGTATATTTACATGTACGCACGTTCCATATACTTATTGTGTATTACAGTATTTGACATTATATGGATCTACTATGTATACTGTTTATCCATTTGATGTATCATCACTAATTTTATTATTCCTGCACTTTCTTTACTTTTCTATCATTAATAAATAAGTTTTCCTATAATTCAGTCTCACTCCTGTGCACTTATTTTTTATTATTATTTATTTTTTATTTATTATTTTTTCACTTTCAATATGGGACTTCTAGCACTCATGTATCAATATGGTGATATAATATTTTTATTTGTGTATTCTTCTGAGTGTACATCCTCCTTTTTCCCCTCATTGATGGCATATGTCCACTTTATCACTGGGGTTCTGTTTATATAATATCACTTCTATCTTTTATCCCCATTTGGTTATTAATTATCTAATGATTTGCACTGTTTTCATTCTCATACACCTTTCTATGATTATATTGACTCGCCCAGGGGGGATATAGGGGAGACTCGGTACCCGGGCCTTAACCTTCTGTGGGATGTCACAGCAGTCGACTCCCGGGCCCGTACCCTGGGGTCACTCTTTAAAAGGGGTTTTGTTAACAGTTTTGTCTCGTGATGCCACCTGTCAGGGGGAATGACGGACACGCACACAAGGGGTTCGCTTCAGTACCTTTACCGGTGTTGACGGCAGGTACAGTCCAGGGTACTTGATAGGAAGGGTGCACTTCTGGACTCTCCCCAGTGAGCAGGTATAAGGCCTCCTGATCCATTTCTTCCTTCCTTTAAATCTTCTGGCCAACCTGGAACTAGGCCTAGCTTTTATGCTGTTTCACTCTCTCACCTGTCTGCTTATAGTAGAACTTTTCTTTGGCTCCCACTATCCCTGGACGCTGGGGCCTTCGTGATTCCTAGTTCTGTAAAATGATGGTAGCTTTAGGTGAACCAGGGGTCTGAAATCCTCCTGGTATGACTGTTGTCGCTACTGAGTATAGAGGACCCTATAGGCGCGGACCCGGTGTCCGGCTTGTGTCCTGGGGTGAGCTTCAGATGCTCCTCTGCCCCCTTAACTCCTCTCTTCTTGCCTCGGCCACACTCGGGGCCCTCAACATAGCAGCAGACGTGCTGCTTCTTCACTGCTCTAAAGTGTCAGCACACTCTCTCTACCTAACTTCACCCTCCAGTATATATATCCCTAACAGGGCTCCCTCTGGTGATATGAGGTGGAAGGGTGGAGGTGTCTGTGTGTAGTAAGGGCCTTTTGTGGAGAAGTCCGTCCATGCATCCTTTTGGAACACGTCTTCAGCCACGCCAAACGGGTTTTTGTTCAGTGGTCTTTGACATAAAACCAATAGGGGGCACTTTAATAAGTGCAACTATTTACAAGGGACAGTTCTTTGGTTATTCACTGTCCATAACCTACAGTCTTTATACCCTCACGGGTAACTAAATGCACACATGTATTTTTCAGTTCACACACAAAAACAAATTTTAAATTTTCCTTCTGTACCCTTACGGGTAACTATTTACACAGTAGGCATTTTGTACCTTATTCCCTATACCTGGTAGGGATTTGGCCTTGTGTGCTGTGTGTGGATCTACGTAGCACTGGGGTGATACTGGTGTCTGTGCATGCACTATCCACTAACCTATCAGGTGTACGTGCGGGTAAGTTATAGAACTGCCTCAACATCTCTATAGGACTGGCAAGTGCACTGTTTACTGAACCCTCAGGTTCTGCTTCAACTGGTGATCCTCCTCTTACTGGGGACTCTTCCTGTTCCTGAGCAGGTTCTTCTAGGGTGCTCACAGGCTCTTCTTGTGGTGGAGGTTCTTCTGGTGGCTGACAGAAGTGTATCACTGGTATGATAACTGCTCCATCGAGTTGAGGCCAGTCTGCAGGGAAGTCTCCTAGAACTGTATAAACTACATCTTCCTTGGGTTTTTCCGGTATTATAAGAGGTACTTCTTCCTCCTGTGTCTTCAGTAGACCTGGGCACAATTTCAAGTGGTCTCTTGAGACTGTTGTAGTTGTCCTACCTCCATCCTTGCTGATCAGGCAGGTTTTGGTGTTGTCAAATCTGGAATTTAACACGGTGTAGGGCTCTCTTTCCCACTGGTCATCGAGCTTGTGACCTCTTCTTTTCCGCTTTAGCACTATTTCTCCTGGTGCCAAGGGTTCTGCTGGTGCATGCTTGTTATACTGACCTTCTTGTCTTTCCCTGACTTTGTTTAGGCTGTCTTCAACACAGGCCTGTACTCTCCTGTACAGCTCTTGCCGATTTGTGTCCCAGTCTTCAGTGGACATATCCGCAGCAGGTTCTACTACACCGAGATCCAGGTCCATGGGCAATTTTCCAGGTCTTGCTCTCATGAGGTACACTGGGGTACAATTAGTAGAACTCACAGGTATGTGGTTATACAGGTCCACTAGGTCAGGTAGCTTTTCTGGCCACTGGTTCCTCTCCTCCAAAGGTAGGGCTTTTAACAGGTCAATGACGATGTTATTCATTTTCTCGCACATACCATTGGTTTGATGATGATACGGTGTAGTCCAGATCTTCTTGCATCCATACAGGGACAGAATTCTTTAAACAGCTTCAAAGGCAGGGCCTTGATCTGTTAGCACCTTGTCCGGGTATCCATGGGGCCTGCAGAAGTAGGCTTGGAATGTTCTTCTGCAGTTTCTGCTGTCAGATCCTTGACAGGGGCCACAACCAGGTACCGGGAATAGTGATCCACCATGGTCAGGGCATAGGAATAGTCTGATCTGCTGGGTGACAGTTTGACGTGATCCAGAGCGACAATCTCCAGGGGTTGGGTTCTTTTGATGGACTGCCAGGGTGCTTTCTGGCTGCCGTAGTCTTTCCTTCTGAGGCTACAGGGCCCACAATTCTGGCACCACCTTTCCATGGAACTCCGCATTCCAACCCAATAGAGCCGGTCCTTCAGCAAGGTTTCCAGCTTCTTCCAGCCAAAGTGACCTGCTTGGTCAAGGTAGGCTTCTAGCACCATCTGGATATCCGTCCTGGGTACTACAATCTGCCACACCATTTCATGGGTTCTGGGGTTGACATACCTTCTGCACAGCTTTTCTCTGTAGATGAACAGCCGGATTCTCTCATTCCACAGGTGTTTGGCTTGTGAAGGAGCATCCTTCTCCAGGTGAGAACCTTCTTGGGTTATCAGTCCTTTGATGAGGCTGACAACCGGGTCACTCTCCTGCGTCTCCTTACAGCTGTGATGAGGTAAAGGGTTTAGCGTCTTACCATGACGTCTTCTGGAGGTGTGTTGCTCGTGGACCATTCCATTTCTGTGGAAAGCAGGTAATTCAATTTCTTCTAGGTCATCCACTTCATCCTCAGTGTCCGACTGCTGGGGCATTCTTGACAGGGCATCAGTATTAGTGTTCTTGTGACCTGCCCGATACTTGATTGTGAACTGGTAATTCGACAATTTGGCCACCCAACGCTGTTCCATGGCTCCCAACCTGGCTGTCTCCAGGTGTGTCAAGGGGTTATTATCGGTAGAGATGAGCGGTGTTCGACTCGAACTGTTCGCCAATCTCAAATTCGAGCTGTTTTTGGCGTTGTTCGAGCCGTTCGGCAAACACGAACAATTTGAAAAAAATTCGGCTGTTCGAAGTTATGTTCGATAACTGTTCGTGCACCAAAATCATAACTGGATTTTTTCTCAGTAATGCTGAAAATTAATGTTAATACGCAGTTTGAGTGTACAGCGGGGCTGGGGGAGGGACAGGGGATGGATCTCTGCATAAATAATGAAGATCTCCATTTTTTTTTCTCTTTCCCGCATTTACAGTGGGGAGGTGCAGTCTGTCAGCCGATCAGCAGCACACACACGGAGCGAACTGCTTTTTTTCACACAAGCAAGGGCATGTGTCATTGGCAGTGTATGTCACATGTCCTTGCCCTATAAGACCCAGCCATTTTCCACGTAGCCACCATTCTCTCACTGCTGCAGCTGCGTGTTAGATGGCAACGCTGTTGCTGTGTGCGCTATACTTTCAGTGTTAATTTCAAGTCAATTTTCACACAAATCTACAGATAGCTTGGGAGTAGGGAATAGTTATGATTGCAGTCCTTTTGAGGACTAGGTTACATCATTTCCTACGACTTTTATCAGGCAGGTCTGTGCTCTTAAATAGATAGGTTGGGAGTAAAGACTAATTGTAATTGCAGTCCTTTTGAGGGCTAGGTTACATCAGTTCCTATCACTTTTTGCCAGGCAGGTCTGTGCCAGTGCTGTGCAAGTTTTTTTCACAGCATTTGGCTAAATCTAGCAAAGCAAATCCTTTTTGGCCTCTTTCAGTGTGTGTTAGTCAGTGGAGTAGCCTATCAGTGTTGCAAGCTACACCACCTCTGTATAGAATACAAATAATTTTACTGCACCTAGTGAAGTAAAACCTTTTGGGCATAGCATCATTCTATTAGTCCATCTATACTAACCTCCACCAGGTTGCAAATTCAAAATCATTTTTATCTGCATCTAGCTCTGAAAAAATATTTGGGCTTGGGCTTGTAGCAGTGTGTGGGACTTATTCTATTAGTCCATCTATACTGACCTCCACCAGGTTGCAAATTCAAAATAATTTTTATCTGCATCTAGCTCAGAAAAAATATTTGGGCTTGGGCTTATAGCAGTGTGTGGGACTCGTTCTATTAGTCCATCTATACTAGCCTCAACCAGGTTGCAAATTCAAAATAATTTTTATCTGCATCTAGCTCTGAAAAAATATTTGGGCTTGGGCTTGTAGCAGTGTGTGGGACTTGTTCTATTAGTCCATCTATACTGACCTCCATCAGGTTGCAAATTGAATATAATTTTTTTCTGCATCTAGCTCTGAAAAAATATTTGTCCTTCTAGCAGTGTGTGGGACTTGTTGTATTAGTCCATCTATACCGACCTCCATCAGGTTGCAAACTGAATATATTTTTTTCTGCATCTACCTCTGAAAAAATATTGGCCTTCTAGCAGTGTGTGGGACTTGTTCTATTAATCCATCTATACAGACCTCCATCAGGTTGCAAACTGAATATAATTTTTTTCTGCATCTAGCTCTGAAAAAATATTTGGGCTTCTAGCTGTGTGTGGGACTTGTTCTATTAGTCCACCTATACTGACCTCCATCAGGTTGCAAATTCAAAATAATTTTTTGTCTGCATCTAGCTCTGAAAAAATATTTGGCCTTCTAGCAGTGTGTGGTACTTTCTCTATTAGTCCATCTATACTGACCTCCATCAGGTTGCAAACTGAATATATTTTTTTTCTGCATCTACCTCTGAAAAAATATTGGGCTTGTAGCTGTGTGTGGGACTTGTTCTATTAATCCATCTATACTGACCTCCATCAGGTTGCAAACTGAATAAAAAATTTTTCTGCATCTACCTCTGAAAAAATATTTGGGCTTCTAGCTGTGTGTGGGACTTGTTCGATTAATCCATCTATACTGACCTCTATCAGGTTGCAAACTGAATATAATTTTTTTCTGCATCTAACCCAGCCAATAGTTTTGGCCTAATACCACAGTTTGGCCACTCAGCTCTGCTCGGTTCCCATCCCTTGTTTTTTTGTGCAAACAACTCCAGAGTTGTGAATTAGTTAACCACCAAATTGAGTGGAAAAAGGCCTGCTGCTGGTGGAAAGGGGAATAGGCGTGTTGGGAAGGGGAAAAAAGGTTGTGTCCGTGGGGTAGGTGTTAAAGCAACAGTAACATCTGCAGAAGAAAGACCATCTTCCAGCCAAACTAAAATGTCTACTTCTTTTAGCGGACAATGTGATAAGATCCCTTTCTTACGGCCACGCCAATCGCTACAAATTCCAGATGAGGCACAAAAACAGCAGGTGCTTCAACGGATATCAAGTGCTCCTTTAAGTGGTCTCTCCTCCACCTCAACTTCAACATCACAAATACTCCAGTCCTCAGAGGTGTCACCCCAATCACACTTGGTTCCTCACAGCTCCCAAGTCTCCAGCTGCCCGTCTGAGTATGGGGTAGAACAGATGGTTGAGTCTGCAGAGCTGTTTACTCATACTATAGCCTGGGAATCAGAGGTCGGCTCCAGAGCTTCTGTGAATCCAGACGAGGAAATGATCTGCCCTGATGCCCAGAATCTTTATGAGTCGGATCCAGGACCAGAGGCAGAAGGTTCTGACCATAATGTAGACCCTCGTTCCCAAACTGTAACTCCTGTTGGTGGAGACAATGAGGAAGACGATGATGAGACTCAAATACCTGATTGGAGCGACAACTTGAGTTTTTTGTCAGGGCAGGAAGAGGTTGGCTCTGAGGACGACGGGTGTGATAACACACAGGGTGATGATGACGAGGTTGGAGTTCCCACTTACTGTCAACCCACAGTCAGCCAGTCGATGAGGTCAGGAGAGGAGGTGGAGGAGGATGCTAGTGACGATGAGGTCAGGTTGCGTCTTCCTGGACAGAGACGTAGTGCTGGAAGCACGTCAACAACTGCATCCTCAATCACAACTCTGCCTCTCACCACAAGTCGTGGTGGCTCTTCAGGTCGCATGGGTGCTAAGCCTTGCATAGCCTGGGCATTTTTTCAGATCGATAAGGATGACCCAACTCGTGTTATCTGTAACATTTGTCAGCAAAAGCTAAGTAGAGGCCAAAAAATACATAGTTTGAGTACTTCATGCATCAACCGGCACATGGATATGAAGCATAAGTTGCAGTGGTAAGCTCACTGTGCTACAATGCGGCCTAGCCAGCCGGGCCAACCACCGTCTGCTACATCTTGTGCATCCGCGGCCTCTACATCCTCTGTGACTGGGGGGACAGCAGTCACACCTGTTTTGGGACGCAGACCTGCCACCTCTTTACCCGCGACAGCCAGCGTGATTGGCAGGTCATCATTTTCTTTGGAGGTGGAAACACCAGCTGGTGTTGAGCGCTGTCCGTCATCGATAGCACCACCTTTGGATCAATGCAACCTAACATGTCCGCCTGCATCTTCATCACAGACCGGCAGTTTGCCGGGGACACCCTTCTCAACCCCGTCTAAGCACAACAGCCAGCCCTCGGTCCCTCAGATGTGGACAAGTAAAAGACCATTTCCTCCTAGCCATGACAAAGCTAAGAGGTTGAATTTCACCATCTGCAAGCTGTTGGCTACAGAAATGCTGCCTTTCCGCCTGGTGGACACAGAGGATTTTCGAGACCTTATGTCCGTCGCAGTGCCCCAGTACCAGATGCCCAGTCGGCACTACTTCTCAAAGAAAGGTGTGCCTGCGCTCCACCAGCATGTCGCACACAATATCATCGCTTCTTTGAGAAACTCTGTGTTTGACAGGGTGCATTTCACCACAGACACTTGGACGAGTAGGCATGGACAGAGGCGTTACATGTCGCTGACTGGGCATTGGGTAACTATGGTGACAGCAGTACAAGGGGTTGCTGTCCAAGTCTTGCCATCCCCACGAGTTGTGCGTCAATCCTCTTTATCTCGAAGTTCCTCCACTGCTTCTGCCTCCTCAACCTCCTCTCGGTCCTCCACCTGCACCCAAAGCCTGTCTGGTCATGCCACAAGCTTTCTAACTGCGCAGAAGGGATCCTGCACACCTCCTTACTATGCTGGCAGCAGGGCTCAACGTCATCAGGCGGTTTTTACTTTGAAATGTCTGGGAAATGTGAGTCACACAGCTGAGGAGTTGTGGTCAGCTCTGGAGAACCAGTTTCATGAATGGTTGTCTCCACTGGACCTGCAACCAGGGAAGGCTGTGTGCGACAATGCTGCAAACCTGGGTGCGGCCCTTCGCTGGGACAATGTCACACACGTGCCTTGTATGGCTCACGTGTTGAACCTGGTTGTCCAGCAATTTTTAGCCCACTATCCCGGACTAGATGGCCTTCTGCAGAGGGCACGGTCGCTGTGTGCTCACTTCTGCCGTTCGCATCCCGCAGCTCAGCGACTTACATCTCTACAGAAGTCGTTGGGCCTGCCACTTCACCGGCTAAAATGCGATGTGCCTACCTGGTGGAATTCAACTCTGCACATGTTGCAGCGACTGTGGCAGCACCGACAAGCCCTGGTGCAATACGTTCTGACGTATAGCCTGGGCCAACGAGATCCAGAGGTGGGGCAAATTACGCTGGAGGAGTGGTCTCAGATCAGGGACCTATGCACCCTTCTGCACAGTTTTGAAATGGCGACGAAGATGTTTAGTGCTGACGATGCCATTATCAGCATGACTATTCCGGTGATTTACATGCTGGAGCACATGTTAAACAGAATTCGGAGTCAGGTGGTGGCGCAAGAGGTGGTGGAGGAAGTAGAGGAGGAGGAGTTGTATGCGGAAGGGCTAACATCTGCAAGGTCCAGACGGTCGGCAGCACCAAGGCGGCAGGCATGTGAGGGTGGGGGAGATGGTTTTACCAGGGCGCATGGTAGCAGCCAAACTAGTGAGGAAGGTGCAGGAGCCCAGGAAGAAGTGGAGGACGAACTGATGGAAGACTCATCAGATGAGGGAGACCTTGATCACATTTCTGTTGTGCGAGGTTGGGGGGAGAGGGCAGAGGAAGGAAGCATGATTGTTACCTCACCACCAACACAACAGGGACTTGGTGCTCCTGGATGCGCAAGACACATGAGTGCCTTCTTGCTGCACTACCTGCAACATGACCCTCGAATTGTGAGAATTAGAAATAATCCTGACTACTGGGTTGCCACACTGTTAGATCCCCGGTACAAAAGTAAATTTGTAGAAATTATTCCTGCCATAGAAAGAGATGCACGCATGCAGGAGTATCTTCAGAGACTGTTGCAGAATCTTACATGTGCTTTTCCACAAAACACCAGTGGTGCACAAAGTGAATCTCACAGTTCTAACTTGCCAACCATGGGACCGTCGAGTGTTCAGCACTCAAAACGTAACAGAAACACAGTATCTGCTGGTAACATCAATTTTGCGGAATCATTTCACCACTTTTTTAGCCCATCCTTTGCAAGGCCACAGGAGACAAGAAGTCTGACACATAGTCAACGCCTAGAGACGATGGTACAGGAGTATCTCCAAGTAAACATTGAAGCCATGACTGTGTCACTGGACCCTTGCTCTTTTTAGGCTTCCAATCTGGATAAATGGCCGGAGCTCGCCACTTACGCCTTGGAGATCTTATCATGCCCCGCAGCCAGCGTTCTGTCTGAACATGTGTTCAGCGCTGCTGGTGGTGTGCTGACAGATAAGCGCACGCGGCTCTCCACTGATAATGTAGACAGACTCACGTTCATAAAGATGAACAAATCATGGATCCGAAACGACTTTTTCTACCCGTGTCATCCTGGAGAGAGTAAAAGCTTGATGATTTGTTAAAATCACCTCACCAACCGTTTTAAGCTTTCAAATTACTAATCATGTTTATCTGTATCTTGGCTGGAAAATAATTTGGGCCTTGTAGCAGTGTGCAGTACTGATTCTATTAGACCATCTATACTAAACTCCACCAGATTTAAAATTACTAATCATGTTTATCTGTATCTTGGCTGGAAAATAATTTGGGCCTTGTAGCAGTGTGCAGTACTGTTTCTATTAGGCCATCTATACTAAACTCCACCAGATTAAAAATTACTAATCATGTTTATCTGTATCTTGGCTGGAAAATAATTTGGGCCTTTCAGCAGTGTGCAGTACTGATTCTATTAGGCCATCTATACTAAACTCCACCAGATTTAAAATTACTAATCATGTTAATCTGTATCTTGGCTGGAAAATAATTTGGGCCTTGTAGCAGTTTGCAGTACTGATTCTATTAGGCCATCTATACTAAATTCCACCAGATTTAAAATTACTAATCATGTTTATCTGTATCTTGGCTGGAAAATAATTTGGGCCTTATAGCAGTTTGCAGTACTGATTCTATTAGGCCATCTATACTAAGCTCCACCAGCTTTCAAATTAATAATAATTTTTAGCTGCATCTAGCCTGGAAAATAATTTTGGGGCTCCTAGATGCGCAAGACACATGAGTGCCTTCTTGCTGCACTACCTGCAACATGACCCTCAGATTGTCAGAATTCGAAATAATCCTGACTACTGAGTTGCCACACTCTTAGATACCCCACACTCTTCGATCAACCTTTTCATTTTAATAAAGAACAAAAAAAATGGTCATTTTTGAAATTATAAGCTTTAGCAGGTTATTAGAAACTGAAATCAAACAGTTTTCAACTCAAAATTTTATTCTAGGTGATGTTACATTTGCACATAGGACCCCTTGTTCGAAAGGAGCTTCTGAACTCTCTCGTCCATTGAATTTGTCAGGTTTTGGATGGTTTCTGCTTCAATTGTTTTGCATGAGGACAGAATACCCTCCCAGAGCTGTTGCTTAGATGTGAACTGTCTCCCGCCATCATAGACACTCCTTTTGATGATGCTCCAGAGTTTCTCAATGGGGTTGACGTCAGGGGAGCATGGGGGTCACACCATAAGTTTGTCCCCTTTTATACCCATATCAGCCAGAGATGCAGATGTGTTATGTGCAGCATGAGACGGTGCATTATCATGCATGAAAATGATCTTGCTGCACAATACACGGTTCTTCTTCTTGAACCATGGCAGGAAGTGCTGTTTGAGAAACTCCACATACATTATGGAGTTCATCTTTACCCCTAAAGGGGCCGACAATCTCTCTCCCCATGATTCCAGCCCAAAACATTACTCCACCTCCTCCTTGTTGGCGCCGTAGCCGTGTTTGCATGGGGTGTCCATCAACCAGCCATCCTCCACTCCATCCATCTGGACCATCGAGCGTTGCACGGCACTCATCGGTGAACAAAACAGTTTTGAAGTCAGTCTTCATGTATTGTTTGGCCCACTGGAGCCGTTTCTGCTTGTGTACAGTGGATAGAGGAGGTCGACAGGATGGCTTATGCACAGCTGCAAACCTCAGAAGGACCCTGCATCTTGTTGTTCAGGGGACGTTGGAGGCACCAGCAGCTTCAAAAACTTGTCTGCTGCTATGACAAGGCTTTTTTGCCGCTGCTCTTTTAACCTGACGTAATTGCATGTAGGAAAGAGTCCTCAATTTTCCCTTATCAGCACGCACACGTGTGTACTGTGAATCAGCTACATACTTCTTGATTGTGCGATGATCACAATTTGTTGCTTCTCAGCAGCCGACACATCCTTTTTCTTTCCCATTTTGGCAGAAAATGTAGGCTGCTTAATAATGTGGGTCAGCCTTCTTAAGTAGTCTTGCCTTTCATTGGACACACCTGTCAAACTAATTAGCACAGGTGTCTGCAATTGCTTACAGTGATATAAAGAGCCCAGACACACATCACCATCAATGAGTTTAACTGACAAACAAAAAAATTCTTACCTTATCACTCCTAAACACTTATTGCATAATAATTTGGAACACCGTGTACATGTGCTTTTCCACAAAACACCAGTGGTTCACGTAGTGAATCTTACAGTTCTAACTTGCCAACCGTGGTCTGTATGGAGTTGTTCAATAAAGGGCCCAAAATTAAGATAACATAGACTGGAGAGGTCTCTATGAATACAAATTCCTAAGTATTTGATACCCTGTGAGGGCCAGGCAAAGGGAAAGTTGGACTGGATGGAATCCTGCATGGTTTTGGGGAGGGAGACATCGAGGGCCTCAGACTTCACTGCATTGATTTTAAAATTTGACCATGTAACAAAGTGATCTATTTCAGCCATAACAGCAGGGATGGATATATGTGATTGAGTGATATATACTAGGACATCATCAGCAAATGCAGAGCACTTGTACTCGGTGCCTCGCACCTCAATCCACCTAATATTGGGGTTATGGCGAATTGATGAGAGCAGGTGCTCCATCACTAGGATGTATAAGAGATGGGACAGAGGATATCTCTGCCTTGTCCCATTGGTGATTATGAAAGGTGATGAAAATGTTCCATTTATCTTCAGCCTAGGTGACGTATTGCGATACATGGCCGTGATTTTGGCTATAAAAGGGTCCCCTAGACCCCTACCCCAAGCTTTTTAAGAGAATAATATATGGCGTGCAAGGAGACTCTATGGAATGCTTTTTCAGCATCCAATGAGAGTATCTAATTACAAATTTTTAACTGCATGTAGCCCAGGAAATACTTTGTGCCTAGTAGCAGTGTCTGCTAGTCGGCGGATTATCCCAGCTGTTAAGCAAGCTACACCACCTGTGGTTTGGACACTTAATTTTTTTAAAGGAAATGGTTCGGGCCCCCGGGACACTCAGTGAAGAGCATCGGGGAGGCACCCCAAGGCATAGGGGCTGGGACTGGCGGTAGGACGCCTTGCGGTGGACCGCCAAGCTCGATCCTTATAAAAGCTTTTTAACTGCAGCAGCTTTAGTGGACACTACAGGAGCTTTAATTACCGCGGCTGCTGGCATGAGACTTGCCCTCCAATAGATCCTTGTAAAAGGATTTAAAGTGTACTCATTCAAATTAGAGAGACAATTTAAATTAAAAAGATTAGACCTGCCTCCACCACAGGGGGGCTCGCTCGACCCACCAGCGGACAGGCACCAGTATTGGGAGAGGGGGGCTGGCCGTCAGGGTCCACCTCGGCTCTGGCACAAACCCGGCGACACGGAGGTCGCACGGGCAGGAGCGCACTGGCCGTGTCGGCTTCGCACTTTTTTGGTTTTAGAAGGGCATGACATGCCTATATCTGTGTCTCCCCCTCCTTTTACTCCTCCACCTCTTTTCTTTTCGCATGACTATATGTACTTGTCACTTTTCCATGTGTTAGTTGTGTCTTCTGAGCAGTTTGTCAGCTTATGGACACCTTTGAAGGTGTTTTCTTTGTGTTTCTATGTGTTTTTGTTTGCCTGCCATTGGTTTGAACGGTGTTCGAAGGTGTGCAACGAACAGTTCGGCAAACATACGGGTGTTCGACGAACCGAACCGAACTCGAACACTACAGGGGTGGCTCAACACTAATTATCGGTAAAGGCTGTAAATTTAGTTGAGACTAGGTGATGTTTGAATCTTTTAGTGATAGCCCAGACCAAGGCCAGGAACTCCAGCTTAAAGGAACTGTAATTCTCTGGGTTCCTCTCAGTAGGGCGAAGCTTCCTACTGGCATAGGCAATTACCTTTTCTCTGCCGTTTTGCTTCTGGGACAACACAGCTCCCAGTCCCTTGTTGCTGGCATCTGTGTATAACAGGAAGGGTTGGCTGTAGTCAGGGTAAGCCTGGATCTCCTCCCCGGTTAGAGTATCCTTCATCAATGCAAAGGACTCAGTCTGTTCTTTGCCCCACTGGAATGGGGGACTTTTACCTCTTTTGGACTGTCCTACTAGGAGATCTTGTAAAGGTGCTGCCTTTTTGGTGTAGTCCTTAATGAACCTCCAGTAGTACCCGACCAGTCCCAGAAATTGACGTACTTCTTTGATGTTCCTTGGTTCAGGCCATTTCTGGATGGCAGTGACCTTCTCTGGGTCTGGTGCTACCCCCTCTGAGCTGACTACGAGTCCCAGGTACTGAACCTTCCGTTTGAGCAGGTGGCACTTGGAAGGTTTTAGTATCATCCCATACCGGGACAATGCCTCAAATACCTCCGCCAGGTGCTTTAGATGGTCTTCATACGTCCTCGAGTACACGATAACGTCATCCAGGTATAGCAGCACTGTCTCGAAGTTCCGGTGTCCCAAGGAACACTCCATGAACCTCTGGAACGTTCCAGGTGCGTTGCAGAGTCCAAAAGGCATGCTCTTGAATTTGCATAATCCCATCGGGATGGTGAAGGCTGTCTTCTCCCGGTCTTCCTCAGCGACAGAAACTTGCCAGTACCCGCTAGTGAGATCCAATGTAGAGAAATAATTGGCAGATTTCAGTGCAGCCAGGGATTCCTCTATACGGGGCAAAGGGTATGCATCTTTATGTGTTATTTGATTAATTTGTCTATAATCTACACACATCCTCATGCTACCGTCCTTTTTTCTGACCAGGACCAGGGGAGCTGCCCAGGGGCTACAACTATCCCTTACTGCCCCTGCCTTTTTCATGTCATGCAACATTTCTTTTACTTTTTGGTAGTGTGCTGGTGGTATGGGTCTGTAACGCTTCTTAATGGGTGGATGGTTACCTATGGGTATGTGGTGTTGTACCCCTTTGACCCTTCCAAAATCAAGTGGGTGTTTAGTAAACACCTGTTTGTATTCCTGAACCACTCTGTAAACACCGTGTTTTTGATGGACAGGAGTGGCGTCAGTTCCAACATGGAGCTGTTGACACCATTCCTCCAGCTGAGTTTCGGAGTCATTGTCTTCCACCGTATCTGGTGGGGTCAAGGATTCCACGGTGTGTATGGCATTATTATTCACAGTATACAGTCTGGCAACAGTGGCGTATCTTGGCAATTTGACTTCCTCCTCCCCACAATTTAGGAGGCGTATGGATATCCTCCCATTGCGCACATCAACTACCCCTCTAGCAGTTAGGAGTCTAGGTCTGTGCTCTGAGTTTACAGGCTCTACTACCGCCTGGTAGTTTTGTCCCTTGAGACCTATTGCAGCCTTACACCAAATCAGCATTTCACTCATTGGGGGAATCACAATGGGTATCGGGTCTGGTAATGTACGGGTGACATTGCCAATCTCACCACCTGATAGCTTTACCTGTTGCTGGTACAGGAGGGCTCGAATCTCTCTCTGGAGCACCTTCCTCTGTCCTGGTTTGGCAGTGTCAGCAATCTGTTGGAGTAAAAACAACACTTTTCCCAAACAGTTACCAACAACATTTGTGCCAAGTATCATATATGCGTTTGTATCACCAGGGTTAGACTCTATTATAATCAGTCCTTGGTCCTTTAGTTCCACCCTTCCCACCTTCACTGTCACGTCCTTAACCCCGACTAGGTTCAGAGGAAGGCCATTGGAGGCATACACAGACCTTTTGTAAAGAACGTCAGGTATCATGGTTACCTGTGACCCGGTGTCTAGTAGTGCAGGTGTTGCGATGCCAGCACAATGGACAGGAAAGGCCTTCCTCCTACAAACCGGTCATACCAGCTCGATGGGCCTGGTTGATCTACTCCTGGGTGTCGGCCCTTGGCCCCAGGGTTTGCCCATTTAAAGGACAGATCCGTGTGGTGTGGCCTGCCTTGTGGCAACGGTAGCAGATGAGTTCTCCTGGAGGGCTACGTCGGTCGTTTGGCCTTCCACGGGGTGACATTGTCCTCCTTCTTCTCCTCATCCAGGGGACATCCTCAGGGCTGTCGGCGACTAGGATCCTTCCTTCTGGCTCGGGCTCCGTCTGTAGCTGTAGGGCACTTCAGAGCGCAGGCTGTCCAGTTCGCTAGAGGACGCTGCTTGCACTTTTGCCTCAGCCGCTAATGAAGGGGCAGGGAGTGCTGTGGGCATTGGGATGGCCCCACCCTGGTAACGCTGGATAGCAGTATCTGATGTTTCCAGGGGCTGAAGGCCTTTAATAGCCATGTCCTTCAGGGCATCAAAGGTGGCATTTGGATGATCTAAGACCCACCACCGTACAGTTCTGCTCTCCTCCTGGGACCTTAACCCCCGGATGAATTGTTCTATCAGCATTTTGTCTTCATCATGTATGCTGACTGGGCTAATCTGTTTCAGGGCCCGCAGGGCCTCTTGTAAACGCCAGGCATAGTCCCGGTTGCTGTCCTCAGGTTTCTGGGTACAGTGGTAGAACCTCATCCGAAAATCTGTCTCAGTGCGGTTTTCAAAGACAGTTTGCAGCCTCTTAAATATAATAGATACTGATTCCTGGTCTGCGGACGGCCAGGTTTCAACTTCCCGCTCTGAGGCACCAGCCAATTGTCCCAGCACAACAGCGGCTCTCTGTTTACCAGTCATTGAGTACATGTCCAATACACCACATATTTTCCTTTTGAACCCAGACAGGGTGTCTGGTTTGCCATCATACTGGGGAAGCCATTTCGCTCCGGGGACATACGGCAGGGCCATGGGTATCACTGGAGTCACGTCACGACCCCTGCTGGTGGGGCGGCCGCTCCAGCCAGAGCAGCGCCGGGTGCGACTTGAGCATCAAGAGCGTTAACTGGTGCTCCGGCGTCTTGCTGGTCGTCGGCCATGGTTCTGCCCCCCTAGTAAACCGTAGCCTACCTTCTTTACTTTTATCAGGTAGGCCGCAGCTCCGCAGATCACGGTCTCCTTCCAGGACCTGACGCTTCCTGTTGCTGCATCAGAGAGCGAAGCGGGGCTTGAGCTTCGCGCGCTACCAACAGTCACGCCTCTCTGGTTCCTCGCGATTACGCCACTCTTCTTACCACGCGGCGACGCGGTAATGGCTGCGATGTTCACCACAGTTAAAACACAGTTCAAATACGGCATACAGTACCCGGTGGCAATGGGCACGAAATCATGTTCGTGGCGCCAGGAAGAATGTGACTCGCCCAGGGGACATGTAGGGGAGACTCGGTACCCGGGCCTAGACCTTCTGTGGGATGTCACGGCAGTCGGCTCCCGGGCCCGTACCCTGGGGTCCCTCTTTAAAAGGGGTTTTGTTAACAGTTTTGTCTCGTGATGCCACCTGTGGTTCCCGGTAATGGGTACCGGCGCTGCTGCAGACCTCCGGGGGTGATGGGATGGCAGCTGAGATGTTTCTGCACCCCACAGAAGTAGCTTGCCCCCGGGGCAGGCTTGATGTAAGGGATGCAGGTGAGAAGTGGCCCGGTCGGGTCAGGGGGAATGACGGATATGCACACAGGGGGTTCGCTTCAGTACCTTTACTGGTGTTGACGGCAGGTACAGTCCAGGGTACTTGATAGGAAGGGTGCACTTCTGGATTCTCCCCAGTGAGTGGGTATAAGGCCTCCTTATCTGTTTCTTCCTTCCTCTAAAGCTACTGGCCAGCCTGGAACTAGGCCTAGCTTTTATGCTGTTTCACTCTCTCACCTGTCTGCTTGTAGTAGAACTTTTCTTTGGCTACCGCTATCCCTGTATGCTGGGGCCTTCGTGGTTCCTAGTTCTGTAAAATGATGGTAGCTTCAGGTGAACCAAGGGTCTGGAATCCTCCTGGTATGCCGGTTGTCCCTACTGGGTATAGAGGACCTTGTAAGCGCGGACCCGGTGTCCGGCTTGTGTCCTTGGGTGAGCTTCAGATGCTCCCCTGCCCCCTTAACTCTTCTCTCCTCTCTCTTTGCCTTGGCCACACTCGGGGCCCTCAACACAGCAGCAGACGTGCTGCTTCTTCACTGCTCTAAAGTGTCAGCACACTCTCTCTATCTAACTCCACCCTCCAGTATATATATCCCTAACAGGGCTCCCTCTGGTGGTATGAGGTGGAAGGGTGGAGCTGTCTGTGTGTAGTAAGGGCCTCTTGTGGAGAAGTCCGTCCATGCATCCTTTTGGGTCCTGTGGTACCTGTAGTAGCAGGGTGCCACAATATCAAGGGATGACCATCATGACACTTCCTTGCTTCCTTTATGACTGAAGTATTGATTAATGGCACTATGCTGGGGAGATCTTATGATGTGCTTATCCTTACTTGGATATGGTGCATCTCTTTCCATACTGCGGCTAGCTTTCCCGTTGTTTGCGCTTTCAGTTGCGGGCCGAATTAGGTTGCCGTGGTGACGCGTCCTCCAACGTCACTTCTCCACTCCTCCCGGGCTGACGCGTCGGCCGGTGGACGGGGCTTGGTGACGTGGAACGCTGCTGCCGCTACTTCCATTCTGTTGCGGCTTCCAGAAGCACTGATGCAGCCACACGTGAGTACACTGAGCACGGCCCAATATAAGGGAGCTTCCCTACCCCCTATGTATCCTTCCCCCCAAAGAAGAGGAACACGAAACGCGCGTTGGGGTTGTCCTTTTTCTCACAGTCACCAGGTTGTATTGCCTCTTCCCTCCACTCCCTATATACCTGCCATGTTATGATGTCTTATGTCTGCTTTATGTTGAATGGATCTCTCTTGACACTAGTCTATATTGCATTTTTACCAGCACTCAGCTATATGTCTTCTCGCCATAACTCCTGGTCTTCCTAGGGTTTTTGTGGTAGTGTTACCATGTTGAGTTTTAATCTTTTTTGCTTCAAGGTTATATACAGCACTATCTATGGACTTTTTTTCCTCATATATATTGCATGCAACACTTAATAGCCTCTACTGATAGTTTATTCACTTGACAGGTTTTCATACCGTTGAGTTTATTTGTGTGACTCTATATCTTGGGTCCTCACTATCACTAATTGCTGTATTATTATTTTTTCTATTGCATGTGACACTTTACAGATTTTTTCTGATTGATTGGATAGGCCTGCTATGTGACGCGCCACCTGCGCCTCTGTGTGGGGGAATACCCGGTGCCGGGTCTCTGTGTAATGCTAGGGGTTGTAGTCTCCGTGGCAGCGACTCGGTCCCGTGGCTCAGGGTGGTCAAACCAGTGGCGGATCTGTTTACTTGGTTTTTAATGTTGAAATGTCCGACTACGCCACCCGTGGATTGCGGTCACTGAGAACCGCCGCTGCGGGGAAGACCGCTGAGGCTGATGTTGTGTGCGCAGCAGATGGTAGTATAACTCCCCACGGGAGGAGTATAGCCTCAGGGCAACGTGTGTAGATGATGAAGGTCTCGGTGCATGGGCGCATCAGAAATGACTCAGAGTCCGTGCAGTGCAGTTCAGGGTCTTTACTGTTGGTAATGAAGAAGGCCCTGCGGGGAGTACTAGCTAACATTAGAGGCCTGGTCAGTCTGTGAGCGAACAAGAGTCCCCCTGGCCAGGTGGAGGTGTAGGCCTTCCCGTCTGACTGCACTCTTCCTGGCTACCCTGCTGTAGTCGTGTGGTAGCCCACGTCCCTGAGTGTACCGTGTGGTGCTCACCCGTATGGCTGGTGACTTGGGGCCTTTGGTACCTTCCGCTCCTCGATGGCGGTGCCGGTCCCTTGCTTGTGACTGAGCCTCCGGGCTTTCTATGGCCAGAGGACCTGGAATCCCCTGCCATGTGGTTTCTGCTGCTGAATGTGAATATCCTCACAGACTCGGACTCCGGTGTCCGGTTCTCTGCATCTTCAGCCAGGACGAGCTCTGCTTGCTCCAGTCCCTGGTCTTCAGCTCTTGGCTCCTACAGAGCTCCTTGCTGCTCTGTCACTGTCTCTGGAACTACTCACTAACCCCACCCCAGATCCAGTTTATAAAGGACAGGTTCCCCCCCCCCCCCTGGACTGGGGCAGGAGGCGTTGCATGCAAATGTGCTCCTGACCAGGAAAACCCATGCTCGCTCTCAGACATGGTATTTCCACCACTGTGGCAACCAGACCCCCTGGGGTGCCACATTCCCCCCTGGTAAATTTTAGTACTCCTGGACTAAACACATTTTATGAAAACATACATAACAGGGTATAAGCAATAACTAGTGTTGAGCGATACCTTCCGATATCGGGAAATATCGGATCGGATTGGATCGGACCGATACCAAAAAAGTATCGAATATCACCGATTCCGATACCGGAAACCAATGCAAGTCAATGGGACAGAAATATCGGAATGAAAATAAACCCTTTCTTTCCTTGTAGGTTAATTCTACATGAAGGAAAACAACTAAGAATAATGTAGAATGTATTGGGGGAGGTGGGGGAGACAATAAAGGCATAGAGGTTTAGCCCAATCAAATGGAATAGCAGGACTTAATATTTTTTTCTAAGACGTTCTGAGTTACGGAAATATTGACTATGTTAAGTATTTTTATATTTTGTCAGATATTTATGTTTCACTACTTCCATGCTCTTCACCTTCTTTTTTACTTCTCCCACACTTTCTCCTTCATCATCTTCAGCATCTTTTTTATCCACTTCTTCTTCACCTTCTTCATCTTCTTCTTCTTCATCTTCTTCGTATTATTCTTTTTTTTTACATTCTTCATATTCTACTTCTTCATCTTCTTCTTCTTCATCATATTCTTATTTGTGGCAGGCATTCCTGTAGTTGTTATCTATAAAAGGTTGGACATTACACCTTTCGTTCTGCCCGTCACAAAAGATTTACAACAGGATTTGTCCGCGTTCAGTTTGGCCTGCAGCAGCAGGTCTATTCCAGGGGCACCACGAGGAGGAACGGACTCACCCCCATACACTGCTTAGTCATCTTCTGCTTATAATTTAGATATTATCTTTTGCTCTGATTTTTAGTCTTATGCTTAATGTTCTTCCGCTTTTTGTTCTGCAGCTTCTTGTATTTCTGCTTCTTGGCTTTCTGTCTCTTGTTCTTCTGTATCTTGGTGCTTGTCTTCTCTTCTTTGTCCTCTTGGTCAACTTCTTCAGGGTCATCTTCTTGGTCTTCTTCGGGGTGGTCTTCAGGGTCGTCGTCTTCGGGGGTCCTCGTCTTCGGGGTCCTCGTCTTCTTCGGGTTGGTCTTCTGGGTCCTCGTCTTCGGGGTCCTCGTCTTCTTCGGGGTGGTCTTCAGGGTCCTCGTCTTCTTCGGGGTGGTCTTCAGGGTCCTCGTATTCAGGGTCGTCGTCTTCGGGGTCCTCGTCTTCTTAGGGTTGGTCTTCGGGGTCCTCGTCTTCAGGGTCCTCGTCAGGAAGATCTAGAGTGATTACCAAGAACCATTTCAAAAAGCTTGAACTTGGAAATGTAGCAGAAGGTACAAGAAAGCTGAGGAACTACCGAGGACCAGCTGACTGTACTGGAACCCGGATGGGTAGTAGAAGGTACAAGAGCCAATGGAACTGCCGAAGACCAGCTGAGGGTACTGGAACTCGGTTACTAAGCAGGAGGTACCTGTGCCAGAAAGCACTACCAAGGACCAGCAGACGGTGGAACTTGGATACCGAGAAGGAGGCACTTAATCCAAAGGCACTGCCGAGAACCAGCTGACGGTACTGGAACCCGGATGGGTAGCAGAAGGTACACATGTAAAAAAAAGTTCAAGGCCGCGAGCCGGCCGCAGTTACCAAAACCCACAGTCCTACAGGGGGTGCTTGTCCTATTGGCACTATGGAACCAGCCTTCATTGCCAGATCCTGCAGCCCACATAGGAGTCACCTAAACTGCAGGCACCATAGAGTCGGCTAACCCGACCGCAACACGACAGGACAACGCATTGGAGGCAAAGTGACGTTGACACTACCCGGAAACAGCTGGCGTGCTGGAACCAGGCTGGGCAGGAGGGAGTACCCGTGCCAAAGTCACTGCCGAGAACCAGCTGACGGTACTGGAACCCGGATGGGTAGTAGAAGGTACAAGAGCAAATGGAACTACCGAGGACCAGCTGACGGTACTGGAACCCGGATGGGTAGCAGAAGGTACAAGAGCCAATGGAACTGCCGAAGACCAGCTGACGGTACTGGAACTCGGTTACTAAGCAGGGGGTTCCTGTGCCAGAAAGCACTACCAAGGACCATCAGACGTTGGTGGAACTTGGATACCGAGAAGGAGGCACCTAATCCAAAGGCACTGCCGAGAACCAGCTGACGGTACTGGAACCCGGATGGGTAGTAGAAGGTACAAGAGCAAATGGAACTACCGAGGACCAGCTGACGGTACTGGAACCCAGATGGGTAGCAGAAGGTACAAGAGCCAATGGAACTGCCGAAGACCAGCTGATGGTACTGGAACTCGGTTACTAAGCAGGAGGTACCTGTGCCAGAAAGCACTACCAAGGACCATCAGACGTTGGTGGAACTTGGATACCGAGAAGGAGGCACCTAATCCAAAGGCACTGCCGAGAACAAGCTGACGGTACTGGAACCCGGATGGGTAGCAGAAGGTACCCATGTAAAAAAAAGTTCAAGGCCGCGAGCCGGCCGCAGTTACCAAAACCCACAGTCCTACAGGGGGTGCTTGTCCTATTGGCACTATGGAACCAGCCTTCATTGCCAGATCCCGCAGCCCACATATGAGTCACCTAAACTGCAGGCACCATAGAGTCGGCTAACCCGACCGCAACACGACAGGACAACGCATTGGAGGCAAAGTGACGTTGACACTACCCGGAAACAGCTGGCATGCTGGAACCAGGCTGGGCAGGAGGGAGTACCCGTGCCAAAGTCACTGCCGAGAACCAGCTGACGGTACTGGAATCCGGATGGGTAGTAGAAGGTACAAGAGCAAATGGAACTACCGAGGACCAGCTGACGGTACTGGAACCCGGATGGGTAGCAGAAGGTACAAGAGCCAATGGAACTGCCGAAGACCAGCTGACGGTACTGAAACTCGGTTACTAAGCAGGAGGTACCTGTGCCAGAAAGCACTACCAAGGACCAGCAGACGTTGGTGGAACTTGGATACCGAGAAGGAGGCACCTAATCCAAAGGCACTGCCGAGAACCAGCTGACGGTACTGGAACCCGGATGGGTAGCAGAAGGTACCCATGTAAAAAAAAGTTCAAGGCCGCGAGCCGGCCGCAGTTGCCAAAACCCACAGTCCTACAGGGGGTGCTTGTCCTATTGGCACTATGGAACCAGCCTTCATTGCCAGATCCCGCAGCCCACATAGGAGTCACCTAAACTGCAGGCACCATAGAGTCGGCTAACCCGACCACAACACGACAGGACAACGCATTGGAGGCAAAGTGACGTTGACACTACCCGGAAACAGCTGGCATGCTGGAACCAGGCTGGGCAGGAGGGAGTACCCGTGCCAAAGTCACTGCCAAGAACCAGCTGACGGTACTGGAACCCGGATGGGTAGTAGAAGGTACAAGAGCAAATGGAACTACCGAGGACCAGCTGACGGTACAGGAACCCGGATGGGTAGCAGAAGGTACAAGAGCCAATGGAACTGCCGAAGACCAGCTGACGGTACTGGAACTCGGTTACTAAGCAGGAGGTACCTGTGCCAGAAAGCACTACCAAGGACCAGCAGACGTTGGTGGAACTTGGATACCGAGAAGGAGGCACCTAATCCAAAGGCACTGCCGAGAACCAGCTGACGGTACTGGAACCCGGATGGGTAGTAGAAGGTACAAGAGCAAATGGAACTACCGAGGACCAGCTGACGGTACTGGAACCCGGATGGGTAGCAGAAGGTACAAGAGCCAATGGAACTGCTGAATACCAGCTGATGGTACTGGAACTCGGTTACTAAGCAGGAGGTACCTGTGCCAGAAAGCACTACCAAGGACCATCAGACGTTGGTGGAACTTGGATACCGAGAAGGAGGCACCTAATCCAAAGGCACTGCCGAGAACCAGCTGACGGTACTGGAACCCGGATGGGTAGCAGAAGGTACCCATGTAAAAAAAAGTTCAAGGCCGCGAGCCGGCCGCAGTTACCAAAACCCACAGTGCTACAGGGGGTGCTTGTCCTATTGGCACTATGGAACCAGCCTTCATTGCCAGATCCCGCAGCCCACATAGGAGTCACCTAAACTGCAGGCACCATAGAGTCGGCTAACCCGACCGCAACACGACAGGACAACGCATTGGAGGCAAAATGACGTTGACACTACCCGGAAACAGCTGGCGTGCTGGAACCAGGCTGGGCAGGAGGGAGTACCCGTGCCAAAGTCACTGCCGAGAACCAGCTGATGGTACTGGAACCCGGATGGGTAGTAGAAGGTACAAGAGCAAATGGAACTACCGAGGACCAGCTGACGGTACTGGAACCCGGATGGGTAGCAGAAGGTACAAGAGCCAATGGAACTGCCGAAGACCAGCTGACGGTACTGGAACTCGGTTACTAAGCAGGAGGTACCTGTGCCAGAAAGCACTACCAAGGACCAGCAGACGTTGGTGGAACTTGGATACCGAGAAGGAGGCACCTAATCCAAAGGCACTGCCGAGAACCAGCTGACGGTACTGGAACCCGGATGGGTAGCAGAAGGTACCCATGTAAAAAAAAGTTCAAGGCCGCGAGCCGGCCGCAGTTACCAAAACCCACAGTCCTACAGGGGGTGCTTGTCCTATTGGCACTATGGAACCAGCCTTCATTGCCAGATCCCGCAGCCCACATAGGAGTCACCTAAACTGCAAGCACCATAGAGTCGGCTAACCCAACCGCAACACGACAGGACAACGCATTGGAGGCAAAGTGACGTTGACACTACCCGGAAACAGCTGGCGTGCTGGAACCAGGCTGGGCAGGAGGGAGTACCCGTGCCAAAGTCACTGCCGAGAACCAGCTGACGGTACTGGAACCCGGATGGGTAGTAGAAGGTACAAGAGCAAATGGAACTACCGAGGACCAGCTGACGGTACTGGAACCCGGATGGGTAGTAGAAGGTACAAGAGCAAATGGAACTACCGAGAACCAGCTGGCGGTGCTGGAACCCAGGGTAAATACTAAAAACAGAGTGGAGCCAGAGGTGTAATTGGAGCAAGTTTTAAATCCGTAGTACAGTGGATGTGGACAAAGCAGGAGAATTTGCCGGACACACAGCTGGGGATCAGCTGACGTTACTGAACCCCAATAACACTGGAGCAAGCGTTGACTGTGCAGACAGCACTTCTGAGCAGCAACTAGCGGTATTGGAGCCCAGGGTAAATACTAAAAACGGAGGAGCCAGAGGTGTATTTGGAGGAGGTTTAAAATCAGTAGTACAGTGGATGTGGACAAAGCAGGAGAATTTGCCGGACACACAGCTGGGGATCAGCTGACATTACTGAACCCCAATAACACTGGAGCAAGCGTTGACTGTGCAGGCAGCACTTCTGAGCAGCAACTAGCGGTATTGGAGCCCAGGGTAAATACTAAAAACGGAGGAGCCAGAGGTGTATTTGGAGGAGGTTTTAAATCCGTAGTACAGTGGATGTGGACAAAGCAGGAGAATTTGCCGGACACACAGCTGGGGATCAGCTGACGTTACTGAACCCCAATAACACTGGAGCAAGCGTTGACTGTGCAGACAGCACTTCTGAGCAGCAACTAGCGGTATTGGAGCCCAGAGTAAATACTAAAAACGGAGGAGTCAGAGGTGTATTTGGAGGAGGTTTAAAATCAGTAGTACATTGGATGTGGACAAAGCAGGAGAATTTGCCGGACACACAGCTGGGGATCAGCTGACGTTACTGAACCCCAATAACACTGGAGCAAGCATTGACTGTGCAGACAGCACTTCTGAGCAGCAACTAGCGGTATTGGAGCCCAGGGTAAATACTAAAAACGGAGGAGCCAGAGGTGTATTTGGAGGAAGTTTAAAATCAGTAGTACAGTGGATGTGGACAAAGCAGGAGAATTTGCCGGACACACAGCTGGGGATCAGCTGACGTTACTGAACCCCAACAACACTGGAGCAAGCGTTGACTGTGCAGACAGCACTTCTGAGCAGCAACTAGCGGTATTGGAGCCCAGGTTAAATACTAAAAACGGAGGAGCCAGAGGTGTATTTGGAGGAGGTTTTAAATCCGTAGTACAGTGGATGTGGACAAAGCAGGAGAATTTGCCGGACACACAGCTTGGGATCAGCTGACGTTACTGAACCCCAATAACACTGGAGCAAGCGTTGACTGTGCAGACAGCACTTCTGAGCAGCAACTAGCGGTATTGGAGCCCAGGGTAAATACTAAAAACGGAGGAGCCAGAGGTGTATTTGGAGGAGGTTTAAAATCAGTAGTACAGTGGATGTGGACAAAGCAGGAGAATTTGCGGGACACACAGCTGGGGATCAGCTGACGTTACTGAACCCCAATAACACTGGAGCAAGCGTTGACTGTGCAGACGGCACTTCTGAGCAGCAACTAGCGGTATTGGAGCCCAGGGTAAATACTAAAAACGGAGGAGCCAGAGGTGTATTTGGAGGAGGTTTAAAATCAGTAGTACAGTGGATGTGGACAAAGCAGGAGAATTTGCCGGACACACAGCTGGGGATCAGCTGACGTTCCTGAACCCCAATAACACGGCAGCACGTGTTGACTGTGCAGACGGCACTTCCGAGCGCCAACTGGCGGTGTTGGAGCTCAGGGATAATACTGAAAACAGAGGAGCCAGAGGTGTAATTGGAGCAACTTTAAAATCTGTAGTAGTGAGAATGTGGACAGAGCAGGAGAAATTGCCGTCCGCACAGCAGGGGAACAGCTGACGTTACTGAACCCCAATAACACGGCAGCAAGTGTTGACTGTGCAGACGGCACTTCCGAGCGCCAACTGGCGGTGTTGGAGCTCAGGGATAATACTGAAAGCAGAGGAGCCAGAGTAGTAATTGGAGAAACTTTAAAATCTGTAGTAGTGAGAATGTGGACAGAGCAGGAGAAATTGCCGTCCGCACAGCAGGGGAACAGCTGACGTTACTGAACCCCAATAACACGGCAGCAAGTGTTGACTGTGCAGAAGGCACTTCCGAGCGCCAACTGGCGGTGTTGGAGCTCAGGGATAATACTGAAAACAGAGGAGCCAGAGGTGTAATTGGAGAAACTTTAAAATCTGTAGTAGTGAGAATGTGGACAGAGCAGGAGAAATTGCCGTCCGCACAGCAGGGGAACAGCTGACGTTACTGAACCCCAATAACACGGCAGCAAGTGTTGACTGTGCAGACGGCACTTCCGAGCGCCAACTGGCGGTGTTGGAGCTCAGGGATAATACAGAAACCAGAGGAGCCAGAGGTGTAATTGGAGCAACTTTAAAATCTGTAGTAGTGAGAATGTGGACAGAGCAGGAGAAATTGCCGTCCGCACAGCAGGGGAACAGCTGACGTTACTGAACCCCAATAACACTGGAGCAAGTGTTGACTGTGCAGACGGCACTTCCGAGCGCCAACTGGCGGTGTTGGAGCTCAGGGATAATACAGAAACCAGAGGAGCCAGAGGTGTAATTGGAGCAACTTTAAAATCTGTAGTAGTGAGAATGTGGACAGAGCAGGAGAAATTGCCGTCCGCACAGCAGGGGAACAGCTGACGTTACTGAACCCCAATAACACGGCAGCAAGTGTTGACTGTGCAGACGGCACTTCCGAGCACCAACTGGCGGTGTTGGAGCTCAGGGATAATACTGAAAACAGAGGAGCCAGAGGTGTAATTGGAGCAACTTTAAAATCTGTAGTAGTGAGAATGTGGACAGAGCAGGAGAAATTGCCGTCCGCACAGCAGGGGAACAGCTGACGTTACTGAACCCCAATAACACGGCAGCAAGTGTTGACTGTGCAGACGGCACTTCCGAGCGCCAACTGGCGGTGTTGGAGCTCAGGGATAATACTGAAAACAGAGGAGCCAGAGGTGTAATTGGAGCAACTTTAAAATCTGTAGTAGTGAGAATGTGGACAGATCAGGAGAAATTGCCGTCCGCACAGCAGGGGAACAGCTGACGTTACTGAACCCCAATAACACGGCAGCAAGTGTTGACTGTGCAGACGGCACTTCCGAGCGCCAACTGGCGGTGTTGGAGCTCAGGGATAATACTGAAAACAGAGGAGCCAGAGGTGTAATTGGAGAAACTTTAAAATCTGTAGTAGTGAGAATGTGGACAGAGCAGGAGAAATTGCCGTCCGCACAGCAGGGGAACAGCTGACGTTACTGAACCCCAATAACACTGGAGCAAGTGTTGACTGTGCAGACGGCACTTCCGAGCCCCAACTGGCGGTGTTGGAGCTCAGGGATAATACAGAAACCAGAGGAGCCAGAGGTGTAATTGGAGCAACTTTAAAATCTGTAGTAGTGAGAATGTGGACAGAGCAGGAGAAATTGCCGTCCGCACAGCAGGGGAACAGCTGACGTTACTGAACCCCAATAACACAGCAGCAAGTGTTGACTGTGCAGACGGCACTTCCGAGCGCCAACTGGCGGTGTTGGAGCTCAAGGATTACAGTTCAGGTGGTAGAAACATGAACAGAACAGGAGACCTGGATACTGTTGCCAACCAATTATTTATTCTGGAAGAGGACTGGCAAATTCATGAGAGATCCAGGCCTTGTTCATTTTGAGAAAAGTAAGCCGGTCAACGTTATCGGAGAATAGTCGCATGCGACGGTCTGTTAGTACACCACCTGCGGCACTAAAGACGTGTTCCGATAATACACTAGCAGCAGGGCAAGCTAGCACCTCCAATGCATACTGACTAAGCTCTGGCCATGTATCCAGCTTACAGACCCAAAACTTGAAGGGAGAAGATCCGTCTGGGAGTACACTAAGAGGGCAAGACATGTAGTCTGTCACCATCTGACGGAAACGTTGCCTCCTGCTGACTGGAGCCGTCTGTGATGGTGTAGACATTTGTGGCGGCGGGGACACAAAACTTTGCCACATTTCGGCCATACTGGTCTTGCCTTGTGCTGAGGCGCTGCTTCTGCTCCCTCTTTGTGCAGAGCTTCCTCCACTGCCTCGACGCACTGAGCTGCTTTGTAAAGCACTAGCAGCACTGCTCTCGGTTGGAATGGAGAACATGATGGAATGCACCAGTGCGTCTTGGTACTCCCGCATTTTACGCTCCCGGTTCAACGGTGTTATGAGGCTTTGTAAGTTGTCCCGGTAGCGAGGATCTAGGAGGGTGGACACCCAATAATCAGCCGTGTTGAGAATGTGGGCGATGCGGCGGTCATTTCTCAGGCACTGCAGCATGAAATCAACCATGTGCTGCAGACTGCCAACTGGCCAAGAAACGCTGTCCCCTGCTTGAGGCGTGATCTCTGCCTGCTCTGCATCACCCCACCCTCGCTCTAGATACTGACTACTAGAGCATTGTGTACCTCCCTCCTCTGGACAGATGTCTTCCTCATCCATTGACTCCTCCTCATCCTCCTCACAAAGTGTCCCCTGCCTAGGCCTTTGTGAGGAACCACGTTGCGCAGACTGTAGAGAAGCAGATGGCATTTGTGACTCCTCATCCTCCACCTCTTCCAAAACCTCGTCCCTTAGTGCTTGCAGTGTTTTTTCAAGCAGGCAGATAAGGGGGATAGTCATGCTGACTAGTGCATCATCTGCACTCGCCATCCGCGTGGAATAATCGAAGGCACGCAAAACGTGGCAAATGTCCTTCATAGAGGCCCACTCAGTGGTGGTGAAGTGTGAAAGGCGCGCACTGCGACTTGTTTGCGCCTGCTGCAGCTGGTACTCCATTACTGCTGCCTGCTGCTCACACAACCTCTCCAACATATGTAACGTTGAATTCCACCTGGTGGGTAGGTCAAATATGATGCGATGTTCCGGAAGACGTAATCGGCGCTGCAGAGCTGCAATGCGTGATCTTGCATTGCTGGAACTCCGCAAGTGAGCGCACTCTATGCGGACCTTGTGAAGCAGTGCATCAAGATCCGGATAGTCCCTCAAAAAACTCTGCAAGACCAAGTTGAGCACATGTGCCAGACATGGGATGTGAGTGAGGTTGCCTAGGCCCAGAGCTGCCACCAGATTTCGGCCATTGTCACACACTACCATGCCTGGCTGGAGATTCGCTGGCACAAACCACACGTCGCTCTGCTGCTTGATGGCATTCCAGAGCTCCTGCGCTGTGTGGCTTCGATTCCCCAAAGAAATTAATTTTAATACGGCCTGTTGACATTTGGCCACGGCTGTACTCATATCGGTCATCATAACAGGTAACCGTTCACGGGTCGATGTGGAGGTAGACCGTGACGGCTCCTGCAGCGCTGATTCAGAGGAACTGGAGTATGAGGAGGAGTCAATGTGTACAGACTGGATTCCTGCAATCCTTGGAGTTGGCAGAACACGTACAGCGCCACTCTCAAGATTTGTACCCGGCTCCACAACATTTACTTAATGGGCAGTGAGGGAAAGGTATCGTCCCTGTCCATGCTTACTGGTCCACGCATCGGTGGTCAGGTGGACCTTGCTACTGATGGCGTTTTGTAGCGCATGTTTAATTTTTCCCTCCACATTATGTTGCAGGGCAGGGACGGCTTGCCTGCTGAAATAAAAGCGGCTGGGCACGTTGTATTGTGGGACTGCCAATGCCATAAAGTTACGGAATGTGTCAGTCTCCACCAGCCTGAATGATAGCATTTCAAGGGCCAGTAGTTTAGCAATGCCAGCATTCAGAGCCTGTGCTCGGGGGTGGTTTGCCGAGTATGGGCGCCTTTTCTCCCATGCCTGTGCTAACGATGGCTGTAGACTGGCCTGGAAGTGTGAGGATGACTGGGAAAGTGGTGCTGTGGGTGGAATTACACTGTGTCTCTGTACAACAGTGCCAGAGATTCTTCCATGGCGATCCTGTGAGGAAGCCGAACCAGCTGTGTGTGAGCTGGAGGAAGAGGCTACAACACGAGCTGAAGAGGTGGTAGGTGGCGCTGTAGGTTGGCCTAGGTCTTCAGTGTGTTTTTGTAACTCCACCACGTGCTTGGTCCGCACATGTTTCCACATATTTGTGGTATTGAGGTTGCTGACACTTTTCCCTCTTTTCACCTTCTGATTACACAGCTTGCATTTGACAAAGCAAATGTCATCTGCAACTGTGTCAAAAAAGGACCAGGCACTGCAAGTCTTGGGAGCGCCCGCTTTGGATTTTGGAAGAGCCATGCTCCTAATGGGTGCCGAAGTGGAGGCTACAGGCAACCAAGTCTGCCCTCTCCCTCTCCCTCCTTTTTGGGCCGTTCGGGGAATCTCTTCCTCAGAGCTGCTCCCACCACCTTCCTGTCCCTCACGCCATGATGGGTCAAGGACCTCATCAACTACACCATCCTCTTCAAACAACTGCTTCTCCTGGGTAGTCTCGACAGCACAGTACGCACCAGAAAGTGGCACCTGAGTCTCATCATCAGATGCGTACTGAGGTGTGCTGCTGACCATAGGCACTGGCCCACCCACCTCTTCAGATTCAGAGAGACAAAACGGTTGCGCATCGCTGCATACTACCTCTTCTTCAAATTCTAGAATTCTGCTTGGCTGGCCCCCTCTTTCCAAGCCAAGAGATTCAGAGAACAGAAGTAGAGATGGCTCCTGTCCAGGGCTCTCTGACTGCCTGGGCAATTTGGCAGGTGGTGAAGAGACAGATGGGTGCTCTTCAGTGCTCAGGACCTGAGAGAATCTGGAACTAATTGAAGTCGATGCGTTAGCTGACATCCATCCGACAACGGCTTCAATTTGGTCCTCGCGCAGCAGTGGGGTACGGCTAGCTCCTACAAAGCTGCGCATAAAGGACTGTTCCCTGGTAAAACTGGGGGATGCTGAGTCACTGGTGCCCGCAGCAGGCACAGAATCCCCACGTCCTCTCCCTGCAGGCACAGAATCCTCACGTCCTCTCCCTGCAGAAACTCCACGCCCACGCCCACGACCACATGCCTTACTCCCTGCCTTCTTCATCTCGGTAGACTGATAAAGATAGGCAGAAAAGTACTAAGGGCTTAGTGTGCTTATTCCTGAACAGCTGCTAACAGGTATAAGAAACACTAATTTTATAAAGTGTGGACTAGACTTTAATATGAGCTAATGTGGCCTACACAACTGTAAAGTGGAGTGTTTGGTGAACTTTATTTAGGTTTTTTTTGTCACAAAAAGACACTGGATGTGCCTAAAGATGTAATAACGATAGTATCACAAACTTTTTGTAGCTATTACAATGTAGGAAGGTAACCTACAATGCAATAGATGAGGCTGCAAAAAATAGGCTAATACTAATCTGGCTGGGGCTGCAGGGCCCAATGCTGCAGAAAGGCTCCTCTAACTACTCCTATATAGTGTGTTTGGAACCAATTTAGCTGAATACGGATGGAACCACCACACTAATAGGAGAAATCAGGAAAAATTATGAATTGGCAAAAATGGACAATGTATGAGGCAGTGACACACACTGAGTGCACTACAACCAGACGTGGTTGAAGCACACACTACAGGGTGAGCTGCACTCACACACACAGACCTTGCAGACAGCGGTGAACAGTACAGATGCAGAGCACTGTGCACTAGCGCTGCAAGACCCAAAAAATTTCTCTATCTACTCCTATATAGTGTGTTTGGAACCAATTTAGCTGAATACGGATGGAACCACCACACTAATAGGAGATATCAGGAAAAATTATGAATTGGCAAAAAAGGACAATGTATGAGGCAGTGACACACACTGAGTGCACTACAACCAGACGTGGTTGAAGCACACACTACAGGGTGAGCTGCACTCACACACAGAGACCTTGCAGAAAGTGGTGAACAGCACAGAGAACTGTGCACTAGCACTGCAAGGCACAGCGATTTATAAAGTAGCTTGGGTAAAGCAGAATAGACCAAATAGGTAGCTAAAACTGTCCCTCAGAACAACAGCGTCCTATCCCTAACTGAATTTGTGGCACCCCAGGGGTCTGGTTTCCACAGTAACAAGCAATGTTATGTCTGAGAGCAGGTGGGAGGTCTCTTGGCCAGGGATCCTGTGCATGCCACACCTCCTGCCCAGTCTTGGGAGGGGAAGACCTTCCCCTATATAAACCCGGGGCTGAAGCAGGGTTAGTCAGTCAAGGAGAGTAGAGACAAGAAACAGTCACAGGAAGAAACAGCAGAAGCTCAGTGGGAGCAATACTACTACAAGTCAGGGGCTGGCAGCTGCAGAGCTCGCCCTGACTGAGAAGCTTTCTTACCGGACCCGGCGTCCGAGGCTGTGGGGACCAACTCTTACCCAGCAGCAGAAGCCGACCGGCAGGGGATTTCAGGTCCTCAGGCCCAGAAACCCGAAGGCACGGTCACACGCGTGGGACCAGCACCGCCATCGTGGAGCGGAAGCCATTAGAAGGCCCCGAGTCACCGGCCATACGGGTGAGCACCACACGGTACACTCAGGGATGTGGGCTACTTATATCCGCTTCTAGCAAGGTAGCCAGAAGAGTACAGTCAGTTTGGGAGGCCTACAACTCCGCCTGGCCAGGGGAGATCCCATCTGCTCAAGGACTGACCAGGCCCCGTTCGCTAGCAAGTACTCCGGAAGGGTCTATCGTTGTTACCAGTAAAGACCCTGAATTACACCGCACCGTCTCTGAGTGGTTCCTGCTACCCTCATCTTCCACGTCGGCTGCCCTGAGGCCATACCCCTCCCGTTGGGGGTTATACTATCACGCTGCACAATTCTACACCGGCCTCAGCGGTCTGCCCTGCAGCGGCAGCTCCATAGCTGCAAATCAACGGGTGGCGTAGTCGACACTCAAATAACATCTATCAAGATTGCCACACACTGAGTTGACTCCCTGGGCACGGACCGGGTCCCCGCCACTCGGAGACTACAACCCTCATCTGATCCGGTTCCGGGTAAGCCCCCGTGCGCGAGACGCTGCGCGACACAGCAGGCCCAGGGGCGCGTCAACTTTGGCGTAGTCGGCAGGATTTTGTGCCCGCAACCACCGGGTACTGCGTGCCTGAAAAAGAGACTTTTCAAACTTACCTGTGGTGAAGATTCCCGCCATCCGGCGCCATCTTCAGCCTTCTTCCCGCCATCGGTGAAGTTTCCCGCCATCCGGCGCCATCTTCTGCCTTCTTCCCGCCATCCGTGGAGTTTTCCCGCCATTGGACGCCATCTTGAGGACGCCGTGCGGGAAGAAGAGGGGCGTGGACTCCGAAAGCGCGCGAGAACTGAAGCCCCGCCTCACGTCCGGACGTTGCGTAAGGTCCTGGAAGGAGCCCAGCAGACGCCGACGTCACAGGAGCGCGACGGAAGGTCCTCAACCATCCACTGCGGAGCCTACGGAAGAGGATCATCGCAAGGTAGGCCACGGTCCACTAGGGGGGAGGAAGATGTCGGATACGGAGGAGAGCTTCACTGCCTCAACCCCCGCCAGCGCTACCGCTGCTGCAGTTATGCCCTTCACCATGCCCTATATCCCGGGAGCAGCTTGGCTACCCCAGTACTCAGGGGAGTCACATACCCTGCATGACTTTAGAGAAAAGCTGGATAGCCTCTTCCAGGTGTACCCCCTCACAGAAGAGCAAAAAGTGAGCATCCTGGTGGCCCAACTAACCGGGGCAGCCAAAAGGGAAGTAAAATCCTGGCCACCTGGGAGGAAGACTGTCGCAGGGATACTAACCCGGCTGAAGGACACCTTTGATACCCGCACCTCAGCCGAGATTAAGCTTAGATTCTACGGGTGCAAGCAGCGAGCGCATGAGAGTATAAGGGACTATGCACTAAACCTACAAGAGGCCCTGAGGGCCATTAAGCAGACCGACCCTGATGGAGTGGGAAACGAGGACAGGCTGTTGATCGAACAGTTTATAGAGGGACTATATTGTAATACCCACCGAACCCAGTTGTGGGCAATGGCCTTACAGGATCCCCATCTGGGCTTTGCACAGTTCAAGGACAGAGCCATCCGGGTGCTCCGAGAACCGGCACCGGGTGGCGTTGTGACCCACAGGCGCCCTGCTATCACTTACCACCAGGAGGCGGCGCCTTTGTCGGCAGGGCCTGTGGGAGCTGATGCGCAGGCTTTGGACAATGACCCGGCTCCAGACCTACACCATCAGGTCCAAGAGCTAGCTAAGAGCGTTGCTGCGCTAACCCGAACTGTGCAGTCTTTACAGGCTTCCACCCCAGGGAAGATCCAGCTGGCATCCGGACCAGAGGACATCCTGTGGCGTCGACCAAGGAGGACCCCACCGGCCAGAGGAAGACCCAGTGACCGATACAGCGAGGACGGACGACCCATCTGCCGCCGCTGCAATCAACCCGGACATATGGCAAGGTACTGTTCTTTAAACGGGCACAACCTGGGGTAGAGGGCCAACCCCCAGGAAAAAGATCACCAGGCCCATCGAACTGGCGCGACAGATATGTGGGAGGACGTCCAGTCTTGCCTGTGGTACTGGATGGCATTCCCATGAGTGCCCTACTGGACACCGGGTCACAGGTCACCACCATCCCGTACGTGCTCTTTAAGCAGTACTGGAATGACTCGGATATTACCCGCTACCCTGACGACGACTTGAGTATCATCGCCAGCAATGGCCAGCCCGTGCCACAGATCGGATTTAAAGAGGTGACCATCAAAATCGGTAGAGTCGAACTGGCAGCACAGGGACTGATCATTGTAGATATTGACAAACATGAGAGTCACCCAAAAATAACTCTAGGAACTAATGTAATTGAAAATTGTCTTGCAGAGGTGATTTTCCTTTTACAGCAGGTTGCCAAGAACGCCAGCTCCGGCGAGCAGCGGGTGCTCCAGAAAGAGATCCGGGCACTGATGCGACGGCAACAGGTGGAACTCTCCGGCGGTGAGATTGGTAGCGTAAGAATGTGTGACCCTTTTCCTATTGCCATGCCCCCAAAAAGTGAAATGATGATTTGGTGCCGGGCAGCTATTGGTCTGAGAGGTAGGGATTACCAGGCAATGGTAGAACCAGTTTACTCGGACAGTAGGCCCACCATTTTGACAGCACGGGGGGTGGTTGATGTACGCCATGGGAGGGTGCCCGTTCGCATAATAAATATCGGGGAGAGGGAAGTGTACCTGCCCCGGTATGCCACGCTAGCCAAATTATATACCATTAACCAAAATTCTATACAATCTGTGGAACCCTTGCCTCCATCTCACCCGGAGGAAGGTAACGGCTCTAAGAAAAACATGGAGGACTGGTGTCAGCAACTACATCTGGGTACTGACTCCACTCCCGCACACCAGAAACAAGGAGTCTATCGGGTGGTTCAAGAGTACGAGACAGTGTTCAGTAAACACCCGTTAGACTTCGGGCGAGTCAAGGGGGTAGAACACCACATCCCCACGGGAGACCATCCTCCTATAAAAGAGAGGTATCGACCCGTACCCCCTGCCCACTACCAACACGCCAAGGGGATGCTTAGAGACATGAAGGAGGCTGGGGTGATTAGGGATAGCTGTAGCCCCTGGGCAGCTCCACTAGTCTTAGTCAGAAAAAAAGACAACACCATGAGGATGTGTGTAGATTACCGGAAAATCAACCGTATCACACACAAGGATGCGTACCCCTTACCAAGGATAGAGGAGTCATTGGCTGCTTTAAGATCTGCTAACTTCTTCTCTACCTTGGATCTCACTAGCGGGTACTGGCAGGTTCCTGTAGCAGAGGCGGACCGGGAGAAGACCGCATTCACCACCCCGATGGGACTTAGCGAGTTCACCTGCATGCCGTTCGGACTCTGCAACGCACCAGGAACCTTCCAACGACTAATGGAGTGTTGTCTGGGCCACAGAAACTTCGAGACGGTCCTGTTGTACCTGGACGATGTCATCGTATATTCCAAGACGTATGAGGACCACCTGAAACACCTGGCGGAAGTGTTCGAAGCTCTGGCGAGTTACGGCCTAAAGGTGAAACCCTCCAAGTGTCACCTCCTGAAACCAAAGGTGCAGTACCTGGGACACGTGGTGAGCGCTGACGGAGTGGCTCCCGACCCTGATAAGATCACCGCAATTAAGGAATGGCCAAGCCCCTCCAGCGTAAAAGAAGTGCGGCAGTTCCTCGGGTTGGTAGGCTACTACCGAAGGTTTATTCCCGGTTTCACCAAAAAGGCAGCACCTATGCAGGACCTCCTGATAGGCCAGTCCCAGAAGGCCAAGAACCAGAAGCCGCCCTTCAAATGGGAGGAGCTGGAAGAAGAGTCCTTCCGCCAGCTGAAGATGGCCCTCACGGGGGACGAAATCCTGGCGTACCCGGATTATAGCCAGCCCTTTATCCTCTACACCGACGCCAGTAACATCGGGCTAGGAGCCGTACTGTCCCAGATCCAGCAGGGGAAGGAACGAGTAATCGCCTACGCCAGCCGAAAACTGCGACCCACCGAAAGGAACCCCGAGAATTACAGCTCATTTAAGCTGGAGTTCCTGGCCGTAGTATGGGCAGTCACCGAGCGCTTTAAGCATTACCTCGCTTCTTCCCGGTTCACCGTGTACACGGATAACAACCCGTTGACACACCTGGACACGGCAAGACTCGGTGCCCTGGAGCAGAGGTGGATGGCCCGTCTGTCCAACTACGAGTTCACAATCAAATACCGGGCAGGACGCTCCAATACCAACGCGGACGCCCTGTCCAGGATGCCCAACCTGCCGGACGGAGGAGAAGATCCGGAGGGACTGGAAGAAGTTGAACTCCCTGCGTTCCACCGTCATGGGACTATCCAGTATTCCCACCGGGTAAGGAGTGAGCAGGCTGCTACGTTGAACCCCTTACCCCACTACAACTGGGCGGAGACGCAAGACAGCGACCCTGCCGTCCGACTGGTGAAGGAGATGCTGACTCGGCCGGAGGCTCGCCTTGAACCAGACGCTCCGGAGGAAGCCAAACAACTATGGGCAGAGAAGAGTCGACTGTTCCTTTACAAAGGGAAGTTGTGCCGCCGAATGGTTAACTCCCGGACGCATGAATTACTCTGGCAAGTAGTGGTGCCACGAAGAGACGCAGCCATGGTGATGGAGGCATACCACGACGGAGCTGGACACTTCGGGTGGAAGAAGCTGGAGTTCCTGCTGCGCGAGCGGTTCCACTGGGTAGGCATGAGGGGAACCATCGAGAAGTGGTGCAGAGACTGTGGCCCGTGCAACCTGAGAAGGAAGGACCGTGCCAGCCAGAAGACTCCCCTGCAGTCCATCGTCACCCGGCAACCGTTGGAACTGGTAGCCTTGGATCATGTAAAACTGACCCCAAGCAGAAGTGGCTACGTCTACGCGTTAACCATCGTGGATCATTACTCCCGGTTCTTGGTTGTCGTCCCCGTCAAGGACTTAACGGCTCAAACAGCAGCTAGAGCCTTCCAGCAGCACTTCTGCCGTCCACACGGGTACCCGGACCAAGTGCTGACGGACCAGGGACCTGCCTTTGAAGCGGAGGTCTTCCAGGAATTCTGCAATCTGTATGGCTGCCGGAAGATAAGGACGACACCCTACCATCCGCAAACTAATGGACTTTGTGAGAAAATGAACCAGGTGGTAATGGATCTTCTAAAAACGTTGCCCCTGGAAGAACGCAGTCTGTGGCCTGAGAAGTTGCCCGATCTGGTGGACCTATACAACCACATCCCGGTAGGTTCCACCAACTGTACCCCGGCTTACCTAATGAGGGCAAGACCTGGTAAGTTACCTGTTGACCTGGAAATGGGAGTCCTGACACCCGAGGACACTTCACCAGAAACAGACTGGGACACAGAGAGGCAGCAGCAGTACCGGAGAGTACAGGAGAGCGTGGAGCGAAGTCTCTGTCAGGCTAGGGAAAGACAAGAGAAAACTTACAACCAGTATGCTCCCGCTGTTCCCCTGGTACCCGGAGAGCAGGTCTTGAAGAGGAAGAGACGGCTCCACAAGTTAGACGACCAGTGGGAGAAGGACCCGTACACCGTACTGCCCTCAAGCCACGAAAACCCGAAGGTTTGTACCATCAGTAAAGACGGAGGGGAAACCACAGCCATTGTATCCCGGGACCACCTGAAGAAGTGTCCCGAACAACTGAGGAACCCTGAGGAGGAACAAGAAGACCATCGACCCGTAGAGGAAAGGGAAGATATGGTTAGTACTGTGCTCGGGGACTTCCCTCGGTCTTGGACTCAAGTCAATGGTGCAGTTGTGGTACCCGTACTCACCTTCCTCCAACCAGCATCCCAAGCACCTACGGAGCAACAGGTAGAGCTGGAAGAACAGCCGGTTCAGGAGGCAGAAGACCCCTACCTGGTTACGTCTCCCTGTTTTGGTGAAATGGACACCTTTGTTTCTTCAAAGACTGCACCCGGTTACGGACATGCCGTGACCACCTTTATGTGTTTCTTTATTGTATTGTTATTGTTATATCTTGTTATGTTTTTCTAAAATATGTTTAGTCCCGGAGTACTAAATTTCACTAGGGGGGAATGTGGCACCCCAGGGGTCTGGTTTCCACAGTAACAAGCAATGTTATGTCTGAGAGCAGGTGGGAGGTCTCTTGGCCAGGGATCCTGTGCATGCCACACCTCCTGCCCAGTCTTGGGAGGGGAAGACCTTCCCCTATATAAACCCGGGGCTGAAGCAGGGTTAGTCAGTCAAGGAGAGTAGAGACAAGAAACAGTCACAGGAAGAAACAGCAGAAGCTCAGTGGGAGCAATACTACTACAAGTCAGGGGCTGGCAGCTGCAGAGCTCGCCCTGACTGAGAAGCTTTCTTACCGGACCCGGCGTCCGAGGCTGTGGGGACTAACTCTTACCCAGCAGCAGAAGCCGACCGGCAGGGGATTTCAGGTCCTCAGGCCCAGAAACCCGAAGGCACGGTCACACGCGTGGGACCAGCACCGCCATCGTGGAGCGGAAGCCATTAGAAGGCCCCGAGTCACCGGCCATACGGGTGAGCACCACACGGTACACTCAGGGACGTGGGCTACTTATATCCGCTTCTAGCAAGGTAGCCAGAAGAGTACAGTCAGTTTGGGAGGCCTACAACTCCGCCTGGCCAGGGGAGATCCCATCTGCTCAAGGACTGACCAGGCCCCGTTCGCTAGCAAGTACTCCGGGAGGGTCTATCGTTGTTACCAGTAAAGACCCTGAATTACACCGCACCGTCTCTGAGTGGTTCCTGCTACCCTCATCTTCCACGTCGGCTGCCCTGAGGCCATACCCCTCCCGTTGGGGGTTATACTATCACGCTGCACAATTCTACACCGGCCTCAGCGGTCTGCCCTGCAGCGGCAGCTCCATAGCTGCAAATCAACGGGTGGCGTAGTCGACACTCAAATAACATCTATCAAGACTGCCACACACTGAGTTGACTCCCTGGGCACGGACCGGGTCCCCGCCACTCGGAGACTACAACCCTCATCTGATCCGGTTCCGGGTAAGCCCCCGTGCGCGAGACGCTGCGCGACACAGCAGGCCCAGGGGCGCGTCAAATTCACAGCAGAGTGAGCTCAAAATGGCGGCGGCGGCTTTTATAGTGCATCATGACATCATTTCAGCAGCCAATCACAGCCATGCCATTAGTTAAGATGCCTACATGCCTAACAGGATGTGCCCACACTTCTTAGGATCCTCATTGGCTGAATAAAATGAAAATGGCTCATTGCATTATGGGAACTTCCGATTCCGGTATACGATATTGCAAAAGTATCGGAATTAAGTATCGGAATTCCGATACTGCGAATATCGGCCGATACCCGATATTTCAGTATCGGAATGCTCAACACTAGCAATAACACATCAACATATGTAGAAGGAGTTCAGTCTTTATAGGTCACGGCGCTTCCGCAACCAGGTGTCCATGTCACCCAAGATGTATTTTGAGGGACCCGTCCCAAACCCTCCACGTAGTCCCTTTGGTGGCTACAGGGCATTGATGATCCGGCGTTGGACGACGTCTTCAGCCACCTCCACGGGTTTTAGTTCTGTGGTCTGGCACAAAAGGGGCACTTAACAGGTGCAACTGTTTACAAGGTACAGTTCCGGTTTTTCATTGTCCATAACCTGTCAGTCCATAAACTCTGTCGGGTAACTTGAGAAACATAATTAGTATTCAGGCAACAAACATTGAACATTTCAACAGTGGCAATACACAGGTATATATATCACATTTAAATTCTCCAGCGGGCGCGTATTTGACCCCTGGTGCTCCTGGTGGACCTACGTAACCCACTATCTGGTGGTGTTCTTTCTGGGTCCCCTGTTTCCACCCCTTTTGTAGTGGGCTCGCTAGTGTCTGCACTACAGGTGTTTGGAGATGTTATGGGTAGGTTGGGCAGCTTTCTGCATACTCTTTGGCTTACCACAGGCACGGCAGGCTCACTACTAGCAGAGGGTTGGTTCTCCTGGGCTGCTGGTATGGAATCTTCTGCCTCCGGGGCCGGTTGCTCTCCCAACGCTGCTTGCTCTTCTGTAGGCCCTTGAGGGGCTGGCTGGAGACAGGTAAGGACGGGTACCACAATAGCGTTGTTAATTTGTGTCCAGGACCGGGGAAATTCGCCGAGTACGGTACTGACCATTTCTTCCCTTTCCTCTGCGGGTTGAGGGCTGTCTTGGTCTTCATCAGTGCTTTGCAGCTGCTTGGGACACTTCTTCAGGTGGTCTCTGGAGACAGTGGCTGTGGTCTCTCCTCCATCCTTACTGATAATGCATACTTTCGGATTTTCATGGCTTGAGGGCAGTACTGTGTACGGGTCTTTCTCCCACTGGTCATCCAACTTATGGAGCCGCCTCTTCCTCTTCAAGACCTGCTCTCCAGGTGCCAGGGGAACAGCGGGAGCATGCTGACTGTAAGCCGTCTCTTGCCTTTCTCTTGCTTGAGACAGACTTCTCTCAACACTCTCCTGCACTTTCCGGTACTGCTGCTGCCGTTCTGTATCCCAGTCTGCCCCTGGGAAGGTGTCCTCGGGTGTCAGGATTCCCATATCCAGGTCAATAGGCAGCTTACCAGGTCTTGCTCTCATTAGGTAAGCCGGGGTGCAGTTGGTGGAATTTACTGGGATGTGGTTATACAAGTCCACCAGATCAGGCAGTTTTTCAGGCCACAGACTGCGTTCTTCCAGGGGCAACGTTTTCAGCAAGTCTATCACCACCTGGTTCATCTTTTCGCACAATCCGTTGGTTTGGGGGTGATAGGGCGTTGTCCTTATTTTCTTGCAGCCATAGAGGTTGCAGAACTCCTGGAAGACCTCCGCTTCTTAGGCTGGACCTTGGTCAGTCAACACTTGCTCCGGATACCCGTGTGGACAGCAGAAGTGCTGCTGGAAGGCTATAGCTGCTGTCTGAGCTGTTAAGTCCTTGACAGGGACCACGACCAGGAACCGGGAGTAGCGGTCTACGATGGTGAGGGCATAGACGTACCCGGACCTACTTGGAGCCAGCTTCACATGGTCCAGGGCTTCCAGTTCTAGTGGCTGCTTGGTGATGATGGGCTGCAGGGGAGCCTTCTGGCTGGCACGGTCCTTCCTTCTCAGGTTGCACGGGCCGCAGTCTCTGCACCATCTCTCAATGGCCCCTCTCATGCCTACCCAGAAGAACCGTTCATGCAACAGGAACTCCAACTTCTTCCATCCAAAGTGCCCTGCTCCGTCGTGGTATGTCTCCAGGACCATAGCCGCGTCTCATCTCGGGACCACTACCTGCCAGGTCAGCTCTTGTGTCTGGGAGTTGACAATTCGCCGCCACAGCTTCCCCTTGTAGAGAAACAGTTTACTCTTCTCCTTCCACAGCTGTTTGGTCTCTTCCGGAGCGTCTGGGTCAAAGCGGGCATCAGCCTGTGTCAGCATCTCTTTTACCAGGCTTGCGTCTCCGCCCAGCTGTAGTGGGGTAAGGGATTGAACGTGGCAGAGTGCTTGTCCCTTACACAGTGGGAACACTGGGTAATCCCATGACGATGGAACGCAGGGAGTTCAATCTCCTCCAGTTCTTCTGGATCTTCCCCTCCGTCTGGCAAGTTCGGCATCCTGGACAGGGCGTCTGCGTTGGCATTTGTGTGTCCCGCCCGGTATTTGATGGTAAACTCATAGTTGGACAGCCGGGCCATCCATCTTTGCTCCAGGGCACCAAGTCTTGCAGTGTCCAGGTGTGTCAACGGGTTGTTGTCCGTGTACACAGTGAACTTGGCAGAGGCAAGGTAATGTTTGAAACGTTCCGTCACTGCCCACACCACTGCCAGGAACTCTAGCTTGTAGGAGCTATAATTCTCAGGGTTTCTCTCTGTGGGCCGTAGTTTACGGCTGGCGTAAGCAATTACCCATTCTCTGCCCTGCTTGATCTGGAATAGTACGGCTCCCAGCCCCACGTTACTGGCGTCTGTGTGAAGGATGAAAGGCTGGCCGTAATCAGGGTAAGCCAGGATCTCATCCCCCGTGAGGGCCATCTTCAGCTGGCGGAAAGTCCTCTTCCAGCTTGTCCCACCTGAAGGGCGGCTTCTGATTCTTGGTCTTTGACTGACCTAACAGGAGGTTTTGCATAGAGGCTGCCATTTTGGTGAACCCAGGGATGAATCTTCGCTAGTAGCCTACCAACCTGAGGAACTGCCGCACTTCCTTTATGCTGGAGGGTCTTGGCCAGTCCTTAATCACTGTGATCTTATCTGGGTCTGGAGCTACTCTGTCAGCACTCACCAGGTGTCCCAGGTACTGTACCTTTGGTTTCAGTAGATGACACTTGGAGGGTTTCACCTTTAGGCCATAGCCTGCCAGGGCGTCAAACACCTCTGCCAGGTGTTTCAGATGGTCCTCATATGTTTTGGAATACACGATGACATCGTCCAGGTATAGCAGGACCATCTCGAAATTCCTGTGCCCCAGGCAGCACTCCATCAACCGCTGGAAGGTTCCTGGTGCGTTGCAGAGCCCGAATGGCATACAGTTGAATTCGCTGAGACCCATCGGGGTGGTGAACGCGGTCTTCTCCTTGTCTGCCTCCGCTACAGGAACCTGCCAGTACCCGCTAGTAAGATCCAAAGTGGAGAAGAAGTTAGCAGACTTTAATGCAGCTAAAGATTCCTCTATCCTAGGTAACGGGTACTCATCTTTGTTTGTGATACGGTTGACCTTTCTGTAATCTACACACATTCTCATGGTGCCATCTTTCTTTTTCACAAGAACTAGTGGAGCTGTTCAAGGGCTACAGCTGTCCCTGATTACCCCAGCCTAATTCATTTCTCGCAACATTCACTTGGCATTCTGATAGTGTGCAGGGGGTACATGTCGGTATCTTTCCTTTATGGGTGGATGGTCTCCTGTGGGGATGTGGTGTTCTACCCCCTTTACTTGCCCAAAGTCTAGCGGGTGTTTGCTAAAGACTCTTTCGTACTCCTGCACCACCCGGTAGACTCCCTGTTTTTGGTGTGAGGGAGTGGACTCGGTGCCCACCTGCAGCTTCTGACACCAGTCCTCCATCTGTTTCTTGGAGCCGTTACCCTCCTCTGGTTGAGATGGAGGCAAGGGTTCTACGGCCTTTACAGAGTTTTGTTTAACGGTGAACAATTTGGCTAGAGTGGCATACCGGGGCAAGTATACTTCTCTTTCCCCAATGTTTAGGATGCGGACAGGTACCCTCCCATGGCGTACATCGACCACCCCCCGTGCTGTCAAAATGGTGGGCCTACTGTCTGAGTAGACGGGTTCTACCATGGCTTGGTAGTTCCTTCCTCTTAACCCGATTGCAGTCCGGCACCAGATCATCATCTCACTTTTTGGGGGCATGGCGATAGGAAACGGGTCACTCATCCTAACACTACCAATCTCACCACCAGACAGTTCTACCTGTTGCCTTTTCATCAGGGCTCTGATCTCTTTTTGTAGGACACGCTGCTGGCTGGAGCTGGCGTTCACCGCAACCTGCTGTAAAATGACAATTATCTCTGCAAGACAATTTTCAATAACATTAGTACCCAAGGTTATCTTAGGGTGGCTTTCACGACGGTCAATGTCCACAATAATCAGTCCTTGAGCTGGCAGTTCAACTTTACCAATTTGATGGTCACCTCCTTGAATCCCACCTGCGGTACAGGCTGACTATTGCTGGCGATGATGCTCAAATCGTCATCTGGGTAGCGGGTAATATCTGAGTCATTCCAGTACCGCTTAAAAAGCACATAGGGGATGGTGGTTACCTGTGACCCGGTGTCCAGTAGTCCACTCATAGGAATGCCATCCAGCAGCACAGGCAAGACTGGTCGTCCCCCTACGTACTTATCACACCAGCTCGATGGGCCTGATGGTCTTATGCCCAGGGAGTTGGCCCTCTGCCCCAGGTTGGGCCCGTTTAAATGACAGTACCTTGCCATATGTCCTGGTTGGTTGCAGCGGCGGCAGATGGGTTGTCCGTCCTGGTCGTAGCGGTCGCTGGGCCTTCCTCTGGACGACGGGATCCTCCTCTGTCGGCGCCAAGGGACGTCCTCCGGACTGGAAGCCAGCTGGATCTTTCCTGGGGGGGACACCTGTAGCGACTGCACAGTTCTGGTTAGCGCGGCAACGCTTTTGGTCAGCTCTTGGACCTGATGGTGCAGGTCTGCAGCCGGGGCTTTGTCCAAAGCCTGTGCATCAGCTCTCACAGGCTCTGCAGACAAGGGCGCAGCCTCCTGGTGATAGGTGATAGCAGGGTGCCTGTGGGTTACAGCGCCACCTGGTGCCGGTTCTCGGAGCACCCGGATGGCTCTGTCTTTAAACTGCGTAAAGTCCAAATCAGGGTTCTACAAGGCTATTACACGCAACTGGGTTCGGTGGGCACTGGACTGTAGACCGTCAATGAACTGTTCAGTCAAAAGCTTATCCTCATTCCACACGCTGTCAGGGTCTGCCTGCTTAATGGCTCTCAGGGCCTCCTGCAAATTCAAAGCATAGTCCCGTATACTGTCTTGTGCCCGCTGTTTGCATCCACAAAATTTTAGTTTGATCTCTGCTGAGGTGCGGGTATCAAAAGTGTCCTTTAGACGGGCCAGTATTTCCTTTACGGTCCCCTTTTCCCTGGCTGACCAGGACTTCACTTCTCTTTGGGCTGCTCCGATTAACTAGCCTATCAGGATGCTCACTTTTTGTTCCTCGGACAGGGGGTATACTTTGAATAGGCTATTCAGTCGTTCTTTAAAGTCGCTCAGGGTATGCGACTCCCCTGAGTACTGGGGTAACCATGCCGCTCCGGGGATATATGGCATCGTGAACGGCATCACTGCAGCAGCAGCCGCGCTGGCGGTGGGAGCTACATCCATTCCTGGTGTCTTCCTCCCCCCTAGTTAACCGTGGCCTACCTTCCATTGATTCTTCTCCGTAGGCCGCGGATCCGCAGGCGATCATCGGGGTCGAGGACCTTGCATCGCGCGCTGGTGACGTCGGCGTCCACTGGGCTCCTCCCAGGACCTTGCGCAGCGTCAGTGCGTAAGGCGGGGCTTCAGCTCTCGCGCGCTTTCGGCGTCCACGCCCCTCTTCTTCCCGCGCGGCGTCCCGAAAATGGCACCCAATGGTGGGAAAATGGCTGCGGATGGCGGGAAAACGGCTGCGGGTGGCGGGAAACTTCACCACGGTAAGTATCACAGTCTTTCTTCAGGCATGCAGTACCCGGTGGTTGCGGGCACGAAATCCTGCCGACTACGGCAAAGTTGACGCGCCCCCTGGGCCGCTGTGTGGGGGAATACCCGGAGCCGGGTCTTTGTGTAATGCTGGGGGTTGTAGTCTCTGTGGCGGCGACCCGGTCCCATGACTCAGGGTGGTCAAACCAGTGGCAGATCTGTTTACTTGGTTTTTAATGTTGAAATGTCCGACTATGCCACCCGTGGATTGCGGTCACTGAGAACCGCCGCTGCGGGGCAGACTGCTGAGGCTGATGTTGTGTGCGCAGCAGAGGGTAGTATAACTCCCCAAGGGAGGAGTATAGCCTCAGGGCAGCGTGTGTAGATGGTGAGGGTCGCGGTGCATGGGCGCAGCAGAAATGACTCAGAGTCCGTGCAGTGCAGTTCAGGGTCTTTACTGTTGGTAATGAAGAAGGCCCTGCCGGGAAAACTGGCTAACATTAGAGGCCTGGTCAGTCTGTGAGCGAACAAGAGTCCCCCTGGCCAGGTGGAGGTGTAGGCCTTCCCGTCTGACTGCACTCTTCCTGGCTACCCTGCTGTAGTCGTGTGGTAGCCCACGTCCTTGAGTGTACCGTGTGGTGCTCACCCGTATGGCTGGTGACTTGGGGCCTTTGGTACCTTCCGCTCCTCGATGGCGGTGCTGGTCCCTTGCTTGTGACTGAGCCTCCGGGCTTTCTATGGCCAGAGGACATGGAATCCCCTGCCAGGTGGTTTCTGCTGCTGGATGTGAATATCCTCGCAGCCTCGGTTTCCGGTGTCCGGTTCTCTGCGTCTTCAGCCAGGACGAGCTCTGCTTGCTCCAGTCCCTGGTCTTCAACACATGGCTCCTACAGAGCTCCTTGTTGCTCTGTCCCTATCTCTGGAACTACTCACTAACCCCACCCCAGATCCAGTTTATAAAGGGCAGGTTCCTCCCCTCCCTGGACTGGGGCAGGAGGCGTTGCATGCAAATGTGCTCCTGAGCAGGAAAACCCATGCTCGCTCTCAGACATGGTATTTCTACCACTGTGGCAACCAGACCCACTGGGGTGCCACATCTGCCTCTATATTATCCTTGTATGTGCTGATACCTATTGCCTCACTCATACTCTCGGTCATATTCCCAACCTACTGACTGTGGGATCCTTCTATTTACTTCTCCTTTTTTAGTACTGTGTTTTTTACTGACTGTTTTAATGAATTTAACCGCTTCCCGACCGCCCACTGTACATAAACGTCGGCGCTGCCTGGGCTCTGGTTAGGAACGTTTATGAACAGTCGGCGGTCCCGCAGCCCTCAGGACCCCCAGGATCCTGCAAGTGCTGCGGTTGCGGTTCAGAGCGACGGCTCTGACAGGGGACATCATCGGGACCTGATTGGATCAGGTCCCAATGATGTTAACCCTTTCCTATCTTCTATATGCTGCGATCTATAGTGATCGCAGCATATAGAAGATAGTGAGAGGAGAGGGGGTCGTCCACTTACCTCTCCGACGGCCCCCTGATGCCTTCCAGGACCTGCCGTTGTTATGGCAGCTGGAGGTCACATGACCGCCTCCAGATCTGCCATATATTGTGCCTTGCTAGGCTCAGTCTGCAGCTGAAGCCTAGCAGGAGACAGACAGTGTGAAACTGTCAGCAAACTTCTCATGCAATGTAATACATGTCTATTACATTTCATGAGAACAGTGATTAGAAAAATAAAAATTAATGTCCAATACATGACTAAGTAAAAAAGTAAAAAAAAGTCTAAAAATTGTTTTCAAACTGTTAAAAAAAATCACAAAATAAATAAAAATAAATAAAATATTAAACCAATAAATCCGTATATTTATTCAAAAACAAAAAGAGTACACATATTTGGTATCGCCGCGTCCGAAACAACCCAATCTATAAAACTGGCACACTAATTAACTCCTTCTGTGCACACCGTAATAAAAATAAATAAAAAACGGAGCAAAAAACTATGCTTTTTCATCATATCGCCAAACAAAAAGTGGAAAAAGAAATGCAATCAAAAAGCAAAATGGAAATAAAAATGGTACCGCTGAAAACGTCATCTTGTTCGACAAAAAAAAGCCGCTAGACAGCTTCATAAGCCAAAAAATAAAAAAGTTATAGCTCTCAGAATAAAGCAATGCAGAAAAAATATTTTTTCTATAAAATTGTTTTATTGTGTAAAAGAGCCAAAACATAAAAAAATATACAGTAAGTGTAGTATCGCTGTAAACGTACTGACCCGAAGAATAATGCTGCCTTATCACTTTTACCACACGCAGAACGACATAAAAAAACCTCAAAAAACAATTCCTGAATTGTTGGTTTTCGTTAATTTTACCTCCCAAAAAACGAAATAGAAAGCGATCAAAAATTATCACGTACCCAAAAATGATACCAATAAAAATGTCAACTCGTCCCGCAAAAAAACAAGCCGTCACATGACTCTGTCAGCCGAAATATGGAAAAATTATAGCTCTCAAAATATGGCGATGCAAAAACTAGATTTTGCAAAAAAAAGCGTCTCTTAGTGTGTGACAGCTGTCAGTCATAAAAATCCGATATAAATCTTGTATCTCAGTAATCGCACTGACCCGAAAAATAAACTGATCACTTATACCGCACGAGGAACAGAGTCCAAAGTAACTCTGTAGCCTCATTACAGTGAATAGATCCTGCAGGGGTTTCATCTGAATTACATCACTTGGAAATTTAGATGGAAACCCCGATGTAAGTGCTCAGCCTAGAGCGCCGGATAAATGTTACGTAAAAAGTTCCCAATAAAAGCTTCAACTCAGTCCTCAAAAAAAGCTAGTCCCCACTCAGGTCCGTCATCTGTTAGAAATGTAAGGGACTTCCAAGTTACTGGTAGCAGAAAGGCTCTGGAAAAGCGAAATGGCCCTTGCCCCCCAAAAGAAATTCAGAAAATTTTGTGCTCCCAAATCCAATTGCCTATTCTACAATAATTTGTTCTCCAATTGTCAAATAGCGCTCCGTCCCTCCCAGATCTCGCCGTATGGCTGAGCGCTACGATACAGCCAGATATGGGGTATTGCCACTTTTAGAAGAAATTGTGTGACACATTTCGGCACCATTTTTACCCATTGGCCTGTGTGAAAATGTAAAATCTGAGGGTAAAACATTTTTTTGTGGTAAAAAAACAATTATGTTTTCTTCACTGCCCAATGGTATAAATTAAAAAATTAAAAAATGCTCACTACTTCCCTAGATGAATTCATTGAGAGGTGTAGTTTACAAAATGGGGTCACTTGTGGGGGTTTCTGCTGTTTCGGCATGTCAGCGACTCTTCAAATGTGACATGGTGTCTGCAACTTATCCCAGCCAACATAGCGCTCCTTTCTCTTCCGAACCCTGTCCTACACCAAAGCAGTGGTTTTCCCCCATATATGGGGTATTGGCGTACTCAAGAGAAATTGCACAACAAATTTCATGGTGCAATTTCTCCTGTTATCCTTATGATAATACAAAATTAGGGGATGAAAAACATTTGTTGTGGGAAAAATGTGAAAATTTTATTTTTATGGCTCAATATTATAAACTTCTGTGAAGCACCTGGGGGTGCAAAGTGCTCACCACACATCTAGATAAGTTCCCTAAGCAGTCTAGTTTCCAAAATGGTGTGATTTGTGGAGGGTTTCCACTGTTTAGGCTCATCAGGGGCTCCCCAAATGCAACATGGCGTCCGCTAATTATTCAAGCAAATTTTACATTCAAAAAGTCAAATGGCGCTCCTTTCCTTCCAAACCCTGCCATGCGCCCCAACAGTGGTTTTCCTCCACATATGGGGTATCAGCGCGCTAATGAAAAATTGCACTACAAATTGTATATTCCATTTTTTCTTGTTACCCTTGTGAAAATAAAAAAATTGGGTCTAAACTAACATTTTTGTGAAAAAATGTTAAATGTTCATTGTTTTCTTCCACATTCCAAAAATTCCCGTGAAACACCTGAAGGGTTAATAAACTTCTTGAATGTGGTTTTGAGCACCTTGAGGGGTGCAGTTTTTAGAATGGTGTCACTTTTGGGTATTTTCTGTCATAAAGGCCCCTCAAAGTCACTTCAAATAAGATGTGGTCCCTAAAAAAATGTTTTTGTAAATTTTGTTGGAAAAATGAGAAATAGCTGGTCAATTTTAACCCTTATAGCTTCCTAACAAAAAAAAAATTGGGTTCCAAAATTGTGCTGATGTAAAGTAGACATGTGGGAAATGTTATTTATTAACTCTTTTGTGTGACATATCTCTCTGATTTAAGGGCATGAAAATTCAAAGTTTGAAAATTGCAAAATTTTCAAAATTTTCACCAAATTTCCGATTTTTTCACAAATAAACGCAAGTGATATCAAAGAAATTTTATCACGATCATGAAGTACAATATGTCACGAAAAAACAATCTCAGAATCAGGGGAATCCGTTGAAGCGTTCCAGAGTAATTACCTCATAAAGTGACAGTGGTCAGAATTGTAAAAATTGGCCCGGTCACGAATGCAAAAACAGGCTCTGGGGCGAAGTGGTTAAATAAATACTGATTTTATTGGCATCTATGCTTCATTTATCTTGATTGGATTGCTTTAAGACTGAAGTATTGCATTGAATAGACCCCTTTATGCCTTTGGATTAAAATGTCATATGTTGCAGTTGTGCAAAGTACTTATGCAAAAGACATGTAAATTATACTTGTGACGAATGCAAACAGTAAATTTAGCACCGTGCATCTTATTTACCATTTTATATAGAAAAAACTGAACTTTTTTTCTTTTTTTTAAATATATTTACATACAGTTTGATGTGATTAGTGATAGTTTACAGTTATATAAAGATTAGTTTTTTTATGTGCAAATGTGCAATATGCATGAATATTGCAATAGGCCATGTAACACACTAACCCATAATAGTTAAAGATACACTGGACTGTCAGCCAATAGTGTCTGGGTCGAATCAGTATGGGCCTCCGTCAACCCGCTCTATTTTCCAATGGCAGTCACCACCCCAGACCCTAACAGGTACCCACACTACACTTTCCTGCAAGGATGAAAGTCTCACACTGTGGGCCACAGTCAATTTCTTCTACCACAGACCTTCTGTCCTTGCCTCCAATTTCCAGAGAGACAACTCATGCTCCCTTCTACTCACATAACCAAATTTCTGTCCTTCCAATTGGGTCTACGCTCACACGACCGAATTTCAATTTCTGCAATAGGGTCTGCGCTATCTGCTATCTTTAGCCTCGACAATCAGGATCTCCTAGCCTCTGTAAGGACTCTGCACCCCTTGCTTAATCCACTTCCAATACTGATCTTGTGTTTCTGGACACACTCATCACCTACGTCAGTCCTAGCTACCACAGGTGACTTGTTACAAGTCTGGGCGAAGACTGACTTCCTGGCTTTTGTATTTTTCTGCTGCAGATCACATGTCCCCTGTGCACCTAGCTCTGCTTTCCTCTCATTCAGCCTGCCTTCTGTGCCTTGGTTGCAATACCCTTTTAGGTTCCTACACCTATAGTCTCTGATCACTACATGGCAGCATCTGCCCACAAATACCTTACAGCTCATTTCTATTATATGAGTCACTCACTCTCCTTACATTCCTCCAGTCTTTAAACTTACCATTACTTGGATGAGAAAGGTTACTTATGCTCTAGACGCTCCTTGACGGTGGTCTCAGAGTCGCCAATATCCAAACACACTCCTGTGTCTGCTGTATTACATACTGCCATATGAAATCATCTTCCGCATACCTCCTGGGTGCAACACGAGCGTTGGTACATTCAGATCTGTGAAGTCCCTCCTGACCTGTCTCTTCTGGGACACTTAGGTCTTGAGACACTCTTCCTGTGATTTTGACCTCTAGCCTACCCTCTAAGCTAGCCCCGGTCATTCTCTCTTCATCAGACACATGTGGCGGTAGCATGTAAGGGTGCCGTACTCTCTCTGGTGCAACGTCTTCTCCTTTCGGGGTGTACTCTCCTTGTCACTCGATGAGGAACAGCCTCCCATGTGTAGTACAATTTTCCCCAAGGGTGCTTCACTTGAACCAAAACTCAATTCCCCAGCTGTAATGGAGTTACTACAGGATGCCTTTTCCCCTGGGGCTTCTGTACAATCTTAAGTCTCCGTGTCTCTAACCGATGTTGGTGTTTCCACACCAAAGTTGTGGTGTTTATCTTCGTACAATCTTCCACTGGATCAAGCTCTAGCTCAGTAACCTTATGGCTGTTATGTCCAAACAGCAACGTGTAAGGCGTGTACCCTGTCGTGGCATGAACCTGGTTACTGTACAACTAGACCACTTCTGGTACAAATTCAGGCCATTTCATCTTCCTGTGTCACGGTGTAGGGGAATGCTGGTGAGGAAATAGCAGATACGGGCTGGGTGAGCAGGGAAAACTAATCTGTCCCTAGACTGGGAACCCTGAATAGCCCTGACCCCGAAGGTATCTCTGATGGTGAGAAGGTTCGGGTCTCCACCCAAAGCCCTAACTCCTTCACAAGCCCTGCACTAATTCCCCTAATCTCCCTCCTCAGAACAAAGGTACAGCAATCTCAAAGGAAAGGACTTCAGCGGCACAAACAAACAGGGCTGCACAGCACGGCTTCCAGTATAGATTGAAACTCTATCAGCTGCACCACCTGGTGGAAGGAGAGGCTACTTAAAGGCTAAGGGGAGTAGACTCACACAGAGACTCACATCCACCAGGACATGGCAATAGAATTGACATTAACCCATGCAGTACAAGAGGGAATTTCACAGTTTAAGTTACAGCGGCATCTAGAATAGACCGCAGATACACAGCGCTAGACAGCGTGTGACATCCTGTCATCTTCCTGTTGTCCTCCACAATTCTCAGAATGTAGATAAAGTTATGTTGAAATGTTCACAGTCCCCATTTCCCTATGGGTGCTAGGGTGTAGTTCTGGAATTCTCAATGTTGTACAGTTGGTGCAATTCATCCATGACTTTTCCATGAAAACAGGCTCCTAGCTCAGAGTGAATTCTTTTTGGACACCCGTATACCCACATGAAGTCATGACAGATGGCACAGGCCGCTGACTCGGCTGTTTGATTCCCAGTGGGAGTCATGACTGCAAACTTTTTAAAATGATCCATCATCACCAGACAGTACAAACAACCATTATTGGAGCGGCTGATCATAAGATAGTCCACCATCAGCACTTCCAATGGGAAAGAAATCCTCTTCACCTATATAGATGTTCTGTGTTTAGGGGGTTTAGTCATCTCACCCTGATGGGATTTCCGGTAATCTTCTTTCACCACTCGATTTACTTGTGGCCAATACAGAAACCGTTGTAGCCATTGGAAAGTTTTCTCTGTTCTGAAGTGGGTATTACTCTCATGGGCTTCCTTCTTCACTCTGGGCTTCATTCCTTGTGAAATCATTAGCAGATTACAATGAGGCAATCTGGGCTACCGGCCAGGGCTAAAGGCTCCGGGGACCTTTGGCCATATTGTTCTCATTATAATGCTTTTTTTTACCACTGTCGACGGTGCACATCTCCGGACAGGTAGCTTTCCTAAAGCTCAGCTGCCAGCAATTCACGATGGTTTACTGGCATCTACAAGGCTATGTGTGTATGTACTCTTAGGAATAACAGAATCTTTGGTCCTCTCCTCCACTTTTGACTGAGGTTCAGAGGATTAATTGGAGACATAGAACCGCTGTTCTCCACTTTGGAATCCAACCCTTCAGATATATGGTATATGATGTATAGTATTGATATACCAAAAATATCAGTAATAATCAATTAAATTCTAAAAGACATTAATCAATTTAAAATTTGTATTTATTTAGTTTAATTAAATATTGCATGGAAGGATGAAGACGTGTTCTTGGAGAAGCCTTCAACTTTAGCAGGTGTTTCTTGCTGGTCAGGAGGCCACGGGTAGATGGTTCAAATCCTTCCATACAGGTACAGCATTGATGGTGGACATGCTGTAGTTTCTTCAGGGTGCTAGATGTGGGGGTTTTCTGTCCTCGAGATGTCTAAGGTGCCCTGGTGACAGCAGGCAAAAAAGCATCTTCCTCTGACAGCGCGAGCAGCCCTGGATAATCCACGCCGGCAGGATGATATCATCCGGCGGAAGATGGAACCTATGAGAAAAGATGTAAAACTAATGTAAGTAATGGGACTCCATATTAGAGGGTACTACTGTGGTGTCACTGTGGGAGAACGTTAGAGGAATCTCATCACACAGAGGGCAGGGATCTTTGCCAGTCATCATACATGTGACAATCCCACCACTGACAGATAACATCTGCTCCACATGACTTCTTCTCAGTGACATCATACAACATGGAGATTATTGTCACACTTACCTCGCCTACTTTCCCCCTCTTCTACTTTCTCAGTTTTTTCTTGTCTTCTCAGTTTTAGAAAATATTTTCTTTTCTTCTGAACTGGAGATTCTAATCAAAAAGTCCGAAAAAAATATTAATTATAAACTTCTAAAATATTTTCTTTATATCTATATAGAGTTATGCAACTGATTAATATGCACCTGTAGCATTTCTGTGTGCTGCCATGTGGTGTCTCCAAGGAACTATGTCCCCTTATTATCATGACATTACTTGCAGCAAGCCACTGTGTTATTATATAATCAGTTAGATAATAATTCAATGCAACGTTAAAGAGGACCTGTCACTAGATCAAAAGTATCTGAGATTCACCATTATCTTATGTCTGCTGCTTCCCCGAGTATTCTGATATTTGTTTTGCTAAAATCCACCCTATGGTTGTAGAGATATGGGCATTTATATTTAGTGCTAATTTTTATGGTCTTTTCCAAGGGGGCATGGCTCACAATTTTATATTGCAGAGCAACCTAAAGACACGCCCCAGAGGATCCTGTGAGCACTGCCCTCTTGGAAAAGACGATAAAAATTAGCACTAAATAAGACCCGTAACTCAAAAAACGGAATACTTAGGGGAGCAACGGGAATAAAGTAAGTGATATTTGGAGCCTTCATGTGCTGATTCACATTATAATTTTGGATTATAGGCTATAATTGGATGGCCTATAAACCTGTACATACCTGACAATGAGGACGAGGATGACTCGTTGTTTTTAGCAGTGAAACACTGATTGTCTCCTTTAGTATTAGAAGAGGAAGACTCTTTCTGCCTGTTTGGTTGAAGAAAGACCAGTAAATTAAAAGTAAAAACAATAGAAAAAATGAAGAACACCTGTTTGTGAGGCCAATTAGGACAACCTAGAGGGGATACCCTGCCCAGGCCCTCAACTAGTAATATTGGCCTGAAATGAGCAGGAAATGAATGGCTGGTCACAATAATCAACTGTTATTGCAGTGTTATCACAAGTCAGATGCACAGAGGGGTGGTGGATGCTGGATTTAGATTTGTGTTACTCGTGTCTTGTATTTGGTTCTGAACATATATCAGAACTAAATCTCATAATAATAATAATCTACTCACATGTCTGAGTGTTTTTCACTGTTCTCTTGGGAACACTGTGGAGGTGACATAGGCTCTACATTGGTCATCATCCCGGTATTGGTGATATTTAGCTAAAACACACGGAGAAAAATAAATTGATTTATTTTAAGCATTTTTGTAATTATAGGTTTTAGACATATTAGTAGCCACATACTTACTTTAGAAAACCTTTGATAAGATGATACAAAGTTTTTTATTTCTGGCCAGTCATTGTCCTCTTTTGTGTCCGCCTCATCTGAATTCATGTGTCTGCTACAACGAGCTACAAAGTACAAGTGTTATCAGAGATAATTAGTATAAGACCCGGTCAGACAGTCACCCTGTTATCACTAATAATGTTGAGAACTTATTTTCACATAAAATGAAAGACAAGACACAAAGCAGTTTTCTGCAGATGACGTCTCATTTTACTTACTGATAAAGTAGCGGGTGTCCTCATCTGACTTTAGCTCAGGAACGAACAGGGGCTTCTGACTTAGAAGGTTGTCAAAGTCTAAGTCATGCAGAAATGGATGCATTTTGATCTCATTTGCTCCTCCTGGAAAAGGAAGACAAGAAAGAAAGTGATACAGTCATTTTTAGAGAAACTGCTCCATATCGGTACAGTTTATGTTAACCTGAACTGAAGATGTAACAGCAGACATGAAGGAAATGTACTGAAAGTCACAGCATGAAAAATGGGGAATGGATAAGTAAGTAGATTACTGAACCTCATGGACACAACCATTTGTCTGGTCACAGAGGTGTAATAAGTCATAATACTATTATAATATTACCTGTCCCAAGTCTATCTGCTGGATCTTTTCTGAGCAGCTGAGTGATGATGTCCTGAGCATTGGGTGGAGTAGAGTATTTATGATATGTCCAAATTAATTTATCTGTTATATAAAAAGCAAATATTACAGGAAATGAAACATTTTCATTAATTTTCATAAAAAATGTTCTTAATAAGGCTAGAAATTAAACCAGAAAACCAATGAAACCAAATAACAGTGACATCACAAGCATTCAGATTATTTTACTTACCCTCAAGGACACTGCGTAAAATATCTCTTTTTAAAGTCCCTCTAAATGGTGTACGTCCCAAAAGAAATTTATGTAGGGTGATCCCTACTGACCACCAATCAACGGGCCTTCCATAGCCTTTCCTTTGGATAATTTCTGGGGCCATGTAACTAAGGGTGCCAAAAGTCTGGAAACCAACAGAAGAATGAGATGATGATCAATAAATATAATTGCGTCAAATAACATTAGTGCAAATGTTTTATAGAGAAATTGTCAGAGAAGGGTAAAGAGATGAAATCTGTAAAGTGCAAGATCTTGTAAGTAAAGCCTACCTCTTCATCAAGGAACTCGCTGGTGATGTCCTCAGTTGAAGCCTTGTAGATATCTGAGCTTGGTCTCATGAGGCCGAGTTTTGAAACCCCAAAATCGGTGACCTTAATATGTCCTGTTGATGATATCAGGAGGCTGTGAAAGAAAGAAATGGTGTCAGACCCAAGTAATTACCCATAGACTGTACAAAAACTATAATTTTTTTTCCCTTTACTATACTACTGGGGTCACTTACTTGCCAGGCTTCAGGTCTCTGTGCACCACTCCATAACTGTGCAGGTATTCCACAGCAAGAACCGTTTCCGCAATGTACATACGGGCCAGGGGGACTGGTAAAGGACCCCAGCGCTTTATAAGACTGGCACAGTCGCCTCCTATAGAAGAAAGCAAATATGAGAGGTGAGGGTTTGTTTCAATGTAAATTACACATGATGAGGGTGAATATGAAATAAGTGGAAATATTGGGACAAGATGGCCTATATAGAGATATACTGTGTAATGTAGAGCGTATACTGTATACTACATGTAGCCATCCATGTGGGCACATTATGGTCATATATAGGTGCTAGGATTAAACAGACGTGGGCTGGATATAGATACAATGGATGTGACCTACCTGGTACATACTCCATGACCATACACAGATGAAGTTTAGTAGGAAAAGAGCAGAACATGGAGGCCACAAAGGGACAATCGGCGAATGCTGAGATGTCCCTCTCCAGAAAGGCCAATTCAAGTCTCTTTGGCTTTTTCAGGTTCTCCTTGTCCATTGTCTTCATAGCACAAATCTGGTTTGTGTCTTTATGGCGCACTAAGTGGACGGCCCTAGAGAGGAAGAAAATCCATGATTTATTACAAATTCTTATTAACAGTCCATCTATCGACCTCGTCAAACGATCTCCTGTACTAATGGTTAATACTAGATGTGAGGCCATCACTATAAATCCATGTCTAGAAATGCATAAAATAATACTCCATAAATGATTATCAATGGAGGGTCCATATCCACGTCACATCCTAACTGACCTGACAGAGCGATGTGGACAGTGATGTGGACTCCTAATTTCTCTATGGGAATATTACATGGGCAGGACACCGAGGCATCATCATAAGGAGCCCTGGGAAATAAATATTATACCAAAGTAAAGCTCACCCAAAGGCTCCACTGCTGATCAGTTTGATCGGTTTATAGTCGCTCTTACAAGGATTTCTCACTGGGTTCAAAGATCCGATCAAGGCCTAAAAAGGAATAAGAAATGACATTAAGACAGAAAATGCAGGAGAATAAAAGCTCAAGATGCAGGAACGTCTCTCTTCTATATTATGTCCCCGCTGATTACACTGTAGAGAACGTGATACCAGCCGGACCCTCCACAGACCCCATTATATTATAAAGGGAAATCCCCCATACACATAAATCAATACTGCAGGGAAGGATAAGGGACATCACACCGAGGGGGCAGGAAGAATAACACCATTATCACACATAATATGTCTGATCTACATGACGACCAGTGATATCCCATTGTCATATGGGATATAATATGGGATGTATAATTCACACCCGTCATCTGACGATATACAGACGTCCCTCTGATACTTACACTGGCAGATTCCTGGATGATCTCTGGTGTCTCACATAGTCCACCATCAGTATTTCCCGGCACAGTTATTCCTAAAATAATGAAGAAACGTCATTTATTAAATGTCTGTATCAGCACTTAATAACCAAAAGAAAAGGAAGCAAAAAAGTCAAATATCAAAAAACATAACAAATTTTATTGATTAATCAGAACAATTCATGATAAAAAATAATAAGAGAATGTCAGACACAGAGAACGCTCTCTCTTTCAAACCAAGAACAACTGATCAAAATCACTTCAAAACCTATTCATAATGGTATTCATACAAGTTTGTGTCTGTTTAGAATGTAGAAGATATAGGAACAAGCTGTAGTCCTCAAAATAAATAAGACACATAAAAAAGAGAAACCTGCACAGTCTGGGAGGGTGGGGAGCAAGACCCCGACATGTGTTTCGCATAGGCTTCTTCCAAGGGGTATTGAAGAAGTTTTGCGTAGGCTTCTTCCAGGGGGTGTGGAAGAAGCCTACATGAAACGCGCATCAGGGGCTCACTCCCCACCCTCCCAGACCATGCAGGTTTCTCCTATTTATTTGCTTATTTATTTATACAGAAGATGAAGAATAAATCCACATATTCTTTGCCGTTCTCAATAACGTAATATTTGAATGTAAAATATTAGATGATCGTCTTACCTTCTATCAGATCGGATTTTGGCCCTGGCTGACTGTTATCAGGGTCAGCAACATTTAGGTTTTGCCCCTCTGCGGAGTCGCCTTTTGATGTTTCCTGATGGATATAAGATATACAATTAATATAACGTTTCTCAAACACTAGATTACCATATATATAAAGCGGGAAGGATTAAACCTTGATTTACTTGACAAGTTCAGTATTGGAGGGACAATTCACGGCCGCTCCATCAAGCAAATTTACATTAATATTTAAGGGACTTGTATCTACAACTGTTCTCTAATAACTTCTATCAGAACTGCAGCATTTACAAGGAGGAAGATTGTGATGATGGAGTGAGACAGAGGTAGAAATACAAGCTCCGCACCGCTGAGTACAGACTATCACCACCGAGGATGGAGCCGCAGAGACAGGCCGCCATAGAATATCCTGTGTCTGCCTGGAGCGGAGAGGGGAAGGCCTCTACCATCATAAATCTGACCTTCTGCTATATGACTGGTAATCTGGAGAAGATGAGACAACAAGGACATGAGATGTAGAAGATGATGGATCCTTACCAGGCGCTCCAGTGAGTAGGCCGGATACTCCAGTACATACAGGACATTTTGGGCCAGTTGTTTAAAAAAGGCCAATTCTCCACTTTGTGATTTTTCTTCAGCCTATAAAGATGAAAATTAACAAGAAATGAAAATAATTAATAAACTTCATGAACATATATGGTATTGCCACGTTTGTTAAAGTCTGATCTGATAGGTGTTTGGTATCAATAAAAATCTGAGTTCACTTCGCAAAAAAAGGCTTTACTTAGTCCTATCAACAGAAAAATTACAATGTTATGGGTCTCTGAATATAGTGACAAAAAGAACCATTTCATCTCAATTGGAATTTTTTTCCCCTTGTTTCAATACAATGTATGGTAAATAGGATGGAGCCATTGAAATCTGCAACTCATCCCAAAAAAACAAGCCCTCACATGTCTATGCCAATGGAGAAATAACAAAGTTATGGCTCTTGAAAGAAAGTGAGGAAAAAATGAGAGCGGAAAAAAATTTGTGGTCCATAAAGGGTTAACCAATCCTATTCCCTCCTCCCCCCGCATCCAGGACCTTCCCATCCCTAATTCAACTAACCCTTTAGATCCCACCCTCTCCTTTGTCATGTAGCCTGATTGCCCTGTTTTGACTCCAGGCTATTCTTATCTGGGTATCTGGCACAGGTTAAACTTAAACTTGTATTCCATTATTATTTTCCATTATTATTATATATAATTTGTGCAGATTGTCTGCTACTTACCTGCTGTACTAATGTCCAGATGTTCTGCTGTAAATGCTCAAGATATTCTGAGCTTATACAACCTTGGTGGTATTTGGTCAGGCAATCTCTCACAAGCTCCATAACCAGCCGGTAAGTGAAGCTGAGGACGCCATCGGGTAGTGGTAGCACAAAGTCAGGGTCATAGGTGGTAAGAATCCCCTGGAGTAGTGCTAACACCTGAAGTCTGTCTGGAGGAATTCCAGACATTTCCAGTAATCCAAGCGCGGTCAGTATATGACTAGCTATATGGCTTATCACACCGACAACAATGACACTGGAATGTCAAAGTGACAACAGGAGTGTAAACACTTGTAGAAGTAGTGATGGTTAATTGTGATGTCATAATGGAATCTTGTGTTCTAATCTTAAAGGGGCATCTTACCTTATAAGGAAGTTGCCTTGCAACCCTTAAGTAGGCAACAATATAGGCTCAGCATCAGTACCAGATGCAGGCAAGGAGGAAAGCGCTATGGGTGCTTTACTCTTCTGATCAGTTAGAGTCTTTTTATGTAAGATAAATTATTTTTATCTGTTATACACAATAAAAATTATAGCGTTTTGTATCAATAAGAAATTCAGATTCCAGTGCTAACAGAAATATCTTTCTGTGGGAACAGGGCATGTGGGGCTGGGGCTGCATCCAACCCTGGCATATGAAGCACGCTGGCCCATGCTGCTCTGCCACAACCACTTCCAAAAATGGGGGTCTTTATTACAAATATGACCCTGCCTAACAGCTCATTTACATATTAAGAAAAAAGTGGATTTCTCTGATTAAGACATTCATCAAATCGTGGCTATCAAGGCATCACTCTATTCAACTTTCTATGACCTGCATCTTTATGTAGACGGCTTATGAGGGTTGATCTTACTGACAGTTTCACTTTAATAGTGTGGCTCGAACCTCCTTAAAATAATAGTGCCCCTTATGGGCCTCCTTATAATAATGATAATAATAGTGACTACCTGTTCTTTTTTATTAAAAATAATAATGCTCCCTCGAGCCGCTTTATAATAGTAATAATAATATTAATGATAAAAATATTAGATGACCCCACAAGGTTTAGGGAAAGTGTCACTGAATGCAGAAGCCGGGTCTAAGCTCCTAATAAACACTACCCACCTCCTGCCCTGCTGTGTTATTACAGGCTTTATTCCCCTTCAAGAGCGTCTATTAAATCTCCCTTCGTTATATCTATAGAAATCACATGAAGTAGTCATATAAGTTAATTTAGATACTTTATTAAACACAGCACACAGAAAGCTTTTATAAAATATCATCTCCGCCCATAAAAACACCAATAGAAAATTCCCGGGCAGTGTGGTTTAGATATATTCTTAAGGCATATGGGTAGTAGTAAATGCCAATGCAAAAGTAAAAAATGTACTAGTATATCCCTTTTAAAAGTATAGAGAATAAATGCAGTTTTCTCCAATCCGTTATCAAAAGATATTTTGTATGTTTAGTACCCCAATTATAACATTGTGTGCAAGATGGATAACAGCATATTGTTTCAAATATATGAGAGGTAGATACAGATCTCTCAGTTAAGAGTATTTCACATTATATATATAATTAATTATCTTTCAAAAAAGAGGTTTGTATAGAAGATTAATATAAGTTACACTTAATCAGTATTGAGATATTCTGAATATTCCAGGGTAAATGACAACAAATTCTCACAGGAGTACAGAGAAAATAAATATATATAGGTATACATCTCTTTAGATCAAATATTAGTAAAACATTATACTGATGTATACCAGAATCAAATATCCACTATTAATCCTGTCTATAGAAAGGGATTACTGTAATCAAATATACAGATACAGACCATTGGCCATAATAGAAGATTCCACACTGCCCAGCACCCGTACGCGCGTTTCGCATCTTTGCTTCCTCGGGCCAGTATGCCATGCATTTCCGCACTCTCGCATCTGAGCTTGCCTGGAACAACGAGGCCCTTTTGTTCACCTTCTGGGAGGGTCTTTCTGGACGAATCAAGGACGAGCTAGCCCGTCGGGACATTCCTTCCACCCTGGTGTCACTAGCTACCTGGATTGACATCCGTTTCTTGGAACGAGTTAAGGAGACAACCCGGGAGAGAAGATTTCCTTGTCTTGCTCCTGTATTCCAGAAACCTGCCTCCCAACCAGTAATTCCCCGGGCACGATCGCCCAAACCCATGCAGATTCACCAGATCAAGATGGTCAAGTGTCGCAAAGAGATGCGCCGAGCCAAGGGGAGCTGCTTCTACAGTGGCAGTAAGGAGCATCTGATCCGTTCCTGTCCGGTGAAGCCGGGAAACTCCAGTGTCTAGGACCGCTCTGAGAGGTCATCCTAGGCAAGAGTAAATCCTCTCCGTCCTTGACTCTATCCATTTCTATTTCCAGTGGTGAGATCCGCTTCTTTGAGACCGCCCACCTGGATTCCGGAGCCGCTGGGAATCTCATTTCTCAGGCTCTTGTGGAGCAGTATCAAATTCCCACTAAACGTCTGGCCGAACCATTGGCAGTCGCTTCCGTGGATGGGCGACTCCTTCTGCAGACCATCTTGCTCGCCACAGAGCCTGTAACCCTTCAGGTGGGAATGCTGCACTCGGAGAGGATCTCCTTTCATGTGCTATCTGGACTCTCTCACTCCCTTTTGCTAGGTCTACCCTGGCTACAGAGACATGAACCCGTCCTGAATTGGCAATCTGGTGAGGTGCTCCGTTGGGGGCAGGATTGCCATGAGACTTACCTGGTTCCGGTTCGTCCGGCTCAACCTCCGTCTACTCCAGCTAATCTACCTGGTCTGCTGGCACCCTACTGGTCCTATGCAGACGTCTTCGACAAGAAGGAAGCTGAGGCACTACTACCTCATAGGCCGTATGATTGCCCTATCGACCTGGTACTCGGTGCTTCTCCTTCCCGCGGGCATATCTACCCCTTGTCGCTGGCTGAGACCCTAGCCATGTCTGAGTACATTGAGGAGAATCTTGCTAGGGGATTCATCCAGAAATCTACTTCCCTGGCTGGAGCAGGATTCTTCTTCGTTAAAAAGAAAGACGGCTCGCTTCGGCCGTGTATTGACTACAGGGGTCTTAACCAGATTACCATCAAGAATAAGTACCCCCTGCCTCAAATCTCGGAGCTGTTTGACAGCCTTAAAGGCGCAAGGGTCTTCACCAAGCTCAATCTTCGTGGGGTGTACAATTTGGTCTGGATCCACCAGGGAGACGAGTGGAAGACGGCATTCAACACCTGGGACGGTCACTATGAATATCGCGTGATGCCCTTTGGTCTCTGTAATGCCCCAGCCGTCTTCCAGGAGCTGGTTAACAACATCTTCCGTGATCTCTTGTATTCTTGCGTAGTGGTGTACCTGGACGATATCTTCGTCTTCTCTCCCGATCTGCCCAAACACCGGAGGAATGTACATCAGGTTCTGCTAAGGCTCCAGCAGAATCATCTCTACTCAAAACTTGAGAAATGTCTATTCGAGCAGACTTCCCTTCCATTCCTGGGATATATTATTTCCGAGACTGGTCTTCGGATGAACCCCGAGAAGGTTTCTGTCGTCTTAAAATGGCCCCGACCAGAGGGGTTGAAGGCGATTCAGCGATTCCTGGGCTTCGCAAATTATTACCGCCTCTTCATCCCTCATTTCTCCTTTCGGACCGCTCCCATCTCCGCACTCACCCGTAAGGGAACAAATCCCAAGGAATGGACTTCCGAAGCGGAGGAGGTCTTCGTCTCCCTAAAACAAGCTTTCTCCTCCGCCACTGTGCTGCACCGTCCGGATTGCAACAAGCAGTTCTTCCTGGAGGTTGATGCTTCCTGCTCCGGAGCCGGAGCGGTGCTCACCCAGAAATCCCCATCTGGGAGAATGGTAACCTGTGGCATCTTCTCCAAGCTCTTCTCCTCATCCGAGCGCAACTACTCCATACAGGGTCGGACTGGGGTGCCTAGGGCCCACCAGGGGAACTGACTCTGGGGGCCCACATTACAGCCCACCGTAAACGGTTTTATTACTTGTTATGCTTTTCTATAATGCACTATAATTAATTGATTGGCCGCGCTGTGGAGCACCAAGCGGCAGGACTTTATTCGAACAGTCATTCCGTACTGCCAGAGTCTCTTTAATGGTTACTTGTCACCTTGAAAAACACTATTTATCTGCAGATATAGGGGTAATCTGCAGGTAAATAGGGTTTAAAGCCTGGTTAGACGGCTTATTGGAAAAGCATTGGCTACACGGTGAAAATTACATTTTATTCTCCCTGGCGCCACTCGCTTCCTGTCATAGGGTCGGTGCAAGGAGGGAGACATTACAGTCACCGCGAACTACAAAGTGAGGGTGCTGCAATAACGTCTGGCACCTTGATTGTGACATCTTCCATGGAGGCCAACCTCAGGCTGATCAAATGCAAGAGAAACATTTTGGCACCACGCTGTTTTTTTCAAAGGATCAATCACCAGGGCATAATTCAGACTGTGTGCTTCAAGACTTAAACGGTGGTGCACATCCAAGAAATATTTCAATCACAAGCAAGAATAGAAGGAAAGGCAGCACTCATCCAGTCTTCTTTTAAACCTTCCTTTATTTTTGTGTGCGAAGCATTTCAGCGTGCAGCATTGGACTGAGACCACGAAGGGTATGCGGGGGAGAGGAAAAAAGGGACAACGGCAGTTTCGCTGCCTTCCGGTGCTTCAACGGGTCCAACCTCAGGCTGAGCTTCATTGAATGACTAACATGGCAGCAGCACCTGGCAACTAGTGCTGAGCGAGCGTGGTCGGATAAGGTGTGATCCCAGCATGCTCGGGTGTTATCTGAGTATCTTGTAGTGCTCTGCTACTATGCTCGAGTCCCCGGGGTAGCATGTTTTGCGGTGGTAGACAGACGCAACACATGCAGGAATTGCCATGTTAGTCATTCAATGAAGCTCAGCCTGAGGTTCGGCTCCATGGAAGTGTCACAATCAAGGTGCCGGACGTTATTGCAGCACGCTCACTTTGTAGTTCGCGGTGACTGTAATGTCTCTTATCCGACCACGCTCACTCAGCACTACTGGAAACCGAACAGCAACCTGCAACTGCGTCACAGGGGCTGAAGGGAGCAGGTGACTGCATGCACCGGCCATTGTGCTATCTAAATGCCGCTGTCAGTGATTGACAAGGGCACTTAAATACTCAAAACAGCAGCAATCAAGGCGAGCTCTGATCACTGCTGTTACAGGCAGACGCCGGCTATGTAACACAGCCGACATCTGCCCGGTATGGAGCAGGCTCAGCTCCTGAACCCGCTCCATACAAGCACATCCCAATGGTGACAGTTATGACAAGGTTAGCAAATTTCACTTGTCTGTTCCTAAATGTGGAAAGACAAATGGAATTCCCTAACACATGTGAGTGAGTCCTAATAGATTTAGTAAAGGTGCCTCAAGCATATGAATGTTATTACACACCACAATGCACAGTTACATACACGCATCTTACAAAAATACATATTATTCCAGATACGCAGACGAGCACAAACACATCAGTACATGAATACATCATCGGAACCACCATCATTTGTAATGTCAGGTCAGCCCCATATATCTTTGTATCGCATAAACCTACAACTCCCAGTATGTAATTAACAATAGAGATACTGGGAGTTGTTATTAGTCATCATCAGACTGCGGACCATACAGGAACCACAGTACTGATGAGACACAGGCAGGATCACAAATGAACATTTACATCCAGGTATCTTACCTGAGACGTCTTCTCTGATTAGAGTTGTTCTCTTTCTTTTCTTCCTCTTGTCCAGTCTCCATGATGACTTTTCTCATCCACAGCTTGTCTCTGCAGACTTCCATCTTCTCCGGTCTTCTGCAGCACATCCCGACACGATGCCCTTAAAGATAGCAGAGTCATTATAATGCTCCTGAATAAAAATATCTACACTGAGCCCCTGAATAAACCTAACTCTTACAATGCTCCCTGCACAAAATATGACATACACTCTACCCCTCTTATGGTACCTGCTCTCCACACTGTCCTCTCCTTACCATACTGGGCCCCCTGTTCACATTGTCCTCTCACACTGTGTCCCCCCTATACTGCCCAGTCTCTATACTGTGCCCCTTCATCACACTTCCCCTCCTCAGCATACTGTTCCCCCCTTTCTGTGCCCTCACACTGTTTCCCCCATACTGCCGCATCTCCATTCCTTCCCCCACACTACCTAGTCTCTGTGCTGTGTCACCTCACACTTTTCTCCCTCCATACTGTCTCCTCACACTATTCCCCCACTCTCCATACTGTTTCCTCACACATTCCCCTTCCCCATTCTGTTCCTGCACTCATTCCCACCCCTCCTCTGGTTCACCATACTGTTTCTTCACACATCTCCCCATTCTGTCTCCTAAAATTTCTCTCCCATCTCTCCCCAAATATAATAAATCTTCGGAAGAGCACAGAGACATGCAGAAGGGTTCTTACACACACAAAAACAATTGCACACAGACACATACTAAGGGCTCTTTCACACTTGAGCACATGCGATGACAGTTTCCACACATACCAGAGACATTGGTACACATAGACCCACTCAAATGAATGTTTTTACCTGCTGCACCTCCCGCAAAATGTCCTGCACACTGATGACAGCGCTCTTCCCAAGCACCGGGTGCTGAGCGCTGCCCTCATCATAGATCCCTGCCGGCGCTGCGATCAGCAGCAGCAGGGTCAATGATGAAAGTAGTAGTCTACTCCCGCCGTGTGAAACTGTAAAAATAGGAATAAAATAAAAAAATCCTTATACTCACCTCTCCTAAGTGTCACCCGCTGTAATCCGTGCGAGTGCTCACGCCGAGGTGAATGACTCCTGCAGCGAGTGGGCCCTGGAGCTACACTCAACAAGGGGTGCCCTGTTAATCACTGAGTGCAGCTCCGGGGCCCGCTCGCTGCAGGAGTCATTCTCCTCGGCGTGAGCGCTCGCACGGATTACAGCGGGTGACACTTAGCAGAGGTGAGTATAAGGATTTTTTTATTTTATTCGTATTTTTATAGTTGGACACGGCAGGAGTAGACTACTACTCTCATCATTGACCCTGCTGCTGCTGATCGCAGCGCCGGCAGGGATCTATGATGAGGGCAGCGCTCAGCACCCGGCTCTTGGGAACAACGCTAACTGTACACTGATTCCCAAGCGCCGGTACGTGTCACACGGATGACACACAGGTGGACACGGATATCTCCAGCCCCGTAAATATCAGGATATGTGAAAGAGCCCTAATATACACACGCAGATACACATACTCACAGAAATGGGGACACGTGCACACGCAGGCAAGCACACACAGAAATGCACACGCAGTCATGCTCAGACACAGTCAGACAATCACACACAAAAATGCAGATACGCAGGGAAGCACGCACACAAGTGTGAAGACACATATACACACGTAGACATGCAGGCACTCAAATACATACACACAAACACATGCAGGCATATACACACACACTGTATACACATGCAGCCATTTACACACACACTGTACACACATGCAGGCATTTACACACAGACACACACACATGCAGGCATTTACACACACACACACAGGCAAGCATATACACACAGGCAGGCATATACACACAGGCAGGCATATATACACAGGCAGGCATATACACACACACACACACAGGCATATACACACACACAGGCATATACACACACACACAGGCATATACACATACACAGGCATATACACACACACACAGGCATATACACACAGGCAGGCATATACACACAGGCAGGCATATACACACACACACACACAGGCATATACACACACAGGCATATACACACACACACAGGCATATATACACACACACACAGGCATAGGACGCGCCCCCTGGGCCGCGCGTGTGTGGGGATACACGGAACAGGACCCGTTGTGAATGCTGTGGGTTGTAGTCCTTGCGTGGCGGGGACCCAGTTCCGTGGCTCAGGGTGGTCAACCCAAATGGCAGTCTATTTATAGGGTTTTGTGATTAAATGTCCGACTACGCCACCCGTGGATTGCGGTCAGAGTGAACCGCCGCTGCAGGGCAGACCGCTGAGGCTGGTGTTGGGAGTGCAGCAGAGAATAGTATAACTCCCCACGGGAGGAGTATAGCCTCAGGGCAGCAAGTGTGGAAGTTGGGGGTGATGGTGCGCAGGAGCAGCAGTAACGACACAGAGTCCTGTAATGCAGTCCAGAGTATTTGCTCACAGTTCTTTATCCACGTTACTACAGCTGGTCATAAAGTCCTACGCCGCACTGTGCTCACCAGGTGAGGGGCTCGACCTACTCCCAGATAACTTTGGAGCGTTTCACAGGACCCCCTTTATGTGTCCTTTCTCTGGCCTGTCATACCCCGCCAGTGACCTCTCTTCTGTCCGGCTGCCTCGGGCCTTCTCTGGTCAACGTTGGTGCTGTTTCCCTGACCCTATGTGGTGCCTTCCTAGCGGGTGTAGAGAGGGGCTGTGCCACATAAAATGTCACTGCCTCCGGCTTCTAGCTGAGGGTAGTTCCCCGCCTCCACTAATTTCAGGGACCGGTCTCCCCCTTTGGCCTGACCCCCCTACACAGGTAGATTCGGGCGTGCGGTGGCGACTCGCCGGTCCACACCCCTGGGGTCCCTTCGTTCCTTGTTCCTGGAGCCTCCTCCAGGAGCGGATGAGCCTTCCTTCCTTCTCCTTCCTCCAGGCCCCGGCCTCTCTCTCAGGCCAGCCTGCGGAGCAGAGCCCATGCCGAGCCTCTGCTCCCACCTCCTGCTCTCTCTTCTTCTCTGTCTGAACTGAACTGAACACTAAACTAAGATGGTGCCCACCTTTTATAACTCCTTCTAAGTGCAACAATCAATAAACTGAATCACACAAAACCATCAAAATGCCCATGTGTCTGCATAAACTGCAAAAACCTATAATATAACACATGGACTGATAATATATAAAATGTAACATTTATTATTGATATATTAAAAACAATAAAAAATACATAAGTATAATAAGAAAAGGGAAGCAACACAAACAAAGGTCGCTGGGATTGACAGCTATAGTACATATAAGAATATTCGCCAGTGAATCAAATTCAATCACATGCTGCAAATGTATAAAAGATCCGCACTGCAAGTAATCATATAAGATTTACATAAAATACAAAGTGTGAGTAGATAAACTCACAGTACAGAACAATCAATGAAGCAGCAGAGTGTATGAGTATAGTAAAACAGAATATAGAGTAAGTAAAGATGACAGAACTGTACTGACCCGTAAGACCTGAATCCAACGCGCGTTTCACCTGGGCTTTAACGAGGATATATCATATGTATTTTTTATTGTTTTTAATATATCAATAATAAATGTTACATTTTATATATTATCAGTCCATGTGTTATATTATAGGTTTTTGCTCCTTCTAAGTGCACCCAGGAACTGCCCTCTCCCTCCTATGCACTACAGGGTTCCCCCTTCCTCGGTGTTCCCTCCCCCCCACTCCAGCCAGGGACAGGGACTGTCGTGCTCTACTTGGAGCATATCGGTCGCCCTGCCCCCCGGAAATGTGGTGTAATGCATGCAGGTGTCGGGGTCCTGATCCACACTCCATCCTTACCTGGAAGTGAGATATCGCACATCTGGTTGAGATGCAATACCTCTGTAGCGGCCGAACCCTCGGGGAGCTACGCATATATACACACACACACAGGCATATACAGTGCCTACAAGTGGTATTCAACCCCCTGCAGATTTAGCTGGTTGACACATGCGGAATTAACTTGGCATTGTGACATTTGTACTGTAGATCAGCCTGGAAGTGGGAAATGCACTGCAGCAAATTTTTTTTTTTTTTTAAAACGTTAAAAATTAATTCAGAGTGTCATTTATTATTCAACCCCTCAAACCACAAGAATTCTGTTTGGTCCCCCTAAAGTATTAAGAAGTAGTTCAGGCACCAAGAATAATGAGCTTCACATGTGTGGATTAAAGATCTCTTTTGCCAGCCTTTTCTGACTATTTAAGACCGTCCCCAAACTTGTGAACAGCACTCAGACATGGTCAACATGGGAAAGACAAAGGAGCATTCCAATGCCATCAGAGACAAGATCGTGGAGGGTCACAAGGCTGGCAAGGGGTACAAAACCCTTTCCAAGGAGTTGGGCCTACCTGTCCCCACTGTTGGGAGCATCATCAGTAAGTGGAAGGCTTATGGAACTACTGTTATCCTTCCACGGCCTGGACAGCCTTTGAAAGTGTCCTCCCGTGCCGAGGCCAGGCTTGTCCGAAGAGTCAAGGCTAACCCAAGGACAACAAGGAAGGAGCTCCGGGAAGATCTCATGGCAGTGGGGACACTGGTTTAAGTCAATACCATAAGTAACGTACTCCACCGCAATGGTCTCCGTTCCAGACGAGCCCGTAAGGTACCTTTACTTTCAAAGCGTCATGTCAAGGCTCGTCTACAGTTTGCTAATGATCACTTGGAGGACTCTGAGACAGACTGGTTCAAGGTTCTATGGTCTGATGAGACCAAGATCGAGATCTTTGGTGCCAACCACACACGTGACGTTTGGAGACTGGATGGCACTGCATACGACCCCAAGAATACCATCCCTACAGTCAAGCATGGTGGTGGCAGCATCATGCTGTGGGGCTGTTTCTCTGCCAAGGGGCCTGGCCATCTGGTCCGCATCCATGGGAAGATGGATAGCACGGCCTACCTGGAGATTTTGGCCAAGAACCTCTGCTCCTCCATCAAGGATCTTAAGATGGGTCGTAATTTCATCTTCCAACAAGACAACGACCCAAAGCACACAGCCAAGAAAACCAAGGCCTGGTTCAAGAGGGAAAAAGTCAAGGTGTTGGAGTGGCCTAGTCAGTCTCCTGACCTTAACCCAATTGAAAACTTGTGGAAGGAGCTCAAGAATAAAGTCCACATGAGACACCCAAAGAACCTAGATAACTTGGAGAAGATCTGCATGGAGGAGTGGGCCAAGATAACTCCACAGACCTGTGCCGGCCTGATCAGGTCTTATAAAAGACGATTATTAGCTGTAATTGCAAACAAGGGTTATTCCACAAAATATTAAACATAGGGGTTGTATAATAATTGACCCACACTTTTATGTTTAAAATGTAATAAAATTCAACTGAGCAACATAACTTTTTGGTTTGTAAGATTTATGCTTCTGTTCATAAAACCTACTCTCGTTTGCAGTTTGAAGGCTCTAACTTATTTGCATCTTATCAAACCAGCTAAATCTGCAGGGGGTTGAATACTACTTGTAGGCACTGTACACACACACGCAGGCATATACATGCACACGCAGGCATATACACGCACGTGCAGGTATATACACGCACACGTAGGCATATATGACGCGCCCCCAGAGCCGTGGGGTACTCGGTGCCGGGCCTCTAGATGCTAGGGGAAGGGATATGTCACAGGGGGCGGCGGCCCGGTCCGTGGCCCAGGGCGGTCAACAAAAAGGGGAAGGAAAATATTTATATGGGATTTGTAGTTTTTAGGAAGTGTTCGTGACGCCACCTGTGGTTTCTGGTAATAGGTACCAGAGCTGCTTCAGACCTCTGGGGCGGTTGGTAGGGCAGCTAGGTTGGAACGGCTCCCCACAGGTGGATCAGGCCCCAGGGCAGTGTAGAATAGATGATGGTGATGCGGGGGCTTGTGGTGCAGGAGAGATGGCGCAGCAGAAATAACTGACAGAGGCAGTGGAGTGCAGTCGTCCGAGTTTACTCACAGTTCTGTTCAAGTTCCTCAGGTACACTGTACGGGTGTCAGCCTCCTGCGTCGTGCGGCGTCTACCAGATGAGGGGTCCAGCACTTTCTCAAGTATATCAGGAGCGCTTGACGGAACCCCGCTTTCCTTATGTTCCTTAATAGACCGACTTCCCGCACTGGGTCTTCTCCCTCCTGCCCTGCGATTCCCCACACACAGTCCCGATCGGGTGCTCTGAAGTCCCTCTGGGCAACCTGGAGTTCCCGGACCTACTTAATGCCCTTCACGGTGACTAGGGTGAGGCTGTGGCAACTGCACCAAGGAAGTGCAGAAGCCTCCGGTTTTCCAGCCGAGACCTGGAATAACACGGCTGGTCCAGGGCACGGTTCCCTTCTTGCGGTCTGATCCCTCTGACACTTGGCAGACTCGGGCATACGGGTGCCATCCTGCACTCACCGTACCCCCTGGGATCACTTATGTTAACGGAGTTTTTCTCCTCTGCTCCCCTCCTGGGCTTCTATTACTAGGCCCCTTTCTGAAGAAGAGCTCCTGAAGAGACTCTGCTCCCCTCCTCTCCTTTCACTGAATCACACTCACTCTCTCTCCTGCCACCCTAAGATCGCTTCACTTTATATACCTCCTATCATGGTGCTCCCCTCCTCTACATCCTCCACCCTTACCCACTACTGGTTCCCCCTCTATTTGGTTCCACCCACTCCAGCCAGGGACAGGGCTCAGCAGAAACACAGTGCATCTTGCCCTTCCAGCCGGCCTGGAGTAGTATAGTGTTGAATGCGCGTGTTGGGGTTCCGGGCAGCACTCCCTCCTTACCTGAGAGAAGGAGACACCACACCTCTGGGTGAGGTGCAGTACCTCTGTGGCGACTGAACCCTCAGGGGCACCACATATAGACTCACCCGCAGGCATATACACACCCACACACGCAGGCATATACACACACGCAGGCATATACACACACGCGCAGGCATATACACGCACACGCAGGCATATACACACACGCGCAGGCATATACACACACACGCAGGCAAATACACACACGCGCAGGCATATACACACACACGCAGGCATATACACACACGCAGGCATATACACGCACCCGCAGTGATATACACACACACGCAGGCATATACACACTCACACACAGGCATATACACACACACGCAGGCATATACACGGTAAAGCAGCGCTAGTCATCATGCTGGGGGACACTCGCTTCACAAGGTCAACTAAAGCACACATGCAACGCCTTTCTGGTATTTCACAATCCAGCAGTTTATTATTTATTATAAACCGCTCATAACCGAGTCCATCTTAGTGGCTCGCTGACATATTACACATATAATGTCCAAGAGCCTTTCCAGTGACAGATATGTCCACTTGGCACCAGATACAGCCTTCAGCAAGGTAACAATATAAATGTCCACATCAAGCAGTTTTTTTACCTTTGCCGGGTTTTAGCTGCTTCAGATTTGTTCTGCCAGAGCTGTGGCTTTACGGCTTCCCAGATGGGGGTCTCCAGCCCTCATACCTTCAAAGGCTACTGGTATGTTTTCACACATAACATCCAGCCACTGCCTTCCAGCACTCTTGCCTTCCAAGCCTCTTGCCCTCCAAGGCTACTGGCATCTCTTACACACAAGGATCCAGCCTCTGCCTTTCAGGCTTCACCAGGCTTCACACTCTCACGGTGTCCCACACATGGGGAACAGGCCTCACGCCTTTCACACCCTGTTTCAAAAGCACCAAGATTTATATATCCTCCAGTGCACACACAGGACCTGTGCTGATGTCACAGTCATGTGATCAGACCTTCTGTGTGCACAGAACCTGTGGTGATGTCACAGTCATGTGATCAGTAACCTGAGGGGGAGGTACATGGTCAGCCAAAACACACCCTGGACCATTACAGTAATGCCGCTAGCCGCTGCATTACAACACACGCAGGCATATACACACACACGCAGGCATATACACACACAGGCATATACACACACACGCAGGCATATACACTCACCCGCAGGCATATACACTCACCCGCAGGCATATACACACTCACGCAGGCATATACACACACACACGCAGGCATATACACATGTAGCACCCCGAGGACTCGGCTGCTACAGGGGTATTGCACCTCAGACCAGAGGTGTGGTATTCCACTCCCGGGTAAGGATGGAGTGTGGAACTGGGCTCAGTTAGCTGCATGCACTACACTCACCCCATTTCCGGGGGACAGATCAACGGTACTCCCACCAGATAGATGTGCAGGTACGACAGCTTCTGTCCCTGGCTGGAGTGGGGGGGGGGGAGGAACATCCCAGTGGTGTAGGAGCAGACAGGGGAGGGACTATGGGCATAGGAAGGAGCCCATTGGGTGCTTGTCACCTGGGCTCGGGTGTCAGAGGGAATATAAAAGGTGGGCACCATCTTAGATCAGGGTCTGTTCAGAGAGGAGCTCAGCCAGAGAGGGCTGACAGGGAGCTGTGGCTCCGTCTGGGCCCAGCTCCAGAGCCAGGCCTGAAGCAGAGAGAGAGAGAGAGAAGGAAAAAGGAGGAAGAAGAGAGACGCAAGGAAAGGCCCAGAGACGAAAGCATAGAGGGAACCCTGAGATCCCACGAGAGAACGGAAACGGGTGAAGGGTTGGCAGAGCAGGGTACCGGATCCCAAACTGGTGGAGGCCAATTATCCTTAGCCAGGAACCGGAGGTCGTGGACAAGTTTTGGCGCGACCCCTCGCCATATCCACCAGGAAGGCATACCACGTATAGGGTCAGGGAAGCCGGGAAAGGTTTCACCACCAGAAGGCCCGAGGGAGCTGGACAAAGGTGGATCCCTGGTGGGGACGGCCAGTAGGAAGGAAGAGAGGGGAGCTCAGGACCACGCTCTGGAACTGCCTGGGAGTTGGCCGAGTCCCTGACCTGGTGGACGCAGCACGGCTCGGGTGGTCCAACTGTGCACAAGGGACCTGATAAAGAACTGTGAGTAAAGCATTTGAAACTGCACTTCAAGCCTCCGTGTTTCGTCGTCGCACCTGCACCATCAGTACTGGGACACCCGCACCATCACTCCCATTGTCATCTCTAACATAGCTGCCCTGAGGCCATACCCCTCCCGTTGGGGGTTATACCATCCACGCTGCACATCCGAACCACCGGCCTCAGCGGACTGCCCTGCAGCGGCGGCTTCATAGCCGCATTCAACGGGTGGCGTAGTCGAACACTCTAACATCTACTGCTAAAGACTGCCATTTAGTTTGACACCCTGGGCACGGACCGGGTCACCGCCACGAGGACTACTACCCCTATCTGATCCGGCTCTGGGTATTCCCCGCGTGCGCAACGCTACACAAACATGGCCCAGGGGGCGCGTCAACTTTTGGCGTAGTCGGCAGGATTACGTGCCCGCAACCACCGGGTACTGCGTGCCTGAAGAAAAGTTCACATTTACCGCAAAAAGGAGTCTCCCGCCAATTCCAGAGGGTTCCCGCCATTGGACGCCATCTGGGGTCGTTTCCCGCCGTTTGCCCGCCATCTGCAGTCTTTGCCCGCCATCAGCGAAGTTTCCCGCCATCAGGAGACGATTCCCGCCATCTTGGACAGTTTCCCGCCCTGGCAGAGCGGACGCCATTGTGGGCGTGCCAGAGGGTGGCAAGAGACCACCTCCCATCGTGGGCGCGGTCCCAGAAGAGCGCCAAAAGCGGAGACCGCCCCCACCAGCCGAGATTACCACCATGGAAATGTCCATCAAAGTGGGGGGTCTGCCCCTGAAACTGACTGTCACTAAGTTGCCCCGGGACCACTCCCAAGGGGGGCGGATAGAGAACAAAACAGAGAGGATGGGTGCGGCCTGGAGGAGTCTGGACACATCGCACCCGGAGATGGAGGAAGAGTCGAGCAGCACTGACCCTGTGGTCCGGAACCTGTTGCAGGCTGCCACCCCAGAAGGCTTGGTGGAGATCCTGGCACAGCTCCCCAGAGATCGGGAGCGTGCACAGACCGCGCTGGAAGCCTTGGCCCGGAAGATGGCCCGAGTACAGCAGGAAGCACTGGCCGAATGGAGGAGGGAGATGGCCCAGCAGGCTGGAACCCGCCAGCAGAGGACGCCACCCGCAACGTAGAGAAAGTCTGCCCCTGAGGATGGTGCAGGAGGGACGAAGGCCGGAGACGACGCCGCGGAGGGAGCCGCAGGGATGGAAGCAGGTAATGGGGACGTCATCACCCCGAGCCCAGTAGCCGTAAGCCTGCCCCAGCTCCCCGTCGCAGAGCCCGAAGTCACCCTTATTGCGCCCGTTGCCGCACCGCCACTGCTCCCAACTAGGCCTCAAGCGGCCGGAGCCGCGGTCACGCCCCCTTCCGCGCCACGCCCCTTGACCCTGAGCGCGGCAAAAGAGGAAGTGCCACCGGCCTGGTCGCAAGGCCGAGTGCCTCTGGGCGCCGCGGTCTCCACAGCGCCCTTTACCTCCACTGTGCCACCGGCCTGGTCGCAAGGCCTGGTGCATCCGGGCGCCGTTACCCCTCCAGCGCCCTCTTCACCAAAGGTGCCATACCTGGACCCAAAAAGGATGCCTCCGGCCTGGACACAAGGCCAAGTACCTCTGGGCGCCGCTGCCCCCACAGAACCATCAACCTCCACAGTGCTGCCCCTGGGCGAAGATCTCTTCGCGCAGCATACTAGCTCGGACGGGCTGCCCTTCGTGTGGCCACCGGAGTACATCAACCCCCGACTCTGGAGGGAACGGCCCCTGTGTGAGCCTCTAATCCCGGCTCCGGCGCCCGCCAAAATTGTTCCGCTCCCGTTGGAAGAGGCCCAATTCGCATGGGATCCGACCGGTGAGGACCTCATGGGGTTCACCCAAGAGACCCGGGCGGCCGCAGCCCAGCGGGAGGAGTGCTGCCGTCAGCAACTAGAGGTCTTCGGGAGAGAACGACGAGAGAGGCGGATCCGCGAAGAACAGCTGCAGGTCCGGAGTGCGGAGCAGAAACGCCGAGCCCGACGAAACCCCCGTGCGGCCCACGGTCCCCGCGCCACCGGGACCGTAATAAAGTTCCAGTTGGAGCATGGCTGGGGCTTTATCCGGGATCACCGAACCCCCGGCGACGTCTTTGTCACCCGCAGGGATGTCGAAAGCCACCTGCCGGAGGGACATCGCGGACGTGACCTCTACCCGGGTGATGAGGTCACCTTCACCCGGCATCAGTGTGCCAAAGGACCATACGCCCTTCACGTGCACCGGTTGACGGAGGAGGAGATACAATATGAGGAAAGCCAAGAGGACCCGGACGGGTCTGAAGACTACCCTCGGGAGGAAACAAGGAGAGGATACTGCTACTGAAGGAAGTAGCATAAACAGAGAACTGTATATAGTTACCCGTAAGGGTACTTGACATGCTGCTAATTGAAGTGTGGTCCCCGTTGGGACTAGTGTGGAACTGTTTAAAGGAACTGTTTCCTGTGTGCCCCTATCCCTTACCAGGCTGAGGACTGTGAGCAGCCATTTCCCTATTCCCACTGGCCGAGGACTGAGAGCGGCCATACCCTGTAAATAGTTGCGCTTCCTAAGGCGCCCCCTACTGGTTTTATAGAGAACTGTTTTTCTACTAGTGACTGTTGCACTTTACCTGGTCACAAGTTGCACCGTGGCCAGAAGATCGAAAATGTGTTTTGTATGAGAATGTTTTATATGAAAAAGTTTTATGTTATGCTAAAAGAATTAATGGTATTTTATAAGTGTGTGTAGAAAGTCTGATAATGTTTTCGTAATGTTTTATACCTGTAACATTCTAAGAAAAGAGTACCTCCCATAAAGGGATGAGTTGTCAGTTGATATATCTTATATGTGAGTGTACACTTTAAAATTTTTGTATGTTTAATTGTTTTGCTCTGTTTCAGCCCGAGGACGTGCTGTGATTTACCAGGGGATAATGTAGCACCCCGAGGACTCGGCTGCTACAGGGGTATTGCACCTCAGACCAGAGGTGTGGTATTCCACTCCCGGGTAAGGATGGAGTGTGGAACTGGGCTCAGTTAGCTGCATGCACTACACTCACCCCATTTCCGGGGGACAGATCAACGGTACTCCCACCAGATAGATGTGCAGGTACGACAGCTTCTGTCCCTGGCTGGAGTGGGGGGGGGGGAGGAACATCCCAGTGGTGTAGGAGCAGACAGGGGAGGGACTATGGGCATAGGAAGGAGCCCATTGGGTGCTTGTCACCTGGGCTCGGGTGTCAGAGGGAATATAAAAGGTGGGCACCATCTTAGATCAGGGTCTGTTCAGAGAGGAGCTCAGCCAGAGAGGGCTGACAGGGAGCTGTGGCTCCGTCTGGGCCCAGCTCCAGAGCCAGGCCTGAAGCAGAGAGAGAGAGAGAGAAGGAAAAAGGAGGAAGAAGAGAGACGCAAGGAAAGGCCCAGAGACGAAAGCATAGAGGGAACCCTGAGATCCCACGAGAGAACGGAAACGGGTGAAGGGTTGGCAGAGCAGGGTACCGGATCCCAAACTGGTGGAGGCCAATTATCCTTAGCCAGGAACCGGAGGTCGTGGACAAATTTTGGCGCGACCCCTCGCCATATCCACCAGGAAGGCATACCACGTATAGGGTCAGGGAAGCTGGGAAAGGTTTCACCACCAGAAGGCCCGAGGGAGCTGGACAAAGGTGGATCCCTGGTGGGGACGGCCAGTAGGAAGGAAGAGAGGGGAGCTCAGGACCACGCTCTGGAACTGCCTGGGAGTTGGCCGAGTCCCTGACCTGGTGGACGCAGCACGGCTCGGGTGGTCCAACTGTGCACAAGGGACCTGATAAAGAACTGTGAGTAAAGCTTTTGAAACTGCACTTCAAGCCTCCGTGTTTCGTCGTCGCACCTGCACCATCAGTACTGGGACACCCGCACCATCACTCCCATTGTCATCTCTAACATAGCTGCCCTGAGGCTATATCCCTCCCGTTGGGGGTTATACCATCCACGCTGCACATCCGAACCACCGGCCTCAGCGGACTGCCTTGCAGCGGCGGCTTCATAGCCGCATTCAACGGGTGGCGTAGTCGAACACTCTAACATCTACTGCTAAAGACTGCCATTTAGTTTGACACCCTGGGCACGGACCGGGTCACCGCCACGAGGACTACTACCCCTATCTGATCCGGCTCTGGGTATTCCCCGCGTTCGCAACGCTACACAAACATGGCCCAGGGGGCGCGTCACACACACACGCAGGCATATACACACACACGCAGGCATGTACACACACACACGCAGGCATATACACACAGGCATATACACACACACGCAGGCATATACACACACACGCAGGCATATACACCCACACGCAGGCATATACATACACACACGCAGAGATATACACACACGCAGGCATATACACACACACACAGGCATATACACACACATATGCAGGCATATGACTGCAGCCTTGTTTCCAATTCCAGGCCAGGTTGGAGAGTTGAACTGTAGAGGACGGTCACCGTCCACATATCCAGCCCCGGAGCCGGTATAAAAAAGCCCAGAGTCAGAGCAGGAGAGAAGCGGGGCTGCGCCGGTGCCGGTGCCACCACCCGGTCGGGAGCCGGTATTACTACAGAGGAGCAGGCCAGGGCAGATATGGAGCCGGCATGGGACCGTATCAGAAGCCCGGGAGCAGGGAGAGCAGAGCGAGACGACGGATTCGGTGGCGCCGGCGTATCATAGGACGGCCCCGGAGCAGAGAGAAAGCACTGCAGAGTGCGGCCACGGCGTATCAGAGGCCAGAAGAGAGCGGCGTCAATGTCACCTGACACCACACCACAGTCTGCCAGCCAGCGGGAAAGCAGAGCGCAGTGCGTGTCACCGCCCAGAAAGAATCCATCCTCTTAGTGTCAGGGACTCACGTGGTAAGTATGCTGCATGCACGTTACTGCAGGCCCGCTGTCACCAATGAATGTGCCGTGTGCGTGAGGCGCCCCCTGGGCCGTGGGGTACCCGGTGCCGGGCCGGTGGACGCTGGGGGAATTGTCACAGTGGCAGTGACCCGGTCCGTGACCCAGGGCGGTCAATAGAAAGGGGTTATGTATAGGGGAGTTATAGAGTTCGTGATGCCACTTGTGGAAAGCGGCTAAGGGAGCCGCCGCTGAGGAGCAGTCCTCTGAAGCTGATGATACTGCAGCAGGGATGGTGTGGCTCTCCACATGAGAGCTAGCTCCAGGGCAGTGTAGTTGATGTTGGTTGTGCTGGGTGTTGTAGTGCAGGGTTTGATGGCGCAGCAAGAAGCACAGAGGCAAGGAAGTGCAGTCCTCAGGGTCTTTACTCTCGGTTATTGCAGTCCAAGTTACAGACGTCAAATTAACTTCCCGTGCCGTGCTGCGTTTACTCAGTGAGGGGCTCAGTCCACCCCCAGTTAACTCCGGAGTACATAGGACCCCCTTCTGTGTCTTCTCTCTGGCTGTCTCCCTGAACCTCATACCAAGTGTCCCAGTCCAGTACCTGCGGGCCTTGGCGGGCAACGTCTGTTCCATCCCCTGGGTCCTCTATAGCTACCTTCCTGGTGAGACTGGTATGGATTGTTGGCTACAGGACATGAAATACTGCAGCCTCTGGTTTCTAGTTAAGACGTACAGTCTTCCGCTAGCTGAGGGACCGGTCCCCTTTATGCAGCCTGACCCTTCCACCTCCCGGTAGATGCGGACACACGGGTGGCATTCTGCATGGCCTGTACCCCTAGGGTCCTTTTCTCTGGTTCCTGGAGCCTTCCTGTTCCCTCTCCTCTCTTCTCTCCTTCCTCTCCAACTTGGGCCTCACTGTCTAGGCCCGCCTCTGGAGCAGAGCTCCAACAGAGACTCTGTTCCTGTCACTTTCCTCCTCTGATTAGCCTCTCTTTCTAAGATGGCTTTTCTACTTATATCTTCCTTCTATGTGCTCCCCTTAACTACTTCCTCCACCCACACCCACTATGTGGTTCCCCCTCTCTGGGTTCCCCCCGCTCCAGCCAGGAAAGGGGCTCAGCAAGAAGCAGAGTCATCTTGCCCCTCCTGCTTGCCTGGAGTTGTGTGTGTTGGATGCAGCTGTTAGGGTCCTGAACTGTACTCCTTCCTTACCTGAGAGTGAGATGCCACATCTCTGGCTGAGCTGCAACACCTCTGTGGTGACCGAACCCTAAGGGGCGCCACACGCACGACGCTACATTTGATTCAGCCGCACTTTTAAAGGACCCACACTTTTAAAGGGCCCCCGCTACCAATTTTCTCACTCTCATATCTGGGCCCACCAGGAAATTTCCCGATTTCCCGCCAGGCCAGACCGATCCTGACTCCATAGGAGATCATGAACTGCTTGCCATCAAATTTGTGCTGGAGGAGTGGCGCTACCTGCTGGAAGGGGCTTTGCACCCGGTGATCATCTACACAGATCACAAAAACCTGGCCTATTTACAAAACGCCCAGAGACTCAATCCACGTCAGGCCCAGTGGTCTCTGTTCTTTGCCAGTAAGTGTAGGGATAGTCCAGGCGGAAAGGAAAATAAAGCGGGAAATGTACTGTATTACTGAAGCTAGAAACGGCGGGTGCTGTGCCTGATACTGCGTGTGCCAATCTGATGTCCTTGAACTGTGAAGGAAACTTTTGTTGGTTAAAATGAATTGGATGTGCACTGAGTTGTGTACGGCTGTTCCTAAATATGGATTTAATGCCCCAAAGTTGTAGTCTACCTGATGATGTTTGCACAATGTTAATATTTTACTTTGCAGATAACGTACATTAGAATTCAGTACATACACACGTGGTCAAAATTGTTTAATGAAAGAAAAACCCACAATGGTCACAGAAATAACTTGAATCTGACAAAAATAATAATAAATTATAAATCTATGAAAATGAACAAAATGAAAGTCAGACATTGCTTTTCTGCTTCCACAGAATTTAAAAAAAAATGAAACTCATGAAATAGACCTGGACAGAAATGATGGTACCCCTGAAAATAATGTGACAAAAGGGACATGCTAAATCAAATTGTGTCCACTAATTAGCATCACAGGTGTCTACAATCTTGTAATCAGTCAGTGGCCTGTATATAGGGCTACAGATACTCACTGTGCTGTTTGGTGACATGGTGTGTACCACACTCAACATGGACCAGAGGAAGCAAAGGAGAGAATTGTCTCAGGAGATTAGAAACAAAATTAGAGACAAGCATGTTAAGGGTAAAGGTTATAAGACAATCTCCAAGCAGCTTGATGTTCCTGTGACTACAGTTGCACATATTATTCAGAAATGTAAGATCCATGGGACTGTAGCCAACCTCCCTGGACGTGGCCGCAGGAGGAAAATTGATGACAAATCAAAGAGACGGATAATACGAATGGTAACAAAAGAGCCCAGGATAAGTTCTAAAGAGATTAAAGGTGAACTTCAAGCTCAAGGAACATCAGTGTCAAATCGCACCATCCGTCGTTGTTTGATCCAAAGTGGACTTCATGGAAGATGACCAAGGAGAACACCATTGTTGAAAAAATAATCATAAAAACGCCAGACTGGAATTTGCCAAACTACATGTTGACAAGCCACAAAGCTACTGGGAGAATGTCCTATGGACAGATGAGACAAAAATGGAAATTTTTGGCAAGGCACATCAGCTCTATGTTCAGAGACGGAAAAATGAAGCATATCAAGAAAAGAACACTGTCCCTACTGTGAAACATGGAGGAGGCTCTGTTATGTTCTGGGGATGGTTTGCTGCATTTGGCACAGGGTGTCTTGAATCTGTGCAGGGTACAATGAAATCTCAAGACTATCAAGGGATTCTAGAGAGAAATGTGCTGCCCAGTGTCTTGGTCTCAGTCGCAGGTCATGGGTCTTGCAACAGGATAATGACCCAAAACACACAGCTAAAAACACCCAAGAATGGCTAAGAGGAAAACATTGGACTATTCTGAAGTGGCTTCTATGAGCCCTGACTTAAATCCTATTGAGCATCTTTGGAAAGAACTGAAACATGCCGTCTGGAAAAGGCAACCTTCAACCACGAGACAACTGGAGCAATTTGCTCATGAGGAGTCAGCCAAAATACCTGTCGAGAGGTGCAGAAGTCTCATTGACAGTTACAGGAATCGTTTGATTGCAGTGATTGCCTCAAAAGGTTGTTCAACAAAATATTAAGTTAAGAAGAACCATCATTTCTGTCCAGGCCGATTTCATGAGGTTAATTTTTTTTAAATTCTGTGGAACCAGAAAAGTAATGTCTGACTTTCATTTGTTCATTTCAAAGATTTTAATTTATTATTACTAATAACTATTTTCAATCTGTCTTAGAGTTTCCTATAGCTTGTAACATGTCATAGATATAATTACATATATCTTTTCCCCATGCACTTGCACTTTAGTATATTTACATGTACGCACGTTCCATATACTTATTGTGTATTACAGTATTTGACATTATATGGATCTACTATGTATACTGTTTATCCATTTGATGTATCATCACTAATTTTATTATTCCTGCACTTTCTTTACTTTTCTATCATTAATAAATAAGTTTTCCTATAATTCAGTCTCACTCCTGTGCACTTATTTTTTATTATTATTTATTTTTTATTTATTATTTTTTCACTTTCAATATGGGACTTCTAGCACTCATGTATCAATATGGTGATATAATATTTTTATTTGTGTATTCTTCTGAGTGTACATCCTCCTTTTTCCCCTCATTGATGGCATATGTCCACTTTATCACTGGGGTTCTGTTTATATAATATCACTTCTATCTTTTATCCCCATTTGGTTATTAATTATCTAATGATTTGCACTGTTTTCATTCTCATACACCTTTCTATGATTATATTGACTCGCCCAGGGGGGATATAGGGGAGACTCGGTACCCGGGCCTTAACCTTCTGTGGGATGTCACAGCAGTCGACTCCCGGGCCCGTACCCTGGGGTCACTCTTTAAAAGGGGTTTTGTTAACAGTTTTGTCTCGTGATGCCACCTGTCAGGGGGAATGACGGACACGCACACAAGGGGTTCGCTTCAGTACCTTTACCGGTGTTGACGGCAGGTACAGTCCAGGGTACTTGATAGGAAGGGTGCACTTCTGGACTCTCCCCAGTGAGCAGGTATAAGGCCTCCTGATCCATTTCTTCCTTCCTTTAAATCTTCTGGCCAACCTGGAACTAGGCCTAGCTTTTATGCTGTTTCACTCTCTCACCTGTCTGCTTATAGTAGAACTTTTCTTTGGCTCCCACTATCCCTGGACGCTGGGGCCTTCGTGATTCCTAGTTCTGTAAAATGATGGTAGCTTTAGGTGAACCAGGGGTCTGAAATCCTCCTGGTATGACTGTTGTCGCTACTGAGTATAGAGGACCCTATAGGCGCGGACCCGGTGTCCGGCTTGTGTCCTGGGGTGAGCTTCAGATGCTCCTCTGCCCCCTTAACTCCTCTCTTCTTGCCTCGGCCACACTCGGGGCCCTCAACATAGCAGCAGACGTGCTGCTTCTTCACTGCTCTAAAGTGTCAGCACACTCTCTCTACCTAACTTCACCCTCCAGTATATATATCCCTAACAGGGCTCCCTCTGGTGATATGAGGTGGAAGGGTGGAGGTGTCTGTGTGTAGTAAGGGCCTTTTGTGGAGAAGTCCGTCCATGCATCCTTTTGGAACACGTCTTCAGCCACGCCAAACGGGTTTTTGTTCAGTGGTCTTTGACATAAAACCAATAGGGGGCACTTTAATAAGTGCAACTATTTACAAGGGACAGTTCTTTGGTTATTCACTGTCCATAACCTACAGTCTTTATACCCTCACGGGTAACTAAATGCACACATGTATTTTTCAGTTCACACACAAAAACAAATTTTAAATTTTCCTTCTGTACCCTTACGGGTAACTATTTACACAGTAGGCATTTTGTACCTTATTCCCTATACCTGGTAGGGATTTGGCCTTGTGTGCTGTGTGTGGATCTACGTAGCACTGGGGTGATACTGGTGTCTGTGCATGCACTATCCACTAACCTATCAGGTGTACGTGCGGGTAAGTTATAGAACTGCCTCAACATCTCTATAGGACTGGCAAGTGCACTGTTTACTGAACCCTCAGGTTCTGCTTCAACTGGTGATCCTCCTCTTACTGGGGACTCTTCCTGTTCCTGAGCAGGTTCTTCTAGGGTGCTCACAGGCTCTTCTTGTGGTGGAGGTTCTTCTGGTGGCTGACAGAAGTGTATCACTGGTATGATAACTGCTCCATCGAGTTGAGGCCAGTCTGCAGGGAAGTCTCCTAGAACTGTATAAACTACATCTTCCTTGGGTTTTTCCGGTATTATAAGAGGTACTTCTTCCTCCTGTGTCTTCAGTAGACCTGGGCACAATTTCAAGTGGTCTCTTGAGACTGTTGTAGTTGTCCTACCTCCATCCTTGCTGATCAGGCAGGTTTTGGTGTTGTCAAATCTGGAATTTAACACGGTGTAGGGCTCTCTTTCCCACTGGTCATCGAGCTTGTGACCTCTTCTTTTCCGCTTTAGCACTATTTCTCCTGGTGCCAAGGGTTCTGCTGGTGCATGCTTGTTATACTGACCTTCTTGTCTTTCCCTGACTTTGTTTAGGCTGTCTTCAACACAGGCCTGTACTCTCCTGTACAGCTCTTGCCGATTTGTGTCCCAGTCTTCAGTGGACATATCCGCAGCAGGTTCTACTACACCGAGATCCAGGTCCATGGGCAATTTTCCAGGTCTTGCTCTCATGAGGTACACTGGGGTACAATTAGTAGAACTCACAGGTATGTGGTTATACAGGTCCACTAGGTCAGGTAGCTTTTCTGGCCACTGGTTCCTCTCCTCCAAAGGTAGGGCTTTTAACAGGTCAATGACGATGTTATTCATTTTCTCGCACATACCATTGGTTTGATGATGATACGGTGTAGTCCAGATCTTCTTGCATCCATACAGGGACAGAATTCTTTAAACAGCTTCAAAGGCAGGGCCTTGATCTGTTAGCACCTTGTCCGGGTATCCATGGGGCCTGCAGAAGTAGGCTTGGAATGTTCTTCTGCAGTTTCTGCTGTCAGATCCTTGACAGGGGCCACAACCAGGTACCGGGAATAGTGATCCACCATGGTCAGGGCATAGGAATAGTCTGATCTGCTGGGTGACAGTTTGACGTGATCCAGAGCGACAATCTCCAGGGGTTGGGTTCTTTTGATGGACTGCCAGGGTGCTTTCTGGCTGCCGTAGTCTTTCCTTCTGAGGCTACAGGGCCCACAATTCTGGCACCACCTTTCCATGGAACTCCGCATTCCAACCCAATAGAGCCGGTCCTTCAGCAAGGTTTCCAGCTTCTTCCAGCCAAAGTGACCTGCTTGGTCAAGGTAGGCTTCTAGCACCATCTGGATATCCGTCCTGGGTACTACAATCTGCCACACCATTTCATGGGTTCTGGGGTTGACATACCTTCTGCACAGCTTTTCTCTGTAGATGAACAGCCGGATTCTCTCATTCCACAGGTGTTTGGCTTGTGAAGGAGCATCCTTCTCCAGGTGAGAACCTTCTTGGGTTATCAGTCCTTTGATGAGGCTGACAACCGGGTCACTCTCCTGCGTCTCCTTACAGCTGTGATGAGGTAAAGGGTTTAGCGTCTTACCATGACGTCTTCTGGAGGTGTGTTGCTCGTGGACCATTCCATTTCTGTGGAAAGCAGGTAATTCAATTTCTTCTAGGTCATCCACTTCATCCTCAGTGTCCGACTGCTGGGGCATTCTTGACAGGGCATCAGTATTAGTGTTCTTGTGACCTGCCCGATACTTGATTGTGAACTGGTAATTCGACAATTTGGCCACCCAACGCTGTTCCATGGCTCCCAACCTGGCTGTCTCCAGGTGTGTCAAGGGGTTATTATCGGTAGAGATGAGCGGTGTTCGACTCGAACTGTTCGCCAATCTCAAATTCGAGCTGTTTTTGGCGTTGTTCGAGCCGTTCGGCAAACACGAACAATTTGAAAAAAATTCGGCTGTTCGAAGTTATGTTCGATAACTGTTCGTGCACCAAAATCATAACTGGATTTTTTCTCAGTAATGCTGAAAATTAATGTTAATACGCAGTTTGAGTGTACAGCGGGGCTGGGGGAGGGACAGGGGATGGATCTCTGCATAAATAATGAAGATCTCCATTTTTTTTTCTCTTTCCCGCATTTACAGTGGGGAGGTGCAGTCTGTCAGCCGATCAGCAGCACACACACGGAGCGAACTGCTTTTTTTCACACAAGCAAGGGCATGTGTCATTGGCAGTGTATGTCACATGTCCTTGCCCTATAAGACCCAGCCATTTTCCACGTAGCCACCATTCTCTCACTGCTGCAGCTGCGTGTTAGATGGCAACGCTGTTGCTGTGTGCGCTATACTTTCAGTGTTAATTTCAAGTCAATTTTCACACAAATCTACAGATAGCTTGGGAGTAGGGAATAGTTATGATTGCAGTCCTTTTGAGGACTAGGTTACATCATTTCCTACGACTTTTATCAGGCAGGTCTGTGCTCTTAAATAGATAGGTTGGGAGTAAAGACTAATTGTAATTGCAGTCCTTTTGAGGGCTAGGTTACATCAGTTCCTATCACTTTTTGCCAGGCAGGTCTGTGCCAGTGCTGTGCAAGTTTTTTTCACAGCATTTGGCTAAATCTAGCAAAGCAAATCCTTTTTGGCCTCTTTCAGTGTGTGTTAGTCAGTGGAGTAGCCTATCAGTGTTGCAAGCTACACCACCTCTGTATAGAATACAAATAATTTTACTGCACCTAGTGAAGTAAAACCTTTTGGGCATAGCATCATTCTATTAGTCCATCTATACTAACCTCCACCAGGTTGCAAATTCAAAATCATTTTTATCTGCATCTAGCTCTGAAAAAATATTTGGGCTTGGGCTTGTAGCAGTGTGTGGGACTTATTCTATTAGTCCATCTATACTGACCTCCACCAGGTTGCAAATTCAAAATAATTTTTATCTGCATCTAGCTCAGAAAAAATATTTGGGCTTGGGCTTATAGCAGTGTGTGGGACTCGTTCTATTAGTCCATCTATACTAGCCTCAACCAGGTTGCAAATTCAAAATAATTTTTATCTGCATCTAGCTCTGAAAAAATATTTGGGCTTGGGCTTGTAGCAGTGTGTGGGACTTGTTCTATTAGTCCATCTATACTGACCTCCATCAGGTTGCAAATTGAATATAATTTTTTTCTGCATCTAGCTCTGAAAAAATATTTGTCCTTCTAGCAGTGTGTGGGACTTGTTGTATTAGTCCAATTATACCGACCTCCATCAGGTTGCAAACTGAATATATTTTTTTCTGCATCTACCTCTGAAAAAATATTGGCCTTCTAGCAGTGTGTGGGACTTGTTCTATTAATCCATCTATACAGACCTCCATCAGGTTGCAAACTGAATATAATTTTTTTCTGCATCTAGCTCTGAAAAAATATTTGGGCTTCTAGCTGTGTGTGGGACTTGTTCTATTAGTCCACCTATACTGACCTCCATCAGGTTGCAAATTCAAAATAATTTTTTGTCTGCATCTAGCTCTGAAAAAATATTTGGCCTTCTAGCAGTGTGTGGTACTTTCTCTATTAGTCCATCTATACTGACCTCCATCAGGTTGCAAACTGAATATATTTTTTTTCTGCATCTACCTCTGAAAAAATATTGGGCTTGTAGCTGTGTGTGGGACTTGTTCTATTAATCCATCTATACTGACCTCCATCAGGTTGCAAACTGAATAAAAAATTTTTCTGCATCTACCTCTGAAAAAATATTTGGGCTTCTAGCTGTGTGTGGGACTTGTTCGATTAATCCATCTATACTGACCTCTATCAGGTTGCAAACTGAATATAATTTTTTTCTGCATCTAACCCAGCCAATAGTTTTGGCCTAATACCACAGTTTGGCCACTCAGCTCTGCTCGGTTCCCATCCCTTGTTTTTTTGTGCAAACAACTCCAGAGTTGTGAATTAGTTAACCACCAAATTGAGTGGAAAAAGGCCTGCTGCTGGTGGAAAGGGGAATAGGCGTGTTGGGAAGGGGAAAAAAGGTTGTGTCCGTGGGGTAGGTGTTAAAGCAACAGTAACATCTGCAGAAGAAAGACCATCTTCCAGCCAAACTAAAATGTCTACTTCTTTTAGCGGACAATGTGATAAGATCCCTTTCTTACGGCCACGCCAATCGCTACAAATTCCAGATGAGGCACAAAAACAGCAGGTGCTTCAACGGATATCAAGTGCTCCTTTAAGTGGTCTCTCCTCCACCTCAACTTCAACATCACAAATACTCCAGTCCTCAGAGGTGTCACCCCAATCACACTTGGTTCCTCACAGCTCCCAAGTCTCCAGCTGCCCGTCTGAGTATGGGGTAGAACAGATGGTTGAGTCTGCAGAGCTGTTTACTCATACTATAGCCTGGGAATCAGAGGTCGGCTCCAGAGCTTCTGTGAATCCAGACGAGGAAATGATCTGCCCTGATGCCCAGAATCTTTATGAGTCGGATCCAGGACCAGAGGCAGAAGGTTCTGACCATAATGTAGACCCTCGTTCCCAAACTGTAACTCCTGTTGGTGGAGACAATGAGGAAGACGATGATGAGACTCAAATACCTGATTGGAGCGACAACTTGAGTTTTTTGTCAGGGCAGGAAGAGGTTGGCTCTGAGGACGACGGGTGTGATAACACACAGGGTGATGATGACGAGGTTGGAGTTCCCACTTACTGTCAACCCACAGTCAGCCAGTCGATGAGGTCAGGAGAGGAGGTGGAGGAGGATGCTAGTGACGATGAGGTCAGGTTGCGTCTTCCTGGACAGAGACGTAGTGCTGGAAGCACGTCAACAACTGCATCCTCAATCACAACTCTGCCTCTCACCACAAGTCGTGGTGGCTCTTCAGGTCGCATGGGTGCTAAGCCTTGCATAGCCTGGGCATTTTTTCAGATCGATAAGGATGACCCAACTCGTGTTATCTGTAACATTTGTCAGCAAAAGCTAAGTAGAGGCCAAAAAATACATAGTTTGAGTACTTCATGCATCAACCGGCACATGGATATGAAGCATAAGTTGCAGTGGTAAGCTCACTGTGCTACAATGCGGCCTAGCCAGCCGGGCCAACCACCGTCTGCTACATCTTGTGCATCCGCGGCCTCTACATCCTCTGTGACTGGGGGGACAGCAGTCACACCTGTTTTGGGACGCAGACCTGCCACCTCTTTACCCGCGACAGCCAGCGTGATTGGCAGGTCATCATTTTCTTTGGAGGTGGAAACACCAGCTGGTGTTGAGCGCTGTCCGTCATCGATAGCACCACCTTTGGATCAATGCAACCTAACATGTCCGCCTGCATCTTCATCACAGACCGGCAGTTTGCCGGGGACACCCTTCTCAACCCCGTCTAAGCACAACAGCCAGCCCTCGGTCCCTCAGATGTGGACAAGTAAAAGACCATTTCCTCCTAGCCATGACAAAGCTAAGAGGTTGAATTTCACCATCTGCAAGCTGTTGGCTACAGAAATGCTGCCTTTCCGCCTGGTGGACACAGAGGATTTTCGAGACCTTATGTCCGTCGCAGTGCCCCAGTACCAGATGCCCAGTCGGCACTACTTCTCAAAGAAAGGTGTGCCTGCGCTCCACCAGCATGTCGCACACAATATCATCGCTTCTTTGAGAAACTCTGTGTTTGACAGGGTGCATTTCACCACAGACACTTGGACGAGTAGGCATGGACAGAGGCGTTACATGTCGCTGACTGGGCATTGGGTAACTATGGTGACAGCAGTACAAGGGGTTGCTGTCCAAGTCTTGCCATCCCCACGAGTTGTGCGTCAATCCTCTTTATCTCGAAGTTCCTCCACTGCTTCTGCCTCCTCAACCTCCTCTCGGTCCTCCACCTGCACCCAAAGCCTGTCTGGTCATGCCACAAGCTTTCTAACTGCGCAGAAGGGATCCTGCACACCTCCTTACTATGCTGGCAGCAGGGCTCAACGTCATCAGGCGGTTTTTACTTTGAAATGTCTGGGAAATGTGAGTCACACAGCTGAGGAGTTGTGGTCAGCTCTGGAGAACCAGTTTCATGAATGGTTGTCTCCACTGGACCTGCAACCAGGGAAGGCTGTGTGCGACAATGCTGCAAACCTGGGTGCGGCCCTTCGCTGGGACAATGTCACACACGTGCCTTGTATGGCTCACGTGTTGAACCTGGTTGTCCAGCAATTTTTAGCCCACTATCCCGGACTAGATGGCCTTCTGCAGAGGGCACGGTCGCTGTGTGCTCACTTCTGCCGTTCGCATCCCGCAGCTCAGCGACTTACATCTCTACAGAAGTCGTTGGGCCTGCCACTTCACCGGCTAAAATGCGATGTGCCTACCTGGTGGAATTCAACTCTGCACATGTTGCAGCGACTGTGGCAGCACCGACAAGCCCTGGTGCAATACGTTCTGACGTATAGCCTGGGCCAACGAGATCCAGAGGTGGGGCAAATTACGCTGGAGGAGTGGTCTCAGATCAGGGACCTATGCACCCTTCTGCACAGTTTTGAAATGGCGACGAAGATGTTTAGTGCTGACGATGCCATTATCAGCATGACTATTCCGGTGATTTACATGCTGGAGCACATGTTAAACAGAATTCGGAGTCAGGTGGTGGCGCAAGAGGTGGTGGAGGAAGTAGAGGAGGAGGAGTTGTATGCGGAAGGGCTAACATCTGCAAGGTCCAGACGGTCGGCAGCACCAAGGCGGCAGGCATGTGAGGGTGGGGGAGATGGTTTTACCAGGGCGCATGGTAGCAGCCAAACTAGTGAGGAAGGTGCAGGAGCCCAGGAAGAAGTGGAGGACGAACTGATGGAAGACTCATCAGATGAGGGAGACCTTGATCACATTTCTGTTGTGCGAGGTTGGGGGGAGAGGGCAGAGGAAGGAAGCATGATTGTTACCTCACCACCAACACAACAGGGACTTGGTGCTCCTGGATGCGCAAGACACATGAGTGCCTTCTTGCTGCACTACCTGCAACATGACCCTCGAATTGTGAGAATTAGAAATAATCCTGACTACTGGGTTGCCACACTGTTAGATCCCCGGTACAAAAGTAAATTTGTAGAAATTATTCCTGCCATAGAAAGAGATGCACGCATGCAGGAGTATCTTCAGAGACTGTTGCAGAATCTTACATGTGCTTTTCCACAAAACACCAGTGGTGCACAAAGTGAATCTCACAGTTCTAACTTGCCAACCATGGGACCGTCGAGTGTTCAGCACTCAAAACGTAACAGAAACACAGTATCTGCTGGTAACATCAATTTTGCGGAATCATTTCACCACTTTTTTAGCCCATCCTTTGCAAGGCCACAGGAGACAAGAAGTCTGACACATAGTCAACGCCTAGAGACGATGGTACAGGAGTATCTCCAAGTAAACATTGAAGCCATGACTGTGTCACTGGACCCTTGCTCTTTTTAGGCTTCCAATCTGGATAAATGGCCGGAGCTCGCCACTTACGCCTTGGAGATCTTATCATGCCCCGCAGCCAGCGTTCTGTCTGAACATGTGTTCAGCGCTGCTGGTGGTGTGCTGACAGATAAGCGCACGCGGCTCTCCACTGATAATGTAGACAGACTCACGTTCATAAAGATGAACAAATCATGGATCCGAAACGACTTTTTCTACCCGTGTCATCCTGGAGAGAGTAAAAGCTTGATGATTTGTTAAAATCACCTCACCAACCGTTTTAAGCTTTCAAATTACTAATCATGTTTATCTGTATCTTGGCTGGAAAATAATTTGGGCCTTGTAGCAGTGTGCAGTACTGATTCTATTAGACCATCTATACTAAACTCCACCAGATTTAAAATTACTAATCATGTTTATCTGTATCTTGGCTGGAAAATAATTTGGGCCTTGTAGCAGTGTGCAGTACTGTTTCTATTAGGCCATCTATACTAAACTCCACCAGATTAAAAATTACTAATCATGTTTATCTGTATCTTGGCTGGAAAATAATTTGGGCCTTTCAGCAGTGTGCAGTACTGATTCTATTAGGCCATCTATACTAAACTCCACCAGATTTAAAATTACTAATCATGTTAATCTGTATCTTGGCTGGAAAATAATTTGGGCCTTGTAGCAGTTTGCAGTACTGATTCTATTAGGCCATCTATACTAAATTCCACCAGATTTAAAATTACTAATCATGTTTATCTGTATCTTGGCTGGAAAATAATTTGGGCCTTATAGCAGTTTGCAGTACTGATTCTATTAGGCCATCTATACTAAGCTCCACCAGCTTTCAAATTAATAATAATTTTTAGCTGCATCTAGCCTGGAAAATAATTTTGGGGCTCCTAGATGCGCAAGACACATGAGTGCCTTCTTGCTGCACTACCTGCAACATGACCCTCAGATTGTCAGAATTCGAAATAATCCTGACTACTGAGTTGCCACACTCTTAGATACCCCACACTCTTCGATCAACCTTTTCATTTTAATAAAGAACAAAAAAAATGGTCATTTTTGAAATTATAAGCTTTAGCAGGTTATTAGAAACTGAAATCAAACAGTTTTCAACTCAAAATTTTATTCTAGGTGATGTTACATTTGCACATAGGACCCCTTGTTCGAAAGGAGCTTCTGAACTCTCTCGTCCATTGAATTTGTCAGGTTTTGGATGGTTTCTGCTTCAATTGTTTTGCATGAGGACAGAATACCCTCCCAGAGCTGTTGCTTAGATGTGAACTGTCTCCCGCCATCATAGACACTCCTTTTGATGATGCTCCAGAGTTTCTCAATGGGGTTGACGTCAGGGGAGCATGGGGGTCACACCATAAGTTTGTCCCCTTTTATGCCCATATCAGCCAGAGATGCAGATGTGTTATGTGCAGCATGAGACGGTGCATTATCATGCATGAAAATGATCTTGCTGCACAATACACGGTTCTTCTTCTTGAACCATGGCAGGAAGTGCTGTTTGAGAAACTCCACATACATTATGGAGTTCATCTTTACCCCTAAAGGGGCCGACAATCTCTCTCCCCATGATTCCAGCCCAAAACATTACTCCACCTCCTCCTTGTTGGCGCCGTAGCCGTGTTTGCATGGGGTGTCCATCAACCAGCCATCCTCCACTCCATCCATCTGGACCATCGAGCGTTGCACGGCACTCATCGGTGAACAAAACAGTTTTGAAGTCAGTCTTCATGTATTGTTTGGCCCACTGGAGCCGTTTCTGCTTGTGTACAGTGGATAGAGGAGGTCGACAGGATGGCTTATGCACAGCTGCAAACCTCAGAAGGACCCTGCATCTTGTTGTTCAGGGGACGTTGGAGGCACCAGCAGCTTCAAAAACTTGTCTGCTGCTATGACAAGGCTTTTTTGCCGCTGCTCTTTTAACCTGACGTAATTGCATGTAGGAAAGAGTCCTCAATTTTCCCTTATCAGCACGCACACGTGTGTACTGTGAATCAGCTACATACTTCTTGATTGTGCGATGATCACAATTTGTTGCTTCTCAGCAGCCGACACATCCTTTTTCTTTCCCATTTTGGCAGAAAATGTAGGCTGCTTAATAATGTGGGTCAGCCTTCTTAAGTAGTCTTGCCTTTCATTGGACACACCTGTCAAACTAATTAGCACAGGTGTCTGCAATTGCTTACAGTGATATAAAGAGCCCAGACACACATCACCATCAATGAGTTTAACTGACAAACAAAAAAATTCTTACCTTATCACTCCTAAACACTTATTGCATAATAATTTGGAACACCGTGTACATGTGCTTTTCCACAAAACACCAGTGGTTCACGTAGGTAATCTTACAGTTCTAACTTGCCAACCGTGGTCTGTATGGAGTTGTTCAATAAAGGGCCCAAAATTAAGATAACATAGACTGGAGAGGTCTCTATGAATACAAATTCCTAAGTATTTGATACCCTGTGAGGGCCAGGCAAAGGGAAAGTTGGACTGGATGGAATCCTGCATGGTTTTGGGGAGGGAGACATCGAGGGCCTCAGACTTCACTGCATTGATTTTAAAATTTGACCATGTAACAAAGTGATCTATTTCAGCCATAACAGCAGGGATGGATATATGTGATTGAGTGATATATACTAGGACATCATCAGCAAATGCAGAGCACTTGTACTCGGTGCCTCGCACCTCAATCCACCTAATATTGGGGTTATGGCGAATTGATGAGAGCAGGTGCTCCATCACTAGGATGTATAAGAGATGGGACAGAGGATATCTCTGCCTTGTCCCATTGGTGATTATGAAAGGTGATGAAAATGTTCCATTTATCTTCAGCCTAGGTGACGTATTGCGATACATGGCCGTGATTTTGGCTATAAAAGGGTCCCCTAGACCCCTACCCCAAGCTTTTTAAGAGAATAATATATGGCGTGCAAGGAGACTCTATGGAATGCTTTTTCAGCATCCAATGAGAGTATCTAATTACAAATTTTTAACTGCATGTAGCCCAGGAAATACTTTGTGCCTAGTAGCAGTGTCTGCTAGTCGGCGGATTATCCCAGCTGTTAAGCAAGCTACACCACCTGTGGTTTGGACACTTAATTTTTTTAAAGGAAATGGTTCGGGCCCCCGAGACACTCAGTGAAGAGCATCGGGGAGGCACCCCAAGGCATAGGGGCTGGGACTGGCGGTAGGACGCCTTGCGGTGGACCGCCAAGCTCGATCCTTATAAAAGCTTTTTAACTGCAGCAGCTTTAGTGGACACTACAGGAGCTTTAATTACCGCGGCTGCTGGCATGAGACTTGCCCTCCAATAGATCCTTGTAAAAGGATTTAAAGTGTACTCATTCAAATTAGAGAGACAATTTAAATTAAAAAGATTAGACCTGCCTCCACCACAGGGGGGCTCGCTCGACCCACCAGCGGACAGGCACCAGTATTGGGAGAGGGGGGCTGGCCGTCAGGGTCCACCTCGGCTCTGGCACAAACCCGGCGACACGGAGGTCGCACGGGCAGGAGCGCACTGGCCGTGTCGGCTTCGCACTTTTTTGGTTTTAGAAGGGCATGACATGCCTATATCTGTGTCTCCCCCTCCTTTTACTCCTCCACCTCTTTTCTTTTCGCATGACTATATGTACTTGTCACTTTTCCATGTGTTAGTTGTGTCTTCTGAGCAGTTTGTCAGCTTATGGACACCTTTGAAGGTGTTTTCTTTGTGTTTCTATGTGTTTTTGTTTGCCTGCCATTGGTTTGAACGGTGTTCGAAGGTGTGCAACGAACAGTTCGGCAAACATACGGGTGTTCGACGAACCGAACCGAACTCGAACACTACAGGGGTGGCTCAACACTAATTATCGGTAAAGGCTGTAAATTTAGTTGAGACTAGGTGATGTTTGAATCTTTTAGTGATAGCCCAGACCAAGGCCAGGAACTCCAGCTTAAAGGAACTGTAATTCTCTGGGTTCCTCTCAGTAGGGCGAAGCTTCCTACTGGCATAGGCAATTACCTTTTCTCTGCCGTTTTGCTTCTGGGACAACACAGCTCCCAGTCCCTTGTTGCTGGCATCTGTGTATAACAGGAAGGGTTGGCTGTAGTCAGGGTAAGCCTGGATCTCCTCCCCGGTTAGAGTATCCTTCATCAATGCAAAGGACTCAGTCTGTTCTTTGCCCCACTGGAATGGGGGACTTTTACCTCTTTTGGACTGTCCTACTAGGAGATCTTGTAAAGGTGCTGCCTTTTTGGTGTAGTCCTTAATGAACCTCCAGTAGTACCCGACCAGTCCCAGAAATTGACGTACTTCTTTGATGTTCCTTGGTTCAGGCCATTTCTGGATGGCAGTGACCTTCTCTGGGTCTGGTGCTACCCCCTCTGAGCTGACTACGAGTCCCAGGTACTGAACCTTCCGTTTGAGCAGGTGGCACTTGGAAGGTTTTAGTATCATCCCATACCGGGACAATGCCTCAAATACCTCCGCCAGGTGCTTTAGATGGTCTTCATACGTCCTCGAGTACACGATAACGTCATCCAGGTATAGCAGCACTGTCTCGAAGTTCCGGTGTCCCAAGGAACACTCCATGAACCTCTGGAACGTTCCAGGTGCGTTGCAGAGTCCAAAAGGCATGCTCTTGAATTTGCATAATCCCATCGGGATGGTGAAGGCTGTCTTCTCCCGGTCTTCCTCAGCGACAGAAACTTGCCAGTACCCGCTAGTGAGATCCAATGTAGAGAAATAATTGGCAGATTTCAGTGCAGCCAGGGATTCCTCTATACGGGGCAAAGGGTATGCATCTTTATGTGTTATTTGATTAATTTGTCTATAATCTACACACATCCTCATGCTACCGTCCTTTTTTCTGACCAGGACCAGGGGAGCTGCCCAGGGGCTACAACTATCCCTTACTGCCCCTGCCTTTTTCATGTCATGCAACATTTCTTTTACTTTTTGGTAGTGTGCTGGTGGTATGGGTCTGTAACGCTTCTTAATGGGTGGATGGTTACCTATGGGTATGTGGTGTTGTACCCCTTTGACCCTTCCAAAATCAAGTGGGTGTTTAGTAAACACCTGTTTGTATTCCTGAACCACTCTGTAAACACCGTGTTTTTGATGGACAGGAGTGGCGTCAGTTCCAACATGGAGCTGTTGACACCATTCCTCCAGCTGAGTTTCGGAGTCATTGTCTTCCACCGTATCTGGTGGGGTCAAGGATTCCACGGTGTGTATGGCATTATTATTCACAGTATACAGTCTGGCAACAGTGGCGTATCTTGGCAATTTGACTTCCTCCTCCCCACAATTTAGGAGGCGTATGGATATCCTCCCATTGCGCACATCAACTACCCCTCTAGCAGTTAGGAGTCTAGGTCTGTGCTCTGAGTTTACAGGCTCTACTACCGCCTGGTAGTTTTGTCCCTTGAGACCTATTGCAGCCTTACACCAAATCAGCATTTCACTCATTGGGGGAATCACAATGGGTATCGGGTCTGGTAATGTACGGGTGACATTGCCAATCTCACCACCTGATAGCTTTACCTGTTGCTGGTACAGGAGGGCTCGAATCTCTCTCTGGAGCACCTTCCTCTGTCCTGGTTTGGCAGTGTCAGCAATCTGTTGGAGTAAAAACAACACTTTTCCCAAACAGTTACCAACAACATTTGTGCCAAGTATCATATATGCGTTTGTATCACCAGGGTTAGACTCTATTATAATCAGTCCTTGGTCCTTTAGTTCCACCCTTCCCACCTTCACTGTCACGTCCTTAACCCCGACTAGGTTCAGAGGAAGGCCATTGGAGGCATACACAGACCTTTTGTAAAGAACGTCAGGTATCATGGTTACCTGTGACCCGGTGTCTAGTAGTGCAGGTGTTGCGATGCCAGCACAATGGACAGGAAAGGCCTTCCTCCTACAAACCGGTCATACCAGCTCGATGGGCCTGGTTGATCTACTCCTGGGTGTCGGCCCTTGGCCCCAGGGTTTGCCCATTTAAAGGACAGATCCGTGTGGTGTGGCCTGCCTTGTGGCAACGGTAGCAGATGAGTTCTCCTGGAGGGCTACGTCGGTCGTTTGGCCTTCCACGGGGTGACATTGTCCTCCTTCTTCTCCTCATCCAGGGGACATCCTCAGGGCTGTCGGCGACTAGGATCCTTCCTTCTGGCTCGGGCTCCGTCTGTAGCTGTAGGGCACTTCAGAGCGCAGGCTGTCCAGTTCGCTAGAGGACGCTGCTTGCACTTTTGCCTCAGCCGCTAATGAAGGGGCAGGGAGTGCTGTGGGCATTGGGATGGCCCCACCCTGGTAACGCTGGATAGCAGTATCTGATGTTTCCAGGGGCTGAAGGCCTTTAATAGCCATGTCCTTCAGGGCATCAAAGGTGGCATTTGGATGATCTAAGACCCACCACCGTACAGTTCTGCTCTCCTCCTGGGACCTTAACCCCCGGATGAATTGTTCTATCAGCATTTTGTCTTCATCATGTATGCTGACTGGGCTAATCTGTTTCAGGGCCCGCAGGGCCTCTTGTAAACGCCAGGCATAGTCCCGGTTGCTGTCCTCAGGTTTCTGGGTACAGTGGTAGAACCTCATCCGAAAATCTGTCTCAGTGCGGTTTTCAAAGACAGTTTGCAGCCTCTTAAATATAATAGATACTGATTCCTGGTCTGCGGACGGCCAGGTTTCAACTTCCCGCTCTGAGGCACCAGCCAATTGTCCCAGCACAACAGCGGCTCTCTGTTTACCAGTCATTGAGTACATGTCCAATACACCACATATTTTCCTTTTGAACCCAGACAGGGTGTCTGGTTTGCCATCATACTGGGGAAGCCATTTCGCTCCGGGGACATACGGCAGGGCCATGGGTATCACTGGAGTCACGTCACGACCCCTGCTGGTGGGGCGGCCGCTCCAGCCAGAGCAGCGCCGGGTGCGACTTGAGCATCAAGAGCGTTAACTGGTGCTCCGGCGTCTTGCTGGTCGTCGGCCATGGTTCTGCCCCCCTAGTAAACCGTAGCCTACCTTCTTTACTTTTATCAGGTAGGCCGCAGCTCCGCAGATCACGGTCTCCTTCCAGGACCTGACGCTTCCTGTTGCTGCATCAGAGAGCGAAGCGGGGCTTGAGCTTCGCGCGCTACCAACGGTCACGCCTCTCTGGTTCCTCGCGATTACGCCACTCTTCTTACCACGCGGCGACGCGGTAATGGCTGCGATGTTCACCACAGTTAAAACACAGTTCAAATACGGCATACAGTACCCGGTGGCAATGGGCACGAAATCATGTTCGTGGCGCCAGGAAGAATGTGACTCGCCCAGGGGACATGTAGGGGAGACTCGGTACCCGGGCCTAGACCTTCTGTGGGATGTCACGGCAGTCGGCTCCCGGGCCCGTACCCTGGGGTCCCTCTTTAAAAGGGGTTTTGTTAACAGTTTTGTCTCGTGATGCCACCTGTGGTTCCCGGTAATGGGTACCGGCGCTGCTGCAGACCTCCGGGGGTGATGGGATGGCAGCTGAGATGTTTCTGCACCCCACAGAAGTAGCTTGCCCCCGGGGCAGGCTTGATGTAAGGGATGCAGGTGAGAAGTGGCCCGGTCGGGTCAGGGGGAATGACGGATATGCACACAGGGGGTTCGCTTCAGTACCTTTACTGGTGTTGACGGCAGGTACAGTCCAGGGTACTTGATAGGAAGGGTGCACTTCTGGATTCTCCCCAGTGAGTGGGTATAAGGCCTCCTTATCTGTTTCTTCCTTCCTCTAAAGCTACTGGCCAGCCTGGAACTAGGCCTAGCTTTTATGCTGTTTCACTCTCTCACCTGTCTGCTTGTAGTAGAACTTTTCTTTGGCTACCGCTATCCCTGTATGCTGGGGCCTTCGTGGTTCCTAGTTCTGTAAAATGATGGTAGCTTCAGGTGAACCAAGGGTCTGGAATCCTCCTGGTATGCCGGTTGTCCCTACTGGGTATAGAGGACCTTGTAAGCGCGGACCCGGTGTCCGGCTTGTGTCCTTGGGTGAGCTTCAGATGCTCCCCTGCCCCCTTAACTCTTCTCTCCTCTCTCTTTGCCTTGGCCACACTCGGGGCCCTCAACACAGCAGCAGACGTGCTGCTTCTTCACTGCTCTAAAGTGTCAGCACACTCTCTCTATCTAACTCCACCCTCCAGTATATATATCCCTAACAGGGCTCCCTCTGGTGGTATGAGGTGGAAGGGTGGAGCTGTCTGTGTGTAGTAAGGGCCTCTTGTGGAGAAGTCCGTCCATGCATCCTTTTGGGTCCTGTGGTACCTGTAGTAGCAGGGTGCCACAATATCAAGGGATGACCATCATGACACTTCCTTGCTTCCTTTATGACTGAAGTATTGATTAATGGCACTATGCTGGGGAGATCTTATGATGTGCTTATCCTTACTTGGATATGGTGCATCTCTTTCCATACTGCGGCTAGCTTTCCCGTTGTTTGCGCTTTCAGTTGCGGGCCGAATTAGGTTGCCGTGGTGACGCGTCCTCCAACGTCACTTCTCCACTCCTCCCGGGCTGACGCGTCGGCCGGTGGACGGGGCTTGGTGACGTGGAACGCTGCTGCCGCTACTTCCATTCTGTTGCGGCTTCCAGAAGCACTGATGCAGCCACACGTGAGTACACTGAGCACGGCCCAATATAAGGGAGCTTCCCTACCCCCTATGTATCCTTCCCCCCAAAGAAGAGGAACACGAAACGCGCGTTGGGGTTGTCCTTTTTCTCACAGTCACCAGGTTGTATTGCCTCTTCCCTCCACTCCCTATATACCTGCCATGTTATGATGTCTTATGTCTGCTTTATGTTGAATGGATCTCTCTTGACACTAGTCTATATTGCATTTTTACCAGCACTCAGCTATATGTCTTCTCGCCATAACTCCTGGTCTTCCTAGGGTTTTTGTGGTAGTGTTACCATGTTGAGTTTTAATCTTTTTTGCTTCAAGGTTATATACAGCACTATCTATGGACTTTTTTTCCTCATATATATTGCATGCAACACTTAATAGCCTCTACTGATAGTTTATTCACTTGACAGGTTTTCATACCGTTGAGTTTATTTGTGTGACTCTATATCTTGGGTCCTCACTATCACTAATTGCTGTATTATTATTTTTTCTATTGCATGTGACACTTTACAGATTTTTTCTGATTGATTGGATAGGCCTGCTATGTGACGCGCCACCTGCGCCTCTGTGTGGGGGAATACCCGGTGCCGGGTCTCTGTGTAATGCTAGGGGTTGTAGTCTCCGTGGCAGCGACTCGGTCCCGTGGCTCAGGGTGGTCAAACCAGTGGCGGATCTGTTTACTTGGTTTTTAATGTTGAAATGTCCGACTACGCCACCCGTGGATTGCGGTCACTGAGAACCGCCGCTGCGGGGAAGACCGCTGAGGCTGATGTTGTGTGCGCAGCAGATGGTAGTATAACTCCCCACGGGAGGAGTATAGCCTCAGGGCAACGTGTGTAGATGATGAAGGTCTCGGTGCATGGGCGCATCAGAAATGACTCAGAGTCCGTGCAGTGCAGTTCAGGGTCTTTACTGTTGGTAATGAAGAAGGCCCTGCGGGGAGTACTAGCTAACATTAGAGGCCTGGTCAGTCTGTGAGCGAACAAGAGTCCCCCTGGCCAGGTGGAGGTGTAGGCCTTCCCGTCTGACTGCACTCTTCCTGGCTACCCTGCTGTAGTCGTGTGGTAGCCCACGTCCCTGAGTGTACCGTGTGGTGCTCACCCGTATGGCTGGTGACTTGGGGCCTTTGGTACCTTCCGCTCCTCGATGGCGGTGCCGGTCCCTTGCTTGTGACTGAGCCTCCGGGCTTTCTATGGCCAGAGGACCTGGAATCCCCTGCCATGTGGTTTCTGCTGCTGAATGTGAATATCCTCACAGACTCGGACTCCGGTGTCCGGTTCTCTGCATCTTCAGCCAGGACGAGCTCTGCTTGCTCCAGTCCCTGGTCTTCAGCTCTTGGCTCCTACAGAGCTCCTTGCTGCTCTGTCACTGTCTCTGGAACTACTCACTAACCCCACCCCAGATCCAGTTTATAAAGGACAGGTTCCCCCCCCCCCCTGGACTGGGGCAGGAGGCGTTGCATGCAAATGTGCTCCTGACCAGGAAAACCCATGCTCGCTCTCAGACATGGTATTTCCACCACTGTGGCAACCAGACCCCCTGGGGTGCCACATTCCCCCCTGGTAAATTTTAGTACTCCTGGACTAAACACATTTTATGAAAACATACATAACAGGGTATAAGCAATAACTAGTGTTGAGCGATACCTTCCGATATCGGGAAATATCGGATCGGATTGGATCGGACCGATACCAAAAAAGTATCGAATATCACCGATTCCGATACCGGAAACCAATGCAAGTCAATGGGACAGAAATATCGGAATGAAAATAAACCCTTTCTTTCCTTGTAGGTTAATTCTACATGAAGGAAAACAACTAAGAATAATGTAGAATGTATTGGGGGAGGTGGGGGAGACAATAAAGGCATAGAGGTTTAGCCCAATCAAATGGAATAGCAGGACTTAATATTTTTTTCTAAGACGTTCTGAGTTACGGAAATATTGACTATGTTAAGTATTTTTATATTTTGTCAGATATTTATGTTTCACTACTTCCATGCTCTTCACCTTCTTTTTTACTTCTCCCACACTTTCTCCTTCATCATCTTCAGCATCTTTTTTATCCACTTCTTCTTCACCTTCTTCATCTTCTTCTTCTTCATCTTCTTCGTATTATTCTTTTTTTTTACATTCTTCATATTCTACTTCTTCATCTTCTTCTTCTTCATCATATTCTTATTTGTGGCAGGCATTCCTGTAGTTGTTATCTATAAAAGGTTGGACATTACACCTTTCGTTCTGCCCGTCACAAAAGATTTACAACAGGATTTGTCCGCGTTCAGTTTGGCCTGCAGCAGCAGGTCTATTCCAGGGGCACCACGAGGAGGAACGGACTCACCCCCATACACTGCTTAGTCATCTTCTGCTTATAATTTAGATATTATCTTTTGCTCTGATTTTTAGTCTTATGCTTAATGTTCTTCCGCTTTTTGTTCTGCAGCTTCTTGTATTTCTGCTTCTTGGCTTTCTGTCTCTTGTTCTTCTGTATCTTGGTGCTTGTCTTCTCTTCTTTGTCCTCTTGGTCAACTTCTTCAGGGTCATCTTCTTGGTCTTCTTCGGGGTGGTCTTCAGGGTCGTCGTCTTCGGGGGTCCTCGTCTTCGGGGTCCTCGTCTTCTTCGGGTTGGTCTTCTGGGTCCTCGTCTTCGGGGTCCTCGTCTTCTTCGGGGTGGTCTTCAGGGTCCTCGTCTTCTTCGGGGTGGTCTTCAGGGTCCTTGTATTCAGGGTCGTCGTCTTCGGGGTCCTCGTCTTCTTAGGGTTGGTCTTCGGGGTCCTCGTCTTCAGGGTCCTCGTCAGGAAGATCTAGAGTGATTACCAAGAACCATTTCAAAAAGCTTGAACTTGGAAATGTAGCAGAAGGTACAAGAAAGCTGAGGAACTACCGAGGACCAGCTGACTGTACTGGAACCCGGATGGGTAGTAGAAGGTACAAGAGCCAATGGAACTGCCGAAGACCAGCTGAGGGTACTGGAACTCGGTTACTAAGCAGGAGGTACCTGTGCCAGAAAGCACTACCAAGGACCAGCAGACGGTGGAACTTGGATACCGAGAAGGAGGCACTTAATCCAAAGGCACTGCCGAGAACCAGCTGACGGTACTGGAACCCGGATGGGTAGCAGAAGGTACACATGTAAAAAAAAGTTCAAGGCCGCGAGCCGGCCGCAGTTACCAAAACCCACAGTCCTACAGGGGGTGCTTGTCCTATTGGCACTATGGAACCAGCCTTCATTGCCAGATCCTGCAGCCCACATAGGAGTCACCTAAACTGCAGGCACCATAGAGTCGGCTAACCCGACCGCAACACGACAGGACAACGCATTGGAGGCAAAGTGACGTTGACACTACCCGGAAACAGCTGGCGTGCTGGAACCAGGCTGGGCAGGAGGGAGTACCCGTGCCAAAGTCACTGCCGAGAACCAGCTGACGGTACTGGAACCCGGATGGGTAGTAGAAGGTACAAGAGCAAATGGAACTACCGAGGACCAGCTGACGGTACTGGAACCCGGATGGGTAGCAGAAGGTACAAGAGCCAATGGAACTGCCGAAGACCAGCTGACGGTACTGGAACTCGGTTACTAAGCAGGGGGTTCCTGTGCCAGAAAGCACTACCAAGGACCATCAGACGTTGGTGGAACTTGGATACCGAGAAGGAGGCACCTAATCCAAAGGCACTGCCGAGAACCAGCTGACGGTACTGGAACTCGGATGGGTAGCAGAAGGTACCCATGTAAAAAAAAGTTCAAGGCCGCGAGCCGGCCGCAGTTACCAAAACCCACAGTCCTACAGGGGGTGCTTGTCCTATTGGCACTATGGAACCAGCCTTCATTGCCAGATCCCGCAGCCCACATAGGAGTCACCTAAACTGCAGGCAACATAGAGTCGGCTAACCCGACCACAACACGACAGGACAACGCATTGGAGGCAAAGTGACGTTGACACTACCCGGAAACAGCTGGCATGCTGGAACCAGGCTGGGCAGGAGGGAGTACCCGTGCCAAAGTCACTGCCAAGAACCAGCTGACGGTACTGGAACCCGGATGGGTAGTAGAAGGTACAAGAGCAAATGGAACTACCGAGGACCAGCTGACGGTACTGGAACCCGGATGGGTAGCAGAAGGTACAAGAGCCAATGGAACTGCCGAAGACCAGCTGACGGTACTGGAACTCGGTTACTAAGCAGGAGGTACCTGTGCCAGAAAGCACTACCAAGGACCAGCAGACGTTGGTGGAACTTGGATACCGAGAAGGAGGCACCTAATCCAAAGGCACTGCCGAGAACCAGCTGACGGTACTGGAACCCGGATGGGTAGTAGAAGGTACAAGAGCAAATGGAACTACCGAGGACCAGCTGACGGTACTGGAACCCAGATGGGTAGCAGAAGGTACAAGAGCCAATGGAACTGCCGAAGACCAGCTGATGGTACTGGAACTCGGTTACTAAGCAGGAGGTACCTGTGCCAGAAAGCACTACCAAGGACCATCAGACGTTGGTGGAACTTGGATACCGAGAAGGAGGCACCTAATCCAAAGGCACTGCCGAGAACAAGCTGACGGTACTGGAACCCGGATGGGTAGCAGAAGGTACCCATGTAAAAAAAAGTTCAAGGCCGCGAGCCGGCCGCAGTTACCAAAACCCACAGTCCTACAGGGGGTGCTTGTCCTATTGGCACTATGGAACCAGCCTTCATTGCCAGATCCCGCAGCCCACATATGAGTCACCTAAACTGCAGGCACCATAGAGTCGGCTAACCCGACCGCAACACGACAGGACAACGCATTGGAGGCAAAGTGACGTTGACACTACCCGGAAACAGCTGGCATGCTGGAACCAGGCTGGGCAGGAGGGAGTACCCGTGCCAAAGTCACTGCCGAGAACCAGCTGACGGTACTGGAATCCGGATGGGTAGTAGAAGGTACAAGAGCAAATGGAACTACCGAGGACCAGCTGACGGTACTGGAACCCGGATGGGTAGCAGAAGGTACAAGAGCCAATGGAACTGCCGAAGACCAGCTGACGGTACTGAAACTCGGTTACTAAGCAGGAGGTACCTGTGCCAGAAAGCACTACCAAGGACCAGCAGACGTTGGTGGAACTTGGATACCGAGAAGGAGGCACCTAATCCAAAGGCACTGCCGAGAACCAGCTGACGGTACTGGAACCCGGATGGGTAGCAGAAGGTACCCATGTAAAAAAAAGTTCAAGGCCGCGAGCCGGCCGCAGTTGCCAAAACCCACAGTCCTACAGGGGGTGCTTGTCCTATTGGCACTATGGAACCAGCCTTCATTGCCAGATCCCGCAGCCCACATAGGAGTCACCTAAACTGCAGGCACCATAGAGTCGGCTAACCCGACCACAACACGACAGGACAACGCATTGGAGGCAAAGTGACGTTGACACTACCCGGAAACAGCTGGCATGCTGGAACCAGGCTGGGCAGGAGGGAGTACCCGTGCCAAAGTCACTGCCAAGAACCAGCTGACGGTACTGGAACCCGGATGGGTAGTAGAAGGTACAAGAGCAAATGGAACTACCGAGGACCAGCTGACGGTACAGGAACCCGGATGGGTAGCAGAAGGTACAAGAGCCAATGGAACTGCCGAAGACCAGCTGACGGTACTGGAACTCGGTTACTAAGCAGGAGGTACCTGTGCCAGAAAGCACTACCAAGGACCAGCAGACGTTGGTGGAACTTGGATACCGAGAAGGAGGCACCTAATCCAAAGGCACTGCCGAGAACCAGCTGACGGTACTGGAACCCGGATGGGTAGTAGAAGGTACAAGAGCAAATGGAACTACCGAGGACCAGCTGACGGTACTGGAACCCGGATGGGTAGCAGAAGGTACAAGAGCCAATGGAACTGCCGAATACCAGCTGATGGTACTGGAACTCGGTTACTAAGCAGGAGGTACCTGTGCCAGAAAGCACTACCAAGGACCATCAGACGTTGGTGGAACTTGGATACCGAGAAGGAGGCACCTAATCCAAAGGCACTGCCGAGAACTAGCTGACGGTACTGGAACCCGGATGGGTAGCAGAAGGTACCCATGTAAAAAAAAGTTCAAGGCCGCGAGCCGGCCGCAGTTACCAAAACCCACAGTGCTACAGGGGGTGCTTGTCCTATTGGCACTATGGAACCAGCCTTCATTGCCAGATCCCGCAGCCCACATAGGAGTCACCTAAACTGCAGGCACCATAGAGTCGGCTAACCCGACCGCAACACGACAGGACAACGCATTGGAGGCAAAATGACGTTGACACTACCCGGAAACAGCTGGCGTGCTGGAACCAGGCTGGGCAGGAGGGAGTACCCGTGCCAAAGTCACTGCCGAGAACCAGCTGATGGTACTGGAACCCGGATGGGTAGTAGAAGGTACAAGAGCAAATGGAACTACCGAGGACCAGCTGACGGTACTGGAACCCGGATGGGTAGCAGAAGGTACAAGAGCCAATGGAACTGCCGAAGACCAGCTGACGGTACTGGAACTCGGTTACTAAGCAGGAGGTACCTGTGCCAGAAAGCACTACCAAGGACCAGCAGACGTTGGTGGAACTTGGATACCGAGAAGGAGGCACCTAATCCAAAGGCACTGCCGAGAACCAGCTGACGGTACTGGAACCCGGATGGGTAGCAGAAGGTACCCATGTAAAAAAAAGTTCAAGGCCGCGAGCCGGCCGCAGTTACCAAAACCCACAGTCCTACAGGGGGTGCTTGTCCTATTGGCACTATGGAACCAGCCTTCATTGCCAGATCCCGCAGCCCACATAGGAGTCACCTAAACTGCAAGCACCATAGAGTCGGCTAACCCAACCGCAACACGACAGGACAACGCATTGGAGGCAAAGTGACGTTGACACTACCCGGAAACAGCTGGCGTGCTGGAACCAGGCTGGGCAGGAGGGAGTACCCGTGCCAAAGTCACTGCCGAGAACCAGCTGACGGTACTGGAACCCGGATGGGTAGTAGAAGGTACAAGAGCAAATGGAACTACCGAGGACCAGCTGACGGTACTGGAACCGGGATGGGTAGTAGAAGGTACAAGAGCAAATGGAACTACCGAGAACCAGCTGGCGGTGCTGGAACCCAGGGTAAATACTAAAAACAGAGTGGAGCCAGAGGTGTAATTGGAGCAAGTTTTAAATCCGTAGTACAGTGGATGTGGACAAAGCAGGAGAATTTGCCGGACACACAGCTGGGGATCAGCTGACGTTACTGAACCCCAATAACACTGGAGCAAGCGTTGACTGTGCAGACAGCACTTCTGAGCAGCAACTAGCGGTATTGGAGCCCAGGGTAAATACTAAAAACGGAGGAGCCAGAGGTGTATTTGGAGGAGGTTTAAAATCAGTAGTACAGTGGATGTGGACAAAGCAGGAGAATTTGCCGGACACACAGCTGGGGATCAGCTGACATTACTGAACCCCAATAACACTGGAGCAAGCGTTGACTGTGCAGGCAGCACTTCTGAGCAGCAACTAGCGGTATTGGAGCCCAGGGTAAATACTAAAAACGGAGGAGCCAGAGGTGTATTTGGAGGAGGTTTTAAATCCGTAGTACAGTGGATGTGGACAAAGCAGGAGAATTTGCCGGACACACAGCTGGGGATCAGCTGACGTTACTGAACCCCAATAACACTGGAGCAAGCGTTGACTGTGCAGACAGCACTTCTGAGCAGCAACTAGCGGTATTGGAGCCCAGAGTAAATACTAAAAACGGAGGAGTCAGAGGTGTATTTGGAGGAGGTTTAAAATCAGTAGTACATTGGATGTGGACAAAGCAGGAGAATTTGCCGGACACACAGCTGGGGATCAGCTGACGTTACTGAACCCCAATAACACTGGAGCAAGCATTGACTGTGCAGACAGCACTTCTGAGCAGCAACTAGCGGTATTGGAGCCCAGGGTAAATACTAAAAACGGAGGAGCCAGAGGTGTATTTGGAGGAAGTTTAAAATCAGTAGTACAGTGGATGTGGACAAAGCAGGAGAATTTGCCGGACACACAGCTGGGGATCAGCTGACGTTACTGAACCCCAACAACACTGGAGCAAGCGTTGACTGTGCAGACAGCACTTCTGAGCAGCAACTAGCGGTATTGGAGCCCAGGTTAAATACTAAAAACGGAGGAGCCAGAGGTGTATTTGGAGGAGGTTTTAAATCCGTAGTACAGTGGATGTGGACAAAGCAGGAGAATTTGCCGGACACACAGCTTGGGATCAGCTGACGTTACTGAACCCCAATAACACTGGAGCAAGCGTTGACTGTGCAGACAGCACTTCTGAGCAGCAACTAGCGGTATTGGAGCCCAGGGTAAATACTAAAAACGGAGGAGCCAGAGGTGTATTTGGAGGAGGTTTAAAATCAGTAGTACAGTGGATGTGGACAAAGCAGGAGAATTTGCGGGACACACAGCTGGGGATCAGCTGACGTTACTGAACCCCAATAACACTGGAGCAAGCGTTGACTGTGCAGACGGCACTTCTGAGCAGCAACTAGCGGTATTGGAGCCCAGGGTAAATACTAAAAACGGAGGAGCCAGAGGTGTATTTGGAGGAGGTTTAAAATCAGTAGTACAGTGGATGTGGACAAAGCAGGAGAATTTGCCGGACACACAGCTGGGGATCAGCTGACGTTCCTGAACCCCAATAACACGGCAGCACGTGTTGACTGTGCAGACGGCACTTCCGAGCGCCAACTGGCGGTGTTGGAGCTCAGGGATAATACTGAAAACAGAGGAGCCAGAGGTGTAATTGGAGCAACTTTAAAATCTGTAGTAGTGAGAATGTGGACAGAGCAGGAGAAATTGCCGTCCGCACAGCAGGGGAACAGCTGACGTTACTGAACCCCAATAACACGGCAGCAAGTGTTGACTGTGCAGACGGCACTTCCGAGCGCCAACTGGCGGTGTTGGAGCTCAGGGATAATACTGAAAGCAGAGGAGCCAGAGTAGTAATTGGAGAAACTTTAAAATCTGTAGTAGTGAGAATGTGGACAGAGCAGGAGAAATTGCCGTCCGCACAGCAGGGGAACAGCTGACGTTACTGAACCCCAATAACACGGCAGCAAGTGTTGACTGTGCAGAAGGCACTTCCGAGCGCCAACTGGCGGTGTTGGAGCTCAGGGATAATACTGAAAACAGAGGAGCCAGAGGTGTAATTGGAGAAACTTTAAAATCTGTAGTAGTGAGAATGTGGACAGAGCAGGAGAAATTGCCGTCCGCACAGCAGGGGAACAGCTGACGTTACTGAACCCCAATAACACGGCAGCAAGTGTTGACTGTGCAGACGGCACTTCCGAGCGCCAACTGGCGGTGTTGGAGCTCAGGGATAATACAGAAACCAGAGGAGCCAGAGGTGTAATTGGAGCAACTTTAAAATCTGTAGTAGTGAGAATGTGGACAGAGCAGGAGAAATTGCCGTCCGCACAGCAGGGGAACAGCTGACGTTACTGAACCCCAATAACACTGGAGCAAGTGTTGACTGTGCAGACGGCACTTCCGAGCGCCAACTGGCGGTGTTGGAGCTCAGGGATAATACAGAAACCAGAGGAGCCAGAGGTGTAATTGGAGCAACTTTAAAATCTGTAGTAGTGAGAATGTGGACAGAGCAGGAGAAATTGCCGTCCGCACAGCAGGGGAACAGCTGACGTTACTGAACCCCAATAACACGGCAGCAAGTGTTGACTGTGCAGACGGCACTTCCGAGCACCAACTGGCGGTGTTGGAGCTCAGGGATAATACTGAAAACAGAGGAGCCAGAGGTGTAATTGGAGCAACTTTAAAATCTGTAGTAGTGAGAATGTGGACAGAGCAGGAGAAATTGCCGTCCGCACAGCAGGGGAACAGCTGACGTTACTGAACCCCAATAACACGGCAGCAAGTGTTGACTGTGCAGACGGCACTTCCGAGCGCCAACTGGCGGTGTTGGAGCTCAGGGATAATACTGAAAACAGAGGAGCCAGAGGTGTAATTGGAGCAACTTTAAAATCTGTAGTAGTGAGAATGTGGACAGAGCAGGAGAAATTGCCGTCCGCACAGCAGGGGAACAGCTGACGTTACTGAACCCCAATAACACGGCAGCAAGTGTTGACTGTGCAGACGGCACTTCCGAGCGCCAACTGGCGGTGTTGGAGCTCAGGGATAATACTGAAAACAGAGGAGCCAGAGGTGTAATTGGAGAAACTTTAAAATCTGTAGTAGTGAGAATGTGGACAGAGCAGGAGAAATTGCCGTCCGCACAGCAGGGGAACAGCTGACGTTACTGAACCCCAATAACACTGGAGCAAGTGTTGACTGTGCAGACGGCACTTCCGAGCCCCAACTGGCGGTGTTGGAGCTCAGGGATAATACAGAAACCAGAGGAGCCAGAGGTGTAATTGGAGCAACTTTAAAATCTGTAGTAGTGAGAATGTGGACAGAGCAGGAGAAATTGCCGTCCGCACAGCAGGGGAACAGCTGACGTTACTGAACCCCAATAACACAGCAGCAAGTGTTGACTGTGCAGACGGCACTTCCGAGCGCCAACTGGCGGTGTTGGAGCTCAAGGATTACAGTTCAGGTGGTAGAAACATGAACAGAACAGGAGACCTGGATACTGTTGCCAACCAATTATTTATTCTGGAAGAGGACTGGCAAATTCATGAGAGATCCAGGCCTTGTTCATTTTGAGAAAAGTAAGCCGGTCAACGTTATCGGATAATAGTCGCATGCGACGGTCTGTTAGTACACCACCTGCGGCACTAAAGACGTGTTCCGATAATACACTAGCAGCAGGGCAAGCTAGCACCTCCAATGCATACTGACTAAGCTCTGGCCATGTATCCAGCTTACAGACCCAAAACTTGAAGGGAGAAGATCCGTCTGGGAGTACACTAAGAGGGCAAGACATGTAGTCTGTCACCATCTGACGGAAACGTTGCCTCCTGCTGACTGGAGCCGTCTGTGATGGTGTAGACATTTGTGGCGGCGGGGACACAAAACTTTGCCACATTTCGGCCATACTGGTCTTGCCTTGTGCTGAGGCGCTGCTTCTGCTCCCTCTTTGTGCAGAGCTTCCTCCACTGCCTCGACGCACTGAGCTGCTTTGTAAAGCACTAGCAGCACTGCTCTCGGTTGGAATGGAGAACATGATGGAATGCACCAGTGCGTCTTGGTACTCCCGCATTTTACGCTCCCGGTTCAACGGTGTTATGAGGCTTTGTAAGTTGTCCCGGTAGCGAGGATCTAGGAGGGTGGACACCCAATAATCAGCCGTGTTGAGAATGTGGGCGATGCGGCGGTCATTTCTCAGGCACTGCAGCATGAAATCAACCATGTGCTGCAGACTGCCAACTGGCCAAGAAACGCTGTCCCCTGCTTGAGGCGTGATCTCTGCCTGCTCTGCATCACCCCACCCTCGCTCTAGATACTGACTACTAGAGCATTGTGTACCTCCCTCCTCTGGACAGATGTCTTCCTCATCCATTGACTCCTCCTCATCCTCCTCACAAAGTGTCCCCTGCCTAGGCCTTTGTGAGGAACCACGTTGCGCAGACTGTAGAGAAGCAGATGGCATTTGTGACTCCTCATCCTCCACCTCTTCCAAAACCTCGTCCCTTAGTGCTTGCAGTGTTTTTTCAAGCAGGCAGATAAGGGGGATAGTCATGCTGACTAGTGCATCATCTGCACTCGCCATCCGCGTGGAATAATCGAAGGCACGCAAAACGTGGCAAATGTCCTTCATAGAGGCCCACTCAGTGGTGGTGAAGTGTGAAAGGCGCGCACTGCGACTTGTTTGCGCCTGCTGCAGCTGGTACTCCATTACTGCTGCCTGCTGCTCACACAACCTCTCCAACATATGTAACGTTGAATTCCACCTGGTGGGTAGGTCAAATATGATGCGATGTTCCGGAAGACGTAATCGGCGCTGCAGAGCTGCAATGCGTGATCTTGCATTGCTGGAACTCCGCAAGTGAGCGCACTCTATGCGGACCTTGTGAAGCAGTGCATCAAGATCCGGATAGTCCCTCAAAAAACTCTGCAAGACCAAGTTGAGCACATGTGCCAGACATGGGATGTGAGTGAGGTTGCCTAGGCCCAGAGCTGCCACCAGATTTCGGCCATTGTCACACACTACCATGCCTGGCTGGAGATTCGCTGGCACAAACCACACGTCGCTCTGCTGCTTGATGGCATTCCAGAGCTCCTGCGCTGTGTGGCTTCGATTCCCCAAAGAAATTAATTTTAATACGGCCTGTTGACATTTGGCCACGGCTGTACTCATATCGGTCATCATAACAGGTAACCGTTCACGGGTCGATGTGGAGGTAGACCGTGACGGCTCCTGCAGCGCTGATTCAGAGGAACTGGAGTATGAGGAGGAGTCAATGTGTACAGACTGGATTCCTGCAATCCTTGGAGTTGGCAGAACACGTACAGCGCCACTCTCAAGATTTGTACCCGGCTCCACAACATTTACTTAATGGGCAGTGAGGGAAAGGTATCGTCCCTGTCCATGCTTACTGGTCCACGCATCGGTGGTCAGGTGGACCTTGCTACTGATGGCGTTTTGTAGCGCATGTTTAATTTTTCCCTCCACATTATGTTGCAGGGCAGGGACGGCTTGCCTGCTGAAATAAAAGCGTCTGGGCACGTTGTATTGTGGGACTGCCAATGCCATAAAGTTACGGAATGTGTCAGTCTCCACCAGCCTGAATGATAGCATTTCAAGGGCCAGTAGTTTAGCAATGCCAGCATTCAGAGCCTGTGCTCGGGGGTGGTTTGCCGAGTATGGGCGCCTTTTCTCCCATGCCTGTGCTAACGATGGCTGTAGACTGGCCTGGAAGTGTGAGGATGACTGGGAAAGTGGTGCTGTGGGTGGAATTACACTGTGTCTCTGTACAACAGTGCCAGAGATTCTTCCATGGCGATCCTGTGAGGAAGCCGAACCAGCTGTGTGTGAGCTGGAGGAAGAGGCTACAACACGAGCTGAAGAGGTGGTAGGTGGCGCTGTAGGTTGGCCTAGGTCTTCAGTGTGTTTTTGTAACTCCACCACGTGCTTGGTCCGCACATGTTTCCACATATTTGTGGTATTGAGGTTGCTGACACTTTTCCCTCTTTTCACCTTCTGATTACACAGCTTGCATTTGACAAAGCAAATGTCATCTGCAACTGTGTCAAAAAAGGACCAGGCACTGCAAGTCTTGGGAGCGCCCGCTTTGGATTTTGGAAGAGCCATGCTCCTAATGGGTGCCGAAGTGGAGGCTACAGGCAACCAAGTCTGCCCTCTCCCTCTCCCTCCTTTTTGGGCCGTTCGGGGAATCTCTTCCTCAGAGCTGCTCCCACCACCTTCCTGTCCCTCACGCCATGATGGGTCAAGGACCTCATCAACTACACCATCCTCTTCAAACAACTGCTTCTCCTGGGTAGTCTCGACAGCACAGTACGCACCAGAAAGTGGCACCTGAGTCTCATCATCAGATGCGTACTGAGGTGTGCTGCTGACCATAGGCACTGGCCCACCCACCTCTTCAGATTCAGAGAGACAAAACGGTTGCGCATCGCTGCATACTACCTCTTCTTCAAATTCTAGAATTCTGCTTGGCTGGCCCCCTCTTTCCAAGCCAAGAGATTCAGAGAACAGAAGTAGAGATGGCTCCTGTCCAGGGCTCTCTGACTGCCTGGGCAATTTGGCAGGTGGTGAAGAGACAGATGGGTGCTCTTCAGTGCTCAGGACCTGAGAGAATCTGGAACTAATTGAAGTCGATGCGTTAGCTGACATCCATCCGACAACGGCTTCAATTTGGTCCTCGCGCAGCAGTGGGGTACGGCTAGCTCCTACAAAGCTGCGCATAAAGGACTGTTCCCTGGTAAAACTGGGGGATGCTGAGTCACTGGTGCCCGCAGCAGGCACAGAATCCCCACGTCCTCTCCCTGCAGGCACAGAATCCTCACGTCCTCTCCCTGCAGAAACTCCACGCCCACGCCCACGACCACATGCCTTACTCCCTGCCTTCTTCATCTCGGTAGACTGATAAAGATAGGCAGAAAAGTACTAAGGGCTTAGTGTGCTTATTCCTGAACAGCTGCTAACAGGTATAAGAAACACTAATTTTATAAAGTGTGGACTAGACTTTAATATGAGCTAATGTGGCCTACACAACTGTAAAGTGGAGTGTTTGGTGAACTTTATTTAGGTTTTTTTTGTCACAAAAAGACACTGGATGTGCCTAAAGATGTAATAACGATAGTATCACAAACTTTTTGTAGCTATTACAATGTAGGAAGGTAACCTACAATGCAATAGATGAGGCTGCAAAAAATAGGCTAATACTAATCTGGCTGGGGCTGCAGGGCCCAATGCTGCAGAAAGGCTCCTCTAACTACTCCTATATAGTGTGTTTGGAACCAATTTAGCTGAATACGGATGGAACCACCACACTAATAGGAGAAATCAGGAAAAATTATGAATTGGCAAAAATGGACAATGTATGAGGCAGTGACACACACTGAGTGCACTACAACCAGACGTGGTTGAAGCACACACTACAGGGTGAGCTGCACTCACACACACAGACCTTGCAGACAGCGGTGAACAGTACAGATGCAGAGCACTGTGCACTAGCGCTGCAAGACCCAAAAAATTTCTCTATCTACTCCTATATAGTGTGTTTGGAACCAATTTAGCTGAATACGGATGGAACCACCACACTAATAGGAGATATCAGGAAAAATTATGAATTGGCAAAAAAGGACAATGTATGAGGCAGTGACACACACTGAGTGCACTACAACCAGACGTGGTTGAAGCACACACTACAGGGTGAGCTGCACTCACACACAGAGACCTTGCAGAAAGTGGTGAACAGCACAGAGAACTGTGCACTAGCACTGCAAGGCACAGCGATTTATAAAGTAGCTTGGGTAAAGCAGAATAGACCAAATAGGTAGCTAAAACTGTCCCTCAGAACAACAGCGTCCTATCCCTAACTGAATTTGTGGCACCCCAGGGGTCTGGTTTCCACAGTAACAAGCAATGTTATGTCTGAGAGCAGGTGGGAGGTCTCTTGGCCAGGGATCCTGTGCATGCCACACCTCCTGCCCAGTCTTGGGAGGGGAAGACCTTCCCCTATATAAACCCGGGGCTGAAGCAGGGTTAGTCAGTCAAGGAGAGTAGAGACAAGAAACAGTCACAGGAAGAAACAGCAGAAGCTCAGTGGGAGCAATACTACTACAAGTCAGGGGCTGGCAGCTGCAGAGCTCGCCCTGACTGAGAAGCTTTCTTACCGGACCCGGCGTCCGAGGCTGTGGGGACCAACTCTTACCCAGCAGCAGAAGCCGACCGGCAGGGGATTTCAGGTCCTCAGGCCCAGAAACCCGAAGGCACGGTCACACGCGTGGGACCAGCACCGCCATCGTGGAGCGGAAGCCATTAGAAGGCCCCGAGTCACCGGCCATACGGGTGAGCACCACACGGTACACTCAGGGATGTGGGCTACTTATATCCGCTTCTAGCAAGGTAGCCAGAAGAGTACAGTCAGTTTGGGAGGCCTACAACTCCGCCTGGCCAGGGGAGATCCCATCTGCTCAAGGACTGACCAGGCCCCGTTCGCTAGCAAGTACTCCGGAAGGGTCTATCGTTGTTACCAGTAAAGACCCTGAATTACACCGCACCGTCTCTGAGTGGTTCCTGCTACCCTCATCTTCCACGTCGGCTGCCCTGAGGCCATACCCCTCCCGTTGGGGGTTATACTATCACGCTGCACAATTCTACACCGGCCTCAGCGGTCTGCCCTGCAGCGGCAGCTCCATAGCTGCAAATCAACGGGTGGCGTAGTCGACACTCAAATAACATCTATCAAGATTGCCACACACTGAGTTGACTCCCTGGGCACGGACCGGGTCCCCGCCACTCGGAGACTACAACCCACATCTGATCCGGTTCCGGGTAAGCCCCCGTGCGCGAGACGCTGCGCGACACAGCAGGCCCAGGGGCGCGTCAACTTTGGCGTAGTCGGCAGGATTTTGTGCCCGCAACCACCGGGTACTGCGTGCCTGAAAAAGAGACTTTTCAAACTTACCTGTGGTGAAGATTCCCGCCATCCGGCGCCATCCGGCGCCATCTTCAGCCTTCTTCCCGCCATCGGTGAAGTTTCCCGCCATCCGGCGCCATCTTCTGCCTTCTTCCCGCCATCCGTGGAGTTTTCCCGCCATTGGACGCCATCTTGAGGACGCCGTGCGGGAAGAAGAGGGGCGTGGACTCCGAAAGCGCGCGAGAACTGAAGCCCCGCCTCACGTCCGGACGTTGCGTAAGGTCCTGGAAGGAGCCCAGCAGACGCCGACGTCACAGGAGCGCGACGGAAGGTCCTCAACCATCCACTGCGGAGCCTACGGAAGAGGATCATCGCAAGGTAGGCCACGGTCCACTAGGGGGGAGGAAGATGTCGGATACGGAGGAGAGCTTCACTGCCTCGACCCCCGCCAGCGCTACCGCTGCTGCAGTTATGCCCTTCACCATGCCCTATATCCCGGGAGCAGCTTGGCTACCCCAGTACTCAGGGGAGTCACATACCCTGCATGACTTTAGAGAAAAGCTGGATAGCCTCTTCCAGGTGTACCCCCTCACAGAAGAGCAAAAAGTGAGCATCCTGGTGGCCCAACTAACCGGGGCAGCCAAAAGGGAAGTAAAATCCTGGCCACCTGGGAGGAAGACTGTCGCAGGGATACTAACCCGGCTGAAGGACACCTTTGATACCCGCACCTCAGCCGAGATTAAGCTTAGATTCTACGGGTGCAAGCAGCGAGCGCATGAGAGTATAAGGGACTATGCACTAAACCTACAAGAGGCCCTGAGGGCCATTAAGCAGACCGACCCTGATGGAGTGGGAAACGAGGACAGGCTGTTGATCGAACAGTTTATAGAGGGACTATATTGTAATACCCACCGAACCCAGTTGTGGGCAATGGCCTTACAGGATCCCCATCTGGGCTTTGCACAGTTCAAGGACAGAGCCATCCGGGTGCTCCGAGAACCGGCACCGGGTGGCGTTGTGACCCACAGGCGCCCTGCTATCACTTACCACCAGGAGGCGGCGCCTTTGTCGGCAGGGCCTGTGGGAGCTGATGCGCAGGCTTTGGACAATGACCCGGCTCCAGACCTACACCATCAGGTCCAAGAGCTAGCTAAGAGCGTTGCTGCGCTAACCCGAACTGTGCAGTCTTTACAGGCTTCCACCCCAGGGAAGATCCAGCTGGCATCCGGACCAGAGGACATCCTGTGGCGTCGACCAAGGAGGACCCCACCGGCCAGAGGAAGACCCAGTGACCGATACAGCGAGGACGGACGACCCATCTGCCGCCGCTGCAATCAACCCGGACATATGGCAAGGTACTGTTCTTTAAACGGGCACAACCTGGGGTAGAGGGCCAACCCCCAGGAAAAAGATCACCAGGCCCATCGAACTGGCGCGACAGATATGTGGGAGGACGTCCAGTCTTGCCTGTGGTACTGGATGGCATTCCCATGAGTGCCCTACTGGACACCGGGTCACAGGTCACCACCATCCCGTACGTGCTCTTTAAGCAGTACTGGAATGACTCGGATATTACCCGCTACCCTGACGACGACTTGAGTATCATCGCCAGCAATGGCCAGCCCGTGCCACAGATCGGATTTAAAGAGGTGACCATCAAAATCGGTAGAGTCGAACTGGCAGCACAGGGACTGATCATTGTAGATATTGACAAACATGAGAGTCACCCAAAAATAACTCTAGGAACTAATGTAATTGAAAATTGTCTTGCAGAGGTGATTTTCCTTTTACAGCAGGTTGCCAAGAACGCCAGCTCCGGCGAGCAGCGGGTGCTCCAGAAAGAGATCCGGGCACTGATGCGACGGCAACAGGTGGAACTCTCCGGCGGTGAGATTGGTAGCGTAAGAATGTGTGACCCTTTTCCTATTGCCATGCCCCCAAAAAGTGAAATGATGATTTGGTGCCGGGCAGCTATTGGTCTGAGAGGTAGGGATTACCAGGCAATGGTAGAACCAGTTTACTCGGACAGTAGGCCCACCATTTTGACAGCACGGGGGGTGGTTGATGTACGCCATGGGAGGGTGCCCGTTCGCATAATAAATATCGGGGAGAGGGAAGTGTACCTGCCCCGGTATGCCACGCTAGCCAAATTATATACCATTAACCAAAATTCTATACAATCTGTGGAACCCTTGCCTCCATCTCACCCGGAGGAAGGTAACGGCTCTAAGAAAAACATGGAGGACTGGTGTCAGCAACTACATCTGGGTACTGACTCCACTCCCGCACACCAGAAACAAGGAGTCTATCGGGTGGTTCAAGAGTACGAGACAGTGTTCAGTAAACACCCGTTAGACTTCGGGCGAGTCAAGGGGGTAGAACACCACATCCCCACGGGAGACCATCCTCCTATAAAAGAGAGGTATCGACCCGTACCCCCTGCCCACTACCAACACGCCAAGGGGATGCTTAGAGACATGAAGGAGGCTGGGGTGATTAGGGATAGCTGTAGCCCCTGGGCAGCTCCACTAGTCTTAGTCAGAAAAAAAGACAACACCATGAGGATGTGTGTAGATTACCGGAAAATCAACCGTATCACACACAAGGATGCGTACCCCTTACCAAGGATAGAGGAGTCATTGGCTGCTTTAAGATCTGCTAACTTCTTCTCTACCTTGGATCTCACTAGCGGGTACTGGCAGGTTCCTGTAGCAGAGGCGGACCGGGAGAAGACCGCATTCACCACCCCGATGGGACTTAGCGAGTTCACCTGCATGCCGTTCGGACTCTGCAACGCACCAGGAACCTTCCAACGACTAATGGAGTGTTGTCTGGGCCACAGAAACTTCGAGACGGTCCTGTTGTACCTGGACGATGTCATCGTATATTCCAAGACGTATGAGGACCACCTGAAACACCTGGCGGAAGTGTTCGAAGCTCTGGCGAGTTACGGCCTAAAGGTGAAACCCTCCAAGTGTCACCTCCTGAAACCAAAGGTGCAGTACCTGGGACACGTGGTGAGCGCTGACGGAGTGGCTCCCGACCCTGATAAGATCACCGCAATTAAGGAATGGCCAAGCCCCTCCAGCGTAAAAGAAGTGCGGCAGTTCCTCGGGTTGGTAGGCTACTACCGAAGGTTTATTCCCGGTTTCACCAAAAAGGCAGCACCTATGCAGGACCTCCTGATAGGCCAGTCCCAGAAGGCCAAGAACCAGAAGCCGCCCTTCAAATGGGAGGAGCTGGAAGAAGAGTCCTTCCGCCAGCTGAAGATGGCCCTCACGGGGGACGAAATCCTGGCGTACCCGGATTATAGCCAGCCCTTTATCCTCTACACCGACGCCAGTAACATCGGGCTAGGAGCCGTACTGTCCCAGATCCAGCAGGGGAAGGAACGAGTAATCGCCTACGCCAGCCGAAAACTGCGACCCACCGAAAGGAACCCCGAGAATTACAGCTCATTTAAGCTGGAGTTCCTGGCCGTAGTATGGGCAGTCACCGAGCGCTTTAAGCATTACCTCGCTTCTTCCCGGTTCACCGTGTACACGGATAACAACCCGTTGACACACCTGGACACGGCAAGACTCGGTGCCCTGGAGCAGAGGTGGATGGCCCGTCTGTCCAACTACGAGTTCACAATCAAATACCGGGCAGGACGCTCCAATACCAACGCGGACGCCCTGTCCAGGATGCCCAACCTGCCGGACGGAGGAGAAGATCCGGAGGGACTGGAAGAAGTTGAACTCCCTGCGTTCCACCGTCATGGGACTATCCAGTATTCCCACCGGGTAAGGAGTGAGCAGGCTGCTACGTTGAACCCCTTACCCCACTACAACTGGGCGGAGACGCAAGACAGCGACCCTGCCGTCCGACTGGTGAAGGAGATGCTGACTCGGCCGGAGGCTCGCCTTGAACCAGACGCTCCGGAGGAAGCCAAACAACTATGGGCAGAGAAGAGTCGACTGTTCCTTTACAAAGGGAAGTTGTGCCGCCGAATGGTTAACTCCCGGACGCATGAATTACTCTGGCAAGTAGTGGTGCCACGAAGAGACGCAGCCATGGTGATGGAGGCATACCACGACGGAGCTGGACACTTCGGGTGGAAGAAGCTGGAGTTCCTGCTGCGCGAGCGGTTCCACTGGGTAGGCATGAGGGGAACCATCGAGAAGTGGTGCAGAGACTGTGGCCCGTGCAACCTGAGAAGGAAGGACCGTGCCAGCCAGAAGACTCCCCTGCAGTCCATCGTCACCCGGCAACCGTTGGAACTGGTAGCCTTGGATCATGTAAAACTGACCCCAAGCAGAAGTGGCTACGTCTACGCGTTAACCATCGTGGATCATTACTCCCGGTTCTTGGTTGTCGTCCCCGTCAAGGACTTAACGGCTCAAACAGCAGCTAGAGCCTTCCAGCAGCACTTCTGCCGTCCACACGGGTACCCGGACCAAGTGCTGACGGACCAGGGACCTGCCTTTGAAGCGGAGGTCTTCCAGGAATTCTGCAATCTGTATGGCTGCCGGAAGATAAGGACGACACCCTACCATCCGCAAACTAATGGACTTTGTGAGAAAATGAACCAGGTGGTAATGGATCTTCTAAAAACGTTGCCCCTGGAAGAACGCAGTCTGTGGCCTGAGAAGTTGCCCGATCTGGTGGACCTATACAACCACATCCCGGTAGGTTCCACCAACTGTACCCCGGCTTACCTAATGAGGGCAAGACCTGGTAAGTTACCTGTTGACCTGGAAATGGGAGTCCTGACACCCGAGGACACTTCACCAGAAACAGACTGGGACACAGAGAGGCAGCAGCAGTACCGGAGAGTACAGGAGAGCGTGGAGCGAAGTCTCTGTCAGGCTAGGGAAAGACAAGAGAAAACTTACAACCAGTATGCTCCCGCTGTTCCCCTGGTACCCGGAGAGCAGGTCTTGAAGAGGAAGAGACGGCTCCACAAGTTAGACGACCAGTGGGAGAAGGACCCGTACACCGTACTGCCCTCAAGCCACGAAAACCCGAAGGTTTGTACCATCAGTAAAGACGGAGGGGAAACCACAGCCATTGTATCCCGGGACCACCTGAAGAAGTGTCCCGAACAACTGAGGAACCCTGAGGAGGAACAAGAAGACCATCGACCCGTAGAGGAAAGGGAAGATATGGTTAGTACTGTGCTCGGGGACTTCCCTCGGTCTTGGACTCAAGTCAATGGTGCAGTTGTGGTACCCGTACTCACCTTCCTCCAACCAGCATCCCAAGCACCTACGGAGCAACAGGTAGAGCTGGAAGAACAGCCGGTTCAGGAGGCAGAAGACCCCTACCTGGTTACGTCTCCCTGTTTTGGTGAAATGGACACCTTTGTTTCTTCAAAGACTGCACCCGGTTACGGACATGCCGTGACCACCTTTATGTGTTTCTTTATTGTATTGTTATTGTTATATCTTGTTATGTTTTTCTAAAATATGTTTAGTCCCGGAGTACTAAATTTCACTAGGGGGGAATGTGGCACCCCAGGGGTCTGGTTTCCACAGTAACAAGCAATGTTATGTCTGAGAGCAGGTGGGAGGTCTCTTGGCCAGGGATCCTGTGCATGCCACACCTCCTGCCCAGTCTTGGGAGGGGAAGACCTTCCCCTATATAAACCCGGGGCTGAAGCAGGGTTAGTCAGTCAAGGAGAGTAGAGACAAGAAACAGTCACAGGAAGAAACAGCAGAAGCTCAGTGGGAGCAATACTACTACAAGTCAGGGGCTGGCAGCTGCAGAGCTCGCCCTGACTGAGAAGCTTTCTTACCGGACCCGGCGTCCGAGGCTGTGGGGACTAACTCTTACCCAGCAGCAGAAGCCGACCGGCAGGGGATTTCAGGTCCTCAGGCCCAGAAACCCGAAGGCACGGTCACACGCGTGGGACCAGCACCGCCATCGTGGAGCGGAAGCCATTAGAAGGCCCCGAGTCACCGGCCATACGGGTGAGCACCACACGGTACACTCAGGGACGTGGGCTACTTATATCCGCTTCTAGCAAGGTAGCCAGAAGAGTACAGTCAGTTTGGGAGGCCTACAACTCCGCCTGGCCAGGGGAGATCCCATCTGCTCAAGGACTGACCAGGCCCCGTTCGCTAGCAAGTACTCCGGGAGGGTCTATCGTTGTTACCAGTAAAGACCCTGAATTACACCGCACCGTCTCTGAGTGGTTCCTGCTACCCTCATCTTCCACGTCGGCTGCCCTGAGGCCATACCCCTCCCGTTGGGGGTTATACTATCACGCTGCACAATTCTACACCGGCCTCAGCGGTCTGCCCTGCAGCGGCAGCTCCATAGCTGCAAATCAACGGGTGGCGTAGTCGACACTCAAATAACATCTATCAAGACTGCCACACACTGAGTTGACTCCCTGGGCACGGACCGGGTCCCCGCCACTCGGAGACTACAACCCTCATCTGATCCGGTTCCGGGTAAGCCCCCGTGCGCGAGACGCTGCGCGACACAGCAGGCCCAGGGGCGCGTCAAATTCACAGCAGAGTGAGCTCAAAATGGCGGCGGCGGCTTTTATAGTGCATCATGACATCATTTCAGCAGCCAATCACAGCCATGCCATTAGTTAAGATGCCTACATGCCTAACAGGATGTGCCCACACTTCTTAGGATCCTCATTGGCTGAATAAAATGAAAATGGCTCATTGCATTATGGGAACTTCCGATTCCGGTATACGATATTGCAAAAGTATCGGAATTAAGTATCGGAATTCCGATACTGCGAATATCGGCCGATACCCGATATTTCAGTATCGGAATGCTCAACACTAGCAATAACACATCAACATATGTAGAAGGAGTTCAGTCTTTATAGGTCACGGCGCTTCCGCAACCAGGTGTCCATGTCACCCAAGATGTATTTTGAGGGACCCGTCCCAAACCCTCCACGTAGTCCCTTTGGTGGCTACAGGGCATTGATGATCCGGCGTTGGACGACGTCTTCAGCCACCTCCACGGGTTTTAGTTCTGTGGTCTGGCACAAAAGGGGCACTTAACAGGTGCAACTGTTTACAAGGTACAGTTCCGGTTTTTCATTGTCCATAACCTGTCAGTCCATAAACTCTGTCGGGTAACTTGAGAAACATAATTAGTATTCAGGCAACAAACATTGAACATTTCAACAGTGGCAATACACAGGTATATATATCACATTTAAATTCTCCAGCGGGCGCGTATTTGACCCCTGGTGCTCCTGGTGGACCTACGTAACCCACTATCTGGTGGTGTTCTTTCTGGGTCCCCTGTTTCCACCCCTTTTGTAGTGGGCTCGCTAGTGTCTGCACTACAGGTGTTTGGAGATGTTATGGGTAGGTTGGGCAGCTTTCTGCATACTCTTTGGCTTACCACAGGCACGGCAGGCTCACTACTAGCAGAGGGTTGGTTCTCCTGGGCTGCTGGTATGGAATCTTCTGCCTCCGGGGCCGGTTGCTCTCCCAACGCTGCTTGCTCTTCTGTAGGCCCTTGAGGGGCTGGCTGGAGACAGGTAAGGACGGGTACCACAATAGCGTTGTTAATTTGTGTCCAGGACCGGGGAAATTCGCCGAGTACGGTACTGACCATTTCTTCCCTTTCCTCTGCGGGTTGAGGGCTGTCTTGGTCTTCATCAGTGCTTTGCAGCTGCTTGGGACACTTCTTCAGGTGGTCTCTGGAGACAGTGGCTGTGGTCTCTCCTCCATCCTTACTGATAATGCATACTTTCGGATTTTCATGGCTTGAGGGCAGTACTGTGTACGGGTCTTTCTCCCACTGGTCATCCAACTTATGGAGCCGCCTCTTCCTCTTCAAGACCTGCTCTCCAGGTGCCAGGGGAACAGCGGGAGCATGCTGACTGTAAGCCGTCTCTTGCCTTTCTCTTGCTTGAGACAGACTTCTCTCAACACTCTCCTGCACTTTCCGGTACTGCTGCTGCCGTTCTGTATCCCAGTCTGCCCCTGGGAAGGTGTCCTCGGGTGTCAGGATTCCCATATCCAGGTCAATAGGCAGCTTACCAGGTCTTGCTCTCATTAGGTAAGCCGGGGTGCAGTTGGTGGAATTTACTGGGATGTGGTTATACAAGTCCACCAGATCAGGCAGTTTTTCAGGCCACAGACTGCGTTCTTCCAGGGGCAACGTTTTCAGCAAGTCTATCACCACCTGGTTCATCTTTTCGCACAATCCGTTGGTTTGGGGGTGATAGGGCGTTGTCCTTATTTTCTTGCAGCCATAGAGGTTGCAGAACTCCTGGAAGACCTCCGCTTCTTAGGCTGGACCTTGGTCAGTCAACACTTGCTCCGGATACCCGTGTGGACAGCAGAAGTGCTGCTGGAAGGCTATAGCTGCTGTCTGAGCTGTTAAGTCCTTGACAGGGACCACGACCAGGAACCGGGAGTAGCGGTCTACGATGGTGAGGGCATAGACGTACCCGGACCTACTTGGAGCCAGCTTCACATGGTCCAGGGCTTCCAGTTCTAGTGGCTGCTTGGTGATGATGGGCTGCAGGGGAGCCTTCTGGCTGGCACGGTCCTTCCTTCTCAGGTTGCACGGGCCGCAGTCTCTGCACCATCTCTCAATGGCCCCTCTCATGCCTACCCAGAAGAACCGTTCATGCAACAGGAACTCCAACTTCTTCCATCCAAAGTGCCCTGCTCCGTCGTGGTATGTCTCCAGGACCATAGCCGCGTCTCATCTCGGGACCACTACCTGCCAGGTCAGCTCTTGTGTCTGGGAGTTGACAATTCGCCGCCACAGCTTCCCCTTGTAGAGAAACAGTTTACTCTTCTCCTTCCACAGCTGTTTGGTCTCTTCCGGAGCGTCTGGGTCAAAGCGGGCATCAGCCTGTGTCAGCATCTCTTTTACCAGGCTTGCGTCTCCGCCCAGCTGTAGTGGGGTAAGGGATTGAACGTGGCAGAGTGCTTGTCCCTTACACAGTGGGAACACTGGGTAATCCCATGACGATGGAACGCAGGGAGTTCAATCTCCTCCAGTTCTTCTGGATCTTCCCCTCCGTCTGGCAAGTTCGGCATCCTGGACAGGGCGTCTGCGTTGGCATTTGTGTGTCCCGCCCGGTATTTGATGGTAAACTCATAGTTGGACAGCCGGGCCATCCATCTTTGCTCCAGGGCACCAAGTCTTGCAGTGTCCAGGTGTGTCAACGGGTTGTTGTCCGTGTACACAGTGAACTTGGCAGAGGCAAGGTAATGTTTGAAACGTTCCGTCACTGCCCACACCACTGCCAGGAACTCTAGCTTGTAGGAGCTATAATTCTCAGGGTTTCTCTCTGTGGGCCGTAGTTTACGGCTGGCGTAAGCAATTACCCATTCTCTGCCCTGCTTGATCTGGAATAGTACGGCTCCCAGCCCCACGTTACTGGCGTCTGTGTGAAGGATGAAAGGCTGGCCGTAATCAGGGTAAGCCAGGATCTCATCCCCCGTGAGGGCCATCTTCAGCTGGCGGAAAGTCCTCTTCCAGCTTGTCCCACCTGAAGGGCGGCTTCTGATTCTTGGTCTTTGACTGACCTAACAGGAGGTTTTGCATAGAGGCTGCCATTTTGGTGAACCCAGGGATGAATCTTCGCTAGTAGCCTACCAACCTGAGGAACTGCCGCACTTCCTTTATGCTGGAGGGTCTTGGCCAGTCCTTAATCACTGTGATCTTATCTGGGTCTGGAGCTACTCTGTCAGCACTCACCAGGTGTCCCAGGTACTGTACCTTTGGTTTCAGTAGATGACACTTGGAGGGTTTCACCTTTAGGCCATAGCCTGCCAGGGCGTCAAACACCTCTGCCAGGTGTTTCAGATGGTCCTCATATGTTTTGGAATACACGATGACATCGTCCAGGTATAGCAGGACCATCTCGAAATTCCTGTGCCCCAGGCAGCACTCCATCAACCGCTGGAAGGTTCCTGGTGCGTTGCAGAGCCCGAATGGCATACAGTTGAATTCGCTGAGACCCATCGGGGTGGTGAACGCGGTCTTCTCCTTGTCTGCCTCCGCTACAGGAACCTGCCAGTACCCGCTAGTAAGATCCAAAGTGGAGAAGAAGTTAGCAGACTTTAATGCAGCTAAAGATTCCTCTATCCTAGGTAACGGGTACTCATCTTTGTTTGTGATACGGTTGACCTTTCTGTAATCTACACACATTCTCATGGTGCCATCTTTCTTTTTCACAAGAACTAGTGGAGCTGTTCAAGGGCTACAGCTGTCCCTGATTACCCCAGCCTAATTCATTTCTCGCAACATTCACTTGGCATTCTGATAGTGTGCAGGGGGTACATGTCGGTATCTTTCCTTTATGGGTGGATGGTCTCCTGTGGGGATGTGGTGTTCTACCCCCTTTACTTGCCCAAAGTCTAGCGGGTGTTTGCTAAAGACTCTTTCGTACTCCTGCACCACCCGGTAGACTCCCTGTTTTTGATGTGAGGGAGTGGACTCGGTGCCCACCTGCAGCTTCTGACACCAGTCCTCCATCTGTTTCTTGGAGCCGTTACCCTCCTCTGGTTGAGATGGAGGCAAGGGTTCCACGGCCTTTACAGAGTTTTGTTTAACGGTGAACAATTTGGCTAGAGTGGCATACCGGGGCAAGTATACTTCTCTTTCCCCAATGTTTAGGATGCGGACAGGTACCCTCCCATGGCGTACATCGACCACCCCCCGTGCTGTCAAAATGGTGGGCCTACTGTCTGAGTAGACGGGTTCTACCATGGCTTGGTAGTTCCTTCCTCTTAACCCGATTGCAGTCCGGCACCAGATCATCATCTCACTTTTTGGGGGCATGGCGATAGGAAACGGGTCACTCATCCTAACACTACCAATCTCACCACCAGACAGTTCTACCTGTTGCCTTTTCATCAGGGCTCTGATCTCTTTTTGTAGGACACGCTGCTGGCTGGAGCTGGCGTTCACCGCAACCTGCTGTAAAATGACAATTATCTCTGCAAGACAATTTTCAATAACATTAGTACCCAAGGTTATCTTAGGGTGGCTTTCACGACGGTCAATGTCCACAATAATCAGTCCTTGAGCTGGCAGTTCAACTTTACCAATTTGATGGTCACCTCCTTGAATCCCACCTGCGGTACAGGCTGACTATTGCTGGCGATGATGCTCAAATCGTCATCTGGGTAGCGGGTAATATCTGAGTCATTCCAGTACCGCTTAAAAAGCACATAGGGGATGGTGGTTACCTGTGACCCGGTGTCCAGTAGTCCACTCATAGGAATGCCATCCAGCAGCACAGGCAAGACTGGTCGTCCCCCTACGTACTTATCACACCAGCTCGATGGGCCTGATGGTCTTATGCCCAGGGAGTTGGCCCTCTGCCCCAGGTTGGGCCCGTTTAAATGACAGTACCTTGCCATATGTCCTGGTTGGTTGCAGCGGCGGCAGATGGGTTGTCCGTCCTGGTCGTAGCGGTCGCTGGGCCTTCCTCTGGACGACGGGATCCTCCTCTGTCGGCGCCAAGGGATGTCCTCCGGACTGGAAGCCAGCTGGATCTTTCCTGGGGGGGACACCTGTAGCGACTGCACAGTTCTGGTTAGCGCGGCAACGCTTTTGGTCAGCTCTTGGACCTGATGGTGCAGGTCTGCAGCCGGGGCTTTGTCCAAAGCCTGTGCATCAGCTCTCACAGGCTCTGCAGACAAGGGCGCAGCCTCCTGGTGATAGGTGATAGCAGGGTGCCTGTGGGTTACAGCGCCACCTGGTGCCGGTTCTCGGAGCACCCGGATGGCTCTGTCTTTAAACTGCGTAAAGTCCAAATCAGGGTTCTACAAGGCTATTACACGCAACTGGGTTCGGTGGGCACTGGACTGTAGACCGTCAATGAACTGTTCAGTCAAAAGCTTATCCTCATTCCACACGCTGTCAGGGTCTGCCTGCTTAATGGCTCTCAGGGCCTCCTGCAAATTCAAAGCATAGTCCCGTATACTGTCTTGTGCCCGCTGTTTGCATCCACAAAATTTTAGTTTGATCTCTGCTGAGGTGCGGGTATCAAAAGTGTCCTTTAGACGGGCCAGTATTTCCTTTACGGTCCCCTTTTCCCTGGCTGACCAGGACTTCACTTCTCTTTGGGCTGCTCCGATTAACTAGCCTATCAGGATGCTCACTTTTTGTTCCTCGGACAGGGGGTATACTTTGAATAGGCTATTCAGTCGTTCTTTAAAGTCGCTCAGGGTATGCGACTCCCCTGAGTACTGGGGTAACCATGCCGCTCCGGGGATATATGGCATCGTGAACGGCATCACTGCAGCAGCAGCCGCGCTGGCGGTGGGAGCTACATCCATTCCTGGTGTCTTCCTCCCCCCTAGTTAACCGTGGCCTACCTTCCATTGATTCTTCTCCGTAGGCCGCGGATCCGCAGGCGATCATCGGGGTCGAGGACCTTGCATCGCGCGCTGGTGACGTCGGCGTCCACTGGGCTCCTCCCAGGACCTTGCGCAGCGTCAGTGCGTAAGGCGGGGCTTCAGCTCTCGCGCGCTTTCGGCGTCCACGCCCCTCTTCTTCCCGCGCGGCGTCCCGAAAATGGCACCCAATGGTGGGAAAATGGCTGCGGATGGCGGGAAAACGGCTGCGGGTGGCGGGAAACTTCACCACGGTAAGTATCACAGTCTTTCTTCAGGCATGCAGTACCCGGTGGTTGCGGGCACGAAATCCTGCCGACTACGGCAAAGTTGACGCGCCCCCTGGGCCGCTGTGTGGGGGAATACCCGGAGCCGGGTCTTTGTGTAATGCTGGGGGTTGTAGTCTCTGTGGCGGCGACCCGGTCCCATGACTCAGGGTGGTCAAACCAGTGGCAGATCTGTTTACTTGGTTTTTAATGTTGAAATGTCCGACTATGCCACCCGTGGATTGCGGTCACTGAGAACCGCCGCTGCGGGGCAGACTGCTGAGGCTGATGTTGTGTGCGCAGCAGAGGGTAGTATAACTCCCCAAGGGAGGAGTATAGCCTCAGGGCAGCGTGTGTAGATGGTGAGGGTCGCGGTGCATGGGCGCAGCAGAAATGACTCAGAGTCCGTGCAGTGCAGTTCAGGGTCTTTACTGTTGGTAATGAAGAAGGCCCTGCCGGGAAAACTGGCTAACATTAGAGGCCTGGTCAGTCTGTGAGCGAACAAGAGTCCCCCTGGCCAGGTGGAGGTGTAGGCCTTCCCGTCTGACTGCACTCTTCCTGGCTACCCTGCTGTAGTCGTGTGGTAGCCCACGTCCTTGAGTGTACCGTGTGGTGCTCACCCGTATGGCTGGTGACTTGGGGCCTTTGGTACCTTCCGCTCCTCGATGGCGGTGCTGGTCCCTTGCTTGTGACTGAGCCTCCGGGCTTTCTATGGCCAGAGGACATGGAATCCCCTGCCAGGTGGTTTCTGCTGCTGGATGTGAATATCCTCGCAGCCTCGGTTTCCGGTGTCCGGTTCTCTGCGTCTTCAGCCAGGACGAGCTCTGCTTGCTCCAGTCCCTGGTCTTCAACACATGGCTCCTACAGAGCTCCTTGTTGCTCTGTCCCTATCTCTGGAACTACTCACTAACCCCACCCCAGATCCAGTTTATAAAGGGCAGGTTCCTCCCCTCCCTGGACTGGGGCAGGAGGCGTTGCATGCAAATGTGCTCCTGAGCAGGAAAACCCATGCTCGCTCTCAGACATGGTATTTCTACCACTGTGGCAACCAGACCCACTGGGGTGCCACATCTGCCTCTATATTATCCTTGTATGTGCTGATACCTATTGCCTCACTCATACTCTCGGTCATATTCCCAACCTACTGACTGTGGGATCCTTCTATTTACTTCTCCTTTTTTAGTACTGTGTTTTTTACTGACTGTTTTAATGAATTTAACCGCTTCCCGACCGCCCACTGTACATAAACGTCGGCGCTGCCTGGGCTCTGGTTAGGAACGTTTATGAACAGTCGGCGGTCCCGCAGCCCTCAGGACCCCCAGGATCCTGCAAGTGCTGCGGTTGCGGTTCAGAGCGACGGCTCTGACAGGGGACATCATCGGGACCTGATTGGATCAGGTCCCAATGATGTTAACCCTTTCCTATCTTCTATATGCTGCGATCTATAGTGATCGCAGCATATAGAAGATAGTGAGAGGAGAGGGGGTCGTCCACTTACCTCTCCGACGGCCCCCTGATGCCTTCCAGGACCTGCCGTTGTTATGGCAGCTGGAGGTCACATGACCGCCTCCAGATCTGCCATATATTGTGCCTTGCTAGGCTCAGTCTGCAGCTGAAGCCTAGCAGGAGACAGACAGTGTGAAACTGTCAGCAAACTTCTCATGCAATGTAATACATGTCTATTACATTTCATGAGAACAGTGATTAGAAAAATAAAAATTAATGTCCAATACATGACTAAGTAAAAAAGTAAAAAAAAGTCTAAAAATTGTTTTCAAACTGTTAAAAAAAATCACAAAATAAATAAAAATAAATAAAATATTAAACCAATAAATCCGTATATTTATTCAAAAACAAAAAGAGTACACATATTTGGTATCGCCGCGTCCGAAACAACCCAATCTATAAAACTGGCACACTAATTAACTCCTTCTGTGCACACCGTAATAAAAATAAATAAAAAACGGAGCAAAAAACTATGCTTTTTCATCATATCGCCAAACAAAAAGTGGAAAAAGAAATGCAATCAAAAAGCAAAATGGAAATAAAAATGGTACCGCTGAAAACGTCATCTTGTTCGACAAAAAAAAGCCGCTAGACAGCTTCATAAGCCAAAAAATAAAAAAGTTATAGCTCTCAGAATAAAGCAATGCAGAAAAAATATTTTTTCTATAAAATTGTTTTATTGTGTAAAAGAGCCAAAACATAAAAAAATATACAGTAAGTGTAGTATCGCTGTAAACGTACTGACCCGAAGAATAATGCTGCCTTATCACTTTTACCACACGCAGAACGACATAAAAAAACCTCAAAAAACAATTCCTGAATTGTTGGTTTTCGTTAATTTTACCTCCCAAAAAACGAAATAGAAAGCGATCAAAAATTATCACGTACCCAAAAATGATACCAATAAAAATGTCAACTCGTCCCGCAAAAAAACAAGCCGTCACATGACTCTGTCAGCCGAAATATGGAAAAATTATAGCTCTCAAAATATGGCGATGCAAAAACTAGATTTTGCAAAAAAAAGCGTCTCTTAGTGTGTGACAGCTGTCAGTCATAAAAATCCGATATAAATCTTGTATCTCAGTAATCGCACTGACCCGAAAAATAAACTGATCACTTATACCGCACGAGGAACAGAGTCCAAAGTAACTCTGTAGCCTCATTACAGTGAATAGATCCTGCAGGGGTTTCATCTGAATTACATCACTTGGAAATTTAGATGGAAACCCCGATGTAAGTGCTCAGCCTAGAGCGCCGGATAAATGTTACGTAAAAAGTTCCCAATAAAAGCTTCAACTCAGTCCTCAAAAAAAGCTAGTCCCCACTCAGGTCCGTCATCTGTTAGAAATGTAAGGGACTTCCAAGTTACTGGTAGCAGAAAGGCTCTGGAAAAGCGAAATGGCCCTTGCCCCCCAAAAGAAATTCAGAAAATTTTGTGCTCCCAAATCCAATTGCCTATTCTACAATAATTTGTTCTCCAATTGTCAAATAGCGCTCCGTCCCTCCCAGATCTCGCCGTATGGCTGAGCGCTACGATACAGCCAGATATGGGGTATTGCCACTTTTAGAAGAAATTGTGTGACACATTTCGGCACCATTTTTACCCATTGGCCTGTGTGAAAATGTAAAATCTGAGGGTAAAACATTTTTTTGTGGTAAAAAAACAATTATGTTTTCTTCACTGCCCAATGGTATAAATTAAAAAATTAAAAAATGCTCACTACTTCCCTAGATGAATTCATTGAGAGGTGTAGTTTACAAAATGGGGTCACTTGTGGGGGTTTCTGCTGTTTCGGCATGTCAGCGACTCTTCAAATGTGACATGGTGTCTGCAACTTATCCCAGCCAACATAGCGCTCCTTTCTCTTCCGAACCCTGTCCTACACCAAAGCAGTGGTTTTCCCCCATATATGGGGTATTGGCGTACTCAAGAGAAATTGCACAACAAATTTCATGGTGCAATTTCTCCTGTTATCCTTATGATAATACAAAATTAGGGGATGAAAAACATTTGTTGTGGGAAAAATGTGAAAATTTTATTTTTATGGCTCAATATTATAAACTTCTGTGAAGCACCTGGGGGTGCAAAGTGCTCACCACACATCTAGATAAGTTCCCTAAGCAGTCTAGTTTCCAAAATGGTGTGATTTGTGGAGGGTTTCCACTGTTTAGGCTCATCAGGGGCTTCCCAAATGCAACATGGCGTCCGCTAATTATTCAAGCAAATTTTACATTCAAAAAGTCAAATGGCGCTCCTTTCCTTCCAAACCCTGCCATGCGCCCCAACAGTGGTTTTCCTCCACATATGGGGTATCAGCGCGCTAATGAAAAATTGCACTACAAATTGTATATTCCATTTTTTCTTGTTACCCTTGTGAAAATAAAAAAATTGGGTCTAAACTAACATTTTTGTGAAAAAATGTTAAATGTTCATTGTTTTCTTCCACATTCCAAAAATTCCCGTGAAACACCTGAAGGGTTAATAAACTTCTTGAATGTGGTTTTGAGCACCTTGAGGGGTGCAGTTTTTAGAATGGTGTCACTTTTGGGTATTTTCTGTCATAAAGGCCCCTCAAAGTCACTTCAAATAAGATGTGGTCCCTAAAAAAATGTTTTTGTAAATTTTGTTGGAAAAATGAGAAATAGCTGGTCAATTTTAACCCTTATAGCTTCCTAACAAAAAAAAAATTGGGTTCCAAAATTGTGCTGATGTAAAGTAGACATGTGGGAAATGTTATTTATTAACTCTTTTGTGTGACATATCTCTCTGATTTAAGGGCATGAAAATTCAAAGTTTGAAAATTGCAAAATTTTCAAAATTTTCACCAAATTTCCGATTTTTTCACAAATAAACGCAAGTGATATCAAAGAAATTTTATCACGATCATGAAGTACAATATGTCACGAAAAAACAATCTCAGAATCAGGGGAATCCGTTGAAGCGTTCCAGAGTAATTACCTCATAAAGTGACAGTGGTCAGAATTGTAAAAATTGGCCTGGTCACGAATGCAAAAACAGGCTCTGGGGCGAAGTGGTTAAATAAATACTGATTTTATTGGCATCTATGCTTCATTTATCTTGATTGGATTGCTTTAAGACTGAAGTATTGCATTGAATAGACCCCTTTATGCCTTTGGATTAAAATGTCATATGTTGCAGTTGTGCAAAGTACTTATGCAAAAGACATGTAAATTATACTTGTGACGAATGCAAACAGTAAATTTAGCACCGTGCATCTTATTTACCATTTTATATAGAAAAAACTGAACTTTTTTTCTTTTTTTTAAATATATTTACATACAGTTTGATGTGATTAGTGATAGTTTACAGTTATATAAAGATTAGTTTTTTTATGTGCAAATGTGCAATATGCATGAATATTGCAATAGGCCATGTAACACACTAACCCATAATAGTTAAAGATACACTGGACTGTCAGCCAATAGTGTCTGGGTCGAATCAGTATGGGCCTCCGTCAACCCGCTCTATTTTCCAATGGCAGTCACCACCCCAGACCCTAACAGGTACCCACACTACACTTTCCTGCAAGGATGAAAGTCTCACACTGTGGGCCACAGTCAATTTCTTCTACCACAGACCTTCTGTCCTTGCCTCCAATTTCCAGAGAGACAACTCATGCTCCCTTCTACTCACATAACCAAATTTCTGTCCTTCCAATTGGGTCTACGCTCACACGACCGAATTTCAATTTCTGCAATAGGGTCTGCGCTATCTGCTATCTTTAGCCTCGACAATCAGGATCTCCTAGCCTCTGTAAGGACTCTGCACCCCTTGCTTAATCCACTTCCAATACTGATCTTGTGTTTCTGGACACACTCATCACCTACGTCAGTCCTAGCTACCACAGGTGACTTGTTACAAGTCTGGGCGAAGACTGACTTCCTGGCTTTTGTATTTTTCTGCTGCAGATCACATGTCCCCTGTGCACCTAGCTCTGCTTTCCTCTCATTCAGCCTGCCTTCTGTGCCTTGGTTGCAATACCCTTTTAGGTTCCTACACCTATAGTCTCTGATCACTACATGGCAGCATCTGCCCACAAATACCTTACAGCTCATTTCTATTATATGAGTCACTCACTCTCCTTACATTCCTCCAGTCTTTAAACTTACCATTACTTGGATGAGAAAGGTTACTTATGCTCTAGACGCTCCTTGACGGTGGTCTCAGAGTCGCCAATATCCAAACACACTCCTGTGTCTGCTGTATTACATACTGCCATATGAAATCATCTTCCGCATACCTCCTGGGTGCAACACGAGCGTTGGTACATTCAGATCTGTGAAGTCCCTCCTGACCTGTCTCTTCTGGGACACTTAGGTCTTGAGACACTCTTCCTGTGATTTTGACCTCTAGCCTACCCTCTAAGCTAGCCCCGGTCATTCTCTCTTCATCAGACACATGTGGCGGTAGCATGTAAGGGTGCCGTACTCTCTCTGGTGCAACGTCTTCTCCTTTCGGGGTGTACTCTCCTTGTCACTCGATGAGGAACAGCCTCCCATGTGTAGTACAATTTTCCCCAAGGGTGCTTCACTTGAACCAAAACTCAATTCCCCAGCTGTAATGGAGTTACTACAGGATGCCTTTTCCCCTGGGGCTTCTGTACAATCTTAAGTCTCCGTGTCTCTAACCGATGTTGGTGTTTCCACACCAAAGTTGTGGTGTTTATCTTCGTACAATCTTCCACTGGATCAAGCTCTAGCTCAGTAACCTTATGGCTGTTATGTCCAAACAGCAACGTGTAAGGCGTGTACCCTGTCGTGGCATGAACCTGGTTACTGTACAACTAGACCACTTCTGGTACAAATTCAGGCCATTTCATCTTCCTGTGTCACGGTGTAGGGGAATGCTGGTGAGGAAATAGCAGATACGGGCTGGGTGAGCAGGGAAAACTAATCTGTCCCTAGACTGGGAACCCTGAATAGCCCTGACCCCGAAGGTATCTCTGATGGTGAGAAGGTTCGGGTCTCCACCCAAAGCCCTAACTCCTTCACAAGCCCTGCACTAATTCCCCTAATCTCCCTCCTCAGAACAAAGGTACAGCAATCTCAAAGGAAAGGACTTCAGCGGCACAAACAAACAGGGCTGCACAGCACGGCTTCCAGTATAGATTGAAACTCTATCAGCTGCACCACCTGGTGGAAGGAGAGGCTACTTAAAGGCTAAGGGGAGTAGACTCACACAGAGACTCACATCCACCAGGACATGGCAATAGAATTGACATTAACCCATGCAGTACAAGAGGGAATTTCACAGTTTAAGTTACAGCGGCATCTAGAATAGACCGCAGATACACAGCGCTAGACAGCGTGTGACATCCTGTCATCTTCCTGTTGTCCTCCACAATTCTCAGAATGTAGATAAAGTTATGTTGAAATGTTCACAGTCCCCATTTCCCTATGGGTGCTAGGGTGTAGTTCTGGAATTCTCAATGTTGTACAGTTGGTGCAATTCATCCATGACTTTTCCATGAAAACAGGCTCCTAGCTCAGAGTGAATTCTTTTTGGACACCCGTATACCCACATGAAGTCATGACAGATGGCACAGGCCGCTGACTCGGCTGTTTGATTCCCAGTGGGAGTCATGACTGCAAACTTTTTAAAATGATCCATCATCACCAGACAGTACAAACAACCATTATTGGAGCGGCTGATCATAAGATAGTCCACCATCAGCACTTCCAATGGGAAAGAAATCCTCTTCACCTATATAGATGTTCTGTGTTTAGGGGGTTTAGTCATCTCACCCTGATGGGATTTCCGGTAATCTTCTTTCACCACTCGATTTACTTGTGGCCAATACAGAAACCGTTGTAGCCATTGGAAAGTTTTCTCTGTTCTGAAGTGGGTATTACTCTCATGGGCTTCCTTCTTCACTCTGGGCTTCATTCCTTGTGAAATCATTAGCAGATTACAATGAGGCAATCTGGGCTACCGGCCAGGGCTAAAGGCTCCGGGGACCTTTGGCCATATTGTTCTCATTATAATGCTTTTTTTTACCACTGTCGACGGTGCACATCTCCGGACAGGTAGCTTTCCTAAAGCTCAGCTGCCAGCAATTCACGATGGTTTACTGGCATCTACAAGGCTATGTGTGTATGTACTCTTAGGAATAACAGAATCTTTGGTCCTCTCCTCCACTTTTGACTGAGGTTCAGAGGATTAATTGGAGACATAGAACCGCTGTTCTCCACTTTGGAATCCAACCCTTCAGATATATGGTATATGATGTATAGTATTGATATACCAAAAATATCAGTAATAATCAATTAAATTCTAAAAGACATTAATCAATTTAAAATTTGTATTTATTTAGTTTAATTAAATATTGCATGGAAGGATGAAGACGTGTTCTTGGAGAAGCCTTCAACTTTAGCAGGTGTTTCTTGCTGGTCAGGAGGCCACGGGTAGATGGTTCAAATCCTTCCATACAGGTACAGCATTGATGGTGGACATGCTGTAGTTTCTTCAGGGTGCTAGATGTGGGGGTTTTCTGTCCTCGAGATGTCTAAGGTGCCCTGGTGACAGCAGGCAAAAAAGCATCTTCCTCTGACAGCGCGAGCAGCCCTGGATAATCCACGCCGGCAGGATGATATCATCCGGCGGAAGATGGAACCTATGAGAAAAGATGTAAAACTAATGTAAGTAATGGGACTCCATATTAGAGGGTACTACTGTGGTGTCACTGTGGGAGAACGTTAGAGGAATCTCATCACACAGAGGGCAGGGATCTTTGCCAGTCATCATACATGTGACAATCCCACCACTGACAGATAACATCTGCTCCACATGACTTCTTCTCAGTGACATCATACAACATGGAGATTATTGTCACACTTACCTCGCCTACTTTCCCCCTCTTCTACTTTCTCAGTTTTTTCTTGTCTTCTCAGTTTTAGAAAATATTTTCTTTTCTTCTGAACTGGAGATCCTAATCAAAAAGTCCGAAAAAAATATTAATTATAAACTTCTAAAATATTTTCTTTATATCTATATAGAGTTATGCAACTGATTAATATGCACCTGTAGCATTTCTGTGTGCTGCCATGTGGTGTCTCCAAGGAACTATGTCCCCTTATTATCATGACATTACTTGCAGCAAGCCACTGTGTTATTATATAATCAGTTAGATAATAATTCAATGCAACGTTAAAGAGGACCTGTCACTAGATCAAAAGTATCTGAGATTCACCATTATCTTATGTCTGCTGCTTCCCCGAGTATTCTGATATTTGTTTTGCTAAAATCCACCCTATGGTTGTAGAGATATGGGCATTTATATTTAGTGCTAATTTTTATGGTCTTTTCCAAGGGGGCATGGCTCACAATTTTATATTGCAGAGCAACCTAAAGACACGCCCCAGAGGATCCTGTGAGCACTGCCCTCTTGGAAAAGACGATAAAAATTAGCACTAAATAAGACCCGTAACTCAAAAAACGGAATACTTAGGGGAGCAACGGGAATAAAGTAAGTGATATTTGGAGCCTTCATGTGCTGATTCACATTATAATTTTGGATTATAGGCTATAATTGGATGGCCTATAAACCTGTACATACCTGACAATGAGGACGAGGATGACTCGTTGTTTTTAGCAGTGAAACACTGATTGTCTCCTTTAGTATTAGAAGAGGAAGACTCTTTCTGCCTGTTTGGTTGAAGAAAGACCAGTAAATTAAAAGTAAAAACAATAGAAAAAATGAAGAACACCTGTTTGTGAGGCCAATTAGGACAACCTAGAGGGGATACCCTGCCCAGGCCCTCAACTAGTAATATTGGCCTGAAATGAGCAGGAAATGAATGGCTGGTCACAATAATCAACTGTTATTGCAGTGTTATCACAAGTCAGATGCACAGAGGGGTGGTGGATGCTGGATTTAGATTTGTGTTACTCGTGTCTTGTATTTGGTTCTGAACATATATCAGAACTAAATCTCATAATAATAATAATCTACTCACATGTCTGAGTGTTTTTCACTGTTCTCTTGGGAACACTGTGGAGGTGACATAGGCTCTACATTGGTCATCATCCCGGTATTGGTGATATTTAGCTAAAACACACGGAGAAAAATAAATTGATTTATTTTAAGCATTTTTGTAATTATAGGTTTTAGACATATTAGTAGCCACATACTTACTTTAGAAAACCTTTGATAAGATGATACAAAGTTTTTTATTTCTGGCCAGTCATTGTCCTCTTTTGTGTCCGCCTCATCTGAATTCATGTGTCTGCTACAACGAGCTACAAAGTACAAGTGTTATCAGAGATAATTAGTATAAGACCCGGTCAGACAGTCACCCTGTTATCACTAATAATGTTGAGAACTTATTTTCACATAAAATGAAAGACAAGACACAAAGCAGTTTTCTGCAGATGACGTCTCATTTTACTTACTGATAAAGTAGCGGGTGTCCTCATCTGACTTTAGCTCAGGAACGAACAGGGGCTTCTGACTTAGAAGGTTGTCAAAGTCTAAGTCATGCAGAAATGGATGCATTTTGATCTCATTTGCTCCTCCTGGAAAAGGAAGACAAGAAAGAAAGTGATACAGTCATTTTTAGAGAAACTGCTCCATATCGGTACAGTTTATGTTAACCTGAACTGAAGATGTAACAGCAGACATGAAGGAAATGTACTGAAAGTCACAGCATGAAAAATGGGGAATGGATAAGTAAGTAGATTACTGAACCTCATGGACACAACCATTTGTCTGGTCACAGAGGTGTAATAAGTCATAATACTATTATAATATTACCTGTCCCAAGTCTATCTGCTGGATCTTTTCTGAGCAGCTGAGTGATGATGTCCTGAGCATTGGGTGGAGTAGAGTATTTATGATATGTCCAAATTAATTTATCTGTTATATAAAAAGCAAATATTACAGGAAATGAAACATTTTCATTAATTTTCATAAAAAATGTTCTTAATAAGGCTAGAAATTAAACCAGAAAACCAATGAAACCAAATAACAGTGACATCACAAGCATTCAGATTATTTTACTTACCCTCAAGGACACTGCGTAAAATATCTCTTTTTAAAGTCCCTCTAAATGGTGTACGTCCCAAAAGAAATTTATGTAGGGTGATCCCTACTGACCACCAATCAACGGGCCTTCCATAGCCTTTCCTTTGGATAATTTCTGGGGCCATGTAACTAAGGGTGCCAAAAGTCTGGAAACCAACAGAAGAATGAGATGATGATCAATAAATATAATTGCGTCAAATAACATTAGTGCAAATGTTTTATAGAGAAATTGTCAGAGAAGGGTAAAGAGATGAAATCTGTAAAGTGCAAGATCTTGTAAGTAAAGCCTACCTCTTCATCAAGGAACTCGCTGGTGATGTCCTCAGTTGAAGCCTTGTAGATATCTGAGCTTGGTCTCATGAGGCCGAGTTTTGAAACCCCAAAATCGGTGACCTTAATATGTCCTGTTGATGATATCAGGAGGCTGTGAAAGAAAGAAATGGTGTCAGACCCAAGTAATTACCCATAGACTGTACAAAAACTATAATTTTTTTTCCCTTTACTATACTACTGGGGTCACTTACTTGCCAGGCTTCAGGTCTCTGTGCACCACTCCATAACTGTGCAGGTATTCCACAGCAAGAACCGTTTCCGCAATGTACATACGGGCCAGGGGGACTGGTAAAGGACCCCAGCGCTTTATAAGACTGGCACAGTCGCCTCCTATAGAAGAAAGCAAATATGAGAGGTGAGGGTTTGTTTCAATGTAAATTACACATGATGAGGGTGAATATGAAATAAGTGGAAATATTGGGACAAGATGGCCTATATAGAGATATACTGTGTAATGTAGAGCGTATACTGTATACTACATGTAGCCATCCATGTGGGCACATTATGGTCATATATAGGTGCTAGGATTAAACAGACGTGGGCTGGATATAGATACAATGGATGTGACCTACCTGGTACATACTCCATGACCATACACAGATGAAGTTTAGTAGGAAAAGAGCAGAACATGGAGGCCACAAAGGGACAATCGGCGAATGCTGAGATGTCCCTCTCCAGAAAGGCCAATTCAAGTCTCTTTGGCTTTTTCAGGTTCTCCTTGTCCATTGTCTTCATAGCACAAATCTGGTTTGTGTCTTTATGGCGCACTAAGTGGACGGCCCTAGAGAGGAAGAAAATCCATGATTTATTACAAATTCTTATTAACAGTCCATCTATCGACCTCGTCAAACGATCTCCTGTACTAATGGTTAATACTAGATGTGAGGCCATCACTATAAATCCATGTCTAGAAATGCATAAAATAATACTCCATAAATGATTATCAATGGAGGGTCCATATCCACGTCACATCCTAACTGACCTGACAGAGCGATGTGGACAGTGATGTGGACTCCTAATTTCTCTATGGGAATATTACATGGGCAGGACACCGAGGCATCATCATAAGGAGCCCTGGGAAATAAATATTATACCAAAGTAAAGCTCACCCAAAGGCTCCACTGCTGATCAGTTTGATCGGTTTATAGTCGCTCTTACAAGGATTTCTCACTGGGTTCAAAGATCCGATCAAGGCCTAAAAAGGAATAAGAAATGACATTAAGACAGAAAATGCAGGAGAATAAAAGCTCAAGATGCAGGAACGTCTCTCTTCTATATTATGTCCCCGCTGATTACACTGTAGAGAACGTGATACCAGCCGGACCCTCCACAGACCCCATTATATTATAAAGGGAAATCCCCCATACACATAAATCAATACTGCAGGGAAGGATAAGGGACATCACACCGAGGGGGCAGGAAGAATAACACCATTATCACACATAATATGTCTGATCTACATGACGACCAGTGATATCCCATTGTCATATGGGATATAATATGGGATGTATAATTCACACCCGTCATCTGACGATATACAGACGTCCCTCTGATACTTACACTGGCAGATTCCTGGATGATCTCTGGTGTCTCACATAGTCCACCATCAGTATTTCCCGGCACAGTTATTCCTAAAATAATGAAGAAACGTCATTTATTAAATGTCTGTATCAGCACTTAATAACCAAAAGAAAAGGAAGCAAAAAAGTCAAATATCAAAAAACATAACAAATTTTATTGATTAATCAGAACAATTCATGATAAAAAATAATAAGAGAATGTCAGACACAGAGAACGCTCTCTCTTTCAAACCAAGAACAACTGATCAAAATCACTTCAAAACCTATTCATAATGGTATTCATACAAGTTTGTGTCTGTTTAGAATGTAGAAGATATAGGAACAAGCTGTAGTCCTCAAAATAAATAAGACACATAAAAAAGAGAAACCTGCACAGTCTGGGAGGGTGGGGAGCAAGACCCCGACATGTGTTTCGCATAGGCTTCTTCCAAGGGGTATTGAAGAAGTTTTGCGTAGGCTTCTTCCAGGGGGTGTGGAAGAAGCCTACATGAAACGCGCATCAGGGGCTCACTCCCCACCCTCCCAGACCATGCAGGTTTCTCCTATTTATTTGCTTATTTATTTATACAGAAGATGAAGAATAAATCCACATATTCTTTGCCGTTCTCAATAACGTAATATTTGAATGTAAAATATTAGATGATCGTCTTACCTTCTATCAGATCGGATTTTGGCCCTGGCTGACTGTTATCAGGGTCAGCAACATTTAGGTTTTGCCCCTCTGCGGAGTCGCCTTTTGATGTTTCCTGATGGATATAAGATATACAATTAATATAACGTTTCTCAAACACTAGATTACCATATATATAAAGCGGGAAGGATTAAACCTTGATTTACTTGACAAGTTCAGTATTGGAGGGACAATTCACGGCCGCTCCATCAAGCAAATTTACATTAATATTTAAGGGACTTGTATCTACAACTGTTCTCTAATAACTTCTATCAGAACTGCAGCATTTACAAGGAGGAAGATTGTGATGATGGAGTGAGACAGAGGTAGAAATACAAGCTCCGCACCGCTGAGTACAGACTATCACCACCGAGGATGGAGCCGCAGAGACAGGCCGCCATAGAATATCCTGTGTCTGCCTGGAGCGGAGAGGGGAAGGCCTCTACCATCATAAATCTGACCTTCTGCTATATGACTGGTAATCTGGAGAAGATGAGACAACAAGGACATGAGATGTAGAAGATGATGGATCCTTACCAGGCGCTCCAGTGAGTAGGCCGGATACTCCAGTACATACAGGACATTTTGGGCCAGTTGTTTAAAAAAGGCCAATTCTCCACTTTGTGATTTTTCTTCAGCCTATAAAGATGAAAATTAACAAGAAATGAAAATAATTAATAAACTTCATGAACATATATGGTATTGCCACGTTTGTTAAAGTCTGATCTGATAGGTGTTTGGTATCAATAAAAATCTGAGTTCACTTCGCAAAAAAAGGCTTTACTTAGTCCTATCAACAGAAAAATTACAATGTTATGGGTCTCTGAATATAGTGACAAAAAGAACCATTTCATCTCAATTGGAATTTTTTTCCCCTTGTTTCAATACAATGTATGGTAAATAGGATGGAGCCATTGAAATCTGCAACTCATCCCAAAAAAACAAGCCCTCACATGTCTATGCCAATGGAGAAATAACAAAGTTATGGCTCTTGAAAGAAAGTGAGGAAAAAATGAGAGCGGAAAAAAATTTGTGGTCCATAAAGGGTTAACCAATCCTATTCCCTCCTCCCCCCGCATCCAGGACCTTCCCATCCCTAATTCAACTAACCCTTTAGATCCCACCCTCTCCTTTGTCATGTAGCCTGATTGCCCTGTTTTGACTCCAGGCTATTCTTATCTGGGTATCTGGCACAGGTTAAACTTAAACTTGTATTCCATTATTATTTTCCATTATTATTATATATAATTTGTGCAGATTGTCTGCTACTTACCTGCTGTACTAATGTCCAGATGTTCTGCTGTAAATGCTCAAGATATTCTGAGCTTATACAACCTTGGTGGTATTTGGTCAGGCAATCTCTCACAAGCTCCATAACCAGCCGGTAAGTGAAGCTGAGGACGCCATCGGGTAGTGGTAGCACAAAGTCAGGGTCATAGGTGGTAAGAATCCCCTGGAGTAGTGCTAACACCTGAAGTCTGTCTGGAGGAATTCCAGACATTTCCAGTAATCCAAGCGCGGTCAGTATATGACTAGCTATATGGCTTATCACACCGACAACAATGACACTGGAATGTCAAAGTGACAACAGGAGTGTAAACACTTGTAGAAGTAGTGATGGTTAATTGTGATGTCATAATGGAATCTTGTGTTCTAATCTTAAAGGGGCATCTTACCTTATAAGGAAGTTGCCTTGCAACCCTTAAGTAGGCAACAATATAGGCTCAGCATCAGTACCAGATGCAGGCAAGGAGGAAAGCGCTATGGGTGCTTTACTCTTCTGATCAGTTAGAGTCTTTTTATGTAAGATAAATTATTTTTATCTGTTATACACAATAAAAATTATAGCGTTTTGTATCAATAAGAAATTCAGATTCCAGTGCTAACAGAAATATCTTTCTGTGGGAACAGGGCATGTGGGGCTGGGGCTGCATCCAACCCTGGCATATGAAGCACGCTGGCCCATGCTGCTCTGCCACAACCACTTCCAAAAATGGGGGTCTTTATTACAAATATGACCCTGCCTAACAGCTCATTTACATATTAAGAAAAAAGTGGATTTCTCTGATTAAGACATTCATCAAATCGTGGCTATCAAGGCATCACTCTATTCAACTTTCTATGACCTGCATCTTTATGTAGACGGCTTATGAGGGTTGATCTTACTGACAGTTTCACTTTAATAGTGTGGCTCGAACCTCCTTAAAATAATAGTGCCCCTTATGGGCCTCCTTATAATAATGATAATAATAGTGACTACCTGTTCTTTTTTATTAAAAATAATAATGCTCCCTCGAGCCGCTTTATAATAGTAATAATAATATTAATGATAAAAATATTAGATGACCCCACAAGGTTTAGGGAAAGTGTCACTGAATGCAGAAGCCGGGTCTAAGCTCCTAATAAACACTACCCACCTCCTGCCCTGCTGTGTTATTACAGGCTTTATTCCCCTTCAAGAGCGTCTATTAAATCTCCCTTCGTTATATCTATAGAAATCACATGAAGTAGTCATATAAGTTAATTTAGATACTTTATTAAACACAGCACACAGAAAGCTTTTATAAAATATCATCTCCGCCCATAAAAACACCAATAGAAAATTCCCGGGCAGTGTGGTTTAGATATATTCTTAAGGCATATGGGTAGTAGTAAATGCCAATGCAAAAGTAAAAAATGTACTAGTATATCCCTTTTAAAAGTATAGAGAATAAATGCAGTTTTCTCCAATCCGTTATCAAAAGATATTTTGTATGTTTAGTACCCCAATTATAACATTGTGTGCAAGATGGATAACAGCATATTGTTTCAAATATATGAGAGGTAGACACAGATCTCTCAGTTAAGAGTATTTCACATTATATATATAATTAATTATCTTTCAAAAAAGAGGTTTGTATAGAAGATTAATATAAGTTACACTTAATCAGTATTGAGATATTCTGAATATTCCAGGGTAAATGACAACAAATTCTCACAGGAGTACAGAGAAAATAAATATATATAGGTATACATCTCTTTAGATCAAATATTAGTAAAACATTATACTGATGTATACCAGAATCAAATATCCACTATTAATCCTGTCTATAGAAAGGGATTACTGTAATCAAATATACAGATACAGACCATTGGCCATAATAGAAGATTCCACACTGCCCAGCACCCGTACGCGCGTTTCGCATCTTTGCTTCCTCGGGCCAGTATGCCATGCATTTCCGCACTCTCGCATCTGAGCTTGCCTGGAACAACGAGGCCCTTTTGTTCACCTTCTGGGAGGGTCTTTCTGGACGAATCAAGGACGAGCTAGCCCGTCGGGACATTCCTTCCACCCTGGTGTCACTAGCTACCTGGATTGACATCCGTTTCTTGGAACGAGTTAAGGAGACAACCCGGGAGAGAAGATTTCCTTGTCTTGCTCCTGTATTCCAGAAACCTGCCTCCCAACCAGTAATTCCCCGGGCACGATCGCCCAAACCCATGCAGATTCACCAGATCAAGATGGTCAAGTGTCACAAAGAGATGCGCCGAGCCAAGGGGAGCTGCTTCTACAGTGGCAGTAAGGAGCATCTGATCCGTTCCTGTCCGGTGAAGCCGGGAAACTCCAGTGTCTAGGACCGCTCTGAGAGGTCATCCTAGGCAAGAGTAAATCCTCTCCGTCCTTGACTCTATCCATTTCTATTTCCAGTGGTGAGATCCGCTTCTTTGAGACCGCCCACCTGGATTCCGGAGCCGCTGGGAATCTCATTTCTCAGGCTCTTGTGGAGCAGTATCAAATTCCCACTAAACGTCTGGCCGAACCATTGGCAGTCGCTTCCGTGGATGGGCGACTCCTTCTGCAGACCATCTTGCTCGCCACAGAGCCTGTAACCCTTCAGGTGGGAATGCTGCACTCGGAGAGGATCTCCTTTCATGTGCTATCTGGACTCTCTCACTCCCTTTTGCTAGGTCTACCCTGGCTACAGAGACATGAACCCGTCCTGAATTGGCAATCTGGTGAGGTGCTCCGTTGGGGGCAGGATTGCCATGAGACTTACCTGGTTCCGGTTCGTCCGGCTCAACCTCCGTCTACTCCAGCTAATCTACCTGGTCTGCTGGCACCCTACTGGTCCTATGCAGACGTCTTCGACAAGAAGGAAGCTGAGGCACTACTACCTCATAGGCCGTATGATTGCCCTATCGACCTGGTACTCGGTGCTTCTCCTTCCCGCGGGCATATCTACCCCTTGTCGCTGGCTGAGACCCTAGCCATGTCTGAGTACATTGAGGAGAATCTTGCTAGGGGATTCATCCAGAAATCTACTTCCCTGGCTGGAGCAGGATTCTTCTTCGTTAAAAAGAAAGACGGCTCGCTTCGGCCGTGTATTGACTACAGGGGTCTTAACCAGATTACCATCAAGAATAAGTACCCCCTGCCTCAAATCTCGGAGCTGTTTGACAGCCTTAAAGGCGCAAGGGTCTTCACCAAGCTCAATCTTCGTGGGGTGTACAATTTGGTCTGGATCCACCAGGGAGACGAGTGGAAGACGGCATTCAACACCTGGGACGGTCACTATGAATATCGCGTGATGCCCTTTGGTCTCTGTAATGCCCCAGCCGTCTTCCAGGAGCTGGTTAACAACATCTTCCGTGATCTCTTGTATTCTTGCGTAGTGGTGTACCTGGACGATATCTTCGTCTTCTCTCCCGATCTGCCCAAACACCGGAGGAATGTACATCAGGTTCTGCTAAGGCTCCAGCAGAATCATCTCTACTCAAAACTTGAGAAATGTCTATTCGAGCAGACTTCCCTTCCATTCCTGGGATATATTATTTCCGAGACTGGTCTTCGGATGAACCCCGAGAAGGTTTCTGTCGTCTTAAAATGGCCCCGACCAGAGGGGTTGAAGGCGATTCAGCGATTCCTGGGCTTCGCAAATTATTACCGCCTCTTCATCCCTCATTTCTCCTTTCGGACCGCTCCCATCTCCGCACTCACCCGTAAGGGAACAAATCCCAAGGAATGGACTTCCGAAGCGGAGGAGGTCTTCGTCTCCCTAAAACAAGCTTTCTCCTCCGCCACTGTGCTGCACCGTCCGGATTGCAACAAGCAGTTCTTCCTGGAGGTTGATGCTTCCTGCTCCGGAGCCGGAGCGGTGCTCACCCAGAAATCCCCATCTGGGAGAATGGTAACCTGTGGCATCTTCTCCAAGCTCTTCTCCTCATCCGAGCGCAACTACTCCATACAGGGTCGGACTGGGGTGCCTAGGGCCCACCAGGGGAACTGACTCTGGGGGCCCACATTACAGCCCACCGTAAACGGTTTTATTACTTGTTATGCTTTTCTATAATGCACTATAATTAATTGATTGGCCGCGCTGTGGAGCACCAAGCGGCAGGACTTTATTCGAACAGTCATTCCGTACTGCCAGAGTCTCTTTAATGGTTACTTGTCACCTTGAAAAACACTATTTATCTGCAGATATAGGGGTAATCTGCAGGTAAATAGGGTTTAAAGCCTGGTTAGACGGCTTATTGGAAAAGCATTGGCTACACGGTGAAAATTACATTTTATTCTCCCTGGCGCCACTCGCTTCCTGTCATAGGGTCGGTGCAAGGAGGGAGACATTACAGTCACCGCGAACTACAAAGTGAGGGTGCTGCAATAACGTCTGGCACCTTGATTGTGACATCTTCCATGGAGGCCAACCTCAGGCTGATCAAATGCAAGAGAAACATTTTGGCACCACGCTGTTTTTTTCAAAGGATCAATCACCAGGGCATAATTCAGACTGTGTGCTTCAAGACTTAAACGGTGGTGCACATCCAAGAAATATTTCAATCACAAGCAAGAATAGAAGGAAAGGCAGCACTCATCCAGTCTTCTTTTAAACCTTCCTTTATTTTTGTGTGCGAAGCATTTCAGCGTGCAGCATTGGACTGAGACCACGAAGGGTATGCGGGGGAGAGGAAAAAAGGGACAACGGCAGTTTCGCTGCCTTCCGGTGCTTCAACGGGTCCAACCTCAGGCTGAGCTTCATTGAATGACTAACATGGCAGCAGCACCTGGCAACTAGTGCTGAGCGAGCGTGGTCGGATAAGGTGTGATCCCAGCATGCTCGGGTGTTATCTGAGTATCTTGTAGTGCTCTGCTACTATGCTCGAGTCCCCGGGGTAGCATGTTTTGCGGTGGTAGACAGACGCAACACATGCAGGAATTGCCATGTTAGTCATTCAATGAAGCTCAGCCTGAGGTTCGGCTCCATGGAAGTGTCACAATCAAGGTGCCGGACGTTATTGCAGCACGCTCACTTTGTAGTTCGCGGTGACTGTAATGTCTCTTATCCGACCACGCTCACTCAGCACTACTGGAAACCGAACAGCAACCTGCAACTGCGTCACAGGGGCTGAAGGGAGCAGGTGACTGCATGCACCGGCCATTGTGCTATCTAAATGCCGCTGTCAGTGATTGACAAGGGCACTTAAATACTCAAAACAGCAGCAATCAAGGCGAGCTCTGATCACTGCTGTTACAGGCAGACGCCGGCTATGTAACACAGCCGACATCTGCCCGGTATGGAGCAGGCTCAGCTCCTGAACCCGCTCCATACAAGCACATCCCAATGGTGACAGTTATGACAAGGTTAGCAAATTTCACTTGTCTGTTCCTAAATGTGGAAAGACAAATGGAATTCCCTAACACATGTGAGTGAGTCCTAATAGATTTAGTAAAGGTGCCTCAAGCATATGAATGTTATTACACACCACAATGCACAGTTACATACACGCATCTTACAAAAATACATATTATTCCAGATACGCAGACGAGCACAAACACATCAGTACATGAATACATCATCGGAACCACCATCATTTGTAATGTCAGGTCAGCCCCATATATCTTTGTATCGCATAAACCTACAACTCCCAGTATGTAATTAACAATAGAGATACTGGGAGTTGTTATTAGTCATCATCAGACTGCGGACCATACAGGAACCACAGTACTGATGAGACACAGGCAGGATCACAAATGAACATTTACATCCAGGTATCTTACCTGAGACGTCTTCTCTGATTAGAGTTGTTCTCTTTCTTTTCTTCCTCTTGTCCAGTCTCCATGATGACTTTTCTCATCCACAGCTTGTCTCTGCAGACTTCCATCTTCTCCGGTCTTCTGCAGCACATCCCGACACGATGCCCTTAAAGATAGCAGAGTCATTATAATGCTCCTGAATAAAAATATCTACACTGAGCCCCTGAATAAACCTAACTCTTACAATGCTCCCTGCACAAAATATGACATACACTCTACCCCTCTTATGGTACCTGCTCTCCACACTGTCCTCTCCTTACCATACTGGGCCCCCTGTTCACATTGTCCTCTCACACTGTGTCCCCCCTATACTGCCCAGTCTCTATACTGTGCCCCTTCATCACACTTCCCCTCCTCAGCATACTGTTCCCCCCTTTCTGTGCCCTCACACTGTTTCCCCCATACTGCCGCATCTCCATTCCTTCCCCCACACTACCTAGTCTCTGTGCTGTGTCACCTCACACTTTTCTCCCTCCATACTGTCTCCTCACACTATTCCCCCACTCTCCATACTGTTTCCTCACACATTCCCCTTCCCCATTCTGTTCCTGCACTCATTCCCACCCCTCCTCTGGTTCACCATACTGTTTCTTCACACATCTCCCCATTCTGTCTCCTAAAATTTCTCTCCCATCTCTCCCCAAATATAATAAATCTTCGGAAGAGCACAGAGACATGCAGAAGGGTTCTTACACACACAAAAACAATTGCACACAGACACATACTAAGGGCTCTTTCACACTTGAGCACATGCGATGACAGTTTCCACACATACCAGAGACATTGGTACACATAGACCCACTCAAATGAATGTTTTTACCTGCTGCACCTCCCGCAAAATGTCCTGCACACTGATGACAGCGCTCTTCCCAAGCACCGGGTGCTGAGCGCTGCCCTCATCATAGATCCCTGCCGGCGCTGCGATCAGCAGCAGCAGGGTCAATGATGAAAGTAGTAGTCTACTCCCGCCGTGTGAAACTGTAAAAATAGGAATAAAATAAAAAAATCCTTATACTCACCTCTCCTAAGTGTCACCCGCTGTAATCCGTGCGAGTGCTCACGCCGAGGTGAATGACTCCTGCAGCGAGTGGGCCCTGGAGCTACACTCAACAAGGGGTGCCCTGTTAATCACTGAGTGCAGCTCCGGGGCCCGCTCGCTGCAGGAGTCATTCTCCTCGGCGTGAGCGCTCGCACGGATTACAGCGGGTGACACTTAGCAGAGGTGAGTATAAGGATTTTTTTATTTTATTCGTATTTTTATAGTTGGACACGGCAGGAGTAGACTACTACTCTCATCATTGACCCTGCTGCTGCTGATCGCAGCGCCGGCAGGGATCTATGATGAGGGCAGCGCTCAGCACCCGGCTCTTGGGAACAACGCTAACTGTACACTGATTCCCAAGCGCCGGTACGTGTCACACGGATGACACACAGGTGGACACGGATATCTCCAGCCCCGTAAATATCAGGATATGTGAAAGAGCCCTAATATACACACGCAGATACACATACTCACAGAAATGGGGACACGTGCACACGCAGGCAAGCACACACAGAAATGCACACGCAGTCATGCTCAGACACAGTCAGACAATCACACACAAAAATGCAGATACGCAGGGAAGCACGCACACAAGTGTGAAGACACATATACACACGTAGACATGCAGGCACTCAAATACATACACACAAACACATGCAGGCATATACACACACACTGTATACACATGCAGCCATTTACACACACACTGTACACACATGCAGGCATTTACACACAGACACACACACATGCAGGCATTTACACACACACACACAGGCAAGCATATACACACAGGCAGGCATATACACACAGGCAGGCATATATACACAGGCAGGCATATACACACACACACACACAGGCATATACACACACACAGGCATATACACACACACACAGGCATATACACATACACAGGCATATACACACACACACAGGCATATACACACAGGCAGGCATATACACACAGGCAGGCATATACACACACACACACACAGGCATATACACACACAGGCATATACACACACACACAGGCATATATACACACACACACAGGCATAGGACGCGCCCCCTGGGCCGCGCGTGTGTGGGGATACACGGAACAGGACCCGTTGTGAATGCTGTGGGTTGTAGTCCTTGCGTGGCGGGGACCCAGTTCCGTGGCTCAGGGTGGTCAACCCAAATGGCAGTCTATTTATAGGGTTTTGTGATTAAATGTCCGACTACGCCACCCGTGGATTGCGGTCAGAGTGAACCGCCGCTGCAGGGCAGACCGCTGAGGCTGGTGTTGGGAGTGCAGCAGAGAATAGTATAACTCCCCACGGGAGGAGTATAGCCTCAGGGCAGCAAGTGTGGAAGTTGGGGGTGATGGTGCGCAGGAGCAGCAGTAACGACACAGAGTCCTGTAATGCAGTCCAGAGTATTTGCTCACAGTTCTTTATCCACGTTACTACAGCTGGTCATAAAGTCCTACGCCGCACTGTGCTCACCAGGTGAGGGGCTCGACCTACTCCCAGATAACTTTGGAGCGTTTCACAGGACCCCCTTTATGTGTCCTTTCTCTGGCCTGTCATACCCCGCCAGTGACCTCTCTTCTGTCCGGCTGCCTCGGGCCTTCTCTGGTCAACGTTGGTGCTGTTTCCCTGACCCTATGTGGTGCCTTCCTAGCGGGTGTAGAGAGGGGCTGTGCCACATAAAATGTCACTGCCTCCGGCTTCTAGCTGAGGGTAGTTCCCCGCCTCCACTAATTTCAGGGACCGGTCTCCCCCTTTGGCCTGACCCCCCTACACAGGTAGATTCGGGCGTGCGGTGGCGACTCGCCGGTCCACACCCCTGGGGTCCCTTCGTTCCTTGTTCCTGGAGCCTCCTCCAGGAGCGGATGAGCCTTCCTTCCTTCTCCTTCCTCCAGGCCCCGGCCTCTCTCTCAGGCCAGCCTGCGGAGCAGAGCCCATGCCGAGCCTCTGCTCCCACCTCCTGCTCTCTCTTCTTCTCTGTCTGAACTGAACTGAACACTAAACTAAGATGGTGCCCACCTTTTATAACTCCTTCTAAGTGCAACAATCAATAAACTGAATCACACAAAACCATCAAAATGCCCATGTGTCTGCATAAACTGCAAAAACCTATAATATAACACATGGACTGATAATATATAAAATGTAACATTTATTATTGATATATTAAAAACAATAAAAAATACATAAGTATAATAAGAAAAGGGAAGCAACACAAACAAAGGTCGCTGGGATTGACAGCTATAGTACATATAAGAATATTCGCCAGTGAATCAAATTCAATCACATGCTGCAAATGTATAAAAGATCCGCACTGCAAGTAATCATATAAGATTTACATAAAATACAAAGTGTGAGTAGATAAACTCACAGTACAGAACAATCAATGAAGCAGCAGAGTGTATGAGTATAGTAAAACAGAATATAGAGTAAGTAAAGATGACAGAACTGTACTGACCCGTAAGACCTGAATCCAACGCGCGTTTCACCTGGGCTTTAACGAGGATATATCATATGTATTTTTTATTGTTTTTAATATATCAATAATAAATGTTACATTTTATATATTATCAGTCCATGTGTTATATTATAGGTTTTTGCTCCTTCTAAGTGCACCCAGGAACTGCCCTCTCCCTCCTATGCACTACAGGGTTCCCCCTTCCTCGGTGTTCCCTCCCCCCCACTCCAGCCAGGGACAGGGACTGTCGTGCTCTACTTGGAGCATATCGGTCGCCCTGCCCCCCGGAAATGTGGTGTAATGCATGCAGGTGTCGGGGTCCTGATCCACACTCCATCCTTACCTGGAAGTGAGATATCGCACATCTGGTTGAGATGCAATACCTCTGTAGCGGCCGAACCCTCGGGGAGCTACGCATATATACACACACACACAGGCATATACAGTGCCTACAAGTGGTATTCAACCCCCTGCAGATTTAGCTGGTTGACACATGCGGAATTAACTTGGCATTGTGACATTTGTACTGTAGATCAGCCTGGAAGTGGGAAATGCACTGCAGCAAATTTTTTTTTTTTTTTAAAACGTTAAAAATTAATTCAGAGTGTCATTTATTATTCAACCCCTCAAACCACAAGAATTCTGTTTGGTCCCCCTAAAGTATTAAGAAGTAGTTCAGGCACCAAGAATAATGAGCTTCACATGTGTGGATTAAAGATCTCTTTTGCCAGCCTTTTCTGACTATTTAAGACCGTCCCCAAACTTGTGAACAGCACTCAGACATGGTCAACATGGGAAAGACAAAGGAGCATTCCAATGCCATCAGAGACAAGATCGTGGAGGGTCACAAGGCTGGCAAGGGGTACAAAACCCTTTCCAAGGAGTTGGGCCTACCTGTCCCCACTGTTGGGAGCATCATCAGTAAGTGGAAGGCTTATGGAACTACTGTTATCCTTCCACGGCCTGGACAGCCTTTGAAAGTGTCCTCCCGTGCCGAGGCCAGGCTTGTCCGAAGAGTCAAGGCTAACCCAAGGACAACAAGGAAGGAGCTCCGGGAAGATCTCATGGCAGTGGGGACACTGGTTTAAGTCAATACCATAAGTAACGTACTCCACCGCAATGGTCTCCGTTCCAGACGAGCCCGTAAGGTACCTTTACTTTCAAAGCGTCATGTCAAGGCTCGTCTACAGTTTGCTAATGATCACTTGGAGGACTCTGAGACAGACTGGTTCAAGGTTCTATGGTCTGATGAGACCAAGATCGAGATCTTTGGTGCCAACCACACACGTGACGTTTGGAGACTGGATGGCACTGCATACGACCCCAAGAATACCATCCCTACAGTCAAGCATGGTGGTGGCAGCATCATGCTGTGGGGCTGTTTCTCTGCCAAGGGGCCTGGCCATCTGGTCCGCATCCATGGGAAGATGGATAGCACGGCCTACCTGGAGATTTTGGCCAAGAACCTCTGCTCCTCCATCAAGGATCTTAAGATGGGTCGTAATTTCATCTTCCAACAAGACAACGACCCAAAGCACACAGCCAAGAAAACCAAGGCCTGGTTCAAGAGGGAAAAAGTCAAGGTGTTGGAGTGGCCTAGTCAGTCTCCTGACCTTAACCCAATTGAAAACTTGTGGAAGGAGCTCAAGAATAAAGTCCACATGAGACACCCAAAGAACCTAGATAACTTGGAGAAGATCTGCATGGAGGAGTGGGCCAAGATAACTCCACAGACCTGTGCCGGCCTGATCAGGTCTTATAAAAGACGATTATTAGCTGTAATTGCAAACAAGGGTTATTCCACAAAATATTAAACATAGGGGTTGTATAATAATTGACCCACACTTTTATGTTTAAAATGTAATAAAATTCAACTGAGCAACATAACTTTTTGGTTTGTAAGATTTATGCTTCTGTTCATAAAACCTACTCTCGTTTGCAGTTTGAAGGCTCTAACTTATTTGCATCTTATCAAACCAGCTAAATCTGCAGGGGGTTGAATACTACTTGTAGGCACTGTACACACACACGCAGGCATATACATGCACACGCAGGCATATACACGCACGTGCAGGTATATACACGCACACGTAGGCATATATGACGCGCCCCCAGAGCCGTGGGGTACTCGGTGCCGGGCCTCTAGATGCTAGGGGAAGGGATATGTCACAGGGGGCGGCGGCCCGGTCCGTGGCCCAGGGCGGTCAACAAAAAGGGGAAGGAAAATATTTATATGGGATTTGTAGTTTTTAGGAAGTGTTCGTGACGCCACCTGTGGTTTCTGGTAATAGGTACCAGAGCTGCTTCAGACCTCTGGGGCGGTTGGTAGGGCAGCTAGGTTGGAACGGCTCCCCACAGGTGGATCAGGCCCCAGGGCAGTGTAGAATAGATGATGGTGATGCGGGGGCTTGTGGTGCAGGAGAGATGGCGCAGCAGAAATAACTGACAGAGGCAGTGGAGTGCAGTCGTCCGAGTTTACTCACAGTTCTGTTCAAGTTCCTCAGGTACACTGTACGGGTGTCAGCCTCCTGCGTCGTGCGGCGTCTACCAGATGAGGGGTCCAGCACTTTCTCAAGTATATCAGGAGCGCTTGACGGAACCCCGCTTTCCTTATGTTCCTTAATAGACCGACTTCCCGCACTGGGTCTTCTCCCTCCTGCCCTGCGATTCCCCACACACAGTCCCGATCGGGTGCTCTGAAGTCCCTCTGGGCAACCTGGAGTTCCCGGACCTACTTAATGCCCTTCACGGTGACTAGGGTGAGGCTGTGGCAACTGCACCAAGGAAGTGCAGAAGCCTCCGGTTTTCCAGCCGAGACCTGGAATAACACGGCTGGTCCAGGGCACGGTTCCCTTCTTGCGGTCTGATCCCTCTGACACTTGGCAGACTCGGGCATACGGGTGCCATCCTGCACTCACCGTACCCCCTGGGATCACTTATGTTAACGGAGTTTTTCTCCTCTGCTCCCCTCCTGGGCTTCTATTACTAGGCCCCTTTCTGAAGAAGAGCTCCTGAAGAGACTCTGCTCCCCTCCTCTCCTTTCACTGAATCACACTCACTCTCTCTCCTGCCACCCTAAGATCGCTTCACTTTATATACCTCCTATCATGGTGCTCCCCTCCTCTACATCCTCCACCCTTACCCACTACTGGTTCCCCCTCTATTTGGTTCCACCCACTCCAGCCAGGGACAGGGCTCAGCAGAAACACAGTGCATCTTGCCCTTCCAGCCGGCCTGGAGTAGTATAGTGTTGAATGCGCGTGTTGGGGTTCCGGGCAGCACTCCCTCCTTACCTGAGAGAAGGAGACACCACACCTCTGGGTGAGGTGCAGTACCTCTGTGGCGACTGAACCCTCAGGGGCACCACATATAGACTCACCCGCAGGCATATACACACCCACACACGCAGGCATATACACACACGCAGGCATATACACACACGCGCAGGCATATACACGCACACGCAGGCATATACACACACGCGCAGGCATATACACACACACGCAGGCAAATACACACACGCGCAGGCATATACACACACACGCAGGCATATACACACACGCAGGCATATACACGCACCCGCAGTGATATACACACACACGCAGGCATATACACACTCACACACAGGCATATACACACACACGCAGGCATATACACGGTAAAGCAGCGCTAGTCATCATGCTGGGGGACACTCGCTTCACAAGGTCAACTAAAGCACACATGCAACGCCTTTCTGGTATTTCACAATCCAGCAGTTTATTATTTATTATAAACCGCTCATAACCGAGTCCATCTTAGTGGCTCGCTGACATATTACACATATAATGTCCAAGAGCCTTTCCAGTGACAGATATGTCCACTTGGCACCAGATACAGCCTTCAGCAAGGTAACAATATAAATGTCCACATCAAGCAGTTTTTTTACCTTTGCCGGGTTTTAGCTGCTTCAGATTTGTTCTGCCAGAGCTGTGGCTTTACGGCTTCCCAGATGGGGGTCTCCAGCCCTCATACCTTCAAAGGCTACTGGTATGTTTTCACACATAACATCCAGCCACTGCCTTCCAGCACTCTTGCCTTCCAAGCCTCTTGCCCTCCAAGGCTACTGGCATCTCTTACACACAAGGATCCAGCCTCTGCCTTTCAGGCTTCACCAGGCTTCACACTCTCACGGTGTCCCACACATGGGGAACAGGCCTCACGCCTTTCACACCCTGTTTCAAAAGCACCAAGATTTATATATCCTCCAGTGCACACACAGGACCTGTGCTGATGTCACAGTCATGTGATCAGACCTTCTGTGTGCACAGAACCTGTGGTGATGTCACAGTCATGTGATCAGTAACCTGAGGGGGAGGTACATGGTCAGCCAAAACACACCCTGGACCATTACAGTAATGCCGCTAGCCGCTGCATTACAACACACGCAGGCATATACACACACACGCAGGCATATACACACACAGGCATATACACACACACGCAGGCATATACACTCACCCGCAGGCATATACACTCACCCGCAGGCATATACACACTCACGCAGGCATATACACACACACACGCAGGCATATACACATGTAGCACCCCGAGGACTCGGCTGCTACAGGGGTATTGCACCTCAGACCAGAGGTGTGGTATTCCACTCCCGGGTAAGGATGGAGTGTGGAACTGGGCTCAGTTAGCTGCATGCACTACACTCACCCCATTTCCGGGGGACAGATCAACGGTACTCCCACCAGATAGATGTGCAGGTACGACAGCTTCTGTCCCTGGCTGGAGTGGGGGGGGGGGGAGGAACATCCCAGTGGTGTAGGAGCAGACAGGGGAGGGACTATGGGCATAGGAAGGAGCCCATTGGGTGCTTGTCACCTGGGCTCGGGTGTCAGAGGGAATATAAAAGGTGGGCACCATCTTAGATCAGGGTCTGTTCAGAGAGGAGCTCAGCCAGAGAGGGCTGACAGGGAGCTGTGGCTCCGTCTGGGCCCAGCTCCAGAGCCAGGCCTGAAGCAGAGAGAGAGAGAGAGAAGGAAAAAGGAGGAAGAAGAGAGACGCAAGGAAAGGCCCAGAGACGAAAGCATAGAGGGAACCCTGAGATCCCACGAGAGAACGGAAACGGGTGAAGGGTTGGCAGAGCAGGGTACCGGATCCCAAACTGGTGGAGGCCAATTATCCTTAGCCAGGAACCGGAGGTCGTGGACAAGTTTTGGCGCGACCCCTCGCCATATCCACCAGGAAGGCATACCACGTATAGGGTCAGGGAAGCCGGGAAAGGTTTCACCACCAGAAGGCCCGAGGGAGCTGGACAAAGGTGGATCCCTGGTGGGGACGGCCAGTAGGAAGGAAGAGAGGGGAGCTCAGGACCACGCTCTGGAACTGCCTGGGAGTTGGCCGAGTCCCTGACCTGGTGGACGCAGCACGGCTCGGGTGGTCCAACTGTGCACAAGGGACCTGATAAAGAACTGTGAGTAAAGCATTTGAAACTGCACTTCAAGCCTCCGTGTTTCGTCGTCGCACCTGCACCATCAGTACTGGGACACCCGCACCATCACTCCCATTGTCATCTCTAACATAGCTGCCCTGAGGCCATACCCCTCCCGTTGGGGGTTATACCATCCACGCTGCACATCCGAACCACCGGCCTCAGCGGACTGCCCTGCAGCGGCGGCTTCATAGCCGCATTCAACGGGTGGCGTAGTCGAACACTCTAACATCTACTGCTAAAGACTGCCATTTAGTTTGACACCCTGGGCACGGACCGGGTCACCGCCACGAGGACTACTACCCCTATCTGATCCGGCTCTGGGTATTCCCCGCGTGCGCAACGCTACACAAACATGGCCCAGGGGGCGCGTCAACTTTTGGCGTAGTCGGCAGGATTACGTGCCCGCAACCACCGGGTACTGCGTGCCTGAAGAAAAGTTCACATTTACCGCAAAAAGGAGTCTCCCGCCAATTCCAGAGGGTTCCCGCCATTGGACGCCATCTGGGGTCGTTTCCCGCCGTTTGCCCGCCATCTGCAGTCTTTGCCCGCCATCAGCGAAGTTTCCCGCCATCAGGAGACGATTCCCGCCATCTTGGACAGTTTCCCGCCCTGGCAGAGCGGACGCCATTGTGGGCGTGCCAGAGGGTGGCAAGAGACCACCTCCCATCGTGGGCGCGGTCCCAGAAGAGCGCCAAAAGCGGAGACCGCCCCCACCAGCCGAGATTACCACCATGGAAATGTCCATCAAAGTGGGGGGTCTGCCCCTGAAACTGACTGTCACTAAGTTGCCCCGGGACCACTCCCAAGGGGGGCGGATAGAGAACAAAACAGAGAGGATGGGTGCGGCCTGGAGGAGTCTGGACACATCGCACCCGGAGATGGAGGAAGAGTCGAGCAGCACTGACCCTGTGGTCCGGAACCTGTTGCAGGCTGCCACCCCAGAAGGCTTGGTGGAGATCCTGGCACAGCTCCCCAGAGATCGGGAGCGTGCACAGACCGCGCTGGAAGCCTTGGCCCGGAAGATGGCCCGAGTACAGCAGGAAGCACTGGCCGAATGGAGGAGGGAGATGGCCCAGCAGGCTGGAACCCGCCAGCAGAGGACGCCACCCGCAACGTAGAGAAAGTCTGCCCCTGAGGATGGTGCAGGAGGGACGAAGGCCGGAGACGACGCCGCGGAGGGAGCCGCAGGGATGGAAGCAGGTAATGGGGACGTCATCACCCCGAGCCCAGTAGCCGTAAGCCTGCCCCAGCTCCCCGTCGCAGAGCCCGAAGTCACCCTTATTGCGCCCGTTGCCGCACCGCCACTGCTCCCAACTAGGCCTCAAGCGGCCGGAGCCGCGGTCACGCCCCCTTCCGCGCCACGCCCCTTGACCCTGAGCGCGGCAAAAGAGGAAGTGCCACCGGCCTGGTCGCAAGGCCGAGTGCCTCTGGGCGCCGCGGTCTCCACAGCGCCCTTTACCTCCACTGTGCCACCGGCCTGGTCGCAAGGCCTGGTGCATCCGGGCGCCGTTACCCCTCCAGCGCCCTCTTCACCAAAGGTGCCATACCTGGACCCAAAAAGGATGCCTCCGGCCTGGACACAAGGCCAAGTACCTCCGGGCGCCGCTGCCCCCACAGAACCATCAACCTCCACAGTGCTGCCCCTGGGCGAAGATCTCTTCGCGCAGCATACTAGCTCGGACGGGCTGCCCTTCGTGTGGCCACCGGAGTACATCAACCCCCGACTCCGGAGGGAACGGCCCCTGTGTGAGCCTCTAATCCCGGCTCCGGCGCCCGCCAAAATTGTTCCGCTCCCGTTGGAAGAGGCCCAATTCGCATGGGATCCGACCGGTGAGGACCTCATGGGGTTCACCCAAGAGACCCGGGCGGCCGCAGCCCAGCGGGAGGAGTGCTGCCGTCAGCAACTAGAGGTCTTCGGGAGAGAACGACGAGAGAGGCGGATCCGCGAAGAACAGCTGCAGGTCCGGAGTGCGGAGCAGAAACGCCGAGCCCGACGAAACCCCCGTGCGGCCCACGGTCCCCGCGCCACCGGGACCGTAATAAAGTTCCAGTTGGAGCATGGCTGGGGCTTTATCCGGGATCACCGAACCCCCGGCGACGTCTTTGTCACCCGCAGGGATGTCGAAAGCCACCTGCCGGAGGGACATCGCGGACGTGACCTCTACCCGGGTGATGAGGTCACCTTCACCCGGCATCAGTGTGCCAAAGGACCATACGCCCTTCACGTGCACCGGTTGACGGAGGAGGAGATACAATATGACGAAAGCCAAGAGGACCCGGACGGGTCTGAAGACTACCCTCGGGAGGAAACAAGGAGAGGATACCGCTACTGAAGGAAGTAGCATAAACAGAGAACTGTATATAGTTACCCGTAAGGGTACTTGACATGCTGCTAATTGAAGTGTGGTCCCCGTTGGGACTAGTGTGGAACTGTTTAAAGGAACTGTTTCCTGTGTGCCCCTATCCCTTACCAGGCTGAGGACTGTGAGCAGCCATTTCCCTATTCCCACTGGCCGAGGACTGAGAGCGGCCATACCCTGTAAATAGTTGCGCTTCCTAAGGCGCCCCCTACTGGTTTTATAGAGAACTGTTTTTCTACTAGTGACTGTTGCACTTTACCTGGTCACAAGTTGCACCGTGGCCAGAAGATCGAAAATGTGTTTTGTATGAGAATGTTTTATATGAAAAAGTTTTATGTTATGCTAAAAGAATTAATGGTATTTTATAAGTGTGTGTAGAAAGTCTGATAATGTTTTCGTAATGTTTTATACCTGTAACATTCTAAGAAAAGAGTACCTCCCATAAAGGGATGAGTTGTCAGTTGATATATCTTATATGTGAGTGTACACTTTAAAATTTTTGTATGTTTAATTGTTTTGCTCTGTTTCAGCCCGAGGACGTGCTGTGATTTACCAGGGGATAATGTAGCACCCCGAGGACTCGGCTGCTACAGGGGTATTGCACCTCAGACCAGAGGTGTGGTATTCCACTCCCGGGTAAGGATGGAGTGTGGAACTGGGCTCAGTTAGCTGCATGCACTACACTCACCCCATTTCCGGGGGACAGATCAACGGTACTCCCACCAGATAGATGTGCAGGTACGACAGCTTCTGTCCCTGGCTGGAGTGGGGGGGGGGGAGGAACATCCCAGTGGTGTAGGAGCAGACAGGGGAGGGACTATGGGCATAGGAAGGAGCCCATTGGGTGCTTGTCACCTGGGCTCGGGTGTCAGAGGGAATATAAAAGGTGGGCACCATCTTAGATCAGGGTCTGTTCAGAGAGGAGCTCAGCCAGAGAGGGCTGACAGGGAGCTGTGGCTCCGTCTGGGCCCAGCTCCAGAGCCAGGCCTGAAGCAGAGAGAGAGAGAGAGAAGGAAAAAGGAGGAAGAAGAGAGACGCAAGGAAAGGCCCAGAGACGAAAGCATAGAGGGAACCCTGAGATCCCACGAGAGAACGGAAACGGGTGAAGGGTTGGCAGAGCAGGGTACCGGATCCCAAACTGGTGGAGGCCAATTATCCTTAGCCAGGAACCGGAGGTCGTGGACAAATTTTGGCGCGACCCCTCGCCATATCCACCAGGAAGGCATACCACGTATAGGGTCAGGGAAGCTGGGAAAGGTTTCACCACCAGAAGGCCCGAGGGAGCTGGACAAAGGTGGATCCCTGGTGGGGACGGCCAGTAGGAAGGAAGAGAGGGGAGCTCAGGACCACGCTCTGGAACTGCCTGGGAGTTGGCCGAGTCCCTGACCTGGTGGACGCAGCACGGCTCGGGTGGTCCAACTGTGCACAAGGGACCTGATAAAGAACTGTGAGTAAAGCTTTTGAAACTGCACTTCAAGCCTCCGTGTTTCGTCGTCGCACCTGCACCATCAGTACTGGGACACCCGCACCATCACTCCCATTGTCATCTCTAACATAGCTGCCCTGAGGCTATATCCCTCCCGTTGGGGGTTATACCATCCACGCTGCACATCCGAACCACCGGCCTCAGCGGACTGCCTTGCAGCGGCGGCTTCATAGCCGCATTCAACGGGTGGCGTAGTCGAACACTCTAACATCTACTGCTAAAGACTGCCATTTAGTTTGACACCCTGGGCACGGACCGGGTCACCGCCACGAGGACTACTACCCCTATCTGATCCGGCTCTGGGTATTCCCCGCGTTCGCAACGCTACACAAACATGGCCCAGGGGGCGCGTCACACACACACGCAGGCATATACACACACACGCAGGCATGTACACACACACACGCAGGCATATACACACAGGCATATACACACACACGCAGGCATATACACACACACGCAGGCATATACACCCACACGCAGGCATATACATACACACACGCAGAGATATACACACACGCAGGCATATACACACACACACAGGCATATACACACACATATGCAGGCATATGACTGCAGCCTTGTTTCCAATTCCAGGCCAGGTTGGAGAGTTGAACTGTAGAGGACGGTCACCGTCCACATATCCAGCCCCGGAGCCGGTATAAAAAAGCCCAGAGTCAGAGCAGGAGAGAAGCGGGGCTGCGCCGGTGCCGGTGCCACCACCCGGTCGGGAGCCGGTATTACTACAGAGGAGCAGGCCAGGGCAGATATGGAGCCGGCATGGGACCGTATCAGAAGCCCGGGAGCAGGGAGAGCAGAGCGAGACGACGGATTCGGTGGCGCCGGCGTATCATAGGACGGCCCCGGAGCAGAGAGAAAGCACTGCAGAGTGCGGCCACGGCGTATCAGAGGCCAGAAGAGAGCGGCGTCAATGTCACCTGACACCACACCACAGTCTGCCAGCCAGCGGGAAAGCAGAGCGCAGTGCGTGTCACCGCCCAGAAAGAATCCATCCTCTTAGTGTCAGGGACTCACGTGGTAAGTATGCTGCATGCACGTTACTGCAGGCCCGCTGTCACCAATGAATGTGCCGTGTGCGTGAGGCGCCCCCTGGGCCGTGGGGTACCCGGTGCCGGGCCGGTGGACGCTGGGGGAATTGTCACAGTGGCAGTGACCCGGTCCGTGACCCAGGGCGGTCAATAGAAAGGGGTTATGTATAGGGGAGTTATAGAGTTCGTGATGCCACTTGTGGAAAGCGGCTAAGGGAGCCGCCGCTGAGGAGCAGTCCTCTGAAGCTGATGATACTGCAGCAGGGATGGTGTGGCTCTCCACATGAGAGCTAGCTCCAGGGCAGTGTAGTTGATGTTGGTTGTGCTGGGTGTTGTAGTGCAGGGTTTGATGGCGCAGCAAGAAGCACAGAGGCAAGGAAGTGCAGTCCTCAGGGTCTTTACTCTCGGTTATTGCAGTCCAAGTTACAGACGTCAAATTAACTTCCCGTGCCGTGCTGCGTTTACTCAGTGAGGGGCTCAGTCCACCCCCAGTTAACTCCGGAGTACATAGGACCCCCTTCTGTGTCTTCTCTCTGGCTGTCTCCCTGAATCTCATACCAAGTGTCCCAGTCCAGTACCTGCGGGCCTTGGCGGGCAACGTCTGTTCCATCCCCTGGGTCCTCTATAGCTACCTTCCTGGTTAGACTGGTATGGATTGTTGGCTACAGGACATGAAATACTGCAGCCTCTGGTTTCTAGTTAAGACGTACAGTCTTCCGCTAGCTGAGGGACCGGTCCCCTTTATGCAGCCTGACCCTTCCACCTCCCGGTAGATGCGGACACACGGGTGGCATTCTGCATGGCCTGTACCCCTAGGGTCCTTTTCTCTGGTTCCTGGAGCCTTCCTGTTCCCTCTCCTCTCTTCTCTCCTTCCTCTCCAACTTGGGCCTCACTGTCTAGGCCCGCCTCTGGAGCAGAGCTCCAACAGAGACTCTGTTCCTGTCACTTTCCTCCTCTGATTAGCCTCTCTTTCTAAGATGGCTTCTCTACTTATATCTTCCTTCTATGTGCTCCCCTTAACTACTTCCTCCACCCACACCCACTATGTGGTTCCCCCTCTCTGGGTTCCCCCCGCTCCAGCCAGGAAAGGGGCTCAGCAAGAAGCAGAGTCATCTTGCCCCTCCTGCTTGCCTGGAGTTGTGTGTGTTGGATGCAGCTGTTAGGGTCCTGAACTGTACTCCTTCCTTACCTGAGAGTGAGATGCCACATCTCTGGCTGAGCTGCAACACCTCTGTGGTGACCGAACCCTAAGGGGCGCCACACGCACGACGCTACATTTGATTCAGCCGCACTTTTAAAGGACCCACACTTTTAAAGGGCCCCCGCTACCAATTTTCTCACTCTCATATCTGGGCCCACCAGGAAATTTCCCGATTTCCCGCCAGGCCAGACCGATCCTGACTCCATAGGAGATCATGAACTGCTTGCCATCAAATTTGTGCTGGAGGAGTGGCGCTACCTGCTGGAAGGGGCTTTGCACCCGGTGATCATCTACACAGATCACAAAAACCTGGCCTATTTACAAAACGCCCAGAGACTCAATCCACGTCAGGCCCAGTGGTCTCTGTTCTTTGCCAGTAAGTGTAGGGATAGTCCAGGCGGAAAGGAAAATAAAGCGGGAAATGTACTGTATTACTGAAGCTAGAAACGGCGGGTGCTGTGCCTGATACTGCGTGTGCCAATCTGATGTCCTTGAACTGTGAAGGAAACTTTTGTTGGTTAAAATGAATTGGATGTGCACTGAGTTGTGTACGGCTGTTCCTAAATATGGATTTAATGCCCCAAAGTTGTAGTCTACCTGATGATGTTTGCACAATGTTAATATTTTACTTTGCAGATAACGTACATTAGAATTCAGTACATACACACGTGGTCAAAATTGTTTAATGAAAGAAAAACCCACAATGGTCACAGAAATAACTTGAATCTGACAAAAATAATAATAAATTATAAATCTATGAAAATGAACAAAATGAAAGTCAGACATTGCTTTTCTGCTTCCACAGAATTTAAAAAAAAATGAAACTCATGAAATAGACCTGGACAGAAATGATGGTACCCCTGAAAATAATGTGACAAAAGGGACATGCTAAATCAAATTGTGTCCACTAATTAGCATCACAGGTGTCTACAATCTTGTAATCAGTCAGTGGCCTGTATATAGGGCTACAGATACTCACTGTGCTGTTTGGTGACATGGTGTGTACCACACTCAACATGGACCAGAGGAAGCAAAGGAGAGAATTGTCTCAGGAGATTAGAAACAAAATTAGAGACAAGCATGTTAAGGGTAAAGGTTATAAGACAATCTCCAAGCAGCTTGATGTTCCTGTGACTACAGTTGCACATATTATTCAGAAATGTAAGATCCATGGGACTGTAGCCAACCTCCCTGGACGTGGCCGCAGGAGGAAAATTGATGACAAATCAAAGAGACGGATAATACGAATGGTAACAAAAGAGCCCAGGATAAGTTCTAAAGAGATTAAAGGTGAACTTCAAGCTCAAGGAACATCAGTGTCAAATCGCACCATCCGTCGTTGTTTGATCCAAAGTGGACTTCATGGAAGATGACCAAGGAGAACACCATTGTTGAAAAAATAATCATAAAAACGCCAGACTGGAATTTGCCAAACTACATGTTGACAAGCCACAAAGCTACTGGGAGAATGTCCTATGGACAGATGAGACAAAAATGGAAATTTTTGGCAAGGCACATCAGCTCTATGTTCAGAGACGGAAAAATGAAGCATATCAAGAAAAGAACACTGTCCCTACTGTGAAACATGGAGGAGGCTCTGTTATGTTCTGGGGATGGTTTGCTGCATTTGGCACAGGGTGTCTTGAATCTGTGCAGGGTACAATGAAATCTCAAGACTATCAAGGGATTCTAGAGAGAAATGTGCTGCCCAGTGTCTTGGTCTCAGTCGCAGGTCATGGGTCTTGCAACAGGATAATGACCCAAAACACACAGCTAAAAACACCCAAGAATGGCTAAGAGGAAAACATTGGACTATTCTGAAGTGGCTTCTATGAGCCCTGACTTAAATCCTATTGAGCATCTTTGGAAAGAACTGAAACATGCCGTCTGGAAAAGGCAACCTTCAACCACGAGACAACTGGAGCAATTTGCTCATGAGGAGTCGGCCAAAATACCTGTCGAGAGGTGCAGAAGTCTCATTGACAGTTACAGGAATCGTTTGATTGCAGTGATTGCCTCAAAAGGTTGTTCAACAAAATATTAAGTTAAGAAGAACCATCATTTCTGTCCAGGCCGATTTCATGAGGTTAATTTTTTTTAAATTCTGTGGAACCAGAAAAGTAATGTCTGACTTTCATTTGTTCATTTCAAAGATTTTAATTTATTATTACTAATAACTATTTTCAATCTGTCTTAGAGTTTCCTATAGCTTGTAACATGTCATAGATATAATTACATATATCTTTTCCCCATGCACTTGCACTTTAGTATATTTACATGTACGCACGTTCCATATACTTATTGTGTATTACAGTATTTGACATTATATGGATCTACTATGTATACTGTTTATCCATTTGATGTATCATCACTAATTTTATTATTCCTGCACTTTCTTTACTTTTCTATCATTAATAAATAAGTTTTCCTATAATTCAGTCTCACTCCTGTGCACTTATTTTTTATTATTATTTATTTTTTATTTATTATTTTTTCACTTTCAATATGGGACTTCTAGCACTCATGTATCAATATGGTGATATAATATTTTTATTTGTGTATTCTTCTGAGTGTACATCCTCCTTTTTCCCCTCATTGATGGCATATGTCCACTTTATCACTGGGGTTCTGTTTATATAATATCACTTCTATCTTTTATCCCCATTTGGTTATTAATTATCTAATGATTTGCACTGTTTTCATTCTCATACACCTTTCTATGATTATATTGACTCGCCCAGGGGGGATATAGGGGAGACTCGGTACCCGGGCCTTAACCTTCTGTGGGATGTCACAGCAGTCGACTCCCGGGCCCGTACCCTGGGGTCACTCTTTAAAAGGGGTTTTGTTAACAGTTTTGTCTCGTGATGCCACCTGTCAGGGGGAATGACGGACACGCACACAAGGGGTTCGCTTCAGTACCTTTACCGGTGTTGACGGCAGGTACAGTCCAGGGTACTTGATAGGAAGGGTGCACTTCTGGACTCTCCCCAGTGAGCAGGTATAAGGCCTCCTGATCCATTTCTTCCTTCCTTTAAATCTTCTGGCCAACCTGGAACTAGGCCTAGCTTTTATGCTGTTTCACTCTCTCACCTGTCTGCTTATAGTAGAACTTTTCTTTGGCTCCCACTATCCCTGGACGCTGGGGCCTTCGTGATTCCTAGTTCTGTAAAATGATGGTAGCTTTAGGTGAACCAGGGGTCTGAAATCCTCCTGGTATGACTGTTGTCGCTACTGAGTATAGAGGACCCTATAGGCGCGGACCCGGTGTCCGGCTTGTGTCCTGGGGTGAGCTTCAGATGCTCCTCTGCCCCCTTAACTCCTCTCTTCTTGCCTCGGCCACACTCGGGGCCCTCAACATAGCAGCAGACGTGCTGCTTCTTCACTGCTCTAAAGTGTCAGCACACTCTCTCTACCTAACTTCACCCTCCAGTATATATATCCCTAACAGGGCTCCCTCTGGTGATATGAGGTGGAAGGGTGGAGGTGTCTGTGTGTAGTAAGGGCCTTTTGTGGAGAAGTCCGTCCATGCATCCTTTTGGAACACGTCTTCAGTCACGCCAAACGGGTTTTTGTTCAGTGGTCTTTGACATAAAACCAATAGGGGGCACTTTAATAAGTGCAACTATTTACAAGGGACAGTTCTTTGGTTATTCACTGTCCATAACCTACAGTCTTTATACCCTCACGGGTAACTAAATGCACACATGTATTTTTCAGTTCACACACAAAAACAAATTTTAAATTTTCCTTCTGTACCCTTACGGGTAACTATTTACACAGTAGGCATTTTGTACCTTATTCCCTATACCTGGTAGGGATTTGGCCTTGTGTGCTGTGTGTGGATCTACGTAGCACTGGGGTGATACTGGTGTCTGTGCATGCACTATCCACTAACCTATCAGGTGTACGTGCGGGTAAGTTATAGAACTGCCTCAACATCTCTATAGGACTGGCAAGTGCACTGTTTACTGAACCCTCAGGTTCTGCTTCAACTGGTGATCCTCCTCTTACTGGGGACTCTTCCTGTTCCTGAGCAGGTTCTTCTAGGGTGCTCACAGGCTCTTCTTGTGGTGGAGGTTCTTCTGGTGGCTGACAGAAGTGTATCACTGGTATGATAACTGCTCCATCGAGTTGAGGCCAGTCTGCAGGGAAGTCTCCTAGAACTGTATAAACTACATCTTCCTTGGGTTTTTCCGGTATTATAAGAGGTACTTCTTCCTCCTGTGTCTTCAGTAGACCTGGGCACAATTTCAAGTGGTCTCTTGAGACTGTTGTAGTTGTCCTACCTCCATCCTTGCTGATCAGGCAGGTTTTGGTGTTGTCAAATCTGGAATTTAACACGGTGTAGGGCTCTCTTTCCCACTGGTCATCGAGCTTGTGACCTCTTCTTTTCCGCTTTAGCACTATTTCTCCTGGTGCCAAGGGTTCTGCTGGTGCATGCTTGTTATACTGACCTTCTTGTCTTTCCCTGACTTTGTTTAGGCTGTCTTCAACACAGGCCTGTACTCTCCTGTACAGCTCTTGCCGATTTGTGTCCCAGTCTTCAGTGGACATATCCGCAGCAGGTTCTACTACACCGAGATCCAGGTCCATGGGCAATTTTCCAGGTCTTGCTCTCATGAGGTACACTGGGGTACAATTAGTAGAACTCACAGGTATGTGGTTATACAGGTCCACTAGGTCAGGTAGCTTTTCTGGCCACTGGTTCCTCTCCTCCAAAGGTAGGGCTTTTAACAGGTCAATGACGATGTTATTCATTTTCTCGCACATACCATTGGTTTGATGATGATACGGTGTAGTCCAGATCTTCTTGCATCCATACAGGGACAGAATTCTTTAAACAGCTTCAAAGGCAGGGCCTTGATCTGTTAGCACCTTGTCCGGGTATCCATGGGGCCTGCAGAAGTAGGCTTGGAATGTTCTTCTGCAGTTTCTGCTGTCAGATCCTTGACAGGGGCCACAACCAGGTACCGGGAATAGTGATCCACCATGGTCAGGGCATAGGAATAGTCTGATCTGCTGGGTGACAGTTTGACGTGATCCAGAGCGACAATCTCCAGGGGTTGGGTTCTTTTGATGGACTGCCAGGGTGCTTTCTGGCTGCCGTAGTCTTTCCTTCTGAGGCTACAGGGCCCACAATTCTGGCACCACCTTTCCATGGAACTCCGCATTCCAACCCAATAGAGCCGGTCCTTCAGCAAGGTTTCCAGCTTCTTCCAGCCAAAGTGACCTGCTTGGTCAAGGTAGGCTTCTAGCACCATCTGGATATCCGTCCTGGGTACTACAATCTGCCACACCATTTCATGGGTTCTGGGGTTGACATACCTTCTGCACAGCTTTTCTCTGTAGATGAACAGCCGGATTCTCTCATTCCACAGGTGTTTGGCTTGTGAAGGAGCATCCTTCTCCAGGTGAGAACCTTCTTGGGTTATCAGTCCTTTGATGAGGCTGACAACCGGGTCACTCTCCTGCGTCTCCTTACAGCTGTGATGAGGTAAAGGGTTTAGCGTCTTACCATGACGTCTTCTGGAGGTGTGTTGCTCGTGGACCATTCCATTTCTGTGGAAAGCAGGTAATTCAATTTCTTCTAGGTCATCCACTTCATCCTCAGTGTCCGACTGCTGGGGCATTCTTGACAGGGCATCAGTATTAGTGTTCTTGTGACCTGCCCGATACTTGATTGTGAACTGGTAATTCGACAATTTGGCCACCCAACGCTGTTCCATGGCTCCCAACCTGGCTGTCTCCAGGTGTGTCAAGGGGTTATTATCGGTAGAGATGAGCGGTGTTCGACTCGAACTGTTCGCCAATCTCAAATTCGAGCTGTTTTTGGCGTTGTTCGAGCCGTTCGGCAAACACGAACAATTTGAAAAAAATTCGGCTGTTCGAAGTTATGTTCGATAACTGTTCGTGCACCAAAATCATAACTGGATTTTTTCTCAGTAATGCTGAAAATTAATGTTAATACGCAGTTTGAGTGTACAGCGGGGCTGGGGGAGGGACAGGGGATGGATCTCTGCATAAATAATGAAGATCTCCATTTTTTTTTCTCTTTCCCGCATTTACAGTGGGGAGGTGCAGTCTGTCAGCCGATCAGCAGCACACACACGGAGCGAACTGCTTTTTTTCACACAAGCAAGGGCATGTGTCATTGGCAGTGTATGTCACATGTCCTTGCCCTATAAGACCCAGCCATTTTCCACGTAGCCACCATTCTCTCACTGCTGCAGCTGCGTGTTAGATGGCAACGCTGTTGCTGTGTGCGCTATACTTTCAGTGTTAATTTCAAGTCAATTTTCACACAAATCTACAGATAGCTTGGGAGTAGGGAATAGTTATGATTGCAGTCCTTTTGAGGACTAGGTTACATCATTTCCTACGACTTTTATCAGGCAGGTCTGTGCTCTTAAATAGATAGGTTGGGAGTAAAGACTAATTGTAATTGCAGTCCTTTTGAGGGCTAGGTTACATCAGTTCCTATCACTTTTTGCCAGGCAGGTCTGTGCCAGTGCTGTGCAAGTTTTTTTCACAGCATTTGGCTAAATCTAGCAAAGCAAATCCTTTTTGGCCTCTTTCAGTGTGTGTTAGTCAGTGGAGTAGCCTATCAGTGTTGCAAGCTACACCACCTCTGTATAGAATACAAATAATTTTACTGCACCTAGTGAAGTAAAACCTTTTGGGCATAGCATCATTCTATTAGTCCATCTATACTAACCTCCACCAGGTTGCAAATTCAAAATCATTTTTATCTGCATCTAGCTCTGAAAAAATATTTGGGCTTGGGCTTGTAGCAGTGTGTGGGACTTATTCTATTAGTCCATCTATACTGACCTCCACCAGGTTGCAAATTCAAAATAATTTTTATCTGCATCTAGCTCAGAAAAAATATTTGGGCTTGGGCTTATAGCAGTGTGTGGGACTCGTTCTATTAGTCCATCTATACTAGCCTCAACCAGGTTGCAAATTCAAAATAATTTTTATCTGCATCTAGCTCTGAAAAAATATTTGGGCTTGGGCTTGTAGCAGTGTGTGGGACTTGTTCTATTAGTCCATCTATACTGACCTCCATCAGGTTGCAAATTGAATATAATTTTTTTCTGCATCTAGCTCTGAAAAAATATTTGTCCTTCTAGCAGTGTGTGGGACTTGTTGTATTAGTCCAATTATACCGACCTCCATCAGGTTGCAAACTGAATATATTTTTTTCTGCATCTACCTCTGAAAAAATATTGGCCTTCTAGCAGTGTGTGGGACTTGTTCTATTAATCCATCTATACAGACCTCCATCAGGTTGCAAACTGAATATAATTTTTTTCTGCATCTAGCTCTGAAAAAATATTTGGGCTTCTAGCTGTGTGTGGGACTTGTTCTATTAGTCCACCTATACTGACCTCCATCAGGTTGCAAATTCAAAATAATTTTTTGTCTGCATCTAGCTCTGAAAAAATATTTGGCCTTCTAGCAGTGTGTGGTACTTTCTCTATTAGTCCATCTATACTGACCTCCATCAGGTTGCAAACTGAATATATTTTTTTTCTGCATCTACCTCTGAAAAAATATTGGGCTTGTAGCTGTGTGTGGGACTTGTTCTATTAATCCATCTATACTGACCTCCATCAGGTTGCAAACTGAATAAAAAATTTTTCTGCATCTACCTCTGAAAAAATATTTGGGCTTCTAGCTGTGTGTGGGACTTGTTCGATTAATCCATCTATACTGACCTCTATCAGGTTGCAAACTGAATATAATTTTTTTCTGCATCTAACCCAGCCAATAGTTTTGGCCTAATACCACAGTTTGGCCACTCAGCTCTGCTCGGTTCCCATCCCTTGTTTTTTTGTGCAAACAACTCCAGAGTTGTGAATTAGTTAACCACCAAATTGAGTGGAAAAAGGCCTGCTGCTGGTGGAAAGGGGAATAGGCGTGTTGGGAAGGGGAAAAAAGGTTGTGTCCGTGGGGTAGGTGTTAAAGCAACAGTAACATCTGCAGAAGAAAGACCATCTTCCAGCCAAACTAAAATGTCTACTTCTTTTAGCGGACAATGTGATAAGATCCCTTTCTTACGGCCACGCCAATCGCTACAAATTCCAGATGAGGCACAAAAACAGCAGGTGCTTCAACGGATATCAAGTGCTCCTTTAAGTGGTCTCTCCTCCACCTCAACTTCAACATCACAAATACTCCAGTCCTCAGAGGTGTCACCCCAATCACACTTGGTTCCTCACAGCTCCCAAGTCTCCAGCTGCCCGTCTGAGTATGGGGTAGAACAGATGGTTGAGTCTGCAGAGCTGTTTACTCATACTATAGCCTGGGAATCAGAGGTCGGCTCCAGAGCTTCTGTGAATCCAGACGAGGAAATGATCTGCCCTGATGCCCAGAATCTTTATGAGTCGGATCCAGGACCAGAGGCAGAAGGTTCTGACCATAATGTAGACCCTCGTTCCCAAACTGTAACTCCTGTTGGTGGAGACAATGAGGAAGACGATGATGAGACTCAAATACCTGATTGGAGCGACAACTTGAGTTTTTTGTCAGGGCAGGAAGAGGTTGGCTCTGAGGACGACGGGTGTGATAACACACAGGGTGATGATGACGAGGTTGGAGTTCCCACTTACTGTCAACCCACAGTCAGCCAGTCGATGAGGTCAGGAGAGGAGGTGGAGGAGGATGCTAGTGACGATGAGGTCAGGTTGCGTCTTCCTGGACAGAGACGTAGTGCTGGAAGCACGTCAACAACTGCATCCTCAATCACAACTCTGCCTCTCACCACAAGTCGTGGTGGCTCTTCAGGTCGCATGGGTGCTAAGCCTTGCATAGCCTGGGCATTTTTTCAGATCGATAAGGATGACCCAACTCGTGTTATCTGTAACATTTGTCAGCAAAAGCTAAGTAGAGGCCAAAAAATACATAGTTTGAGTACTTCATGCATCAACCGGCACATGGATATGAAGCATAAGTTGCAGTGGTAAGCTCACTGTGCTACAATGCGGCCTAGCCAGCCGGGCCAACCACCGTCTGCTACATCTTGTGCATCCGCGGCCTCTACATCCTCTGTGACTGGGGGGACAGCAGTCACACCTGTTTTGGGACGCAGACCTGCCACCTCTTTACCCGCGACAGCCAGCGTGATTGGCAGGTCATCATTTTCTTTGGAGGTGGAAACACCAGCTGGTGTTGAGCGCTGTCCGTCATCGATAGCACCACCTTTGGATCAATGCAACCTAACATGTCCGCCTGCATCTTCATCACAGACCGGCAGTTTGCCGGGGACACCCTTCTCAACCCCGTCTAAGCACAACAGCCAGCCCTCGGTCCCTCAGATGTGGACAAGTAAAAGACCATTTCCTCCTAGCCATGACAAAGCTAAGAGGTTGAATTTCACCATCTGCAAGCTGTTGGCTACAGAAATGCTGCCTTTCCGCCTGGTGGACACAGAGGATTTTCGAGACCTTATGTCCGTCGCAGTGCCCCAGTACCAGATGCCCAGTCGGCACTACTTCTCAAAGAAAGGTGTGCCTGCGCTCCACCAGCATGTCGCACACAATATCATCGCTTCTTTGAGAAACTCTGTGTTTGACAGGGTGCATTTCACCACAGACACTTGGACGAGTAGGCATGGACAGAGGCGTTACATGTCGCTGACTGGGCATTGGGTAACTATGGTGACAGCAGTACAAGGGGTTGCTGTCCAAGTCTTGCCATCCCCACGAGTTGTGCGTCAATCCTCTTTATCTCGAAGTTCCTCCACTGCTTCTGCCTCCTCAACCTCCTCTCGGTCCTCCACCTGCACCCAAAGCCTGTCTGGTCATGCCACAAGCTTTCTAACTGCGCAGAAGGGATCCTGCACACCTCCTTACTATGCTGGCAGCAGGGCTCAACGTCATCAGGCGGTTTTTACTTTGAAATGTCTGGGAAATGTGAGTCACACAGCTGAGGAGTTGTGGTCAGCTCTGGAGAACCAGTTTCATGAATGGTTGTCTCCACTGGACCTGCAACCAGGGAAGGCTGTGTGCGACAATGCTGCAAACCTGGGTGCGGCCCTTCGCTGGGACAATGTCACACACGTGCCTTGTATGGCTCACGTGTTGAACCTGGTTGTCCAGCAATTTTTAGCCCACTATCCCGGACTAGATGGCCTTCTGCAGAGGGCACGGTCGCTGTGTGCTCACTTCTGCCGTTCGCATCCCGCAGCTCAGCGACTTACATCTCTACAGAAGTCGTTGGGCCTGCCACTTCACCGGCTAAAATGCGATGTGCCTACCTGGTGGAATTCAACTCTGCACATGTTGCAGCGACTGTGGCAGCACCGACAAGCCCTGGTGCAATACGTTCTGACGTATAGCCTGGGCCAACGAGATCCAGAGGTGGGGCAAATTACGCTGGAGGAGTGGTCTCAGATCAGGGACCTATGCACCCTTCTGCACAGTTTTGAAATGGCGACGAAGATGTTTAGTGCTGACGATGCCATTATCAGCATGACTATTCCGGTGATTTACATGCTGGAGCACATGTTAAACAGAATTCGGAGTCAGGTGGTGGCGCAAGAGGTGGTGGAGGAAGTAGAGGAGGAGGAGTTGTATGCGGAAGGGCTAACATCTGCAAGGTCCAGACGGTCGGCAGCACCAAGGCGGCAGGCATGTGAGGGTGGGGGAGATGGTTTTACCAGGGCGCATGGTAGCAGCCAAACTAGTGAGGAAGGTGCAGGAGCCCAGGAAGAAGTGGAGGACGAACTGATGGAAGACTCATCAGATGAGGGAGACCTTGATCACATTTCTGTTGTGCGAGGTTGGGGGGAGAGGGCAGAGGAAGGAAGCATGATTGTTACCTCACCACCAACACAACAGGGACTTGGTGCTCCTGGATGCGCAAGACACATGAGTGCCTTCTTGCTGCACTACCTGCAACATGACCCTCGAATTGTGAGAATTAGAAATAATCCTGACTACTGGGTTGCCACACTGTTAGATCCCCGGTACAAAAGTAAATTTGTAGAAATTATTCCTGCCATAGAAAGAGATGCACGCATGCAGGAGTATCTTCAGAGACTGTTGCAGAATCTTACATGTGCTTTTCCACAAAACACCAGTGGTGCACAAAGTGAATCTCACAGTTCTAACTTGCCAACCATGGGACCGTCGAGTGTTCAGCACTCAAAACGTAACAGAAACACAGTATCTGCTGGTAACATCAATTTTGCGGAATCATTTCACCACTTTTTTAGCCCATCCTTTGCAAGGCCACAGGAGACAAGAAGTCTGACACATAGTCAACGCCTAGAGACGATGGTACAGGAGTATCTCCAAGTAAACATTGAAGCCATGACTGTGTCACTGGACCCTTGCTCTTTTTAGGCTTCCAATCTGGATAAATGGCCGGAGCTCGCCACTTACGCCTTGGAGATCTTATCATGCCCCGCAGCCAGCGTTCTGTCTGAACATGTGTTCAGCGCTGCTGGTGGTGTGCTGACAGATAAGCGCACGCGGCTCTCCACTGATAATGTAGACAGACTCACGTTCATAAAGATGAACAAATCATGGATCCGAAACGACTTTTTCTACCCGTGTCATCCTGGAGAGAGTAAAAGCTTGATGATTTGTTAAAATCACCTCACCAACCGTTTTAAGCTTTCAAATTACTAATCATGTTTATCTGTATCTTGGCTGGAAAATAATTTGGGCCTTGTAGCAGTGTGCAGTACTGATTCTATTAGACCATCTATACTAAACTCCACCAGATTAAAAATTACTAATCATGTTTATCTGTATCTTGGCTGGAAAATAATTTGGGCCTTTCAGCAGTGTGCAGTACTGATTCTATTAGGCCATCTATACTAAACTCCACCAGATTTAAAATTACTAATCATGTTAATCTGTATCTTGGCTGGAAAATAATTTGGGCCTTGTAGCAGTTTGCAGTACTGATTCTATTAGGCCATCTATACTAAATTCCACCAGATTTAAAATTACTAATCATGTTTATCTGTATCTTGGCTGGAAAATAATTTGGGCCTTATAGCAGTTTGCAGTACTGATTCTATTAGGCCATCTATACTAAGCTCCACCAGCTTTCAAATTAATAATAATTTTTAGCTGCATCTAGCCTGGAAAATAATTTTGGGGCTCCTAGATGCGCAAGACACATGAGTGCCTTCTTGCTGCACTACCTGCAACATGACCCTCAGATTGTCAGAATTCGAAATAATCCTGACTACTGAGTTGCCACACTCTTAGATACCCCACACTCTTCGATCAACCTTTTCATTTTAATAAAGAACAAAAAAAATGGTCATTTTTGAAATTATAAGCTTTAGCAGGTTATTAGAAACTGAAATCAAACAGTTTTCAACTCAAAATTTTATTCTAGGTGATGTTACATTTGCACATAGGACCCCTTGTTCGAAAGGAGCTTCTGAACTCTCTCGTCCATTGAATTTGTCAGGTTTTGGATGGTTTCTGCTTCAATTGTTTTGCATGAGGACAGAATACCCTCCCAGAGCTGTTGCTTAGATGTGAACTGTCTCCCGCCATCATAGACACTCCTTTTGATGATGCTCCAGAGTTTCTCAATGGGGTTGACGTCAGGGGAGCATGGGGGTCACACCATAAGTTTGTCCCCTTTTATGCCCATATCAGCCAGAGATGCAGATGTGTTATGTGCAGCATGAGACGGTGCATTATCATGCATGAAAATGATCTTGCTGCACAATACACGGTTCTTCTTCTTGAACCATGGCAGGAAGTGCTGTTTGAGAAACTCCACATACATTATGGAGTTCATCTTTACCCCTAAAGGGGCCGACAATCTCTCTCCCCATGATTCCAGCCCAAAACATTACTCCACCTCCTCCTTGTTGGCGCCGTAGCCGTGTTTGCATGGGGTGTCCATCAACCAGCCATCCTCCACTCCATCCATCTGGACCATCGAGCGTTGCACGGCACTCATCGGTGAACAAAACAGTTTTGAAGTCAGTCTTCATGTATTGTTTGGCCCACTGGAGCCGTTTCTGCTTGTGTACAGTGGATAGAGGAGGTCGACAGGATGGCTTATGCACAGCTGCAAACCTCAGAAGGACCCTGCATCTTGTTGTTCAGGGGACGTTGGAGGCACCAGCAGCTTCAAAAACTTGTCTGCTGCTATGACAAGGCTTTTTTGCCGCTGCTCTTTTAACCTGACGTAATTGCATGTAGGAAAGAGTCCTCAATTTTCCCTTATCAGCACGCACACGTGTGTACTGTGAATCAGCTACATACTTCTTGATTGTGCGATGATCACAATTTGTTGCTTCTCAGCAGCCGACACATCCTTTTTCTTTCCCATTTTGGCAGAAAATGTAGGCTGCTTAATAATGTGGGTCAGCCTTCTTAAGTAGTCTTGCCTTTCATTGGACACACCTGTCAAACTAATTAGCACAGGTGTCTGCAATTGCTTACAGTGATATAAAGAGCCCAGACACACATCACCATCAATGAGTTTAACTGACAAACAAAAAAATTCTTACCTTATCACTCCTAAACACTTATTGCATAATAATTTGGAACACCGTGTACATGTGCTTTTCCACAAAACACCAGTGGTTCACGTAGTGAATCTTACAGTTCTAACTTGCCAACCGTGGTCTGTATGGAGTTGTTCAATAAAGGGCCCAAAATTAAGATAACATAGACTGGAGAGGTCTCTATGAATACAAATTCCTAAGTATTTGATACCCTGTGAGGGCCAGGCAAAGGGAAAGTTGGACTGGATGGAATCCTGCATGGTTTTGGGGAGGGAGACATCGAGGGCCTCAGACTTCACTGCATTGATTTTAAAATTTGACCATGTAACAAAGTGATCTATTTCAGCCATAACAGCAGGGATGGATATATGTGATTGAGTGATATATACTAGGACATCATCAGCAAATGCAGAGCACTTGTACTCGGTGCCTCGCACCTCAATCCACCTAATATTGGGGTTATGGCGAATTGATGAGAGCAGGTGCTCCATCACTAGGATGTATAAGAGATGGGACAGAGGATATCTCTGCCTTGTCCCATTGGTGATTATGAAAGGTGATGAAAATGTTCCATTTATCTTCAGCCTAGGTGACGTATTGCGATACATGGCCGTGATTTTGGCTATAAAAGGGTCCCCTAGACCCCTACCCCAAGCTTTTTAAGAGAATAATATATGGCGTGCAAGGAGACTCTATGGAATGCTTTTTCAGCATCCAATGAGAGTATCTAATTACAAATTTTTAACTGCATGTAGCCCAGGAAATACTTTGTGCCTAGTAGCAGTGTCTGCTAGTCGGCGGATTATCCCAGCTGTTAAGCAAGCTACACCACCTGTGGTTTGGACACTTAATTTTTTTAAAGGAAATGGTTCGGGCCCCCGAGACACTCAGTGAAGAGCATCGGGGAGGCACCCCAAGGCATAGGGGCTGGGACTGGCGGTAGGACGCCTTGCGGTGGACCGCCAAGCTCGATCCTTATAAAAGCTTTTTAACTGCAGCAGCTTTAGTGGACACTACAGGAGCTTTAATTACCGCGGCTGCTGGCATGAGACTTGCCCTCCAATAGATCCTTGTAAAAGGATTTAAAGTGTACTCATTCAAATTAGAGAGACAATTTAAATTAAAAAGATTAGACCTGCCTCCACCACAGGGGGGCTCGCTCGACCCACCAGCGGACAGGCACCAGTATTGGGAGAGGGGGGCTGGCCGTCAGGGTCCACCTCGGCTCTGGCACAAACCCGGCGACACGGAGGTCGCACGGGCAGGAGCGCACTGGCCGTGTCGGCTTCGCACTTTTTTGGTTTTAGAAGGGCATGACATGCCTATATCTGTGTCTCCCCCTCCTTTTACTCCTCCACCTCTTTTCTTTTCGCATGACTATATGTACTTGTCACTTTTCCATGTGTTAGTTGTGTCTTCTGAGCAGTTTGTCAGCTTATGGACACCTTTGAAGGTGTTTTCTTTGTGTTTCTATGTGTTTTTGTTTGCCTGCCATTGGTTTGAACGGTGTTCGAAGGTGTGCAACGAACAGTTCGGCAAACATACGGGTGTTCGACGAACCGAACCGAACTCGAACACTACAGGGGTGGCTCAACACTAATTATCGGTAAAGGCTGTAAATTTAGTTGAGACTAGGTGATGTTTGAATCTTTTAGTGATAGCCCAGACCAAGGCCAGGAACTCCAGCTTAAAGGAACTGTAATTCTCTGGGTTCCTCTCAGTAGGGCGAAGCTTCCTACTGGCATAGGCAATTACCTTTTCTCTGCCGTTTTGCTTCTGGGACAACACAGCTCCCAGTCCCTTGTTGCTGGCATCTGTGTATAACAGGAAGGGTTGGCTGTAGTCAGGGTAAGCCTGGATCTCCTCCCCGGTTAGAGTATCCTTCATCAATGCAAAGGACTCAGTCTGTTCTTTGCCCCACTGGAATGGGGGACTTTTACCTCTTTTGGACTGTCCTACTAGGAGATCTTGTAAAGGTGCTGCCTTTTTGGTGTAGTCCTTAATGAACCTCCAGTAGTACCCGACCAGTCCCAGAAATTGACGTACTTCTTTGATGTTCCTTGGTTCAGGCCATTTCTGGATGGCAGTGACCTTCTCTGGGTCTGGTGCTACCCCCTCTGAGCTGACTACGAGTCCCAGGTACTGAACCTTCCGTTTGAGCAGGTGGCACTTGGAAGGTTTTAGTATCATCCCATACCGGGACAATGCCTCAAATACCTCCGCCAGGTGCTTTAGATGGTCTTCATACGTCCTCGAGTACACGATAACGTCATCCAGGTATAGCAGCACTGTCTCGAAGTTCCGGTGTCCCAAGGAACACTCCATGAACCTCTGGAACGTTCCAGGTGCGTTGCAGAGTCCAAAAGGCATGCTCTTGAATTTGCATAATCCCATCGGGATGGTGAAGGCTGTCTTCTCCCGGTCTTCCTCAGCGACAGAAACTTGCCAGTACCCGCTAGTGAGATCCAATGTAGAGAAATAATTGGCAGATTTCAGTGCAGCCAGGGATTCCTCTATACGGGGCAAAGGGTATGCATCTTTATGTGTTATTTGATTAATTTGTCTATAATCTACACACATCCTCATGCTACCGTCCTTTTTTCTGACCAGGACCAGGGGAGCTGCCCAGGGGCTACAACTATCCCTTACTGCCCCTGCCTTTTTCATGTCATGCAACATTTCTTTTACTTTTTGGTAGTGTGCTGGTGGTATGGGTCTGTAACGCTTCTTAATGGGTGGATGGTTACCTATGGGTATGTGGTGTTGTACCCCTTTGACCCTTCCAAAATCAAGTGGGTGTTTAGTAAACACCTGTTTGTATTCCTGAACCACTCTGTAAACACCGTGTTTTTGATGGACAGGAGTGGCGTCAGTTCCAACATGGAGCTGTTGACACCATTCCTCCAGCTGAGTTTCGGAGTCATTGTCTTCCACCGTATCTGGTGGGGTCAAGGATTCCACGGTGTGTATGGCATTATTATTCACAGTATACAGTCTGGCAACAGTGGCGTATCTTGGCAATTTGACTTCCTCCTCCCCACAATTTAGGAGGCGTATGGATATCCTCCCATTGCGCACATCAACTACCCCTCTAGCAGTTAGGAGTCTAGGTCTGTGCTCTGAGTTTACAGGCTCTACTACCGCCTGGTAGTTTTGTCCCTTGAGACCTATTGCAGCCTTACACCAAATCAGCATTTCACTCATTGGGGGAATCACAATGGGTATCGGGTCTGGTAATGTACGGGTGACATTGCCAATCTCACCACCTGATAGCTTTACCTGTTGCTGGTACAGGAGGGCTCGAATCTCTCTCTGGAGCACCTTCCTCTGTCCTGGTTTGGCAGTGTCAGCAATCTGTTGGAGTAAAAACAACACTTTTCCCAAACAGTTACCAACAACATTTGTGCCAAGTATCATATATGCGTTTGTATCACCAGGGTTAGACTCTATTATAATCAGTCCTTGGTCCTTTAGTTCCACCCTTCCCACCTTCACTGTCACGTCCTTAACCCCGACTAGGTTCAGAGGAAGGCCATTGGAGGCATACACAGACCTTTTGTAAAGAACGTCAGGTATCATGGTTACCTGTGACCCGGTGTCTAGTAGTGCAGGTGTTGCGATGCCAGCACAATGGACAGGAAAGGCCTTCCTCCTACAAACCGGTCATACCAGCTCGATGGGCCTGGTTGATCTACTCCTGGGTGTCGGCCCTTGGCCCCAGGGTTTGCCCATTTAAAGGACAGATCCGTGTGGTGTGGCCTGCCTTGTGGCAACGGTAGCAGATGAGTTCTCCTGGAGGGCTACGTCGGTCGTTTGGCCTTCCACGGGGTGACATTGTCCTCCTTCTTCTCCTCATCCAGGGGACATCCTCAGGGCTGTCGGCGACTAGGATCCTTCCTTCTGGCTCGGGCTCCGTCTGTAGCTGTAGGGCACTTCAGAGCGCAGGCTGTCCAGTTCGCTAGAGGACGCTGCTTGCACTTTTGCCTCAGCCGCTAATGAAGGGGCAGGGAGTGCTGTGGGCATTGGGATGGCCCCACCCTGGTAACGCTGGATAGCAGTATCTGATGTTTCCAGGGGCTGAAGGCCTTTAATAGCCATGTCCTTCAGGGCATCAAAGGTGGCATTTGGATGATCTAAGACCCACCACCGTACAGTTCTGCTCTCCTCCTGGGACCTTAACCCCCGGATGAATTGTTCTATCAGCATTTTGTCTTCATCATGTATGCTGACTGGGCTAATCTGTTTCAGGGCCCGCAGGGCCTCTTGTAAACGCCAGGCATAGTCCCGGTTGCTGTCCTCAGGTTTCTGGGTACAGTGGTAGAACCTCATCCGAAAATCTGTCTCAGTGCGGTTTTCAAAGACAGTTTGCAGCCTCTTAAATATAATAGATACTGATTCCTGGTCTGCGGACGGCCAGGTTTCAACTTCCCGCTCTGAGGCACCAGCCAATTGTCCCAGCACAACAGCGGCTCTCTGTTTACCAGTCATTGAGTACATGTCCAATACACCACATATTTTCCTTTTGAACCCAGACAGGGTGTCTGGTTTGCCATCATACTGGGGAAGCCATTTCGCTCCGGGGACATACGGCAGGGCCATGGGTATCACTGGAGTCACGTCACGACCCCTGCTGGTGGGGCGGCCGCTCCAGCCAGAGCAGCGCCGGGTGCGACTTGAGCATCAAGAGCGTTAACTGGTGCTCCGGCGTCTTGCTGGTCGTCGGCCATGGTTCTGCCCCCCTAGTAAACCGTAGCCTACCTTCTTTACTTTTATCAGGTAGGCCGCAGCTCCGCAGATCACGGTCTCCTTCCAGGACCTGACGCTTCCTGTTGCTGCATCAGAGAGCGAAGCGGGGCTTGAGCTTCGCGCGCTACCAACGGTCACGCCTCTCTGGTTCCTCGCGATTACGCCACTCTTCTTACCACGCGGCGACGCGGTAATGGCTGCGATGTTCACCACAGTTAAAACACAGTTCAAATACGGCATACAGTACCCGGTGGCAATGGGCACGAAATCATGTTCGTGGCGCCAGGAAGAATGTGACTCGCCCAGGGGACATGTAGGGGAGACTCGGTACCCGGGCCTAGACCTTCTGTGGGATGTCACGGCAGTCGGCTCCCGGGCCCGTACCCTGGGGTCCCTCTTTAAAAGGGGTTTTGTTAACAGTTTTGTCTCGTGATGCCACCTGTGGTTCCCGGTAATGGGTACCGGCGCTGCTGCAGACCTCCGGGGGTGATGGGATGGCAGCTGAGATGTTTCTGCACCCCACAGAAGTAGCTTGCCCCCGGGGCAGGCTTGATGTAAGGGATGCAGGTGAGAAGTGGCCCGGTCGGGTCAGGGGGAATGACGGATATGCACACAGGGGGTTCGCTTCAGTACCTTTACTGGTGTTGACGGCAGGTACAGTCCAGGGTACTTGATAGGAAGGGTGCACTTCTGGATTCTCCCCAGTGAGTGGGTATAAGGCCTCCTTATCTGTTTCTTCCTTCCTCTAAAGCTACTGGCCAGCCTGGAACTAGGCCTAGCTTTTATGCTGTTTCACTCTCTCACCTGTCTGCTTGTAGTAGAACTTTTCTTTGGCTACCGCTATCCCTGTATGCTGGGGCCTTCGTGGTTCCTAGTTCTGTAAAATGATGGTAGCTTCAGGTGAACCAAGGGTCTGGAATCCTCCTGGTATGCCGGTTGTCCCTACTGGGTATAGAGGACCTTGTAAGCGCGGACCCGGTGTCCGGCTTGTGTCCTTGGGTGAGCTTCAGATGCTCCCCTGCCCCCTTAACTCTTCTCTCCTCTCTCTTTGCCTTGGCCACACTCGGGGCCCTCAACACAGCAGCAGACGTGCTGCTTCTTCACTGCTCTAAAGTGTCAGCACACTCTCTCTATCTAACTCCACCCTCCAGTATATATATCCCTAACAGGGCTCCCTCTGGTGGTATGAGGTGGAAGGGTGGAGCTGTCTGTGTGTAGTAAGGGCCTCTTGTGGAGAAGTCCGTCCATGCATCCTTTTGGGTCCTGTGGTACCTGTAGTAGCAGGGTGCCACAATATCAAGGGATGACAATCATGACACTTCCTTGCTTCCTTTATGACTGAAGTATTGATTAATGGCACTATGCTGGGGAGATCTTATGATGTGCTTATCCTTACTTGGATATGGTGCATCTCTTTCCATACTGCGGCTAGCTTTCCCGTTGTTTGCGCTTTCAGTTGCGGGCCGAATTAGGTTGCCGTGGTGACGCGTCCTCCAACGTCACTTCTCCACTCCTCCCGGGCTGACGCGTCGGCCGGTGGACGGGGCTTGGTGACGTGGAACGCTGCTGCCGCTACTTCCATTCTGTTGCGGCTTCCAGAAGCACTGATGCAGCCACACGTGAGTACACTGAGCACGGCCCAATATAAGGGAGCTTCCCTACCCCCTATGTATCCTTCCCCCCAAAGAAGAGGAACACGAAACGCGCGTTGGGGTTGTCCTTTTTCTCACAGTCACCAGGTTGTATTGCCTCTTCCCTCCACTCCCTATATACCTGCCATGTTATGATGTCTTATGTCTGCTTTATGTTGAATGGATCTCTCTTGACACTAGTCTATATTGCATTTTTACCAGCACTCAGCTATATGTCTTCTCGCCATAACTCCTGGTCTTCCTAGGGTTTTTGTGGTAGTGTTACCATGTTGAGTTTTAATCTTTTTTGCTTCAAGGTTATATACAGCACTATCTATGGACTTTTTTTCCTCATATATATTGCATGCAACACTTAATAGCCTCTACTGATAGTTTATTCACTTGACAGGTTTTCATACCGTTGAGTTTATTTGTGTGACTCTATATCTTGGGTCCTCACTATCACTAATTGCTGTATTATTATTTTTTCTATTGCATGTGACACTTTACAGATTTTTTCTGATTGATTGGATAGGCCTGCTATGTGACGCGCCACCTGCGCCTCTGTGTGGGGGAATACCCGGTGCCGGGTCTCTGTGTAATGCTAAGGGTTGTAGTCTCCGTGGCAGCGACTCGGTCCCGTGGCTCAGGGTGGTCAAACCAGTGGCGGATCTGTTTACTTGGTTTTTAATGTTGAAATGTCCGACTACGCCACCCGTGGATTGCGGTCACTGAGAACCGCCGCTGCGGGGAAGACCGCTGAGGCTGATGTTGTGTGCGCAGCAGATGGTAGTATAACTCCCCACGGGAGGAGTATAGCCTCAGGGCAACGTGTGTAGATGATGAAGGTCTCGGTGCATGGGCGCATCAGAAATGACTCAGAGTCCGTGCAGTGCAGTTCAGGGTCTTTACTGTTGGTAATGAAGAAGGCCCTGCGGGGAGTACTAGCTAACATTAGAGGCCTGGTCAGTCTGTGAGCGAACAAGAGTCCCCCTGGCCAGGTGGAGGTGTAGGCCTTCCCGTCTGACTGCACTCTTCCTGGCTACCCTGCTGTAGTCGTGTGGTAGCCCACGTCCCTGAGTGTACCGTGTGGTGCTCACCCGTATGGCTGGTGACTTGGGGCCTTTGGTACCTTCCGCTCCTCGATGGCGGTGCCGGTCCCTTGCTTGTGACTGAGCCTCCGGGCTTTCTATGGCCAGAGGACCTGGAATCCCCTGCCATGTGGTTTCTGCTGCTGAATGTGAATATCCTCACAGACTCGGACTCCGGTGTCCGGTTCTCTGCATCTTCAGCCAGGACGAGCTCTGCTTGCTCCAGTCCCTGGTCTTCAGCTCTTGGCTCCTACAGAGCTCCTTGCTGCTCTGTCACTGTCTCTGGAACTACTCACTAACCCCACCCCAGATCCAGTTTATAAAGGACAGGTTCCCCCCCCCCCCTGGACTGGGGCAGGAGGCGTTGCATGCAAATGTGCTCCTGACCAGGAAAACCCATGCTCGCTCTCAGACATGGTATTTCCACCACTGTGGCAACCAGACCCCCTGGGGTGCCACATTCCCCCCTGGTAAATTTTAGTACTCCTGGACTAAACACATTTTATGAAAACATACATAACAGGGTATAAGCAATAACTAGTGTTGAGCGATACCTTCCGATATCGGGAAATATCGGATCGGATTGGATCGGACCGATACCAAAAAAGTATCGAATATCACCGATTCCGATACCGGAAACCAATGCAAGTCAATGGGACAGAAATATCGGAATGAAAATAAACCCTTTCTTTCCTTGTAGGTTAATTCTACATGAAGGAAAACAACTAAGAATAATGTAGAATGTATTGGGGGAGGTGGGGGAGACAATAAAGGCATAGAGGTTTAGCCCAATCAAATGGAATAGCAGGACTTAATATTTTTTTCTAAGACGTTCTGAGTTACGGAAATATTGACTATGTTAAGTATTTTTATATTTTGTCAGATATTTATGTTTCACTACTTCCATGCTCTTCACCTTCTTTTTTACTTCTCCCACACTTTCTCCTTCATCATCTTCAGCATCTTTTTTATCCACTTCTTCTTCACCTTCTTCATCTTCTTCTTCTTCATCTTCTTCGTATTATTCTTTTTTTTTACATTCTTCATATTCTACTTCTTCATCTTCTTCTTCTTCATCATATTCTTATTTGTGGCAGGCATTCCTGTAGTTGTTATCTATAAAAGGTTGGACATTACACCTTTCGTTCTGCCCGTCACAAAAGATTTACAACAGGATTTGTCCGCGTTCAGTTTGGCCTGCAGCAGCAGGTCTATTCCAGGGGCACCACGAGGAGGAACGGACTCACCCCCATACACTGCTTAGTCATCTTCTGCTTATAATTTAGATATTATCTTTTGCTCTGATTTTTAGTCTTATGCTTAATGTTCTTCCGCTTTTTGTTCTGCAGCTTCTTGTATTTCTGCTTCTTGGCTTTCTGTCTCTTGTTCTTCTGTATCTTGGTGCTTGTCTTCTCTTCTTTGTCCTCTTGGTCAACTTCTTCAGGGTCATCTTCTTGGTCTTCTTCGGGGTGGTCTTCAGGGTCGTCGTCTTCGGGGGTCCTCGTCTTCGGGGTCCTCGTCTTCTTCGGGTTGGTCTTCTGGGTCCTCGTCTTCGGGGTCCTCGTCTTCTTCGGGGTGGTCTTCAGGGTCCTCGTCTTCTTCGGGGTGGTCTTCAGGGTCCTCGTATTCAGGGTCGTCGTCTTCGGGGTCCTCGTCTTCTTAGGGTTGGTCTTCGGGGTCCTCGTCTTCAGGGTCCTCGTCAGGAAGATCTAGAGTGATTACCAAGAACCATTTCAAAAAGCTTGAACTTGGAAATGTAGCAGAAGGTACAAGAAAGCTGAGGAACTACCGAGGACCAGCTGACTGTACTGGAACCCGGATGGGTAGTAGAAGGTACAAGAGCCAATGGAACTGCCGAAGACCAGCTGAGGGTACTGGAACTCGGTTACTAAGCAGGAGGTACCTGTGCCAGAAAGCACTACCAAGGACCAGCAGACGGTGGAACTTGGATACCGAGAAGGAGGCACTTAATCCAAAGGCACTGCCGAGAACCAGCTGACGGTACTGGAACCCGGATGGGTAGCAGAAGGTACACATGTAAAAAAAAGTTCAAGGCCGCGAGCCGGCCGCAGTTACCAAAACCCACAGTCCTACAGGGGGTGCTTGTCCTATTGGCACTATGGAACCAGCCTTCATTGCCAGATCCTGCAGCCCACATAGGAGTCACCTAAACTGCAGGCACCATAGAGTCGGCTAACCCGACCGCAACACGACAGGACAACGCATTGGAGGCAAAGTGACGTTGACACTACCCGGAAACAGCTGGCGTGCTGGAACCAGGCTGGGCAGGAGGGAGTACCCGTGCCAAAGTCACTGCCGAGAACCAGCTGACGGTACTGGAACCCGGATGGGTAGTAGAAGGTACAAGAGCAAATGGAACTACCGAGGACCAGCTGACGGTACTGGAACCCGGATGGGTAGCAGAAGGTACAAGAGCCAATGGAACTGCCGAAGACCAGCTGACGGTACTGGAACTCGGTTACTAAGCAGGGGGTTCCTGTGCCAGAAAGCACTACCAAGGACCATCAGACGTTGGTGGAACTTGGATACCGAGAAGGAGGCACCTAATCCAAAGGCACTGCCGAGAACCAGCTGACGGTACTGGAACTCGGATGGGTAGCAGAAGGTACCCATGTAAAAAAAAGTTCAAGGCCGCGAGCCGGCCGCAGTTACCAAAACCCACAGTCCTACAGGGGGTGCTTGTCCTATTGGCACTATGGAACCAGCCTTCATTGCCAGATCCCGCAGCCCACATAGGAGTCACCTAAACTGCAGGCAACATAGAGTCGGCTAACCCGACCACAACACGACAGGACAACGCATTGGAGGCAAAGTGACGTTGACACTACCCGGAAACAGCTGGCATGCTGGAACCAGGCTGGGCAGGAGGGAGTACCCGTGCCAAAGTCACTGCCAAGAACCAGCTGACGGTACTGGAACCCGGATGGGTAGTAGAAGGTACAAGAGCAAATGGAACTACCGAGGACCAGCTGACGGTACTGGAACCCGGATGGGTAGCAGAAGGTACAAGAGCCAATGGAACTGCCGAAGACCAGCTGACGGTACTGGAACTCGGTTACTAAGCAGGAGGTACCTGTGCCAGAAAGCACTACCAAGGACCAGCAGACGTTGGTGGAACTTGGATACCGAGAAGGAGGCACCTAATCCAAAGGCACTGCCGAGAACCAGCTGACGGTACTGGAACCCGGATGGGTAGTAGAAGGTACAAGAGCAAATGGAACTACCGAGGACCAGCTGACGGTACTGGAACCCAGATGGGTAGCAGAAGGTACAAGAGCCAATGGAACTGCCGAAGACCAGCTGATGGTACTGGAACTCGGTTACTAAGCAGGAGGTACCTGTGCCAGAAAGCACTACCAAGGACCATCAGACGTTGGTGGAACTTGGATACCGAGAAGGAGGCACCTAATCCAAAGGCACTGCCGAGAACAAGCTGACGGTACTGGAACCCGGATGGGTAGCAGAAGGTACCCATGTAAAAAAAAGTTCAAGGCCGCGAGCCGGCCGCAGTTACCAAAACCCACAGTCCTACAGGGGGTGCTTGTCCTATTGGCACTATGGAACCAGCCTTCATTGCCAGATCCCGCAGCCCACATATGAGTCACCTAAACTGCAGGCACCATAGAGTCGGCTAACCCGACCGCAACACGACAGGACAACGCATTGGAGGCAAAGTGACGTTGACACTACCCGGAAACAGCTGGCATGCTGGAACCAGGCTGGGCAGGAGGGAGTACCCGTGCCAAAGTCACTGCCGAGAACCAGCTGACGGTACTGGAATCCGGATGGGTAGTAGAAGGTACAAGAGCAAATGGAACTACCGAGGACCAGCTGACGGTACTGGAACCCGGATGGGTAGCAGAAGGTACAAGAGCCAATGGAACTGCCGAAGACCAGCTGACGGTACTGAAACTCGGTTACTAAGCAGGAGGTACCTGTGCCAGAAAGCACTACCAAGGACCAGCAGACGTTGGTGGAACTTGGATACCGAGAAGGAGGCACCTAATCCAAAGGCACTGCCGAGAGCCAGCTGACGGTACTGGAACCCGGATGGGTAGCAGAAGGTACCCATGTAAATAAAAGTTCAAGGCCGCGAGCCGGCCGCAGTTGCCAAAACCCACAGTCCTACAGGGGGTGCTTGTCCTATTGGCACTATGGAACCAGCCTTCATTGCCAGATCCCGCAGCCCACATAGGAGTCACCTAAACTGCAGGCACCATAGAGTCGGCTAACCCGACCACAACACGACAGGACAACGCATTGGAGGCAAAGTGACGTTGACACTACCCGGAAACAGCTGGCATGCTGGAACCAGGCTGGGCAGGAGGGAGTACCCGTGCCAAAGTCACTGCCAAGAACCAGCTGACGGTACTGGAACCCGGATGGGTAGTAGAAGGTACAAGAGCAAATGGAACTACCGAGGACCAGCTGACGGTACAGGAACCCGGATGGGTAGCAGAAGGTACAAGAGCCAATGGAACTGCCGAAGACCAGCTGACGGTACTGGAACTCGGTTACTAAGCAGGAGGTACCTGTGCCAGAAAGCACTACCAAGGACCAGCAGACGTTGGTGGAACTTGGATACCGAGAAGGAGGCACCTAATCCAAAGGCACTGCCGAGAACCAGCTGACGGTACTGGAACCCGGATGGGTAGTAGAAGGTACAAGAGCAAATGGAACTACCGAGGACCAGCTGACGGTACTGGAACCCGGATGGGTAGCAGAAGGTACAAGAGCCAATGGAACTGCCGAATACCAGCTGATGGTACTGGAACTCGGTTACTAAGCAGGAGGTACCTGTGCCAGAAAGCACTACCAAGGACCATCAGACGTTGGTGGAACTTGGATACCGAGAAGGAGGCACCTAATCCAAAGGCACTGCCGAGAACCAGCTGACGGTACTGGAACCCGGATGGGTAGCAGAAGGTACCCATGTAAAAAAAAGTTCAAGGCCGCGAGCCGGCCGCAGTTACCAAAACCCACAGTGCTACAGGGGGTGCTTGTCCTATTGGCACTATGGAACCAGCCTTCATTGCCAGATCCCGCAGCCCACATAGGAGTCACCTAAACTGCAGGCACCATAGAGTCGGCTAACCCGACCGCAACACGACAGGACAACGCATTGGAGGCAAAATGACGTTGACACTACCCGGAAACAGCTGGCGTGCTGGAACCAGGCTGGGCAGGAGGGAGTACCCGTGCCAAAGTCACTGCCGAGAACCAGCTGATGGTACTGGAACCCGGATGGGTAGTAGAAGGTACAAGAGCAAATGGAACTACCGAGGACCAGCTGACGGTACTGGAACCCGGATGGGTAGCAGAAGGTACAAGAGCCAATGGAACTGCCGAAGACCAGCTGACGGTACTGGAACTCGGTTACTAAGCAGGAGGTACCTGTGCCAGAAAGCACTACCAAGGACCAGCAGACGTTGGTGGAACTTGGATACCGAGAAGGAGGCACCTAATCCAAAGGCACTGCCGAGAACCAGCTGACGGTACTGGAACCCGGATGGGTAGCAGAAGGTACCCATGTAAAAAAAAGTTCAAGGCCGCGAGCCGGCCGCAGTTACCAAAACCCACAGTCCTACAGGGGGTGCTTGTCCTATTGGCACTATGGAACCAGCCTTCATTGCCAGATCCCGCAGCCCACATAGGAGTCACCTAAACTGCAAGCACCATAGAGTCGGCTAACCCAACCGCAACACGACAGGACAACGCATTGGAGGCAAAGTGACGTTGACACTACCCGGAAACAGCTGGCGTGCTGGAACCAGGCTGGGCAGGAGGGAGTACCCGTGCCAAAGTCACTGCCGAGAACCAGCTGACGGTACTGGAACCCGGATGGGTAGTAGAAGGTACAAGAGCAAATGGAACTACCGAGGACCAGCTGACGGTACTGGAACCGGGATGGGTAGTAGAAGGTACAAGAGCAAATGGAACTACCGAGAACCAGCTGGCGGTGCTGGAACCCAGGGTAAATACTAAAAACAGAGTGGAGCCAGAGGTGTAATTGGAGCAAGTTTTAAATCCGTAGTACAGTGGATGTGGACAAAGCAGGAGAATTTGCCGGACACACAGCTGGGGATCAGCTGACGTTACTGAACCCCAATAACACTGGAGCAAGCGTTGACTGTGCAGACAGCACTTCTGAGCAGCAACTAGCGGTATTGGAGCCCAGGGTAAATACTAAAAACGGAGGAGCCAGAGGTGTATTTGGAGGAGGTTTAAAATCAGTAGTACAGTGGATGTGGACAAAGCAGGAGAATTTGCCGGACACACAGCTGGGGATCAGCTGACATTACTGAACCCCAATAACACTGGAGCAAGCGTTGACTGTGCAGGCAGCACTTCTGAGCAGCAACTAGCGGTATTGGAGCCCAGGGTAAATACTAAAAACGGAGGAGCCAGAGGTGTATTTGGAGGAGGTTTTAAATCCGTAGTACAGTGGATGTGGACAAAGCAGGAGAATTTGCCGGACACACAGCTGGGGATCAGCTGACGTTACTGAACCCCAATAACACTGGAGCAAGCGTTGACTGTGCAGACAGCACTTCTGAGCAGCAACTAGCGGTATTGGAGCCCAGAGTAAATACTAAAAACGGAGGAGTCAGAGGTGTATTTGGAGGAGGTTTAAAATCAGTAGTACATTGGATGTGGACAAAGCAGGAGAATTTGCCGGACACACAGCTGGGGATCAGCTGACGTTACTGAACCCCAATAACACTGGAGCAAGCATTGACTGTGCAGACAGCACTTCTGAGCAGCAACTAGCGGTATTGGAGCCCAGGGTAAATACTAAAAACGGAGGAGCCAGAGGTGTATTTGGAGGAAGTTTAAAATCAGTAGTACAGTGGATGTGGACAAAGCAGGAGAATTTGCCGGACACACAGCTGGGGATCAGCTGACGTTACTGAACCCCAACAACACTGGAGCAAGCGTTGACTGTGCAGACAGCACTTCTGAGCAGCAACTAGCGGTATTGGAGCCCAGGTTAAATACTAAAAACGGAGGAGCCAGAGGTGTATTTGGAGGAGGTTTTAAATCCGTAGTACAGTGGATGTGGACAAAGCAGGAGAATTTGCCGGACACACAGCTTGGGATCAGCTGACGTTACTGAACCCCAATAACACTGGAGCAAGCGTTGACTGTGCAGACAGCACTTCTGAGCAGCAACTAGCGGTATTGGAGCCCAGGGTAAATACTAAAAACGGAGGAGCCAGAGGTGTATTTGGAGGAGGTTTAAAATCAGTAGTACAGTGGATGTGGACAAAGCAGGAGAATTTGCGGGACACACAGCTGGGGATCAGCTGACGTTACTGAACCCCAATAACACTGGAGCAAGCGTTGACTGTGCAGACGGCACTTCTGAGCAGCAACTAGCGGTATTGGAGCCCAGGGTAAATACTAAAAACGGAGGAGCCAGAGGTGTATTTGGAGGAGGTTTAAAATCAGTAGTACAGTGGATGTGGACAAAGCAGGAGAATTTGCCGGACACACAGCTGGGGATCAGCTGACGTTCCTGAACCCCAATAACACGGCAGCACGTGTTGACTGTGCAGACGGAACTTCCGAGCGCCAACTGGCGGTGTTGGAGCTCAGGGATAATGCTGAAAACAGAGGAGCCAGAGGTGTAATTGGAGCAACTTTAAAATCTGTAGTAGTGAGAATGTGGACAGAGCAGGAGAAATTGCCGTCCGCACAGCAGGGGAACAGCTGACGTTACTGAACCCCAATAACACGGCAGCAAGTGTTGACTGTGCAGACGGCACTTCCGAGCGCCAACTGGCGGTGTTGGAGCTCAGGGATAATACTGAAAGCAGAGGAGCCAGAGTAGTAATTGGAGAAACTTTAAAATCTGTAGTAGTGAGAATGTGGACAGAGCAGGAGAAATTGCCGTCCGCACAGCAGGGGAACAGCTGACGTTACTGAACCCCAATAACACGGCAGCAAGTGTTGACTGTGCAGACGGCACTTCCGAGCACCAACTGGCGGTGTTGGAGCTCAGGGATAATACTGAAAACAGAGGAGCCAGAGGTGTAATTGGAGCAACTTTAAAATCTGTAGTAGTGAGAATGTGGACAGAGCAGGAGAAATTGCCGTCCGCACAGCAGGGGAACAGCTGACGTTACTGAACCCCAATAACACGGCAGCAAGTGTTGACTGTGCAGACGGCACTTCCGAGCGCCAACTGGCGGTGTTGGAGCTCAGGGATAATACTGAAAACAGAGGAGCCAGAGGTGTAATTGGAGCAACTTTAAAATCTGTAGTAGTGAGAATGTGGACAGAGCAGGAGAAATTGCCGTCCGCACAGCAGGGGAACAGCTGACGTTACTGAACCCCAATAACACGGCAGCAAGTGTTGACTGTGCAGACGGCACTTCCGAGCGCCAACTGGCGGTGTTGGAGCTCAGGGATAATACTGAAAACAGAGGAGCCAGAGGTGTAATTGGAGAAACTTTAAAATCTGTAGTAGTGAGAATGTGGACAGAGCAGGAGAAATTGCCGTCCGCACAGCAGGGGAACAGCTGACGTTACTGAACCCCAATAACACTGGAGCAAGTGTTGACTGTGCAGACGGCACTTCCGAGCCCCAACTGGCGGTGTTGGAGCTCAGGGATAATACAGAAACCAGAGGAGCCAGAGGTGTAATTGGAGCAACTTTAAAATCTGTAGTAGTGAGAATGTGGACAGAGCAGGAGAAATTGCCGTCCGCACAGCAGGGGAACAGCTGACGTTACTGAACCCCAATAACACAGCAGCAAGTGTTGACTGTGCAGACGGCACTTCCGAGCGCCAACTGGCGGTGTTGGAGCTCAAGGATTACAGTTCAGGTGGTAGAAACATGAACAGAACAGGAGACCTGGATACTGTTGCCAACCAATTATTTATTCTGGAAGAGGACTGGCAAATTCATGAGAGATCCAGGCCTTGTTCATTTTGAGAAAAGTAAGCCGGTCAACGTTATCGGAGAATAGTCGCATGCGACGGTCTGTTAGTACACCACCTGCGGCACTAAAGACGTGTTCCGATAATACACTAGCAGCAGGGTAAGCTAGCACCTCCAATGCATACTGACTAAGCTCTGGCCATGTATCCAGCTTACAGACCCAAAACTTGAAGGGAGAAGATCCGTCTGGGAGTACACTAAGAGGGCAAGACATGTAGTCTGTCACCATCTGACGGAAACGTTGCCTCCTGCTGACTGGAGCCGTCTGTGATGGTGTAGACATTTGTGGCGGCGGGGACACAAAACTTTGCCACATTTCGGCCATACTGGTCTTGCCTTGTGCTGAGGCGCTGCTTCTGCTCCCTCTTTGTGCAGAGCTTCCTCCACTGCCTCGACGCACTGAGCTGCTTTGTAAAGCACTAGCAGCACTGCTCTCGGTTGGAATGGAGAACATGATGGAATGCACCAGTGCGTCTTGGTACTCCCGCATTTTACGCTCCCGGTTCAACGGTGTTATGAGGCTTTGTAAGTTGTCCCGGTAGCGAGGATCTAGGAGGGTGGACACCCAATAATCAGCCGTGTTGAGAATGTGGGCGATGCGGCGGTCATTTCTCAGGCACTGCAGCATGAAATCAACCATGTGCTGCAGACTGCCAACTGGCCAAGAAACGCTGTCCCCTGCTTGAGGCGTGATCTCTGCCTGCTCTGCATCACCCCACCCTCGCTCTAGATACTGACTACTAGAGCATTGTGTACCTCCCTCCTCTGGACAGATGTCTTCCTCATCCATTGACTCCTCCTCATCCTCCTCACAAAGTGTCCCCTGCCTAGGCCTTTGTGAGGAACCACGTTGCGCAGACTGTAGAGAAGCAGATGGCATTTGTGACTCCTCATCCTCCACCTCTTCCAAAACCTCGTCCCTTAGTGCTTGCAGTGTTTTTTCAAGCAGGCAGATAAGGGGGATAGTCATGCTGACTAGTGCATCATCTGCACTCGCCATCCGCGTGGAATAATCGAAGGCACGCAAAACGTGGCAAATGTCCTTCATAGAGGCCCACTCAGTGGTGGTGAAGTGTGAAAGGCGCGCACTGCGACTTGTTTGCGCCTGCTGCAGCTGGTACTCCATTACTGCTGCCTGCTGCTCACACAACCTCTCCAACATATGTAACGTTGAATTCCACCTGGTGGGTAGGTCAAATATGATGCGATGTTCCGGAAGACGTAATCGGCGCTGCAGAGCTGCAATGCGTGATCTTGCATTGCTGGAACTCCGCAAGTGAGCGCACTCTATGCGGACCTTGTGAAGCAGTGCATCAAGATCCGGATAGTCCCTCAAAAAACTCTGCAAGACCAAGTTGAGCACATGTGCCAGACATGGGATGTGAGTGAGGTTGCCTAGGCCCAGAGCTGCCACCAGATTTCGGCCATTGTCACACACTACCATGCCTGGCTGGAGATTCGCTGGCACAAACCACACGTCGCTCTGCTGCTTGATGGCATTCCAGAGCTCCTGCGCTGTGTGGCTTCGATTCCCCAAAGAAATTAATTTTAATACGGCCTGTTGACATTTGGCCACGGCTGTACTCATATCGGTCATCATAACAGGTAACCGTTCACGGGTCGATGTGGAGGTAGACCGTGACGGCTCCTGCAGCGCTGATTCAGAGGAACTGGAGTATGAGGAGGAGTCAATGTGTACAGACTGGATTCCTGCAATCCTTGGAGTTGGCAGAACACGTACAGCGCCACTCTCAAGATTTGTACCCGGCTCCACAACATTTACTTAATGGGCAGTGAGGGAAAGGTATCGTCCCTGTCCATGCTTACTGGTCCACGCATCGGTGGTCAGGTGGACCTTGCTACTGATGGCGTTTTGTAGCGCATGTTTAATTTTTCCCTCCACATTATGTTGCAGGGCAGGGACGGCTTGCCTGCTGAAATAAAAGCGGCTGGGCACGTTGTATTGTGGGACTGCCAATGCCATAAAGTTACGGAATGTGTCAGTCTCCACCAGCCTGAATGATAGCATTTCAAGGGCCAGTAGTTTAGCAATGCCAGCATTCAGAGCCTGTGCTCGGGGGTGGTTTGCCGAGTATGGGCGCCTTTTCTCCCATGCCTGTGCTAACGATGGCTGTAGACTGGCCTGGAAGTGTGAGGATGACTGGGAAAGTGGTGCTGTGGGTGGAATTACACTGTGTCTCTGTACAACAGTGCCAGAGATTCTTCCATGGCGATCCTGTGAGGAAGCCGAACCAGCTGTGTGTGAGCTGGAGGAAGAGGCTACAACACGAGCTGAAGAGGTGGTAGGTGGCGCTGTAGGTTGGCCTAGGTCTTCAGTGTGTTTTTGTAACTCCACCACGTGCTTGGTCCGCACATGTTTCCACATATTTGTGGTATTGAGGTTGCTGACACTTTTCCCTCTTTTCACCTTCTGATTACACAGCTTGCATTTGACAAAGCAAATGTCATCTGCAACTGTGTCAAAAAAGGACCAGGCACTGCAAGTCTTGGGAGCGCCCGCTTTGGATTTTGGAAGAGCCATGCTCCTAATGGGTGCCGAAGTGGAGGCTACAGGCAACCAAGTCTGCCCTCTCCCTCTCCCTCCTTTTTGGGCCGTTCGGGGAATCTCTTCCTCAGAGCTGCTCCCACCACCTTCCTGTCCCTCACGCCATGATGGGTCAAGGACCTCATCAACTACACCATCCTCTTCAAACAACTGCTTCTCCTGGGTAGTCTCGACAGCACAGTACGCACCAGAAAGTGGCACCTGAGTCTCATCATCAGATGCGTACTGAGGTGTGCTGCTGACCATAGGCACTGGCCCACCCACCTCTTCAGATTCAGAGAGACAAAACGGTTGCGCATCGCTGCATACTACCTCTTCTTCAAATTCTAGAATTCTGCTTGGCTGGCCCCCTCTTTCCAAGCCAAGAGATTCAGAGAACAGAAGTAGAGATGGCTCCTGTCCAGGGCTCTCTGACTGCCTGGGCAATTTGGCAGGTGGTGAAGAGACAGATGGGTGCTCTTCAGTGCTCAGGACCTGAGAGAATCTGGAACTAATTGAAGTCGATGCGTTAGCTGACATCCATCCGACAACGGCTTCAATTTGGTCCTCGCGCAGCAGTGGGGTACGGCTAGCTCCTACAAAGCTGCGCATAAAGGACTGTTCCCTGGTAAAACTGGGGGATGCTGAGTCACTGGTGCCCGCAGCAGGCACAGAATCCCCACGTCCTCTCCCTGCAGGCACAGAATCCTCACGTCCTCTCCCTGCAGAAACTCCACGCCCACGCCCACGACCACATGCCTTACTCCCTGCCTTCTTCATCTCGGTAGACTGATAAAGATAGGCAGAAAAGTACTAAGGGCTTAGTGTGCTTATTCCTGAACAGCTTCTAACAGGTATAAGAAACACTAATTTTATAAAGTGTGGACTAGACTTTAATATGAGCTAATGTGGCCTACACAACTGTAAAGTGGAGTGTTTGGTGAACTTTATTTAGGTTTTTTTTGTCACAAAAAGACACTGGATGTGCCTAAAGATGTAATAACGATAGTATCACAAACTTTTTGTAGCTATTACAATGTAGGAAGGTAACCTACAATGCAATAGATGAGGCTGCAAAAAATAGGCTAATACTAATCTGGCTGGGGCTGCAGGGCCCAATGCTGCAGAAAGGCTCCTCTAACTACTCCTATATAGTGTGTTTGGAACCAATTTAGCTGAATACGGATGGAACCACCACACTAATAGGAGAAATCAGGAAAAATTATGAATTGGCAAAAATGGACAATGTATGAGGCAGTGACACACACTGAGTGCACTACAACCAGACGTGGTTGAAGCACACACTACAGGGTGAGCTGCACTCACACACACAGACCTTGCAGACAGCGGTGAACAGTACAGATGCAGAGCACTGTGCACTAGCGCTGCAAGACCCAAAAAATTTCTCTATCTACTCCTATATAGTGTGTTTGGAACCAATTTAGCTGAATACGGATGGAACCACCACACTAATAGGAGATATCAGGAAAAATTATGAATTGGCAAAAAAGGACAATGTATGAGGCAGTGACACACACTGAGTGCACTACAACCAGACGTGGTTGAAGCACACACTACAGGGTGAGCTGCACTCACACACAGAGACCTTGCAGAAAGTGGTGAACAGCACAGAGAACTGTGCACTAGCACTGCAAGGCACAGCGATTTATAAAGTAGCTTGGGTAAAGCAGAATAGACCAAATAGGTAGCTAAAACTGTCCCTCAGAACAACAGCGTCCTATCCCTAACTGAATTTGTGGCACCCCAGGGGTCTGGTTTCCACAGTAACAAGCAATGTTATGTCTGAGAGCAGGTGGGAGGTCTCTTGGCCAGGGATCCTGTGCATGCCACACCTCCTGCCCAGTCTTGGGAGGGGAAGACCTTCCCCTATATAAACCCGGGGCTGAAGCAGGGTTAGTCAGTCAAGGAGAGTAGAGACAAGAAACAGTCACAGGAAGAAACAGCAGAAGCTCAGTGGGAGCAATACTACTACAAGTCAGGGGCTGGCAGCTGCAGAGCTCGCCCTGACTGAGAAGCTTTCTTACCGGACCCGGCGTCCGAGGCTGTGGGGACCAACTCTTACCCAGCAGCAGAAGCCGACCGGCAGGGGATTTCAGGTCCTCAGGCCCAGAAACCCGAAGGCACGGTCACACGCGTGGGACCAGCACCGCCATCGTGGAGCGGAAGCCATTAGAAGGCCCCGAGTCACCGGCCATACGGGTGAGCACCACACGGTACACTCAGGGATGTGGGCTACTTATATCCGCTTCTAGCAAGGTAGCCAGAAGAGTACAGTCAGTTTGGGAGGCCTACAACTCCGCCTGGCCAGGGGAGATCCCATCTGCTCAAGGACTGACCAGGCCCCGTTCGCTAGCAAGTACTCCGGAAGGGTCTATCGTTGTTACCAGTAAAGACCCTGAATTACACCGCACCGTCTCTGAGTGGTTCCTGCTACCCTCATCTTCCACGTCGGCTGCCCTGAGGCCATACCCCTCCCGTTGGGGGTTATACTATCACGCTGCACAATTCTACACCGGCCTCAGCGGTCTGCCCTGCAGCGGCAGCTCCATAGCTGCAAATCAACGGGTGGCGTAGTCGACACTCAAATAACATCTATCAAGATTGCCACACACTGAGTTGACTCCCTGGGCACGGACCGGGTCCCCGCCACTCGGAGACTACAACCCACATCTGATCCGGTTCCGGGTAAGCCCCCGTGCGCGAGACGCTGCGCGACACAGCAGGCCCAGGGGCGCGTCAACTTTGGCGTAGTCGGCAGGATTTTGTGCCCGCAACCACCGGGTACTGCGTGCCTGAAAAAGAGACTTTTCAAACTTACCTGTGGTGAAGATTCCCGCCATCCGGCGCCATCTTCAGCCTTCTTCCCGCCATCGGTGAAGTTTCCCGCCATCCGGCGCCATCTTCTGCCTTCTTCCCGCCATCCGTGGAGTTTTCCCGCCATTGGACGCCATCTTGAGGACGCCGTGCGGGAAGAAGAGGGGCGTGGACTCCGAAAGCGCGCGAGAACTGAAGCCCCGCCTCACGTCCGGACGTTGCGTAAGGTCCTGGAAGGAGCCCAGCAGACGCCGACGTCACAGGAGCGCGACGGAAGGTCCTCAACCATCCACTGCGGAGCCTACGGAAGAGGATCATCGCAAGGTAGGCCACGGTCCACTAGGGGGGAGGAAGATGTCGGATACGGAGGAGAGCTTCACTGCCTCGACCCCCGCCAGCGCTACCGCTGCTGCAGTTATGCCCTTCACCATGCCCTATATCCCGGGAGCAGCTTGGCTACCCCAGTACTCAGGGGAGTCACATACCCTGCATGACTTTAGAGAAAAGCTGGATAGCCTCTTCCAGGTGTACCCCCTCACAGAAGAGCAAAAAGTGAGCATCCTGGTGGCCCAACTAACCGGGGCAGCCAAAAGGGAAGTAAAATCCTGGCCACCTGGGAGGAAGACTGTCGCAGGGATACTAACCCGGCTGAAGGACACCTTTGATACCCGCACCTCAGCCGAGATTAAGCTTAGATTCTACGGGTGCAAGCAGCGAGCGCATGAGAGTATAAGGGACTATGCACTAAACCTACAAGAGGCCCTGAGGGCCATTAAGCAGACCGACCCTGATGGAGTGGGAAACGAGGACAGGCTGTTGATCGAACAGTTTATAGAGGGACTATATTGTAATACCCACCGAACCCAGTTGTGGGCAATGGCCTTACAGGATCCCCATCTGGGCTTTGCACAGTTCAAGGACAGAGCCATCCGGGTGCTCCGAGAACCGGCACCGGGTGGCGTTGTGACCCACAGGCGCCCTGCTATCACTTACCACCAGGAGGCGGCGCCTTTGTCGGCAGGGCCTGTGGGAGCTGATGCGCAGGCTTTGGACAATGACCCGGCTCCAGACCTACACCATCAGGTCCAAGAGCTAGCTAAGAGCGTTGCTGCGCTAACCCGAACTGTGCAGTCTTTACAGGCTTCCACCCCAGGGAAGATCCAGCTGGCATCCGGACCAGAGGACATCCTGTGGCGTCGACCAAGGAGGACCCCACCGGCCAGAGGAAGACCCAGTGACCGATACAGCGAGGACGGACGACCCATCTGCCGCCGCTGCAATCAACCCAGACATATGGCAAGGTACTGTTCTTTAAACGGGCACAACCTGGGGTAGAGGGCCAACCCCCAGGAAAAAGATCACCAGGCCCATCGAACTGGCGCGACAGATATGTGGGAGGACGTCCAGTCTTGCCTGTGGTACTGGATGGCATTCCCATGAGTGCCCTACTGGACACCGGGTCACAGGTCACCACCATCCCGTACGTGCTCTTTAAGCAGTACTGGAATGACTCGGATATTACCCGCTACCCTGACGACGACTTGAGTATCATCGCCAGCAATGGCCAGCCCGTGCCACAGATCGGATTTAAAGAGGTGACCATCAAAATCGGTAGAGTCGAACTGGCAGCACAGGGACTGATCATTGTAGATATTGACAAACATGAGAGTCACCCAAAAATAACTCTAGGAACTAATGTAATTGAAAATTGTCTTGCAGAGGTGATTTTCCTTTTACAGCAGGTTGCCAAGAACGCCAGCTCCGGCGAGCAGCGGGTGCTCCAGAAAGAGATCCGGGCACTGATGCGACGGCAACAGGTGGAACTCTCCGGCGGTGAGATTGGTAGCGTAAGAATGTGTGACCCTTTTCCTATTGCCATGCCCCCAAAAAGTGAAATGATGATTTGGTGCCGGGCAGCTATTGGTCTGAGAGGTAGGGATTACCAGGCAATGGTAGAACCAGTTTACTCGGACAGTAGGCCCACCATTTTGACAGCACGGGGGGTGGTTGATGTACGCCATGGGAGGGTGCCCGTTCGCATAATAAATATCGGGGAGAGGGAAGTGTACCTGCCCCGGTATGCCACGCTAGCCAAATTATATACCATTAACCAAAATTCTATACAATCTGTGGAACCCTTGCCTCCATCTCACCCGGAGGAAGGTAACGGCTCTAAGAAAAACATGGAGGACTGGTGTCAGCAACTACATCTGGGTACTGACTCCACTCCCGCACACCAGAAACAAGGAGTCTATCGGGTGGTTCAAGAGTACGAGACAGTGTTCAGTAAACACCCGTTAGACTTCGGGCGAGTCAAGGGGGTAGAACACCACATCCCCACGGGAGACCATCCTCCTATAAAAGAGAGGTATCGACCCGTACCCCCTGCCCACTACCAACACGCCAAGGGGATGCTTAGAGACATGAAGGAGGCTGGGGTGATTAGGGATAGCTGTAGCCCCTGGGCAGCTCCACTAGTCTTAGTCAGAAAAAAAGACAACACCATGAGGATGTGTGTAGATTACCGGAAAATCAACCGTATCACACACAAGGATGCGTACCCCTTACCAAGGATAGAGGAGTCATTGGCTGCTTTAAGATCTGCTAACTTCTTCTCTACCTTGGATCTCACTAGCGGGTACTGGCAGGTTCCTGTAGCAGAGGCGGACCGGGAGAAGACCGCATTCACCACCCCGATGGGACTTAGCGAGTTCACCTGCATGCCGTTCGGACTCTGCAACGCACCAGGAACCTTCCAACGACTAATGGAGTGTTGTCTGGGCCACAGAAACTTCGAGACGGTCCTGTTGTACCTGGACGATGTCATCGTATATTCCAAGACGTATGAGGACCACCTGAAACACCTGGCGGAAGTGTTCGAAGCTCTGGCGAGTTACGGCCTAAAGGTGAAACCCTCCAAGTGTCACCTCCTGAAACCAAAGGTGCAGTACCTGGGACACGTGGTGAGCGCTGACGGAGTGGCTCCCGACCCTGATAAGATCACCGCAATTAAGGAATGGCCAAGCCCCTCCAGCGTAAAAGAAGTGCGGCAGTTCCTCGGGTTGGTAGGCTACTACCGAAGGTTTATTCCCGGTTTCACCAAAAAGGCAGCACCTATGCAGGACCTCCTGATAGGCCAGTCCCAGAAGGCCAAGAACCAGAAGCCGCCCTTCAAATGGGAGGAGCTGGAAGAAGAGTCCTTCCGCCAGCTGAAGATGGCCCTCACGGGGGACGAAATCCTGGCGTACCCGGATTATAGCCAGCCCTTTATCCTCTACACCGACGCCAGTAACATCGGGCTAGGAGCCGTACTGTCCCAGATCCAGCAGGGGAAGGAACGAGTAATCGCCTACGCCAGCCGAAAACTGCGACCCACCGAAAGGAACCCCGAGAATTACAGCTCATTTAAGCTGGAGTTCCTGGCCGTAGTATGGGCAGTCACCGAGCGCTTTAAGCATTACCTCGCTTCTTCCCGGTTCACCGTGTACACGGATAACAACCCGTTGACACACCTGGACACGGCAAGACTCGGTGCCCTGGAGCAGAGGTGGATGGCCCGTCTGTCCAACTACGAGTTCACAATCAAATACCGGGCAGGACGCTCCAATACCAACGCGGACGCCCTGTCCAGGATGCCCAACCTGCCGGACGGAGGAGAAGATCCGGAGGGACTGGAAGAAGTTGAACTCCCTGCGTTCCACCGTCATGGGACTATCCAGTATTCCCACCGGGTAAGGAGTGAGCAGGCTGCTACGTTGAACCCCTTACCCCACTACAACTGGGCGGAGACGCAAGACAGCGACCCTGCCGTCCGACTGGTGAAGGAGATGCTGACTCGGCCGGAGGCTCGCCTTGAACCAGACGCTCCGGAGGAAGCCAAACAACTATGGGCAGAGAAGAGTCGACTGTTCCTTTACAAAGGGAAGTTGTGCCGCCGAATGGTTAACTCCCGGACGCATGAATTACTCTGGCAAGTAGTGGTGCCACGAAGAGACGCAGCCATGGTGATGGAGGCATACCACGACGGAGCTGGACACTTCGGGTGGAAGAAGCTGGAGTTCCTGCTGCGCGAGCGGTTCCACTGGGTAGGCATGAGGGGAACCATCGAGAAGTGGTGCAGAGACTGTGGCCCGTGCAACCTGAGAAGGAAGGACCGTGCCAGCCAGAAGACTCCCCTGCAGTCCATCGTCACCCGGCAACCGTTGGAACTGGTAGCCTTGGATCATGTAAAACTGACCCCAAGCAGAAGTGGCTACGTCTACGCGTTAACCATCGTGGATCATTACTCCCGGTTCTTGGTTGTCGTCCCCGTCAAGGACTTAACGGCTCAAACAGCAGCTAGAGCCTTCCAGCAGCACTTCTGCCGTCCACACGGGTACCCGGACCAAGTGCTGACGGACCAGGGACCTGCCTTTGAAGCGGAGGTCTTCCAGGAATTCTGCAATCTGTATGGCTGCCGGAAGATAAGGACGACACCCTACCATCCGCAAACTAATGGACTTTGTGAGAAAATGAACCAGGTGGTAATGGATCTTCTAAAAATGTTGCCCCTGGAAGAACGCAGTCTGTGGCCTGAGAAGTTGCCCGATCTGGTGGACCTATACAACCACATCCCGGTAGGTTCCACCAACTGTACCCCGGCTTACCTAATGAGGGCAAGACCTGGTAAGTTACCTGTTGACCTGGAAATGGGAGTCCTGACACCCGAGGACACTTCACCAGAAACAGACTGGGACACAGAGAGGCAGCAGCAGTACCGGAGAGTACAGGAGAGCGTGGAGCGAAGTCTCTGTCAGGCTAGGGAAAGACAAGAGAAAACTTACAACCAGTATGCTCCCGCTGTTCCCCTGGTACCCGGAGAGCAGGTCTTGAAGAGGAAGAGACGGCTCCACAAGTTAGACGACCAGTGGGAGAAGGACCCGTACACCGTACTGCCCTCAAGCCACGAAAACCCGAAGGTTTGTACCATCAGTAAAGACGGAGGGGAAACCACAGCCATTGTATCCCGGGACCACCTGAAGAAGTGTCCCGAACAACTGAGGAACCCTGAGGAGGAACAAGAAGACCATCGACCCGTAGAGGAAAGGGAAGATATGGTTAGTACTGTGCTCGGGGACTTCCCTCGGTCTTGGACTCAAGTCAATGGTGCAGTTGTGGTACCCGTACTCACCTTCCTCCAACCAGCATCCCAAGCACCTACGGAGCAACAGGTAGAGCTGGAAGAACAGCCGGTTCAGGAGGCAGAAGACCCCTACCTGGTTACGTCTCCCTGTTTTGGTGAAATGGACACCTTTGTTTCTTCAAAGACTGCACCCGGTTACGGACATGCCGTGACCACCTTTATGTGTTTCTTTATTGTATTGTTATTGTTATATCTTGTTATGTTTTTCTAAAATATGTTTAGTCCCGGAGTACTAAATTTCACTAGGGGGGAATGTGGCACCCCAGGGGTCTGGTTTCCACAGTAACAAGCAATGTTATGTCTGAGAGCAGGTGGGAGGTCTCTTGGCCAGGGATCCTGTGCATGCCACACCTCCTGCCCAGTCTTGGGAGGGGAAGACCTTCCCCTATATAAACCCGGGGCTGAAGCAGGGTTAGTCAGTCAAGGAGAGTAGAGACAAGAAACAGTCACAGGAAGAAACAGCAGAAGCTCAGTGGGAGCAATACTACTACAAGTCAGGGGCTGGCAGCTGCAGAGCTCGCCCTGACTGAGAAGCTTTCTTACCGGACCCGGCGTCCGAGGCTGTGGGGACTAACTCTTACCCAGCAGCAGAAGCCGACCGGCAGGGGATTTCAGGTCCTCAGGCCCAGAAACCCGAAGGCACGGTCACACGCGTGGGACCAGCACCGCCATCGTGGAGCGGAAGCCATTAGAAGGCCCCGAGTCACCGGCCATACGGGTGAGCACCACACGGTACACTCAGGGACGTGGGCTACTTATATCCGCTTCTAGCAAGGTAGCCAGAAGAGTACAGTCAGTTTGGGAGGCCTACAACTCCGCCTGGCCAGGGGAGATCCCATCTGCTCAAGGACTGACCAGGCCCCGTTCGCTAGCAAGTACTCCGGGAGGGTCTATCGTTGTTACCAGTAAAGACCCTGAATTACACCGCACCGTCTCTGAGTGGTTCCTGCTACCCTCATCTTCCACGTCGGCTGCCCTGAGGCCATACCCCTCCCGTTGGGGGTTATACTATCACGCTGCACAATTCTACACCGGCCTCAGCGGTCTGCCCTGCAGCGGCAGCTCCATAGCTGCAAATCAACGGGTGGCGTAGTCGACACTCAAATAACATCTATCAAGACTGCCACACACTGAGTTGACTCCCTGGGCACGGACCGGGTCCCCGCCACTCGGAGACTACAACCCTCATCTGATCCGGTTCCGGGTAAGCCCCCGTGCGCGAGACGCTGCGCGACACAGCAGGCCCAGGGGCGCGTCAAATTCACAGCAGAGTGAGCTCAAAATGGCGGCGGCGGCTTTTATAGTGCATCATGACATCATTTCAGCAGCCAATCACAGCCATGCCATTAGTTAAGATGCCTACATGCCTAACAGGATGTGCCCACACTTCTTAGGATCCTCATTGGCTGAATAAAATGAAAATGGCTCATTGCATTATGGGAACTTCCGATTCCGGTATACGATATTGCAAAAGTATCGGAATTAAGTATCGGAATTCCGATACTGCGAATATCGGCCGATACCCGATATTTCAGTATCGGAATGCTCAACACTAGCAATAACACATCAACATATGTAGAAGGAGTTCAGTCTTTATAGGTCACGGCGCTTCCGCAACCAGGTGTCCATGTCACCCAAGATGTATTTTGAGGGACCCGTCCCAAACCCTCCACGTAGTCCCTTTGGTGGCTACAGGGCATTGATGATCCGGCGTTGGACGACGTCTTCAGCCACCTCCACGGGTTTTAGTTCTGTGGTCTGGCACAAAAGGGGCACTTAACAGGTGCAACTGTTTACAAGGTACAGTTCCGGTTTTTCATTGTCCATAACCTGTCAGTCCATAAACTCTGTCGGGTAACTTGAGAAACATAATTAGTATTCAGGCAACAAACATTGAACATTTCAACAGTGGCAATACACAGGTATATATATCACATTTAAATTCTCCAGCGGGCGCGTATTTGACCCCTGGTGCTCCTGGTGGACCTACGTAACCCACTATCTGGTGGTGTTCTTTCTGGGTCCCCTGTTTCCACCCCTTTTGTAGTGGGCTCGCTAGTGTCTGCACTACAGGTGTTTGGAGATGTTATGGGTAGGTTGGGCAGCTTTCTGCATACTCTTTGGCTTACCACAGGCACGGCAGGCTCACTACTAGCAGAGGGTTGGTTCTCCTGGGCTGCTGGTATGGAATCTTCTGCCTCCGGGGCCGGTTGCTCTCCCAACGCTGCTTGCTCTTCTGTAGGCCCTTGAGGGGCTGGCTGGAGACAGGTAAGGACGGGTACCACAATAGCGTTGTTAATTTGTGTCCAGGACCGGGGAAATTCGCCGAGTACGGTACTGACCATTTCTTCCCTTTCCTCTGCAGGTTGAGGGCTGTCTTGGTCTTCATCAGTGCTTTGCAGCTGCTTGGGACACTTCTTCAGGTGGTCTCTGGAGACAGTGGCTGTGGTCTCTCCTCCATCCTTACTGATAATGCATACTTTCGGATTTTCATAGCTTGAGGGCAGTACTGTGTACGGGTCTTTCTCCCACTGGTCATCCAACTTATGGAGCCGCCTCTTCCTCTTCAAGACCTGCTCTCCAGGTGCCAGGGGAACAGCGGGAGCATGCTGACTGTAAGCCGTCTCTTGCCTTTCTCTTGCTTGAGACAGACTTCTCTCAACACTCTCCTGCACTTTCCGGTACTGCTGCTGCCGTTCTGTATCCCAGTCTGCCCCTGGGAAGGTGTCCTCGGGTGTCAGGATTCCCATATCCAGGTCAATAGGCAGCTTACCAGGTCTTGCTCTCATTAGGTAAGCCGGGGTGCAGTTGGTGGAATTTACTGGGATGTGGTTATACAAGTCCACCAGATCAGGCAGTTTTTCAGGCCACAGACTGCGTTCTTCCAGGGGCAACGTTTTCAGCAAGTCTATCACCACCTGGTTCATCTTTTCGCACAATCCGTTGGTTTGGGGGTGATAGGGCGTTGTCCTTATTTTCTTGCAGCCATAGAGGTTGCAGAACTCCTGGAAGACCTCCGCTTCTTAGGCTGGACCTTGGTCAGTCAACACTTGCTCCGGATACCCGTGTGGACAGCAGAAGTGCTGCTGGAAGGCTATAGCTGCTGTCTGAGCTGTTAAGTCCTTGACAGGGACCACGACCAGGAACCGGGAGTAGCGGTCTACGATGGTGAGGGCATAGACGTACCCGGACCTACTTGGAGCCAGCTTCACATGGTCCAGGGCTTCCAGTTCTAGTGGCTGCTTGGTGATGATGGGCTGCAGGGGAGCCTTCTGGCTGGCACGGTCCTTCCTTCTCAGGTTGCACGGGCCGCAGTCTCTGCACCATCTCTCAATGGCCCCTCTCATGCCTACCCAGAAGAACCGTTCATGCAACAGGAACTCCAACTTCTTCCATCCAAAGTGCCCTGCTCCGTCGTGGTATGTCTCCAGGACCATAGCCGCGTCTCATCTCGGGACCACTACCTGCCAGGTCAGCTCTTGTGTCTGGGAGTTGACAATTCGCCGCCACAGCTTCCCCTTGTAGAGAAACAGTTTACTCTTCTCCTTCCACAGCTGTTTGGTCTCTTCCGGAGCGTCTGGGTCAAAGCGGGCATCAGCCTGTGTCAGCATCTCTTTTACCAGGCTTGCGTCTCCGCCCAGCTGTAGTGGGGTAAGGGATTGAACGTGGCAGAGTGCTTGTCCCTTACACAGTGGGAACACTGGGTAATCCCATGACGATGGAACGCAGGGAGTTCAATCTCCTCCAGTTCTTCTGGATCTTCCCCTCCGTCTGGCAAGTTCGGCATCCTGGACAGGGCGTCTGCGTTGGCATTTGTGTGTCCCGCCCGGTATTTGATGGTAAACTCATAGTTGGACAGCCGGGCCATCCATCTTTGCTCCAGGGCACCAAGTCTTGCAGTGTCCAGGTGTGTCAACGGGTTGTTGTCCGTGTACACAGTGAACTTGGCAGAGGCAAGGTAATGTTTGAAACGTTCCGTCACTGCCCACACCACTGCCAGGAACTCTAGCTTGTAGGAGCTATAATTCTCAGGGTTTCTCTCTGTGGGCCGTAGTTTACGGCTGGCGTAAGCAATTACCCATTCTCTGCCCTGCTTGATCTGGAATAGTACGGCTCCCAGCCCCACGTTACTGGCGTCTGTGTGAAGGATGAAAGGCTGGCCGTAATCAGGGTAAGCCAGGATCTCATCCCCCGTGAGGGCCATCTTCAGCTGGCGGAAAGTCCTCTTCCAGCTTGTCCCACCTGAAGGGCGGCTTCTGATTCTTGGTCTTTGACTGACCTAACAGGAGGTTTTGCATAGGGGCTGCCATTTTGGTGAACCCAGGGATGAATCTTCGCTAGTAGCCTACCAACCTGAGGAACTGCCGCACTTCCTTTATGCTGGAGGGTCTTGGCCAGTCCTTAATCACTGTGATCTTATCTGGGTCTGGAGCTACTCTGTCAGCACTCACCAGGTGTCCCAGGTACTGTACCTTTGGTTTCAGTAGATGACACTTGGAGGGTTTCACCTTTAGGCCATAGCCTGCCAGGGCGTCAAACACCTCTGCCAGGTGTTTCAGATGGTCCTCATATGTTTTGGAATACACGATGACATCGTCCAGGTATAGCAGGACCATCTCGAAATTCCTGTGCCCCAGGCAGCACTCCATCAACCGCTGGAAGGTTCCTGGTGCGTTGCAGAGCCCGAATGGCATACAGTTGAATTCGCTGAGACCCATCGGGGTGGTGAACGCGGTCTTCTCCTTGTCTGCCTCCGCTACAGGAACCTGCCAGTACCCGCTAGTAAGATCCAAAGTGGAGAAGAAGTTAGCAGACTTTAATGCAGCTAAAGATTCCTCTATCCTAGGTAACGGGTACTCATCTTTGTTTGTGATACGGTTGACCTTTCTGTAATCTACACACATTCTCATGGTGCCATCTTTCTTTTTCACAAGAACTAGTGGAGCTGTTCAAGGGCTACAGCTGTCCCTGATTACCCCAGCCTAATTCATTTCTCGCAACATTCACTTGGCATTCTGATAGTGTGCAGGGGGTACATGTCGGTATCTTTCCTTTATGGGTGGATGGTCTCCTGTGGGGATGTGGTGTTCTACCCCCTTTACTTGCCCAAAGTCTAGCGGGTGTTTGCTAAAGACTCTTTCGTACTCCTGCACCACCCGGTAGACTCCCTGTTTTTGGTGTGAGGGAGTGGACTCGGTGCCCACCTGCAGCTTCTGACACCAGTCCTCCATCTGTTTCTTGGAGCCGTTACCCTCCTCTGGTTGAGATGGAGGCAAGGGTTCCACGGCCTTTACAGAGTTTTGTTTAACGGTGAACAATTTGGCTAGAGTGGCATACCGGGGCAAGTATACTTCTCTTTCCCCAATGTTTAGGATGCGGACAGGTACCCTCCCATGGCGTACATCGACCACCCCCCGTGCTGTCAAAATGGTGGGCCTACTGTCTGAGTAGACGGGTTCTACCATGGCTTGGTAGTTCCTTCCTCTTAACCCGATTGCAGTCCGGCACCAGATCATCATCTCACTTTTTGGGGGCATGGCGATAGGAAACGGGTCACTCATCCTAACACTACCAATCTCACCACCAGACAGTTCTACCTGTTGCCTTTTCATCAGGGCTCTGATCTCTTTTTGTAGGACACGCTGCTGGCTGGAGCTGGCGTTCACCGCAACCTGCTGTAAAATGACAATTATCTCTGCAAGACAATTTTCAATAACATTAGTACCCAAGGTTATCTTAGGGTGGCTTTCACGACGGTCAATGTCCACAATAATCAGTCCTTGAGCTGGCAGTTCAACTTTACCAATTTGATGGTCACCTCCTTGAATCCCACCTGCGGTACAGGCTGACTATTGCTGGCGATGATGCTCAAATCGTCATCTGGGTAGCGGGTAATATCTGAGTCATTCCAGTACCGCTTAAAAAGCACATAGGGGATGGTGGTTACCTGTGACCCGGTGTCCAGTAGTCCACTCATAGGAATGCCATCCAGCAGCACAGGCAAGACTGGTCGTCCCCCTACGTACTTATCACACCAGCTCGATGGGCCTGATGGTCTTATGCCCAGGGAGTTGGCCCTCTGCCCCAGGTTGGGCCCGTTTAAATGACAGTACCTTGCCATATGTCCTGGTTGGTTGCAGCGGCGGCAGATGGGTTGTCCGTCCTGGTCGTAGCGGTCGCTGGGCCTTCCTCTGGACGACGGGATCCTCCTCTGTCGGCGCCAAGGGACGTCCTCCGGACTGGAAGCCAGCTGGATCTTTCCTGGGGGGGACACCTGTAGCGACTGCACAGTTCTGGTTAGCGCGGCAACGCTTTTGGTCAGCTCTTGGACCTGATGGTGCAGGTCTGCAGCCGGGGCTTTGTCCAAAGCCTGTGCATCAGCTCTCACAGGCTCTGCAGACAAGGGCGCAGCCTCCTGGTGATAGGTGATAGCAGGGTGCCTGTGGGTTACAGCGCCACCTGGTGCCGGTTCTCGGAGCACCCGGATGGCTCTGTCTTTAAACTGCGTAAAGTCCAAATCAGGGTTCTACAAGGCTATTACACGCAACTGGGTTCGGTGGGCACTGGACTGTAGACCGTCAATGAACTGTTCAGTCAAAAGCTTATCCTCATTCCACACGCTGTCAGGGTCTGCCTGCTTAATGGCTCTCAGGGCCTCCTGCAAATTCAAAGCATAGTCCCGTATACTGTCTTGTGCCCGCTGTTTGCATCCACAAAATTTTAGTTTGATCTCTGCTGAGGTGCGGGTATCAAAAGTGTCCTTTAGACGGGCCAGTATTTCCTTTACGGTCCCCTTTTCCCTGGCTGACCAGGACTTCACTTCTCTTTGGGCTGCTCCGATTAACTAGCCTATCAGGATGCTCACTTTTTGTTCCTCGGACAGGGGGTATACTTTGAATAGGCTATTCAGTCGTTCTTTAAAGTCGCTCAGGGTATGCGACTCCCCTGAGTACTGGGGTAACCATGCCGCTCCGGGGATATATGGCATCGTGAACGGCATCACTGCAGCAGCAGCCGCGCTGGCGGTGGGAGCTACATCCATTCCTGGTGTCTTCCTCCCCCCTAGTTAACCGTGGCCTACCTTCCATTGATTCTTCTCCGTAGGCCGCGGATCCGCAGGCGATCATCGGGGTCGAGGACCTTGCATCGCGCGCTGGTGACGTCGGCGTCCACTGGGCTCCTCCCAGGACCTTGCGCAGCGTCAGTGCGTAAGGCGGGGCTTCAGCTCTCGCGCGCTTTCGGCGTCCACGCCCCTCTTCTTCCCGCGCGGCGTCCCGAAAATGGCACCCAATGGTGGGAAAATGGCTGCGGATGGCGGGAAAACGGCTGCGGGTGGCGGGAAACTTCACCACGGTAAGTATCACAGTCTTTCTTCAGGCATGCAGTACCCGGTGGTTGCGGGCACGAAATCCTGCCGACTACGGCAAAGTTGACGCGCCCCCTGGGCCGCTGTGTGGGGGAATACCCGGAGCCGGGTCTTTGTGTAATGCTGGGGGTTGTAGTCTCTGTGGCGGCGACCCGGTCCCATGACTCAGGGTGGTCAAACCAGTGGCAGATCTGTTTACTTGGTTTTTAATGTTGAAATGTCCGACTATGCCACCCGTGGATTGCGGTCACTGAGAACCGCCGCTGCGGGGCAGACTGCTGAGGCTGATGTTGTGTGCGCAGCAGAGGGTAGTATAACTCCCCAAGGGAGGAGTATAGCCTCAGGGCAGCGTGTGTAGATGGTGAGGGTCGCGGTGCATGGGCGCAGCAGAAATGACTCAGAGTCCGTGCAGTGCAGTTCAGGGTCTTTACTGTTGGTAATGAAGAAGGCCCTGCCGGGAAAACTGGCTAACATTAGAGGCCTGGTCAGTCTGTGAGCGAACAAGAGTCCCCCTGGCCAGGTGGAGGTGTAGGCCTTCCCGTCTGACTGCACTCTTCCTGGCTACCCTGCTGTAGTCGTGTGGTAGCCCACGTCCTTGAGTGTACCGTGTGGTGCTCACCCGTATGGCTGGTGACTTGGGGCCTTTGGTACCTTCCGCTCCTCGATGGCGGTGCTGGTCCCTTGCTTGTGACTGAGCCTCCGGGCTTTCTATGGCCAGAGGACATGGAATCCCCTGCCAGGTGGTTTCTGCTGCTGGATGTGAATATCCTCGCAGCCTCGGTTTCCGGTGTCCGGTTCTCTGCGTCTTCAGCCAGGACGAGCTCTGCTTGCTCCAGTCCCTGGTCTTCAACACATGGCTCCTACAGAGCTCCTTGTTGCTCTGTCCCTATCTCTGGAACTACTCACTAACCCCACCCCAGATCCAGTTTATAAAGGGCAGGTTCCTCCCCTCCCTGGACTGGGGCAGGAGGCGTTGCATGCAAATGTGCTCCTGAGCAGGAAAACCCATGCTCGCTCTCAGACATGGTATTTCTACCACTGTGGCAACCAGACCCACTGGGGTGCCACATCTGCCTCTATATTATCCTTGTATGTGCTGATACCTATTGCCTCACTCATACTCTCGGTCATATTCCCAACCTACTGACTGTGGGATCCTTCTATTTACTTCTCCTTTTTTAGTACTGTGTTTTTTACTGACTGTTTTAATGAATTTAACCGCTTCCCGACCGCCCACTGTACATAAACGTCGGCGCTGCCTGGGCTCTGGTTAGGAACGTTTATGAACAGTCGGCGGTCCCGCAGCCCTCAGGACCCCCAGGATCCTGCAAGTGCTGCGGTTGCGGTTCAGAGCGACGGCTCTGACAGGGGACATCATCGGGACCTGATTGGATCAGGTCCCAATGATGTTAACCCTTTCCTATCTTCTATATGCTGCGATCTATAGTGATCGCAGCATATAGAAGATAGTGAGAGGAGAGGGGGTCGTCCACTTACCTCTCCGACGGCCCCCTGATGCCTTCCAGGACCTGCCGTTGTTATGGCAGCTGGAGGTCACATGACCGCCTCCAGATCTGCCATATATTGTGCCTTGCTAGGCTCAGTCTGCAGCTGAAGCCTAGCAGGAGACAGACAGTGTGAAACTGTCAGCAAACTTCTCATGCAATGTAATACATGTCTATTACATTTCATGAGAACAGTGATTAGAAAAATAAAAATTAATGTCCAATACATGACTAAGTAAAAAAGTAAAAAAAAGTCTAAAAATTGTTTTCAAACTGTTAAAAAAAATCACAAAATAAATAAAAATAAATAAAATATTAAACCAATAAATCCGTATATTTATTCAAAAACAAAAAGAGTACACATATTTGGTATCGCCGCGTCCGAAACAACCCAATCTATAAAACTGGCACACTAATTAACTCCTTCTGTGCACACCGTAATAAAAATAAATAAAAAACGGAGCAAAAAACTATGCTTTTTCATCATATCGCCAAACAAAAAGTGGAAAAAGAAATGCAATCAAAAAGCAAAATGGAAATAAAAATGGTACCGCTGAAAACGTCATCTTGTTCGACAAAAAAAAGCCGCTAGACAGCTTCATAAGCCAAAAAATAAAAAAGTTATAGCTCTCAGAATAAAGCAATGCAGAAAAAATATTTTTTCTATAAAATTGTTTTATTGTGTAAAAGAGCCAAAACATAAAAAAATATACAGTAAGTGTAGTATCGCTGTAAACGTACTGACCCGAAGAATAATGCTGCCTTATCACTTTTACCACACGCAGAACGACATAAAAAAACCTCAAAAAACAATTCCTGAATTGTTGGTTTTCGTTAATTTTACCTCCCAAAAAACGAAATAGAAAGCGATCAAAAATTATCACGTACCCAAAAATGATACCAATAAAAATGTCAACTCGTCCCGCAAAAAAACAAGCCGTCACATGACTCTGTCAGCCGAAATATGGAAAAATTATAGCTCTCAAAATATGGCGATGCAAAAACTAGATTTTGCAAAAAAAAGCGTCTCTTAGTGTGTGACAGCTGTCAGTCATAAAAATCCGATATAAATCTTGTATCTCAGTAATCGCACTGACCCGAAAAATAAACTGATCACTTATACCGCACGAGGAACAGAGTCCAAAGTAACTCTGTAGCCTCATTACAGTGAATAGATCCTGCAGGGGTTTCATCTGAATTACATCACTTGGAAATTTAGATGGAAACCCCGATGTAAGTGCTCAGCCTAGAGCGCCGGATAAATGTTACGTAAAAAGTTCCCAATAAAAGCTTCAACTCAGTCCTCAAAAAAAGCTAGTCCCCACTCAGGTCCGTCATCTGTTAGAAATGTAAGGGACTTCCAAGTTACTGGTAGCAGAAAGGCTCTGGAAAAGCGAAATGGCCCTTGCCCCCCAAAAGAAATTCAGAAAATTTTGTGCTCCCAAATCCAATTGCCTATTCTACAATAATTTGTTCTCCAATTGTCAAATAGCGCTCCGTCCCTCCCAGATCTCGCCGTATGGCTGAGCGCTACGATACAGCCAGATATGGGGTATTGCCACTTTTAGAAGAAATTGTGTGACACATTTCGGCACCATTTTTACCCATTGGCCTGTGTGAAAATGTAAAATCTGAGGGTAAAACATTTTTTTGTGGTAAAAAAACAATTATGTTTTCTTCACTGCCCAATGGTATAAATTAAAAAATTAAAAAATGCTCACTACTTCCCTAGATGAATTCATTGAGAGGTGTAGTTTACAAAATGGGGTCACTTGTGGGGGTTTCTGCTGTTTCGGCATGTCAGCGACTCTTCAAATGTGACATGGTGTCTGCAACTTATCCCAGCCAACATAGCGCTCCTTTCTCTTCCGAACCCTGTCCTACACCAAAGCAGTGGTTTTCCCCCATATATGGGGTATTGGCGTACTCAAGAGAAATTGCACAACAAATTTCATGGTGCAATTTCTCCTGTTATCCTTATGATAATACAAAATTAGGGGATGAAAAACATTTGTTGTGGGAAAAATGTGAAAATTTTATTTTTATGGCTCAATATTATAAACTTCTGTGAAGCACCTGGGGGTGCAAAGTGCTCACCACACATCTAGATAAGTTCCCTAAGCAGTCTAGTTTCCAAAATGGTGTGATTTGTGGAGGGTTTCCACTGTTTAGGCTCATCAGGGGCTCCCCAAATGCAACATGGCGTCCGCTAATTATTCAAGCAAATTTTACATTCAAAAAGTCAAATGGCGCTCCTTTCCTTCCAAACCCTGCCATGCGCCCCAACAGTGGTTTTCCTCCACATATGGGGTATCAGCGCGCTAATGAAAAATTGCACTACAAATTGTATATTCCATTTTTTCTTGTTACCCTTGTGAAAATAAAAAAATTGGGTCTAAACTAACATTTTTGTGAAAAAATGTTAAATGTTCATTGTTTTCTTCCACATTCCAAAAATTCCCGTGAAACACCTGAAGGGTTAATAAACTTCTTGAATGTGGTTTTGAGCACCTTGAGGGGTGCAGTTTTTAGAATGGTGTCACTTTTGGGTATTTTCTGTCATAAAGGCCCCTCAAAGTCACTTCAAATAAGATGTGGTCCCTAAAAAAATGTTTTTGTAAATTTTGTTGGAAAAATGAGAAATAGCTGGTCAATTTTAACCCTTATAGCTTCCTAACAAAAAAAAAATTGGGTTCCAAAATTGTGCTGATGTAAAGTAGACATGTGGGAAATGTTATTTATTAACTCTTTTGTGTGACATATCTCTCTGATTTAAGGGCATGAAAATTCAAAGTTTGAAAATTGCAAAATTTTCAAAATTTTCACCAAATTTCCGATTTTTTCACAAATAAACGCAAGTGATATCAAAGAAATTTTATCACGATCATGAAGTACAATATGTCACGAAAAAACAATCTCAGAATCAGGGGAATCCGTTGAAGCGTTCCAGAGTAATTACCTCATAAAGTGACAGTGGTCAGAATTGTAAAAATTGGCCCGGTCACGAATGCAAAAACAGGCTCTGGGGCGAAGTGGTTAAATAAATACTGATTTTATTGGCATCTATGCTTCATTTATCTTGATTGGATTGCTTTAAGACTGAAGTATTGCATTGAATAGACCCCTTTATGCCTTTGGATTAAAATGTCATATGTTGCAGTTGTGCAAAGTACTTATGCAAAAGACATGTAAATTATACTTGTGACGAATGCAAACAGTAAATTTAGCACCGTGCATCTTATTTACCATTTTATATAGAAAAAACTGAACTTTTTTTCTTTTTTTTAAATATATTTACATACAGTTTGATGTGATTAGTGATAGTTTACAGTTATATAAAGATTAGTTTTTTTATGTGCAAATGTGCAATATGCATGAATATTGCAATAGGCCATGTAACACACTAACCCATAATAGTTAAAGATACACTGGACTGTCAGCCAATAGTGTCTGGGTCGAATCAGTATGGGCCTCCGTCAACCCGCTCTATTTTCCAATGGCAGTCACCACCCCAGACCCTAACAGGTACCCACACTACACTTTCCTGCAAGGATGAAAGTCTCACACTGTGGGCCACAGTCAATTTCTTCTACCACAGACCTTCTGTCCTTGCCTCCAATTTCCAGAGAGACAACTCATGCTCCCTTCTACTCACATAACCAAATTTCTGTCCTTCCAATTGGGTCTACGCTCACACGACCGAATTTCAATTTCTGCAATAGGGTCTGCGCTATCTGCTATCTTTAGCCTCGACAATCAGGATCTCCTAGCCTCTGTAAGGACTCTGCACCCCTTTCTTAATCCACTTCCAATACTGATCTTGTGTTTCTGGACACACTCATCACCTACGTCAGTCCTAGCTACCACAGGTGACTTGTTACAAGTCTGGGCGAAGACTGACTTCCTGGCTTTTGTATTTTTCTGCTGCAGATCACATGTCCCCTGTGCACCTAGCTCTGCTTTCCTCTCATTCAGCCTGCCTTCTGTGCCTTGGTTGCAATACCCTTTTAGGTTCCTACACCTATAGTCTCTGATCACTACATGGCAGCATCTGCCCACATATACCTTACAGCTCATTTCTATTATATGAGTCACTCACTCTCCTTACATTCCTCCAGTCTTTAAACTTACCATTACTTGGATGAGAAAGGTTACTTATGCTCTAGACGCTCCTTGACGGTGGTCTCAGAGTCGCCAATATCCAAACACACTCCTGTGTCTGCTGTATTACATACTGCCATATGAAATCATCTTCCGCATACCTCCTGGGTGAAACACGAGCGTTGGTACATTCAGATCTGTGAAGTCCCTCCTGACCTGTCTCTTCTGGGACACTTAGGTCTTGAGACACTCTTCCTGTGATTTTGACCTCTAGCCTACCCTCTAAGCTAGCCCCGGTCATTCTCTCTTCATCAGACACATGTGGCGGTAGCATGTAAGGGTGCCGTACTCTCTCTGGTGCAACGACTTCTCCTTTCGGGGTCTACTCTCCTTGTCACTCGATGAGGAACAACCTCCCATGTGTAGTCCAATTTTCCCTAAGGGTGCTTCACTTGAACCAAAACTCAATTCCCCAGCTGTAATGGTGCCTCCTGCACAGGAGTTACTACAGGATGCCTTTTCCCCTGGGGCTTCTGTACAATCTTAAGTCTCCGTGTCTCTAACCGATGTTGGTGTTTCCACACCAAAGTTGTGGTGTTTATCTTCGTACAATCTTCCACTGGATCAAGCTCTAGCTCAGTAACCTTATGGCTGTTTTGTCCAAACAGCAACGTGTAAGGCGTGTACCCTGTCGTGGCATGAACCTGGTTACTGTACAACTAGACCACTTCTGGTACAAATTCAGGTCATTTCATCTTCCTGTGTCACGGTGTAAGGGAATGCTGGTGAGGAGATAGCAGATACGGGCTGGGTGAGCAGGGAAAACTATTCTGTCCCTAGACAGGGAACCCTGAATAGCCCTGACCCCGAAGGTATCTCTGATGGTGAGAAGGTTCGAGTCTCCACCCAAAGCCCTAACTCCTTCACAAGCCCTGCACTAATTCCCCTAATCTCCCTCCTCAGAACAAAGGTACAGCAATCTCAAAGGAAAGGACTTCAGCGGCACAAACAAACAGGGCTGCACAGCACGGCTTCCAGTATAGATTGAAACTCTATCAGCTGCACCACCTGGTGGAAGGAGAGGCTACTTAAAGGCTAAGGGGAGTAGACTCACACAGAGACTCACATCCACCAGGACATGGCAATAGAATTGACATTAACCCATGCAGTACAAGAGGGAATTTCACAGTTTAAGTTACAGCGGCATCTAGAATAGACCGCAGATACACAGCGCTAGACAGCGTGTGACATCCTGTCATCTTCCTGTTGTCCTCCACAATTCTCAGAATGTAGATAAAGTTATGTTGAAATGTTCACAGTCCCCATTTCCCTATGGGTGCTAGGGTGTAGTTCTGGAATTCTCAATGTTGTACAGTTGGTGCAATTCATCCATGACTTTTCCATGAAAACAGACTCCTAGCTCAGAGTGAATTCTTTTTGGACACCCGTATACCCACATGAAGTCATGACGGATGGCACAGGCCGCTGACTCGGCTGTTTGATTCCCAGTGGGAGTCATGACTGCAAACTTTTTAAAATGATCCATCATCACCAGACAGTACAAACAACCATTATCGGAGCGGCTGATCATAAGATAGTCCACCATCAGCACTTCCAATGGGAAAGAAATCCTCTTCACCTATATAGATGTTCTGTGTTTAGGGGGTTTAGTCATCTCACCCTGATGGGATTTCCGGTAATCTTCTTTCACCACTCGATTTACTTGTGGCCAATACAGAAACCGTTGTAGCCATTGGAAAGTTTTCTCTGTTCTGAAGTGGGTATCACTCTCATGGGCTTCCTTCTTCACTCTGGGCTTCATTCCTTGTGAAATCATTAGCAGATTACAATGAGGCAATCTGGGCTACCGGCCAGGGCTAAAGGCTCCGGGGACCTTTGGCCATATTGTTCTCATTATAATGCTTTTTTTCACCACTGTCGACGGTGCACATCTCCGGACAGGTAGCTTTCCTAAAGCTCAGCTGCCAGCAATTCACGATGGTTTACTGGCATCTACAAGCCTATGTGTGTATGTACTCTTAGGAATAACAGAATCTTTGGTCCTCTCCTCCACTTTTGACTGAGGTTCAGAAGATTAATTGGAGACATAGAACCGCTGTTCTCCACTTTGGAATCCAACCCTTCAGATATATGGTATATGATGTATAGTATTGAGATACCAAAAATATCAGTAATAATCAATTAAATTCTAAAAGACATTAATCAATTTAAAATTTGTATTTATTTAGTTTAATTAAATATTGCATGGAAGGATGAAGACGTGTTCTTGGAGAAGCCTTCAACTTTAGCAGGTGTTTCTTGCTGGTCAGGAGGCCACGGGTAGATGGTTCAAATCCTTCCATACAGGTACAGCATTGATGGTGGACATGCTGTAGTTTCTTCAGGGCGCTAGATGTGGGGGTTTTCTGTCCTCGAGATGTCTAAGGTGCCCTGGTGACAGCAGGCAAAAAAGCATCTTCCTCTGACAGCGCGAGCAGCCCTGGATAATCCACGCCGGCAGGATGATATCATCCGGCGGAAGATGGAACCTATGAGAAAAGATGTAAAACTAATGTAAGTAATGGGACTCCATATTAGAGGGTACTACTGTGGTGTCACTGTGGGAGAACGTTAGAGGAATCTCATCACACAGAGGGCAGGGATCTTTGCCAGTCATCATACATGTGACAATCCCACCACTGACAGATAACATCTGCTCCACATGACTTATCTCACTGACATCATACAACATGGAGATTATTGTCACACTTACCTCGCCTACTTTCCCCCTCTTCTACTTTCTCAGTTTTTTCTTGTCTTCTCAGTTTTAGAAAATATTTTCTTTTCTTCTGAACTGGAGATTCTAATCAAAAAGTCCGAAAAAAATATTAATTATAAACTTCTAAAATATTTTCTTTATATCTATATAGAGTTATGCAACTGATTAATATGCACCTGTAGCATTTCTGTGTGCTGCCATGTGGTGTCTCCAAGGAACTATGTCCCCTTATTATCATGACATTACTTGCAGCAAGCCACTGTGTTATTATATAATCAGTTAGATAATAATTCAATGCAACTTTAAAGAGGACCCGTCACTAGATCAAAAGTATCTGAGATTCACCATTATCTTATGTCTGCTGCTTCCCCGAGTATTCTGATATTTGTTTTGCTAAAATCCACCCTATGGTTGTAGAGATATGGGCATTTAAATTTAGTGCTAATTTTTATGGTCTTTTCCAAGGGGGCATGGCTCACAATTTTATATTGCAGAGCAACCTAAAGACACGCCCCAGAGGATCCTGTGAGCACTGCCCTCTTGGAAAAGACGATAAAAATAAGCACTAAATAAGACCCGTAACTCAAAAAACTGAATACTCAGGGGAGCAACGGGAATAAAGTAAGTGATTTTTGGAGCCTTCATGTACTGATTCACATTATAATTTTGGATTATAGGCTATAATTGGATGGCCTATAAACCTGTACATACCTGACAATGAGGACGAGGATGACTCGTTGTTTTTAACAGTGAAACACTGATTGTCTCCTTTAGTATTAGAAGAGGAAGACTCTTTCTGCCTGTTTGGTAGAAGAAAGACCAGTAAATTAAAAGTAAAAACAATAGAAAAAATGAAGAACACCTGTTTGTGAGGCCAATTAGGACAACCTAGAGGGGATACCCTGCCCAGGCCCTCAACTAGTAATATTGGCCTGAAATGAGCAGGAAATGAATGGCTGGTCACAATGATCAACTGTTATTGCAGTGTTATCACAAGCCAGATGCACAGAGGGGTGGTGGATGCTGGATTTAGATTTGTGTTACTCGTGTCTTGTATTTGGTTCTGAACATATATCAGAACTAAATCTCATAATAATAATAATCTACTCACATGTCTGAGTGTTTTTCACTGTTCTCTTGGGAACACTGTGGAGGTGACATAGGCTCTACATTGGTCATCATCCCGGTATTGATGATATTTAGCTAAAACACACGGAGAAAAATAAATTGATTTATTTTAAGCATTTTTGTAATTATAGGTTTTAGACATATTAGTAGCCACATACTTACTTTAGAAAACCTTTGATAAGATGATACAAAGTTTTTTATTTCTGGCCAGTCATTGTCCTCTCTTGTGTCCGCCTCATCTGAATTCATGTGTCTGCTACAACGAGCTACAAAGTACAAGTGTTATCAGAGATAATTAGTATAAGACCCGGTCAGACAGTCACCCTGTTATCACTAATAATGTTGAGAACTTATTTTCACATAAAATGAAAGACAAGACACAAAGCAGTTTTCGGCAGATGACGTCTCATTTTACTTACTGATAAAGTAGCGGGTGTCCTCATCTGACTTTAGCTCAGGAACGAACAGGGGCTTCTGACTTAGAAGGTTGTCAAAGTCTAAGTGATGCAGAAATGGATGCATTTCATCTCATTTGCTCCTCCTGGAAAAGGAAGACAAGAAAGAAAGTGATACAGTCATTTTTAGAGAAACTGCTCCATATCGGTACAGTTTATGTTAACCTGAACTGAAGATGTAACAGCAGACATGAAGGAAATGTACTGAAAGTCACAGCATGAAAAATGGGGAATGGATAAGTAGGTAGATTACTGAACCTCATGGACACAACCATTTGTCTGGTCACAGAGGTGTAATAAGTCATAATACTATTATAATATTACCTGTCCCAAGTCTATCTGCTGGATCTTTTCTGAGCAGCTGAGTGATGATGTCCTGAGCATCGGGTGGAGTAGAGTATTTATGATATGTCCAAATTAATTTATCTGTTATATAAAAAGCAAATATTATAGGAAATGAAACATTTTCATTAATTTTCATAAAAAATGTCCTTAATAAGGCTAGAAATTAAACCAGAAAACCAATGAAACCAAATAACAGTGACATCACAAGCATTCAGATTATTTTACTTACCCTCAAGGACACTGCGTAAAATATCTCTTTTTAAAGTCCCTCTAAATGGTGTACGTCCCAAAAGAAATTTATGTAGGGTGATCCCTACTGACCACCAATCAACGGGCCTTCCATAGCCTTTCCTTTGGATAATTTCTGGGGCCATGTAACTAAGGGTGCCAAAAGTCTGGAAACCAACAGAAGAATGAGATGATGATCAATAAATATAATTGCGTCAAATAACATTAGTGCAAATGTTTTATAGAGAAATTGTCAGAGAAGGAGAAAGAGATGAAATCTGTAAAGTGCAAGATCTTGTAAGTAAAGCCTACCTCTTCATCAAGGAACTCGCTGGTGATGTCCTCAGTTGAAGCCTTGTAGATATCTGAGCTTGGTCTCATGAGGCCGAGTTTTGAAACCCCAAAATCGGTGACCTTAATATGTCCTGTTGATGATATCAGGAGGCTGTGAAAGAAAGAAATGGTGTCAGACCCAAGTAATTACCCATAGACTGTACAAAAACTATAATTTTTTTCCCCTTTATTATACTACTGGGGTCACTTACTTGCCAGGCTTCAGGTCTCTGTGCACCACACCATAACTGTGCAGGTATTCCACAGCAAGAACCGTTTCCGCAATGTACATACGGGCCAGGGGGACTGGTAAAGGACCCCAGCGCTTTATAAGACTGGCACAGTCTCCTCCTATAGGAGAAAGCAAATATGACAGGTGAGGGTTTGTTTCAATGTAAATTACACATGATGAGGGTGAATATGAAATAAGTGGAAATATTGGGACAAGATGGCCTATATAGAGATATACTGTGTAATGTAGAGCGTATACTGTATACTACATGTAGCCATCCATGTGGGCACATTATGGTCATATATAGGTGCTAGGATTAAACAGACGTGGGCTGGATATAGATACAATGGATGTGACCTACCTGGTACATACTCCATGACCATACACAGATGAAGTTTAGTAGGAAAAGAGCAGAACATGGAGGCCACAAAGGGACAATCGGCGAATGCTGAGATGTCCCTCTCCAGAAAGGCCAATTCAAGTCTCTTTGGCTTTTTCAGGTTCTCCTTGTCCATTGTCTTCATAGCACAAATCTGGTTTGTGTCTTTATGGCGCACTAAGTGGACGGCCCTAGAGAGGAAGAAAATCCATGATTTATTACAAATTCTTATTAACAGTCCATCTATCGACCTCATCAAACGATCTCCTGTACTAATGGTTAATACTAGATGTGAGGCCATCACTATAAATCCATGTCTAGAAATGCATAAAATAATACTCCATAAATGATTATCAATGGAGGGTCCATATCCACGTCACATCCTAACTGACCTGACAGAGAGATGTGGACAGTGATGTGGACTCCTAATTTCTCTATGGGAATATTACATGGGCAGGACACCGAGGCATCATCATAAGGAGCCCTGGGAAATAAATATTATACCAAAGTAAAGCTCACCCAAAGGCTCCACTGCTGATCAGTTTGATCGGTTTATAGTCGCTCTTACAAGGATTTCTCACTGGGTTCAATGATCCGATCAAGGCCTAAAAAGGAATAAGAAATGACATTAAGACAGAAAATGCAGGAGAATAAAAGCTCAAGATGCAGGAACGTCTCTCTTCTATATTATGTCCCCGCTGATTACACTGTAGAGAACGTGATACCAGCCGGACCCTCCACAGACCCCATTATATTATAAAGGGAAATCCCCCATACACATAAATCAATACTGCAGGGAAGGATAAGGGACATCACACCGAGGGGGCAGGAAGAATAACACCATTATCACACATAATATGTCTGATCTACGTGACGACCAGTGATATCCTATTGTCATATGGGATATAATATGGGATGTATAATTCACACCCGTCATCTGACGATATACAGACGTCCCTCTGATACTTACACTGGCAGATTCCTGGATGATCTCTGGTGTTTCACATATTCCACCATCAGTATTTGCCGGCACAGTTATTCCTAAAATAATGAAGAAACGTCATTTATTAAATGTCTATATCAGCACTTAATAACCAGAAGAAAAGGAAGCAAAAAAGTCAAATATCAAAAAACATAACAAATTTTATTGATTAATCAGAACAATTCATGATAAAAAATAATAAGAGAATGTCAGACACAGAGAACGCTCTCTCTTTCAGACCAAGAACAACTGATCAAAATCACTTCAAAACCTATTCAGAATCATATTCATACAAGTTTGTGTCTGTTTAGAATGTAGAAGATATAGGAACAATCTGTAGTCCTCAAAATAAATAAGACACATAAAAAAGAGAAACCTGCACAGTCTGGGAGGGTGGGGAGCAACACCCCGACGTGTGTTTCGCATAGGCTTCTTCCAAGGGGTATTGAAGAAGTTTTGCGTAGGCTTCTTCCAGGGGGTGTGGAAGAAATCTACATGAGACGCGCATCAGGGGCTCACTCCCCACCCTCCCAGACCATGCAGGTTTCTCCTATTTATTTGCTTATTTATTTATACAGAAGATGAAGAATAAATCCACATATTCTTTGCCGTTCTCAATAACATAATATTTGAATGTAAAATATTAGATGATCGTCTTACCTTCTATCAGATCGGATTTTGGCCCTGGCTGACTGTTATCAGGGTCAGCAACATTTAGGTTTTGCCCCTCTGCGGAGTCGCCTTTTGATGTTTCCTGATGGATATAAGATATACAATTAATATAAAGTTTCTCAAACACTAGATTACCATATATATAAAGCGGGAAGGATTAAACCTGGATTTACTTGACAAGTTCAGTATTGGACGGACAATTCACGGCCGCTCTATCAAGCAAATTTACATTAATATTTAAGGGACTTGTATCTACAACTGTTCTCTAATAACTTCTATCAGAACTGCAGCATTTACAAGGAGGAAGATTGTGATGATGGAGTGAGACAGAGGTAGAAATACAAGCTCCGCACCGCTGAGTACAGACTATCACCACAGAGGATGGAGCCGCAGAGACAGGCCGCCATAGAATATCCTGTGTCTGCCTGGAGAGGAGAGGGCAAGGCCTCTACCATCATAAATCTGACCTTCTGCTATATGACTGGTAATCTGGAGAAGATCAGACAACAAGGACATGAGATGTAGAAGATGATGGATCCTTACCAGGCGCTCCAGTGAGTAGGCCGGATACTCCAGTACAAGCAGGACATTTTGGGCCAGTTGTTTAAAAAAGGCCAATTCTCCACTTTGGGATTTTTCTTCAGCCTATAAAGATGAAAATTAACAAGAAATGAAAATAATCAATAAACTTCATGAACATATATGGTATTGCCACATTTGTTAAAGTCTGATCTGATAGGTGTTTGGTATCAATAAAAATCTGAGTTCACTTCGCAAAAAAAGGCTTTACTTAGTCCTATCAACAGAAAAATTGCAACGTTATGGGTCTCTGAATATAGTGATGTGACACCCCAGGGGTCTGGTTGCCACAGTGATAGAGATATTACGTCTGAGAGCAGGTGGGAGGTCCTTTGGTCAGGGATCCTGTGCATGCCACACCTCCTGCCCAGTCTTGGGAGGGGAAGGACTTCCCCTATATAAACCCGGGGCTGAGGCAGAGTTAGGGAGAAAGAAGACAGAACAAGAGTAGAGAAGAGAAGCAGCATAGCAAGAAACATCAGAAGCTCTGTGGGGAGCAGTGTTACAACGAGTCAGGGGCTGGCAGCTGCAGAGCTCGCCCTGACTGAGAAGATTTCTAACCGGACTCGGAGTCCGAGGCTGTGGGGACTAACTCCTACCCATCAGCAGAAACCGTCCGGCAGAGGATTTCAGGTCCTCTGGCCCAGAAGCCCGAAGGCACGGTCACACGCGTGGGACCAGCACCGCCATCGTGGAGCGGAAGCCATTAGAAGGCCCCGAGTCACCGGCCATACGGGTGAGCACCACACGGTACACTCAGGGACGTGGGCTACTTATTCCCGCCTCTAGCAAGGTAGCCAGAAGAGTACAGTTAGTTGGGAAGGCCTACAACTCCGCCTGGCCAGGGGAAATCCCATCTGCTCAAGGACTGACCAGGCCCCTATCACTAGCAAGTACTCCGGGAGGGTCTTTCTTTATCACCAGTAAAGACCCTGAACTACACCGCACCGTCTCTGAGTGGTTCCTGCTACCCCCATCATCCACGTCGGCTGCCCTGAGGCCATACCCCTCCCGTTGGGGGTTATACCCTCCACGCTGCACCATCCTTCCACCGGCCTCAGCGGTCTGCCCTGCAGCGGCAGCTCCATAGCTGCATTCAACGGGTGGCGTAGTCACCAACCATCTACTGCTAGTACCTCGCCGCTCAGTTTGACTCCCTGGGCACGGACCGGGTCGCCGCCACGAGACTACAACCCTCAAGAGATCCGGCTCCGGGTAAGCTCCCGTGTGCGTATCGCAGCGCGACACAGGCCCAGGGGCGCGTCAACTTTGGCGTAGTCGGCAGGATCTCGTGCCCGCAACCACCGGGTACTGCGTGCCTGAAAAGCAAAGACTGTTCAAACTTACCAGTGGTGAAGATTCCCGCTATCCGTGGAGGTTTCCTGCCATCCGGCACCATCTTCTACCTTCTTCCCGCCATCCGCGAAGTTTTCCCGCCATCCGGCGCCATCTTCGACCTTCTTCCCGCCATCCGTGGAGTTTTCCCGCCATTGGACGCCATCTTGAGGACGCCGCGCGGGAAGAAGAGGGGCGTGGACTCCGAAAGCGCGCGAGAACTGAAGCCCCGCCTCACGTCCGGACGTTGCGTAAGGTCCTGGAAGGAGCCCAGCAGACGCCGACGTCACCGGAGCGCGACGGAAGGTCCTCAACCCTGACGATCCACTGCGGAGCCGCGGCCTACGGAACAGGATCATCGCAAGGTAGGCCACGGTCCACTAGGGGGGAGGAAGATGTCGGATACGGAGGAGAGCTTCACTGCCTCAACCCCCGCCAGCGCCACCGCTGCTGCAGTTATGCCCTTCACCATGCCCTATATCCCGGGAGCAGCTTGGCTACCCCAGTACTCAGGGGAGTCACATACCCTGCATGACTTTAGAGAAAAGCTGGATAGCCTCTTCCAGGTGTACCCCCTCACAGAAGAGCAAAAAGTGAGCATCCTGGTGGCCCAACTAACTGGGGCAGCCAAAAGGGAAGTAAAATCCTGGCCACCTGGGAGGAAGACTGTCGCAGGGATACTAACCCGGCTGAAGGACACCTTTGATACCCGCACCTCAGCCGAGATTAAGCTTAGATTCTACGGGTGCAAGCAGCGAGCGCATGAGAGTATAAGGGACTATGCACTAAACCTACAAGAGGCCCTGAGGGCCATAAAGCAGACCGACCCTGATGGGGTGGGAAACGAGGACAGGCTGTTGACTGAACAATTTATAGAGGGTTTATATTGCAATGCCCACCGAACCCAGTTGCGGGCAATGGCCTTACAGGATCCCCATCTAGACTTTGCACAGTTCAAGGACAGAGCCATCCGGGTGCTCCGAGAACCGGCACCGGGTGGCGTTGTGACCCACAGGCGCCCAGCTATCACTTACCACCAGGAGGCGGCGCCCTTGTCGGCAGGGCCTGTGGGAGCTGATGCGCAGGCTTTGGACAATGACCCGGCTCCAGACCTACGCCATCAGGTCCAAGAGCTAGCTAAGAGCGTTGCTGCGCTAACCCGAACTGTGCAGTCTTTACAGGTTTCCACCCCAGGGAAGATCCAGCTGGCATCCGGACCGGAGGACATCCCGTGGCGTCGACCAAGGAGGACCCCACCGGCCAGAGGAAGACCCAGTGACCGATACAGGGAGGACGGACGACCCATCTGCCGCCGCTGCAATCAACTCGGGCATATGGAAAGGTACTGTTCTTTAAACGGGCACAACCTGGGGTAGAGGGCCAACCCCCAGGAAAAAGATCACCAGGCCCATCGAACTGGCGCGACAGATATGTGGGAGGACGTCCAGTCTTGCCTGTGGTACTGGATGGCATTCCCATGAGTGCCCTACTGGACACCGGGTCACAGGTCACCACCATCCCGTACGTGCTCTTTAAGCAGTACTGGAATGACTCGGATATTACCCGCTACCCTGACGACGACTTGAGTATCATCGCCAGCAATGGCCAGCCCGTGCCACAGATCGGATTTAAAGAGGTGACCATCAAAATCGGTAGAGTCGAACTGGCAGCACAGGGACTGATCATTGTAGACATTGACAAACATGAGAGCCACCCAAAAATAACTCTAGGAACTAATGTAATTGAAAATTGTCTTGCAGAGGTGATTTTCCTTCTACAGCAGGTTGCCAAGAACGCCAGCTCCGGCGAGCAGCGAGTGCTCCAGAAAGAGATTCGGGCACTGATGCGACGGCAACAGGTGGAACTCTCCGGCGGTGAGATTGGTAGCGTAAGAATGTGTGACCCTTTCCCTATTGCCATGCCCCCAAAAAGTGAAATGATGATTTGGTGCCGGGCAGCTATTGGTCTGAGAGGTAGAGATTACCAGGCAATGGTAGAACCAGTTTACTCAGACAGTAGGCCCACCATTTTGACAGCACGGGGGGTGGTCAATGTACGCCATGGGAGGGTGCCCGTTCGCATAATCAATATCGGGGAGAGGGAAGTGTACCTGCCCCGGTATGCCACGCTAGCAAAATTATATACCATCAACCAAAACTCTATACAGTCTGTGGAACCCTTGCCTCCATCTCACCCGGAGGAAGGTAACGGCTCTAAGAAAGTAATGGAGGATTGGTGTCAGCAACTACACTTGGGAACTGACTCCACTCCCTCCCACCAGAAACAGGGAGTCTACCGGGTGGTTCAAGAGTATGAGAGAGTGTTTAGTAAACACCCGTTAGACTTCGGGCGAGTCAAGGGGGAAGAACACCGCATCCCCACGGGAGATCATCCTCCCATAAAAGAGAGGTATCGACCCGTACCCCCTGCACATTACCAACACGCCAAGGGGATGCTTAGAGACATGAAGGAGGCTGGGGTAATCCGGGATAGTTGTAGCCCCTGGGCAGCCCCGCTAGTTTTAGTCAAAAAGAAAGACAACACCATGAGGATGTGTGTAGATTACCGGAAAATCAACCGTATCACACACAAGGATGCGTACCCCTTACCAAGGATAGAGGAGTCATTGGCTGCTTTAAGGTCTGCTAACTTCTTCTCTACCTTGGATCTCACTAGCGGGTACTGGCAGGTTCCTGTAGCAGAGGCGGACCGGGAGAAGACCGCATTCACCACCCCGATGGGACTTAGCGAGTTCACCTGCATGCCGTTCGGACTCTGCAACGCCCCAGGAACCTTCCAACGATTAATGGAGTGCTGTCTGGGCCACAGAAACTTCGAGACGGTCCTGTTGTACCTGGACGATGTCATCGTATACTCCAAAACTTATGAGGACCACCTGAAACACCTGGCGGAGGTGTTCGAAGCTCTGGCGAGTTACGGCCTAAAGGTGAAACCCTCCAAGTGTCACCTCCTGAAACCAAAGGTGCAGTACCTGGGACACGTGGTGAGCGCTGATGGAGTGGCTCCCGACCCCGATAAGATCACCGCAATTAAGGGATGGCCAAGCCCCTCCAGCGTAAAAGAAGTGCGGCAGTTCCTCGGGTTGGTAGGCTACTACCGAAGGTTTATTCCCGGTTTCACCAAAAAGGCAGCGCCTATGCAGGACCTCCTGATAGGCCAGTCCCGGAAGGCCAAGAACCAGAAGCCGCCCTTCAAATGGGAAGAGCTAGAAGAAGAGTCCTTCCGCCAGCTGAAGATGGCCCTCACGGGGGATGAAATCTTGGCGTACCCGGATTATAGCCAGCCCTTCATCCTCTACACCGACGCCAGTAACATCGGGTTAGGAGCCGTACTGTCCCAGATCCAGCAGGGGAAAGAACGAGTAATCGCCTACGCCAGCCGAAAACTGCGACCCACCGAAAGGAACCCCGAGAATTATAGCTCAGTTAAGCTAGAGTTCCTGGCCGTGGTATGGGCAGTCACTGAGCGCTTTAAGCATTACCTTGCTTCTTCCCGGTTCACCGTGTACACGGATAACAACCCGTTGACACACCTGGACACGGCAAGACTCGGTGCCCTGGAGCAGAGGTGGATGGCCCGTCTGTCCAACTACGAGTTCATAATCAAATACCGGGCAGGGCGCTCCAATACTAACGCGGACGCCCTGTCCAGGATGCCCAACCTGCCGGACGAAGGAGAAGATCCGGAGGGACTGGAGGAAATTGAACTCCCTGCGTTCCACCGTCATGGGACTATCCAGTATTCCCACCGGGTAAGGAGAAAGCAGGCTGCTACGTTGAACCCCTTACCTCACTACAACTGGGCGGAAACGCAAGACAGCGACCCTGCCGTCCGACTGGTGAAGGAGATGCTGACTCGGCCGGAGGCTCGCCTTGAACCAGACGCTCCGGAGGAAGCCAAACAACTATGGGCAGAGAAGAGTCGACTGTTCCTTTACAAAGGGAAGTTGTGCCGCAGAATGGTTAACTCCCGGACGCATGAATTACTCTGGCAAGTAGTGGTGCCACGAAGAGACGCAGCCATGGTGATGGAGGCATACCACGACGGAGCTGGACACTTCGGGTGGAAGAAGCTGGAGTTCCTGCTGCGCGAGCGATTCCACTGGGTAGGCATGAGGGGAACCATTGAGAAGTGGTGCAGAGACTGTGGCCCGTGCAACCTGAGAAGGAAGGACCGCGCCAGCCAGAAGACTCCCCTGCAGTCCATCGTCACCCGGCAACCGTTGGAACTGGTAGCCTTGGATCATGTAAAACTGACCCCAAGCAGAAGTGGCTACGTCTACGCGTTAACCATCGTGGATCATTACTCCCGGTTTCTGGTTGTCGTCCCCGTCAAGGACTTAACGGCTCAAACAGCAGCTAGAGCCTTCCAGCAGCACTTTTGCCGTCCACACGGGTACCCGGACCAAGTGCTGACGGACCAGGGACCTGCCTTTGAAGCGGAGGTCTTCCAGGAATTCTGCAATCTGTATGGCTGCCGGAAGATAAGGACGACACCCTACCATCCGCAGACTAATGGACTTTGTGAAAAAATGAACCAGGTGGTGATGGATCTTCTAAAAACGTTGCCCCTGGAAGAACGCAGTCTGTGGCCTGAAAAGTTGCCCGATCTGGTGGACCTATACAACCACATCCCGGTAGGTTCCACCAACTGTACCCCGGCTTACCTAATGAGGGCAAGACCTGGTAAGTTACCTGTTGATCTGGAAATGGGAGTCCTGACACCCGAGGACACTTCACCAGAAACAGACTGGGACACAGAGAGGCAGCAGCAGTACCGGAGAGTACAGGAGAGCGTGGAGCGAAGTCTCTGTCAGGCTAGGGAAAGACAAGAGAAAACTTACAACCAGTATGCTCCCGCTGTTCCCCTGGTACCCGGAGAGCAGGTCTTGAAGAGGAAGAGACGGCTCCACAAGTTGGACGACCAGTGGGAGAAGGACCCGTACACCGTACTGCCCTCAAGCCACGAAAACCCGAAGGTCTGTACCATCAGTAAAGACGGAGGGGAAACCACAGCCATTGTATCCCGGGACCACCTGAAGAAGTGTCCCGAACAACTGAGGAACCCTGAAGAGGAACAAGAAGACCATCGACCCGTAGAGGAAAGGGAAGATATGGTTAGTACCGTGCTCGGGGACTTCCCTCGGTCTTGGACTCAAGTCAATGGTGCAGTTGTGGTACCCGTACTCACCTTTCTCCAACCATCATCCCAAGAACCTACGGAGCAACCGGTAGAGCTGGAAGAACAGCCGGTCCAGGAGGCAGAAGACTCTACACAAGCAGACCCGGAAAATCAACCCTCTGCTTATAGTGAGCCTGCCATACCCCTAGTGAGCCAGAGGGCCCATAGACAGCTGCCCAGTTTACCCTTGACAGCTCCTACACCCTGTAGTTCAGGGCCAGACAGTCAGCTCCGTAGGTCCACTAGGGCCACTAGAGGCCAGCTACCCGCACGTTGGAGGATCTAAATGTTTAAGCTATCTTATATGTTTACTTGTTTATAGTTGCTTGTGTATAATTTTGTGTTTCTAGTTCTTTTTAGGAGTCCTTGGTGGATTTACCGGGAATCCTTGTACATAGTTGGAGCGTAACCCAGGATGGACTAAAGACTGTTAAGGACTCGGGGCAGGACAGGCCCCTACCTGGTTACGTCTCCCTGTTTTGGTGAAATGGACACCTTGCTTTTCAAAACTGCACCCGGTTGCGGACACGCCGTAACCATCTTATGTGTTTTTCTTATTGTATTGTTATTGTTATACCTTGTTATGTTTTTCTAAAAAAAAAAAAAAATATGTTTAGTCCCGGAGTACTAAATTTCACTAGGGGGGAATGTGACACCCCAGGGGTCTGGTTGCCACAGTGATAGAGATATTACGTCTGAGAGCAGGTGGGAGGTCCTTTGGTCAGGGATCCTGTGCATGCCACACCTCCTGCCCAGTCTTGGGAGGGGAAGGACTTCCCCTATATAAACCCGGGGCTGAGGCAGAGTTAGGGAGAAAGAAGACAGAACAAGAGTAGAGAAGAGAAGCAGCATAGCAAGAAACATCAGAAGCTCTGTGGGGAGCAGTGTTACAACGAGTCAGGGGCTGGCAGCTGCAGAGCTTGCCCTGACTGAGAAGATTTCTAACCGGACCCGGAGTCCGAGGCTGTGGGGACTAACTCCTACCCAGCAGCAGAAACCGTCCGGCAGAGGATTTCAGGTCCTCTGGCCCAGAAGCCCGAAGGCACGGTCACACGCGTGGGACCAGCACCGCCATCGTGGAGCGGAAGCCATTAGAAGGCCCCGAGTCACCGGCCATACGGGTGAGCACCACACGGTACACTCAGGGACGTGGGCTACTTATTCCCGCCTCTAGCAAGGTAGCCAGAAGAGTACAGTTAGTTGGGAAGGCCTACAACTCCGCCTGGCCAGGGGAAATCCCATCTGCTCAAGGACTGACCAGGCCCCTATCACTAGCAAGTACTCCGGGAGGGTCTTTCTTTGTCACCAGTAAAGACCCTGAACTACACCGCACCGTCTCTGAGTGGTTCCTGCTACCCCCATCATCCACGTCGGCTGCCCTGAGGCCATACCCCTCCCGTTGGGGGTTATACCCTCCACGCTGCACCATCCTTCCACCGGCCTCAGCGGTCTGCCCTGCAGCGGCAGCTCCATAGCTGCATTCAACGGGTGGCGTAGTCACCAACCATCTACTGCTAGTACCTCGCCGCTCAGTTTGACTCCCTGGGCACGGACCGGGTCGCCGCCACGAGACTACAACCCTCAAGAGATCCGGCTCCGGGTAAGCTCCCGCGTGCGCATCGCAGCGCGACACAGGCCCAGGGGCGCGTCAGTGACAAAAAGAACCATTTCATCTCAATTGGAATTTTTTTCCCCTTGTTTCAATACAATGTATGGTAAATAGGATGGAGCCATTGAAAGCTGCATCTCATCCCAAAAAAACAAGCCCTCATATGTCTATGCCAATGGAGAAATAACAAAGTTATGGCTCTTGAAAGAAAGTGAGGAAAAAATGAGAGCGGAAAAAATTTTGTGGTCCATAAAGGGTTAACCAATCCTTTTCCCTCCTCCCCCCGCATCCAGGACCTTCCCATCCCTAATTCAACTAACCCTTTAGATCCCACCCTCTCCTTTGTCATGTAGCCTGATTGCCCTGTTTTGACTCCAGGCTATTCTTATCTGGGTATCTGGCACAGGTTAAACTTAAACTTGTATTCCATTATTATTTTCCATTATTATTATATATAATTTGTGCAGATTGTCTGCTACTTACCTGCTGTACTAATGTCCAGATGTTCTGCTGTAAATGCTCAAGATATTCTGAGCTTATACAACCTTGGTGGTATTTGGTCAGGCAATCTCTCACAAGCTCCATAACCAGCCGGTAAGTGAAGCTGAGGACGCCATCGGGTAGTGGTAGCACAAAGTGAAGGTCATAGGTGGTAAGAATCCCCTGGAGTAGTGCTAACACCTGAAGTCTGTCTGGAGGAATTCCAGACATTTCCAGTAATCCAAGCGCGGTCAGTATATGACTAGCTATATGGCTTATCACACCAACAGCAATGACACCGGAATGTCAAAGTGACAACAGGAGTGTAAACACTTGTAGAAGTAGTGATGGTTAATTGTGATGTCATAATGGAATCTTGTGTTCTAATCTTAAAGGGGCATCTTACCTTATAAGGAAGTTGCCTTGCAACCCTTAAGTAGGCAACAATATAGGCTCAGCATCAGTACCAGATGCAGGCAAGGAGGAAAGCGCTATGGGTGCTTTACTCTTCTGATCAGTTAGAGTCTTTTTATGTAAGATAAATTATTTTTATCTGTTATACACAATAAAAATTATAGCGTTTTGTATCAATAAGAAATTCAGATTCCAGTGCTAACAGAAATATCTTTCTGTGGGAACAGGGCATGTGGGGCTGGGGCTGCATCCAACCCTGGCATATGAAGCACGCTGGCCCATGTTGCTCTGCCACAACCACTTCCAAAAATGGGGGTCTTTATTACAAATATGACCCTGCCTAACAGCTCATTTACATATTAAGAAAAAAGTGGATTTCTCTGATTAAGACATTCATCAAATCGTGGCTATCAAGGCATCACTCTATTCAACTTTCTATGACCTGCATCTTTATGTAGACGGCTTATGAGGGTTGATCTTACTGACAGTTTCACTTTAATAGTGTGGCTCGGACCTCCTTAAAATAATAGTGCCCCTTATGGGCCTCCTTATAATAATGATAATAATAGTGACTACCTGTTCTTTTTTATTAAAAATAATAATGCTCCCTCGAGCCGCTTTATAATAGTAATAATAATATTAATGATAAAAATATTAGATGACCCCACAAGGTTTAGGGAAAGTGTCACTGAATGCAGAAGCCGGGTCTAAGCTCCTAATAAACACTACCCACCTCCTGCCCTGCTGTGTTATTACAGGCTTTATTCCCCTTCAAGAGCGTCTATTAAATCTCCCTTCGTTATATCTATAGAAATCACATGAAGTAGTCATATAAGATAATTTAGATACTTTATTAAACACAGCACACAGAAAGCTTTTATAAAATATCATCTCCGCCCATAAAAACACCAATAGAAAATTCCCGGGCAGTGTGGTTTAGATATATTCTTAAGGCATATGGGTAGTAGTAAATGCCAATGCAAAAGTAAAAAATATACTAGCATATCCCTTTTAAAAGTATAGAGAATAAATGCAGTTTTCTCCAATCCGTTATGAAAAGATATTTTGCATGTTTAGTACCCCAATTATAACATTGTGTGCAAGATGGATAACAGCATATTGTTTCAAATATATGAGAGGTAGATACAGATCTCTCAGTTAAGAGTATTTCACATTATATATATAATTAATTATCTTTCAAAAAAGAGGTTTGTATAGAAGATTAGTATAAGTTACACTTAATCAGTATTGAGATATTCTGAATATTCCAGGGTAAATGACAACAAATTCTCACAGGAGTACAGAGAAAATAAATATATATAGGTATACATCTCTTTAGATCAAATATTAGTAAAACATTATACTGATGTATACCAGAATCAAATATCCACTATTAATCCTGTCTATAGAAAGGGATTACTGTAATCAAATATACAGATACAGACCATTGGCCATAATAGAAGATTCCACACTGCCCAGCACCCGTACGCGCGTTTCGCGTCTTTGCTTCCTCGGGCCAGTATGCCATGCATTTCCGCACTCTCGCATCTGAGCTTGCCTGGAACAACGAGGCCCTTTTGTTCACCTTCTGGGAGGGTCTTTCTGGACGAATCAAGGACGAGCTAGCCCGTCGGGACATTCCTTCCACCCTGGTGTCACTAGCTACCTGGATTGACATCCGTTTCTTGGAACGAGTTAAGGAGACAACCCGGGAGAGAAGATTTCCTTGTCTTGCTCCTGTATTCCAGAAACCTGCCTCCCAACCAGCAATTCCCCAGGCACGATCGCCCAAACCCATGCAGATTCACCAGATCAAGATGGTCAAGTGTCGCAAAGAGATGCGCCGAGCCAAGGGGAGCTGCTTCTACAGTGGCAGTAAGGAGCATCTGATCCGTTCCTGTCCGGTGAAGCCGGGAAACTCCAGTGTCTAAGACCACTCTGAGAGGTCATCCTAGGCAAGAGTAAATCCTCTCCGTCCTTGACTCTATCCATTTCTATTTCCAGTGGTGAGATCCGCTTCTTTGAGACCGCCCACCTGGATTCCGGAGCCGCTGGGAATCTCATTTCTCAGGCTCTTGTGGAGCAGTATCAAATTCCCACTAAACGTCTGGCCGAACCATTGGCAGTCGCTTCCGTGGATGGGAGACTCCTTCTGCAGACCATCTTGCTCGCCACAGAGCCTGTAACCCTTCAGGTGGGAATGCTGCACTCGGAGAGGATCTCCTTTCACGTGCTCTCTGAACTCTCTCACTCCCTTTTGCTAGGTCTACCCTGGCTACAGAGACATGAACCCGTCCTGAATTGGCAATCTGGTGAGGTGCTCCGTTGGGGGCAGGATTGCCATGAGACTTACCTGGTTCCGGTTCGTCCGGCTCAACCTCCGTCTACTCCAGCTAATCTACCTGGTCTGCTGGCACCCTACTGGTCCTATGCAGACGTCTTCGACAAGAAGGAAGCTGAGGCACTACTACCTCATAGGCCGTATGATTGCCCTATCGACCTGGTACTCGGTGCTTCTCCTTCCCGCGGGCGTATCTACCCCTTGTCGCTGGCTGAGACCCTAGCCATGTCTGAGTACATTGACGAGAATCTTGCTAGGGGATTCATCCAGAAATCTACTGCCCCGGCTGGAGCAGGATTCTTCTTCGTTAAAAAGAAAGACGGCTCGCTTCGGCCGTGTATTGACTACAGGGGTCTTAACCAGATTACCATCAAGAATAAGTACCCCCTGCCTCAAATCTCGGAGCTGTTTGACCGCCTTAAAGGCGCAAGGGTCTTCACCAAGCTCAATCTTCGTGGGGTGTACAATTTGGTCTGGATCCGCCAGGGAGACGAGTGGAAGACGGCATTCAACACCTGGGACGGTCACTATGAATATCGCGTGATGCCCTTTGGTCTCTGTAATGCCCCAGCCGTCTTCCAGGAGCTGATTAACAACATCTTCCGTGATCTCTTGTATTCTTGCGTAGTGGTGTACCTGGACGATATCTTCGTCTTCTCTCCGGATCTGCCCACACACCGGAGGAATGTACATCAGGTTCTGCTAAGGCTCCAGCAGAATCATCTCTACTCAAAACTTGAGAAATGTCTATTCGAGCAGACTTCCCTTCCACTCCTGGGATATATTATTTCCAAGACTGGTCTTCGGATGAACCCCGAGAAGGTTTCTGTCGTCTTAAAATGGCCCCGACCGGAGGGGTTGAAGGCGATTCAGCGATTCCTGGGCTTCGCAAATTATTACCGCCTCTTCATCCCTCATTTCTCCTTTTGGACCGCTCCCATCTCCGCACTCACCCGTAAGGGAACAAATCCCAAGGAATGGACTTCCGAAGCGGAGGAGGTCTTCGTCTCCCTAAAACAAGCTTTCTCCTCCGCCACTGTGCTGCACCATCCGGATTGCAACAAGCAGTTCTTCCTGGAGGTTGATGCTTCCTCCTCCGGAGCCGGAGCGGTGCTCACCCAGAAATCCCCATCTGGGAGAATGGTAACCTGTGGCATCTTCTCCAAGCTCTTCTCCTCATCCGAGCGCAACTACTCCATACAGGGTCGGACTGGGGTGCCTAGGGCCCACCAGGGGAACTGACTCTGGGGGCCCACATTACAGCCCACCATAAACGGTTTTATTACTTGTTATGCTTTTCTATAATGCACTATAATTAATTGATTGGCCGCGCTGTGGAGCACCTAGCGGCAGGACTTTGTTCGAACAGTCATTCCGTACTGCCAGAGTCCCTTTAATGGTTACTTGTCACCTTGAAAAACACTATTTATCTGCAGATATAGGGGTAATCTGCAGGTAAATAGGGTTTAAAGCCTGGTTAGACGGCTTATTGGAAAAGCATTGGCTACATGGAGAAAATTACATTTTATTCTCCCTGGCGCCACTCGCTTCCTGTCATAGGGTCGGTGCAAGGAGGGAGACATTACAGTCACCGCGAACTTCAAAGTGAGGGTGCAGCAATAACGTCTGGCACCTTGATTGTGACTGTTAGAACCTTGCTCTTAGGTTTTTTTTCCTTTGCTGGTCACATGACCTTGTTGGCCTATTTAATCCTGCTCCGCCCTTCTGGCTTTGCTGGACTTCATTGTATATCTACTTTCTAGCTAGCCTGTGCTCTGTGTCTTGCTCTGTTAGCTTGCTTGGTCTACTGACCTCTATGTTCTATATATTTTGTTTGCTCGTCTGTCTGCTACTATTTCTGTTAGGAGGTGTCCCATATTCCTCCCAGTCCTTAGTACTTGTAGGGATTCCTTCCCCACATCTATAGGTCTCCGTACAGACTAGCTTAGGACTTTAGCAGGTCTGATCGCAGGATCAGGTCCCCTGTTACATCGTAGGGATTCAGCTGAGTTCTATCGTAGGGACAGATCTCCTCTCTTTCCTTAGCTCTGGTAGCAGAACATAACAGTAAGTCCAGCCTGCAAATTCTCTAAGGAAAGATTTTTCTGTTCCATCATGGTGTCGGTCCAGGATTTGGCTCATCGCCTGCAGGGACTCTCTCTGGAGGTGGCCGAGCTCCGTCAGCACGTGAGTAGCTGTCCTGGAGCACATTTCTTGGAGCCTAAGGTATGTTTGCCGGATTTATTTTTTGGTGAACACCGAGAATTTTTTTCATTTAAAAATGCTTGCTTATTGTATTTTCGTTTGAGACCTAAGTCCTCTGGGGATGAATCCCAGCGCGTAGGGTTCATAATGTCACTTTTGCGCAAAGAGCCTCAGGAGTGGGCCTTTTCTTTGCAACCTAGTGATATATGCTTCAGATCAGTGGATAGTTTTTTTTCTGCTTTGGGACTATTATATGATGATCCTGACCGTCTCGCATCAGCTGAGACTGAGTTGAGACGTTTAAAACAGGGATCAGGTAATGTGGAAAAATATTGTACTCATTTCCGTCGTTGGTCTACTCAAACAGGGTGGAACGATTCTGCTCTGAAAAGTCTATCTCTTGCTGGGCTCAGTGAAAGGGTTAAAGACCTGCTAATTGCTTATCCTACACCTGAAGATTTGCAACAGGCTATGCAATTAGCTATACGGGTGGATAGAAGACTGCGTGCAAGGGTTAATGAGAGCAAATCCTCTGCTATGTCAGTTTCTGGTTATGAGAATGTGTGTACTAACAGTGGTGAACCGATGAAGATTGGATCGGTGGCACCTCGCTCTCAAGAAAAAGACCGTCGATTTTCTGAAGGCTTGTGTTTCTATTGCGGAAAATCTGGTCATTTGATTAAAGGCTGTGAGCTTCGTATGAAGAAAGAAAAAAAAAAAGGTCAGTCATGCCCGTATTGCCTGTTTAAATTCCAAGGGTATATTTTTAGCTGCTTCCACGATTGCTCAGAAAAAATTAATGGAATTTCGGGTGTTTGTTGATTGCGGGTCTACACTGAATGTAATTGATGGGGGATTCGTGGAAAGACTCAATTTAAAACCTGAACCTTTATCATCCCCCATTGCTGTGGTTTCTGTGGATGGTTCCCCTTTGAAGAATATTACTCTCAAGGTCTGTGAATTTCCTCTCACTATTAATGGTGTTCACCATGAGAAATTGGATTTGGTAGTTTTGAATAACTTGCCTTCTCCAGTAATATTGGGATTGCCCTGGTTAAAATTTCACAATCCTGTACTGGATTGGTCTACCAGTGAAATTAAATCCTGGAGCCATAAATGTTATGACAAGTGTTGTAACGGGCGTATTGCAGCTTTGGATAGGGGAGAATTGCCTGTTCCTATTCAGGATTTTTGGAGAGTTTTTTCTGAGAAGGAATCGCAGGTTTTGCCTCCCCATAGAGACTATGATTGTTCTATTGAATTTGTCCCTGGAGCGACTCTTCCTAAAAGTCGTTTATTTAACCTTACTATTCCTGAGAGGAAGGCTTTGGAGGAATACATACAGACAAGTTTGGCCGCCGGTCACATTAGGCCCTCTAAGTCTCCTGTGGCGGTTGGATTTTTTTTTGTAAAAAAAAAGGACGGCGGTTTACGTCCTTGTCTGGATTTTCGTGAGATTAACAAAATTTCTGTACGCAATCCTTACCCACTGCCATTGATTCCTGATCTGTTTAACCAGTTAATGGGGGCCAAGTGGTTCTCTAAAATTGACCTTAAGGGGGCATACAATCTGTTGCGCATGAAGGAGGGTGACGAAAGGAAAACTGCTTTTAACACTCCTGTGGGTCATTTTGAGAATCTGGTTATGCCTTTTGGTCTTACTAATGCTCCTGCATTTTTTCAGAATCTGATTAATGACATCCTTAGACCTTTGATCGGTAAAAATGTGGTTGTGTATTTGGATGACATTTTGATTTATTCGCCAGATCTGGAGTCTCATTGGCGGAGCGTGCGTGAGGTATTACAGTTATTAATGGACAATTCGCTTTTTGCTAAGCTGGAGAAATGTGAGTTCGCTGTACAGAGAATTAGTTTTTTGGGCTACATTATCTCCAGCAAAGGTTTTGAGATGGATCCGGTTAAGGTTCAGGCTGTGCAGGAATGGCCTAGGCCTATTGGTTTGAAATCGATACAGAGGTTTTTGGGTTTCGCCAATTACTACAGAAAATTCATAAAAAAATTTTCTAGTATTGTCAAACCTCTGACTGATCTCACCAGGAAAGGTGCTGATGCGGTTCAGTGGTCTTCTGAGGCCATTGAAGCTTTTGTGTATCTCAAGGAGAGGTTCACCTCTGCTCCCATCCTTATGCAGCCTGATGTTACTAGGCCGTTTTTGGTTGAGGTTGATGCTTCCTCTGTGGGGGTTGGCGCAGTATTGTCTCAGGATAACGGGGATGGAGTACATCCCTGTGCCTTTTTTTCAAAAAAATTTTCGGAGACTGAACTGAATTACGATATTGGTAATCGGGAATTATTGGCTATTAAACTCGCATTTGAACACTGGCGCCACTTCTTGGAAGGTGCGGAATTTCCCGTTCAGGTTCTTACGGATCATAAAAATCTGATATATCTTGATGCTGCCAAGCGCCTGAATGCCCGTCAGGCTAGGTGGGCACTGTTTTTCTCGCGGTTTAATTTCTCCGTTACTTACATCCCTGGTACTAAGAATGTTAAGGCGGATGCCTTGTCTCGCAGTTTTTCTCCCATAGTCGGTGCTGAGAAAGAGGAGAACATTTTACAAGAAGGTGTTGTGATAGCTGCTTTGGACTCCGTTTTGGAAAATGAGATTCTTAAAGCACAGGAGAATGCCCCTTCTAACACTCCTCATGGGAGGTTGTTTGTGCCTGGGACCTTTAGGAGAGATTTGTTTGTTGAGTGTCACGAATCTCGGTTGGCAGGTCATCCCGGAATCTCTGAGACCAAGAGACTGGTGGGTCGCAGTTTTTGGTGGCCTGGATGGCAGAAGGAAGTCATTAAGTGGGTGCGTCAATGTACTATATGTGCTAGATCTAAGTCCTCACATACTCCTGCTGCGGGGTTGCTTTGTCCTTTGGAGGTTCCCAGTGCTCCTTGGACACATTTGGCTATGGACTTTATAACTGACCTTCCCCCCTCTGAGGGTTTTACTGTCATCTGGGTGGTCGTGGACCGTTTTAGCAAGATGTGTCACTTGGTTCCTTTCATCAAACTGCCCTGCGCTAAAACTCTCGCTAAGGCCTTTGTCAGACTTCATGGCGTTCCTACTGACATTGTTTCTGATAGGGGTCCTCAGTTCGTGGCTCGTTTTTGGCGTGCCTTTTGTGATAGGTTGGGAGTTTATTTGTCGTTCTCGTCCGGATATCATCCTGAATCTAATGGCCAGACAGAAAGGAAAAACCAGGATGTTGAGCAGTTCTTGCGTTGTTTTGTGGCAGACAATCAAGAGGGGTGGTCTGAGTTTCTGCCACTTGCTGAATTTGCTCTGAACAATCATACATCTTCTTCTGCTGGTTGTTCGCCTTTTTTTTGTTGTTCTGGGAGACATCCGTCGTTTGGGTCGTTCTCCAAGTTGGGATCTGCTGTGCCTGAGGAGGAGAATTTTTCCGGTGATTTGGAGAGAGTTTGGACGGATGTGCGTGGTAATCTTGAGGAGGCCAACAGAAAATCTAAAGACTACTTTGATAGGAAACGACAGGAGGTTTTGTTCGCTGTTGGTGACATGGTTTGGTTGTCCTCTAGGAATCTGCGGTTGAGGATTCCTTCAAAGAAATTGGGTCCAAAGTTTGTAGGGCCCTTTAAGGTGCTTCAGGTTGTCAACCAATCTGCTGTTAGGTTGGAGGTTCCTACCTCCTGGAGAATTAATCCGGTATTTCATGTCTCTCTGTTGAAAAAAGCTGTTGTATCGGATTGTGACGTCTCTGCCTCTGCCTCTGTTCCTCCGGTGGTGGAGGACGGGGAATATGAAATTTCTCGCATCCTTAACTCTAGACGGTATAGAGGTAGTTTGCAGTATCTTGTGGCCTGGAAAGGTTTCGGTCCCGAGGATAACTCTTGGGTGAGGTCGGATGATGTTTCCGCATCCAGACTTATCAGAGCGTTTCACAGGAGATTTCCTGATAAGCCTGGTCCTAGGGGATCCGGAGGATCCTCTTAGAAGGGGGGGTACTGTTAGAACCTTGCTCTTAGGTTTTTTTTCCTTTGCTGGTCACATGACCTTGTTGGCCTATTTAATCCTGCTCCGCCCTTCTGGCTTTGCTGGACTTCATTGTATATCTACTTTCTAGCTAGCCTGTGCTCTGTGTCTTGCTCTGTTAGTTTGCTTGGTCTACTGACCTCTATGTTCTATATATTTTGTTTGTTCGTCTGTCTGCTACTATTTCTGTTAGGAGGTGTCCCATATTCCTCCCAGTCCTTAGTACTTGTAGGGATTCCTTCCCCACATCTATAGGTCTCCGTACAGACTAGCTTAGGACTTTAGCAGGTCTGATCGCAGGATCAGGTACCCTGTTACATCGTAGGGATTCAGCTGAGTTCTATCGTAGGGACAGATCTCCTCTCTTTCCTTAGCTCTGGTAGCAGAACATAACAGTGACATCTTCCATGGAGGCCAACCTCAGGCTGATCAAATGCAAGAGAAACATTCTGGCACCACGCTGTTTTTTTCAAAGGATCAATCACCAGGGCATAATTCAGACTGTGTGCTTCAAGACTTAAACGGTGGTGCACATCCAAGAAATATTTCAATCACAAGCAAGAATAGAAGGAAAGGCAGCACTCATCCAGTCTTCTTTTAAAACGTTCCTTTATTTTTGTGTGCGAAGCATTTCAGCGTGCAGCATTGGGCTGAGACCACGAAGGGTATGCGGGGGAGAGGAAAAAAGGGACAACAGCCGTTTCGCTGCCTTCCGGTGCTTCAACGGGTCCAACCTCAGGCTGAGCTTCATTGAATGACTAACATGGCAGCAGCACCTGGCAACTAGTGCTGAGCGAGCGTGGTCGGATAAGTTGTGATCCCAGCATGCTCGGGTGTTATCTGAGTATCTTGTAGTGCTCTGCTACTATGCTCTAGTCCCCGGGGTAGCATGTTTTGCGGCGGTAGACAGACGCAACACATGCAGGAATTGCCATGTTAGTCATTCAATGAAGCTCAGCCTGAGGTTCGGCTCCATGGAAGTGTCACAATCAAGGTGCCGGACGTTATTGCAGCACGCTCACTTTGTAGTTCGTGGTGACTGTAATGTCTCTTATCCGACCACGCTCACTCAGCACTACTGGCAACCGAACAGCAACCTGCAACTGCATCACAGGGGCTGAAGGGAGCAGGTGACTGCATGCACCGGCCATTGTGCTATCTAAATGCCGCTGTCAGTGATTGACAAGGGCACTTAAATACTCAAAACAGCAGCAATCAAGGCGAGCTCTGATCACTGCTGTTACAGGCAGACGCCGGCTATGTAACACAGTCGACATCTGCCCGGTATGGAGCAGGCTCAGCTCCTGAACCCGCTCCATACAAGCACATGCCTATGGTGACAGTTATGACAAGGTTAGCAAATTTCACTTGTCTGTTCCTAAATGTGGAAAGACAAATGGAATTCCCTAACACATGTGAGTGAGTCCTAATAGATTTAGTAAAGGTGCCTCAAGCATATGAATGTTATTACACACCACAATGCACAGTTACATACACGCATCTTACAAAAAGACATATTATTCCAGATACGCAGACGCGCACAAGCACATCAGTACATGAATACATCATCTGAACCACCACCATTTGTAATGTCAGGTCAGCCCCATATATCTTTGTATCGCATAAACCTACAACTCCCAGTATGTAACTAACAATAGAGATACTGGGAGTTATCAGTCATCATCAGACTGCGGACCATACAGGAACCACAGTACTGATGAGACACAGGCAGGATCACAAATGAACATTTACATCCAGGTATCTTACCTGAGACGTCTTCTCTGATTAGAGTTGTTCTCTTTCTTTTCTTCCTCTTGTCCAGACTCCATGATGACTTTTCTCATCCACAGCTCGTCTCTGCAGACTTCCATCTTCTCCGGTCTTCTGCAGCACATCCCCACACGATGCCCTTAAAGATAGCAGAGTCATTATAATGCTCCTGAATAACAATATCTACACTGAGCCCCTGAATAAACCTAACTCTCACAATGCTCCCTGCACAAAACATGACATACACTCTACCCCTCTTATGGTACCTGCTCTCCACACTGTCCTCTCCTTACCATACTGGGCCCCCTGTTCACATTGTCCTCTCACACTGTGTCCCCCCTATACTGCCCAGTCTCTATACTGTGCCCCTTCATCACACTCCCCCTCCTCAGCATACTGCTCCCCCCTTTCTGTGCCCTCACACTGTTTCCCCCATACTGCCGCATCTCTATACCTTCCCCCACACTACCTAGTCTCTGTGCTGTGTCAACTCACACTTTTCTCCCTCCATACTGTCTCCTCACACTATTCCCCCACTCTCAATACTGTTTCCTCACACATTCCCCTTCCCCATTCTGTTCCTGCACTCATTCCCACCCCTCCTCTGGTTCACCATACTGTTTCTTCACACATCTCCCCATTCTGTCTCCTAAAATTTCTCTCCCATCTCTCCCCAAATATAATAAATCTTCGGAAGAGCACAGAGACATGCAGAAGGGTGCTTACACACACGAAAACAATTGCACACAGACACATACTAAGGGCTCTTTCACACTTGAGTACATGCGATGACAGTTTCCACACATACCAGAGACATTGGTACACATAGACCCACTCAAATGAATGTTTTACCTGCTGCACCTCCCGCAAAATGTCCCGCACACTGATGACAGCGCTCTTCCCAAGCACCGGGTGCTGAGCGCTGCCCTCATCATAGATCCCTGCCGGCGCTGCGATCAGCAGCAGCAGGGTCAATGATGAGAGTAGTAGTCTACTCCCGCCGTGTAAAACTGTAAAAATAGGAATAAAATAAAAAAATCCTTATACTCACCTCTCCTAAGTGTCACCCGCTGTAATCCGTGCGAGTGCTCACGCCGAGGAGAATGACTCCTGCAGCGAGTGGGCCCTGGAGCTACACTCAACAAGGGATGCCCTGTTAATCACTGAGTGCAGCTCCGGGGCCCGCTCGCTGCAGGAGTCATTCTCCTCGGCGTGAGTGCTCGCACGGATTACAGCGGGTGACACTTAGCAGAGGTGAGTATAAGGATTTTTTTATTTTATTCGTATTTTTATAGTTGGACACGGCAGGAGTAGACTACTACTCTCATCATTGACCCTGCTGCTGCTGATCGCAGCGCCGGCAGGGATCTATGATGAGGGCAGCGCTCAGCACCCGGCTCTTGGGAACAACGCTAACTGTACACTGATTCCCAAGCGCCGGTACGTGTCACACGGATGACACACAGGTGGACACGGATATCTCCAGCCCCGTAAATATCAGGATATGTGAAAGAGCCCTAATATACACACGCAGATACACATACTCACAGAAATGGGGACACGTGCACACGCAGGCAAGCACACACAGAAATGCACACGCAGTCATGCTCAGACACAGTCAGACAATCACACACTAAAATGCAGATACGCAGGGAAGCACGCACACAAGTGTGAAGACACATATACACACGTAGACATGCAGGCACTCAAATACATACACACAAACACATGCAGGCATATACACACACACTGTATACACATGCAGCCATTTACACACACACTGTACACACATGCAAGCATTTACACACAGATACACACACATGCAGGCATTTACACACACACACACACAGGCAAGCATATACACACAGGCAGGCATATACACACAGGCAGGCATATATACACAGGCAGGCATATACACACACACACAGGCATATACACACACACAGGCATATACACACACACACAGGCATATACACACACAGGCATATACACACACACACAGGCATATACACATACACAGGCATATACACACACACACAGGCATATACACACACACAGGCATATACACATACACAGGCATATACACACACACACAGGCATATACACACACACACAGGCATAGGACGCGCCCCCTGGGCCGCGCGTGTGTGGGGATACACGGAACAGGACCCGTTGCGGATGCTGTGGGTTGTAGTCCTTGCGTGGCGGGGACCCAGTTCCGTGGCTCAGGGTGGTCAACCCAAATGGCAGTCTATTTATAGGGTTTTGTGATTAAATGTCTGACTACGCCACCCGTGGATTGTGGTCAGAGTGAACCGCCGCTGCAGGGCAGACCGCTGAGGCTGGTGTTGGGAGTGCAGCAGAGAATAGTATAACTCCCCACGGGAAGAGTATAGCCTCAGGGCAGCAAGTGTGGAAGTTGGGGGTGATGGTGCGTGGGAGCAGCAGTAACGACACAGAGTCCTGTAATGCAGTCCAGAGTATTTGCTCACAGTTCTTTATCCACGTTACTACAGCTGGTCATAACGTCCTACGCCGCACTGTGCTCACCAGGTGAGGGGCTCGGCCTACTCCCAGATAACTTTGGAGCGTTTCACAGGACCCCCTTTGTGTGTCCTTTCTCTGGCCTGTCATACCCCGCCAGTGACCTCTCTTCTGTCCGGCTGCCTCGGGCCTTCTCTGGTCAACGTTGGTGCTGTTTCCCTGACCCTATGTGGTGCCTTCCTAGCGGGTGTAGAGAGGGGCTGTGCCACATAAAATGTCACTGCCTCCAGCTTCTAGCTGAGGGTAGTTCCCCGCCTCCACTAATTTCAGGGACCGGTCTCCCCCTTTGGCCTGACCCCCCTACACAGGTAGATTCGGGCGTGCGGTGGCGACTCGCCGGTCCACACCCCTGGGGTCCCTTCGTTCCTTGTTCCTGGAGCCTCCTCCAGGAGCGGATGAGCCTTCCTTCCTTCTCCTTCCTCCAGGCCCCGGCCTCTCTCTCAGGCCAGCCTGCGGAGCAGAGCCCATGCCGAGCCTCTGCTCCCACCTCCTGCTCTCTCTTCTTCTCTGTCTGAACTGAACTGAACACTAAACTAAGATGGTGCCCACCTTTTATAACTCCTTCTAAGTGCAACAATCAATAAACTGAATCACACAAAACCATCAAAATGCCCATGTGTCTACATAAACTGCAAAAACCTATAATATAACACATGGACTGATAATATATAAAATGTAACATTTATTATTGATATATTGAAAACAATAAAAAATACATAAGTATAATAAGAAAAGGGAAGCAACACAAACAAAGGTCGCTGGGATTGACAGCTATAGTACATATAAGAATATTCGCCAGTGAATCAAATTCAATCACATGCTGCAAATGTATAAAAGATCCGCACTGCAAGTAATCATATAAGATTTACATAAAATACAAAGTGTGAGTAGATAAACTCACAGTACAGAACAATCAATGAAGCAGCAGAGTGTATGAGTATAGTAAAACAGAATATAGAGTAAGTAAAGATGACAGAACTGTACTGACCCGTAAGACCTGAATCCAACGCGCGTTTCACCTGGGCTTTAACGAGGATATATCATATGTATTTTTTATTGTTTTTAATATATCAATAATAAATGTTACATTTTATATATTATCAGTCCATGTGTTATATTATAGGTTTTTGCTCCTTCTAAGTGCACCCAGGAACTGCCCTCTCCCTCCTATGCACTACAGGGTCCCCCCTTCCTCGGTGTTCCCTCCCCCCCACTCCAGCCAGGGACAGGGACTGTTGTGCTCTACTTGGAGCATATCGGTCGCCCTGCCCCCCGGAAATGTGGTGTAATGCATGCAGGTGTCGGGGTCCTGATCCACACTCCATCCTTACCTGGAAGTGAGATATCGCACATCTGGTTGAGATGCAATACCTCTGTAGCGGCCGAACCCTCGGGGAGCTACGCATATATACACACACACAGGCATATACAGTGCCTACAAGTGGTATTCAACCCCCTGCAGATTTAGCTGGTTGACACATGCGGAATTAATTTGCCATTGTGACATTTGTACTGTAGATCAGCCTGGAAGTGGGAAATGCACTGCAGCAAATTTTTTTTTTTTTTTTAAAACGTTAAAAATTAATTCAGAGTGTCATTTATTATTCAACCCCTCAAACCACAAGAATTCTGTTTGGTCCCCCTAAAGTATTAAGAAGTAGTTCAGGCACCAAGAATAATGAGCTTCACATGTGTGGATTAAAGATCTCTTTTGCCAGCCTTTTCTGACTATTTAAGACCCTCCCCAAACTTGTGAACAGCACTCAGACATGGTCAACATGGGAAAGACAAAGGAGCATTCCAATGCCATCAGAGACAAGATCGTGGAGGGTCACAAGGCTGGCAAGGGGTACAAAACCCTTTCCAAGGAGTTGGGCCTACCTGTCTCCACTGTTGGGAGCATCATCAGTAAGTGGAAGGCTTATGGAACTACTGTTATCCTTCCACGGCCTGGACAGCCTTTGAAAGTGTCCTCCCGTGCCGAGGCCAGGCTTGTCCGAAGAGTCAAGGCTAACCCAAGGACAACAAGGAAGGAGCTCCGGGAAGATCTCATGGCAGTGGGGACATTGGTTTCAGTCAATACCATAAGTAACGTACTCCACCGCAATGGTCTCCGTTCCAGACGAGCCCGTAAGGTACCTTTACTTTCAAAGCGTCATGTCAAGGCTCGTCTACAGTTTGCTCATGATCACTTGGAGGACTCTGAGACAGACTGGTTCAAGGTTCTATGGTCTGATGAGACCAAGATCGAGATCTTTGGTGCCAACCACACACGTGACGTTTGGAGACTGGATGGCACTGCATACGACCCCAAGAATACCATCCCTACAGTCAAGCATGGTGGTGGCAGCATCATGCTGTGGGGCTGTTTCTCTGCCAAGGGGCCTGGCCATCTGGTCCGCATCCATGGGAAGATGGATAGCACGGCCTACCTGGAGATTTTGGCCAAGAACCTCCGCTCCTCCATCAAGGATCTTTAAGATGGGTCGTAATTTCATCTTCCAACAAGACAACGACCCAAAGCACACAGCCAAGAAAACCAAGGCCTGGTTCAAGAGGGAAAAAGTCAAGGTGTTGGAGTGGCCTAGTCAGTCTCCTGACCTTAACCCAATTGAAAACTTGTGGAAGGAGCTCAAGAATAAAGTCCACATGAGACACCCAAAGAACCTAGATAACTTGGAGAAGATCTGCATGGAGGAGTGGGCCAAGATAACTCCACAGACCTGTGCCGGCCTGATCAGGTCTTATAAAAGACGATTATTAGCTGTAATTGCAAACAAGGGTTATTCCACAAAATATTAAACATAGGGGTTGTATAATAATTGACCCACACTTTTATGTTTCAAATTTAATAAAATTCAACTGAGCAACATAACTTTTTGGTTTGTAAGATTTATGCTTCTGTTCATAAAACCTACTCTCGTTTGCAGTTTGAAGGCTCTAACTTATTTGCATCTTATCAAACCAGCTAAATCTGCAGGGGGTTGAATACTACTTGTAGGCACTGTACACACACACGCAGGCATGTACATGCACACGCAGGCATATACACGCACGTGCAGGCATATACACGCACACGTAGGCATATATGACGCGCCCCCAGAGCCGTGGGGTACTCGGTGCCGGGCCTCTAGATGCTAGGGGAAGGGATATGTCACAGGGGGCGGCGGCCCGGTCCGTGGCCCAGGGCGGTCAACAAAAAGGGGAAGGAAAATATTTATATGGGATTTGTAGTTTTTAGGAAGTGTTCGTGACGCCACCTGTGGTTTCTGGTAATAGGTACCAGAGCTGCTTCAGACCTCTGGGGCGGTTGGTAGGGCAGCTAGTTTGGAACGGCTCCCCACAGGTGGATCAGGCCCCAGGGCAGTGTAGAATAGATGATGGTGATGCGGGGGCTTGTGGTGCAGGAGAGATGGCGCAGCAGAAATAACTGACAGAGGCAGTGGAGTGCAGTCGTCCGAGTTTACTCACAGTTCTGTTCAAGTTCCTCAGGTACACTGTATGGGTGTCAGCCTCCTGCGTCGTGCGGCGTCTACCAGATGAGGGGTCCAGCACTTTCTCAAGTATATCAGGAGCGCTTGACGGAACCCCGCTTTCCTTATGTTCCTTACTAGACCGACTTCCCGCACTGGGTCTTCTCCCTCCTGCCCTGCGATTCCCCACACACAGTCCCGATCGGGTGCTCTGAAGTCCCTCTGGGCAACCTGGAGTTCCCGGACCTACTTGATGCCCTTCACGGTGACTAGGGTGAGGCTGTGGCAACTGCACCAAGGAAGTGCAGAAGCCTCCGGTTTTCCAGCCGAGACCTGGAATAACACGGCTGGTCCAGGGCACGGTTCCCTTCTTGCGGTCTGATCCCTCTGACACTTGGCAGACTCGGGCATACGGGTGCCATCCTGCACTCACCGTACCCCCTGGGATCACTTATGTTAACGGAGTTTTTCTCCTCTGCTCCCCTCCTGGGCCTCTATTACTAGGCCCCTTTCTGAAGCAGAGCTCCTGAAGAGACTCTGCTCCCCTCCTCTCCTTTCACTGAATCACACTCACTCTCTCTCCTGCCACCCTAAGATCGCTTCACTTTATATACCTCCTATCATGGTGCTCCCCTCCTCTACATCCTCCACCCTTACCCACTACTGGTTCCCCCTCTATTTGGTTCCACCCACTCCAGCCAGGGACAGGGCTCAGCAGAAACACAGTGCATCTTGCCCTTCCAGCCGGCCTGGAGTAGTATAGTGTTGAATGCGCGTGTTGGGGTTCCGGGCAGCACTCCCTCCTAACCTGAGAGAAGGAGACACCACACCTCTGGGTGAGGTGCAGTACCTCTGTGGCGACTGAACCCTCAGGGGCACCACATATAGACTCACCCGCAGGCATATACACACCCACACACGCAGGCATATACACACACGCAGGCATATACACACACGCGCAGGCATATACACGCACACGCGCAGGCATATACACGCACACGCAGGCATATACACACACGCGCAGGCATATACACACACACACAGGCATATACACACACGCGCAGGCATATACACACACGCAGGCATATACACGCACCCGCAGTGATATACACACACACGCAGGCATATACACACTCACACACAGGCATATACACACACACGCAGGCATATACACGGTAAAGCAGCACTAGTCATCATGCTGGGGGACACTCGCTTCACAAGGTCAACTAAAGCACACATGCAACGCCTTTCTGGTATTTCACAATCCAGCAGTTTATTATTTATCATAAACCGCTCATAACCGAGTCCATCTTAGTGGCTCGCTGACATATTACACATATAATGTCCAAGAGCCTTTCCAGTGACAGATATGTCCACTTGGCACCAGATACAGCCTTCAGCAAGGTAACAATATAAATGTCCACATCAAGCAGTGTTTTTAACTTTGCCGGGTTTTAGCTGCTTCAGATTTGTTCTGCCAGAGCTGTGGCTTTACGGCTTCCCAGATGGGGGTCTCCAGCCCTCATACCTTCAAAGGCTACTGGTATGTTTTCACACATAACATCCAGCCACTGCCTTCCAGCACTCTTGCCTTCCAAGCCTCTTGCCCTCCAAGGCTACTGGCATCTCTTACACACAAGGATCCAGCCTCTGCCTTTCAGGCTTCACCAGGCTTCACACTCTCACGGTGTCCCACACATGGGGAACAGGCCTCACGCCTTTCACACCCTGTTTCAAAAGCACCAAGATTTATATATCCTCCAGTGCACACACAGGACCTGTGCTGATGTCACAGTCATGTGATCAGACCTTCTGTGTGCACAGAACCTGTGGTGATGTCACAGTCATGTGATCAGTAACCTGAGGGGGAGGTACATGGTCAGCCAAAACACACCCTGGACCATTACAGTAATGCCGCTAGCCGCTGCATTACAACACACGCAGGCATATACACACACACGCAGGCATATACACACACAGGCATATACACACACACGCAGGCATATACACTCACCCGCAGGCATATACACTCACCCGCAGGCATATACACACTCACGCAGGCATATACACACACACACGCAGGCATATACACACACACGCAGGCATATACACACACACGCAGGCATGTACACACACACGCAGGCATATACACACAGGCATATGCACACACACGCAGGCATATACACACACACGCAGGCATATACACACACACGCAGGCATATACACACACACGCAGGCATATACACACACACACGCAGAGATATACACACACGCAGGCATATACACACACACACAGGCATATACACACACATATGCAGGCATATGACTGCAGCCTTGCTTCCAATTCCAGGCCAGGTTGGAGAGTTGAACTGTAGAGGACGGTCACCGTCCACATATCCAGCCCCGGAGCCGGTATAAAAAAGCCCAGAGTCAGAGCAGGAGAAAAGCGGGGCTGCGCCGGTGCCGGTGCCACCACCCGGTCGGGAGCCGGTATTACTACAGGGGAGCAGGCCAGGGCAGATATGGAGCCGGCATGGGACCGTATCAGAAGCCCGGGAGCAGGGAGAGCAGAGCGAGACGACGGGTTCGGTGGCGCCGGCGTATCATAGGACGGCCCCGGAGCAGAGAGAAAGCACTGCAGAGTGCGGCCGCGGCCTATCAGAGGCCAGAAGAGAGCGGCGTCAATGTCACCTGACACCACACCACAGTCTGCCAGCCAGCGGGAAAGCAGAGCGCAGTGCGTGTCACCGCCCAGAAAGAATCCATCCTCTTAGTGTCAGGGACTCACGTGGTAAGTATGCTGCATGCACGTTACTACAGGCCCGCTGTCACCAATGAATGTGCCGTGCGCGTGACGCGCCCCCTGGGCCGTGGGGTACCCGGTGCCGGGCCGGTGGACGCTGGGGGAATTGTCACAGTGGCAGTGACCCGGTCCGTGACCCAGGGCGGTCAATAAAAAGGGGTTATGTATAGGGGATTTATAGAGTTCGTGATGCCACTTGTGGAAAGCGGCTAAGGGAGCCGCCACTGAGGAGCAGTCCTCTGAAGCTGATGTTACTGCAGCAGGGATGGTGTGGCTCTCCACAGGAAGAGCTAGCTCCAGGGCAGTGTAGTTGATGTTGGTTGTGCTGGGTGTTGTAGTGCAAGGTTTGATGGCGCAGCAAGAAGCACAGAGGCAAGGAAGTGCAGTCCTCAGGGTCTTTACTCTCGGTTATTGCAGTCCAAGTTACAGACGTCAAAGTAACTTCCCGTGCCGTGCTGCGTTTACTCAGTGAGGGGCTCAGTCCACCCCCAGTTAACTCCGGAGTAAATAACAGGACCCCCTTCTGTGTCTTCTCTCTGGCTGTCTCCCTGAACCTCATACCAAGTGTCCCATTTCAGTACCTGCGGGCCTTGGCGGGCAACGTCTGTTCCATCCCCTGGGTCCTCTATAGCTACCTTCCTGGTGAGACTGGTATGGATTGTTGGCTACAGGACATGAAATACTGCAGCCTCTGGATTCTAGTTAAGACGTACAGTCTTCCGCTAGCTGAGGGACCGGTCCCCTTTACGCAGCCTGACCCCTCCACCTCCCGGTAGATGCAGACGCACGGGTGGCATTCTGCATAGCCTGTACCCCTAGGGTCCTTTCCTCTGGTTCCTGGAGCCTTCCTGCTCCCTCTCCTCTCTTCTCTCCTTCCTCTCCAACTTGGGCCTCACTGTCTAGGCCCGCCTCTGGAGCAGAGCTCCAACAGAGACTGTTCCTGTCACTTTCCTCCTCTGACTAGTTTCTCTTTCTAAGATGGCTTCTCTACTTATATCTTCCTTCTATGTGCTCCCCTTAACTACTTCCTCCACCCACACCCACTATGTGGTTCCCCCTCTCTGGGTTCCCCCCACTCCAGCCAGGAAAGGGGCTCAGCAAGAAGCAGAGGCATCTTGCCCCTCCTGCTTGCCTGGAGTGGTGTGTGTTGGATGCAGGTGTTAGGGTCCTGAGCTGTACTCCTTCCTTACCTGAGAGTGAGATGCCACATCTATGGCTGAGATGCAACACCTCTGTGGTGACCGAACCCTCAGGGGCGCCACACGCGCGACGCTACATTTGATTCAGCCGCGCTTTTAAAGGGCCCACACTTTTAAAGGGCCCCCGCCACCAATTTTCTCACTCTCATATCTGGGCCCACCGGGAAATTTCCCGATATCCCGCCAGGCCAGACCGATCCTGACTCCATAGGAGATCATGAGCTGCTTGCCATCAAATTTGTGCTGGAGGAGTGGCGCTACCTGCTGGAAGGGGCTTTGCACCCAGTGATCATCTACACAGATCACAAAAACCTGGCCTATTTACAAAACGCCCAGAGACTAAATCCGCGTCAGGCCCAGTGGTCTCTGTTCTTTGCCAGTAAGTGTAGGGATAGTCCAGGTGGAAAGGAAAATAAAGCGGGAAATGTACTGTATTACTGAAGCTAGAAACGGAGGGTGCTGTGCCTGATACTGCGTGTGCCAATCTGATGTCCTTGAACTGTGAAGGAAACTTTTGTTGGTTAAAATGAATTGGATGTGCACTGAGTTGTGTACGGCTGTTCCTAAATATGGATTTAATGCCCCAAAGTTGTAGTCTACCTGATGATGTTTGCACAATGTTAATATTTTAATTTGCAGATAACGTACATTAGAATTCAGAACATACACACGTGGTCAAAATTGTTGATACTTCTCGTTTAATGAAAGAAAAACCCACAATGGTCACAGAAATAACTTGAATCTGACAAAAATAATAATAAATTAAAAATCTATGAAATTGAACAAAATGAAAGTCAGACATTGCTTTTCTGCTTCCACAGAATTTAAAAAAAATTAAACTCATGAAATAGACCTGGACAGAAATGATGGTACCCCTGAAAATAATGTGACAAAAGGGACATGCTAAATCAAATTGTGTCCACTAATTAGCATCACAGGTGTCTACAATCTTGTAATCAGTCAGTGGCCTGTATATAGGGCTACAGATACTCACTGTGCTGTTTGGTGACATGGTGTGTACCACACTCAACATGGACCAGAGGAAGCAAAGGAAAGAGTTGTCTCAGGAGACAATCATGTTAAGGGTAAAGGTTATAAGACCATCTCCAAGCAGCTTGATGTTCTCGTAACTACAGTTGCACATATTATTCAGAAATGTAAGATCCATGGGATTGTAGCCAACCTCCCTGGACTTAGCCGCAGGAGGAAAATTGATGAAAAATCAAAGAGACGGATAATACGAATGGTAACAAAAGAGCCCAGGATAACTTCTAAAGAGTGGACTTCATGGGAGACGACCATCATAAAAAAGCTAGACTGGAATTTGCCAAACTACATGTTGACAAGCCACAAATCTTCTAGGAGAATGTCCTATGGACAGATGAGACAAAAATGGAAATTTTTGGCAAGGCACATCAGCTCTATGTTCAGAGACGGAAAAATGAAGCATATCAAGAAAAGAACACTGTCCCTACTGTGAAACATGGAGGAGGCTCTGTTATGTTCTGGGGATGGTTTGTTGCATCTGACACAGGGTGTCTTGAATCTGTGCAGGGTACAATGAGATCTCAAGACTATCAAGGGATTCTGGAGAGAAATGTGCTGCCCAGTGTCTTGGTCTCAGTCGCAGGTCATGGGTCTTACAACAGGATAATGACCCAAAACACACAGCTAAAAACACCCAAGAATGGCTAAGAGAAAAACATTGGACTATTCTGAAGTGGCTTCTATGAGCCCTGACCTGATCCTATTGAGCATCTTTGGAAACAGCTGAAACAGTCTGGAAAAGGCAACCTTCAACCACGAGACAGCTGGAGCAGTTTGCTCATGAGGAGTCGGCCAAAATACCTGTCGAGAGGTGCAGAAGTCTCATTGACAGTTACAGGAATCGTTTGATTGCAGTGATTGCCTCAAAAGGTTGTTCAACAAAATATTAAGTTAAGAAGAACCATCATTTCTGTCCAGGCCGATTTTATGAGTTTAATTTTTTTTTAAATTCTGTGGAAGCAGAAAAGCAATGTCTGACTGTCATTTGTTCATTTCAAAGATTTTAATTTATTATTACTAATAACTATTTTCAATCTGTCTTAGAGTTTCCTATAGCTTGTAACATGTCATAGATATAATTACATATATCTTTTCCCCCATGCACTTGCACTTTAGTCTATTTACATGTACGCACGTTCCATATACTTATTGTATATTACAGTATTTGACATTATATGGATCTACTATGTATACTGTATATCCATTTGATGTATCATCACTAATTTTATTATTCCTGCACTTTCTTTACTTTTCTATCATTAATAAATAAGTTTTCCTATAATTCAGTCTCACTCCTGTGCACTTATTTTTTATTATTATTTATTTTTTATTTATTATTTTTTCACTTTTAATATGGGACTTCTAGCACTTATATATCAATATGGTGATATAATATTTTTATTTGTGTATTCTTCTGAGTGTACATCCTCCTTTTTCCCCTCATTGATGGCATATGTCCACTTTATCACTGGGGTTCTGTTTATATAATATCACTTCTATCTTTTATCCCCATTTGGTTATTAATTAATTAATGATTTGCACTGTTTTCATTCTCATACACCTTTCTATGATTATATTGACTCGCCCAGGGGGGATATAGGAGAGACTCGGTACCCGGGCATTAACCTTCTGTGGGATGTCACAGAAGTCGACTCCCGGGCCCGTACCCTGGGGTCACTCTTTAAAAGGGGTTTTGTCTCGTGATGCCACCTGTCAGGGGGAATGACGGACACGCACACAGGGGTTCGCTTCAGTACCTTTACTGGTGTTGATGGCAGGTACAGTCCAGGGTACTTGATAGGAAGGGTGCACTTCTGGACTCTCCCCAGTGAGCAGGTATAAGGCCTCCTGATCCGTTTCTTCCTTCCTTTAAAGCTTCTGGCCAACCTGGAACTAGGCCTAGCTTTTATGCTGTTTCACTCTCTCACCTGTCTGCTTATAGTAGAACTTTTCTTTGGCTACCACTATCCCTGGACGCTGGGGCCTTCGTGGTTCCTAGTTCTGTAAAATGATGGTAGCTTCAGGTGAACCAGGGGTCTGGAATCCCCCTGGTATGCCTGTTGTCGCTACTGAGTATAGAGGACCCTATAGGCGCGGACCCGGTGTCTGGCTTGTGTTCTGGGGTGAGCTTCAGATGCTCCTCTGCCCCCTTAACTCCTCTCTTCTTGCCTCGGCCACACTCGGGGCCCTCTACACAGCAGCAGACGTGCTGCTTCTTCACTGCTTTAAGTGTCAGCACACTCTCTCTACCTAACTTCACCCTCCAGTATATATATCCCTAACAGGGCTCCCTCTGGTGGTATGAGGTGGAAGGGTGGAGGTGTCTGTGTGTAGTAAGGGCCTCTTGTGGAGAAGTCCGTCCTTGCATCCTTTTGGAACACGTCTTCGGCCACGTCAAACGGGTTTTTGTTCAGTGGTCTTTGACATAAAACCAATAGGGGGCACTTTAATAAGTGCAACTATTTACAAGGGACAGTTCTTTGGTTATTCACCGTCCATAACCTACAGTCCTTATACCCTCACGGGTAACTAAATGCACACATGTATTTTTCAGTTCACACACAAAAACAAATTTTACATTTTCCTTCTGTACCCTTACGAGTAACTATTTACACTGTAGGCATTTTGTACCTTATTCCCTATACCTGGTAGGGATTTGGCCTTGTGTGCTGTGTGTGGATCTACGTAGCACTGGGGTGATACTGGTGTCTGTGCATGCACTATCCGCTAACCTATCAGGTGTACGTGCGGGTAAGTTATAGAACTGCCTCAATCTCTCTATGGGACTGGCAAGTGCACTGTTTACTGAACCCTCAGGTTCTGCTTCAACTGGTGATCCTCCTCTTACTGGGGACTCTTCCTGTTCTTCTAGGGTGCTCACAGGCTCTTCTTGTGGTGGAGGTTCTTCTGGTGGCTGACAGAAGTGTATCACTGGTATGATTACTGCTCCATCGAGTTGAGGCCAGTCTGCAGGGAAGTCTCCTAGAACTGTATGAACTACATCTTCCTTGGGTTTTTCCGGTATTATAAGAGGTACTTCTTCCTCCTGTGTCTTCAGTAGACCTGGGCACAATTTAAAGTGGTCTCTTGAGACTGTTGTGGTTGTCCTACCTCCATCCTTGCTGATCAGGCAGGTTTTGGTGTTGTCAAATCTGGAATTTAACACGGTGTAGGGCTCTCTTTCCCACTGGTCATCGAGCTTGTGACCCCTTCTTTTCCGCTTTAGCACTATTTCTCCTGGTGCCAAGGGTTCTGCTGGTGCATGCTTGTTATACTGGCCTTCTTGTCTTTCCCTGACTTTGTTTAGGCTGTCTGCAACACAGGCCTGTACTCTCCTGTACTGCTCTTGCCGATTTGTGTCCCAGTCTTCAGTGGACATATCCGCAGCAGGTTCTACCACACCGAGATCCAGGTCCATGGGCAATTTTCCAGGTCTTGCTCTCATAAGGTACGCTGGGGTACAATTAGTATAACTCACAGGTATGTGGTTATACAGGTCCACTAGGTCAGGTAGCTTTTCTGGCCACTGGTTCCTCTCCTCCAAAGGTAGGGTTTTTAACAGGTCAATGACGATGTTATTCATTTTCTCACACATACCATTGGTTTGAGGATGATACGGTGTAGTCCAGATCTTCTTGCATCCGTACAGAGACAGAATTCTTTAAACAGCTTCAAAGGCAGGGCCTTGATCTGCTAGCACCTTGTCCGGGTATCCATGGGGCCTGCAGAAGAAGGCTTGGAACGTTCTTGCTGCAGTTTCTGCTGTCAGATCCTTGACAGGGTGTCACGCTGTCTCTGTATACTGGAGGTAGGGGGCCTAAGCTGACCCTAAGCTGGGGCCCTGACTAATCCCTCAACCTGGAGGTACTGTTAAAGGTACAGAGGTCCAGGCCGCCAGCGTAACCCCTACCTCCTGAAGATCCCTGCACCTCAGTAATCTAGTCCTGAGAAGGACCCTGATCACAACCAAAGGGAACAAGAAATAATATGCCCAAACACAGTATTTAGACGAACGAGACAGTACAAGGGAAAAACCAAAACCACCTTGCATACAAACAACTTCTCAACTACAACAGAGGGAAAACCAACGGGAAAGGAGATAAATGATAAAGCGAGGAAAGGGAAAAAACACTTCCAAATACACTTATCTCAGCAACTCCAAACACCACGATCCGCTCTGTCAGTCTGAATGAAATGCTTTCACCGACACCTCCCAAACAGACCAGCAGGTATATGAAGGAGTCTCACTACAGAAGTATTGATTGCAGCTGGGCGAGGCTGGACCTCATCTAGCCCAGAGAGAGAGAGAGAATTAACTCCCTCACTGCCGAGAAACACAAAGCACCAACAAGTCAGCTGCGAGAAGTCAGGCTGTGTACTCGTGACGATCTTCGTGGCAACACACCCGTGACAGTACCCCCCCTTCTACGAGGGGCCTCCGGACCCTCAGGGCCAGGTTTATCCGGGTGAGTCGTGTGGAAGGCCCGAACTAATCGGTCTGCGTTAATATCCGACGCAGGAACCCACATCCTCTCCTCAGGACCATACCCCTTCCAATGAACCAGGTACTGAAGGGACCGGCGATTAAAGCGTGAATCAATGACCCTCGATACCTGGAACTCCAAGTTACCATTGACAACCACTGGAGGGGGAGGTAAAAGTGACGGTACCACCGGCGCCACATATCTCTTAAGCAATGATCTGTGAAACACGTTGTGAATTTTAAACGTAGGGGGGAGGTCAAGACGGAATGCCACCAGATTAATAATAGAACTGATTCTGTACGGCCCGATGAACCTGGGACCCAGTTTCCAGGAGGGAACCTTAAGTTTTATATTCCTGGTAGACAACCATACCCGATCGTTCACACTTAGGTCCGGACCAGACACTCTCCTCCTATCAGCCATACGTTTGTATCGGTTCCCCATAGTATTCAGATTCTTCAGCACCCCTCTCCATACTGAAGCGAGTGATGAGGAAAATCGTTCCTCCTCAGGAACCCCCGAAGAGCCCCCCCCACTGAAAGTACAAAACTGGGGGTGAAAACCATATGCCCCAAAAAACGGAGACTTACCAGTGGACTCGCTCCGCCTATTATTAAGAGCAAACTCTGCCAGAGGTAAGAAAGAAGCCCAGTCCTCCTGGTTCTCTGACACAAAACACCGGAGATATGTCTCCAAGCTCTGGTTCATACGTTCCGTCTGACCATTGGTCTGAGGATGAAAAGCCGATGAGAATGACAACTGCATCCCCCGCCGTGCACAAAACGCCTTCCAGAACTTAGACACAAACTGAGACCCCCGATCAGACACCACCTCGGAGGGTACCCCGTGAAGCCTCACAATCTCCCCAATGAACACCTGCGCAAGAGTTTTAGCATTAGGGAGAGCCGGAAGAGCGATAAAATGTGCCATCTTGCTGAACCTGTCCACTACAACGAGTATGACCGTTTTACCCGAAGACGGAGGGAGGTCCGTAATAAAGTCCATAGACAGATGAGTCCAAGGACGCTCCGGGATCTTCAAAGGTAAGAGGGCCCCAGACGGACGGGTATGTGAGGTCTTAGAGCGCGCACAAACCCCACAGGACGCGACAAAAGTTACCACCTCCTTATGTAAATTAGGCCACCAAAACCGACGCGAGAGGAGATCCACAGTAGCTTTACTCCCCGGGTGTCCTGCAAAAACTGCCGAAACCACCACCCCCTCCTGAAGGATAGGAATCGGGTCGTCCGTATTCCCGGCCCCCGGGAAACTACGAGATAAGGCATCCGCCTTTACATTTTTTGACCCAGGACGATATGTAACGACAAAATTAAACCTGGTAAAAAACAATGACCACCTAGCTTGTCTGGGATTCAGACGTTTCGCGGACTCCAGATATAGCAGGTTCTTGTGATCGGTGATGACGGTGACCGGATGAACAGCCCCCTCCAGAAAATGGCGCCACTCCTCAAAAGCTAACTTAATGGCCAAGAGTTCCCTATTGCCGACATCGTAATTCCTCTCAGCGGACGACAATTTTTTAGAGAAAAAGGCGCACGGATGCCACTTACCAGGGGACGAACCCTGTGACAATACTGCTCCCACCCCTACCTCGGAAGCGTCTACCTCTACAATGAATGGCTGAGACGCATCAGGTTGAATGAGTATGGGCGCCGAGGCAAAACATTTTTTCAAAGAGGAGAATGCTTGACAAGCCTTGTCAGACCACCTAGAAAAATCCGTCCCCTTTTTAGTCATGTCAGTGAGAGGCTTAACCATGGACGAGAAATTACGAATGAACTTCCGGTAATAATTAGCAAACCCCAGGAAACGTTGTAGTGCCTTAAGATTCTCTGGCCGATCCCACTCAAGAACTGCCCGCACTTTCCCAGGGTCCATACGAAAACCGGACGCTGAAACCAGGAAGCCTAAAAACTGGAGTTCCTGTACGGCGAACACACACTTTTCCCACTTGGCATACAGTTTATTATCCCGCAAGATCTGTAACACCTGGCTAACGTGCTCCTGATGAGACACCAGATCCGGCGAGTAAATTAGGATATCATCCAGATATATGACAACAAACTGTCCCACCAAGCGGCGAAAAATGTCATTAACAAAGTGTTGGAACACCGCCGGGGCATTAGTCAGACCGAATGGCATGACAAGGTTCTCATAATGCCCCTCCGGAGTGTTAAACGCCGTCTTCCACTCATCCCCCTCCTTCATCCTAATCAGATTGTACGCCCCCCTGAGATCCAACTTAGAAAACCATTTGGCGCTCACGATCTGATTAAAGAGATCGGGAATAAGTGGGAGCGGATACGGATCTCGGACCGTAATCCGATTAAGTTCACGGAAATCCAGGCAAGGGCGTAGGCCTCCATCTTTCTTCTTAACAAAGAAGAACCCCGCAGCCACCGGTGAAGATGAAGGTCTAATATGCCCCTTAGCCAGACTTTCTGAGATATAATCCTTCATGGCCTGCCTCTCAGGACCAGAAAGGTTATACAACCTAGCTTTAGGTAACTTGGCCTCAGGGAGCAGTTTTACAGAACAGTCATACACGCGATGAGGAGGTAGTTCCTGACACCCTTTCTCCGAGAATACATCCTCAAAGTCCGCCAGAAATGGAGGTAAGACCCAAGGAGTAACCGCACCAATGACCGTGTTCATGCAGTTTTTATTACAGAATTTACTCCATTGGCTTATCTCCCTGGTTTGCCAATTAATAACCGGGTTATGCTTAGCTAACCAAGGAAGGCCCAACACAATAGGAGTGGGAAGACCCTCCAACACGTAGCAAGACAACAGTTCTTTATGTATTGCCCCCACTTGAAGTTTTACGTCATGCACAACTTGCAAAAAACTTCCCTGCCCGAGAGGCCTGGCATCGATCGAGAATATGGGGATGGGTTTAGCCAACTCACTCAACCGCATACCTTGAACCCGGGCAAACCGAGCATCAACCAGATTAGCCCCGGCCCCACTATCCAGAAGAACAGATATCCTCTCAGTTCTCGTACCCACCACCACCTCCGCCGGTACGAGAAACTGAGACGAACCTAGGGACGAAATACCTACTCCCAGATTGCCGTCCACCACACAACCTGGGATCAACAGTTTTCCGACGACTCTTCACTCTGCAAGGGACGGGATGGACACCCCCCAATAAAATGTCCCTTTCTCCCGCAGAAGAAACACCTTCCTGCCTTATGGCGCACCACCGGTCCCCTCCCCCGAAATGATGTCCCTCCTAATTGCATAGGCTCCTCTAGACTGACCAGGGGAACCACCATATGAGGGGACCTTGTAGGAGGTGGAGTCATCACAGGGGGTAGAGTTATCCCGCACCTCTCCCGAAGCCGTCTCTCCACGCTAATAGCGAGGGCCATAGCGACTTCCAGAGACACGGGAGAGTCATACTGTGCCAACACATCCTGTAATTTGTCGGATAAACCATGACAAAACTGGCTCCTAAGAGCCGGGTCATTCCACTGGGTGTCCGTGGCCCACCTACGGAACTCCGAACAGAATTCCTCCGCCGGACGATCTCCCTGCTGGATCCTACGTAACTTAGACTCAGCAAGGGAGATCCGATCTGGGTCATCATATACGAGTCCCAGGGCAGCGAAAAACCTATCCACTGACTGGAGAGCCGGGGAACCCGGGGGAAGAGAGAACGCCCAAGATTGTGGGTCCCCTTGTAGGAGCGAGATGACAATTCCCACCCTTTGTTCTTCACTCCCCGATGACCGAGGCCGCAGCCGAAAGTACAATTTACATGCCTCCCGGAAAACAAAAAACTTGTCCCGCCCCCCAGTGAACCTATCAGGGAGAGCTACTTTAGGTTCTGGTCCGGCTTGCTCCTGAGGATGCCAAACCTTGGACCTAACGTCCGCCAGCTCCATGGACAAACTCTGCAATTGCCGAGCTAGACCGGCTACTGGATCCATAGTAGCTGGAGAAAAACTAAGTGGGTCGGTGAAAATGTCACGCTGTCTCTGTATACTGGAGGTAGGGGGCCTAAGCTGACCCTAAGCTGGGGCCCTGACTAATCCCTCAACCTGGAGGTACTGTTAAAGGTACAGAGGTCCAGGCCGCCAGCGTAACCCCTACCTCCTGAAGATCCCTGCACCTCAGTAATCTAGTCCTGAGAAGGACCCTGATCACAACCAAAGGGAACAAGAAATAATATGCCCAAACACAGTATTTAGACGAACGAGACAGTACAAGGGAAAAACCAAAACCACCTTGCATACAAACAACTTCTCAACTACAACAGAGGGAAAACCAACGGGAAAGGAGATAAATGATAAAGCGAGGAAAGGGAAAAAACACTTCCAAATACACTTATCTCAGCAACTCCAAACACCACGATCCGCTCTGTCAGTCTGAATGAAATGCTTTCACCGACACCTCCCAAACAGACCAGCAGGTATATGAAGGAGTCTCACTACAGAAGTATTGATTGCAGCTGGGCGAGGCTGGACCTCATCTAGCCCAGAGAGAGAGAGAGAATTAACTCCCTCACTGCCGAGAAACACAAAGCACCAACAAGTCAGCTGCGAGAAGTCAGGCTGTGTACTCGTGACGATCTTCGTGGCAACACACCCGTGACACAGGGGCCACAACCAAGAACCGGGAATAGTGATCCACCATGGTCAGTGCATAGGAATAGCCTGATCTGCTGGGTGACAGTTTGACGTGATCCAGAGCGACAATCTCCAGGGGTTGGGTTCTTTTGATGGACTGCAAGGGTGCTTTCTGACTTCCGTAGTCCTTCCTTCTGAGGCTACAGGGCCCACAATTCCAGCACCACCTTTCTATGGAACTCCGCATTCCAACCCAATAGAACCGGTCCTTCAGCAGGGTTTCCAGCTTCTTCCAGCCAAAGTGACCTGCTTGGTCATGGTAGGCTTCTAGCACCATCTGGATATCTGTCCTGGGTACTACAATCTGCCACACCATTTCATGGGTTCTGGGGTTGACGTACCTTCTGCACAGCTTTTCTCTGTAGATGAACAGCCGGCTTCTCTCATTCCACAGGTGTTTGGCTTGTGAAGGAGCATCCTTCTCCAGGTGAGAACCTTCTTGGGTTATCAGTCCTTTGATGAAGATGACAACCGGGTCACTGTCCTGGGTCTCCTTCCAGCTGTGATGAGGTAGAGGGTTTGGCGTCCTACCATGACATCTTCTGGAGGCGTGTTGCTCGTGGACCATTCCATTTCTGTGGAAAGCAGGTAATTCAATTTCTTCTAGGTCATCCACTTCATCCTCAGTGTCCGACTGGTGGGGCATTCTTGACAGGGCATCAGCATTAGTGTTCTTGTGACCTGCCCGGTACTTGATTGTGAACTGGTAATGCGACAATTTGGCCATCCAACGCTGTTCCATGGCTCCCAACCTGGCTGTCTCCAGGTGTGTCAAGGGGTTATTATCGGTAAAGGCTGTAAATTTAGTTGAGGCTAGGTAATGTTTGAATCTTTTAGTGATAGCCCAGACCAAAGCCAGGAACTCCAGCTTAAAGGAACTGTAATTCTCTGGGTTCCTCTCAGTAGGGCGAAGCTTCCTACTGGCATAGGCAATTACCTTTTCTCTGCTGTTTTGCTTCTGGGACAACACAGCTCCCAGTCCCTTGTTGCTGGCATCTGTGTATAACAGAAAGGGTTGACTGTAGTCGGGGTAAGCATGGATCTCCTCCCCGGTTAGAGTCTCCTTCATCAATGCAAACGACTCAGTCTGTTCTTTGCCCCACTGGAATGGGGGACTTTTACCTCTTTTGGACTGTTCTACTAGGAGATCTTGTAAAGGTGCTGCCTTTTTGGTGTAGTCCTTACTGAACCTCCTGTAGTACCCGACCGGTCCCAGAAATTGACATACTTCTTTGATGTTCCTTGGTTCAGGCCACTTCTGGATGGCAGTGACCTTCTCTGGGTCTGGTGCTTCCCCCTCTGAGCAGACTACGAGTCCCAGGTACTGAACCTTCCGTTTGAGCAGGTGGCACTTGGAAGGTTTTAGTTTCATCCCATACCGGGACAATGCCTCAAATACCTCCGCCAGGTGCTTTAGATGGTCTTCATACGTCCTCGAGTACACGATAACGTCATCCAGGTATAGCAGCACTGTCTCGAAGTTCCGGTGTCCCAAGCAACACTCCATCAACCTCTGGAACGTTCCGAGTGCGTTGCAGAGTCCAAACGGCATGCTCTTGAATTTGCATAATCCCATCGGGGTGGTGAAGCCTGTCTTCTCCCGGTCTTCCTCAGCGACAGAAACTTGCGAGTACCCGCTAGTGAGATCCAATGTAGAGAAATAATTGGCAGATTTCAGTGCAGCCAGGGATTCCTCTATACGGGGAAAAGGGTATGCATCTTTATGTGTTATTTGATTAATTTGTCTATAATTTACACACATCCTCATGCTACCGTCCTTCTTTCTGACCAGGACTAGGGGAGCTGCCCAGGGGCTACAGATATCCCTTACTACCCCTGCCTTTTTCATGTCATGCAACATTTCTTTTGCTTTTTGGTAGTGTGCTGGTGGTATGGGTCTGTAACGCTCCTTAATGGGTGGATGGTTACCTATGGGTATGTGGTGTTGTACCCCTTTGACCCTTCCAAAATCAAGTGGGTGTTTACTAAACACCTGTTCGTATTCCTGAACCACTCTGTAAACACCGTGTTTTTGATGGACAGGAGTGGCGTCAGTTCCAACATGGAGCTGTTGACACCATTCCTCCAGCTGAGTTTCGGAGTCATTGTCTTCCACCGTATCTGGTGGGGTCAAGGATTCCATGGTGTGTATGGCATTATTATTCACAGTATACAGTCTGGCAACAGTGGCGTATCTTGGAAATTTGACTTCCTCCTCCCCACAATTTAGGAGGCGTACAGGTACCCTCCCATTGCACACATCAACTACCCCTCTAGCAGTTAGGAGTCTAGGTCTGTCTGTGCTCTGAGTTTACAGGCTCTACTACCGCCTGGCAGTTTTGTCCCTTGAGACCTATTGCTGCCTTACACCAAATCAGCATTTCACTCATTGGGGGAATCACAATGGGTATCAGGTCTGGTAATGTACAGGTGACATTACCAATCTCACCACCTGTTAGCTTTACCTTTTGCTGGTACAGGAGGGCTCGAATCTCTCTCTGGAGCACCTTCCTCTGCCCCGGTTTGGCAGTGTCAGCAATCTGTTTGAGTAAAAACAACACTTCTCCCAAACAGTTACCAACAACATTTGTGCCAAGTATCATATATGGGTTTGTATCACCAGGGTTAGACTCTATTACAATCAGTCCTTGGTCCTTTAGTTCCACCCTTCCCACCTTCACTGTCACATCCTTAACCCCGACTAGGTTCAGAGGAAGGCCAATGGAGGCATACACAGAGAGGTTTGGGGCTGGCGGGCGGAGTTCATCTATGGACCAGTACCTTTTGTAAAGAACGTCAGGTATGATGGTTAGCTGTGACCCGGTGTCTAGTAGTGCAGGTGTTGCGATGCCGTCCAGCACAATGGACAGGAAAGGCCTTCCTCCTACAAACCGGTAGTACCAGCTCAATGGGCCTGGTTGATCTGCTCCTCGGTGTCGGCCCTTGGCCCCAGGGTTTGCCCATTTAAAGGACAGATCCGTGTGATGTGGCCTGCCTTGTGGCAACGGTAGAAGATGAGTTCTCCTGGAGGGCGACGTCGGTCGGTTGGCCTCCCACGGGGTGGCATTGTCCTCCTTCTTCTCCTCATCCAGGGGACATTCTCAGGGCTGTCGGCGAGTAGGATCCTTCCTTCTGGCTCGGGCTCCGTCTGTAGCTGCAGGGCGCTTAGGACAGTGGCCAGGGTTTTACTTAGCTGACACACTTCAGAGCGCAGGATGTCCAGCTCGCTAGAGGAAGCTGCTTGCACTTTTGCCTCAGCCGCTAATGAAGGGGCAGTGAGTGCTGTGGGCATTGGGGTGGCCCCTCCCTGGTAACGCTGTATAGCAGTATCTGATGTTTCCAGGGGCTGAAGGCATTTAATAGCCATGTCCTTCAGGGCGTCAAAGGTGGCATTTGGATGATCTAAGGCCCACCACCGTACAGTTCTGCTCTCCTCCTGGGACCTTAACCCCCGGAAGAATTGTTCTATCAGCATTTTGACTTCATCAAGTATGCTGACTGGGCTAATCTGTTTCAGGGCCCGCAGGGCCTCTTGTAAACACCAGGCATAGTCCCGGTTGCTGTCCTCAGGTTTCTGGGTACAGTGGTAGAACCTCATCCGAAGATCTGTCTCAGTGCGGTTTTCAAAGACAGTTTGCAGCCTCTTAAATATAATAGATACTGATTCTTGGTCTGCGGACGGCCAGGTTTCAACTTCCCGCTCTGAGGCACCAGCCAATTGTCCCAGCACAACAGCGGTTCTCTGTTTACCAGTCATTGAGTACATGTCCAATACACTACATATTTTCCTTTTGAACCCAGACAGGGTGTCTGGTTTGCCGTCATACTGGGGAAGGCATTTCGCTCCGGGGACTTATGGCAGGGCCATGGGTATCACTGGAGTCACGACCCCTGCTGGTGGGGCGGCCGCTCCGGCCTGAGCAGCGCCGGGCACCAGTTGAGCATCGAGAGCGTTAACTGGTGCTCCGGCATCTTGCTGGTCGTCGGCCATGGTTGCGCTCCCCTAGTAAACCGTAGCCTACTTTCTTTACTTTTATCAGGTAGGCCGCAGCTCCGCAGATCATAGTCTCCTTCCAGGACCTGACGCTTTCTGTTGCTGCGTCAGAGCGCGAGGCGGGGCTTGAGCTTCGCGCGCGACCAATGGTCACGCGTCTCTGGTTCCCGCAGTTACAACCCTCTTCTTCCCGCGCGGCGACGCAGTAATGGTGGCGATGTTCACCACAGTTAAAACACAGTTCAAATACGGCACACAGTACCCGGTGGCAACGGACATGAAATCCTTTCCGTGACGCCAGAAAGAGTGTGACTCGCCCAGGGGGCATGTAGGGGAGACTCGGTACCCGGGCCTTGACTGGGATAGCAGTATCTGATGTTTCCAGGGGCTGAAGGCCTTTAATAGCCATGTCCTTCAGGGCGTCAAAGGTGGCATTTGGATGATCTAAGGCCCTGCCCCGTACAGTTCTGCTCTCCTCCTGGGACCTTAACCCCCGGATGAATTGTTCTATCAGCACTTTGTCTTCATCATGTATGCTGACTGGGCTAATCTGTTTCAGGGCCTGCAGGGCCTCTTGTAAACGCCATGCATAGTCCCGGATGCTGTCCTCAGATTTCTGGGTACAGTGGTAGAATCTCATCCGAAGATCTGTCTCAGTGCGGTTTTCAAAGACAGTTTGCAGCCTCTTAAATATAATAGATACTGATTACTGGTCTGCGGACGGCCAGGTTTCAACTTCCCGCTCTGCGGCACCAGTCAATTGTCCCAGCACAACAGCGGCTCTCTGTTTACCAGTCATTGAGTACATGTCCAATACACCACATATTTTCCTTTTGAACCCAGACAGGGTGTCTGGTTTGCCGTCATGCTGCAGAAGCCATTTCGCTCCGGGGACGTACGGCAGGGCCATGGGTATCACTGGAGTCACGACCCCTGCTGGTGGGGCGGCCGCTCCGGCCTGAGCAGCGCCGGGCGCGAGTTGAGCATCGATAGCGTTAACTGGTGCTCCGGCGTCTTGCTGGTCGTCGGCCATGGTTGTGCCCCCCTAGTAAACCGTAGCCTACTTTCTTTACTTTTATCAGGTAGGCCGCAGCTCCGCAGATCACGGTCTCCTTCCAGGACCTGACGCTTCCTGTTGCTGCATCAGAGCGCGAGGCGGGGCTTGAGCTTCGCGCGCTACCAACAGTCACGCCTCTCTGGTTCCCGTGGTTACGCCATTCTTCTTCCCGCGCGGCGACGCGGTAATGGCTGCGATGTTCACCACAGTTAAAACACAGTTCAAATACGGCATACAGTACCCGGTGGCAACGGGCACGAAATCCTGTTCGTGACACCAGGAAGAATGTGACTCGCCCAGGGGACATGTAGGGGAGACTCGGTACCCGGGCCTTGACCTTCTGTGGGATGTCACGGCAGTCGGCTCCCGGGCCCGTACCCTGGGGTCACTCTTTAAAAGGGGTTTTGTTAACAGTTTTGTCTCTTGACGCCACCTGTGGTTCCCGGTAATGGGTACCGGCACTGCTGCAGACCTCCGGGGGTGATGGGATGGCAGCTGGGATGTTTCTGCTCCCCACAGGCGGAGCGGACCCCCGGGGCAGGCTTGATGGAAGGGATGCAGATGAGAGGTGGCCCGGTCGGATCAGGAGGAATGACGGATACGCACACAGGGGGTTCGCTTCAGTACCTTTACTGGTGTTGACGGCAGGTACAGTCCAGGGTACTTGATAGGAAGGGTGCACTTCTGGATTCTCCCCATTGAGTGGGTATAAGGCCTCCTAATCCGTTTCTTCCTTCCTCTAAAGCTTCTGGCCAGCCTGGAACTAGGCCTAGCTTTTATGCTGTTTCACTCTCTCACCTGTCTGCTTGTAGTAGAACTTTTCTTTGGATACCACTATCCCTGGACGCTGGGGCCTTCGTGGTTCCTAGTTCTGTAAAATGATGGTAGCTTCAGGTGAACCAGGGGTCTGGAATCCTCCTGGTATGCCGGTTGTCCCTACTGGGTATAGAGGACCCTGTAAGTTCGGACCCGGTGTCCAGCTTGTGTCCTGGGGTGAGCTTCAGATGCTCCCCTGCCCCCTTAACTCTTCTCTCCTCTCTCTTTGCCTTGGCCACACTCGGGGCCCTCAACACAGCAGCAGACGTGCTGCTTCTTCACTGCTCTAAAGTGTCAGCACACTCTCTCTACCTAACTCCACCCTCCAGTATATATATCCCTAACAGGGCACCCTCTGGTGGTATGAGGTGGAAGGGTGATGGTGTCTGTGTGTAGTAAGGGCCTCTTGTGGAGAAGTCCGTCCATGCATCCTTTTGGGTCCTGTGGTACCTGTAGTAGCAGGGTGCCACAATATCAAGGGACGACCATCATGACACTTCCTTGCTTCCTTTATGACTGAAGTATTGATTAATGGCTCTATGCTGGGGAGATCTTATGATGTGCTTATCCTTACTTGGATTTGGTGCATCTCTTTCCATACTGCGGTTAGCTTTCCTGTGGTGTGCGCTTTCGGTTGCGGGCCGAATTAGGTTGCCGTGGTGACGCGTCCTCCAACGTCACTTCTCCCCTCCTCACGGGCTGACGCGTCGGCCGGTGGGCGGGGCCTGGTGACGTGGCACGCTGCTGCCGCTGCTTTCGTTCCAGAAGCGCCGATGCAGCCACACGTGAGTACACTGAGCACGGCTCAATATAAGGGAGCTTCCCTACCCCCTATGTATCCTTCCCCCCAAAGAAGCGGAACGTGAAACGCGCGTTGGGGTTGTCCTTTTTCTCACAGTCACCAGGTTGCATTGCCTGTTCCCTCCACTCCTTATATACCTGCCGTGTTATGATGTATTATGTCTGCTTTATGTTGAATGGATCTCTTTTGACACAAGTCTATATTGCATTTTAACCAGCACTCAGCTATATGTCTTCTCGCCATAACTTCTGGTCTTCCTAGGGTTTTTGTGGTAGTGTTACCATATTGAGTTTTATTCTTTTTTCCTTAAAGGTTATATACAACACTATCTATGGACTTTTTTCCTCATATATATTGCATGCAACACTTTATAGCCTCTAATGATAAAGTATTCACTTGACAGGTTTTCATACCGTTGAGTTTATTTGTGTGACTCTATATCTTGGGTCCTCACTATCACTAATTGCTGTATTATTATTATTATTTTTTCTATTGCCTGCGACACTTTACAGGCCTTCTATGTGACGCGCCCCCTGGGCCGCTGTGTGGGGGAATACCCAGAGCCGGGTCTCTGTGTAATGCTAGGGGTTATAGTCTCCGTGGCCGCGACCCAGTCCCGTGGCTCAGGGTGGTCAAACCAGTGGCGGATCTGTTTACTTGGTTTTTAATGTTGAAATGTCCGACTACGCCACCCGTGGATTGCAGTCACTGAGAACCGTCGCTGCAGGGCAGACCGCTGAGGCTGATGTTGTGTGCGCAGCAGAGGGTAGTATAACTCCCCACGGGAGGAGAATAGCCTCAGGGCAGCATGTGCAGATGGTGAAGGTCACGGTGCATGGGCGCAGCAGAAATGACTCAGAGTCCGTGCAGTGCAGTTCAGGGTCTTTACTGTTGGTAATGAAGAAGGCCCTGCGGGGAGTACTGGCTAACATTAGAGACCTGGTCAGTCTGTGAGCGAACAAGAGTCCCCCTGGCCAGGTGGAGGTGTAGGCCTTCCCGTCTGACTGCACTCTTCCTGGCTACCCTGCTGTAGTCGTGTGATAGCCCACGTCCCTGAGTGTACCGTGTGGTGCTTACCTGTATGGCTGGTGACTTGGGGCCTTTGGTACCTTCCGCTCCTCGATGGCGGTGCCGGTCCCTTGCTTGTGACTGAGCCTCCGGGCTTTCTATGGCCAGAGGACCTGGAATCCCCTGCCAGGTGGTTTCTGCTGCTGGATGTGAATATCCTCACAGCCTCGGACTCCGGTGTCCGGTTCTCTGCGTCTTCAGCCAGGACGAGCTCAGCTTGCTCCTGTCCCTGGTCTTCAGCTCCTGGCTCCTACATAGCTCCTTGCTGCTCTGTCCCTGTCTCTGGAACTACTCACTAACCCCGCCCCAGATCCAGTTTATAAAGGGCAGGTTCCTCCCCTCCTTGGACTGAGGCAGGAGGCGTTGCATGCAAATGTGCTCCTGACCAGGAAAACCCATGCTCGCTCTCAGACATGGTATTTCTACCACTGTGGCAACCAGACCCCCTGGGGTGCCACATATGCCTCTATATTATCCTTGTATGTGCTGATACCTATTACCTCGCTCACACTCTCGGTCATACTCCCAACCTACTGACTGTGGGATCCTTCTATTTACTTCTCCTTTTTTAGTACTGTGTTTTTTACTGACTGTTTTAATGAATTTAACCGCTTCCCGACCGCCCACTGTACATAAACGTCGGCGCTGCCTGGGCTCTGTGCAGCACTGACGTTTATGAACGGTCGGCGGTCCCGCAGCCCTCAGGACCCCCAGGGTCCTGCAAGTGCTACGGTTGCGGTTCAGAGCGACAGCTCTGACAGGGGACATCATCGGGACCTGATTGGATCAGGTCCCAATGATGTTAACCTTTTCCTATCTTCTATATGCCGTAATCTATAGTGATCGCAGCTAATAGAAGATAGTGAGAGGAGAGGGGGTCGTCCACTTACCTCTCCGACGGCCCCCTGATGCCTTCCAGGACCTGCCGTTCTTCTGGCAGCTGGAGGTCAGTCTGCAGCTGAAGCCTAGCAGGAGAGAGACAGTGTGAAACTGTCAGCAAACTTCTCATGCAATGTAATACATGTCTTGGAAACGGCGCGCGAATTTGTTTAATTTGTTTATCCTAGGGTATCACAAGAAAGAAGACAGACATCAAGTCAGCAGGGACATGGAGCAGCATGGCAGATGTGACAACCTACATGGTGAGCTGCAACATGTGCTACATGTTCACAGATCGACCAGAAGCTGAAACCAACTTCACCTGCCAGAAGTGTAGTCTACTGGCTCTTTTAGAAGAAAAGGTGCGGGGGCTGGAAGAAAGAATTGCGACATTAAAACTCATCAAGGAAAATGAAGACTTCCTGGACAGAACAGAAGCGTCACTACTGGTCACAGAAAGTGAAGGAAGCGTCAGAGAACCTCCAGAGGCAGACAAGTGGAGGCAAGTGACCAAAAGAAGCAAGAAGACCATGGAGACACCACCAACCACACAACTGAGAAACAGATTCCAAGGACTTGTGGAGGATGAAGATGACACACCTAAGGATGAGGAACTACCAGCAAGCAAAAAAGAAAAGAGCACCCAGAAACACCCAGAAGCGACAAGAAAAAGGACAGCCAAGAAGGGAAGAAGAGTGGTGGTGGTGGGAGACTCACTACTGAGAGGAACAGAAGCAGCTATCTGCAGACCGGACATAACCGCAAGAGAAGTATGCTGCCTCCCAGGGGCTAAGATCAAGGATGTTACCAATAGGATACCGAAGCTCATCAGTTCCAAGGATGTCCACCCATTTCTTCTGATACATGTTGGCACCAATGACACGGCAAAGAAGGACCTACCGACAATCTGCAAGGACTTTGAAGCATTGGGGAAGAAAATAAAAGAACTGGATGCGCAGGTAGTTTTTTCTTCTATCCTTCCAGTAGACAGGCATGGCGTCAGGAGATGGAACAGGATCCTTGATGTGAACAACTGGCTGAGACGATGGTGCAGACAACAAGGATTTGGATTCCTGGACCACGGTGTGAATTACCTCTATGACGGACTCCTTGCCCGAGACGGACTACACCTCAACAAACCCGGGAAACACACATTCGCCAGGAGACTCGCAACACTCATCAGGAGGGCGCTAAACTAGAAGAAGAGGGGGTGGGAAGAAAAACGCCGGACATGAACATGCAGCCAGAGAACATACTAATGAAAGATATGAAGTGCGACAAAAAAGGTCCAAGACAAGATACGTGGAAAGGAGGTAAGAAAATTTCTAATACAATCCACAGGGAGAAGATTGGAACAAAACAAAATCGTGTAAACTGCGTGCTAGCAAATGCCAGGAGCCTGACAAAGAAGATGGATGAACTGGAAGCCGAAATATCTACAGGTAACTATGACATAGTGGGAATAACCGAGACATGGTTAGATGAAAGCTATGACTGGGCAGTTAACTTACAGGGATACAGTCTGTTTAGAAGGGATCGAAGAAGTCGGAAAGGGGCTGGAGTCTGTCTATATGTAAAGACGTGTCTAAAGCCTACAATACGGGAGGATGTATGGGAGGGAAATGAGGAGGTCGACTCCTTATGGGTGGAGATACATGGGGCAAAAACAATAATAAAATTATCATAGGAGTCTGTTATAAACCACCAAATATAGCAGAAGCCACGGAAAGTCTATTAATGAGACAAATAGACGAAGTAGCAAAAAATAACGAGGTGATTATTATGGGGGACTTCAACTACCCCGATATAGACTGGGAAACCGAAAGCTGTAGATCTCAGAAAGGAAACAGGTTTCTGTCAATTATCAAAGACAATTATTTGTCACAACTTGTGCAGGAACCAACTAGAGGGACGGCCCTTTTAGACTTAATATTAACTAACAGGCCAGACAGAATAACTGAGGTGCAGGTCGGGGGGCACCTGGGAAATAGTGACCACAACATTATACAATTCCACATGTGCTTCAGTAGGGTGCCCAGCAAGGGAGTCACAAAAACACTGAACTTCAGCTAAGAGATGCCCTTCACCTTATAGACTGGGATAGTATCTTCAGTAATAGGAGCACGGATAGAAAATGGGAAATTTTCAAAACAGTCCTACATAGTCACTGTAGAAGGTACATACCTTATGGGAATAAAAGGGCTAGAAATAGGAGGAAGCCAATGTGGCTAAATAAGGAAATCAAGAGGGCAATGAAAAACAAAAAAAGGGCTTTCTGTAAACTTAAACAAGAAGGCAGCGAGGAAGCGCTAATATCTTATAGGGAAAAAAACAAAATCTGTAAGAAACAAATAAGAATAGCAAAAGAGGAGACAGAGAGACTAATTGCCAAGGAAAGTAAAACGAATCCCAAACTGTTCTTTAACTATATAAACAGTAAAAGGATTAAAACTGATGGCGTTGGCCCATTGAAAAATAACCTGGGTAAAATCATAGAGGGCGATGAGGGTAAAGCAAACCTACTCAATAGCTTCTTCTCCACTGTTTTCACAAAAGAAAACAATTTATCGGAGGAAATGCAGAGTGATAAAGTAAACCCTCCGCTAAATATCACCCACCTAACCCAGGAGGAAGTTCAGAAACGCCTAAATAATATCAAAATAGACAAGTCACCAGGCCCAGATGGCATACACCCCCGGGTACTAAAAGAATTAAGTAATGTGATAGACAGACCGCTGTATCTTATATTCAAGCACTCTTTATGGACGGGACTGTCCCACTAGACTGGCGCCAAGCAAATGTGGTACCAATATTCAAAAAGGGGTCTAAAAGTGACCCTGGGAACTATAGAGCAGTCAGCTTAATGTCTGTTGTGGGTAAATTGTTTGAAGGATTTCTTAGAGATGCTATTGTAGAATATCTTAATGATAATAACTGTCTAACTCCATATCAACATGGATTCATGAGGGATCGCTTCTGCCAAACAAACCTGATGGCCTTCTACGAGGAGGTGAGCTCACAGCTGGACCGGGGAGAGTCAGTGGATGTTGTAGACCTTGACTTCTCCAAAGCGTTTGATACCGTGCCACACAAAAGGTTGGTATATAAAATGAGAATGCTTGGTCTGGGGGATAATGTGTGCAAGTGGGTAAATAGCTGGCTGAGTGATAGAAAGCAGAGGGTGGTTATCAATGGAGTAAGCTCAGGGTGTGTCAGGGTTACTAGCGGGGGGCCTCAAGGGTCTGTCTTGGGCCCTATATTATTTAATATATTTATTAATGATCTAGTGGAAGGGTTGCATAGTAAAATAGCAATATTTGCAGATGATACTGAACTTTGTAAAGTAGTTAATACAGATGAGAATAGGGCACAGCTACAGGAGCATTTAGATAAATTGGGGAGTTGGGCCAAAAAATGGCAAATGGGGTTCAATGCCGATAAATGTAAGGTCATGCACATGGGAAAGAAAAACAGCAGTCACCCATACATATTAAATGGGAAACCGTTGGGGAAATCTGACATGGAGAAGGACCTGGGCATCTTGGTTAATAGCAAATTAAATTGGAGTGCCCAGTGTCAGGCAGCAGCTGCGAAGGCAAATAGAGTCATGGCATGCATCAGAAGAGGAATAGGGGCATATGATGAGAACATTGTTCTTCCTCTGTATAAAGCGCTGGTAAGGCCGCACTTAGAATATTGTGCACAGTTCTGGGCCCCGGTGCTCTGGAAAGACATATTGGAGCTAGAGAGGGTACAAAGGAGGGCGACTAAGGTAATAAAGGGAATGGAGGGAATAGAATACCCAGAGAGGTTGTCAAAATTTGGCCTATTTACGTTGGAAAAGAGAAGGCTTAGGGGAGACCTCATAAACATGTATAAATACATCAGGGGGCAGTACAGAGATCTCTCCCATGACCTGTTTATACCAAGGATGGTGACAAAGACGAGGGGGCACACTATGCGTCTGGAGGAAAGGAGGTTCCTGCACCAGCATAGAAGGGGATTCTTTACGGTCAGAGCCGTGAGACTCTGGAACTCTCTGGGAGAGGAAGTGGTGATGTCCAACTCACTTAATGAGTTCAAGAGAGGCCTGGACGCCTTTCTTCAGAACAATAAAATTACATCTTATGCTTAGTTAATTAATCCAGGGATTTAATCTGACTGCCAGATTGGTGTCGGGAAGTGAATTTTTCCTCAATGATGTAAATTGGCCTATACCGCATGGTTTTTTGTTTTTTTTGCCTTCCCCTGGATCAACACTGCGGAATAGCTGCAGTGCACAAGAAATAGGCTGAACTGGATGGACGCTTGTCTTTTTTCGGCCTTATAAACTATGTAACTATGTAACTATGTATTACATTGCATGAGAACAGTAATTAGAAAAATAAAAATTAATGTCCCATACAGGACTAAGTAAAAATGTAAAAAAAAAGTCTAAAACATGTTTTCAAACTGTTAAAAAAAATCACAAAATAAATAAAAATAAATAAATAAAATATTAAACCAATAAATCCGTATATTTATGCAAAAACAAAAAGAGTACACATATCTGGTATCGTCGCATCCAAAACAACCCAATCTATAAAACTGTCACACTAATTAACTCCTTCTGTGCACACCGTAATAAAAATAAATAAAAAACGGAGCAAAAAACTATGCTTTTTCATCATATTGGCAAACAAAAAGTGGAAAAAAATGTGATCAAATATCAAAATGGAAATAAAAATGGTACCGCTGAAAACATCATCTTGTTCCACAAAAAAAAAGCCGCCATACAGCTTCATAAGCCAAAAGATAAAAAAGTTATAGCTCTCAGAATAAAGCGATGCAGAAAAAATATTTTTTCTATAAAATTGTTTTATTGTGTAAAAGCACCAAAGCATAAAAAAATATACAGTAAGTGTAGTATCGCTGTAAATGTACTGACCCGAGAATAAGGCTGCCTTATCACTTTTACCACACGCAGAACGGCATAAAAAAAAACTCAAAAAACAATTCCTGAAATCCTGGAATCAAAAAATTTCACGTACCCAAAAATGGTACCAATAAAAATGGCAACTCGTCCCGCAAAAAACAAGCCATCACATGACTCTGTCGGCCAAAATATGAAAAAATTTTAGCTCTCAAAATATGGCGATGCAAAAACTAGATTTTGCAAAAAAAAGCGTCTTTTAGTGTGTGACAGCTGTCAGTCATAAAAACCCGATATAAATCTGGTAACTCTGTAATCGCAACGACCCGAAAAATAAACGTATCACTTATACCGCACGAGGAACGGCGTAAAAAAATAAATAAAATAAATAAAACCAATTCTTCACCTGCTACTGATTTGTTTATTATGTCTCCCAAAGATCGCAGTAAGGCTCTGCTCACATTTATCTTGCGCTCTACGCTGAGCTCTTACACCAGAGTTTCCGTGTAAATCTCTGAAATACGTGATTCAGCCGGAACCCATGACGGAAGATTCCCTGTAATGAGGCAGATATAGGCCACTCTGGATGCAATCTGGCCTGGGATCCCACGGTGTCATTTTTTTTAGGCGTGCATAAAAGTGCGGTTGACCACAGTTTTGTGCACTTCTGAAAAAAAGGACACCGCTAAACAGAGGCCAGACGGAGTCCAGAGTAACTCTGCTGCCTCATTACAGTGAATGGATCCCGCAAGGGTTTCATCTGAATTACATCACTTGGAAATTTAGATGGAAACCCTGATGTAAGTGCTCAGCCTAGAGCGCCGGAAAAATGTTATGTAAAATGTTCCCAATAAAAGCTTCAACTCAGTCCTCAAAAAAAGCTAGTCCCCCACTCAGGACCGTCATCTGTTAAAAATATAAGGGACTTCCAAGTTACTGGTAGCAGAAAGGCTCTGGAAAAGCGAAATGCTGCACCGTCCGGATTGCAACAAGTAGTTCTTCCTGGAGGTTGATGCTTCCTCCTCTGGAGCCGGAGCGGTGCTCACCCAGAAATCCCCATCTGGGAGAATGGTAACCTGTGGCATCTTCTCCAAGCTCTTCTCCTCATCCGAGCGCAACACTCCATACAGGGTCGGACTGCGGTGCCTAGGGCCCACCAGGGGAACTGACTCTGGGGGCCCACATTACAGCCCACCATAAACGGTTTTATTACTTGTTATGCTTTTCTATAATGCACTATAATTAATTGATTGGCCGCGCTGTGGAGCACCAAGCGGCAGGACTTTGTTCGAACAGTCATTCCGTACTGCCAGAGTCTCTTTAATGGTTACTTGTCACCTTGAAAAACACTATTTATCTGCAGATATAGGGGTAATCTGCAGGTAAATAGGGTTTAAAGCCTGGTTAGACGGCTTATTGGAAAAGCATTGGCTACACGGAGAAAATTACATTTTATTCTCCCTGGCGCCACTCGCTTCCTGTCATAGGGTCGGTGCAAGGAGGGAGACATTACAGTCACCGCGAACTACAAAGTGAGGGTGCTGCAATAACGTCTGGCACCTTGATTGTGACATCTTCCATGGAGGCCAACCTCAGGCTGATCAAATGCAAGAGAAACATTCTGGCACCACGCTGTTTTTTTCAAAGGATCAATCACCAGGGCATAATTCAGACTGTGTGCTTCAAGACTTAAACGGTGGTGCACATCCAAGAAATATTTCAATCACAAGCAAGAATAGAAGGAAAGGCAGCACTCATCCAGTCTTCTTTTAAAACGTTCCTTTATTTTTGTGTGCGAAGCATTTCAGCGTGCCGTTTCGCTGCCTTCCGGTGCTTCAACGGGTCCAACCTCAGGCTGAGCTTCATTGAATGACTAACATGGCAGCAGCACCTGGCAACTAGTGCTGAGCGAGCGTGGTCGGATAAGTTGTGATCCCAGCATGCTCGGGTGTTATCTGAGTATCTTGTAGTGCTCTGCTACTATGCTCGAGTCCCCGGGGTAGCATGTTTTGCGGCGGTAGACAGACGCAACACATGCAGGAATTGCCATGTTAGTCATTCAATGAAGCTCAGCCTGAGGTTCGGCTCCATGGAAGTGTCACAATCAAGGTGCCGGACGTTATTGCAGCACGCTCACTTTGTAGTTCGTGGTGACTGTAATGTCTCTTATCCGACCACGCTCACTCAGCACTACTGGCAACCGAACAGCAACCTGCAACTGCATCACAGGGGCTGAAGGGAGCAGGTGACTGCATGCACCGGCCATTGTGCTATCTAAATGCCGCTGTCAGTGATTGACAAGGGCACTTAAATACTCAAAACAGCAGCAATCAAGGCGAGCTCTGATCACTGCTGTTACAGGCAGACGCCGGCTATGTAACACAGCCGACATCTGCCCGGTATGGAGCAGGCTCAGCTCCTGAACCCGCTCCATACAAGCACATCCCTATGGTGACAGTTATGACAAGGTTAGCAAATTTCACTTGTCTGTTCCTAAATGTGGAAAGACAAATGGAATTCCCTAACACATGTGAAAGAGACCTAATAGATTTAGTAAAGGTGCCTCAAGCATATGAATGTTATTACACACCACAATGCACAGTTACATACACGCATCTTACAAAAATACATATTATTCCAGATACGCAGACGCGCACAAACACATCAGTACATGAATACATCATCTGAACCACCATCATTTGTAATGTCAGGTCAGCCCCATATATCTTTGTATCGTATAAACCTACAACTCCCAGTATGTAATTAACAATAGAGATACTGGGAGTTATCAGTCATCATCAGACTGGGGACCATACAGGAACCACAGTACTGATGAGACACAGGCAGGATCACAAATGAACATTTACATCCAGGTATCTTACCTGAGACGTCTTCTCTGATTAGAGTCTTTCTTTCTTTTCTTCCTCTTGTCCAGTCTCCATGATGACTTTTCTCATCCACAGCTCGTCTCTGCAGACTTCCATCTTCTCCGGTCTTCTGCAGCACATCCCCACACGATGACCTTAAAGATAGCAGAGTCATTATAATGCGCCTGAATAAAAATATCTACACTGAGCCCCTGAATAAACCTAACTCTTACAATGCTCCCTGCACAAAACATGACATACACTCTACCCCTCTTATGGTACCTGCTCTCCACACTGTCCTCTCCTTACCATACTGGGCCCCCTGTTCACATTGTCCTCTCACACTGTGTCCCCCCTATACTGCCCAGTCTCTATACTGTGCCCCTTCATCACACTTCCCCTCCTCAGCATACTGTTCCCCCCTTTCTGTGCCCTCACACTGTTTCCCCCATACTGCCGCATCTCCATTCCTTCCCCCACACTACCTAGTCTCTGTGCTGTGTCAACTCACACTTTTCTCCCTCCATACTGTCTCCTCACACTATTCCCCCACTCTCAATACTGTTTCCTCACACATTCCCCTTCCCCATTCTGTTCCTGCACTCATTCCCACACCTCCTCTGGTTCACCATACTGTTTCTTCACACATCTCCCCATTCTGTCTCCTAAAATTTCTCTCCCATCTCTCCCCAAATATAATAAATCTTCGGAAGAGCACAGAGACATGCAGAAGGGTGCTTACACACACGAAAACAATTGCACACAGACACATACTAAGGGCTCTTTCACACTTGAGTACATGCGATGACAGTTTCCACACATACCAGAGACATTGGTACACATAGACCCACTCAAATGAATGTTTTACCTGCTGCACCTCCCGCAAAATGTCCCGCACACTGATGACAGCGCTCTTCCCAAGCACCGGGTGCTGAGCGCTGCCCTCATCATAGATCCCTGCCGGCGCTGCGATCAGCAGCAGCAGGGTCAATGATGAGAGTAGTAGTCTACTCCCGCCGTGTAAAACTGTAAAAATAGGAATAAAATAAAAAAATCCTTATACTCACCTCTCCTAAGTGTCACCCGCTGTAATCCGTGGAAGTGCTCACGCCGAGGAGAATGACTCCTGCAGCGAGTGGGCCCTGGAGCTACACTCAACAAGGGGTGCCCTGTTAATCACTGAGTGCAGCTCCGGGGCCCGCTCGCTGCAGGAGTCATTCTCCTCGGCGTGAGCGCTCGCACGGATTACAGTGGGTGACACTTAGCAGAGGTGAGTATAAGGATTTTTTTATTTTATTCGTATTTTTATAGTTGGACACGGCAGGAGTAGACTACTACTCTCATCATTGACCCTGCTGCTGCTGATCGCAGCGCCGGCAGGGATCTATGATGAGGGCAGCGCTCAGCACCCGGCTCTTGGGAACAATGCTAACTGTACACTGATTCCCAAGCGCCGGTACGTGTCACACGGATGACACACAGGTGGACACGGATATCTCCAGCCCCGTAAATATCAGGATATGTGAAAGAGCCCTAATATACACACGCAGATACACATACTCACAGAAATGGGGACACGTGCACATGCAAGCAAGCACACACAGAAATGCACACGCAGTCATGCTCAGACACAGTCAGACAATCACACACAAAAATGCAGATACGCAGGGAAGCACGCACACAAGTGTGAAGACACATATACACACGTAGACATGCAGGCACTCAAATACATACACACAAACACATGCAGGCATATACACACACACTGTATACACATGCAGCTGACGCGCCCCTGGGCCTGCTGTGTCGTGCGGCATCGCGCGCACGGGGGCTTACCCGGAGCCGGATCAGATGGGGGTAGTAGTCTCGTGGCGGTAACCCGGTCCGTGCCCAGGGTGTCAAACTAAGTGAGTGGCAGTCTTGGTAGATGTTGTTTCTGTGTCGACTACGCCACCCGTTGATTTGCGGTCACAAGGCCGCCGCTGCAGAACAGTCCGCTGAGGCCGGTAGTATGGGTGCAGCGATGGTGGTATAACCCCCAACGGGAGGGGTATGGCCTCAGGGCAGCTGGTGCGGATGATGGGGGTAGTGATAGTGCAGAAAGGAGAGTCAGAGACGTGAGATGCAGTTTCAGGGTTTTTACTCACAGGTGTTCCTTCAGTCACTCTGGCCTTGAGTGACCACCCGAGCCGTGCTGCATCCCCCAGGTGCTGGACTCGGCCAACCCCCAGGCAGTTCCGGAGCGTGGTCCTGAGCTTCCCTCTCTCTCTCTTTCTCCTGGCCGTCCCCACCAGGGATCCACCTTTGTCCGGTTCCCTTGGGCCTTCTATGGTAAAACCTTCTCTGGCTTTCCTGACCCTACTCTTGGTGTACCTTCCTGGTGGATGTGGTGAGGGTCGTGGCAAAGCTTGCCCACGACCTCCGGTTCCTGGTTAAGGGTTACTTTTGCCTCCGCCAGCTTGGGATCCGGTGCCCTCTTCTGCCAACCCTTCACCCTTTTTGGTTTGCTTCTGGGATCTTAGGGTTCCCTCTTTTCTGCGTCTCTGGGCCTTTCTTCTTCCTCTCTGCTTCAGGCCTGGCCCTGGAGCTGGGCCCAGCCGGAGCCACAACTCCCTGTCAGCCCTCCTGGCTGAACTCCTCCTCAGAACTCTCCTGACAGACTCACCCTATCTCTAGATGGTGCCCACCATATATACTCCCTCTATGTGTGAGCCCAGGTGACCAGCACCCAATGGGCTCCTATCTCTATGCCCAGAGCCCCTCCCCTATCTGCCCCTACACTACTGGGATGTTCCACCCCCCCTCCCACTCCAGCCAGGGACAGACGCTGTCGTACCTGCACATCTACTTGGTGGGAGTACCGTAGTTCTGTCCCCCGGAAATGGGATGTATGTAGTGCATGCAGCCTACTGAGCTCAGTCCCACACTCCATCCTTACCCGGGAGTGGAATACCACACCTCTGGTTTGAGGTGCAATACCCCTGTAGCAGCCGAGTCCTCAGGGTGCTACATTCCCCACTGGTAAATCACAGCACGTCCTCGGGCTGTAAAAGAATAAAACATACCAAAACATACAAACTTTTTAAAACATACACCAACATATAAAACATTATAAACATTATCAGATTCTAGCAATATAAACTTTTTCATATAAAACTCTTTTATATAAAATGTTCTTGAGCTTCTGGCCACTGTGCACTTGTGACCAGGTAAAGTGCCACAGTTACTGGGAGGAAAACAGTAATCCTCCTATAAAACCGGTAGGGGGCGCCTTAGGAAGCGCAACTATTTACAAGGGTATGGCCGCTCTCAGTCCTCGGCCAGGTAGAGGGAAAGAACGACCGCTCTCAGTCCTCGGTCAGTGGGAATAAGGGATGGCTGCTCACAGTCCTCAGCCTGTTAAGGGATAGGGACACACGGGTAACAGTTTGCTGGTCCCTACGGGGACTATACTTTACTGGTAACAGTTCTTGTACCCTTACGGGTAACTATTTACAGCTTCACTGTACCGTACTTTAATAACGGCATCCTCCTGCTCCTTCTTGAGGGTAATCTTCAGACCCGTCCGGGTCCTCTTGACCTTCCTCAAACCGCAGCTCTTCCTCAGTCAATCTGTGCACATAGAGAGCATATGGACCTTTGGCATATTGATGCCGGGTGAAGGTGACCTCATCACCCAGGTAAAGATCACGTCCTCTGTGTCCCTCCGGCAGATGGCTCTCGACGTCCCTGCGGGTGACAAAGACGTCGCCGGGGGTTCTGTGGTCCCGGATAAAACCCCAACCGTGCTGCAGTTGAAACTTGATTACGGTCCCGGTGGCGCGGGGACCATAGGCTGCACGGGGGTTTCGTCTGGTCCGGCTTTTCTGTTCCGCACTCTGTACTTGCAGCCGCTCCTCGCAGACCCGCCTCTCTCGCCGTTCCCGGTCGAAGACCTCCAGCTGTTGCCGGCAGCACTCTGCTCGCTGGGCTGCGGCCGCCCGGGTCTCATGGGTGAACCCAATGAGGTTTTCTCCGGTGGGGTCCCATTCGAACTGCGCCTCCTCCAACGGGAGTGGGGTGATCTTGGCGGGCGCCGGAGCCGGAATCAGGGGCTCACACAGAGGCCTTTCCTTCCGGAGTCGGGGATGGAGGTACTCCGGTGGCCACTCAAAGGGCTGCCCATCCGGGCAAGTGTGCTGGGCGAACAGGTCTTCACCCAAGGGTAGCACGGTGGAGGTTGAGGGCGCGATGGTAGTAGCGGCGCCCGGATTCACCAGGCCTTGCGACCAGGCCGGTGACGCTCTAAAGGTAAAGGGCACTGTGGAGACGGCGGCGCCCGGGGGCACTCGACCTTGCGACCAGGCCAGTGACTTGGTGGAGATAGAGGGCTCTGTTGGAACTGCGGCGCCCGGGGGTACTCGGCCCTGCGACCAGGCCGGTGGCGTCTCCTGCTTGGCCGCGCTCGGGGTTGAGGCGCGTGACGTCACAGGGGGCGTGGCCGCGGCTCCTGCTTGAGGCCTAGTCTGGAGCGGTGGCGGTGCAGCGACGGGCACGGTAGGGGGAATTTCGGGCTCTGCGACGGGGAGCTGGGGCAGGCTCACGGTTTCTAGGCTTGGGGTAGTGTCGTCCCCTTTACCTGCCTCCGTCTCTTTAGCTCCTTCCACGGCGTCGTCTCCGGCCTTCATTCCTCCTGCACCATCCTCAGAGGCGGTCAGACTCCTCGTCTCGGGTGGCGTGCTCCGCTGGCGGGTTCCAGCCTGCTGGGCCATCTCCCTACTCCACTCAGTCAGCGTTTCTCGCTGCACCTGGGCCATCCTCCGTGCGAGGCCCTCCAGCGCGGTCTGTGCACGCTCCCGGTCTCGGGGGAGCTGTGCCAAGATCTCCACCAGGTCTTGTGGGGTGGTGGCTTGCAACAGGCTCCTGACCACAGGGTCGGTGCTGCCTGACTCTCCCTCCATCTCCGGGTGCGACCTCCCCAGACTCCCCCAGGCTGCACCCATCCTCACTCTTTTGTTCTTGATCCGCCCACACTGAGGGCGGTCCTGGGGCAACTTGGTGATTGTCAGTTCCAGGGGCAGTCCCCCCACGCTGATGGACATCTCTATCATTGCAGTCTCTGCTGGTGGGGGCGGTCCTTGCTTTTGGCGCTCTTCTGGGACAAGGCCCACGATGGGAGGTCGTCTCTTACCACCCTCTGGCACGCCCATAATGGCGTCCGCTCTGCCAGGGCGGGAAATCTTCTCAGATGGCGGGAACCGTCTCCCAATGGCGGGAAACTCCGTGGACAGCGGGAAAAGACTGCAGATGGCGGGCAAACGGCGGGAAACGATCCGAGATGGCGTCCGATGGCGGGGACCCTCTGGAATTGGCGGGAGACTCCTTTTTACGGTAAATGTGAACTTCTCTTCAGGCACGCAGTACCCGTCGGTTGCGGGCACGTAATCCTGCCGACTACGCCAAAGTTGACGCGCCCCTGGGCCTGCTGTGTCGTGCGGCATCGCGCGCACGGGGGCTTACCCGGAGCCGGATCAGATGGGGGTAGTAGTCTCGTGGCGGTAACCCGGTCCGTGCCCAGGGTGTCAAACTAAGTGAGTGGCAGTCTTGGTAGATGTTGTTTCTGTGTCGACTACGCCACCCGTTGATTTGCGGTCACAAGGCCGCCGCTGCAGAACAGTCCGCTGAGGCCGGTAGTATGGGTGCGGCGATGGTGGTATAACCCCCAACGGGAGGGGTATGGCCTCAGGGCAGCTGGTGCGGATGATGGGGGTAGTGATAGTGCAGAAAGGAGAGTCAGAGACGTGAGATGCAGTTTCAGGGTTTTTACTCACAGGTGTTCCTTCAGTCACTCTGGCCTTGAGTGACCACCCGAGCCGTGCTGCATCCCCCAGGTGCTGGACTCGGCCAACCCCCAGGCAGTTCCGGAGCGTGGTCCTGAGTTTCCCTCTCTCTCTCTTTCTCCTGGCCGTCCCCACCAGGGATCCACCTTTGTCCGGTTCCCTTGGGCCTTCTATGGTAAAACCTTCTCTGGCTTTCCTGACCCTACTCTTGGTGTACCTTCCTGGTGGATGTGGTGAGGGTCGTGGCAAAGCTTGCCCACGACCTCCGGTTCCTGGTTAAGGGTTACTTTTGCCTTCGCCAGCTTGGGATCCGGTGCCCTCTTCTGCCAACCCTTCACCCTTTTTGGTTTGCTTCTGGGATCTTAGGGTTCCCTCTTTTCTGCGTCTCTGGGCCTTTCTTCTTCCTCTCTGCTTCAGGCCTGGCCCTGGAGCTGGGCCCAGCCGGAGCCACAGCTCCCTGTCAGCCCTCCTGGCTGAACTCCTCCTCAGAACTCTCCTGACAGACTCACCCTATCTCTAGATGGTGCCCACCATATATACTCCCTCTATGTGTGAGCCCAGGTGACCAGCACCCAATGGGCTCCTATCTCTATGCCCAGAGCCCCTCCCCTATCTGCCCCTACACTACTGGGATGTTCCACCCCCCCTCCCACTCCAGCCAGGGACAGACGCTGTCGTACCTGCACATCTACTTGGTGGGAGTACCGTAGTTCTGTCCCCCGGAAATGGGATGTATGTAGTGCATGCAGCCTACTGAGCTCAGTCCCACACTCCATCCTTACCCGGGAGTGGAATACCACACCTCTGGTTTGAGGTGCAATACCCCTGTAGCAGCCGAGTCCTCAGGGTGCTACACAGCCATTTACACACACACTGTACACACATGCAAGCATTTACACACAGATACACACACATGCAGGCATTTACACACACACACACACAGGCAAGCATATACACACAGGCAGGCATATACACACAGGCAGGCATATATACACAGGCAGGCATATACACACACACACACACAGGCATATACACACACACAGGCATATACACACACACACAGGCATATACACATACACACACACAGGCATATACACACACACACAGGCATATACACATACACAGGCATATACACACACACACAGGCATATACACACACACACAGGCATAGGACGCGCCCCCTGGGCCGCGCGTGTGTGGGGATACACGGAACAGGACCCGTTGCGGATGCTGTGGGTTGTAGTCCTTGCGTGGCGGGGACCCAGTTCCGTGGCTCAGGGTGGTCAACCCAAATGGCAGTCTATTTATAGGGTTTTGTGATTAAATGTCCGACTACGCCACCCGTGGATTGCGGTCAGAGTGAACCGCCGCTGCAGGGCAGACCGCTGAGGCTGGTGTTGGGAGTGCAGCAGAGAATAGTATAACTCCCCACGGGAGGAGTATAGCCTCAGGGCAGCAAGTGTGGAAGTTGGGGGTGATGGTGCGTGGGAGCAGCAGTAACGACACAGAGTCCTGTAATGCAGTCCAGGGTATTTACTCACAGTTCTTTATCCACGTTACTACAGCTGGTCATAACGTCCTACGCCGCACTGTGCTCACCAGGTGAGGGGCTTGGCCTACTCCCAGATAACTTTGGAGCGTTTCACAGGACCCCCTTTGTGTGTCCTTTCTCTGGCCTGTCATACCCCGCCAGTGACCTCTCTTCTGTCCGGCTGCCTCGGGCCTTCTCTGGTCAACGTTGGTGCTGTTTCCCTGACCCTATGTGGTGCCTTCCTAGCGGGTGTAGAGAGGGGCTGTGCGACATAAAATGTCACTGCCTCCGGCTTCTAGCTGAGGGTAGTTCCCCGCCTCCACTAATTTCAGGGACCGGTCTCCCCCTTTGGCCTGACCCCCCTACACAGGTAGATTCGGGCGTGCGGTGGCGACTCGCCGGTCCACACCCCTGGGGTCCCTTCGTTCCTTGTTCCTGGAGCCTCCTCCAGGAGCGGATGAGCCTTCCTTCCTTCTCCTTCCTCCAGGCCCCGGCCTCTCTCTCAGGCCAGCCTGCGGAGCAGAGCCCATGCCGAGCCTCTGCTCCCACCTCCTGCTCTCTCTTCTTCTCTGTCTGAACTGAACTGAACACTAAACTAAGATGGTGCCCACCTTTTATAACTCCTTCTAAGTGCAACAATCAATAAACTGAATCACACAAAACCATCAAAATGCCCATGTGTCTGCATAAACTGCAAAAACCTATAATATAACACATGGACTGATAATATATAAAATGTAACATTTATTATTGATATATTAAAGACAATAAAAAATACATAAGTATAATAAGAAAAGGGAAGCAACACAAACAAAGGTCGCTGGGATTGACAGCTATAGTACATATAAGAATATTCGCCAGTGAATCAAATTCAATCACATGCTGCAAATGTATAAAAGATCCGCACTGCAAGTAATCATATAAGATTTACATAAAATACAAAGTGTGAGTAGATAAACTCACAGTACAGAACAATCAATGAAGCAGCAGAGTGTATGAGTATAGTAAAACAGAATATAGAGTAAGTAAAGATGACAGAACTGTACTGACCCGTAAGACCTGAATCCAACGCGCGTTTCACCTGGGCTTTAACGAGGATATATCATATGTATTTTTTATTGTTTTTAATATATCAATAATAAATGTTACATTTTATATATTATCAGTCCATGTGTTATATTATAGGTTTTTGCTCCTTCTAAGTGCACCCAGGAACTGCCCTCTCCCTCCTATGCACTACAGGGTCCCCCCTTCCTCGGTGTTCCCTCCCCCCACTCCAGCCAGGGACAGGGACTGTCGTGCTCTACTTGGAGCATATCGGTCGCCCTGCCCCCCGGAAATGTGGTGTAATGCATGCAGGTGTCGGGGTCCTGATCCACACTCCATCCTTACCTGGAAGTGAGATATCGCACATCTGGCTGAGATGCAATACCTCTGTAGCGGCCGAACCCTCGGGGAGCTACGCATATATACACACACACACAGGCATATACAGTGCCTACAAGTGGTATTCAACCCCCTGCAGATTTAGCTGGTTGACACATGCGGAATTAACTTGGCATTGTGACATTTGTACTGTAGATCAGCCTGGAAGTGGGAAATGCACTGCAGCAAATTTTTTTTTTTTTTTAAAACGTTAAAAATTAATTCAGAGTGTCATTTATTATTCAACCCCTCAAACCACAAGAATTCTGTTTGGTCCCCCTAAAGTATTAAGAAGTAGTTCAGGCACCAAGAATAATGAGCTTCACATGTGTGGATTAAAGATCTCTTTTGCCAGCCTTTTCTGACTATTTAAGACCCTCCCCAAACTTGTGAACAGCACTCAGACATGGTCAACATGGGAAAGACAAAGGAGCATTCCAATGCCATCAGAGACAAGATCGTGGAGGGTCACAAGGCTGGCAAGGGGTACAAAACCCTTTCCAAGGAGTTGGGCCTACCTGTCTCCACTGTTGGGAGCATCATCAGTAAGTGGAAGGCTTATGGAACTACTGTTATCCTTCCACGGCCTGGACAGCCTTTGAAAGTGTCCTCCCGTGCCGAGGCCAGGCTTGTCCGAAGAGTCAAGGCTAACCCAAGGACAACAAGGAAGGAGCTCCGGGAAGATCTCATGGCAGTGGGGACATTGGTTTCAGTGAATACCATAAGTAACGTACTCCACCGCAATGGTCTCCGTTCCAGACGAGCCCGTAAGGTACCTTTACTTTCAAAGCGTCATGTCAAGGCTCGTCTACAGTTTGCTCATGATCACTTGGAGGACTCTGAGACAGACTGGTTCAAGGTTCTATGGTCTGATGAGACCAAGATCGAGATCTTTGGTGCCAACCACACACGTGACGTTTGGAGACTGGATGGCACTGCATACGACCCCAAGAATACCATCCCTACAGTCAAGCATGGTGGTGGCAGCATCATGCTGTGGGGCTGTTTCTCTGCCAAGGGGCCTGGCCATCTGGTCCGCATCCATGGGAAGATGGATAGCACGGCCTACCTGGAGATTTTGGCCAAGAACCTCCGCTCCTCCATCAAGGATCTTAAGATGGGTCGTAATTTCATCTTCCAACAAGACAACGACCCAAAGCACACAGCCAAGAAAACCAAGGCCTAGTTCAAGAGGGAAAAAGTCAAGGTGTTGGAGTGGCCTAGTCAGTCTCCTGACCTTAACCCAATTGAAAACTTGTGGAAGGAGCTCAAGAATAAAGTCCACATGAGACACCCAAAGAACCTAGATAACTTGGAGAAGATCTGCATGGAGGAGTGGGCCAAGATAACTCCACAGACCTGTGCCGGCCTGATCAGGTCTTATAAAAGACGATTATTAGCTGTAATTGCAAACAAGGGTTATTCCACAAAATATTAAACATAGGGGTTGTATAATAATTGACCCACACTTTTATGTTTCAAATTTAATAAAATTCAACTGAGCAACATAACTTTTTGGTTTGTAAGATTTATGCTTCTGTTCATAAAACCTACTCTCGTTTGCAGTTTGAAGGCTCTAACTTATTTGCATCTTATCAAACCAGCTAAATCTGCAGGGGGTTGAATACTACTTGTAGGCACTGTACACACACACACGCAGGCATGTACATGCACACGCAGGCATATACACGCACGTGCAGGCATATACACGCACACGTAGGCATATATGACGCGCCCCCAGAGCCGTGGGGTACTCGGTGCCGGGCCTCTAGATGCTAGGGGAAGGGATATGTCACAGGGGGCGGCGGCCCGGTCCGTGGCCCAGGGCGGTCAACAAAAAGGGGAAGGAAAATATTTATATGGGATTTGTAGTTTTTAGGAAGTGTTCGTGACGCCACCTGTGGTTTCTGGTAATAGGTACCAGAGCTGCTTCAGACCTCTGGGGCGGTTGGTAGGGCAGCTAGGTTGGAACGGCTCCCCACAGGTGGATCAGGCCCCAGGGCAGTGTAGAATAGATGATGGTGATGCGGGGGCTTGTGGTGCAGGAGAGATGGCGCAGCAGAAATAACTGACAGAGGCAGTGGAGTGCAGTCGTCCGAGTTTACTCACAGTTCTGTTCAAGTTCCTCAGGTACACTGTATGGGTGTCAGCCTCCTGCGTCGTGCGGCGTCTACCAGATGAGGGGTCCAGCACTTTCTCAAGTATATCAGGAGCGCTTGACGGAACCCCGCTTTCCTTATGTTCCTTACTAGACCGACTTCCCGCACTGGGTCTTCTCCCTCCTGCCCTGCGATTCCCCACACACAGTCCCGATCGGGTGCTCTGAAGTCCCTCTGGGCAACCTGGAGTTCCCGGACCTACTTGATGCCCTTCACGGTGACTAGGGTGAGGCTGTGGCAACTGCACCAAGGAAGTGCAGAAGCCTCCGGTTTTCCAGCCGAGACCTGGAATAACACGGCTGGTCCAGGGCACGGTTCCCTTCTTGCGGTCTGATCCCTCTGACACTTGGCAGACTCGGGCATACGGGTGCCATCCTGCACTCACCGTACCCCCTGGGATCACTTATGTTAACGGAGTTTTTCTCCTCTGCTCCCCTCCTGGGCCTCTATTACTAGGCCCCTTTCTGAAGCAGAGCTCCTGAAGAGACTCTGCTCCCCTCCTCTCCTTTCACTGAATCACACTCACTCTCTCTCCTGCCACCCTAAGATCGCTTCACTTTATATACCTCCTATCATGGTGCTCCCCTCCTCTACATCCTCCACCCTTACCCACTACTGGTTCCCCCTCTATTTGGTTCCACCCACTCCAGCCAGGGACAGGGCTCAGCAGAAACACAGTGCATCTTGCCCTTCCAGCCGGCCTGGAGTAGTATAGTGTTGAATGCGCGTGTTGGGGTTCCGGGCAGCACTCCCTCCTTACCTGAGAGAAGGAGACACCACACCTCTGGGTGAGATGCAGTACCTCTGTGGCGACTGAACCCTCAGGGGCACCACATATAGACTCACCCACAGGCATATACACACCCACACACGCAGGCATATACACACACGCAGGCATATACACGCACGCGCAGGCATATACACGCACACGCAGGCATATACACACACGCGCAGGCATATACACACAGACGCAGGCATATACACACACACGCAGGCATATACACACACACGCAGGCATATACACACACGCAGGCATATACACACACGCAGGCATATACACGCACCCGCAGTGATATACACACACACGCAGGCATATACACACTCACACACAGGCATATACACACACACGCAGGCATATACACGGTAAAGCAGCGCTAGTCATCATGCTGGGGGACACTCGCTTCACAAGGTCAACTAAAGCACACATGCAACGCCTTTCTGGTATTTCACAATCCAGCAGTTTATTATTTATCATAAACCGCTCATAACCGAGTCCATCTTAGAGGCTCGCTGACATATTACACATATAATGTCCAAGAGCCTTTCCAGTGACAGATATGTCCACTTGGCACCAGATACAGCCTTCAGCAAGGTAACAATATAAATGTCCACATCAAGCAGTGTTTTTAACTTTGCCGGGTTTTAGCTGCTTCAGATTTGTTCTGCCAGAGCTGTGGCTTTACGGCTTCCCAGATGGGGGTCTCCAGCCCTCATACCTTCAAAGGCTACTGGTATGTTTTCACACATAACATCCAGCCACTGCCTTCCAGCACTCTTGCCTTCCAAGCCTCTTGCCCTCCAAGGCTACTGGCATCTCTTACACACAAGGATCCAGCCTCTGCCTTTCAGGCTTCACACTCTCACGGTGTCCCACACATGGGGAACAGGCCTCACGCCTTTCACACCCTGTTTCAAAAGCACCAAGATTTACATATCCTCCAGTGCACACACAGGACCTGTGCTGATGTCACAGTCATGTGATCAGACCTTCTGTGTGCACAGAACCTGTGGTGATGTCACAGTCATGTGATCAGTAACCTGAGGGGGAGGTACAGTACAGACCAAAAGTTTGGACACACCTTCTCATTTAAAGATTTTTCTGTATTTTCATAGCTATGAAAATTGTACATTCACACTGAAGGTATCAAAACTATGAATTACCACATGTGGAATTATATACTTAACAAAAAAGTGTGAAACAACTGAAAATATGTCTTATATTCTAGGGTCTTCACAGAAGCCACCTTTTGCTTTGATGACTGCTTTGCACACATATCCAGCCCCGGAGCCGGTATAAAAAAGCCCAGAGTCAGAGCAGGAGAGAAGCGGGGCTGCGCCGGTGCCGGTGCCACCACCCGGTCGGGAGCCGGTATTACTACAGGGGAGCAGGCCAGGGCAGATATGGAGCCGGCATGGGACCGTATCAGAAGCCCGGGAGCAGGGAGAGCAGAGAGAGACAACGGGTTCGGTGGCGCCGGCGTATCATAGGACGGCCCCAGAGCAGAGAGAAAGCACTGCAGAGCTCGGCCGCGGCCTATCAGAGGCCAGAAGAGAGCGGCGTCAATGTCACCTGACACCACACCACAGTCTGCCAGCCAGCGGGAAAGCAGAGCGCAGTGCATGTCACCGCCCAGAAAGAATCCATCCTCTTAGTGTCAGGGACTCACGTGGTAAGTATGCTGCATGCACGTTACTACAGGCCCGCTGTCACCAATGAATGTGCCGTGCGCGTGACGCGCCCCCTGGGCCGTGGGGTACCCGGTGCCGGGCCGGTGGACGCTGGGGGAATTGTCACAGTGGCAGTGACCCGGTCCGTGACCCAGGGCGGTCAATAAAAAGGGGTTATGTATAGGGGATTTATAGAGTTCGTGATGCCACTTGTGGAAAGCGGCTAAGGGAGCCGCCACTGAGGAGCAGTCCTCTGAAGCTGATGTTACTGCAGCAGGGATGGTGTGGCTCTCCACAGGAAGAGCTAGCTCCAGGGCAGTGTAGTTGATGTTGGTTGTGCTGGGTGTTGTAGTGCAAGGTTTGATGGCGCAGCAAGAAGCACAGAGGCAAGGAAGTGCAGTCCTCAGGGTCTTTACTCTCGGTTATTGCAGTCCAAGTTACAGACGTCAAAGTAACTTCCCGTGCCGTGCTGCGTTTACTCAGTGAGGGGCTCAGTCCACCCCCAGTTAACTCCGGAGTAAATAACAGGACCCCCTTCTGTGTCTTCTCTCTGGCTGTCTCCCTGAACCTCATACCAAGTGTCCCATTTCAGTACCTGCGGGCCTTGGCGGGCAACGTCTGTTCCATCCCCTGGTTCCTCTATAGCTACCTTCCTGGTGAGACTGGTATGGATTGTTGGCTACAGGACATGAAATACTGCAGCCTCTGGATTCTAGTTAAGACGTACAGTCTTCCGCTAGCTGAGGGACCGGTCCCCTTTACGCAGCCTGACCCCTCCACCTCCCGGTAGATGCAGACGCACGGGTGGCATTCTGCATGGCCTGTACCCCTAGGGTCCTTTCCTCTGGTTCCTGGAGCCTTCCTGCTCCCTCTCCTCTCTTCTCTCCTTCCTCTCCAACTTGGGCCTCACTGTCTAGGCCCGCCTCTGGAGCAGAGCTCCAACAGAGACTGTTCCTGTCACTTTCCTCCTCTGACTAGTTTCTCTTTCTAAGATGGCTTCTCTACTTATATCTTCCTTCTATGTGCTCCCCTTAACTACTTCCTCCACCCACACCCACTATGTGGTTCCCCCTCTCTGGGTTCCCCCCACTCCAGCCAGGAAAGGGGCTCAGCAAGAAGCAGAGGCATCTTGCCCCTCCTGCTTGCCTGGAGTGGTGTGTGTTGGATGCAGGTGTTAGGGTCCTGAGCTGTACTCCTTCCTTACCTGAGAGTGAGATGCCACATCTATGGCTGAGATGCAACACCTCTGTGGTGACCGAACCCTCAGGGGCGCCACACGCGCGACGCTACATTTGATTCAGCCGCGCTTTTAAAGGGCCCACACTTTTAAAGGGCCCCCACCACCAATTTTCTCACTCTCATATCTGGGCCCACCGGGAAATTTCCCGATTTCCCGCCAGGCCAGACCGATCCTGACTCCATAGGAGATCATGAGCTGCTTGCCATCAAATTTGTGCTGGAGGAGTGGCGCTACCTGCTGGAAGGGGCTTTGCACCCGGTGATCATCTACACAGATCACAAAAACCTGGCCTATTTAAAAAACGCCCAGAGACTAAATCCGCGTCAGGCCCAGTGGTCTCTGTTCTTTGCCAGTAAGTGTAGGGATAGTCCAGGTGGAAAGGAAAATAAAGCGGGAAATGTACTGTATTACTGAAGCTAGAAACGGAGGGTGCTGTGCCTGATACTGCGTGTGCCAATCGGATGTCCTTGAACTGTGAAGGAAACTTTTGTTGGTTAAAATGAATTGGATGTGCACTGAGTTGTGTACGGCTGTTCCTAAATATGGATTTAATGCCCCAAAGTTGTAGTCTACCTGATGATGTTTGCACAATGTTAATATTTTACTTTGCAGATAACGTACATTAGAATTCAGAACATACACACGTGGTCAAAATTGTTGATACTCCTCGTTTAATGAAAGAAAAACCCACAATGGTCACAGAAATAACTTGAATCTGACAAAAATAATAATAAATTAAAAATCTATGAAATTGAACAAAATGAAAGTCAGACATTGCTTTTCTGCTTCCACAGAATTTAAAAAAAATGAAACTCATGAAATAGACCTGGACAGAAATGATGGTACCCCTGAAAATAATGTGACAAAAGGGACATGCTAAATCAAATTGTGTCCACTAATTACTATCACAGGTGTCTACAATCTTGTAATCAGTCAGTGGCCTGTATATAGGGCTACAGATACTCACTGTGCTGTTTAGTGACATGGTGTGTACCACACTCAACATGGACCAGAGGAAGCAAAGGAAAGAGTTGTCTCAGGAGACAATCATGTTAAGGGTAAAGGTTATAAGACCATCTCCAAGCAGCTTGATGTTCTCGTAACTACAGTTGCACATATTATTCAGAAATGTAAGATCCATGGGACTGTAGCCAACCTCCCTGGACTTAGCCGCAGGAGGAAAATTGATGAAAAATCAAAGAGACGGATAATAGGAATGGTAACAAAAGAGCCCAGGATAACTTCTAAAGAGTGGACTTCATGGGAGACGACCATCATAAAAAAGCTAGACTGGAATTTGCCAAACTACATGTTGACAAGCCACAAATCTTCTAGGAGAATGTCCTATGGACAGATGAGACAAAAATGGAAATTTTTGGCAAGGCACATCAGCTCTATGTTCAGAGACGGAAAAATGAAGCATATCAAGAAAAGAACACTGTCCCTACTGTGAAACATGGAGGAGGCTCTGTTATGTTCTGGGGATGGTTTGCTGCATCTGACACAGGGTGTCTTGAATCTGTGCAGGGTACAATGAGATCTCAAGACTATCAAGGGATTCTGGAGAGAAATGTGCTGCCCAGTGTCTTGGTCTCAGTCGCAGGTCATGGGTCTTACAACAGGATAATGACCCAAAACACACAGCTAAAAACACCCAAGAATGGCTAAGAGAAAAACATTGGACTATTCTGAAGTGGCTTCTATGAGCCCTGACCTGATCCTATTGAGCATCTTTGGAAACAGCTGAAACAGTCTGGAAAAGGCAACCTTCAACCACGAGACAGCTGGAGCAGTTTGCTCATGAGGAGTCGGCCAAAATACCTGTCGAGAGGTGCAGAAGTCTCATTGACAGTTACAGGAATCGTTTGATTGCAGTGATTGCCTCAAAAGGTTGTTCAACAAAATATTAAGTTAAGAAGAACCATCATTTCTGTCCAGGCCGATTTTATGAGTTTAATTTTTTTTTAAATTCTGTGGAAGCAGAAAAGCAATGTCTGACTGTCATTTGTTCATTTCAAAGATTTTAATTTATTATTACTAATAACTATTTTCAGTCTGTCTTGCAGTTTCCTATAGCTTGTAACATGTCATAGATATAATTACATATATCTTTTCCCCCATGCACTTGCACTTTAGTCTATTTACATGTACGCACGTTCCATATACTTATTGTGTATTACAGTATTTGACATTATATGGATCTACTATGTATACTGTATATCCATTTGATGTATCATCACTAATTTTATTATTCCTGCACTTTCTTTACTTTTCTATCATTAATAAATAGGTTTTCCTATAATTCAGTCTCACTCCTGTGCACTTATTTTTTATTATTATTTATTTTTTATTTATTATTTTTTCACTTTTAATATGGGACTTCTAGCACTTATATATTAATATGGTGATATAATATTTTTATTTGTGTATTCTTCTGAGTGTACATCCTTCTTTTTCCCCTCATTGATGGCATATGTCCACTTTACCACTGGGGTTCTGTTTATATAATATCACTTCTATCTTTTATCCCCATTTGGTTATTAATTAATTAATGATTTGCACTGTTTTCATTCTCATACACCTTTCTATGATTATATTGACTCGCCCAGGGGGGATATAGGAGAGACTCGGTACCCGGGCCTTAACCTTCTGTGGGATGTCACAGCAGTCGACTCCCGGGCCCGTACCCTGGGGTCACTCTTTAAAAGGGGTTTTGTTAACAATTTTGTCTCGTGATGCCACCTGTCAGGGGGAATGACGGACACGCACACAGGGGGTTCGCTTCAGTACCTTTACTGGTGTTGACGGCAGGTACAGTCCAGGGTACTTGATAGGAAGGGTGCACTTCTGGACTCTCCCCAGTGAGCAGGTATAAGGCCTCCTGATCCGTTTCTTCCTTCCTTTAAAGCTTCTGGCCAACCTGGAACTAGGCCTAGCTTTTATGCTGTTTCACTCTCTCACCTGTCTGCTTATAGTAGAACTTTTCTTTGGCTACCACTATCCCTGGACGCTGGGGCCTTCGTGGTTCCTAGTTCTGTAAAATGATGGTAGCTTCAGGTGAACCAGGGGTCTGGAATCCCCCTGGTATGCCTGTTGTCGCTACTGAGTATAGAGGACCCTATAGGCGCGGACCCGGTGTCTGGCTTGTGTTCTGGGGTGAGCTTCAGATGCTCCTCTGCCCCCTTAACTCCTCTCTTCTTGCCTCGGCCACACTCGGGGCCCTCAACACAGCAGCAGACGTGCTGCTTCTTCACTGCTCTAAAGTGTCAGCACACTCTCTCTACCTAACTTCACCCTCCAGTATATATATCCCTAACAGGGCTCCCTCTGGTGGTATGAGGTGGAAGGGTGGAGGTGTCTGTGTGTAGTAAGGGCCTCTTGTGGAGAAGTCCGTCCTTGCATCCTTTTGGAACACGTCTTCGGCCACGTCAAACGGGTTTTTGTTCAGTGGTCTTTGACATAAAACCAATAGGGGGCACTTTAATAAGTGCAACTATTTACAAGGGACAGTTCTTTGGTTATTCACCGTCCATAACCTACAGTCTTTATACCCTCACGGGTAACTAAATGCACACATGTATTTTTCAGTTCACACACAAAAACAAATTTTACATTTTCCTTCTGTACCCTTACGGGTAACTATTTACACTGTAGGCATTTTGTACCTTATTCCCTATACCTGGTAGGGATTTGGCCTTGTGTGCTGTGTGTGGATCTACGTAGCACTGGGGTGATACTGGTGTCTATGCATGCACTATCCGCTAACCTATCAGGTGTACGTGCGGGTAAGTTATAGAACTGCCTCAATCTCTCTATGGGACTGGCAAGTGCACTATTTACTGAACCCTCAGGTTCTGCTTCAACTGGTGATCCTCCTCTTACTGGGGACTCTTCCTGTTCCTGAGCAGGTTCTTCTAGGGTGCTCACAGGCTCTTCTTGTGGTGGAGGTTCTTCTGGTGGCTGACAGAAGTGTATCACTGGTATGATTACTGCTCCATCGAGTTGAGGCCAGTCTGCAGGGAAGTCTCCTAGAACTGTATGAACTACATCTTCCTTGGGTTTTTCCGGTATTATAAGAGGTACTTCTTCCTCCTGTGTCTTCAGTAGACCTGGGCACAATTTAAAGTGGTCTCTTGAGACTGTTGTGGTTGTCCTACCTCCATCCTTGCTGATCAGGCAGGTTTTGGTGTTGTCAAATCTGGAATTTAACACGGTGTAGGGCTCTCTTTCCCACTGGTCATCGAGCTTGTGACCCCTTCTTTTCCGCTTTAGCACTATTTCTCCTGGTGCCAAGGGTTCTGCTGGTGCATGCTTGTTATACTGGCCTTCTTGTCTTTCCCTGACTTTGTTTAGGCTGTCTGCAACACAGGCCTGTACTCTCCTGTACTGCTCTTGCCGATTTGTGTCCCAGTCTTCAGTGGACATATCCGCAGCAGGTTCTACCACACCGAGATCCAGGTCCATGGGCAATTTTCCAGGTCTTGCTCTCATGAGGTACGCTGGGGTACAATTAGTATAACTCACAGGTATGTGGTTATACAGGTCCACTAGGTCAGGTAGCTTTTCTGGCCACTGGTTCCTCTCCTCCAAAGGTAGGGCTTTTAACAGGTCAATGACGATGTTATTCATTTTCTCACACATACCATTGGTTTGAGGATGATACGGTGTAGTCCAGATCTTCTTGCATCCGTACAGAGACAGAATTCTTTAAACAGCTTCAAAGGCAGGGCCTTGATCTGCTAGCACCTTGTCCGGGTATCCATGGGGCCTGCAGAAGAAGGCTTGGAACGTTCTTGCTGCAGTTTCTGCTGTCAGATCCTTGACAGGGGCCACAACCAGGAACCGGGAATAGTGATCCACCATGGTCAGTGCATAGGAATAGCCTGATCTGCTGGGTGACAGTTTGACGTGATCCAGAGCGACAATCTCCAGGGGTTGGGTTCTTTTGATGGACTGCAAGGGTGCTTTCTGACTTCCGTAGTCCTTCCTTCTGAGGCTACAGGGCCCACAATTCCAGCACCACCTTTCTATGGAACTCCGCATTCCAACCCAATAGAACCGGTCCTTCAGCAGGGTTTCCAGCTTCTTCCAGCCAAAGTGATCTGCTTGGTCATGGTAGGCTTCTAGCACCATCTGGATATCTGTCCTGGGTACTACAATCTGCCACACCATTTCATGGGTTCTGGGGTTGACGTACCTTCTGCACAGCTTTTCTCTGTAGATGAACAGCCGGCTTCTCTCATTCCACAGGTGTTTGGCTTGTGAAGGAGCATCCTTCTCCAGGTGAGAACCTTCTTGGGTTATCAGTCCTTTGATGAAGATGACAACCGGGTCACTGTCCTGGGTCTCCTTCCAGCTGTGATGAGGTAGAGGGTTTGGCGTCCTACCATGACATCTTCTGGAGGCATGTTGCTCGTGGACCATTCCATTTCTGTGGAAAGCAGGTAATTCAATTTCTTCTAGGTCATCCACTTGATCCTCAGTGTCCGACTGGTGGGGCATTCTTGACAGGGCATCAGCATTAGTGTTCTTGTGACCTGCCCGGTACTTGATTGTGAACTGGTAATGCGACAATTTGGCCACCCAACGCTGTTCCATGGCTCCCAACCTGGCTGTCTCCAGGTGTGTCAAGGGGTTATTATCGGTAAAGGCTGTAAATTTAGTTGAGGCTAGGTAATGTTTGAATCTTTTAGTGATAGCCCAGACCAAAGCCAGGAACTCCAGCTTAAAGGAACTGTAATTCTCTGGGTTCCTCTCAGTAGGGCGAAGCTTCCTACTGGCATAGGCAATTACCTTTTCTCTGCTGTTTTGCTTCTGGGACAACACAGCTCCCAGTCCCTTGTTGCTGGCATCTGTGTATAACAGAAAGGGTTGACTGTAGTCGGGGTAAGCTTGGATCTCCTCCCCGGTTAGAGTCTCCTTCATCAATGCAAAGGACTCAGTCTGTTCTTTGCCCCACTGGAATGGGGGACTTTTACCTCTTTTGGACTGTTCTACTAGGAGATCTTGTAAAGGTGCTGCCTTTTTGGTGTAGTCCTTAATGAACCTCCTGTAGTACCCGACCGGTCCCAGAAATTGACATACTTCTTTGATGTTCCTTGGTTCAGGCCACTTCTGGATGGCAGTGACCTTCTCTGGGTCTGGTGCTTCCCCCTCTGAGCAGACTACGAGTCCCAGGTACTGAACCTTCCGTTTGAGCAGGTGGCACTTGGAAGGTTTTAGTTTCATCCCATACCGGGACAATGCCTCAAATACCTCCGCCAGGTGCTTTAGATGGTCTTCATACGTCCTCGAGTACACGATAACGTCATCCAGGTATAGCAGCACTGTCTCGAAGTTCCGGTGTCCCAAGCAACACTCCATCAACCTTCCGAGTGCGTTGCAGAGTCCAAACGGCATGCTCTTGAATTTGCATAATCCCATCGGGGTGGTGAAGGCTGTCTTCTCCCGGTCTTCCTCAGCGACAGAAACTTGCGAGTACCCGCTAGTGAGATCCAATGTAGAGAAATAATTGGCAGATTTCAGTGCAGCCAGGGATTCCTCTATACGGGGAAAAGGGTATGCATCTTTATGTGTTATTTGATTAATTTGTCTATAATTTACACACATCCTCATGCTACCGTCCTTCTTTCTGACCAGGACTAGGGGAGCTGCCCAGGGGCTACAGATATCCCTTACTACCCCTGCCTTTTTCATGTCATGCAACATTTCTTTTGCTTTTTGGTAGTGTGCTGGTGGTATGGGTCTGTAACGCTCCTTAATGGGTGGATGGTTACCTATGGGTATGTGGTGTTGTACCCCTTTGACCCTTCCAAAATCAAGTGGGTGTTTACTAAACACCTGTTCGTATTCCTGAACCACTCTGTAAACACCGTGTTTTTGATGGACAGGAGTGGCGTCAGTTCCAACATGGAGCTGTTGACACCATTCCTCCAGCTGAGTTTCGGAGTCATTGTCTTCCACCGTATCTGGTGGGGTAAAGGATTCCATGGTGTGTATGGCATTATTATTCACAGTATACAGTCTGGCAACAGTGGCGTATCTTGGAAATTTGACTTCCTCCTCCCCACAATTTAGGAGGCGTACAGGTACCCTCCCATTGCACACATCAACTACCCCTCTAGCAGTTAGGAGTCTAGGTCTGTCTGTGCTCTGAGTTTACAGGCTCTACTACCGCCTGGCAGTTTTGTCCCTTGAGACCTATTGCTGCCTTACACCAAATCAGCATTTCACTCATTGGGGGAATCACAATGGGTATCAGGTCTGGTAATGTACAGGTGACATTACCAATCTCACCACCTGTTAGCTTTACCTTTTGCTGGTACAGGAGGGCTCGAATCTCTCTCTGGAGCACCTTCCTCTGCCCCGGTTTGGCAGTGTCAGCAATCTGTTTGAGTAAAAACAACACTTCTCCCAAACAGTTACTAACAACATTTGTGCCAAGTATCATATATGGGTTTGTATCACCAGAGTTAGACTCTATTACAATCAGTCCTTGGTCGTTTAGTTCCACCCTTCCCACCTTCACTGTCACATCCTTAACCCCGACTAGGTTCAGAGGAAGGCCATTGGAGGCATACACAGAGAGGTTTGGGGCTGGCGGGCGGAGTTCATCTATGGACCAGTACCTTTTGTAAAGAACGTCAGGTATGATGGTTACCTGTGACCCGGTGTCTAGTAGTGCAGGTGTTGCGATGCCGTCCAGCACAATGGACAGGAAAGGCCTTCCTCCTACAAACCGGTAGTACCAGCTCAATTGGCCTGGTTGATCTACTCCTCGGTGTCGGCCCTTGGCCCCAGGGTTTGCCCATTTAAAGGACAGATCCGTGTGATGTGGCCTGCCTTGTGGCAACGGTAGAAGATGAGTTCTCCTGGAGGGCGACGTCGGTCGGTTGGCCTCCCACGGGGTGGCATTGTCCTCCTTCTTCTCCTCATCCAGGGGACATCCTCAGGGCTGTCGGCGAGTAGGATCCTTCCTTCTGGCTCGGGCTCCGTCTGTAGCTGCAGGGCGCTTAGGACAGTGGCCAGGGTTTTACTTAGCTGACACACTTCAGAGCGCAGGATGTCCAGCTCGCTAGAGGAAGCTGCTTGCACTTTTGCCTCAGCCGCTAATGAAGGGGCAGTGAGTGCTGTGGGCATTGGGGTGGCCCCTCCCTGGTAACGCTGTATAGCAGTATCTGATGTTTCCAGGGGCTGAAGGCATTTAATAGCCATGTCCTTCAGGGCGTCAAAGGTGGCATTTGGATGATCTAAGGCCCACCACCGTACAGTTCTGCTCTCCTCCTGGGACCTTAACCCCCGGATGAATTGTTCTATCAGCATTTTGACTTCAACAAGTACAGTACAGACCAAAAGTTTGGACACACCTCATTTAAAGATTTTTCTGTATTTTCATGACTTTGAAAATTGTACATTCACACTGAAAGCATCAAAAAACTATGAATTAACACATGTGGAATTATATACTTAACAAAAAAAGTGTGAAACAACTGAAAATATGTCTTATATTCTAGGTTCTTCAAAGTTGCCACCTTTTGCTTTGATGACTGCTTTGCATACTCTTGGCATTCTCTTGATGAGCTTCAAGAGGTAGTCACCGGAAATGGTCTTCCAACAATCTTGAAGGACTTCCCAGAGATGCTTAGCACTTGTTGGCCCTTTTGCCTTCACTCTGCGGTCCAGCTCACCCCAAACCATCTTGATTGGGTTCAGGTCTGGTGACTGTGGAGGCCAGGTCATCAGGCGTAGCACTCCATCACTCTCCTTCTTGGTCAAATAGCCCTTACACAACCTGGAGGTGTGTTTGGGGTCATTGTCCTGTTGAAAAATAAATGATGGTCCAACTAAACGCAAACCAGATGGAATAGCATGCCGCTGCAAGATGCTGTTGTAGCCATGCTGGTTCAGTATGCCATCAATTTTGAATGAATCCCACACAGTGTCACCAGCAAAGCACCCCCACACCATCACACCTCCTCCTCAATGCTTCATGGTGGGAACCAGGCATGTAGAGTCCATACGTTCACCTTTTCTGCGTCGCACAAAGACACAGTGGTTGGAACCAAAGATCTCAAATTTGGACTCATCAGACCAAAGCACAGATTTCCACTGGTCTAATGTCCATTCCTTGTGTTCTTTAGCCTAAACAAGTCTCTTCTGCTTGTTGCCTGTTCTTAGCAGTGGTTTCCTAGCAGCTATTTTACCAAGAAGGCCTGCTACACAAAGTCTCCTTTTAACAGTTGTTGTAGACAAGTGTCTGCTGCTAGAACTCTGTGTGGCATTGACCTGGTCTCTAATCTGAGCTGCTGTTAACCTGCGATTTCTGAGGCTGGTGACTCGGATAAACTTATCCTCAGAAGCAGAGGTGACTCTTGGTCTTCCTTTCCTGTGGCGGTCCTCATGTGAGCCAGTTTCTTTGTAGCGCTTGATGGTTTTTGCAACTACACTTGGGGACACTTTCAAAGTTTGCCCAATTTTTCGGACTGACTAACCTTCAATTCTTAAAGTAGTGATGGGCACTCATTTTTCTTTACTTAGCTGCTTTTTTCTTGTCATAATACAAATTCTAACAGTCTATTCAGTAGGACTATCAGCTGTGTATCCACCAGACTTCTGCACAACACAACTGATGGTCCCAACCCCATTTAAAAGGCAAGAAATCCCACTTATTAAACCTGACAGGGCACACCTGTGAAGTGAAAACCATTTCCGGTGACTACCTATTGAAGCTCATCAAGAGAATGCCAAGAGTGTGCAAAGCAGTCATCAAAGCAAAAGGTGGCTACTTTGAAAAACCTAGAATATAAGACATATTTTCAGTTGTTTCACACTTTTTTGTTAAGTATATAATTCCACATGTGTTAAATCATAGTTTTGATGCCTTCAGTGTGAATGTACAATTTTCATAGTCATGAAAATACAGAAAAATCTTTAAATGAGAAGGTGTGTCCAAACTTCTGGTCTGTACTGTATGCTGACTGGGCTAATCTGTTTCAGGGCCCACAGGGCCTCTTGTAAACACCAGGCATAGTCCCGGTTGCTGTCCTCAGGTTTCTGGGTACAGTGGTAGAGCCTCATCCGAAGATCTGTCTCAGTGCGGTTTTCAAAGACAATTTGCAGCCTCTTAAATATAATAGATACTGATTCCTGGTCTGCGGACGGCCAGGTTTCAACTTCCCGCTCTGAGGCACCAGCCAATTGTCCCAGCACAACAGCGGTTCTCTGTTTACCAGTCATTGAGTACATGTCCAATACACTACATATTTTCCTTTTGAACCCAGACAGGGTGTCTGGTTTGCCGTCATACTGGGGAAGGCATTTCACTCCGGGGACTTATGGCAGGGCCATGGATATCACTGGAGTCACGACCCCTGCTGGTGGGGCGGCCGCTCCGGCCTGAGCAGCGCCGGGCACCAGTTGAGCATCGAGAGCGTTAACTGGTGCTCCGGCGTCTTGCTGGTCGTCGGCCATGGTTGTGCTCCCCTAGTAAACCGTAGCCTACCTTCTTTACTTTTATCAGGTAGGCCGCAGCTCCGCAGATCATAGTCTCCTTCCAGGACCTGACGCTTTCTGTTGCTGCGTCAGAGCGCGAGGCGGGGCTTGAGCTTCGCGCGCGACCAATGGTCACGCGTCTCTGGTTCCCGCAGTTACAACCCTCTTCTTCCCGCGCGGCGACGCAGTAATGGTGGCGATGTTCACCACAGTTAAAACACAGTTCAAATACGGCACACAGTACCCGGTGGCAACGGACATGAAATCCTGTCCGTGACGCCAGAAAGAGTGTGACTCGCCCAGGGGGCATGTAGGGGAGACTCGATTCCCGGGCCTTGACTGGGATAGCAGTATCTGATGTTTCCAGGGGCTGAAGGCCTTTAATAGCCATGTCCTTCAGGGCGTCAAAGGTGGCATTTGGATGATCTAAGGCCCTCCCCCGTACAGTTCTGCTCTCCTCCTGGGACCTTAACCCCCGGATGAATTGTTCTATCAGCACTTTGTCTTCATCATGTATGCTGACTGGGCTAATTTGTTTCAGGGCCTGCAGGGCCTCTTGTAAACGCCATGCATAGTCCCGGATGCTGTCCTCAGATTTCTGGGTACAGTGGTAGAATCTCATCCGAAGATCTGTCTCAGTGCGGTTTTCAAAGACAGTTTGCAGCCTCTTAAATATAATAGATACTGATTACTGGTCTGCGGACGGCCAGGTTTCAACTTCCCGCTCTGCGGCACCAGTCAATTGTCCCAGCACAACAGCGGCTCTCTGTTTACCAGTCATTGAGTACATGTCCAATACACCACATATTTTCCTTTTGAACCCAGACAGGGTGTCTGGTTTGCCGTCATGCTGGAGAAGCCATTTCGCTCCAGGGACGTACGGCAGGGCCATTGGTATCACTGGAGTCACGACCCCTGCTGGTGGGGCAGCCGCTCCGGCCTGAGCAGCGCCGGGCGCGAGTTGAGCATCGATAGCGTTAACTGGTGCTCCGGCGTCTTGCTGGTCGTCGGCCATGGTTGTGCCCCCCTAGTAAACCGTAGCCTACTTTCTTTACTTTTATCAGGTAGGCCGCAGCTCCGCAGATCACGGTCTCCTTCCAGGACCTGACGCTTCCTGTTGCTGCATCAGAGCGCGAGGTGGGGCTTGAGCTTCGCGCGCTACCAACAGTCACGCCTCTCTGGTTCCCGTGGTTACGCCATTCTTCTTCCCGCGCGGCGACGCGGTAATGGCTGCGATGTTCACCACAGTTAAAACACAGTTCAAATACGGCATACAGTACCCGGTGGCAACGAGCATGAAATCCTGTTCGTGACACCAGGAAGAATGTGACTCGCCCAGGGGACATGTAGGGGAGACTCGGTACCTGGGCCTTGACCTTCTGTGGGATGTCACGGCAGTCGGCTCCCGGGCCCGTACCCTGGGGTCACTCTTTAAAAGGGGTTTTGTTAACAGTTTTGTCTCTTGACGCCACCTGTGGTTCCCGGTAATGGGTACCGGCACTGCTGCAAACCTCCGGGGGTGATGGGATGGCAGCTGGGATGTTTCTGCTCCCCACAGGCGGAGCGGGCCCCCGGGGCAGGCTTGATGGAAGGGATGCAGATGAGAGGTGGCCCGGTCGGGTCAGGGGGAATGACGGATACGCACACAGGGGGTTCGCTTCAGTACCTTTACTGGTGTTGACGGCAGGTACAGTCCAGGGTACTTGATAGGAAGGGTGCACTTCTGGATTCTCCCCATTGAGTGGGTATAAGGCCTCCTGATCCGTTTCTTCCTTCCTCTAAAGCTTCTGGCCAGCCTGGAACTAGGCCTAGCTTTTATGCTGTTTCACTCTCTCACCTGTCTGCTTGTAGTAGAACTTTTCTTTGGCTACCACTATCCCTGGACGCTGGGGCCTTCGTGGTTCCTAGTTCTGTAAAATGATGGTAGCTTCAGGTGAACCAGGGGTCTGGAATCCTCCTGGTATGCCAGTTGTCCCTACTGGGCATAGAGGACCCTGTAAGTTCGGATCCGGTGTCCGGCTTGTGTCCTGGGGTGAGCTTCAGATGCTCCCCTGCCCCCTTAACTCTTCTCTCCTCTCTCTTTGCCTTGGCCACACTCGGGGCCCTCAACACAGCAGCAGACGTGCTGCTTCTTCACTGCTCTAAAGTGTCAGCACACTCTCTCTACCTAACTCCACCCTCCAGTATATATATCCCTAACAGGGCACCCTCTGGTGGTATGAGGTGGAAGGGTGGAGGTGTCTGTGTGTAGTAAGGGCCTCTTGTGGAGAAGTCCGTCCATGCATCCTTTTGGGTCCTGTGGTACCTGTAGTAGCAGGGTGCCACAATATCAAGGGACGACCATCATGACACTTCCTTGCTTCCTTTATGACTGAAGTATTGATTAATGGCTCTATGCTGGGGAGATCTTATGATGTGCTTATCCTTACTTGGATTTGGTGCATCTCTTTCCATACTGCGGTTAGCTTTCCCGTGGTGTGCGCTTTCGGTTGCGGGCCGAATTAGGTTGCCGTGGTGACGCGTCCTCCAACGTCACTTCTCCCCTCCTCACGGGCTGACGCGTCGGCCGGTGGGCGGGGCCTGGTGACGTGGCACTCTGCTGCCGCTGCTTTCGTTCTGTTGCGATTTCCAGAAGCGCCGATGCAGCCACACGTGAGTACACTGAGCACGGCTCAATATAGGGGAGCTTCCCTACCCCCTATGTATCCTTCCCCCCAAAGAAGTGGAACGTGAAACGCGCGTTGGGGTTGTCCTTTTTCTCACAGTAACCAGGTTGCATTGCCTGTTCCCTCCACTCCTTATATACCTGCCGTGTTGTGATGTATTATGTCTGCTTTATGTTGAATGGATCTCTCTTGACACAAGTCTATATTGCATTTTAACCAGCACTCAGCTATATGTCTTCTCGCCATAACTTCTGGTCTTCCTAGGGTTTTTGTGGTAGTGTTACCATATTGAGTTTTATTCTTTTTTCCTTAAAGGTTATATACAACACTATCTGTGGACTTTTTTCCTCATATATATTGCATGCAACACTTTATAGCCTCTAATGATAAAGTATTCACTTGACAGGTTTTCATACCGTTGAGTTTATTTTTGTGACTCTATATCTTGGGTCCTCACTATCACTAATTGCTGTATTATTATTATTTTTTCTATTGCCTGCGACACTTTACAGGCCTTCTATGTGACGCGCCCCCTGGGCCGCTGTGTGGGGGAATACCCAGAGCCGGGTCTCTGTGTAATGCTAGGGGTTATAGTCTCCGTGGCGGCGACCCAGTCCCGTGGCTCAGGGTGGTCAAACCAGTGGCGGATCTGTTTACTTGGTTTTTAATGTTGAAATGTCCGACTACGCCACCCGTGGATTGCAGTCACTGAGAACCGTCGCTGCAGGGCAGACCGCTGAGGCTGATGTTGTGTGTGCAGCAGAGGGCAGTATAACTCCCCATGGGAGGAGAATAGCCTCAGGGCAGCATGTGTAGATGGTGAAGGTCACGGTGCATGGGCGCAGCAGAAATGACTCAGAGTCCGTGCAGTGCAGTTCAGGGTCTTTACTGTTGGTAATGAAGAAGGCCCTGCGGGGAGTACTGGCTAACATTACAGGCCTGGTCAGTCTGTGAGCGAACAAGAGTCCCCCTGGCGAGGTGGAGGTGTAGGCCTTCCCGTCTGACTGCACTCTTCCTGGCTACCCTGCTGTAGTCGTGTGGTAGCCCACATCCCTGAGTGTACCATGTGGTGCTCACCTGTATGGCTGGTGACTTGGGGCCTTTGGTACCTTCCGCTCCTCGATGGCGGTGCCGGTCCCTTGCTTGTGACTGAGCCTCCGGGCTTTCTATGGCCAGAGGACCTGGAATCCCCTGCCAGGTGGTTTCTGCTGCTGGATGTGAATATCCTCACAGCCTCGGACTCCGGTGTCCGGTTCTCTGCGTCTTCAGCCAGGACGAGCTCAGCTTGCTCCTGTCCCTGGTCTTCAGCTCCTGGCTCCTACAGAGCTCCTTGCTGCTCTGTCCCTGTCTCTGGAACTACTCACTAACCCCGCCCCAGATCCAGTTTATAAAGGGCAGGTTCCTCCCCTCCCTGGACTGAGGCAGGAGGCGTTGCATGCAAATGTGCTCCTGACCAGGAAAACCCATGCTCGCTCTCAGACATGGTATTTCTACCACTGTGGCAACCAGACCCCCTGGGGTGCCACATATGCCTCTATATTATCCTTGTATGTGCTGATACCTATTACCTCGCTCACACTCTCGGTCATACTCCCAACCTACTGACTGTGGGATCCTTCTATTTACTTCTCCTTTTTTAGTACTGTGTTTTTTACTGACTGTTTTAATGAATTTAACCGCTTCCCGACCGCCCACTGTGCATAAACGTCGGCGCTGCCTGGGCTCTGTGCAGCACTGACGTTTATGAACGGTCGGCGGTCCCGCAGCCCTCAGGACCCCCAGGGTCCTGCAAGTGCTACGGTTGCGGTTCAGAGCGACAGCTCTGACAGGGGACATCATCGGGACCTGATTGGATCAGGTCCCAATGATGTTAACCCTTTCCTATCTTCTATATGCCGCAATCTATAGTGATCGCAGCTAATAGAAGATAGTGAGAGGAGAGGGGGTCGTCCACTTACCTCTCCGACGGCCCCCTGATGCCTTCCAGGACCTGCCGTTCTTCTGGCAGCTGGAGGTCAGTCTGCAGCTGAAGCCTAGCAGGAGAGAGACAGTGTGAAACTGTCAGCAAACTTCTCATGCAATGTAATACATGTCTTGGAAACGGCGCGCGAATTTGTTTAATTTGTTTATCCTAGGGTATCACAAGAAAGAAGACAGACATCAAGTCAGCAGGGACAAGGAGCAGCATGGCAGATGTGACAACCTACATGGTGAGCTGCAACATGTGCTACATGTTCACAGATCGACCAGAAGCTGAAACCAACTTCACCTGCCAGAAGTGTAGACTACTGGCTCTTTTAGAAGAAAAGGTGCGGGGGCTGGAAGAAAGAATTGCGACATTAAAACTCATCAAGGAAAATGAAGACTTCCTGGACAGAACAGAAGCGTCACTACTGGTCACAGAAAGTGAAGGAAGCGTCAGAGAACCTCCAGAGGCAGACAAGTGGAGGCAAGTGACCAAAAGAAGCAAGAAGACCATGGAGACACCACCAACCACACAACTGAGAAACAGATTCCAAGGACTTGTGGAGGATGAAGATGACACACCTAAGGATGAGGAACTACCAGCAAGCAAAAAAGAAAAGAGCACCCAGAAACACCCAGAAGCGACAAGAAAAAGGACAGCCAAGAAGGGAAGAAGAGTGGTGGTGGTGGGAGACTCACTACTGAGAGGAACAGAAGCAGCTATCTGCAGACCGGACATAACCGCAAGAGAAGTATGCTGCCTCCCAGGGGCTAAGATCAAGGATGTTACCAATAGGATACCGAAGCTCATCAGTTCCAAGGATGTCCACCCATTTCTTCTGATACATGTTGGCACCAATGACACGGCAAAGAAGGACCTACCGACAATCTGCAAGGACTTTGAAGCATTGGGGAAGAAAATAAAAGAACTGGATGCGCAGGTAGTTTTTTCTTCTATCCTTCCAGTAGACGGGCATGACGTCAGGAGATGGAACAGGATCCTTGATGTGAACAACTGGCTGAGACGATGGTGCAGACAACAAGGATTTGGATTCCTGGACCACGGTGTGAATTACCTCTATGACGGACTCCTTGCCCGAGACGGACTACACCTCAACAAACCCGGGAAACACACATTCGCCAGGAGACTCGCAACACTCATCAGGAGGGCGCTAAACTAGAAGAAGAGGGGGTGGGAAGAAAAACGCCGGACATGAACATGCAGCCAGAGAACATACTAATGAAAGATATGAAGTGCGACAAAGACGGTCCAAGACAAGATACGTGGAAAGGAGGTAGGAAAATTTCTAATACAATCCACAGGGAGAAGATTGGAACAAAACAAAATCGTGTAAACTGCGTGCTAGCAAATGCCAGGAGCCTGACAAACAAGATGGATGAACTGGAAGCAGAAATATCTACAGGTAACTATGACATAGTGGGAATAACCGAGACATGGTTAGATGAAAGCTATGACTGGGCAGTTAACTTACAGGGATACAGTCTGTTTAGAAGGGATCGAAGAAGTCGGAAAGGGGCTGGAGTCTGTCTATATGTAAAGACGTGTCTAAAGCCTACAATACGGGAGGATGTATGGGAGGGAAATGAGGAGGTCGAGTCCTTATGGGTGGAGATACATGGGGCAAAAACAATAATAAAATTATCATAGGAGTCTGTTATAAACCACCAAATATAGCAGAAGCCACGGAAAGTCTATTAATGAGACAAATAGACGAAGTAGCAAAAAATAACGAGGTGATTATTATGGGGGACTTCAACTACCCCGATATAGACTGGGAAACCGAAAGCTGTAGATCTCAGAAAGGAAACAGGTTTCTGTCAATTATCAAAGACAATTATTTGTCACAACTTGTGCAGGAACCAACTAGAGGGACGGCCCTTTTAGACTTAATATTAACTAACAGGCCAGACAGAATAACTGAGGTGCAGGTCGGGGGGCACCCGGGAAATAGTGACCACAACATTATACAATTCCACATGTGCTTCAGTAGGTGCCCAGCAAGGGAGTCACAAAAACACTGAACTTCAGGAGGGCAAAGTTTGATCAGCTAAGAGATGCCCTTCACCTTATAGACTGGGATAGTATCTTCAGTAATAGGAGCACAGATAGAAAATGGGAAATTTTCAAAACAGTCCTACATAGTCACTGTAGAAGGTACATACTTTATGGGAATAAAAGGGCTAGGAATAGGAGGAAGCCAATGTGGCTAAATAAGGAAGTCAAGAGGGCAATGAAAAACAAAAAAAGGGCTTTCGGTAAACTTAAACAAGAAGGCAGCGAGGAAGCGCTAATATCTTATAGGGAAAAAAACAAAATCTGTAAGAAACAAATAAGAATAGCAAAAGAGGAGACAGAGAGACTAATTGCCAAGGAAAGTAAAACGAATCCCAAACTGTTCTTTAACTATATAAACAGTAAAAGGATTAAAACTGATGGCGTTGGCCCATTGAAAAATAACCTGGGTAAAATCATAGAGGGCGATGAGGGTAAAGCAAACCTACTCAATAGCTTCTTCTCCACTGTTTTCACAAAAGAAAACAATTTATCGGAGGAAATGCAGAGTGATAAAGTAAACCCTCCGCTAAATATCACCCACATAACCCAGGAGGAAGTTCAGAAACGCCTAAATAATATCAAAATAGACAAGTCACCAGGCCCAGATGGCATACACCCCCGGGTACTAAAAGAATTAAGTAATGTGATAGACAGACCGCTGTATCTTATATTCAAGCACTCTTTATGGACGGGACTGTCCCACTAGACTGGCGCCAAGCAAATGTGGTACCAATATTCAAAAAGGGGTCTAAAAGTGACCCTGGGAACTATAGAGCAGTCAGCTTAACGTCTGTTGTGGGTAAATTGTTTGAAGGATTTCTTAGAGATGCTATTGTAGAATATCTTAATGATAATAACTGTCTAACTCCATATCAACATGGATTCATGAGGGATCGCTCCTGCCAAACAAACCTGATGGCCTTCTACGAGGAGGTGAGCTCACAGCTGGACCGGGGAGAGTCAGTGGATGTTGTAGACCTTGACTTCTCCAAAGCGTTTGATACCGTGCCACACAAAAGGTTGGTATATAAAATGAGAATGCTTGGTCTGGGGGATAATGTGTGCAAGTGGGTAAATAGCTGGCTGAGTGATAGAAAGCAGAGGGTGGTTATCAATGGAGTAAGCTCAGGGTGTGTCAGGGTTACTAGCGGGGTGCCTCAAGGGTCTGTCTTGGGCCCTATATTATTTAATATATTTATTAATGATCTAGTGGAAGGGTTGCATAGTAAAATAGCAATATTTGCAGATGAAACTAAACTTTGTAAAGTAGTTAATACAGATGAGGATAGGGCACAGCTACAGGAGCATTTAGATAAATTGGGGAGTTGGGCCAAAAAATGGCAAATGGGGTTCAATGCCGATAAATGTAAGGTCATGCACATGGGAAAGAAAAACAGCAGTCACCCATACATATTAAATGGGAAACCGTTGGGGAAATCTGACATGGAGAAGGACCTGGGCATCTTGGTTAATAGCAAATTAAATTGGAGTGCCCAGTGTCAGGCAGCAGCTGCGAAGGCAAATAGAGTCATGGCATGCATCAGAAGAGGAATAGGGGCATATGATGAGAACATTGTTCTTCCTCTGTATAAAGCGCTGGTAAGGCCGCACTTAGAATATTGTGCACAGTTCTGGGCCCCGGTGCTCTGGAAAGACATATTGGAGCTAGAGAGGGTACAAAGGAGGGCGACTAAGGTAATAAAGGGAATGGAGGGACTAGAATACCCAGAGAGGTTGTCAAAATTTGGCCTATTTACGTTGGAAAAGAGAAGGCTTAGGGGAGACCTCATAAACATGTATAAATACATCAGGGGACAGTCCAGAGATCTCTCCCATGACCTGTTTATACCAAGGATGGTGACAAAGATGAGGGGGCACACTATGCGTCTGGAGGAAAGGAGGTTCCTGCACCAGCATAGAAGGGGATTCTTTACGGTCAGAGCCGTGAGACTCTGGAACTCTCTGGGAGAGGAAGTGGTGATGTCCAACTCACTTAATGAGTTCAAGAGAGGCCTGGACGCCTTTCTTCAGAACAATAAAATTACATCTTATGCTTAGTTAATTAATCCAGGGATTTAATCTGACTGCCAGATTGGAGTCGGGAAGTGAATTTTTCCTCAATGATGTAAATTGGCCTATACCGCATGGTTTTTTGTTTTTTTTGCCTTCCCCTGGATCAACACTGCGGAATAGCTGCAGTGCACAAGAAATAGGCTGAACTGGATGGACGCTTGTCTTTTTTCGGCCTTATAAACTATGTAACTATGTAACTATGTATTACATTGCATGAGAACAGTAATTAGAAAAATAAAAATTAATGTCCCATACAGGACTAAGTAAAAATGTAAAAAAAAGTCTAAAACATGTTTTCAAACTGTTAAAAAAAATCACAAAATAAATAAAAATAAATAAATAAAATATTAAACCAATAAATCCGTATATTTATGCAAAAACAAAAAGAGTACACATATCTGGTATCGTCGCATCCGAAACAACCCAATCTATAAAACTGTCACACTAATTAACTCCTTCTGTGCACACCGTAATAAAAATAAATAAAAAACGGAGCAAAAACCTATGCTTTTTCATCATATTGGCAAACAAAAAGTGGAAAAAAATGTGATCAAATATCAAAATGGAAATAAAAATGGTACCGCTGAAAACATCATCTTGTTCCACAAAAAAAAAGCCGCCATACAGCTTCATAAGCCGAAAGAAAAAAAAGATATAGCTCTCAGAATAAAGCGATGCAGAAAAAATATTTTTTCTATAAAATTGTTTTATTGTGTAAAAGCACCAAAGCATAAAAAAATATACAGTAAGTGTAGTATCGCTGTAAATGTACTGACCCGAAGAATAAGGCTGCCTTATCACTTTTACCACACGCAGAACGGCATAAATAAAAACTCAAAAAACAATTCCTGAAATCCTGGAATCAAAAAATTTCACGTACCCAAAAATGGTACCAATAAAAATGGCAACTCGTCCCGCAAAAAACAAGCCATCACATGACTCTGTCGGCCAAAATATGAAAAAATTATAGCTCTCAAAATATGGCGATGCAAAAACTAGATTTTGCTAAAAAAAGCATCTTTTAGTGTGTGACAGCTGTCAGTCATAAAAACCCGATATAAATCTGGTATCTCTGTAATCGCAACGACCCGAAAAATAAACTTATCACTTATACCGCACGAGGAACGGCGTAAAAAAATAAATAAAATAAATTAAACCAATTCTTCACCTGCTACTGATTTGTTTATTATGTCTCCCAAAGATCGCAGTAAGGCTCTGCTCACATTTATCTTGCGCTCTACGCTGAGCACTTACACCAGAGTTTCCGTGTAAATCTCTGAAATACGTGATTCAGCCGGAACCCATGACGGAAGATTCCCTGTAATGAGGCAGATATAGGCCACTCTGGATGCCATCTGGCCTGGGATCCCACGGTGTCATTTTTTTTAGGCGTGCATAAAAGTGCGGTTGACCACAGTTTTGTGCACTTCTGAAAAAAAGGACACCGCTAAACAGAGGCCAGACGGAGTCCAGAGTATCTCTGCTGCCTCATTACAGTGAATGGATCCCGCAAGGGTTTCATCTGAATTACATCACTTGGAAATTTAGATGGAAACCCTGATGTAAGTGCTCAGCCTAGAGCGGCGGATAAATGTTATGTAAAATGTTCCCAATAAAAGCTTCAACTCAGTCCTCAAAAAAAGCTAGTCCCCCACTCAGGACCGTCATCTGTTAAAAATATAAGGGACTTCCAAGTTACTGGTAGCAGAAAGGCTCTGGAAAAGCGAAATGGCCCTTGCCCCCCAAAAGAAATTCAGAAAATTTTGTGCTCCCAAATCCAAATGCCTATTCTACAATAATTTGTTCTCCAATTGTCAAATAGCGCTCCGTCCCCCCCAGATCTCGCTGTATGGCTGAGCGGTACAATACAGCCACATATGGGGTATTGCCACTTTTGGAAGAAATTGTGTGACGCATTTCGGCACCATTTTTACCCATTGCCCTGTGTGAAAATGTAAAATCTGAGGGTAAAATATTTTTTTGTGATAAAAATACAATTATGTTTTCTTCACTGTAAAATGGTATAAATGTAAAAATTAAAAAATACTCACTACTTCCCTAGATGAATTCCTTGAGAGGTGTAGTTTCCAAAATGGTGTCACTTGTGGGGGGTTTCCACTGTTTAGGCACATCAGGGGCTCTCCAAACGCAACATGGCGTCCGCTAATTATTCAAACAAATTTTACTTTAAAAAAGTCTAATGGCGCTCCTTCCCTTCCGAACCCTGCAGTGCGCCCAAACAGTGGTTTTCCCTCACATATGGGGTATCAGCGCGCTAATGAGAAATTGCACTACAAATTGTGTATTCCATTTTTTCCTGTTACCCCTGTGAAAATAAAAAATTGGGTCTAAACTAACATTTTTGTGAAAAAAAGTTAAATGTTCATTGTTTTCTTTCACATTCCAAAAATTCCCATGAAACACCTGAAGGGTTAATAAACTTCTTGAATGTGGTTTTGAGCACCTTGAGGGGTGCAGTTTTTAGAATGGTGTCACTTTTGGGTATTTTCTGTCATAAAGACCCCTCAAAGTCACTTCAAATAAGATGTGGTCCCTAAAAAAATATTTTTGTAAATTTTGTTGGAAAAATGAGAAATCGCTGGTCAACTTTTAACCCTTATAGCTTCCTAACAGAAAAAAAATTTGGTTCTAAAATTGTGCTGATGTAAAGTAGACATGTGGGAAATGTTACTTATTAACTATTTTGTGTGACATATCTCTCTGATTTAAGAGCATGAAAATTCAAAGTTTGAAAATTGCGAAATTTTCACAATTTTCACCAAATTTCTGATTTTTTCACAAATAAACGCAAGTGATATCGAAGAAATTTTACCACTATCATGAAGTACAATATGTCACGAAAAAACTTTCTCAGAATCAGGGGGATCCGTTGAAGCGTTCCAGAGTAATTACTTCATAAAGTGACAGTGGGCAGAATTGAAAAAATTGGCCTGGTCACGAATGCAAAAACAGGCTCTGGGGCGAAGTGGTTAAATAAATATTGATTTTATTGGCATCTATGCTTCATTTATCTTGATTGGATTGCTTTAAGACTGAAGTATTGCATTGAATAGACCCCTTTATGCCTTTGGATTAAAATGTGATATGTTGCAGTTGTGCAAAGTACTTATGCAAAAGACATGTAAATTATACTTGTGACGAATGCAAACAGTAAATTTAGCACCGTGAACCTTATTTACCATTTTATATAGAAAAAAATGAACTTTTTTTTTTAAATATATTTACATACAGTTTGATGTGATTAGTGATAGTTTACAGTTATATAAAGATTATTTTTTTTATGTGCAAATGTGCAATATGCATGAATATTGCAATAAGGCCATGTAACATTTTTTGATACAAAAGAAAAATAAAAATTAAGTTTTTGATTTAATTTTTCATTTGTTTATGGACAACCATGTTCACATACAGTATAATAATGCAACAGGTATTCAAAGAAAACACTTAAATTAGCTAAAAATCAAGACTTTAATATGTCCGGTGAAAAATGACCAGAACATTATAAGTGTATAGTAGACCCGAACAGAACAGCGGGGTTAAGTCAAAATAAATTTGAGGAACTCGGAATTTGTTTTACATTTTTTAGACTTTTTAAGTTTGGCTGCAGTGGCACAGAGAACGCGGACTCAGTGGTACAATAAAACAAGTTGTTTATTAACTATTTACAAAATGATTCAATTATATATCAATGACAATACAGACAGTGTAGAGCGATCTCTGCGCTCTCTCTCTGTCTCGTGCTTGTGGTCACCGTCTGGCCCTGTTTCTGGGCCTGGTTATCTGAACGATGCCCTATAAAATATCAAACCCAGCGCTACAGCACTAAGAAGTATGACACCAATAGCTTAGTTGTCGACTATATATCCTTGATTTTCCCTGATACAGGTAACCACTGTCTGTTAAGCTCACTAAACCTTGCGTGGCTCGGTTATACTCCTACTGAGCTTCACACCAAGAACATATACTGAGTACAATTACCACTGTAACATCAATATTCACATAAAGTATATGCAACATTCATCGTGGTATGAATATTGGTATAAATGCACACTAACCTATAATAGTTAAAGATACACTGGACTGTCAGCCAATAGTGTCTGGGTTGAATCAGTATGGGCCTCCGTCAACCCGCTCTATTTTCCAATGGCAGTCGCCACCCCAGACCCTAACAGGTGCCCACACTACACTTTCCTGCAAGGATGAAAGTCTCGCACTGTGGGCCACAGTCAATTTCTTCTACCACAGACCTTCTGTCCTTGCCTCCAATTTCCAGAGAGACAACTCATGCTCCCTTCTGCTCACATAACCGAATTTCTGTCCTTCCAATTGGGTCTACGCTAACACGACCGAATTTCCATTTCTACAAAAGGGTCTGCGCTATCTGCTATCTTTAGCCTCGACAATCAGGATCTCCTAGCCTCTGTAAGTACTCTGCACCCCTTGCTTAATCCACTTCCAATACTGATCTTGTGTTTCTGGACACACTCATCACCTACGTCAGGCCTATCTCCCACAGGTGACTTGTTACAAGTCGGGGCGAAGACTGACTTCCTGGCTTTTGTATTTTTCTGCTGCAGATCACATGTCCCCTGTGCACCTAGCTCTGCTTTCCTCTCATTCAGCCTGCCTTCTGTCCCTTGGTTCCAATACCCTTTTAGGTTCCTACACCTATAGTCTCTGATCACTACATGGCAGCATCTGCCCACAAATACCTTACAGCTCATTTCTATTATATGAGTCACTCACTCTCCTTACATTCCTCCACTCTTTAAACTTACCATTACTTGGATGAGAAAGGTTACTTTTGCTCTAGACGCTCCTTGGCGGTGGTCTCAGAGTCGCCAATATCCAAACACACTCCTGTGTCTGCTGTATTACATACTGCCATATGAAATCATCTTCCGCATACCTCCTGGTACATTCAGCGTTGGTACATTCAGATCTGTGAAGTCCCTCCTGACCTGTCTCTTCTGGGACACTTAGGCCCTGAGACACTCTTCCTGTGATTTTGACCTCTAGCCTACCCTCTAAGCTAGCCCCGGTCATTCTCTCTTCATCAGACACATGTGGCGGTAGCATGTAAGGGTGCCGTACTCTCTCTGGTGCAACGTCTTCTCCTTTCGGGGTGTACTCTCGTGGTCACTCGATGAGGAACAGCCTCCCACGTGTAGTCCAATTTTCCCCAAGGGTGCTTCACTTGAACCAAAACTCGATTCCCCAGCTATAATGGTGCCTCCTGCACAGGAGTTACTACAGGATGCCTTTTCCCCTGGGGCTTCTGTACAATCTTAAATCTCAGTGTCTCTAACCGATGTTGGTGTTTCCACACCAAAGTTGTGGTGTTTATCTTCGTACAATCTTCCACTGGATCAAGCTCTAGCTCAGTAACCTCATTGCTGTTATGTCCAAACAGCAACGTGTAAGGCGTGTACCCTGTCGTGGCATGAACCTGGTTACTGTACAACTAGACCACTTCTGGTACAAATTCAGGCAATTTCATTTTCCTGTGTCACGGTGTAGGGGAATGCTGGTGAGGAAATAGCAGATACGGGCTGGGTGAGCAGGGAAAACTAATCTGTCCCTAGACTGGGAACCCTGAATAGCCCTGACCCCGAAGGTATCTCTGATGGTGAGAAGGTTCGGGTCTCCACCCAAAGCCCTAATTCCTTCACAAGCCCTGCACTAATTCCCCTAATCTCTCTCCTCAGAACAAAGGTACAGCAATCTCAAAGGAAAGGACTTCAGCGGCACAAACAAACAGGGCTGCACAGCACGGCTTCCAATATAGATTGAAACTCTATCAGCTGCACCACCTGGTGGAAGGAGAGGCTACTTAAACGCTAAGGGGAGTAGACTCACACAGAAACTCACATCCACCAAGACATGGCAATAGAATTGGCATTAATCCATGCAGTACAAGAGGGAATTTCACAGTTTAAGTTACAGCGGCATCTAGAATAGACCGCAGATACACAGTGCTAGACAGCGTGTGACATCCTGTCATCTTTCTGTTGTCCTCCACAATTCTCAGAATGTAGATAAAGTTATGTTGAAACGTTCACAGTCCCCATTTCCCTATGGGTGCTAGGGTGTAGTTCTGGAATTCTCAATGTTGTACAGTTGGTGCAATTCATCCATGACTTTTCCATGAAAACAGGCTCCTAGCTCAGAGTGAATTCTTTTTTGGACACCCGTATACCCACATGAAGTCATGACAGATGACACAGGCCGCTGACTCGGCTGTTTGATTCCCAGTGGGAGTCATGACTGCAAACTTTTTAAAATGATCCATCATCACCAGACAGTACAAACAACCATTATCGGAGCGGCTGATCATAAGATAGTCCACCATCAGCACTTCCAATGGGAAAGAAATCCTCTTCACCTATATAGATTTTCTGTGTTTAGGGGGTTTAGTCATCTCACCCTGATGGGATTTCCGGTAATCTTCTTTCACCACTCAATTTACTTGTGGCCAATGCAGAAACCGTTGTAGCCATTGGAAAGTTTTCTCTGTTCTGAAGTGGGTATCACTCTCATGGGCTTCCTTCTTCACTCTGGGCTTCATTCCTTGTGAAATCATTAGCAGATTACAATGAGGCAATCTGGGCTACTGCCCAGGGCCAAAGGCTCCAGGGTCCTTTGGCCATATTGTTCTCATTATAATGCTTTTTTTCACCACTGTCGGCGGTGCACATCTCCGGACAGGTAGCTTTCCTAAAGCTCAGCTGCCAGCAATTCACGATGGTTTACTGGCATCTACAAGGCTATGTGTGTATGTACTCTTAGGAATAACAGAATCTTTGGTCCTCTCCTCCACTTTTGACTGAGGTTGAGAGGATTAATTGGAGACATAGAACCGCTGTTCTCCACTTTGGAATCCAACCCTTCAGATATATGGTATATGATGTATAGTATTGATATACTAAAAATATCAATAATAATCAATTAAATCTAAAAGACATTAATCAATTTAAAATTTGTATTTATTTAGTTTAATTAAATCTTGCATGGAAGGATGAAGACGTGTTCTTGGAGAAGCCTTCAACTTTAGCATGTGTTTCTTGCTGGTCAGGAGGCCACGGGTAGATGGTTCAAATCCTTCCATACAGGTACAGCATTGATGGTGGACATGCTGTAGTTTCTTCAGGGCGCTACATGTGGGGGTTTTCTGTCCCCGAGATGTCTAAGGTGCCCTGGTGACAGCAGGCAAAAATGCATCTTCCTCTGACAGCGCGAGCAGCTCTGGATAATCCACGCCGGCAGGATGATATCATCCGGCAGAAGATGGAACCTATGAGAAAAGATGTAAAACTAATGTAAGTAATGGGACTCCATATTAGAGGGTACTACTGTGGTGTCACTGTGGGAGAACGTTAGAGGAATCTCATCACACAGAGGGCAGGGATCTTTGCCAGTCATCATACATGTGACAATCCCACCACTGACAGATAACATCTGCTCCACATGACTTATCTCACTGACATCATACAACATGGAGATTATTGTCACACTTACCTCGCCTACTTTCCCCCTCTTCTACTTTCTCAGTTTTTTCTTGTCTTCTCAGTTTTAGAAAATATTTTCTTTTCTTCTGAACTGGAGATTCTAATCAAAAAGTCCGAAAAAAATATTAATTATAAACTTCTAAAATATTTTCTTTATATCTATATAGAGTTATGCAACTGATTAATATGCACCTGTAGCATTTCTGTGTGCTGCCATGTGGTGTCTCCAAGGAACTATGTCCCCTTATTATCATGACATTACTTGCAGCAAGCCACTGTGTTATTATATAATCAGTTAGATAATAATTCAATGCAACTTTAAAGAGGACCCGTCACTAGATCAAAAGTATCTGAGATTCACCATTATCTTATGTCTGCTGCTTCCCCGAGTATTCTGATATTTGTTTTGCTAAAATCCACCCTATGGTTGTAGAGATATGGGCATTTATATTTAGTGCTAATTTTTATGGTCTTTTCCAAGGGGGCATGGCTCACAATTTTATATTGCAGAGCAACCTAAAGACACGCCCCAGAGGATCCTGTGAGCACTGCCCTCTTGGAAAAGACGATAAAAATAAGCACTAAATAAGACCCGTAACTCAAAAAACTGAATACTCAGGGGAGCAACGGGAATAAAGTAAGTGATTTTTGGAGCCTTCATGTGCTGATTCACATTATAATTTTGGATTATAGGTTATAATTGGATGGCCTATAAACCTGTACATACCTGACAATGAGGACGAGGATGACTCGTTGTTTTTAACAGTGAAACACTGATTGTCTCCTTTAGTATTAGAAGAGGAAGACTCTTTCTGCCTGTTTGGTAGAAGAAAGACCAGTAAATTAAAAGTAAAAACAATAGAAAAAATGAAGAACACCTGTTTGTGAGGCCAATTAGGACAACCTAGAGGGGATACCCTGCCCAGGCCCTCAACTAGTAATATTGGCCTGAAATGAGCAGGAAATGAATGGCTGGTCACAATGATCAACTGTTATTGCAGTGTTATCACAAGCCAGATGCACAGAGGGGTGGTGGATGCTGGATTTAGATTTGTGTTACTCGTGTCTTGTATTTGGTTCTGAACATATATCAGAACTAAATCTCATAATAATAATCTACTCACATGTCTGAGTGTTTTTCACTGTTCTCTTGGGAACACTGTGGAGGTGACATAGGCTCTACATTGGTCATCATCCCGGTATTGATGATATTTAGCTAAAACACACGGAGAAAAATAAATTGATTTATTTTAAGCATTTTTGTAATTATAGGTTTTAGACATATTAGTAGCCACATACTTACTTTAGAAAACCTTTGATAAGATGATACAAAGTTTTTTATTTCTGGCCAGTCATTGTCCTCTCTTGTGTCCGCCTCATCTGAATTCATGTGTCTGCTACAACGAGCTACAAAGTACAAGTGTTATCAGAGATAATTAGTATAAGACCCGGTCAGACAGTCACCCTGTTATCACTAATAATGTTGAGAAGTTATTTTCACATAAAATGAAAGACAAGACACAAAGCAGTTTTCGGCAGATGACGTCTCATTTTACTTACTGATAAAGTAGCGGGTGTCCTCATCTGACTTTAGCTCAGGAACGAACAGGGGCTTCTGACTTAGAAGGTTGTCAAAGTCTAAGTGATGCAGAAATGGATGCATTTTGATCTCATTTGCTCCTCCTGGAAAAGGAAGACAAGAAAGAAAGTGATACAGTCATTTTTAGAGAAACTGCTCCATATCGGTACAGTTTATGTTAACCTGAACTGAAAATGTAACAGCAGACATGAAGGAAATGTACTGAAAGTCACAGCATGAAAAATGGGGAATGGATAAGTAAGTAGATTACTGAACCTCATGGACACAACCATTTGTCTGGTCACAGAGGTGTAATAAGTCATAATACTATTATAATATTACCTGTCCCAAGTCTATCTGCTGGATCTTTTCTGAGCAGCTGAGTGATGATGTCCTGAGCATCGGGTGGAGTAGAGTATTTATGATATGTCCAAATTAATTTATCTGTTATATAAAAAGCAAATATTATAGGAAATGAAACATTTTCATTAATTTTCATAAAAAATGTCCTTAATAAGGCTAGAAATTAAACCAGAAAACCAATGAAACCAAATAACAGTGACATCACAAGCATTCAGATTATTTTACTTACCCTCAAGGACACTGTGTAAAATATCTCTTTTTAAAGTCCCTCTAAATGGTGTACGTCCCAAAAGAAATTTATGTAGGGTGATCCCTACTGACCACCAATCAACGGGCCTTCCATAGCCTTTCCTTTGGATAATTTCTGGGGCCATGTAACTAAGGGTGCCAAAAGTCTGGAAACCAACAGAAGAATGAGATGATGATCAATAAATATAATTGCGTCAAATAACATTAGTGCAAATGTTTTATAGAGAAATTGTCAGAGAAGGAGAAAGAGATGAAATCTGTAAAGTGCAAGATCTTGTAAGTAAAGCCTACCTCTTCATCAAGGAACTCGCTGGTGATGTCCTCAGTTGAAGCCTTGTAGATATCTGAGCTTGGTCTCATGAGGCCGAGTTTTGAAACCCCAAAATCGGTGACCTTAATATGTCCTGTTGATGATATCAGGAGGCTGTGAAAGAAAGAAATGGTGTCAGACCCAAGTAATTACCCATAGACTGTACAAAAACTATAATTTTTTTCCCCTTTATTATACTACTGGGGTCACTTACTTGCCAGGCTTCAGGTCTCTGTGCACCACACCATAACTGTGCAGGTATTCCACAGCAAAAACCGTTTCCGCAATGTACATACGGGCCAGGGGGACTGGTAAAGGACCCCAGCGCTTTATAAGACTGGCACAGTCTCCTCCTATAGGAGAAAGCAAATATGACAGGTGAGGGTTTGTTTCAATGTAAATTACACATGATGAGGGTGAATATGAAATAAGTGGAAATATTGGGACAAGATGGCCTATATAGAGATATACTGTGTAATGTAGAGCGTATACTGTATACTACATGTAGCCATCCATGTGGGCACATTATGGTCATATATAGGTGCTAGGATTAAACAGACGTGGGCTGGATATAGATACAATGGATGTGACCTACCTGGTACATACTCCATGACCATACACAGATGAAGTTTAGTAGGAAAAGAGCAGAACATGGAGGCCACAAAGGGACAATCGGCGAATGCTGAGATGTCCCTCTCCAGGAAGGCCAATTCAAGCCTCTTTGGCTTTTTCAGGTTCTCCTTGTCCATTGTCTTCATAGCACAAATCTGGTTTGTGTCTTTATGGCGCACTAAGTGGACGGCCCTAGAGAGGAAGAAAATCCATGATTTATTACAAATTCTTATTAACAGTCCATCTATCGACTTCATCAAACAATCTCCTGTACTAATGGTTAATACTAGATGTGAGGCCATCACTATAAATCCATGTCTAGAAATGCATAAAATAATACTCCATAAATGATTATCAATGGAGGGTCCACATCCACGTCACATCCTAACTGACCTGACAGATAGATGTGGACAGTGATGTGGACTCCTAATTTCTCTATGGGAATATTACATGGGCAGGACACTGAGGCATCATCATAAGGAGCCCTGGGAAATAAATATTATACCAAAGTAAAGCTCACCCAAAGGCTCCACTGCTGATCAGTTTGATCGGTTTATAGTCGCTCTTACAAGGATTTCTCACTGGGTTCAATGATCCGATCAAGGCCTAAAAAGGAATAAGAAATGACATTAAGACAGAAAATGCAGGAGAATAAAAGCTCAAGATGCAGGAACGTCTCTCTTCTATATTATGTCCCCGCTGATTACACTGTAGAGAACGTGATACAAGCCGGACCCTCCACAGACCCCATTATATTATAAAGGGAAATCCCCCATACACACAAATCAATACTACAGGGAAGGATAAGGGACATCACACCGAGGGGGCAGGAAGAGTAACGCCATTATCACACATAATATGTCTGATCTACATGACGACCAGTGATATCCCATTATCATATGGGATATAATATGGGATGTATAATTCACACCCGTCATCTGACGATATACAGACGTCCCTCTGATACTTACACTGGCAGATTCCTGGATGATCTCTGGTGTCTCACATAGTCCACCATCAGTATTTGCCGGCACAGTTATTCCTAAAATAATGAAGAAACGTCATTTATTAAATGTCTGTATCAGCACTTAATAACCAGAAGAAAAGGAAGCAAAAAAGTAAAATATCAAAAAACATAACAAATTTTATTGATTAATCAGAACAATTCATGATAAAAAATAATAAGAGAATGTCAGACACAGAGAACGCTCTCTCTTTCAAACCAAGAACAACTGATCAAAATCACTTCAAAACCTATTCATAATCGTATTCATACAAGTTTGTGTCTGTTTAGAATGTAGAAGATATAGGAACAATCTGTAGTCCTCAAAATAAATAAGACACATAAAAAAGAGAAACCTGCACAGTCTGGGAGGGTGGGGAGCAAGACCCCGACATGTGTTTTGCATAGGCTTCTTCCAAGGGGTATTGAAGAAGTTTTGCGTAGGCTTCTTCCAGGGGGTGTGGAAGAAGCCTACATGAAACACGCATCAGGGGCTCACTCCCCACCCTCCCAGACCATGCAGGTTTCTCCTATTTATTTGCTTATTTATTTATCCAAAGGATGAAGAATAAATCCACATATTCTTTGCCGTTCTCAATAACGTAATATTTGAATGTAAAATATTAGATGATCGTCTTACCTTCTATCAGATCGGATTTTGGCCCTGGCTGACTGTTATCAGGGTCAGCAACATTTAGGTTTTGCCCCTCTGCGGAGTCGCCTTTTGATGTTTCCTGATGGATATAAGATATACAATTAATATAACGTTTCTCAAACACTAGATTACCATATATATAAAGCGGGAAGGATTAAACCTGGATTTACTTGACAAGTTCAGTATTGGACGGACAATTCACGGCCGCTCTATCAAGCAAATTTACATTAATATTTAAGGGACTTGTATCTACAACTGTTCTCTAATAACTTCTATCAGAATTGCAGCATTTACAAGGAGGAAGATTGTGATGATGGAGTGAGACAGAAGTAGAAATACAAGCTCCGCACCGCTGAGTACAGACTATCACCACAGAGGATGGAGCCGCAGAGACAGGCCGCCATAGAATATCCTGTGTCTGCCTGGAGCGGAGAGGGGAAGGCCTCTACCATCATAAATCTGACCTTCTGCTATATGACTGGTAATCTGGAGAAGATGAGACAACAAGGACATGAGATGTAGAAGGTGATGGATCCTTACCAGGCGCTCCAGTGAGTAGGCCGGATACTCCAGTACATACAGGACATTTTGGGCCAGTTGTTTAAAAAAGGCCAATTCTCCACTTTGGGATTTTTCTTCAGCCTATAAAGATGAAAATTAACAAGAAATGAAAATAATCAATAAACTTCATGAACATATATGGTATTGCAACATTTGTTAAAGTCTGATCTGATAGGTGTTTGGTATCAATAAAAATCTGAGTTCACTTCGCAAAAAAAGGCTTTACTTAGTCCTATCAACAGAAAAATTACAACGTTATGGGTCTCTGAATATAGTGACACAAAGAACCATTTCATCTCAATTGGAATTTTTTTCCCCTTGTTTCAATACAATGTATGGTAAATAGGATGGAGCCATTGAAAGCTGCATCTCATCCCAAAAAAACAAGCCCTCATATGTCTATGCCAATGGAGAAATAACAAAGTTATGGCTCTTGAAAGAAAGTGAGGAAAAAATGAGAGCGGAAAAAATTTTGTGGTCCATAAAGGGTTAACCAATCCTATTCCCTCCTCCCCCCGCATCCAGGACCTTCCCATCCCTAATTCAACTAACCCTTTAGATCCCACCCTCTCCTTTGTCATGTAGCCTGATTGCCCTGTTTTGACTCCAGGCTATTCTTATCTGGGTATTTGGCACAGGTTAAACTTAAACTTGTATTCCATTATTATTTTCCATTATTATTATATATAATTTGTGCAGATTGTCTGCTACTTACCTGCTGTACTAATGTCCAGATGTTCTGCTGTAAATGCTCAAGATATTCTGAGCTTATACAACCTTGGTGGTATTTGGTCAGGCAATCTCTCACAAGCTCCATAACCAGCCGGTAAGTGAAGCTGAGGACGCCATCGGGTAGTGGTAGCACAAAGTCAGGGTCATAGGTGGTAAGAATCCCCTGGAGTAGTGCTAACACCTGAAGTCTGTCTGGAGGAATTCCAGACATTTCCAGTAATCCAAGCGCGGTCAGTATATGACTAGCTATATGGCTTATCACACCAACAGCAATGACACCGGAATGTCAAAGTGACAACAGGAGTGTAAACACTTGTAGAAGTAGTGATGGTTAATTGTGATGTCATAATGGAATCTTGTGTTCTAATCTTAAAGGGGCATCTTACCTTATAAGGAAGTTGCCTTGCAACCCTTAAGTAGGCAACAATATAGGCTCAGCATCAGTACCAGATGCAGGCAAGGAGGAAAGCGCTATGGGTGCTTTACTCTTCTGATCAGTTAGAGTCTTTTTATGTAAGATAAATTATTTTTATCTGTTATACACAATAAAAATTATAGCGTTTTGTATCAATAAGAAATTCAGATTCTAGTGCTAACAGAAATATCTTTCTGTGGGAACAGGGCATGTGGGGCTGGGGCTGCATCCAACCCTGGCATATGAAGCACGCTGGCCCATGCTGCTCTGCCACAACCACTTCCAAAAATGGGGGTCTTTATTACAAATATGACCCTGCCTAACAGCTCATTTACATATTAAGAAAAAAGTGGATTTCTCTGATTAAGACATTCATCAAATCGTGGCTATCAAGGCATCACTCTATTCAACTTTCTATGACCTGCATCTTTATGTAGACGGCTTATGAGGGTTGATCTTACTGACAGTTTCCCTTTAATAGTGTGGCTCGGACCTCCTTAAAATAATAGTGCCCCTTATGGGCCTCCTTATAATAATGATAATAATAGTGACTACCTGTTCTTTTTTATTAAAAATAATAATGCTCCCTCGAGCCGCTTTATAATAGTAATAATAATATTAATGATAAAAATATTAGATGACCCCACAAGGTTTAGGGAAAGTGTCACTGAATGCAGAAGCCGGGTCTAAGCTCCTAATAAACACTACCCACCTCCTGCCCTGCTGTGTTATTACAGGCTTTATTCCCCTTCAAGAGCGTCTATTAAATCTCCCTTCGTTATATCTATAGAAATCACATGAAGTAGTCATATAAGTTAATTTAGATACTTTACTAAACACAGCACACAGAAAGCTTTTATAAAATATCATCTCCGCCCATAAAAACACCAATAGAAAATTCCCGGGCAGTGTGGTTTAGATATATTCTTAAGGCATATGGGTAGTAGTAAATGCCAATGCAAAAGTAAAAAATATACTAGTATATCCCTTTTAAAAGTATAGAGAATAAATGCAGTTTTCTCCAATCCGTTATCAAAAGATATTTTGCATGTTTAGTACCCCAATTATAACATTGTGTGCAAGATGGATAACAGCATATTGTTTCAAATATATGAGAGGTAGATACAGATCTCTCAGTTAAGAGTATTTCACATTATATATATAATTAATTATCTTTCAAAAAAGAGGTTTGTATAGAAGATTAATATAAGTTACACTTAATCAGTATTGAGATATTCTGAATATTCCAGGGTAAATGACAACAAATTCTCACAGGAGTACAGAGAAAATAAATATATATAGGTATTCATCTCTTTAGATCAAATATTAGTAAAACATTATACTGATGTATACCAGAATCAAATATCCACTATTAATCCTGTCTATAGAAAGGGATTACTGTAATCAAATATACAGATACAGACCATTGGCCATAATAGAAGATTCCACACTGCCCAGCACCCGTACGCGCGTTTCGCGTCTTTGCTTCCTCGGGCCAGTATGCCATGCATTTCCGCACTCTCGCATCTGAGCTTGCCTGGAACAACGAAGCCCTTTTGTTCACCTTCTGGGAGGGTCTTTCTGGACGAATCAAGGACGAGCTAGCCCGTCGGGACATTCCTTCCACCCTGGTGTCACTAGCTACCTGGATTGACATCCGTTTCTTGGAACGAGTTAAGGAGACAACCCGGGAGAGAAGATTTCCTTGTCTTGCTCCTGTATTCCAGAAACCTGCCTCCCAACCAGCAATTCCCCGGGCACGATCGCCCAAACCCATGCAGATTCACCAGATCAAGATGGTCAAGTGTCGCAAAGAGATGCGCCGAGCCAAGGGGAGCTGCTTCTACAGTGGCAGTAAGGAGCATCTGATCCGTTCCTGTCCGGTGAAGCCGGGAAACTCCAGTGTCTAGGACCGCTCTGAGAGGTCATCCTAGGCAAGAGTAAATCCTCTCCGTCCTTGACTCTATCCATTTCTATTTCCAGTGGTGAGATCCGCTTCTTTGAGACCGCCCACCTGGATTCCGGAGCCGCTGGGAATCTCATTTCTCAGGCTCTTGTGGAGCAGTATCAAATTCCCACTAAACGTCTGGCCGAACCATTGGCAGTCGCTTCCGTGGATGGGAGACTCCTTCTGCAGACCATCTTGCTCGCCACAGAGCCTGTAACCCTTCAGGTGGGAATGCTGCACTCGGAGAGGATCTCCTTTCATGTGCTATCTGGACTCTCTCACTCCCTTTTGCTAGGTCTACCCTGGCTACAGAGACATGAACCCGTCCTGAATTGGCAATCTGGTGAGGTGCTCCGTTGGGGGCAGGATTGCCATGAGACTTACCTGGTTCCGGTTCGTCCGGCTCAACCTCCGTCTACTCCAGCTAATCTACCTGGTCTGCTGGCACCCTACTGGTCCTATGCAGACGTCTTCGACAAGAAGGAAGCTGAGGCACTACTACCTCATAGGCCGTATGATTGCCCTATCGACCTGGTACTCGGTGCTTCTCCTTCCCGCGGGCATATCTACCCCTTGTCGCTGGCTGAGACCCTAGCCATGTCTGAGTACATTGAGGAGAATCTTGCTAGGGGATTCATCCAGAAATCTACTTCCCTGGCTGGAGCAGGATTCTTCTTCGTTAAAAAGAAAGACGGCTCGCTTCGGCCGTGTATTGACTACAGGGGTCTTAACCAGATTACCATCAAGAATAAGTACCCCCTGCCTCAAATCTCGGAGCTGTTTGACCGCCTTAAAGGCGCAAGGGTCTTCACCAAGCTCAATCTTCGTGGGGTGTACAATTTGGTCTGGATCCACCAGGGAGACGAGTGGAAGACGGCATTCAACACCTGGGACGGTCACTATGAATATCGCGTGATGCCCTTTGGTCTCTGTAATGCCCCAGCCGTCTTCCAGGAGCTGGTTAACAACATCTTCCGTGATCTCTTGTATTCTTGCGTAGTGGTGTACCTGGACGATATCTTCGTCTTCTCTCCGGATCTGCCCACACACCGGAGGAATGTACATCAGGTTCTGCTAAGGCTCCAGCAGAATCATCTCTACTCAAAACTTGAGAAATGTCTATTCGAGCAGTCTTCCCTTCCATTCCTGGGATATATTATTTCCGAGACTGGTCTTCGGATGAACCCCGAGAAGGTTTCTGTCGTCTTAAAATGGCCCCGACCAGAGGGGTTGAAGGCGATTCAGCGATTCCTGGGCTTCGCAAATTATTACCGCCTCTTCATCCCTCATTTCTCCTTTCGGACCGCTCCCATCTCCGCACTCACCCGTAAGGGAACAAATCCCAAGGAATGGACTTCCGAAGCGGAGGAGGTCTTCGTCTCCCTAAAACAAGCTTTCTCCTCCGCCACTGTGCTGCACCGTCCGGATTGCAACAAGCAGTTCTTCCTGGAGGTTGATGCTTCCTCCTCCGGAGCCGGAGCGGTGCTCACCCAGAAATCCCCATCTGGGAGAATGGTAACCTGTGGCATCTTCTCCAAGCTCTTCTCCTCATCCGAGCGCAACTACTCCATACAGGGTCGGACTGGGGTGCCTAGGGCCCACCAGGGGAACTGACTCTGGGGGCCCACATTACAGCTCACCATAAACGGTTTTATTACTTGTTATGCTTTTCTATAATGCACTATAATTAATTGATTGGCCGCGCTGTGGAGCACCAAGCGGCAGGACTTTGTTCGAACAGTCATTCCGTACTGCCAGAGTCCCTTTAATGGTTACTTGTCACCTTGAAAAACACTATTTATCTGCAGATATAGGGGTAATCTGCAGGTAAATAGGGTTTAAAGCCTGGTTAGATGGCTTATTGGAAAAGCATTGGCTACACGGAGAAAATTACGTTTTATTCTCCCTGCCGCCACTCGCTTCCTGTCATAGGGTCGGTGCAAGGAGGGAGACATTACAGTCACTGCGAACTACAAAGTGAGGGTGCTGCAATAACGTCTGGCACCTTGATTGTGACATCTTCCATGGAGGCCAACCTCAGGCTGATCAAATGCAAGAGAAACATTCTGGCACCACGCTGTTTTTTTCAAAGGATCAATCACCAGGGCATAATTCAGACTGTGTGCTTCAAGACTTAAACGGTGGTGCACATCCAAGAAATATTTCAATCACAAGCAAGAATAGAAGGAAAGGCAGCACTCATCCAGTCTTCTTTTAAACCTTCCTTTATTTTTGTGTGCGAAGCATTTCAGCGTGCAGCATTGGACTGAGACCACGAAGGGTATGCGGGGGAGAGGAAAAAAGGGACAACAGCCGTTTCGCTGCCTTCCGGTGCTTCAACGGGTCCAACCTCAGGCTGAGCTTCATTGAATAACTAACATGGCAGCAGCATCTGGCAACTAGTGCTGAGCGAGCGTGGTCGGATAAGGTGTGATCCCAGCATGCTCGGGTGTTATCTGAGTATCTTGTAGTGCTCTGCTACTATGCTCGAGTCCCCGGGGTAGCATGTTTTGCGGTGGTAGACAGACGCAACACATGCAGGAATTGCCATGTTAGTCATTCAATGAAGCTCAGCCTGAGGTTCGGCTCCATGGAAGTGTCACAATCAAGGTGCCGGACGCTATTGCAGCACGCTCACTTTGTAGTTCGCGGTGACTGTAATGTCTCTTATCCGACCACGCTCACTCAGCACTACTGGCAACCGAACAGCAACCTGCAACTGCGTCACAGGGGCTGAAGGGAGCAGGTGACTGCATGCACCGGCCATTGTGCTATCTAAATGCCGCTGTCAGTGATTGACAAGGGCACTTAAATACTCAAAACAGCAGCAATCAAGGCGAGCTCTGATCACTGCTGTTACAGGCAGACGCCGGCTATGTAACACAGCCGACATCTGCCCGGTATGGAGCAGGCTCAGCTCCTGAACCCGCTCCATACAAACACATCCCAATGGTGACAGTTATGACAAGGTTAGCAAATTTCACTTGTCTGTTCCTAAATGTGGAAAGACAAATGGAATTCCCTAACACATGTGAAAGAGACCTAATAGATTTAGTAAAGGTGCCTCAAGCATATGAATGTTATTACACACCACAATGCACAGTTACATACACGCATCTTACAAAAAGACATATTATTCCAGATACGCAGACGAACACAAACACATCAGTACATGAATACATCATCTGAACCACCACCATTTGTAATGTCAGGTCAGCCCCATATATCTTTGTATCGCATAAACCTACAACTCCCAGTATGTAATTAACAATAGAGATACTGGGAGTTATCAGTCATCATCAGACTGCGGACCATACAGGAACCACAGTACTGATGAGACACAGGCAGGATCACAAATGAACATTTACATCCAGGGATCTTACCTGAGACGTCTTCTCTGATTAGAGTTGTTCTCTTTCTTTTCTTCCTCTTGTCCAGTCTCCATGATGACTTTTCTCATCCACAGCTCGTCTCTGCAGACTTCCATCTTCTCCGGTCTTCTGCAGCACATCCCCACACGATGACCTTAAAGATAGCAGAGTCATTATAATGCTCCTGAATAAAAATATCTACACTGAGCCCCTGAATAAACCTAACTCTTACAATGCTCCCTGCACAAAACATGACATACACTCTACCCCTCTTATGGTACCTGCTCTCCACACTGTCCTCTCCTTACCATACTGGGCCCCCTGTTCACATTGTCCTCTCACACTGTGTCCCCCCTATACTGCCCAGTCTCTATACTGTGCCCCTTCATCACACTCCCCCTCCTCAGCATACTGTTCCCCCCTTTCTGTGCCCTCACACTGTTTCCCCCATACTGCCGCATCTCCATTCCTTCCCCCACACTACCTAGTCTCTGTGCTGTGTCACCTCACACTTTTCTCCCTCCATACTGTCTCCTCACACTATTCCCCCACTCTCCATACTGTTTCCTCACACATCCCCCTTCCCCATTCTGTTCCTGCACTCATTCCCACCCCTCCTCTGGTTCACCATACTGTTTCTTCACACATCTCCCCATTCTGTCTCCTAAAATTTCTCTCCCATCTCTCCCCAAATATAATAAATCTTCGGAAGAGCACAGAGACATGCAGAAGGGTGCTTACACACACGAAAACAATTGCACACAGACACATACTAAGGGCTCTTTCACACTTGAGTACATGCGATGACAGTTTCCACACATACCAGAGACATTGGTACACATAGACCCACTCAAATGAATGTTTTACCTGCTGCACCTCCCGCAAAATGTCCTGCACACTGATGACAGCGCTCTTCCCAAGCACCGGGTGCTGAGCGCTGCCCTCATCATAGATCCCTGCCGGCGCTGCGATCAGCAGCAGCAGGGTCAATGATGAGAGTAGTAGTCTACTCCCGCCGTGTGAAACTGTAAAAATAGGAATAAAATAAAAAAATCCTTATACTCACCTCTCCTAAGTGTCACCCGCTGTAATCCGTGCGAGTGCTCACGCCGAGGTGAATGACTCCTGCAGCGAGTGGGCCCTGGAGCTACACTCAACAAGGGGTGCCCTGTTAATCACTGAGTGCAGCTCCGGGGCCCACTCGCTGCAGGAGTCATTCTCCTCGGCGTGAGCGCTCGCACGGATTACAGCGGGTGACACTTAGCAGAGGTGAGTATAATGATTTTTTTATTTTATTCGTATTTTTATAGTTGTACACAGCGGGAGTAGACTACTACTCTCATCATTGACCCTGCTGCTGCTGATCGCAGTGCCGGCAGGGATCTATGATGAGGGCAGCGCTCAGCACCCGGCTCTTGGGAACAGCGCTAACTGTACACTGATTCCCAAGCGCCGGTACGTGTCACACGGATGACACACAGGTGGACACGGATATCTCCAGCCCCGTAAATATCAGGATATGTGAAAGAGCTCTAATATACACACGCAGATACACATACTCACAGAAATGGGGACACATGCACACGCAGGCAAGCACACACAGAAATGCACACGCAGTCATGCTCAGACACAGTCAGACAATCACACACAAAAATGCAGACACGCAGGGAAGCACGCACACAAGTGTGAAGACACATATACACACGTAGACATGCAGGCACTCAAATACATACACACAAACACATGCAGGCATATACACACACACTGTATACACATGCAGCCATTTACACACACACTGTACACACATGCAGGCATTTACACACAGACACACACACATGCAGGCATTTACACACACACACACAGGCAAGCATATACACACAGGCAGGCATATACACACAGGCAGGCATATATACACAGGCAGGCATATACACACACACACACACACAGGCATATACACACACACAGGCATATACACACACACAGGCATATACACACACACACAGGCATATACACACACACACACAGGCATATACACATACACAGGCATATACACACACACACAGGCATATACACACAGGCAGGCATATACACACAGGCAGGCATATATACACACACACACACAGGCATATACACACACACACACACAGGCATATACACACACAGGCATATACACACACACACAGGCATATACACACACACACAGGCATAGGACGCGCCCCCTGGGCCGCGCGTGTGTGGGGATACACGGAACAGGACCCGTTGTGAATGCTGTGGGTTGTAGTCCTTGCGTGGCGGGGACCCAGTTCCGTGGCTCAGGGTGGTCAACCCAAATGGCGGTCTATTTATAGGGTTTTGTGATTAAATGTCCGACTACGCCACCCGTGGATTGCGGTCAGAGTGAACCGCCGCTGCAGGGCAGACCGCTGAGGCTGGTGTTGGGAGTGCAGCAGAGAATAGTATAACTCCCCACGGGAGGAGTATAGCCTCAGGGCAGCAAGTGTGGAAGTTGGGGGTGATGGTGCGCAGGAGCAGCAGTAACGACACAGAGTCCTGTAATGCAGTCCAGAGTATTTGCTCACAGTTCTTTATCCACGTTACTACAGCTGGTCATAACGTCCTACGCCGCACTGTGCTCACCAGGTGAGGGGCTCGGCCTACTCCCAGATAACTTTGGAGCGTTTCACAGGACCCCCTTTGTGTGTCCTTTCTCTGGCCTGTCATACCCCGCCAGTGACCTCTCTTCTGTCCGGCTGCCTCGGGCCTTCTCTGGTCAACGTTGGTGCTGTTTCCCTGACCCTATGTGGTGCCTTCCTAGCGGGTGTAGAGAGGGGCTGTGCCACATAAAATGTCACTGCCTCCGGCTTCTAGCTGAGGGTAGTTCCCCGCCTCCACTAATTTCAGGGACCGGTCTCCCCCTTTGGCCTGACCCCCCTACACAGGTAGATTCGGGCGTGCGGTGGCGACTCGCCGGTCCACACCCCTGGGGTCCCTTCGTTCCTTGTTCCTGGAGCCTCCTCCAGGAGCGGATGAGCCTTCCTTCCTTCTCCTTCCTCCAGGCCCCGGCCTCTCTCTCAGGCCAGCCTGCGGAGCAGAGCCCATGCCGAGCCTCTGCTCCCACCTCCTGCTCTCTCTTCTTCTCTGTCTGAACTGAACTGAACACTAAACTAAGATGGTGCCCACCTTTTATAACTCCTTCTAAGTGCAACAATCAATAAACTGAATCACACAAAACCATCAAAATGCCCATGTGTCTGCATAAACTGCAAAAACCTATAATATAACACATGGACTGATAATATATAAAATGTAACATTTATTATTGATATATTAAAGACAATAAAAAATACATAAGTATAATAAGAAAAGGGAAGCAACACAAACAAAGGTCGCTGGGATTGACAGCTATAGTACATATAAGAATATTCGCCAGTGAATCAAATTCAATCACATGCTGCAAATGTATAAAAGATCCGCACTGCAAGTAATCATATAAGATTTACATAAAATACAAAGTGTGAGCAGATAAACTCACAGTACAGAACAATCAATGAAGCAGCAGAGTGTATGAGTATAGTAAAACAGAATATAGAGTAAGTAAAGATGACAGAACTGTACTGACCCGTAAGACCTGAATCCAACGCGCGTTTCACCTGGGCTTTAACGAGGATATATCATATGTATTTTTTATTGTTTTTAATATATCAATAATAAATGTTACATTTTATATATTATCAGTCCATGTGTTATATTATAGGTTTTTGCTCCTTCTAAGTGCACCCAGGAACTGCCCTCTCCCTCCTATGCACTACAGGGTCCCCCCTTCCTCGGTGTTCCCTCCCCCCACTCCAGCCAGGGACAGGGACTACTTGGAGCATATCGGTCGCCCTGCCCCCCGGAAATGTGGTGTAATGCATGCAGGTGTCGGGGTCCTGATCCACACTCCATCCTTACCTGGAAGTGAGATATCGCACATCTGGTTGACATGCAATACCTCTGTAGCGGCCGAACCCTCGGGGAGCTACGCATATATACACACACACACAGGCATATACAGTGCCTACAAGTGGTATTCAACCCCCTGCAGATTTAGCTGGTTGACACATGCAGAATTAACTTGGCATTGTGACATTTGTACTGTAGATCAGCCTGGAAGTGGGAAATGCACTGCAGCAAATTTTTTTTTTTTTTTAAAACGTTAAAAATTAATTCAGAGTGTCATTTATTATTCAACCCCTCAAACCACAAGAATTCTGTTTGGTCCCCCTAAAGTATTAAGAAGTAGTTCAGGCACCAAGAATAATGAGCTTCACATGTGTGGATTAAAGATCTCTTTTGCCAGCCTTTTCTGACTATTTAAGACCCTCCCCAAACTTGTGAACAGCACTCAGACATGGTCAACATGGGAAAGACAAAGGAGCATTCCAATGCCATCAGAGACAAGATCGTGGAGGGTCACAAGGCTGGCAAGGGGTACAAAACTCTTTCCAAGGAGTTGGGCCTACCTGTCTCCACTGTTGGGAGCATCATCAGTAAGTGGAAGGCTTATGGAACTACAGTTATCCTTCCACGGCCTGGACAGCCTTTGAAAGTGTCCTCCCGTGCCGAGGCCAGGCTTGTCCGAAGAGTCAAGGCTAACCCAAGGACAACAAGGAAGGAGCTCCGGGAAGATCTCATGGCAGTGGGGACATTGGTTTCAGTCAATACCATAAGTAACGTACTCCACAGCAATGGTCTCCGTTCCAGACGAGCCCGTAATTTACCTTTACTTTCAAAGCGTCATGTCAAGGCTCGTCTACAGTTTGCTCATGATCACTTGGAGGACTCTGAGACAGACTGGTTCAAGGTTCTATGGTCTGATGAGTAGTGTTGAGCCACCCCCGTAGTGTTCGGGTTCGGTTCGGTTCGTCGAACACCGGGATGTTCGAGGAACTGTTCGTCGAACTGTTCGTCGAACACCTTAGAACACCGTCGAACACCGTTAAAACCAATGGCAGGCAAACAAAAACACATAGAAACACATAGAAAACACCTTCAAAGGTGTCCAAAAGCTGACAAACTGCTCAGAAGACGCTTTCTTTAAAAAAGCCGGCCGGCAATTCAGCAGCGGCATACACCGGTACCCGACAATTTAGACAAGAAGGAATAGAGCCTCACACATAGATTAGATAGATAGAAACATGTCAGTCACATATATATGAAGTACAGTGACAGTGTTGCTTACTGTATTTGTCATTTAGTGTAAAGGATTTATTAAAAAATATAATAGTGTTTTCATGCACTGTCTCTTTAAAAAAGCCGGCCGGCAATTCAGCATCTGTACCCGACAATTTATAACAGACAGAAAAGAGCTTCACACATAGATTAGATAGATAGAAACATGTCAGTCACATATATATGAAGTACAGTGACAGTGTTGCTTACTGTACTTGTCATTTAGTGTAAAGGATTTATTAAAAAAAATAATAGTGTTTTCATGCACCGTCTCTTTAAAAAAGCCGGCCGGCAATTCAGCAGCGGTACCCGACAATTTATAACAGACAGAATAGAGCTTCACACATAGATTAGATAGATAGAAACATGTCAGTCACATATATATGAAGTACAGTGATAGTGTTGATTACTGTACTTGTCATTTAGTATTAAAATAAAGGATTTATTATTAAAAAAAATTGGCATGGGGTTCCCCTTAATTTTAGTCTCTAGCGGAAGTTAAGCAGACAGCTGGGGCAGATGTTTGAAGCCTGGGAAGGGGGTAATACCCACGGAGCTTCCCAGGCTACTAATATCAGCCCCCAGCTGAATACATAGCCTTTACTAGCTATTAAAATGGGGGACCCCCCCAAAAAAAATGACGTGGGGTCCCCCCTAATTTAATAGTTAGCAAAGGCTAGGCAGACAGCTGGGGGCTGATATTAATAGCCCAGGAAGGGAGCCATGAATATTGGCCCCCTCCCAGGCTAGAAACACCAGCCGTCAGCCGCCCCAGAAATGGCGCATTCATAGGATGCGCCAATTCTGGCACTTAGCCTCGCTCTTCCACGCTGCCCTGGTGCGGTGGCAGGGGGTAATAGGGCTGGGGTTGATGTCAGCTTATAATGCCAGCTGACATCAAGCCCAGGTTAGTAATGGAGAGGCGTCTATAAGACACCCCCATTACTAACCCCATAGTCAAAGTTAAAAGAAAACACAAACACCCAGAATAAAGTCCTTTAATTGAAATAAAGACACAATCCTTTATTGTTCTAAATTAAACCATACTTACCATCACGCCCATTCCAGCTGAAGCCAACGATCTCCTGCAATAAAAGAAAAATAATAAAGCAACATCATCCTTACCTTTCCATGGTTCCCACGACAGCTTCAGCTCTGCTACATCGAGATGACTGGCTGGACCTGCAGAACGCTGCCATCCAGCCTGTCATCCCGCAGACACTGAGAAGCGCAGGCATGCTTGCGCTCTGCAGTGTCTGGCTGTGACGGCATAAAGATGAGACGAGTTCATGTCCAATGAACTCGGCGCACCTCATGCACGTCACTGACAGCGTGGGAAAATTCTCACGCTGAAGCGCTGAGTGCAGGAGAATTCTCCCACGCTGTCAGTGACGTGCATAAGGTGAGCTCATGTCCAATGAACTCAGCTCACCTCCTGCACGTCACTGACAGCGTGGGAGAATTCTCCTGCACTCAGCGCTTCAGCGTGAGAATTCTCCCACGCTGTAAGTGACGTGCATGAGGTGAGCCGAGTTCATTGGACATGACCTCGGCTCATCTTTATGCCGTCACAGAGAGACAATGTGGAGCGCAAGCAAGCCTGCTCTTCTCAGTGTCTGCGGGATGACAGGCTGGATGGCGGCGTTCTGCTGCGGTCCAGCCTGTCATCTCGATGTAGCAGAGCTGAAGCTGTCGTGGGAACCATGGAAAGGTAAGGATGAGGTTGGTTTATTATTTTTCTTTTATTGCAGGAGATCGTTGGCTTCAGCTGGAATGGGCGTGATGGTAAGTATGGTTTAATTTAGAACAATAAAGAATTGTGTCTTTATTTCAATTAAAGGACTTTATTCTGGGTGTTTGTGTTTTTTTTAACTTTGACTATGGGGTTAGTAATGGGGGTGTCTTATAGACGCCTCTCCATTACTAACCTGGGCTTGATGTCAGCTGGCATTATAAGCTGACATCAACCCCAGCCCTATTACCCCCTGCCACCGCACCAGGGCAGCGTGGAAGAGCGAGGCTAAGTGCCAGAATTGGCGCATCCTATGAATGCGCCATTTCTGGGGCGGCTGATGGCTGGTGTTTCTAGCCTGGGAGGGGGCCAATATTCATGGCTCCCTTCCTGGGCTATTAATATCAGCCCCCAGCTGTCTGCCTAGCCTTTGCTAGCTATTAAATTAGGGGGGACCCCACGTCATTTTTTGGGGGGGGTCCCCCATTTTAATAGCTAGTAAAGGCTATGTATTCAGCTGGGGGCTGATATTAGTAGCCTGGGAAGCTCCGTGGGTATTACCCCCTTCCCAGGCTTCAAACATCTGCCCCAGCTGTCTGCTTAACCTCCGCTAGAGCCTAAAATTAAGGGGAACCCCACGCCAATTTTTTTAATAATAAATCCTTTATTTTAATACTAAATGACAAGTACAGTAACCAACACTATCACTGTACTTCATATATATGTGACTGACATGTTTCGATCTATCTAATCTATGTGTGAAGCTCTATTCTGTCTGTTATAAATTGTCGGGTACAGATGCTGAATTGCTGGCCGGCTTTCTTAAAGAGACGGTGCATGAAAACACTATTATTTTTTTTAATAAATCCTTTACACTAAATGACAAGTACAGTAAGCAACACTGTCACTGTACTTCATATATATGTGACTGACATGTTTCTATCTATCTAATCTATGTGTGATTCTCTATTCCTTCTATTCTAAATTGTCGGGTACAGATGCTGAATTGCCGGCCGGCTTTTTTAAAGAGATGGTGCATGAAAACACTATTATTTTTTTTAATAAATCCTTTACACTAAATGACAAGTACAGTAAGCAGCACTTTCACTGTACTTCGTATATATGTGGCTGACATGTTTCTATCTATCTAATCTATGTGTGAAGCTCTATTCTTTCGGTTCTAAATTGTCGGGTACCGGTGTATGCCGCTGCTGAATTGCCGGCTTTTCATGTTTCACTGTTGGCACTGTTCCCATCGATTTGGGCAATCACTGTAATGCCACAACCACCATGGCTGTGGCATTACAGTGAGTGGCAGACAATCCCTGCATGATTGGTGCTCTAAATAGCACCAGACATGCAGGACACGCTTTTTTTGCACGAACAGTTATCGAACATAACCTCGAACAGCCGAATTTTTTGCAAATCGTTCGGGTTCGTCGAACAACTCGAACACCGCCCAAAACAGCTCGAATTTGAGATTGGCGAACAGTTCTAGTCGAACACCGCTCATCTCTACTGATGAGACCAAGATCGAGATCTTTGGTGCCAACCACACACGTGATGTTTGGAGACTGGATGGCACTGCATACGACCCCAAGAATACCATCCCTACAGTCAAGCATGGTGGTGGCAGCATCATGCTGTGGGGCTGTTTCTCTGCCAAGGGGCCTGGCCATCTGGTCCGCATCCATGGGAAGATGGATAGCACGGCCTACCTGGAGATTTTGGCCAAGAACCTCTGCTCCTCCATCAAGGATCTTAAGATGGGTCGTAATTTCATCTTCCAACAAGACAACGACCCAAAGCACACAGCCAAGAAAACCAAGGCCTGGTTCAAGAGGGAAAAAGTCAAGGTGTTGGAGTGGCCTAGTCAGTCTCCTGACCTTAACCCAATTGAAAACTTGTGGAAGGAGCTCAAGAATAAAGTCCACATGAGACACCCAAAGAACCTAGATAACTTGGAGAAGATCTGCATGGAGGACTGGGCCAAGATAACTCCACAGACCTGTGCCGGCCTGATCAGGTCTTATAAAAGACGATTATTAGCTGTAATTGCAAACAAGGGTTATTCCACAAAATATTAAACATAGGGGTTGTATAATAATTGACCCACACTTTTATGTTTAAAATTTAATAAAATTCAACTGAGCAACATAACTTTTTGGTTTGTAAGATTTATGCTTCTGTTCATAAAACCTACTCTCGTTTGCAGTTTGAAGGCTCTAACTTATTTGCATCTTATCAAACCAGCTAAATCTGCAGAGGGTTGAATACTACTTGTAGGCACTGTACACACACACGCAGGCATATACATGCACACGCAGGCATATAGACGCACGTGCAGGCATATACACGCACACGTAGGCATATATGACGCGCCCCCAGAGCCGTGGGGTACTCGGTGCCGGGCCTCTAGATGCTAGGGGAAGGGATATGTCACAGCGGCGGCGGACCGGTCCGTGGCCCAGGGCGGTCAACAAAAAGGGGAAGGAAAATATTTATATGGGATTTGTAGTTTTTAGGAAGTGTTCGTGACGCCACCTGTGGTTTCTGGTAATAGGTACCAGAGCTGCTTCAGACCTCTGGGGCGGTTGGTAGGGCAGCTAGGTTGGAAGGGCTCCCCACAGGTGGATCAGGCCCCAGGGCAGTGTAGAATAGATGATGGTGATGCGGGGGCTTGTGGTGCAGGAGAGATGGCGCAGCAGAAATAACTGACAGAGGCAGTGGAGTGCAGTCGTCCGAGTTTACTCACAGTTCTGTTCAAGTTCCTCAGGTACACTGTACGGGTGTCAGCCTCCTGCGTCGTGCGGCGTCTACCAGATGAGGGGTCCAGCACTTTCTCAAGTATATCAGGAGCGCTTGACGGAACCCCGCTTTCCTTATGTTCCTTACTAGACCGACTTCCTGCACTGGGTCTTCTCCCTCCTGCCCTGCGATTCCCCACACACAGTTCCGATCGGGTGCTCTGAAGTCCCTCTGGGCAACCTGGAGTTCCCGGACCTACTTGATGCCCTTCACGGTGACTAGGGTGAGGCTGTGGCAACTGCACCAAGGAAGTGCAGAAGCCTCCGGTTTTCCAGCCGAGACCTGGAATAACACGGCTGGTCCAGGGCACGGTTCCCTTCTTGCGGTCTGATCCCTCTGACACTTGGCAGACTCGGGCATACGGGTGCCATCCTGCACTCACCGTACCCCCTGGGATCACTTATGTTAACGGAGTTTTTCTCCTCTGCTCCCCTCCTGGGCCTCTATTACTAGGCCCCTTTCTGAAGCAGAGCTCCTGAAGAGACTCTGCTCCCCTCCTCTCCTTTCACTGAATCACACTCACTCTCTCTCCTGCCACCCTAAGATGGCTTCACTTTATATACCCCCTATCATGGTGCTCCCCTCCTCTACATCCTCCACCCTTACCCACTACTGGTTCCCCATCTATTTGGTTCCACCCACTCCAGCCAGGGACAGGGCTCAGCAGAAACACAGTGCATCTTGCCCTTCCAGCCGGCCTGGAGTAGTATAGTGTTGAATGCGCGTGTTGGGGTTCCGGGCAGCACTCCCTCCTTACCTGAGAGAAGGAGACAACACACCTCTGGGTGAGGTGCAGTACCTCTGTGGCGACTGAACCCTCAGGGGCACCACATATAGACTCACCCGCAGGCATATACACACCCACACACGCAGGCATATACACACACGCAGGCATATACACACACGCGCAGGCATATACACGCACACGCAGGCATATACACACACGCGCAGGCATATACACACACACGCAGGCATATACACACACGCAGGCATATACACACACGCAGGCATATACACGCACCCGCAGTGATATACACACACACGCAGGCATATACACACTCACACACAGGCATATACACACACACGCAGGCATATACACGGTAAAGCAGCGCTAGTCATCATGCTGGGGGACACTCGCTTCACAAGGTCAACTAAAGCACACATGCAACGCCTTTCTGGTATTTCACAATCCAGCAGTTTATTATTTATCATAAACCGCTCATAACCGAGTCCATCTTAGTGGCTCGCTGACATATTACACATATAATGTCCAAGAGCCTTTCCAGTGACAGATATGTCCACTTGGCTCCAGATACAGCCTTCAGCAAGGTAACAAAATAAATGTCCACATCAAGCAGTGTTTTTACCTTTGCCGGGTTTTAGCTGCTTCAGATTTGTTCTGCCAGAGCTGTGGCTTTAAGGCTTCCCAGATGGGGGTCTCCAGCCCTCATACCTTCAAAGGCTACTGGTATGTTTTCACACATAACATCCAGCCACTGCCTTCCAGCACTCTTGCCTTCCAAGCCTCTTGCCCTCCAAGGCTACTGGCATCTCTTACACACAAGGATCCAGCCTCTGCCTTTCAGGCTTCACCAGGCTTCACACTCTCACGGTGTCCCACACATGGGGAACAGGCCTCACGCCTTTCACACCCTGTTTCAAAAGCACCAAGATTTATATATCCTCCAGTGCACACACAGGACCTGTGCTGATGTCACAGTCATGTGATCAGACCTTCTGTGTGCACAGAACCTGTGGTGATGTCACAGTCATGTGATCAGTAACCTGAGGGGGAGGTACATGGTCAGCCAAAACACACCCTGGACCATTACAGTAATGCCGCTAGCCGCTGCATTACAACACACGCAGGCATATACACACACACGCAGGCATATACACACACAGGCATATATACACACACGCAGGCATATACACTCACCCGCAGGCATATACACTCACCCGCAGGCATATACACACTCACGCAGGCATATACACACACACACGCAGGCATATACACACACACGCAGGCATGTACACACACAGGCATATACACTCACCCGCAGGCATATACACTCACCCGCAGGCATATACACACTCACGCAGGCATATACACACACACACGCAGGCATATACACACACACGCAGGCATATACACACACAGGCATATACACTCACCCGCAGGCATATACACTCACCCGCAGGCATATACACACTCACACAGGCATATACACACACACACGCAGGCATATACACACACACGCAGGCATATACACACACACGCAGGCATGTACACACACACGCAGGCATATATGTGACACCCCAGGGGTCTGGTTGCCACAGTGATAGAGATGTTATGTCTGAGAGCAGGTGGGAGGTCCTTTGGTCAGGGATCCTGTGCATGCCACACCTCCTGCCCAGTCTTGGGAGGGGAAGAACTTCCCCTATATAAACCCGGGGCTGAAGCAGGGTTAGGAGTCAAGGAGAGTAGAGACAAGAGACAGTCATAGGAAGAAACAGCTGGAGCTCAGTGGGAGCAATACTACTACGAGTCAGGGGCTGGCAGCTGCAGAGCTCGCCCTGACTGAGAAGCTTTCTTACCGGACCCGGCGTCCGAGGCTGTGGGGACTAACTCCTACCCAGCAGAAGAAGCCGACCGGCAGGGGATTTCAGGTCCTCAGGCCCAGAAACCCGAAGGCACGGTCACACGTGTGGGACCAGCACCGCCATCGTGGAGCGGAAGCCAATAGAAGGCCCCGAGTCACCGGCCATACGGGTGAGCACCACACAGTACACTCAGGGACGTGGGCTACTTATATCCGCTTCTAGCAAGGTAGCCAGAAGAGTACAGTCAGTTTGGGAGGCCTACAACTCCGCCTGGCCAGGGGAGATCCCATCTGCTCAAGGACTGACCAGGCCCCGTTCGCTAGCAAGTACTCCGGGAGGGTCTATCGTTGTTACCAGTAAAGACCCTGAATTACACCGCACCGTCTCTGAGTGGTTCCTGCTACCCCCATCTTCCACGTCGGCTGCCCTGAGGCCATACCCCTCCCGTTGGGGGTTATACTATCACGCTGCACAATTCTACACCGGCCTCAGCGGTCTGCCCTGCAGCGGCAGCTCCATAGCTGCAAATCAACGGGTGGCGTAGTCGACACTCAAATAACATCTATCAAGACTGCCACACACTGAGTCTGACTCCCTGGGCACGGACCGGGTCCCCGCCACTCGGAGACTACAACCCTCATCTGATCCGGTTCCGGGTAAGCCCCCGTGCGCGAAACGCTGCGCGACACAGCAGGCCTAGGGGCGCGTCAACTTTGGCGTAGTCGGCAGGATTTCGTGCCCGCAACCACCGGGTACTGCGTGCCTGAAAAGCAAAGATTGTTCAAACTCACCAGTGGTGAGGTTTCCCGCCATCCGGCGCCATCTTCTGCCTTCTTCCCGCCATCCGCGAAGTTTTCCCGCCATCCGGCGCCATCTTCGGCCTTCTTCCCGCCATCCGTGGAGTTTTCCCGCCATTGGACGCCATCTTGAGGACGCCGCGCGGGAAGAAGAGGGGCGTGGACTTCGAAAGCGCGCGAGAACTGAAGCCCCGCCTCACGTCCGGACGTTGCGTAAGGTCCTGGAAGGAGCCCAGCAGACGCCGACGTCACCGGAGCGCGACGGATGGTCCTCAACCCTGACGATCTACTGCGGAGCCGCGGCCTACGGAACAGGATCATCGCAAGGTAGGCCACGGTCCACTAGGGGGGAGGAAGATGTCGGATACGGAGGAGAGCTTCACTGCCTCAACCCCCGCCAGCGCCACCGCTGCTGCAGTTATGCCCTTCACCATGCCCTATATCCCGGGAGCCGCTTGGCTACCCCAGTACTCAGGGGAGTCACATACCCTGCATGACTTTAGAGAAAAGCTGGATAGCCTCTTCCAGGTGTACCCCCTCACAGAAGAGCAAAAAGTGAGCATCCTGGTGGCCCAACTAACCGGGGCAGCCAAAAGGGAAGTAAAATCCTGGCCACCTGGGAGAAAGACTGTCGCAAGGATACTAACCCGGCTGAAGGATACCTTTGATACCCGCACCTCAGCCGAGATTAAGCTTAGATTCTACGGGTGCAAGCAGCGAGCGCATGAGAGTATAAGGGACTATGCACTAAACCTACAAGAGGCCCTGAGGGCCATTAAGCAGACCGACCCTGATGGAGTGGGAAACGAGGACAGGCTGTTGACCGAACAATTTATAGAGGGACTGTATTGTAATGCCCACCGAACTCAGTTGCGGGCGATGGCCTTACAGGATCCCCATCTGGGCTTTGCACAGTTCAAGGACAGAGCCATCCGGGTGCTCCGAGAACCGGCACCGGGTGGCGTTATGACCCACAGGCGCCCAGCTATTACTTACCACCAGGAGGCGGCGCCCTTGTCGGCAGGGCCTGTGGGAGCTGATGCGCAGGCTTTGGACAATGACCCGGCTCCAGACCTACACCATCAGGTCCAAGAGCAAGCTAAGAGCGTTGCTGCGCTAACCCGAACTGTGCAGTCTTTACAGGTTTCCACCCCAGGGAAGATCCAGCTGGCATCCGGACCGGAGGACATCCCGTGGCGTCGACCAAGGAGGACCCCACCGGCCAGAGGAAAACCCAGTGACCGATACAGCGAGGACGGACGACCCATCTGCCGCCGCTGCAATCAACCCGGACATATGGCAAGGTACTGTTCTTTAAACGTGCACAACCTGGGGTAGAGGGCCAACCCCCAGGAAAAAGATCACCAGGCCCATCGAACTGGCGCGACAGATATGTGGGAGGACGTCCAGTCTTGCCTGTGGTACTGGATGGCATTCCCATGAGTGCCCTACTGGACACCGGGTCACAGGTCACCACCATCCCGTACGTGCTCTTTAAGCAGTACTGGAATGACTCGGATATTACCCGCTACCCTGACGACGACTTGAGTATCATCGCCAGCAATGGCCAGCCCGTGCCACAGATCGGATTTAAAGAGGTGACCATCAAAATCGGTAGAGTCGAACTGGCAGCACAGGGACTGATCATTGTAGATATTGACAAACATGAGAGTCACCCAAAAATAACTCTAGGAACTAATGTAATTGAAAATTGTCTTGCAGAGGTGATTTTCCTTTTACAGCAGGTTGCCAAGAACGCCAGCTCCGGCGAGCAGCGGGTGCTCCAGAAAGAGATCCGGGCACTGATGCGACGGCAACAGGTGGAACTCTCCGGCGGTGAGATTGGTAGCGTAAGAATGTGTGACCCTTTTCCTATTGCCATGCCCCCAAAAAGTGAAATGATGATTTGGTGCCGGGCAGCTATTGGTCTGAGAGGTAGGGATTACCAGGCAATGGTAGAACCAGTTTACTCGGACAGTAGGCCCACCATTTTGACAGCACGGGGGGTGGTTGATGTACGCCATGGGAGGGTGCCCGTTCGCATAATAAATATCGGGGAGAGGGAAGTGTATCTGCCCCGGTATGCCACGCTAGCTAAATTATATACCATTAACCAAAATTCTATACAATCTGTGGAACCCTTGCCTCCATCTCACCCGGAGGAAGGTAACGGCTCTAAGAAAAACATGGAGGACTGGTGTCAGCAACTACATCTGGGTACTGACTCCACTCCCGCACACCAGAAACAAGGAGTCTATCGGGTGGTTCAAGAGTACGAGAGAGTGTTCAGAAAAAACCCGTTAGACTTCGGGCGAGTCAAGGGGGTAGAACACCACATCCCCACGGGAGACCATCCTCCTATAAAAGAGAGGTATCGACCCGTACCCCCTGCCCACTACCAACACGCCAAGGGGATGCTTAGAGACATGAAGGAGGCTGGGGTGATCAGGGATAGCTGTAGCCCCTGGGCAGCTCCACTAGTCTTAGTCAGAAAAAAAGACAACACCATGAGGATGTGTGTAGATTACCGGAAAATCAACCGTATCACACACAAGGATGCGTACCCCTTACCAAGGATAGAGGAGTCATTGGCTGCTTTAAGATCTGCTAACTTCTTCTCTACCTTGGATCTCACTAGCGGGTACTGGCAGGTTCCTGTAGCAGAGGCGGACCGGGAGAAGACCGCATTCACCACCCCGATGGGACTTAGCGAGTTCACCTGCATGCCGTTCGGACTCTGCAACGCACCAGGAACCTTCCAACGACTAATGGAGTGTTGTCTGGGCCACAGAAACTTCGAGACGGTCTTGTTGTACCTGGACGATGTCATCGTATATTCCAAGACGTATGAGGACCACCTGAAACACCTGGCGGAAGTGTTCGAAGCTCTGGCGAGTTACGGCCTAAAGGTGAAACCCTCCAAGTGTCACCTCCTGAAACCAAAGGTGCAGTACCTGGGACACGTGGTGAGCGCTGACGGAGTGGCTCCCGACCCTGATAAGATCACCGCAATTAAGGAATGGCCAAGCCCCTCCAGCGTAAAAGAAGTGCGGCAGTTCCTCGGGTTGGTAGGCTACTACCGAAGGTTTATTCCCGGTTTCACCAAAAAGGCAGCACCTATGCAGGACCTCCTGATAGGCCAGTCCCGGAAGGCCAAGAACCAGAAGCCGCCCTTCAAATGGGAGGAGCTGGAAGAAGAGTCCTTCCGCCAGCTGAAGATGGCCCTCACGGGGGACGAAATCCGTGCGTACCCGGATTATAGCCAGCCCTTTATCCTCTACACCGACGCCAGTAACATCGGGCTAGGAGCCGTACTGTCCCAGATCCAGCAGGGGAAGGAACGAGTAATCGCCTACGCCAGCCGAAAACTGCGACCCACCGAAAGGAACCCCGAGAATTACAGCTCATTTAAGCTAGAGTTCCTGGCCGTAGTATGGGCAGTCACCGAGCGCTTTAAGCATTACCTCGCTTCTTCCCGGTTCACCGTGTACACGGATAACAACCCGTTGACACACCTGGACACGGCAAGACTCGGTGCCCTGGAGCAGAGGTGGATGGCCCGTCTGTCCAACTACGAGTTCACAATCAAATACCGGGCCGGACGCTCCAATACCAACGCGGATGCCCTGTCCAGGATGCCCAACCTGCCGGACGAAGGAGAAGATCCGGAGGGACTGGAAGAAGTTGAACTCCCTGCGTTCCACCGTCATGGGACTATTCAGTATTCCCACCGGGTAAGGAGTAAGCAGGCTGCTACGTTGAACCCCTTACCTCACTACAACTGGGCGGAAACGCAAGACAGCGACCCTGCCGTCCGACTGGTGAAGGAGATGCTGACTCGCCCGGAGGCTTGCCTTGAACCAGACGCTCCGGAGGAAGCCAAACAACTATGGGCAGAGAAGAGTCGACTGTTCCTTTACAAGGGGAAGTTGTGCCGCAGAATGGTTAACTCCCGGACGCATGAACTACTCTGGCAAGTAGTGGTGCCACGAAGAGACGCAGCCATGGTGATGGAGACATACCACGACGGAGCTGGACATTTCGGGTGGAAGAAGCTGGAGTTCCTGCTGCGCGAGCGATTCCACTGGGTAGGCATGAGGGGAACCATTGAGAAGTGGTGCAGAGACTGTGGCCCGTGCAACCTGAGAAGGAAGGACCGTGCCAGCCAGAAGACTCCCCTGCAGTCCATCGTCACCCGGCAACCGTTGGAACTGGTAGCCTTGGATCATGTAAAACTGACCCCAAGCAGAAGTGGCTACGTCTACGCGTTAACCATCGTGGATCATTACTCCCGGTTCTTGGTTGTCGTCCCCGTCAAGGACTTAACGGCTCAAACAGCAGCTAGAGCCTTCCAGCAGCACTTTTGCCGTCCACACGGGTACCCGGACCAAGTGCTGACGGACCAGGGACCTGCCTTTGAAGCGGAGGTCTTCCAGGAATTCTGCAATCTGTATGGCTGTCGGAAGATAAGGATGACACCCTACCATCCGCAAACTAATGGACTTTGTGAGAAAATGAACCAGGTGGTAATGGATCTTTTAAAAACGTTGCCCCTGGAAGAACGCAGTCTGTGGCCTGAGAAGTTGCCCGATCTGGTGGACCTATACAACCACATCCCGGTAGGTTCCACCAACTGTACCCCGGCTTACCTAATGAGGGCAAGACCTGGTAAGTTACCTGTTGACCTGGAAATGGGAGTCCTGACACCCGAGGACACTTCACCAGAAACAGACTGGGACACGGAGAGGCAGCAGCAGTACCGGAGAGTACAGGAGAGCGTGGAGCGAAGTCTCTGTCAGGCTAGGGAAAGACAAGAGAAAACTTACAACCAGTATGCTCCCGCTGTTCCCCTGGTACCCAGAGAGCAGGTCTTGAAGAGGAAGAGACGGCTCCACAAGTTGGACGACCAGTGGGAAAAGGACCCGTACACCGTACTGCCCTCAAGCCACGAGAACCCGAAGGTTTGTACCATCAGTAAAGACGGAGGGGAAACCACAGCTATTGTATCCCGGGACCACCTGAAGAAGTGTCCCGAACAACTGAGGAACCCTGAAGAGGAACAAGAAGACAATCGACCCGTAGAGGAAAGGGAAGATATGGTTAGTACTGTGCTCGGGGACTTCCCTCGGTCTTGGACTCAAGTCAATGGTGCAGTTGTGGTACCCGTACTCACCTTCCTCCAACCAGCATCCCAAGCACCTACGGAGCAACAGGTAGAGCTGGAAGAACAGCCGGTCCAGGAGGCAGAAGACCCCACACCCGGAGACCAGGAGGATCAACCCTCTGCTTGCAGTGAGCCTGCCATATCCCTAGTGAGCCAAAGAGCCGGTAGACAGCTGCCCAGTTTACCCTTGACAGCTCCTACACCCTGTAGTTCAGGGCTAGGCAGTCAGCTCCGTAGGTCCACTAGGGCCACTAGAGGCCAGTTACCCGCACGGTGGAGGATTTGAAGTGTATAAATTGTTTTATTTATGTTTACCTGTGTATTGTTGCTTGTGTATAATTTTGTGTTTCTAGTTATTTGTAGGAGTCCTTGGTGGATTTACCGGGAATCCTTGTACATAGTTGGAGCGTAACCCAGGACGGACTAAAGACTGTTAAGGACTTGGGGTAGGACAAACCCCTACCTGGTTACGTCTCCCTGTTTTGGTGAAATGGACACCTTGCTTTTCTTCGAAGACTGCACTCGGTTACGGACATGCCGTAACCATCTTTATATGTTTTTCTTATTGTATTATTATTGTTTTTATCTTGTTATGTTTTTCTAAAATATGTTTAGTCCCGGAGTACTAAATTTCACTAGGGGGGAATGTGACACCCCAGGGGTCTGGTTGCCACAGTGATAGAGATGTTATGTCTGAGAGCAGGTGGGAGGTCCTTTGGTCAGGGATCCTGTGCATGCCACACCTCCTGCCCAGTCTTGGGAGGGGAAGAACTTCCCCTATATAAACCCGGGGCTGAAGCAGGGTTAGGAGTCAAGGAGAGTAGAGACAAGAGACAGTCATAGGAAGAAACAGCTGGAGCTCAGTGGGAGCAATACTACTACGAGTCAGGGGCTGGCAGCTGCAGAGCTCGCCCTGACTGAGAAGCTTTCTTACCGGACCCGGCGTCCGAGGCTGTGGGGACTAACTCCTACCCAGCAGAAGAAGCCGACCGGCAGGGGATTTCAGGTCCTCAGGCCCAGAAACCCGAAGGCACGGTCACACGTGTGGGACCAGCACCGCCATCGTGGAGCGGAAGCCAATAGAAGGCCCCGAGTCACCGGCCATACGGGTGAGCACCACACAGTACACTCAGGGACGTGGGCTACTTATATCCGCTTCTAGCAAGGTAGCCAGAAGAGTACAGTCAGTTTGGGAGGCCTACAACTCTGCCTGGCCAGGGGAGATCCCATCTGCTCAAGGACTGACCAGGCCCCGTTCGCTAGCAAGTACTCCGGGAGGGTCTATCGTTGTTACCAGTAAAGACCCTGAATTACACCGCACCGTCTCTGAGTGGTTCCTGCTACCCCCATCTTCCACGTCGGCTGCCCTGAGGCCATACCCCTCCCGTTGGGGGTTATACTATCACGCTGCACAATTCTACACCGGCCTCAGCGGTCTGCCCTGCAGCGGCAGCTCCATAGCTGCAAATCAACGGGTGGCGTAGTCGACACTCAAATAACATCTATCAAGACTGCCACACACTGAGTCTGACTCCCTGGGCACGGACCGGGTCCCCGCCACTCGGAGACTACAACCCTCATCTGATCCGGTTCCGGGTAAGCCCCCGTGCGCGAGACGCTGCGCGACACAGCAGGCCCAGGGGCGCGTCATATACACACAGGTATATACACACACACGCAGGCATATACACACACACGCAGGCATATACACACACGCAGGCATATACACACACACGCAGGCATATACACACACACACGCAGAGATATACACACACGCAGGCATATACACACACACACAGGCATATACACACACATATGCAGGCATATGACTGCAGCCTTGTTTCCAATTCCAGGCCAGGTTGGAGAGTTGAACTGTAGAGGACGGTCACCGTCCACATATCCAGCCCCGGAGCCGGTATAAAAAAGCCCAGAGTCAGAGCAGGAGAGAAGCGGGGCTGCGCCGGTGCCGGTGCCACCACCCGGTCGGGAGCCGGTATTACTACAGGGGAGCAGGCCAGGGCAGATATGGAGCCGGCATGGGACCGTATCAGAAGCCCGGGAGCAGGGAGAGCAGAGCGAGACGACGGGTTCGGTGGCGCCGGCGTATCATAGGACGGCCCCGGAGCAGAGAGAAAGCACTGCAGAGCTCGGCCGCGGCCTATCAGAGGCCAGAAGAGAGCGGCGTCAATGTCACCTGACACCACACCACAGTCTGCCAGCCAGCGGGAAAGCAGAGCGCAGTGCGTGTCACCGCCCAGAAAGAATCCATCCTCTTAGTGTCAGGGACTCACGTGGTAAGTATGCTGCATGCACGTTACTACAGGCCCGCTGTCACCAATGAATGTGCCGTGCGCGTGACGCGCCCCCTGGGCCGTGGGGTACCCGGTGCCGGGCCGGTGGACGCTGGGGGAATTGTCACAGTGGCAGTGACCCGGTCCGTGACCCAGGGCGGTCAATAAAAAGGGGTTATGTATAGGGGATTTAAAGAGTTCGTGATGCCACTTGTGGAAAGCGGCTAAGGGAGCCGCCACTGAGGAGCAGTCCTCTGAAGCTGATGTTACTGCAGCAGGGATGGTGTGGCTCTCCACAGGAAGAGCTAGCTCCAGGGCAGTGTAGTTGATGTTGGTTGTGCTGGGTGTTGTAGTGCAAGGTTTGATGGCGCAGCAAGAAGCACAGAGGCAAGGAAGTGCAGTCCTCAGGGTCTTTACTCTCGGTTATTGCAGTCCAAGTTACAGACGTCAAAGTAACTTCCCGTGCCGTGCTGCATTTACTCAGTGAGGGGCTCAGTCCACCCCCAGTTAACTCCGGAGTAAATAACAGGACCCCCTTCTGTGTCTTCTCTCTGGCATTCTCCCTGAACCTCATACCAAGTGTCCCATTTCAGTACCTGCGGGCCTTGGCGGGCAACGTCTGTTCCATCCCCTGGGTCCTCTATAGCTACCTTCCTGGTGAGACTGGTATGGATTGTTGGCTACAGGACATGAAATACTGCAGCCTCTGGATTCTAGTTAAGACGTACAGTCTTCCGCTAGCTGAGGGACCGGTCCCCTTTATGCAGCCTGACCCCTCCACCTCCCGGTAGATGCAGACGCACGGGTGGCATTCTGCATGGCCTGTACCCCTAGGGTCCTTTCCTCTGGTTCCTGGAGCCTTCCTGCTCCCTCTCCTCTCTTCTCTCCTTCCTCTCCAACTTGGGCCTCACTGTCTAGGCCCGCCTCTGGAGCAGAGCTCCAACAGAGACTGTTCCTGTCACTTTCCTCCTCTGACTAGTTTCTCTTTCTAAGATGGCTTCTCTACTTATATCTTCCTTCTATGTGCTCCCCTTAACTACTTCCTCCACCCACACCCACTATGTGGTTCCCCCTCTCTGGGTTCCCCCCACTCCAGCCAGGAAAGGGGCTCAGCAAGAAGCAGAGGCATCTTGCCCCTCCTGCTTGCCTGGAGTGGTGTGTGTTGGATGCAGGTGTTAGGGTCCTGAGCTGTACTCCTTCCTTACCTGAGAGTGAGATGCCACATCTATGGCTGAGATGCAACACCTCTGTGGTGACCGAACCCTCAGGGGCGCCACACGCGCGACGCTACATTTGATTCAGCCGCGCTTTTAAAGGGCCCACACTTTTAAAGGGCCCCCGCCACCAATTTTCTCACTCTCATATCTGGGCCCACGGGAAATTTCACGATTTCCCGCCAGGCCAGACCGATCCTGACTCCATAGGAGATCATGAGCTGCTTGCCATCAAATTTGTGCTGGAGGAGTGGCGCTACCTGCTGGAAGGGGCTTTGCACCCGGTGATCATCTACACAGATCACAAAAACCTGGCCTATTTACAAAACACCCAGAGACTAAATCCGCGTCAGGCCCAGTGGTCTCTGTTCTTTGCCAGTAAGTGTAGGGATAGTCCAGGTGGAAAGGAAAATAAAGCGGGAAATGTACTGTATTACTGAAGCTAGAAACGGAGGGTGCTGTGCCTGATACTGCGTGTGCCAATCGGATGTCCTTGAACTGTGAAGGAAAGTTTTGTTGGTTAAAATGAATTGGATGTGCACTGAGTTGTGTACGGCTGTTCCTAAATATGGATTTAATGCCCCAAAGTTGTAGTCTACCTGATGATGTTTGCACAATGTTAATATTTTACTTTGCAGATAACGTACATTAGAATTCAGAACATACATGACGCGCCCCCTGGGCCATATTCGTTAGTGGGAATATCCGGAGCCGGATCAGATGGGGGTTGTAGTCTTCCGAGTGGCTATGACCCGGTCCGTGCCCAGGGTGTCAATCTCAGTTGTATGTGGCAGTCCTACAGATGTTATAAGTTCTTAATGTCGACTACGCCACCCGTTGTGTTGCTGTCACTATGGCCGCCGCTGCAGCAGGGTCCGCTGAGGCTGATGGTGTAGATGCAGCGTTTGATGGTATAACCCCCAACGGGTGGGGTATAGCCTCAGGGGATCAGGTGCAGAGGATGGGAGTTGTGGTGATGCAGTGTAGACGGCAATCAGAGACAGAGTCGGGTTATGCAGTTTAGGATGTTTTACTCACTGCTGATGTTCTGGTCACTCCAGCTTCGAGTGACCTCCCGAGCCGTGCTGCGTCCACCAGGTTCTGGATCCAGCCAACTCCCAAATAAGTCCGGAGCGTGACCCTGAGCTCTCCTTCAGTCCTTTCTCTGGCCGTCCCCACTATTGATCCACCCAGGTCCAGCTCCCTCGGGCCTTCTGTTGGGACACCCTTGGCCTTGGGTTCCCTGACCCTCCTCGTGGTATGCCTTCGTGGTGGATGTGGTGGGTGACCGTGGCAAACGCTGCCCACGGTCTCCGGTCTCTGGCTGGGGAATGTTTTTACCCCCACCAGCTTGGGTTCCGGTACCCTGATGCCGACTCTTCACCCGGGGATTTAGTTTGGGGTCTTAGAGTCCTTTTCTTCTGTGCCTCTGAGTCTCTCTCTCTCTCCTCTCTCACTCTGGGTCTCTCTTCTCCTCTGCTCCTGACTTTCTCTCTGCAACTGACTTTCTCTCTGCAACTGACCCTGTTCTTAGTTGGTGCCCACCTTATATACACCCTCTATGTGTGAGCTCAGGCGACCAGCACCCAATGAGCTCCTATCTTTACTCAGGCTGCTCCCCCTATCTGCCCCTACACTACTTGGGATGTACCACCCCCCTCCCACTCCAGCCAGGAACAGACTCGGTCGTACCTGCACATTTCTAAGTGGGAGTACCGTCGGTCTGTTCCTCGGAAATGGGATGTGTGTAGTGCATGCAGCCTACCGAGCTCAGATCCACACTCCATCCTTACCCGGGAGTGGAATATCACACCTCTGGATTGAGGTGCAATACCCCTGTAGCAGCCGAATCCTCAGGGTGCTACATTCCCCCCTGGTAAATCACAGCACCTCCTCGGGCTGTAAGACATAAACACCAAAACATACAAATTTTTATAAACATATAAAACATATAAAACATTATATAAATAACATATCTTAGCAGATAAAACTTTCTCGTCGTCTCAGGCTCCTCCTCCGGTCACTGTGCAACGTGTGACCGGGTAAAGTGCGACAGTCTCTCTAGAAAAACTGGTTTTCCTATAAAACCGGTAGGGGGCGCTTTAGGACGCGCAACTATATACAAGGGATATGGCCGCTCTCAGTCCTCGGCCAGGTAAGGAGGGAAAGGGAATGGCTGCTCACAGTCCTCAGCCTGTGGGATTAAGGGTAAACGGGTAAACAGTTCACTCAGCTGGTCCCAACGGGGACTATATTTGCAGCAGCAACAGTTTCAGTTTATGGTGCCCCGACGGGCAACTATATACAGCACCTGCTTCGCTGTACTTAGCGACGGCGTCCTCCTGCTCTTGCTTTATTGTTACCTTCGACTCTAGTTTCAGACCCGTCCGGGTCCTCTTGTTCCTCCTCCTCACACCGCAGCTCTTCCTCCGTCAGACGATGCACATGGAGGGCGTAGGGTCCTTTGGCACTCTTGTGCCGGGTAAAGGTGACCTCGTCCCCGATATAAAGGTCACGACCTCTGTGCCCCTCCGGCAGATGGGACTCCACATCTCTGCGCGTGACAAAGACGTCGCCGGGGGTGTTGTGGTCTCTGATGAAGCCCCACCCATGCTGCATGTTGAACTTAATTACAGTCCCGGTGGTGCGGGGACTGTGCGCTGCACGGGGGTCCCTCCTGGTTCGGCTCTTCTGCTCGGCGCTCCTTATTTGGGCCTGTTGTTCCCGGACCCGCCTCTCTCTCCGCTCCCTCGCAAACTCCTCGAGCTGCTGTCGGCAGCACTCTGCACGCTCCGCTGCAGCTGCCCTGGTTTCTTGAGTGAACCCCATTAGGTCTTCTCCGGTGGGGTCCCACTCAAATTGGGTCTCTTCAAGCGGGGGCGAGATCCTTATCACGGGCTTCGGAGCCGTAATCAGGGGTGCACACATGGCCCCAACTCTCCTCTGGTGCTCCAGTTCGTAATATTCCTGGGGCCAGATGAAAGGCTGCCCATCCGGCCACGTGTGCTGGGCAAACAAGTCCTCTCCCAGACGCGGCACCCTTGGTTTTACGGGTGCGGGCGCGGTGGTGGTGGCGCCCGGGTTGCCCAGGCCTTGCGGCCAGGCCTGGGGCACCTGGAAGGTGAAGGGCACCGTTAGGACGGCGGCACCCTGGGCTACCTGGCCTTGCGGCCAGGCCGGAGGCTCCGCGGAGGTAGGGGGCGCTGTTGGTATTGCGGCGCCCGGGGGTACTAGGCCTTGCGACCAGGCTGGAGGTACTTCCTGCTTGGTCACGCTCGGGGTCGAGGCGTGTGACGTCACAGGGGTCGCGGCGGCGGCTTCCGGTTGGGGCCTAGTCTGCATCAGTGACATGGCGTTTTCGGGCACAGCAGGGGGACTTTCGGGCTCTGCGACGGGGAGCTGGGGCAGGTAAGCGGTGTCCCGGCTTGGGGTATAGACGTCCCCTTTACCTGCCTCCATGCGTTCGGCTCCCTTCTCGGCGCCGTCTCCGGCCTTGGGTCCTCCCGCGCCATCCTCAGAGGCGGTCTGCTTCCTCATCTTGGCTGGCGTGCTCCGGGTCTTGGTTTGCTGGGCCATCTCTCGGCTCCACTCCGCCAATGTCTCTCGCTGTACCCGGGCCATCCTCCGTGCGAGGCCCTCCAGGGCAGTTTGTGCACACTCCCGGTCTCGGGGGAGCTGTGCAAGGACCTCCACTAGGCCTAGTGGGGTCGCGGTTTCCAGCAGGCTCCTGACCAACGGGTCGGTGCTGCTCTGCTCTTCTTCCAGCAGGCTCCTGGCCAGCGGGCCGGTGCTGCTCTGCTCTCTCGCCATCTCCGGGTGAGATTCTCTGCTACTCCTCTCCAGGCTTCCTGCCTCCGGGTGCGCTCGCTCTAGACTGCTCCAGACGGCACCCATCTTCGTTCTTTTCTTTCGTCTCCTCCCCCTTCGAGGGCGGTCCCGGGACCACTGGGTGATTGTCAGCTCCAGGGGCTGTTCTTTCACGCTGACAGACACCTCTAGCATCACAGTCTCTGTTGGTGGGGGCGGTTTCCACTTTTGGCGCCATTTTCGGTCCTGGCCCACGATGGGAGGTGGCCTCTCGCCACCCTCTGGCACGCCCATAATGGCGTCCGCTCTTCCAAGGCGGGAAACCTTTGGAAATGGCGGGAATCGCTTCCCAGTGGCGGGAAACTCTGCAGATGGCGGGAAAACGCTGTTAATGGCGGACAACCGGCTGGAATCAACTGGTGATGGGGTCCGATGGCGGGGACCCTCCGGAACCGGCAGGAGACTTCTTTTTGAGGTAAACTCGCACTTTTCTTCAGGCACGCAGTACCCGGTTGTTGCGGGCACGTGATCCTGCCGACTACGCCAAAGTTGACGCGCCCCCTGGGCCATATTCGTTAGTGGGAATATCTGGAGCCGGATCAGATGGGGGTTGTAGTCTTCCGAGTGGCTATGACCCGGTCCGTGCCCAGGGTGTCAAACTCAGTTGTATGTGGCAGTCCTACAGATGTTATAAGTTCTTAATGTCGACTACGCCACCCGTTGTGTTGCGGTCACTATGGCCGCCGCTGCAGCAGGGTCCGCTGAGGCTGATGGTGTAGGTGCAGCGTTTGATGGTATAACCCCCAACGGGTGGGGTATAGCCTCAGGGGATCAGGTGCAGAGGATGGGAGTTGTGGTGATGCAGTGTAGACGGCAATCAGAGACAGAGTCGGGTTATGCAGTTTAGGATGTTTTACTCACTGCTGATGTTCTGGTCACTCCAGCTTCGAGTGACCTCCCGAGCCGTGCTGCGTCCACCAGGTTCTGGATCCAGCCAACTCCCAAATAAGTCCGGAGCGTGACCCTGAGCTCTCCTTCAGTCCTTTCTCTGGCCGTCCCCACTATTGATCCACCCAGGTCCAGCTCCCTCGGGCCTTCTGTTGGGACACCCTTGGCCTTGGGTTCCCTGACCCTCCTCGTGGTATGCCTTCGTGGTGGATGTGGTGGGTGACCGTGGCAAACGCTGCCCACGGTCTCCGGTCTCTGGCTGGGGAATGTTTTTACCCCCACCAGCTTGGGTTCCGGTACCCTGATGCCGACTCTTCACCCGGGGATTTAGTTTGGGGTCTTAGAGTCCTTTTCTTCTGTGCCTCTGAGTCTCTCTCTCTCTCCTCTCTCACTCTGGGTCTCTCTTCTCCTCTGCTCCTGACTTTCTCTCTGCAACTGACTTTCTCTCTGCAACTGACCCTGTTCTTAGTTGGTGCCCACCTTATATACACCCTCTATGTGTGAGCTCAGGCGACCAGCACCCAATGAGCTCCTATCTTTACTCAGGCTGCTCCCCCTATCTGCCCCTACACTACTTGGGATGTACCACCCCCCTCCCACTCCAGCCAGGAACAGACTCGGTCGTACCTGCACATTTCTAAGTGGGAGTACCGTCGGTCTGTTCCTCGGAAATGGGATGTGTGTAGTGCATGCAGCCTACCGAGCTCAGATCCACACTCCATCCTTACCCGGGAGTGGAATATCACACCTCTGGATTGAGGTGCAATACCCCTGTAGCAGCCGAATCCTCAGGGTGCTACATACACACGTGGTCAAAATTGTTTAATGAAAGAAAAACCCACAATGGTCACAGAAATAACTTGAATCTGACAAAAATAATAATAAATTAAAAATCTATGAAATTGAACAAAATGAAAGTCAGACATTGCTTTTCTGCTTCCACAGAATTTAAAAAAATGAAACTCATGAAATAGACCTGGACAGAAATGATGGTACCCCTGAAAATAATGTGACAAAAGGGACATGCTAAATCAAATTGTGTCCACTAATTACTATCACAGGTGTCTACAATCTTGTAATCAGTCAGTGGGCCTGTATATAGGGCTACAGATACTCACTGTGCTGTTTGGTGACATGGTGTGTACCACACTCAACATGGACCAGAGGAAGCAAAGGAAAGAGTTGTCTCAGGAGACAATCATGTTAAGGGTAAAGGTTATAAGACCATCTCCAAGCAGCTTGATGTTCTCGTAACTACAGTTGCACATATTATTCAGAAATGTAAGATCCATGGGACTGTAGCCAACCTCCCTGAACTTAGCCGCAGGAGGAAAATTGATGAAAAATCAAAGAGACGGATAATACGAATGGTAACAAAAGAGCCCAGGATAACTTCTAAAGAGTGGACTTCATGGGAGATGACCATCATAAAAAAGCCAGACTGGAATTTGCCAAACTACATGTTGACAAGCCACAAATCTTCTAGGAGAATGTCCTATGGACAGATGAGACAAAAATGGAAATTTTTGGCAAGGCACATCAGAGACGGAAAAATTAAGCATATCAAGAAAAGAACACTGTCCCTACTGTGAAACATGGAGGAGGCTCTGTTATGTTCTGGGGATGGTTTGCTGCATCTGACACAGGGTGTCTTGAATCTGTGCAGGGTACAATGAGATCTCAAGACTATCAAGGGATTCTGGAGAGAAATGTGCTGCCCAGTGTCTTGGTCTCAGTCGCAGGTCATGGGTCTTACAACAGGATAATGACCCAAAACACACAGCTAAAAACACCCAAGAATGGCTAAGAGAAAAACATTGGACTATTCTGAAGTGGCTTCTATGAGCCCTGACCTGATCCTATTGAGCATCTTTGGAAACAGCTGAAACAGTCTGGAAAAGGCAACCTTCAACCACGAGACAGCTGGAGCAGTTTGCTCATGAGGAGTCGGCCAAAATACCTGTCGAGAGGTGCAGAAGTCTCATTGACAGTTACAGGAATCGTTTGATTGCAGTGATTGCCTCAAAAGGTTGTTCAACAAAATATTAAGTTAAGAAGAACCATCATTTCTGTCCAGGCCGATTTTATGAGTTTAATTTTTTTTTAAATTCTGTGGAAGCAGAAAAGCAATGTCTGACTGTCATTTGTTCATTTCAAAGATTTTAATTTATTATTACTAATAACTATTTTCAATCTGTCTTAGAGTTTCCTATAGCTTGTAACATGTCATAGATATAATTACATATATCTTTTCCCCCATGCACTTGCACTTTAGTCTATTTACATGTACGCACGTTCCATATACTTATTGTGTATTACAGTATTTGACATTATATGGATCTACTATGTATACTGTATATCCATTTGATGTATCATCACTAATTTTATTATTCCTGCACTTTCTTTACTTTTCTATCATTAATAAATAAGTTTTCCTATAATTCAGTCTCACTCCTGTGCACTTATTTTTTATTATTATTTATTTTTTATTTATTATTTTTTCACTTTTAATATGGGACTTCTAGCACTTATATATCAATATGGTGATATAATATTTTTATTTGTGTATTCTTCTGAGTGTACATCCTCCTTTTTCCCCTCATTGATGGCATATGTCCACTTTATCACTGGGGTTCTGTTTATATAATATCACTTCTATCTTTTATCCCCATTTGGTTATTAATTAATTAATGATTTGCACTGTTTTCATTCTCATACACCTTTCTATGATTATATTGACTCGCCCAGGGGGGATATAGGAGAGACTCGGTACCCGGGCCTTAACCTTCTGTGGGATGTCACAGCAGTCGACTCCCGGGCCCGTACCCTGGGGTCACTCTTTAAAAGGGGTTTTGTTAACAGTTTTGTCTCGTGATGCCACCTGTCAGGGGGAATGACGGACACGCACACAGGGGGTTCGCTTCAGTACCTTTACTGGTGTTGACGGCAGGTACAGTCCAGGGTACTTGATAGGAAGGGTGCACTTCTGGACTCTCCCCAGTGAGCAGGTATAAGGCCTCCTGATCCGTTTCTTCCTTCCTTTAAAGCTTCTGGCCAACCTGGAACTAGGCCTAGCTTTTATGCTGTTTCACTCTCTCACCTGTCTGCTTATAGTAGAACTTTTCTTTGGCTACCACTATCCCTGGACGCTGGGGCCTTCGTGGTTCCTAGTTCTGTAAAATGATGGTAGCTTCAGGTGAACCAGGGGTCTGGAATCCCCCTGGTATGCCTCTTGTCTCTACTGAGTATAGAGGACCCTATAGGCGCGGACCCGGTGTCTGGCTTGTGTTCTGGGGTGAGCTTCAGATGCTCCTCTGCCCCCTTAACTCCTCTCTTCTTGCCTCGGCCACACTCGGGGCCCTCAACACAGCAGCAGACGTGCTGCTTCTTCACTGCTCTAAAGTGTCAGCACACTCTCTCTACCTAACTTCACCCTCCAGTATATATATCCCTAACAGGGCTCCCTCTGGTGGTATGAGGTGGAAGGGTGGAGGTGTCTGTGTGTAGTAAGGGCCTCTTGTGGAGAAGTCCGTCCTTGCATCCTTTTGGAACACGTCTTCGGCCACGTCAAACGGGTTTTTGTTCAGTGGTCTTTGACATAAAACCAATAGGGGGCACTTTAATAAGTGCAACTATTTACAAGGGACAGTTCTTTGGTTATTCACCGTCCATAACCTACAGTCTTTATACCCTCACGGGTAACTAAATGCACACATGTATTTTTCAGTTCACACACAAAAACAAATTTTACATTTTCCTTCTGTACCCTTACGGGTAACTATTTACACTGTAGGCATTTTGTACCTTATTCCCTATACCTGGTAGGGATTTGGCCTTGTGTGCTGTGTGTGGATCTACGTAGCACTGGGGTGATACTGGTGTCTGTGCATGCACTATCCGCTAACCTATCAGGTGTACATGCGGGTAAGTTATAGAACTGCCTCAATCTCTCTATGGGACTGGCAAGTGCACTGTTTACTGAACCCTCAGGTTCTGCTTCAACTGGTGATCCTCCTCTTACTGGGGACTCTTCCTGTTCCTGAGCAGGTTCTTCTAGGGTGCTCACAGGCTCTTCTTGTGGTGGAGGTTCTTCTGGTGGCTGACAGAAGTGTATCACTGGTATGATTACTGCTCCATCGAGTTGAGGCCAGTCTGCAGGGATGTCTCCTAGAACTGTATGAACTACATCTTCCTTGGGTTTTTCCGGTATTATAAGAGGTACTTCTTCCTCCTGTGTCTTCAGTAGACCTGGGCACAATTTAAAGTGGTCTCTTGAGACTGTTGTGGTTGTCCTACCTCCATCCTTGCTGATCAGGCAGGTTTTGGTGTTGTCAAATCTGGAATTTAACACGGTGTAGGGCTCTCTTTCCCACTGGTCATCGAGCTTGTGACCCCTTCTTTTCCGCTTTAGCACTATTTCTCCTGGTGCCAAGGGTTCTGCTGGTGAATGCTTGTTATACTGGCCTTCTTGTCTTTCCCTGACTTTGTTTAGGCTGTCTGCAACACAGGCCTGTACTCTCCTGTACTGCTCTTGCCGATTTGTGTCCCAGTCTTCAGTGGACATATCCGCAGCAGGTTCTACCACACCGAGATCCAGGTCCATGGGCAATTTTCCAGGTCTTGCTCTCATGAGGTACACTGGGGTATAATTAGTATAACTCACAGGTATGTGGTTATACAGGTCCACTAGGTCAGGTAGCTTTTCTGGCCACTGGTTCCTCTCCTCCAAAGGTAGGGCTTTTAACAGGTCAATGACGATGTTATTCATTTTCTCACACATACCATTGGTTTGAGGATGATACGGTGTAGTCCAGATCTTCTTGCATCCGTACAGAGACAGAATTCTTTAAACAGCTTCAAAGGCAGGGCCTTGATCTGTTAGCACCTTGTCCGGGTATCCATGGGGCCTGCAGAAGAAGGCTTGGAACGTTCTTGCTGCAGTTTCTGCTGTCAGATCCTTGACAGGGGCCACAACCAGGAACCGGGAATAGTGATCCACCATGGTCAGTGCATAGGAATAGCCTGATCTGCTGGGTGACAGTTTGACGTGATCCAGAGCGACAATCTCCAGGGGTTGGGTTCTTTTGATGGACTGCAAGGGTGCTTTCTGACTTCCTTAGTCCTTCCTTCTGAGGCTACAGGGCCCACAATTCCAGCACCACCTTTCTATGGAACTCCGCATTCCAACCCAATAGAACCGGTCCTTCAGCAGGGTTTCCAGCTTCTTCCAGCCAAAGTGACCTGCTTGGTCATGGTAGGCTTCTAGCACCATCTGGATATCCGTCCTGGGTACTACAATCTGCCACACCATTTCATGGGTTCTGGGGTTGACGTACCTTCTGCACAGCTTTTCTCTGTAGATGAACAGCCGGCTTCTCTCATTCCACAGGTGTTTGGCTTGTGAAGGAGCATCCTTCTCCAGGTGAGAACCTTCTTGGGTTATCAGTCCTTTGATGAGGATGACAACCGGGTCGCTGTCCTGGGTCTCCTTCCAGCTGTGATGAGGTAGAGGGTTTGGCGTCCTACCATGACATCTTCTGGAGGCGTGTTGCTCGTGGACCATTCCATTTCTGTGGAAAGCAGGTAATTCAATTTCTTCTAGGTCATCCACTTCATCCTCAGTGTCCGACTGGTGGGGCATTCTTGACAGGGCATCAGCATTAGTGTTCTTGTGACCTGCCCGGTACTTGATTGTGAACTGGTAATGCGACAATTTGGCCACCCAACGCTGTTCCATGGCTCCCAACCTGGCTGTCTCCAGGTGTGTCAAGGGGTTATTATCGGTAAAGGCTGTAAATTTAGTTGAGGCTAGGTAATGTTTGAATCTTTTAGTGATAGCCCAGACCAAAGCCAGGAACTCCAGCTTAAAGGAACTGTAATTCTCTGGGTTCCTCTCAGTAGGGCGAAGCTTCCTACTGGCATAGGCAATTACCTTTTCTCTGCTGTTTTGCTTCTGGGACAACACAGCTCCCAGTCCCTTGTTGCTGGCATCTGTGTATAACAGAAAGGGTTGACTGTAGTCGGGGTAAGCTTGGATCTCCTCCCCGGTTAGAGTCTCCTTCATCAATGCAAAGGACTCAGTCTGTTCTTTGCCCCACTGGAATGGGGGACTTTTACCTCTTTTGGACTGTTCTACTAGGAGATCTTGTAAAGGTGCTGCCTTTTTGGTGTAGTCCTTAATGAACCTCCTGTAGTACCCGACCGGTCCCAGAAATTGACATACTTCTTTGATGTTCCTTGGTTCAGGCCACTTCTGGATGGCAGTGACCTTCTCTGGGTCTGGTGCTTCCCCCTCTGAGCAGACTACGAGTCCCAGGTACTGAACCTTCCGTTTGAGCAGGTGGCACTTGGAAGGTTTTAGTTTCATCCCATACCGGGACAATGCCTCAAATACCTCCGCCAGGTGCTTTAGATGGTCTTCATACGTCCTCGAGTACACGATAACGTCATCCAGGTATAGCAGCACTGTCTCGAAGTTCCGGTGTCCCAAGCAACACTCCATCAACCTCTGGAACGTTCCGAGTGCGTTGCAGAGTCCAAACGGCATGCTCTTGAATTTGCATAATCCCATCGGGGTGGTGAAGGCTGTCTTCTCCCGGTCTTCCTCAGCGACAGAAACTTGCGAGTACCCGCTAGTGAGATCCAATGTAGAGAAATAATTGGCAGATTTCAGTGCAGCCAGGGATTCCTCTATACGGGGAAAAGGGTATGCATCTTTATGTGTTATTTGATTAATTTGTCTATAATTTACACACATCCTCATGCTACCGTCCTTCTTTCTGACCAGGACTAGGGGAGCTGCCCAGGGGCTACAGATATCCCTTACTACCCCTGCCTTTTTCATGTCATGCAACATTTCTTTTGCTTTTTGGTAGTGTGCTGGTGGTATGGGTCTGTAACGCTCCTTAGTGGGTGGATGGTTACCTATGGGTATGTGGAGTTGTACCCCTTTGACCCTTCCAAAATCAAGTGGGTGTTTACTAAACACCTGTTCGTATTCCTGAACCACTCTGTAAACACCGTGTTTTTGATGGACAGGAGTGGCGTCAGTTCCAACATGGAGCTGTTGACACCATTCCTCCAGCTGAGTTTCGGAGTCATTGTCTTCCACCGTATCTGGTGGGGTAAAGGATTCCATGGTGTGTATGGCATTATTATTCACAGTATACAGTCTGGCAACAGTGGCGTATCTTGGAAATTTGACTTCCTCCTCCCCACAATTTAGGAGGCGTACAGGTACCCTCCCATTGCACACATCAACTACCCCTCTAGCAGTTAGGAGTCTAGGTCTGTCTGTGCTCTGAGTTTACAGGCTCTACTACCGCCTGGCAGTTTTGTCCCTTGAGACCTATTGCTGCCTTACACCAAATCAGCATTTCACTCATTGGGGGAATCACAATGGGTATCAGGTCTGGTAATGTACAGGTGACATTACCAATCTCACCACCTGTTAGCTTTACCTTTTGCTGGTACAGGAGGGCTCGAATCTCTCTCTGGAGCACCTTCCTCTGCCCCGGTTTGGCAGTGTCAGCAATCTGTTTGAGTAAAAACAACACTTCTCCCAAACAGTTACCAACAACATTTGTGCCAAGTATCATATATGGGTTTGTATCACCAGGGTTAGACTCTATTACAATCAGTCCTTGGTCCTTTAGTTCCACCCTTCCCACCTTCACTGTCACATCCTTAACCCCGACTAGGTTCAGAGGAAGGCCATTGGAGGCATACACAGAGAGGTTTGGGGCTGGCGGGCGGAGTTCATCTATGGACCAGTACCTTTTGTAAAGAACGTCAGGTATGATGGTTACCTGTGACCCGGTGTCTAGTAGTGCAGGTGTTGCGATGCCGTCCAGCACAATGGACAGGAAAGGCCTTCCTCCTACAAACCGGTAGTACCAGCTCAATGGGCCTGGTTGATCTACTCCTCGGTGTCGGCCCTTGGCCCCAGGGTTTGCCCATTTAAAGGACAGATCCGTGTGATGTGGCCTGCCTTGTGGCAACGGTAGAAGATGAGTTCTCCTGGAGGGCGACGTCGGTCGGTTGGCCTCCCACGGGGTGGCATTGTCCTCCTTCTTCTCCTCATCCAGGGGACATCCTCAGGGCTGTCGGCGAGTAGGATCCTTCCTTCTGGATCGGGCTCCGTCTGTAGCTGCAGGGCGCTTAGGACAGTGGCCAGGGTTTTACTTAGCTGACACACTTCAGAGCGCAGGATGTCCAGCTCGCTAGAGGAAGCTGCTTGCTCTTTTGCCTCAGCCGCTAATGAAGGGGCAGTGAGTGCTGTGGGCATTGGGGTGGCCCCTCCCTGGTAACGCTGTATAGCAGTATCTGATGTTTCCCGGGGCTGAAGGCATTTAATAGCCATGTCCTTCAGGGCATCAAAGGTGGCATTTGGATGATCTAAGGCCCACCACCATACAGTTCTGCTCTCCTCCTGGGACCTTAACCCCCGGATGAATTGTTCTATCAGCATTTTGACTTCATCAAGTATGCTGACTGGGCTAATCTGTTTCAGGGCCCGCAGGGCCTCTTGTAAACACCAGGCATAGTCCCGGTTGCTGTCCTCAGGTTTCTGGGTACAGTGGTAGAACCTCATCCGAAGATCTGTCTCAGTGCGGTTTTCAAAGACAGTTTGCAGCCTCTTAAATATAATAGATACTGATTCCTGGTCTGCGGACGGCCAGGTTTCAACTTCCCGCTCTGAGGCACCAGCCAATTGTCCCAGCACAACAGCGGTTCTCTGTTTACCAGTCATTGAGTACATGTCCAATACACTACATATTTTCCTTTTGAACCCAGACAGGGTGTCTGGTTTGCCGTCATACTGGGGAAGGCATTTCGCTCCGGGGACTTATGGCAGGGCCATGGGTATCACTGGAGTCACGACCCCTGCTGGTGGGGTGGCCGCTCCGGCCTGAGCAGCGCCGGGCACCAGTTGAGCATCGAGAGCGTTAACTGGTGCTCCGGCGTCTTGCTGGTCGTCGGCCATGGTTGCGCTCCCCTAGTAAACCGTAGCCTACCTTCTTTACTTTTATCAGGTAGGCCGCAGCTCCGCAGATCATAGTCTCCTTCCAGGACCTGACGCTTTCTGTTGCTGCGTCAGAGCGCGAGGCGGGGCTTGAGCTTCGCGCGCGACCAATGGTCACGCGTCTCTGGTTCCCGCAGTTACAACCCTCTTCTTCCCGCGCGGCGACGCAGTAATGGTGGCGATGTTCACCACAGTTAAAACACAGTTCAAATACGGCACACAGTACCCGGTGGCAACGGACATGAAATCCTGTCCGTGACGCCAGAAAGAGTGTGACTCGCCCAGGGGGCATGTAGGGGAGACTCGGTACCCGGGCCTTGACTGGGATAGCAGTATCTGATATTTCCAGGGGCTGAAGGCCTTTAATAGCCATGTCCTTCAGGGCGTCAAAGGTGGCATTTGGATGATCTAAGGCCCTCCCCCGTACAGTTCTGCTCTCCTCCTGGGACCTTAACCCCCGGATGAATTGTTCTATCAGCACTTTGTCTTCATCATGTATGCTGACTGGGCTAATCTGTTTCAGGGCCTGCAGGGCCTCTTGTAAACGCCATGCATAGTCCCGGATGCTGTCCTCAGATTTCTGGGTACAGTGGTAGAATCTCATCCGAAGATCTGTCTCAGTGCGGTTTTCAAAGACAGTTTGCAGCCTCTTAAATATAATAGATACTGATTACTGGTCTGCGGACGGCCAGATTTCAACTTCCCGCTCTGCGGCACCAGTCAATTGTCCCAGCACAACAGCGGCTCTCTGTTTACCAGTCATTGAGTACATGTCCAATACACCACATATTTTCCTTTTGAACCCAGACAGGGTGTCTGGTTTGCCGTCATGCTGGAGAAGCCATTTCGCTCCGGGGACGTACGGCAGGGCCATGGGTATCACTGGAGTCACGACCCCTGCTGGTGGGGCGGCCGCTCCGGCCTGAGCAGCGCCGGGCGCGAGTTGAGCATCGATAGCGTTAACTGGTGCTCCGGCGTCTTGCTGGTCGTCGGCCATGGTTGTGCCCCCCTAGTAAACCGTAGCCTACTTTCTTTACTTTTATCAGGTAGGCCGCAGCTCCGCAGATCACGGTCTCCTTCCAGGACCTGACGCTTCCTGTTGCTGCATCAGAGCGCGAGGCGGGGCTTGAGCTTCGCGCGCTACCAACAGTCACACCTCTCTGGTTCCCGTGGTTACGCCATTCTTCTTCCCGCGCGGCGACGCGGTAATGGCTGCGATGTTCACCACAGTTAAAACACAGTTCAAATACGGCATACAGTACCCGGTGGCAACGGGCACGAAATCCTGTTCGTGACACCAGGAAGAATGTGACTCGCCCAGGGGACATGTAGGGGAGACTCGGTACCCGGGCCTTGACCTTCTGTGGGATGTCACGGCAGTCGGCTCCCGGGCCCGTACCCTGGGGTCACTCTTTAAAAGGGGTTTTGTTAACAGTTTTGTCTCTTGACGCCACCTGTGGTTCCCGGTAATGGATACCGGCACTGCTGCAGACCTCCGGGGGTGATGGGATGGCAGCTGGGATGTTTCTGCTCCCCACAGGCGGAGCGGGCCCCCGGGGCAGGCTTGATGGAAGGGATGCAGATGAGAGGTGGCCCGGTCGGGTCAGGGGGAATGACGGATACGCACACAGGGGGTTCGCTTCAGTACCTTTACTGGTGTTGACGGCAGGTACAGTCCAGGGTACTTGATAGGAAGGGTGCACTTCTGGATTCTCCCCATTGAGTGGGTATAAGGCCTCCTGATCCGTTTCTTCCTTCCTCTAAAGCTTCTGGCCAGCCAGGAACTAGGCCTAGCTTTTATGCTCTTTCACTCTCTCACCTGTCTGCTTGTAGTAGAACTTTTCTTTGGCTACCACTATCCCTGGACGCTGGGGCCTTCGTGGTTCCTAGTTCTGTAAAATGATGGTAGCTTCAGGTGAACCAGGGGTCTGGAATCCTCCTGGTATGCCGGTTGTCCCTACTGGGTATAGAGGACCCTGTAAGTTCGGACCCGGTGTCCGACTTGTGTCCTGGGGTGAGCTTCAGATGCTCCCCTGCCCCCTTAACTCTTCTCTCCTCTCTCTTTGCCTTGGCCACACTCGGGGCCCTCAACACAGCAGCAGACGTGCTGCTTCTTCACTGCTCTAAAGTGTCAGCACACTCTCTCTACCTAACTCCACCCTCCAGTATATATATCCCTAACAGGGCACCCTTTGGTGGTATGAGGTGGAAGGGTGGAGGTGTCTGTGTGTAGTAAGGGCCTCTTGTGGAGAAGTCCGTCCATGCATCCTTTTGGGTCCTGTGGTACCTGTAGTAGCAGGGTGCCACAATATCAAGGGACAACCATCATGACACTTCCTTGCTTCCTTTATGACTGAAGTATTGATTAATGGCTCTATGCTGGGGAGATCTTATGATGTGCTTATCCTTACTTGGATTTGGTGCATCTCTTTCCATACTGCGGTTAGCTTTCCCGTGGTGTGCGCTTTCAGTTGCGGGCCGAATTAGGTTGCCGTGGTGACGCATCCTCCAACGTCACTTCTCCCCTCCTCACGGGCTAATGCGTCGGCCGGTGGGCGGGGCCTGGTGACGTGGCACGCTGCTGCCGCTGCTTTCGTTCTGTTGCGGTTTCCAGAAGCGCCGATGCAGCCACACGTGAGAACACTGAGCACGGCTCAATATAAGTGAGCTTCCCTACCCCCTATGTATCCTTCCCCCCAAAGAAGCGGAACGTGAAACGCGCGTTGGGGTTGTCCTTTTTCTCACAGTCACCAGGTTGCATTGCCTGTTCCCTCCACTCCTTATATACCTGCCGTGTTATGATGTATTATGTCTGCTTTATGTTGAATGGATCTCTCTTGACACAAGTCTATATTGCATTTTAACCAGCACTCAGCTATATGTCTTCTCGCCATAACTTCTGGTCTTCCTAGGGTTTTTGTGGTAGTGTTACCATATTGAGTTTTATTCTTTTTTCCTTAAAGGTTATATACAACACTATCTATGGACTTTTTTCCTCATATATATTGCATGCAACACTTTATAGCCTCTAATGATAAAGTATTCACTTGACAGGTTTTCATACCGTTGAGTTTATTTGTGTGACTCTATATCTTGGGTCCTCACTATCACTAATTGCTGTATTATTATTATTTTTTCTATTGCCTGCGACACTTTACAGGCCTTCTATGTGACTCGCCCCCTGGGCCGCTGTGTGGGGGAATACCCAGAGCCGGGTCTCTGTGTAATGCTAGGAGTTATAGTCTCCGTGGCCGCGACCCAGTCCCGTGGCTCAGGGTGGTCAAACCAGTGGCGGATCTGTTTACTTGGTTTTTAATGTTGAAATGTCCGACTACGCCACCCGTGGATTGCAGTCACTGAGAACCGTCGCTGCAGGGCAGACCGCTGAGGCTGATGTTGTGTGCGCAGCAGAGGGTAGTATAACTCCCCACGGGAGGAGAATAGCCTCAGGGCAGCATGTGTAGATGGTGAAGGTCACGGTGCATGGGCGCAGCAGAAATGACTCAGAGTCCGTGCAGTGCAGTTCAGGGTCTTTACTGTTGGTAATGAAGAAGGCCCTGCGGGGAGTACTGGCTAACATTAGAGGCCTGGTCAGTCTGTGAGCGAACAAGAGTCCCCCTGGCCAGGTGGAGGTGTAGGCCTTCCCATCTGACTGCACTCTTCCTGGCTACCCTGCTGTAGTCGTGTGGTAGCCCACGTCCCTGAGTGTACCGTGTGGTGCTCACCTGTATGGCTGGTGACTTGGGGCCTTTGGTACCTTCCGCTCCTCGATGGCGGTGCCGGTCCCTTGCTTGTGACTGAGCCTCCGGGCTTTCTATGGCCAGAGGACCTGGAATCCCCTGCCAGGTGGTTTCTGCTGCTGGATGTGAATATCCTCACAGCCTCGGACTCCGGTGTCCGGTTCTCTGCGTCTTCAGCCAGGACGAGCTCAGCTTGCTCCTGTCCCTGGTCTTCAGCTCTTGGCTCCTACAGAGCTCCTTGCTGCTCTGTCCCTGTCTCTGGAACTACTCACTAACCCCGCCCCAGATCCAGTTTATAAAGGGCAGGTTCCTCCCCTCTCTGGACTGAGGCAGGAGGCGTTGCATGCAAATGTGCTCCTGACCAGGAAAACCCATGCTCGCTCTCAGACATGGTATTTCTACCACTGTGGCAACCAGACCCCCTAGGGTGCCACATATGCCTCTATATTATCCTTGTATGTGCTGATACCTATTACCTCGCTCACACTCTTGGTCATACTCCCAACCTACTGACTGTGGGATCCTTCTATTTACTTCTCCTTTTTTAGTACTGTGTTTTTTACTGACTGTTTTAATGAATTTAACCGCTTCCCGACCGCCCACTGTACATAAACGTCGGCGCTGCCTGGGCTCTGTGCAGCACTGACGTTTATGAACGGTCGGCGGTCCCGCAGCCCTCAGGACCCCCAGGGTCCTGCAAGTGCTACGGTTGCGGTTCAGAGCGACAGCTCTGACAGGGGACATCATCGGGACCTGATTGGATCAGGTCCCAATGATGTTAACCCTTTCCTATCTTCTATATGCCGCAATCTATAGTGATCGCAGCTAATAGAAGATAGTGAGAGGAGAGGGGGTCGTCCACTTACCTCTCCGACGACCCCCTGATGCCTTCCAGGACCTGCCGTTCTTCTGGCAGCTGGAGGTCAGTCTGCAGCTGAAGCCTAGCAGGAGAGAGACAGTGTGAAACTGTCAGCAAACTTCTCATGCAATGTAATACATGTCTTGGAAACGGCGCGCGAATTTGTTTAATTTGTTTATCCTAGGGTATCACAAGAAAGAAGACAGACATCAAGTCAGCAGGGACAAGGAGCAGCATGGCAGATGTGACAACCTACATGGTGAGCTGCAACATGTGCTACATGTTCACAGATCGACCAGAAGCTGAAACCAACTTCACCTGCCAGAAGTGTAGACTACTGGCTCTTTTAGAAGAAAAGGTGCGGGGGCTGGAAGAAAGAATTGCGACATTAAAACTCATCAAGGAAAATGAAGACTTCCTGGACAGAACAGAAGCGTCACTACTGGTCACAGAAAGTGAAGGAAGCGTCAGAGAACCTCCAGAGGCAGACAAGTGGAGGCAAGTGACCAAAAGAAGCAAGAAGACCATGGAGACACCACCAACCACACAACTGAGAAACAGATTCCAAGGACTTGTGGAGGATGAAGATGACACACCTAAGGATGAGGAACTACCAGCAAGCAAAAAAGAAAAGAGCACCCAGAAACACCCAGAAGCGACAAGAAAAAGGACAGCCAAGAAGGGAAGAAGAGTGGTGGTGGTGGGAGACTCACTACTGAGAGGAACAGAAGCAGCTATCTGCAGACCGGACATAACCGCAAGAGAAGTATGCTGCCTCCCAGGGGCTAAGATCAAGGATGTTACCAATAGGATACCGAAGCTCATCAGTTCCAAGGATGTCCACCCATTTCTTCTGATACATGTTGGCACCAATGACACGGCAAAGAAGGACCTACCGACAATCTGCAAGGACTTTGAAGCATTGGGGAAGAAAATAAAAGAACTGGATGCGCAGGTAGTTTTTTCTTCTATCCTTCCAGTAGACGGGCATGGCGTCAGGAGATGGAACAGGATCCTTGATGTGAACAACTGGCTGAGACGATGGTGCAGACAACAAGGGTTTGGATTCCTGGACCACGGTGTGAATTACCTCTATGACGTACTCCTTGCCCGAGACGGACTACACCTCAACAAACCCGGGAAACACACATTCGCCAGGAGACTCGCAACACTCATCAGGAGGGCGCTAAACTAGAAGAAGAGGGGGTGGGAAGAAAAACGCCGGACATGAACATGCAGCCAGAGAACATACTAATGAAAGATATGAAGTGCGACAAAGAAGGTCCAAGACAAGATACGTGGAAAGGAGGTAAGAAAATTTCTAATACAATCCACAGGGAGAAGATTGGAACAAAACAAAATCGTGTAAACTGCGTGCTAGCAAATGCCAGGAGCCTGACAAAGAAGATGGATGAACTGGAAGCCGAAATATCTACAGGTAACTATGACATAGTGGGAATAACCGAGACATGGTTAGATGAAAGCTATGACTGGGCAGTTAACTTACAGGGATACAGTCTGTTTAGAAGGGATCGAAGAAGTCGGAAAGGGGCTGGAGTCTGTCTATATGTAAAGACGTGCCTAAAGCCTACAATACGGGAGGATGTATGGGAGGGAAATGAGGAGGTCGAGTCCTTATGGGTGGAGATACATGGGGCAAAAACAATAATAAAATTATCATAGGAGTCTGTTATAAACCACCAAATATAGCAGAAGCCACGGAAAGTCTATTAATGAGACAAATAGACGAAGTAGCAAAAAATAACGAGGTGATTATTATGGGGGACTTCAACTACCCCGATATAGACTGGGAAACCGAAAGCTGTAGATCTCAGAAAGGAAACAGGTTTCTGTCAATTATCAAAGACAATTATTTGTCACAACTTGTGCAGGAACCAAGTAGAGGGACGTCCCTTTTAGACTTAATATTAACTAACAGGCCAGACAGAATAACTGAGGTGCAGGTCGGGGGGCACCTGGGAAATAGTGACCACAACATTATACAATTCCACATGTGCTTCAGTAGGTGCCCAGCAAGGGAGTCACAAAAACACTGAACTTCAGGAGGGCAAAGTTTGATCAGCTAAGAGATGCCCTTCACCTTATAGACTGGGATAGTATCTTTAGTAATAGGAGCACGGATAGAAAATGGGAAATTTTCAAAACAGTCCTACATAGTCACTGTAGAAGGTACATACCTTATGGGAATAAAAGGGCGAGGAATAGGAGGAAGCCAATGTGGCTAAATAAGGACGTCAAGAGGGCAATGAAAAACAAAAAAAGGGCTTTCTGTAAACTTAAACAAGAAGGCAGCGAGGAAGCGCTAATATCTTATAGGGAAAAAAACAAAATCTGTAAGAAACAAATAAGAATAGCAAAAGAGGAGACAGAGGGACTAATTGCCAAGGAAAGTAAAACGAATCCCAAACTGTTCTTTAACTATATAAACAGTAAAAGGATTAAAACTGATGGCGTTGGCATATTGAAAAATAACCTGGGTAAAATCATAGAGGGCGATGAGGGTAAAGCGAAACTACTCAATAGCTTCTTCTCCACTGTTTTCACAAAAGAAAACAATTTATCGGAGGAAATGCAGAGTGATAAAGTAAACCCTCCGCTAAATATCACCCACCTAACCCAGGAGGAAGTTCAGAAACGCCTAAATAATATCAAAATAGACAAGTCACCAGGCCCAGATGGCATACACCCCCGGGTACTAAAAGAATTAAGTAATGTGATAGACAGACCGCTGTATCTTATATTCAAGCACTCTTTATGGACGGGACTGTCCCACTAGACTGGCGCCAAGCAAATGTGGTACCAATATTCAAAAAGGGGTCTAAAAGTGACCCTGGGAACTATAGAGCAGTCAGCTTAACGTCTGTTGTGGGTAAATTGTTTGAAGGATTTCTTAGAGATGCTATTGTAGAATATCTTAATGATAATAACTGTCTAACTCCATATCAACATGGATTCATGAGGGATCGCTCCTGCCAAACAAACCTGATGGCCTTCTACGAGGAGGTGAGCTCACAGCTGGACCGGGGAGAGTCAGTGGATGTTGTATACCTTGACTTCTCCAAAGCGTTTGATACCGTGCCACACAAAAGGTTGGTATATAAAATGAGAATGCTTGGTCTGGGGGATAATGTGTGCAAGTGGGTAAATAGCTGGCTGAGTGATAGAAAGCAGAGGGTGGTTATCAATGGAGTAAGCTCAGGGTGTGTCAGGGTTACTAGCGGGGTGCCTCAAGGGTCTGTCTTGGGCCCTATATTATTTAATATATTTATTAATGATCTAGTGGAAGGGTTGCATAGTAAAATAGCAATATTTGCAGATGATATTAAACTTTGTAAAGTAGTTAATACAGATGAGGATAGGGCACAGCTACAGGAGCATTTAGATAAATTGGGGAGTTGGGCCAAAAAATGGCAAATGGGGTTCAATGCCGATAAATGTAAGGTCATGCACATGGGAAAGAAAAACAGCAGTCACCCATACATATTAAATGGGAAACCGTTGGGGAAATCTGACATGGAGAAGGACCTGGGCATCTTGGTTAATAGCTAATTAAATTGGAGTGCCCAGTGTCAGGCAGCAGCTGCGAAGGCAAATAGAGTCATGGCATGCATCAGAAGAGGAATAGGGGCATATGATGAGAACATTGTTCTTCCTCTGTATAAAGCGCTGGTAAGGCCGCACTTAGAATATTGTGCACAGTTCTGGGCTCCGGTGCTCTGGAAAGACATATTGGAGCTAGAGAGGGTACAAAGGAGGACGACTAAGGTAATAAAGGGAATGGAGGGACTAGAATACCCAGAGAGGTTGTCAAAATTTGGCCTATTTACGTTGGAAAAGAGAAGGCTTAGGGGAGACCTCATAAACATGTATAAATACATCAGGGGGCAGTACAGAGATCTCTCTCATGACCTGTTTATACCAAGGATGGTGACAAAGACGAGGGGGCACACTATGCGTCTGGAGGAAAGGAGGTTCCTGCACCAGCATAGAAGGGGATTCTTTACGGTCAGAGCCGTGAGACTCTGGAACTCTCTGGGAGAGGAAGTGGTGATGTCCAACTCACTGAATGAGTTCAAGCGAGGCCTGGACGCCTTTCTTCAGAACAATAAAATTACATCTTATGCTTAGTTAATTAATCCAGGGATTTAATCTGCCTGCCAGATTGGTGTCGGGAAGTGAATTTTTCCTCAATGATGTAAATTGGCCTATACCGCATGGTTTTTTGTTTTTTTTGCCTTCCCCTGGATCAACACTGCGGAATAGCTGCAGTGCACAAGAAATAGGCTGAACTGGATGGACGCTTGTCTTTTTTCGGCCTTATAAACTATGTAACTATGTAACTATGTATTACATTGCATGAGAACAGTAATTTGAAAAATAAAAATTAATGTCCCATACAGGACTAAGTAAAAATGTAAAAAAAAGTCTAAAACATGTTTTCAAACTGTTAAAAAAAATCACAAATAAATAAAAATAAATAAATAAAATATTAAACCAATAAATCCGTATATTTATGCAAAAACAAAAAGAGTACACATATCTGGTATCGTCGCATCCGAAACAACCCAATCTATAAAACTGTCACACTAATTAACTCCTTCTGTGCACACCGTAATAAAAATAAATAAAAAACGGAGCAAAAAACTATGCTTTTTCATCATATTGGCAAACAAAAAGTGGAAAAAAATGTGATCAAATATCAAAATGGAAATAAAAATGGTACCGCTGAAAACATCATCTTGTTCCACAAAGAAAAAGCCGCCATACAGCTTCATAAGCCAAAACATAAAAAAGTTATAGCTCTCAGAATAAAGCGATGCAGAAAAAATATTTTTTCTATAAAATTGTTTTATTGTGTAAAAGCACCAAAGCATAAAAAAAATACAGTAAGTGTAGTATCGCTGTAAATGTACTGACCCGAAGAATAAGGCTGCCTTATCACTTTTACCACACGCAGAACGGCATAAAAAAAACTCAAAAAACAATTCCTGAAATCCTGGAATCAAAAAATTTCACGTACCCAAAAATGGTACCAATAAAAATGGCAACTCGTCCCGCAAAAAACAAGCCATCACATGACTCTGTCGGCCAAAATATGAAAAAATTATAGCTCTCAAAATATGGCGATGCAAAAACTAGATTTTGCAAAAAAAAGCGTCTTTTAGTGTGTGACAGCTGTCAGTCATAAAAACCCGATATAAATCTGGTATCTCTGTAATTGCAACGACCCGAAAAATAAACTTATCACTTATACCGCACGAGGAACGGCGTAAAAAAATAAATAAAATAAATAAAACCAATTCTTCACCTGCTACTGATTTGTTTATTATGTCTCCCAAAGATCGCAGTAAGGCTCTGCTCACATTTATCTTGCGCTCTACGCTGAGCACTTACATCAGAGTTTCCGTGTAAATCTCTGAAATACGTGATTCAGCCGGAACCCATGACGGAAGTTTCCCTGTAATGAGGCAGATATAGGCCACTCTGGATGCCATCTGGCCTGGGATCCCACGGTGTCATTTGTTTTAGGCGTGCATAAAAGTGCGGTTGACCACAGTTTTGTGCACTTCTGAAAAAAAGGACACCGCTAAACAGAGGCCAGACGGAGTCCAGAGTAACTCTGCTGCCTCATTACAGTGAATGGATCCTGCAGGGGTTTCATCTGAATTACATCACTTGGAAATTTAGATGGAAACCCCGATGTAAGTGCTCAGCCTAGAGCGCCGGATAAATGTTATGTAAAATGTTCCCAATAAAAGCTTCAACTCAGTCCTCAAAAAAAGCTAGTCCCCCACTCAGGACCGTCATCTGTTAAAAATATAAGGGACTTCCAAGTTACTGGTAGCAGAAAGGCTCTGGAAAAGCGAAATGGCCCTTGCCCCCCAAAAGAAATTCAGAAAATTTTGTGCTCCCAAATCCAAATGCCTATTCTACAATAATTTGTTCTCCAATTGTCAAATAGCGCTTCTTCCCCCCCAGATCTCGCTGTATGGCTGAGCGGTACAATACAGCCACATATGGGGTATTGCCACTTTTGGAAGAAATTGTGTGACGCATTTCGGCACCATTTTTACCCATTGCCCTGTGTGAAAATGTAAAATCTGAGAGTAAAATATTTTTTTGTGGTAAAAATACAATTATGTTTTCTTCACTGTCCAATGGTATAAATGTAAAAATTAAAAAATACTCACTACTTCCCTAGATGAATTCCTTGAGAGGTGTAGTTTCCAAAATGGTGTCACTTGTGGGGGTTTCTGCTGTTTAGGCACATCAGGGGCTCTCCAAACGCAACATGGCGTCCGCTAATTATTCAAACAAATTTTACTTTAAAAAAGTCTAATGGCGCTCCTTCCCTTCCGAACCCTGCAGTGTGCCCAAACAGTGGTTTTCCCTCACATATGGGGTATCAGCGCGCTAATGAGAAATTGCACTACAAATTGTATATTCCATTTTTTCCTGTTACCCCTGTGAAAATAAAAAAATTAGGTCTAAACTAACATTTTTGTGAAAAAAAGTTAAATGTTCATTGTTTTCTTCCACATTCCAAAAATTCCCATGAAACACCTGAAGGGTTAATAAACTTCTTGAATGTGGTTTTGAGCACCTTGAGGGGTGCAGTTTTTAGAATGGTGTCACTTTTGGGTATTTTCTGTCATAAAGACCCCTCAAAGTCACTTCAAATAAGATGTGGTCCCTAAAAAAATATTTTTGTAAATTTTGTTGGAAAAATGAGAAATCGCTGGTCAACTTTTAACCCTTATAGCTTCCTAACAGAAAAAAATTTTGGTTCTAAAATTGTGCTGATGTAAAGTAGACATGTGGGAAATGTTATTTATTAACTCTTTTGTGTGACATATCTCTCTGATTTAAGGGCATGAAAATTCAAAGTTTGAAAATTGCGAAATTTTCACAATTTTCACCAAATTTCTGATTTTTTTCACAAATAAACGCAAGTGATATCGAAGAAATTTTACCACTATCATGAAGTACAATAAGTCACGAAAAAACACTCTCAGAATCAGGGGGATCCGTTGAAGCGTTCCAGAGTAATTACCTCATAAAGTGACAGTGGTCAGAATTGAAAAAATTGGCCCGGTCACGAATGCAAAAACAGGCTCTGGCGCGAAGTGGTTAAATAAATATTGATTTTATTGGCATCTATGCTTCATTTATCTTGATTGGATTGCTTTAAGACTGAAGTATTGCATTGAATAGACCCCTTTACGCCTTTGGATTAAAATGTCATATGTTGCAGTTGTGCAAAGTACTTATGCAAAAGACATGTAAATTATACTTGTGACGAATGCAAACAGTAAATTTAGCACCGTGAACCTTATTTACCATTTTATATAGAAAAAACTGAACTTTTTTTCTTTTTTTTAAATATATTTACATACAGTTTGATGCGATTAGTGATAGTTTACAGTTATATAAAGATTATTTTTTTATGTGCAAATGTGCAATATGCATGAATATTGCAATAAGGCCATGTAACACACTAACCCATAATAGTTAAAGATACACTAGACTGTCAGCCAATAGTGTCTGGGTCGAATCAGTATGGGCCTCCGTCAACCCGCTCTATTTTCCAATGGCAGTCGCCACCCCAGACCCTAACAGGTGCCCACACTACACTTTCCTGCAAGGATGAAAGTCTCACACTGTGGGCCACAGTCAATTTCTTCTACCACAGACCTTCTGTCCTTGCCTCCAATTTCCAGAGAGACAACTCATGCTCCCTTCTGCTCACATAACCAAATTTCTGTCCTTCCAATTGGGTCTACGCTCACACGACCGAATTTCAATTTCTGCAATAGGGTCTGCGCTATCTGCTATCTTTAGCCTCGACAATCAGGATCTCCTAGCCTCTGTAAGGACTCTGCACCCCTTGCTTAATCCACTTCTAATACTGATCTTGTGTTTCTGGACACACTCATCACCTACGTCAGGCCTATCTCCCACAGGTGACTTGTTACAAGTCTGGGCGAAGACTGACTTCCTGGCTTTTGTATTTTTCTGCTGCAGATCACATGTCCCCTGTACACCTAGCTCAGCTTTCCTCTCATTCAGCCTGCCTTCTGTGCCTTGGTTGCAATACCCTTTTAGGTTCCTACACCTATAGTCTCTGATCACTACATGGCAGCATCTGCCCACAAATACCTTACAGCTCATTTCTATTATATGAGTCACTCACTCTCCTTACATTCCTCCAGTCTTTAAACTTACCATTACTTGGATGAGAAAGGTTACTTATGCTCTAGACGCTCCTTGACGGTGGTCTCAGAGTCGCCAATATCCAAACACACTCCTGTGTCTGCTGTATTACATACTGCCATATGAAATCATCTTCCGCATACCTCCTGGGTGAAACACGAGCGTTGGTACATTCAGATCTGTGAAGTCCCTCCTGACCTGTCTCTTCTGGGACACTTAGGTCTTGAGACACTCTTCCTGTGATTTTGACCTCTAGCCTACCCTCTAAGCTAGCCCCGGTCATTCTCTCTTCATCAGACACATGTGGCGGTAGCATGTAAGGGTGCCGTACTCTCTCCGGTGCAACGTCTTCTCCTTTCGGGGTGTACTCTCCTTGTCACTCGATGAGGAACAGCCTCCCATGTGTAGTCCAATTTTCCCCAAGGGTGCTTCACTTGAACCAAAACTCAATTCCCCAGCTGTAATGGTGCCTCCTGCACAGGAGTTACTACAGGATGCCTTTTCCCCTGGGGCTTCTGTACAATCTTAAGTCTCAGTGTCTCTAACCGATGTTGGTGTTTCCACACCAAAGTTGTGGTGTTTATCTTCGTACAATCTTCCACTGGATCAAGCTCTAGCTCAGTAACCTTATGGCTGTTATGTCCAAACAGCAACGTGTAAGGCGTGTACCCTGTCGTGGCATGAACCTGGTTACTGTACAACTAGACCACTTCTGGTACAAATTCAGGTCATTTCATCTTCCTGTGTCACGGTGTAGGGGAATGCTGGTGAGGAGATAGCAGATACGGGCTGGGTGAGCAGGGAAAACTAATCTGTCCCTAGACTGGGAACCCTGAATAGCCCTGACCCCGAAGGTATCTCTGATGGTGAGAAGGTTCGGGTCTCCACCCAAAGCCCTAACTCCTTCACAAGCCCTGCACTAATTCCCCTAATCTCCCTCCTCAGAACAAAGGTACGTACAGCAATCTCAAAGGAAAGGACTTCAGTGGCACAAACAAACAGGACTGCACAGCACAGCTTCCACGTATAGATTGAAACTCTATCAGATGCACCACCTGGTGGAAGGAGAGGCTACTTAAAGGCTAAGGGGAGTAGACTCACACAGAAACTCACATCCACCAGGACATGGCAATAGAATTGGCATTAACCCATGCAGTACAAGAGGGAATTTCACAGTTTAAGTTACAGCGGCATCTAGAATAGACCGCAGATACACAGCGCTAGACAGCGTGTGACATCCTGTCATCTTCCTGTTGTCCTCCACAATTCTCAGAATGTAGATAAAGTTATGTTGAAACGTTCACAGTCCCCATTTCCCTATGGGTGCTAGGGTGTAGTTCTGGAATTCTCAATGTTGTACAGTTGGTGCAATTCATCCATGACTTTTCCATGAAAACAGGCTCCTAGCTCAGAGTGAATTCTTTTTGGACACCCGTATACCCACATGAAGTCATGACAGATGGCACAGGCCGCTGACTCGGCTGTTTGATTCCCAGTGGGAGTCATGACTGCAAACTTTTTAAAATGATCCATCATCACCAGACAGTACAAACAACCATTATCGGAGCGGTTGATCATAAGATAGTCCACCATCAGCACTTCCAATGGGAAAGAAATCCTCTTCACCTATATAGATGTTCTGTGTTTAGGGGGTTTAGTCATCTCACCCTGATGGCATTTCCGGTAATCTTCTTTCACCACTCGATTTACTTGTGGCCAATACAGAAACCGTTGTAGCCATTGGAAAGTTTTCTCTGTTCTGAAGTGGGTATCACTCTCATGGGCTTCCTTCTTCACTCTGGGCTTCATTCCTTGTGAAATCATTAGCAGATTACAATGATACAATCTGGGCTACTGCCCAGGGCCAAAGGCTCCAGGGTCCTTTGGCCATATTGTTCTCATTATAATGCTTTTTTTCACCACTGTCGACGGTGCACATCTCCGGACAGGTAGCTTTCCTAAAGCTCAGCTGCCAGCAATTCACGATGGTTTACTGGCATCTACAAGGCTATGTGTGTATGTACTCTTAGGAATAGCAGAATCTTTGGTCCTCTTCTCCACTTTTGGCTGAGGTTCAGAGGATTAATTGGAGACATAGAACCGCTGTTCTCCACTTTGGAATCCAACCCTTCAGATATATGGTATATGATGTATAGTATTGATATACCAAAAATATCAGTAGTAATCAATTAAATTCTAAAAGACATTAATCAATTTAAAATTTGTATTTATTTAGTTTAATTAAATCTTGCATGGAAGGATGAAGACGTGTTCTTGGAGAAGCCTTCAACTTTAGCAGGTGTTTCTTGCTGGTCAGGAGGCCACGGGTAGATGGTTCAAATCCTTCCATACAGGTACAGCATTGATGTTGAACATGCTGTAGTTTCTTCAGGGTGCTAGATGTGGGGGTTTTCTGTCCTCGAGATGTCTAAGGTGCCCTGGTGACAGCAGGCAAAAAAGCATCTTCCTCTGACAGCGCGAGCAGCCCTGGATAATCCACGCCGGCAGGATGATATCATCCGGCAGAAGATGGAACCTATGAGAAAAGATGTAAAACTAATGTAAGTAATGGGACTCCATATTAGAGGGTACTACTGTGGTGTCACTGTGGGAGAACGTTAGAGGAATCTCATCACACAGAGGGCAGGGATCTTTGCCAGTCATCATACATGTGACAATCCCACCACTGACAGATAACATCTGCTCCACATGACTTCTTCTCACTGACATCATACAACATGGAGATTATTGTCACACTTACCTCGCCTACTTTCCCCCTCTTCTACTTTCTCAGTTTTTTCTTGTCTTCTCAGTTTTAGAAAATATTTTCTTTTCTTCTGAACTGGAGATTCTAATCAAAAAGTCCGAAAAAAATATTAATTATAAACTTCTAAAATATTTTCTTTATATCTATATAGAGTTATGCAACTGATTAATATGCACGTGTAGCATTTCTGTGTGCTGCCATGTGGTGTCTCCAAGGAACTATGTCCCCTTATTATCATGACATTACTTGCAGCAAGCCACTGTGTTATTATATAATCAGTTAGATAATAATTCAATGCAACTTTAAAGAGGACCTGTCACTAGATCAAAAGTGTCTGAGATTCACTATTATCTTATGTCTGCTGCTTCCCCGAGTATTCTGATATTTGTTTTGCTAAAATCCACCCTATGGTTGTAGAGATATGGGCATTTATATTTAGTGCTAATTTTTATGGTCTTTTCCAAGGGGGCATGGCTCACAATTTTATATTGCAGAGCAACCTAAAGACACGGCCCAGAGGATCCTGTGAGCACCGCCCTCTTGGAAAAGACGATAAAAATTAGCACTAAATAAGACCCGTAACTCAAAAAACGGAATACTTAGGGGAGCAACGGGAATAAAGTAAATGATTTTTGGAGCCTTCATGTGCTGATTCACATTATAATTTTGGATTATAGGCTATAATTGGATGGCCTATAAACCTGTACATACCTGACAATGAGGACGAGGATGACTCGTTGTTTTTAGCAGTGAAACACTGATTGTCTCCTTTAGTATTAGAAGAGGAAGACTCTTTCTGCCTGTTTGGTAGAAGAAAGACCAGTAAATTAAAAGTAAAAACAATAGAAAAAATGAAGAACACCTGTTTGTGAGGCCAATTAGGACAACCTAGAGGGGATACCCTGCCCAGGACCTCAACTAGTAATATTGGCCTGAAATGAGCAGGAAATGAATGGCTGGTCACAATAATCAACTGTTATTGCAGTGTTATCACAAGTCAGATGCACAGAGGGGTGGTGGATGCTGGATTTAGATTTGTGTTACTCGTGTCTTGTATTTGGTTCTGAACACATATCAGAACTAAATCTCATAATAATAATAATCTACTCACATGTCTGAGTGTTTTTCACTGTTCTCTTGGGAACACTGTGGAGGTGACATAGGCTCTACATTGGTCATCATCCCGGTATTGGTGATATTTAGCTAAAACACACGGAGAAAAATAAATTGATTTATTTTAAGCATTTTTGTAATTATAGGTTTTAGACATATTAGTAGCCACATACTTACTTTAGAAAACCTTTGATAAGATGATACAAAGTTTTTTATTTCTGGCCAGTCATTGTCCTCTCTTGTGTCCGCCTCATCTGAATTCATGTGTCTGCTACAACGAGCTACAAAGTACAAGTGTTATCAGAGATAATTAGTATAAGACCCGGTCAGACAGTCACCCTGTTATCACTAATAATGTTGAGAACTTATTTTCACATAAAATGAAAGACAAGACACAAAGCAGTTTTCTGCAGATGACGTCTCATTTTACTTACTGATAAAGTAGCGGGTGTCCTCATCTGACTTTAGCTCAGGAACGAACAGGGGCTTCTGACTTAGAAGGTTGTCAAAGTCTAAGTGATGCAGAAATGGATGCATTTTGATCTCATTTGCTCCTCCTGGAAAAGGAAGACAAGAAAGAAAGTGATACAGTCATTTTTAGAGAAACTGCTCCATATCGGTACAGTTTATGTTAACCTGAACTGAAGATGTAACAGCAGACATGAAGGAAATGTACTGAAAGTCACAGCATGAAAAATGGGGAATGGATAAGTAGGTAGATTACTGAACCTCATGGACACAACCAATTGTCTGGTCAAAGAGGTGTAATAAGTCATAATACTATTATAATATTACCTGTCCCAAGTCTATCTGCTGGATCTTTTCTGAGCAGCTGAGTGATGATGTCCTGAGCATCGTGTGGAGTAGAGTATTTATGATATGTCCAAATTAATTTATCTGTTATATAAAAAGCAAATATTACAGGAAATTAAACATTTTCATTAATTTTCATAAAAAATGTTCTTAATAAGGCTAGAAATTAAACCAGAAAACCAATGAAACCAAATAACAGTGACATCACAAGCATTCAGATTATTTTACTTACCCTCAAGGACACTGCGTAAAATATCTCTTTTTAAAGTCCCTCTAAATGGTGTACGTCCCAAAAGAAATTTATGTAGGGTGATCCCTACTGACCACCAATCAACGGGCCTTCCATAGCCTTTCCTTTGGATAATTTCTGGGGCCATGTAACTAAGGGTGCCAAAAGTCTGGAAACCAACAGAAGAATGAGATGATGATCAATAAATATAATTGCGTCAAATAACATTAGTGCAAATGTTTTATAGAGAAATTGTCAGAGAAGGGTAAAGAGATGAAATCTGTAAAGTGCAAGATCTTGTAAGTAAAGCCTACCTCTTCATCAAGGAACTCGCTGGTGATGTCCTCAGTTGAAGCCTTGTAGATATCTGAGCTTGGTCTCATGAGGCCGAGTTTTGAAACCCCAAAATCGGTGACCTTAATATGTCCTGTTGATGATATCAGGAGGCTGTGAAAGAAAGAAATGGTGTCAGACCCAAGTAATTACCCATAGACTGTACAAAAACTATAATTTTTTTCCCCTTTACTATACTACTGGGGTCACTTACTTGCCCGGCTTCAGGTCTCTGTGCACCACACCATAACTGTGCAGGTATTCCACAGCAAGAACCGTTTCCGCAATGTACATACGGGCCAGGGGGACTGGTAAAGGACCCCTGCGCTTTATAAGACTGGCACAGTCTCCTCCTATAGAAGAAAGCAAATATGAGAGGTGAGGGTTTGTTTCAATGTAAATTACACATGATGAGGGTGAATATGAAATAAGTGGAAATATTTGGACAAGATGGCCTATATAGAGATATACTGTGTAATGTAGAGAATATACTGTATACTACATGTAGCCATCCATGTGGGCACATTATGGTCATATATAGGTGCTAGGATTAAACAGACGTGGGCTGGATATGGATACAATGGATGTGTCCTACCTGGTACATACTCCATGACCATACACAGATGAAGTTTAGTAGGAAAAGAGCAGAACATGGAGGTCACAAAGGGACAATCGGCGAATGCTGAGATGTCCCTCTCCAGAAAGGCCAATTCAAGTCTCTTTGGCTTTTTCAGGTTCTCCTTGTCCATTGTCTTCATAGCACAAATCTGGTTTGTGTCTTTATGGCGCACTAAGTGGACGGCCCTAGAGAGGAAGAAAATCCATGATTTATTACAAATTCTTATTAACAGTCCATCTATCGACCTCATCAAACGATCTCCTGTACTAATGGTTAATACTAGATGTGAGGCCATCACTATAAATCCATGTCTAGAAATGCATAAAATAATACTCCATAAATGATTATCAATGGAGGGTCCATATCCACGTCACATCCTAACTGACCTGACAGATAGATGTGGACAGTGATGTGGACTCCTAATTTCTCTATGGGAATATTACATGGGCAGGACACCGAGGCATCATCATAAGGAGCCCTGGGAAATAAATATTATACCAAAGTAAAGCTCACCCAAAGGCTCCACTGCTGATCAGTTTGATCGGTTTATAGTCGCTCTTACAAGGATTTCTCACTGGGTTCAATGATCCGATCAAGGTCTAAAAAGGAATAAGAAATGACATTAAGACAGAAAATGCAGGAGAATAAAAGCTCAAGATGCAGGAACGTCTCTCTTCTATATTATGTCCCCGCTGATTACACTGTAGAGAACGTGATACCAGCCGGACCCTCCACAGACCCCATTATATTATAAAGGGAAATCCCCCATACACATAAATCAATACTGCAGGGAAGGATAAGGGACATCACACCGAGGGGGCAGGAAGAATAACGCCATTATCACACATAATATGTCTGATCTACATGACGACCAGTGATATCCTATTGTCATATGGGATATAATATGGGATGTATAATTCACACCCGTCATCTGACGATATACAGACGTCCCTCTGATACTTACACTGGCAGATTCCTGGATGATCTCTGGTGTTTCACATAGTCCACCATCAGTATTTGCCGGCACAGTTATTCCTAAAATAATGAAGAAACGTCATTTATTAAATGTCTGTATCAGCACTTAATAACCAAAAGAAAAGGAAGCAAAAAAGTCAAATATCAAAAAACATAACAAATTTTATTGATTAATCAGAACAATTCATGATAAAAAATAATAAGAGAATGTCAGACACAGAGAACGCTCTCTCTTTCAAACCAAGAACAACTGATCAAAATCACTTCAAAACCTATTCAGAATCGTATTCATACAAGTTTGTGTCTGTTTAGAATGTAGAAGATATAGGAACAATCTGTAGTCCTCAAAATAAATAAGACAAATAAAAAAGAGAAACCTGCACAGTCTGGGAGGGTGGGGAGCAAGACCCCGACGTGTGTTTCGCATAGGCTTCTTCCAAGGGGTATTGAAGAAGTTTTGCGTAGGCTTCTTCCAGGGGGTATGGATGAAGTCTACATGAAACGCGCATCAGGGGCTCACTCCCCACCCTCCCAGACCATGCAGGTTTCTCCTATTTATTTGCTTATTTATTTATCCAGAGGATGAAGAATAAATCCACATATTCTTTGCCGTTCTCAATAACGTAATATTTGAATGTAAAATATTAGATGATCGTCTTACCTTCTATCAGATCGGATTTTGGCCCTGGCTGACTGTTATCAGGGTCAGCAACATTTAGGTTTTGCCCCTCTGCGGAGTCGCCTTTTGATGTTTCCTGATGGATATAAGATATACAATTAATATAACGTTTCTCAAACACTAGATTACCATATATATAAAGCGGGAAGGATTAAACCTGGATTTACCTGACAAGTTCAGTATTGGGCGGACAATTCACGGCCGCTCTATCAAGCAAATTTACATTAATATTTAAGGGACTTGTATCTACAACTTTTCTCTAATAACTTCTATCAGAACTGCAGCATTTACAAGGAGGAAGATTGTGATGATGGAGTGAGACAGAGGTAGAAATACAAGCTCCGCACCGCTGAGTACAGACTATCACCACAGAGGATGGAGCCGCAGAGACAGGCCGCCATAGAATATCCTGTGTCTGCCTGGAGAGGAGAGGGGAAGGCCTCTACCATCATAAATCTGACCTTCTGCTATATGACTGGTAATCTGGAGAAGATCAGACAACAAGGACATGAGATGTAGAAGATGATGGATCCTTACCAGGCGCTCCAGTGAGTAGGCCGGATACTCCAGTACATACAGGACATTTTGGGCCAGTTGATTAAAAAAGGCCAATTCTCCACTTTGGGATTTTTCTTCAGCCTATAAAGATGAAAATTAACAAGAAATGAAAATAATCAATAAACTTCATGAACATATATGGTATTGCCACATTTGTTAAAGTCTGATCTGATAGGTGTTTGGTATCAATAAAAATCTGAGTTCACTTCGCAAAAAAAGGCTTTACTTAGTCCTATCAACAGAAAAATTACAATGTTATGGGTCTCTGAATATAGTGACACAAAGAACCATTTCATCTCAATTGGAATTTTTTTCCCCTTGTTTCAATACAATGTATGGTAAATAGGATGGAGCCATTGAAAGCTGCAACTCATCCAAAAAAAACAAGCCCTCACATGTCTATGCCAATGGAGAAATAACAAAGTTATGGCTCTTGAAAGAAAGTGAGGAAAAAATGAGAGCGGAAAAAATTTTGTGGTCCATAAAGGGTTAACCAATCCTATTCCCTCCTCCCCCCGCATCCAGGACCTTCCCATCCCTAATTCAACTAACCCTTTAGATCCCACCCTCTCCTTTGTCATGTAGCCTGATTGCCCTGTTTTGACTCCAGGCTATTCTTATCTGGGTATTTGGCACAGGTTAAACTTAAACTTGTATTCCATTATTATTTTCCATTATTATTATATATAATTTGTGCAGATTGTCTGCTACTTACCTGCTGTACTAATGTCCAGATGTTCTGCTGTAAATGCTCAAGATATTCTGAGCTTATACAACCTTGGTGGTATTTGGTCAGGCAATCTCTCACAAGCTCCATAACCAGCCGGTAAGTGAAGCTGAGGACGCCATCGGGTAGTGGTAGCACAAAGTCAGGGTCATAGGTGGTAAGAATCCCCTGGAGTAGTGCTAACACCTGAAGTCTGTCTGGAGGAATTCCAGACATTTCCAGTAATCCAAGCGCGGTCAGTATATGACTAGCTATATGGCTTATCACACCAACAGCAATGACACCGGAATGTCAAAGTGACAACAGGAGTGTAAACACTTGTAGAAGTAGTGATGGTTAATTGTGATGTCATAATGGAATCTTGTGTTCTAATCTTAAAGGGGCATCTTACCTTATAAGGAAGTTGCCTTGCAACCCTTAAGTAGGCAACAATATAGGCTCAGCATCAGTACCAGATGCAGGCAAGGAGGAAAGCGCTATGGGTGCTTTACTCTTCTGATCAGTTAGAGTCTTTTTATGTAAGATAAATTATTTTTATCTGTTATACACAATAAAAATTATAGCGTTTTGTATCAATAAGAAATTCAGATTCCAGTGCTAACAGAAATATCTTTCTGTGGGAACAGGGCATGTGGGGCTGGGGCTGCATCCAACCCTGGCATATGAAGCACGCTGGCCCATGCTGCTCTGCCACAACCACTTCCAAAAATGGGGGTCTTTATTACAAATATGACCCTGCCTAACAGCTCATTTACATATTAAGAAAAAAGTGGATTTCTCTGATTAAGACATTCATCAAATCGTGGCTATCAAGGCATCACTCTATTCAACTTTCTATGACCTGCATCTTTATGTAGACGGCTTATGAGGGTTGATCTTACTGACAGTTTCACTTTAATAGTGTGGCTCGAACCTCCTTAAAATAATAGTGCCCCTTATGGGCCTCCTTATAATAATGATAATAATAGTGACTACCTGTTCTTTTTTATTAAAAATAATAATGCTCCCTCGAGCCGCTTTATAATAGTAATAATAATATTAATGATAAAAATATTAGATGACCCCACAAGGTTTAGGGAAAGTGTCACTGAATGCAGAAGCCGGGTCTAAGCTCCTAATAAACACTACCCACCTCCTGCCCTGCTGTGTTATTACAGGCTTTATTCCCCTTCAAGAGCGTCTATTAAATCTCCCTTCGTTATATCTATAGAAATCACATGAAGTAGTCATATAAGTTAATTTAGATACTTTATTAAACACAGCACACAGAAAGCTTTTATAAAATATCATCTCCGCCCATAAAAACACCAATAGAAAATTCCCGGGCAGTGTGGTTTAGATATATTCTTAAGGCATATGGGTAGTAGTAAATGCCAATGCAAAAGTAAAAAATATACTAGTATATCCCTTTTAAAAGTATAGAGAATAAATGCAGTTTTCTCCAGTCCGTTATGAAAAGATATTTTGCATGTTTAGTACCCCAATTATAACATTGTGTGCAAGATGGATAACAGCATATTGTTTCAAATATATGAGAGGTAGATACAGATCTCTCAGTTAAGAGTATTTCACATTATATATATAATTAATTATCTTTCAAAAAAGAGGTTTGTATAGAAGATTAATATAAGTTACACTTAATCAGTATTGAGATATTCTGAATATTCCAGGGTAAATGACAACAAATTCTCACAGGAGTACAGAGAAAATAAATATATATAGGTATTCATCTCTTTAGATCAAATATTAGTAAAACATTATACTGATGTATACCAGAATCAAATATCCACTATTAATCCTGTCTATAGAAAGGGATTACTGTAATCAAATATACAGATACAGACCATTGGCCATAATAGAAGATTCCACACTGCCCAGCACCCGTACGCGCGTTTCGCGTCTTTGCTTCCTCGGGCCAGTATGCCATGCATTTCCGCACTCTCGCATCTGAGCTTGCCTGGAACAACGAGGCCCTTTTGTTCACCTTCTGGGAGGGTCTTTCTGGACGAATCAAGGACGAGCTAGCCCGTCGGGACATTCCTTCCACCCTGGTGTCACTAGCTACCTGGATTGACATCCGTTTCTTGGAACGAGTTAAGGAGACAACCCGGGAGAGAAGATTTCCTTGTCTTGCTCCTGTATTCCAGAAACCTGCCTCCCAACCAGCAATTCCCCAGGCACGATCGCCCAAACCCATGCAGATTCACCAGATCAAGATGGTCAAGTGTCGCAAAGAGATGCGCCGAGCCAAGGGGAGCTGCTTCTACAGTGGCAGTAAGGAGCATCTGATCCGTTCCTGTCCGGTGAAGCCGGGAAACTCCAGTGTCTAAGACCGCTCTGAGAGCTCATCCTAGGCAAGAGTAAATCCTCTCCGTCCTTGACTCTATCCATTTCTATTTCCAGTGGTGAGATCCGCTTCTTTGAGACCGCCCACCTGGATTCCGGAGCCGCTGGGAATCTCATTTCTCAGGCTCTTGTGGAGCAGTATCAAATTCCCACTAAACGTCTGGCCGAACCATTGGCAGTCGCTTCCGTGGATGGGAGACTCCTTCTGCAGACCATCTTGCTCGCCACAGAGCCTGTAACCCTTCAGGTGGGAATGCTGCACTCGGAGAGGATCTCCTTTCACGTGCTATCTGGACTCTCTCACTCCCTTTTGCTAGGTCTACCCTGGCTACAGAGACATGAACCCGTCCTGAATTGGCAATCTGGTGAGGTGCTCCGTTGGGGGCAGGATTGCCATGAGACTTACCTGGTTCCGGTTCGTCCGGCTCAACCTCCGTCTACTCCAGCTAATCTACCTGGTCTGCTGGCACCCTACTGGTCCTATGCAGACGTCTTCGACAAGAAGGAAGCTGAGGCACTACTACCTCATAGGCCGTATGATTGCCCTATCGACCTGGTACTCGGTGCTTCTCCTTCCCGCGGGCGTATCTACCCCTTGTCGCTGGCTGAGACCCTAGCCATGTCTGAGTACATTGAGGAGAATCTTGCTAGGGGATTCATCCAGAAATCTACTTCCCCGGCTGGAGCAGGATTCTTCTTCGTTAAAAAGAAAGACGGCTCGCTTCGGCCGTGTATTGACTACATGGGTCTTAACCAGATTAACATCAAGAATAAGTACCCCCTGCCTCAAATCTCGGAGCTGTTTGACCGCCTTAAAGGCGCAAGGGTCTTCACCAAGCTCAATCTTCGTGGGGTGTACAATTTGGTCTGGATCCGCCAGGGAGACGAGTGGAAGACGGCATTCAACACCTGGGACGGTCACTATGAATATCGCGTGATGCCCTTTGGTCTCTGTAATGCCCCAGCCGTCTTCCAGGAGCTGGTTAACAACATCTTCCGTGATCTCTTGTATTCTTGCGTAGTGGTGTACCTGGACGATATCTTCGTCTTCTCTCCGGATCTGCCCACACACCGGAGGAATGTACATCAGGTTCTGCTAAGGCTCCAGCAGAATCATCTCTACTCAAAACTTGAGAAATGTCTATTCGAGCAGACTTCCCTTCCATTCCTGGGATATATTATTTCCGAGACTGGTCTTCGGATGAACCCCGAGAAGGTTTCTGTCGTCTTAAAATGGCCCCGACCGGAGGGGTTGAAGGCGATTCAGCGATTCCTGGGCTTCGCAAATTATTACCGCCTCTTCATCCCTCATTTCTCCTTTCGGACCGCTCCCATCTCCGCACTCACCCGTAAGGGAACAAATCCCAAGGAATGGACTTCCGAAGCGGAGGAGGTCTTCGTCTCCCTAAAACAAGCTTTCTCCTCCGCCACTGTGCTGCACCGTCCGGACTGCAACAAGCAGTTCTTCCTGGAGGTTGATGCTTCCTCCTCCGGAGCCGGAGCGGTGCTCACCCAGAAATCCCCATCTGGGAGAATGGTAACCTGTGGCATCTTCTCCAAGCTCTTCTCCTCATCCGAGCGCAACTACTCCATACAGGGTCGGACTGGGGTGCCTAGGGCCCACCAGGGGAACTGACTCTGGGGGCCCACATTACAGTCCACCATAAACGGTTTTATTACTTGTTATGCTTTTCTATAATGCACTATAATTAATTGATTGGCCGCGCTGTGGAGCACCAAGCGGCAGGACTTTGTTCGAACAGTCATTCCGTACTGCCAGAGTCCCTTTAATGGTTATTTGTCACCTTGAAAAACACTATTTATCTGCAGATATAGGGGTAATCTGCAGGTAAATAGGGTTTAAAGCCTGGTTAGACGGCTTATTGGAAAAGCATTGGCTACACGGAGAAAATTACATTTTATTCTCCCTGGCGCCACTCGCTTCCTGTCATAGGGTCGGTGCAAGGAGGGAGACATTACAGTCACCGCGAACTACAAAGTGAGGGTGCTGCAATAACGTCTGGCACCTTGATTGTGACATCTTCCATGGAGGCCAACCTCAGGCTGATCAAATGCAAGAGAAACATTCTGGCACCACGCTGTTTTTTTCAAAGGATCAATCACCAGGGCATAATTCAGACTGTGTGCTTCAAGACTTAAACGGTGGTGCACATCCAAGAAATATTTCAATCACAAGCAAGAATAGAAGGAAAGGCAGCACTCATCCAGTCTTCTTTTAAAACGTTCCTTTATTTTTGTGTGCGAAGCATTTCAGCGTGCAGCATTGGACTCAGACCACGAACGGTATGCGGGGGAGAGGAAAAAAGGGACAACGGCCGTTTCGCTGCCTTTCGGTGCTTCAACGGGTCCAACCTCAGGCTGAGCTTCATTGAATGACTAACATGGCAGCAGCACCTGGCAACTAGTGCTGAGCGAGCGTGGTCGGATAAGGTGTGATCCCAGCATGCTCGGGTGTTATCTGAGTATCTTGTAGTGCTCTGCTACTATGCTCGAGTCCCCGGGGTAGCATGTTTTGCGGCGGTAGACAGACGCAACACATGCAGGAATTGCCATGTTAGTCATTCAATGAAGCTCAGCCTGAGGTTCGGCTCCATGGAAGTGTCACAATCAAGGTGCCGGACGTTATTGCAGCACGCTCACTTTGTAGTTCGTGGTGACTGTAATGTCTCTTATCCGACCACGCTCACTCAGCACTACTGGCAACCGAACAGCAACCTGCAACTGCATCACAGGGGCTGAAGGGAGCAGGTGACTGCATGCACCGGCCATTGTGCTATCTAAATGCCGCTGTCAGTGATTGACAAGGGCACTTAAATACTCAAAACAGCAGCAATCAAGGCGAGCTCTGATCACTGCTGTTACAGGCAGCCGCCGGCTATGTAACACAGCCGACATCTGCCCGGTATGGAGCAGGCTCAGCTCCTGAACCCGCTCCATACAAGCACATCCCAATGGTGACAGTTATGACAAGGTTAGCAAATTTCACTTGTCTGTTCCTAAATGTGGAAAGACAAATGGAATTCCCTAACACATGTGAAAGAGACCTAATAGATTTAGTAAAGGTGCCTCAAGCATATGAATGTTATTACACACCACAATGCACAGTTACATACACGCATCTTACAAAAATACATATTATTCCAGATACGCAGACGAGCACAAGCACATCAGTACATGAATACATCATCGGAACCACCATCATTTGTAATGTCAGGTCAGCCCCATATATCTTTGTATCGCATAAACCTACAACTCCCAGTATGTAATTAACAATAGAGATACTGGGAGTTATCAGTCATCATCAGACTGGGGACCATACAGGAACCACAGTACTGATGAGACACAGGCAGGATCACAAATGAACATTTACATCCAGGTATCTTACCTGAGACGTCTTCTCTGATTAGAGTCTTTCTTTCTTTTCTTCCTCTTGTCCAGTCTCCATGATGAATTTTCTCATCCACAGCTCGTCTCTGCAGACTTCCATCTTCTCCGTTCTTCTGCAGCACATCCCGACACGATGCCCTTAAAGATAAGCAGAGTCATTATAATGCTCCTGAATAAAAATATCTACACTGAGCCCCTGAATAAACCTAACTCTTACAGTGCTCCCTGCACAAAACATGACATACACTCTACCCCTCTTATGGTACCTGATCTCCACACTGTCCTCTCCTTACCATACTGGGCCCCCTCTTCACATTGTCCTCTCACACTGTGTCCCCCCTATACTGCCCAGTCTCTATACTGTGCCCCTTCATCACACTCCCCCTCCTCAGCATACTGTTCCCCCCTTTCTGTGCCCTCACACTGTTTCCCCCATACTGCCGCATCTCCATTCCTTCCCCCACACTACCTAGTCTCTGTGCTGTGTCAACTCACACTTTTCTCCCTCCATACTGTCTCCTCACACTATTCCCCCACTCTCCATACTGTTTCCTCACACATTCCCCTTCCCCATTCTGTTCCTGCACTCATTCCCACCCCTCCTCTGGTTCACCATACTGTTTCTTCACACATCTCCCCATTCTGTCTCCTAAAATTTCTCTCCCATCTCTCCCCAAATATAATAAATCTTCGGAAGAGCACAGAGGCATGCAGAAGGGTGCTTACACACACGAAAACAATTGCACACAGACACATACTAAGGGCTCTTTCACACTTGAGTACATGCGATGACAGTTTCCACACATACCAGAGACATTGGTACACATAGACCCACTCAAATGAATGTTTTACCTGCTGCACCTCCCGCAAAATGTCCCGCACACTGATGACAGCGCTCTTCCCAAGCACCGGGTGCTGAGCGCTGCCCTCATCATAGATCCCTGCCGGCGCTGCGATCAGCAGCAGCAGGGTCAATGATGAGAGTAGTAGTCTACTCCCGCCGTGAAACTGTAAAAATAGGAATAAAATAAAAAAATCCTTATACTCACCTCTCCTAAGTGTCGCCCGCTGTAATCCGTGCGAGTGCTCACGCCGAGGAGAACGACTCCTGCAGCGAGTGGGCCCTGGAGCTACACTCAACAAGGGGTGCCCTGTTAATCACTGAGTGCAGCTCCGGGGCCCGCTCGCTGCAGGAGTCATTCTCCTCGGCGTGAGCGCTCGCACGGATTACAGCGGGTGACACTTAGCAGAGGTGAGTATAAGGATTTTTTTATTTTATTCGTATTTTTATAGTTGGACACGGCAGGAGTAGACTACTACTCTCATCATTGACCCTGCTGCTGCTGATCACATCGCCGGCAGGGATCTATGATGAGGGCAGCGCTCAGCACCCGGCTCTTGGGAAGAACGTTAACTGTACACTGATTCCCAAGCGCCGGTACGTGTCACACGGATGACACACAGGTGGACACGGATATCTCCAGCCCCGTAAATATCAGGATATGTGAAAGAGCCCTAATATACACACGCAGATACACATACTCACAGAAATGGGGACACGTGCACACGCAGGCAAGCACACACAGAAATGCACACGCAGTCATGCTCAGACACAGTCAGACAATCACACACAAAAATGCAGATACGCAGGGAAGCACGCACACAAGTGTGAAGACACATATACACACGTAGACATGCAGGCACTCAAATACATACACACAAACACATGCAGGCATATACACACACACTGTATACACATGCAGCCATTTACACACACACTGTACACACATGCAGGCATTTACACACAGACACACACACATGCAGGCATTTACACACACACACACACAGGCAAGCATATACACACAGGCAGGCATATACACACAGGCAGGCATATATACACAGGCAGGCATATACACACACACACACACAGGCATATACACACACACAGGCATATACACACACACAGGCATATACACACACACACAGGCATATACACATACACAGGCATATACACACACACACAGGCATATACACACACACACAGGCATAGGACGCGCCCCCTGGGCCGCGCGTGTGTGGGGATACACGGAACAGGACCCGTTGTGGATGCTGTGGGTTGTAGTCCTTGCGTGGCGGGGACCCAGTTCCGTGGCTCAGGGGGGTCAACCCAAATGGCGGTCTATTTATAGGGTTTTGTGATTAAATGTCTGACTACGCCACCCGTGGATTGCGGTCAGAGTGAACCGCCGCTACAGGGCAGACCGCTGAGGCTGGTGTTGGGAGTGCAGCAGAGGGTAGTATAACTCCCCACGGGAGGAGTATAGCCTAAGGGCAGCAAGTGTGGAAGTTGGGGGTGATGGTGCGTGGGAGCAGCAGTAACGACACAGAGTCCTGTAATGCAGTCCAGAGTATTTGCTCACAGTTCTTTATCCACGTTACTACAGCTGGTCATAAAGTCCTACGCCGCACTGTGCTCACCAGGTGAGGGGCTCGGCCTACTCCCAGATAACTTTGGAGCGTTTCACAGGACCCCCTTTGTGTGTCCTTTCTCTGGCCTGTCATATTCCTCCAGTGACCTCTCTTCTGTCCGGCTGCCTCGGGCCTTCTCTGGTCAACGTTGGTGCTGTTTCACTGACCCTATGTGGTGCCTTCCTAGCGGGTGTAGAGAGGGGCTGTGCCACATAAAATGTCACTGCCTCCGGCTTCTAGCTGAGGGTAGTTCCCCGCCTCCACTAATTTCAGGGACCGGTCTCCCCCTTTGGCCTGACCCCCCTACACAGGTAGATTCGGGCGTGCGGTGGCGACTCGCCGGTCCACACCCCTGGGGTCCCTTCGTTCCTTGTTCCTGGAGCCTCCTCCAGGAGCGGATGAGCCTTCCTTCCTTCTCCTTCCTCCAGGCCCCGGCCTCTCTCTCAGGCCAGCCTGCGGAGCAGAGCCCATGCCAAGCCTCTGCTCCCACCTCCTGCTCTCTCTTCTTCTCTGTCTGAACTGAACTGAACACTAAACTAAGATGGTGCCCACCTTTTATAACTCCTTATAAGTGCAACAATCAATAAACTGAATCACACAAAACCATCAAAATGCCCATGTGTCTGCATAAGCTGCAAAAACCTATAATATAACACATGGACTGATAATATATAAAATGTAACATTTATTATTGATATATTAAAGACAATAAAAAATACATAAGTATAATAAGAAAAGGGAAGCAACACAAACAAAGGTCGCTGGGATTGACAGCTATAGTACATATAAGAATATTCGCCAGTGAATCAAATTCAATCACATGCTGCAAATGTATAAAAGATCCGCACTGCAAGTAATCATATAAGATTTACATAAAATACAAAGTGTGAGTAGATAAACTCACAGTACAGAACAATCAATGAAGCAGCAGAGTGTATGAGTATAGTAAAACAGAATATAGAGTAAGTAAAGATGACAGAACTGTACTGACCCGTAAGACCTGAATCCAACGCGCGTTTCACCTGGGCTTTAACGATGATATATCATATGTATTTTTTATTGTTTTTAATATATCAATAATAAATGTTACATTTTATATATTATCAGTCCATGTGTTATATTATAGGTTTTTGCTCCTTCTAAGTGCACCCAGGAACTGCCCTCTCCCTCCTATGCACTACAGGGTACCCCCTTCCTCGGTGTTCCCTCCCCCCACTCCAGCCAGGGACAGGGACTGTCGTGCTCTACTTGGAGCATATCGGTCGCCCTGCCCCCCGGAAATGTGGTGTAATGCATGCAGGTGTCGGGGTCCTGATCCACACTCCATCCTTACCTGGAAGTGAGATATCGCACATCTGGCTGAGATGCAATACCTCTGTAGCGGCCGAACCCTCGGGGAGCTACGCATATATACACACACACACAGGCATATACAGTGCCTACAAGTGGTATTCAACCCCCTGCAGATTTAGCTGGTTGACACATGCGGAATTAATTTGGCATTGTGACATTTGTACTGTAGATCAGCCTGGAAGTGGGAAATGCACTGCAGCAAATTTTTTTTTTTTTTTAAAACGTTAAAAATTAATTCAGAGTGTCATTTATTATTCAACCCCTCAAACCACAAGAATTCTGTTTGGTCCCCCTAAAGTATTAAGAAGTAGTTCAGGCACCAAGAATAATGAGCTTCACATGTGTGGTTTAAAGATCTCTTTTGCCAGCCTTTTCTGACTATTTAAGACCCTCCCCAAACTTGTGAACAGCACTCAAACATGGTCAACATGGGAAAGACAAAGGAGCATTCCAATGCCATCAGAGACAAGATCGTGGAGGGTCACAAGGCTGGCAAGGGGTACAAAACTCTTTCCAAGGAGTTGGGCCTACCTGTCTCCACTGTTGGGAGCATCATCAGTAAGTGGAAGGCTTATGGAACTACAGTTATCCTTCCACGGCCTGGACAGCCTTTGAAAGTGTCCTCCCGTGCCGAGGCCAGGCTTGTCCGAAGAGTCAAGGCTAACCCAAGGACAACAAGGAAGGAGCTCCGGGAAGATCTCATGGCAGTGGGGACATTGGTTTCAGTCAATACCATAAGTAACGTACTCCACAGCAATGGTCTCCGTTCCAGACGAGCCCGTAATTTACCTTTACTTTCAAAGCGTCATGTCAAGGCTCGTCTACAGTTTGCTCATGATCACTTGGAGGACTCTGAGACAGACTGGTTCAAGGTTCTATGGTCTGATGAGTAGTGTTGAGCCACCCCCGTAGTGTTCGGGTTCGGTTCGGTTCGTCGAACACCGGGATGTTCGAGGAACTGTTCGTCGAACTGTTCGTCGAACACCTTAGAACACCGTCGAACACCGTTAAAACCAATGGCAGGCAAACAAAAACACATAGAAACACATAGAAAACACCTTCAAAGGTGTCCAAAAGCTGACAAACTGCTCAGAAGACGCTTTCTTTAAAAAAGCCGGCCGGCAATTCAGCAGCGGCATACACCGGTACCCGACAATTTAGACAAGAAGGAATAGAGCCTCACACATAGATTAGATAGATAGAAACATGTCAGTCACATATATATGAAGTACAGTGACAGTGTTGCTTACTGTATTTGTCATTTAGTGTAAAGGATTTATTAAAAAATATAATAGTGTTTTCATTCACTGTCTCTTTAAAAAAGCCGGCCGGCAATTCAGCATCTGTACCCGACAATTTATAACAGACAGAAAAGAGCTTCACACATAGATTAGATAGATAGAAACATGTCAGTCACATATATATGAAGTACAGTGACAGTGTTGCTTACTGTACTTGTCATTTAGTGTAAAGGATTTATTAAAAAAAATAATAGTGTTTTCATGCACCGTCTCTTTAAAAAAGCCGGCCGGCAATTCAGCAGCGGTACCCGACAATTTATAACAGACAGAATAGAGCTTCACACATAGATTAGATAGATAGAAACATGTCAGTCACATATATATGAAGTACAGTGATAGTGTTGATTACTGTACTTGTCATTTAGTATTAAAATAAAGGATTTATTATTAAAAAAAATTGGCATGGGGTTCCCCTTAATTTTAGTCTCTAGCGGAGGTTAAGCAGACAGCTGGGGCAGATGTTTGAAGCCTGGGAAGGGGGTAATACCCACGGAGCTTCCCAGGCTACTAATATCAGCCCCCAGCTGAATACATAGCCTTTACTAGCTATTAAAATGGGGGACCCCCCCAAAAAAAATGACGTGGGGTCCCCCCTAATTTAATAGTTAGCAAAGGCTAGGCAGACAGCTGGGGGCTGATATTAATAGCCCAGGAAGGGAGCCATGAATATTGGCCCCCTCCCAGGCTAGAAACACCAGCCGTCAGCCGCCCCAGAAATGGCGCATTCATAGGATGCGCCAATTCTGGCACTTAGCCTCGCTCTTCCACGCTGCCCTGGTGCGGTGGCAGGGGGTAATAGGGCTGGGGTTGATGTCAGCTTATAATGCCAGCTGACATCAAGCCCAGGTTAGTAATGGAGAGGCGTCTATAAGACACCCCCATTACTAACCCCATAGTCAAAGTTAAAAGAAAACACAAACACCCAGAATAAAGTCCTTTAATTGAAATAAAGACACAATCCTTTATTGTTCTAAATTAAACCATACTTACCATCACGCCCATTCCAGCTGAAGCCAACGATCTCCTGCAATAAAAGAAAAATAATAAAGCAACATCATCCTTACCTTTCCATGGTTCCCACGACAGCTTCAGCTCTGCTACATCGAGATGACTGGCTGGACCTGCAGAACGCTGCCATCCAGCCTGTCATCCCGCAGACACTGAGAAGCGCAGGCATGCTTGCGCTCTGCAGTGTCTGGCTGTGACGGCATAAAGATGAGACGAGTTCATGTCCAATGAACTCGGCGCACCTCATGCACGTCACTGACAGCGTGGGAAAATTCTCACGCTGAAGCGCTGAGTGCAGGAGAATTCTCCCACGCTGTCAGTGACGTGCATAAGGTGAGCTCATGTCCAATGAACTCAGCTCACCTCCTGCACGTCACTGACAGCGTGGGAGAATTCTCCTGCACTCAGCGCTTCAGCGTGAGAATTCTCCCACGCTGTAAGTGACGTGCATGAGGTGAGCCGAGTTCATTGGACATGACCTCGGCTCATCTTTATGCCGTCACAGAGAGACAATGTGGAGCGCAAGCAAGCCTGCTCTTCTCAGTGTCTGCGGGATGACAGGCTGGATGGCGGCGTTCTGCTGCGGTCCAGCCTGTCATCTCGATGTAGCAGAGCTGAAGCTGTCGTGGGAACCATGGAAAGGTAAGGATGAGGTTGGTTTATTATTTTTCTTTTATTGCAGGAGATCGTTGGCTTCAGCTGGAATGGGCGTGATGGTAAGTATGGTTTAATTTAGAACAATAAAGAATTGTGTCTTTATTTCAATTAAAGGACTTTATTCTGGGTGTTTGTGTTTTTTTTAACTTTGACTATGGGGTTAGTAATGGGGGTGTCTTATAGACGCCTCTCCATTACTAACCTGGGCTTGATGTCAGCTGGCATTATAAGCTGACATCAACCCCAGCCCTATTACCCCCTGCCACCGCACCAGGGCAGCGTGGAAGAGCGAGGCTAAGTGCCAGAATTGGCGCATCCTATGAATGCGCCATTTCTGGGGCGGCTGATGGCTGGTGTTTCTAGCCTGGGAGGGGGCCAATATTCATGGCTCCCTTCCTGGGCTATTAATATCAGCCCCCAGCTGTCTGCCTAGCCTTTGCTAGCTATTAAATTAGGGGGGACCCCACGTCATTTTTTGGGGGGGGTCCCCCATTTTAATAGCTAGTAAAGGCTATGTATTCAGCTGGGGGCTGATATTAGTAGCCTGGGAAGCTCCGTGGGTATTACCCCCTTCCCAGGCTTCAAACATCTGCCCCAGCTGTCTGCTTAACCTCCGCTAGAGCCTAAAATTAAGGGGAACCCCACGCCAATTTTTTTAATAATAAATCCTTTATTTTAATACTAAATGACAAGTACAGTAACCAACACTATCACTGTACTTCATATATATGTGACTGACATGTTTCGATCTATCTAATCTATGTGTGAAGCTCTATTCTGTCTGTTATAAATTGTCGGGTACAGATGCTGAATTGCTGGCCGGCTTTCTTAAAGAGACGGTGCATGAAAACACTATTATTTTTTTTAATAAATCCTTTACACTAAATGACAAGTACAGTAAGCAACACTGTCACTGTACTTCATATATATGTGACTGACATGTTTCTATCTATCTAATCTATGTGTGATTCTCTATTCCTTCTATTCTAAATTGTCGGGTACAGATGCTGAATTGCCGGCCGGCTTTTTTAAAGAGATGGTGCATGAAAACACTATTATTTTTTTTAATAAATCCTTTACACTAAATGACAAGTACAGTAAGCAGCACTTTCACTGTACTTCGTATATATGTGGCTGACATGTTTCTATCTATCTAATCTATGTGTGAAGCTCTATTCTTTCGGTTCTAAATTGTCGGGTACCGGTGTATGCCGCTGCTGAATTGCCGGCTTTTCATGTTTCACTGTTGGCACTGTTCCCATCGATTTGGGCAATCACTGTAATGCCACAACCACCATGGCTGTGGCATTACAGTGAGTGGCAGACAATCCCTGCATGATTGGTGCTCTAAATAGCACCAGACATGCAGGACACGCTTTTTTTGCACGAACAGTTATCGAACATAACCTCGAACAGCCGAATTTTTTGCAAATCGTTCGGGTTCGTCGAACAACTCGAACACCGCCCAAAACAGCTCGAATTTGAGATTGGCGAACAGTTCTAGTCGAACACCGCTCATCTCTACTGATGAGACCAAGATCGAGATCTTTGGTGCCAACCACACACGTGATGTTTGGAGACTGGATGGCACTGCATACGACCCCAAGAATACCATCCCTACAGTCAAGCATGGTGGTGGCAGCATCATGCTGTGGGGCTGTTTCTCTGCCAAGGGGCCTGGCCATCTGGTCCGCATCCATGGGAAGATGGATAGCACGGCCTACCTGGAGATTTTGGCCAAGAACCTCTGCTCCTCCATCAAGGATCTTAAGATGGGTCGTAATTTCATCTTCCAACAAGACAACGACCCAAAGCACACAGCCAAGAAAACCAAGGCCTGGTTCAAGAGGGAAAAAGTCAAGGTGTTGGAGTGGCCTAGTCAGTCTCCTGACCTTAACCCAATTGAAAACTTGTGGAAGGAGCTCAAGAATAAAGTCCACATGAGACACCCAAAGAACCTAGATAACTTGGAGAAGATCTGCATGGAGGACTGGGCCAAGATAACTCCACAGACCTGTGCCGGCCTGATCAGGTCTTATAAAAGACGATTATTAGCTGTAATTGCAAACAAGGGTTATTCCACAAAATATTAAACATAGGGGTTGTATAATAATTGACCCACACTTTTATGTTTAAAATTTAATAAAATTCAACTGAGCAACATAACTTTTTGGTTTGTAAGATTTATGCTTCTGTTCATAAAACCTACTCTCGTTTGCAGTTTGAAGGCTCTAACTTATTTGCATCTTATCAAACCAGCTAAATCTGCAGAGGGTTGAATACTACTTGTAGGCACTGTACACACACACGCAGGCATATACATGCACACGCAGGCATATACACGCACGTGCAGGCATATACACGCACACGTAGGCATATATGACGCGCCCCCAGAGCCGTGGGGTACTCGGTGCCGGGCCTCTAGATGCTAGGGGAAGGGATATGTCACAGCGGCGGCGGACCGGTCCGTGGCCCAGGGCGGTCAACAAAAAGTGGAAGGAAAATATTTATATGGGATTTGTAGTTTTTAGGAAGTGTTCGTGACGCCACCTGTGGTTTCTGGTAATAGGTACCAGAGCTGCTTCAGACCTCTGGGGCGGTTGGTAGGGCAGCTAGGTTGGAAGGGCTCCCCACAGGTGGATCAGGCCCCAGGGCAGTGTAGAATAGATGATGGTGATGCGGGGGCTTGTGGTGCAGGAGAGATGGCGCAGCAGAAATAACTGACAGAGGCAGTGGAGTGCAGTCGTCCGAGTTTACTCACAGTTCTGTTCAAGTTCCTCAGGTACACTGTACGGGTGTCAGCCTCCTGCGTCGTGCGGCGTCTACCAGATGAGGGGTCCAGCACTTTCTCAAGTATATCAGGAGCGCTTGACGGAACCCCGCTTTCCTTATGTTCCTTACTAGACCGACTTCCTGCACTGGGTCTTCTCCCTCCTGCCCTGCGATTCCCCACACACAGTTCCGATCGGGTGCTCTGAAGTCCCTCTGGGCAACCTGGAGTTCCCGGACCTACTTGATGCCCTTCACGGTGACTAGGGTGAGGCTGTGGCAACTGCACCAAGGAAGTGCAGAAGCCTCCGGTTTTCCAGCCGAGACCTGGAATAACACGGCTGGTCCAGGGCACGGTTCCCTTCTTGCGGTCTGATCCCTCTGACACTTGGCAGACTCGGGCATACGGGTGCCATCCTGCACTCACCGTACCCCCTGGGATCACTTATGTTAACGGAGTTTTTCTCCTCTGCTCCCCTCCTGGGCCTCTATTACTAGGCCCCTTTCTGAAGCAGAGCTCCTGAAGAGACTCTGCTCCCCTCCTCTCCTTTCACTGAATCACACTCACTCTCTCTCCTGCCACCCTAAGATGGCTTCACTTTATATACCCCCTATCATGGTGCTCCCCTCCTCTACATCCTCCACCCTTACCCACTACTGGTTCCCCATCTATTTGGTTCCACCTACTCCAGCCAGGGACAGGGCTCAGCAGAAACACAGTGCATCTTGCCCTTCCAGCCGGCCTGGAGTAGTATAGTGTTGAATGCGCGTGTTGGGGTTCCGGGCAGCATTCCCTCCTTACCTGAGAGAAGGAGACAACACACCTCTGGGTGAGGTGCAGTACCTCTGTGGCGACTGAACCCTCAGGGGCACCACATATAGACTCACCCGCAGGCATATACACACCCACACACGCAGGCATATACACACACGCAGGCATATACACACACGCGCAGGCATATACACGCACACGCAGGCATATACACACACGCGCAGGCATATACACACACACGCAGGCATATACACACACGCAGGCATATACACACACGCAGGCATATACACGCACCCGCAGTGATATACACACACACGCAGGCATATACACACTCACACACAGGCATATACACACACACGCAGGCATATACACGGTAAAGCAGCGCTAGTCATCATGCTGGGGGACACTCGCTTCACAAGGTCAACTAAAGCACACATGCAACGCCTTTCTGGTATTTCACAATCCAGCAGTTTATTATTTATCATAAACCGCTCATAACCGAGTCCATCTTAGTGGCTCGCTGACATATTACACATATAATGTCCAAGAGCCTTTCCAGTGACAGATATGTCCACTTGGCTCCAGATACAGCCTTCAGCAAGGTAACAAAATAAATGTCCACATCAAGCAGTGTTTTTACCTTTGCCGGGTTTTAGCTGCTTCAGATTTGTTCTGCCAGAGCTGTGGCTTTAAGGCTTCCCAGATGGGGGTCTCCAGCCCTCATACCTTCAAAGGCTACTGGTATGTTTTCACACATAACATCCAGCCACTGCCTTCCAGCACTCTTGCCTTCCAAGCCTCTTGCCCTCCAAGGCTACTGGCATCTCTTACACACAAGGATCCAGCCTCTGCCTTTCAGGCTTCACCAGGCTTCACACTCTCACGGTGTCCCACACATGGGGAACAGGCCTCACGCCTTTCACACCCTGTTTCAAAAGCACCAAGATTTATATATCCTCCAGTGCACACACAGGACCTGTGCTGATGTCACAGTCATGTGATCAGACCTTCTGTGTGCACAGAACCTGTGGTGATGTCACAGTCATGTGATCAGTAACCTGAGGGGGAGGTACATGGTCAGCCAAAACACACCCTGGACCATTACAGTAATGCCGCTAGCCGCTGCATTACAACACACGCAGGCATATACACACACACGCAGGCATATACACACACAGGCATATATACACACACGCAGGCATATACACTCACCCGCAGGCATATACACTCACCCGCAGGCATATACACACTCACGCAGGCATATACACACACACACGCAGGCATATACACACACACGCAGGCATGTACACACACAGGCATATACACTCACCCGCAGGCATATACACTCACCCGCAGGCATATACACACTCACGCAGGCATATACACACACACACGCAGGCATATACACACACACGCAGGCATATACACACACAGGCATATACACTCACCCGCAGGCATATACACTCACCCGCAGGCATATACACACTCACACAGGCATATACACACACACACGCAGGCATATACACACACACGCAGGCATATACACACACACGCAGGCATGTACACACACACGCAGGCATATATGTGACACCCCAGGGGTCTGGTTGCCACAGTGATAGAGATGTTATGTCTGAGAGCAGGTGGGAGGTCCTTTGGTCAGGGATCCTGTGCATGCCACACCTCCTGCCCAGTCTTGGGAGGGGAAGAACTTCCCCTATATAAACCCGGGGCTGAAGCAGGGTTAGGAGTCAAGGAGAGTAGAGACAAGAGACAGTCATAGGAAGAAACAGCTGGAGCTCAGTGGGAGCAATACTACTACGAGTCAGGGGCTGGCAGCTGCAGAGCTCGCCCTGACTGAGAAGCTTTCTTACCGGACCCGGCGTCCGAGGCTGTGGGGACTAACTCCTACCCAGCAGAAGAAGCCGACCGGCAGGGGATTTCAGGTCCTCAGGCCCAGAAACCCGAAGGCACGGTCACACGTGTGGGACCAGCACCGCCATCGTGGAGCGGAAGCCAATAGAAGGCCCCGAGTCACCGGCCATACGGGTGAGCACCACACAGTACACTCAGGGACGTGGGCTACTTATATCCGCTTCTAGCAAGGTAGCCAGAAGAGTACAGTCAGTTTGGGAGGCCTACAACTCCGCCTGGCCAGGGGAGATCCCATCTGCTCAAGGACTGACCAGGCCCCGTTCGCTAGCAAGTACTCCGGGAGGGTCTATCGTTGTTACCAGTAAAGACCCTGAATTACACCGCACCGTCTCTGAGTGGTTCCTGCTACCCCCATCTTCCACGTCGGCTGCCCTGAGGCCATACCCCTCCCGTTGGGGGTTATACTATCACGCTGCACAATTCTACACCGGCCTCAGCGGTCTGCCCTGCAGCGGCAGCTCCATAGCTGCAAATCAACGGGTGGCGTAGTCGACACTCAAATAACATCTATCAAGACTGCCACACACTGAGTCTGACTCCCTGGGCACGGACCGGGTCCCCGCCACTCGGAGACTACAACCCTCATCTGATCCGGTTCCGGGTAAGCCCCCGTGCGCGAAACGCTGCGCGACACAGCAGGCCTAGGGGCGCGTCAACTTTGGCGTAGTCGGCAGGATTTCGTGCCCGCAACCACCGGGTACTGCGTGCCTGAAAAGCAAAGATTGTTCAAACTCACCAGTGGTGAGGTTTCCCGCCATCCGGCGCCATCTTCTGCCTTCTTCCCGCCATCCGCGAAGTTTTCCCGCCATCCGGCGCCATCTTCGGCCTTCTTCCCGCCATCCGTGGAGTTTTCCCGCCATTGGACGCCATCTTGAGGACGCCGCGCGGGAAGAAGAGGGGCGTGGACTTCGAAAGCGCGCGAGAACTGAAGCCCCGCCTCACGTCCGGACGTTGCGTAAGGTCCTGGAAGGAGCCCAGCAGACGCCGACGTCACCGGAGCGCGACGGATGGTCCTCAACCCTGACGATCTACTGCGGAGCCGCGGCCTACGGAACAGGATCATCGCAAGGTAGGCCACGGTCCACTAGGGGGGAGGAAGATGTCGGATACGGAGGAGAGCTTCACTGCCTCAACCCCCGCCAGCGCCACCGCTGCTGCAGTTATGCCCTTCACCATGCCCTATATCCCGGGAGCCGCTTGGCTACCCCAGTACTCAGGGGAGTCACATACCCTGCATGACTTTAGAGAAAAGCTGGATAGCCTCTTCCAGGTGTACCCCCTCACAGAAGAGCAAAAAGTGAGCATCCTGGTGGCCCAACTAACCGGGGCAGCCAAAAGGGAAGTAAAATCCTGGCCACCTGGGAGAAAGACTGTCGCAAGGATACTAACCCGGCTGAAGGATACCTTTGATACCCGCACCTCAGCCGAGATTAAGCTTAGATTCTACGGGTGCAAGCAGCGAGCGCATGAGAGTATAAGGGACTATGCACTAAACCTACAAGAGGCCCTGAGGGCCATTAAGCAGACCGACCCTGATGGAGTGGGAAACGAGGACAGGCTGTTGACCGAACAATTTATAGAGGGACTGTATTGTAATGCCCACCGAACTCAGTTGCGGGCGATGGCCTTACAGGATCCCCATCTGGGCTTTGCACAGTTCAAGGACAGAGCCATCCGGGTGCTCCGAGAACCGGCACCGGGTGGCGTTATGACCCACAGGCGCCCAGCTATTACTTACCACCAGGAGGCGGCGCCCTTGTCGGCAGGGCCTGTGGGAGCTGATGCGCAGGCTTTGGACAATGACCCGGCTCCAGACCTACACCATCAGGTCCAAGAGCAAGCTAAGAGCGTTGCTGCGCTAACCCGAACTGTGCAGTCTTTACAGGTTTCCACCCCAGGGAAGATCCAGCTGGCATCCGGACCGGAGGACATCCCGTGGCGTCGACCAAGGAGGACCCCACCGGCCAGAGGAAAACCCAGTGACCGATACAGCGAGGACGGACGACCCATCTGCCGCCGCTGCAATCAACCCGGACATATGGCAAGGTACTGTTCTTTAAACGTGCACAACCTGGGGTAGAGGGCCAACCCCCAGGAAAAAGATCACCAGGCCCATCGAACTGGCGCGACAGATATGTGGGAGGACGTCCAGTCTTGCCTGTGGTACTGGATGGCATTCCCATGAGTGCCCTACTGGACACCGGGTCACAGGTCACCACCATCCCGTACGTGCTCTTTAAGCAGTACTGGAATGACTCGGATATTACCCGCTACCCTGACGACGACTTGAGTATCATCGCCAGCAATGGCCAGCCCGTGCCACAGATCGGATTTAAAGAGGTGACCATCAAAATCGGTAGAGTCGAACTGGCAGCACAGGGACTGATCATTGTAGATATTGACAAACATGAGAGTCACCCAAAAATAACTCTAGGAACTAATGTAATTGAAAATTGTCTTGCAGAGGTGATTTTCCTTTTACAGCAGGTTGCCAAGAACGCCAGCTCCGGCGAGCAGCGGGTGCTCCAGAAAGAGATCCGGGCACTGATGCGACGGCAACAGGTGGAACTCTCCGGCGGTGAGATTGGTAGCGTAAGAATGTGTGACCCTTTTCCTATTGCCATGCCCCCAAAAAGTGAAATGATGATTTGGTGCCGGGCAGCTATTGGTCTGAGAGGTAGGGATTACCAGGCAATGGTAGAACCAGTTTACTCGGACAGTAGGCCCACCATTTTGACAGCACGGGGGGTGGTTGATGTACGCCATGGGAGGGTGCCCGTTCGCATAATAAATATCAGGGAGAGGGAAGTGTATCTGCCCCGGTATGCCACGCTAGCTAAATTATATACCATTAACCAAAATTCTATACAATCTGTGGAACCCTTGCCTCCATCTCACCCGGAGGAAGGTAACGGCTCTAAGAAAAACATGGAGGACTGGTGTCAGCAACTACATCTGGGTACTGACTCCACTCCCGCACACCAGAAACAAGGAGTCTATCGGGTGGTTCAAGAGTACGAGAGAGTGTTCAGAAAAAACCCGTTAGACTTCGGGCGAGTCAAGGGGGTAGAACACCACATCCCCACGGGAGACCATCCTCCTATAAAAGAGAGGTATCGACCCGTACCCCCTGCCCACTACCAACACGCCAAGGGGATGCTTAGAGACATGAAGGAGGCTGGGGTGATCAGGGATAGCTGTAGCCCCTGGGCAGCTCCACTAGTCTTAGTCAGAAAAAAAGACAACACCATGAGGATGTGTGTAGATTACCGGAAAATCAACCGTATCACACACAAGGATGCGTACCCCTTACCAAGGATAGAGGAGTCATTGGCTGCTTTAAGATCTGCTAACTTCTTCTCTACCTTGGATCTCACTAGCGGGTACTGGCAGGTTCCTGTAGCAGAGGCGGACCGGGAGAAGACCGCATTCACCACCCCGATGGGACTTAGCGAGTTCACCTGCATGCCGTTCGGACTCTGCAACGCACCAGGAACCTTCCAACGACTAATGGAGTGTTGTCTGGGCCACAGAAACTTCGAGACGGTCTTGTTGTACCTGGACGATGTCATCGTATATTCCAAGACGTATGAGGACCACCTGAAACACCTGGCGGAAGTGTTCGAAGCTCTGGCGAGTTACGGCCTAAAGGTGAAACCCTCCAAGTGTCACCTCCTGAAACCAAAGGTGCAGTACCTGGGACACGTGGTGAGCGCTGACGGAGTGGCTCCCGACCCTGATAAGATCACCGCAATTAAGGAATGGCCAAGCCCCTCCAGCGTAAAAGAAGTGCGGCAGTTCCTCGGGTTGGTAGGCTACTACCGAAGGTTTATTCCCGGTTTCACCAAAAAGGCAGCACCTATGCAGGACCTCCTGATAGGCCAGTCCCGGAAGGCCAAGAACCAGAAGCCGCCCTTCAAATGGGAGGAGCTGGAAGAAGAGTCCTTCCGCCAGCTGAAGATGGCCCTCACGGGGGACGAAATCCGTGCGTACCCGGATTATAGCCAGCCCTTTATCCTCTACACCGACGCCAGTAACATCGGGCTAGGAGCCGTACTGTCCCAGATCCAGCAGGGGAAGGAACGAGTAATCGCCTACGCCAGCCGAAAACTGCGACCCACCGAAAGGAACCCCGAGAATTACAGCTCATTTAAGCTAGAGTTCCTGGCCGTAGTATGGGCAGTCACCGAGCGCTTTAAGCATTACCTCGCTTCTTCCCGGTTCACCGTGTACACGGATAACAACCCGTTGACACACCTGGACACGGCAAGACTCGGTGCCCTGGAGCAGAGGTGGATGGCCCGTCTGTCCAACTACGAGTTCACAATCAAATACCGGGCCGGACGCTCCAATACCAACGCGGATGCCCTGTCCAGGATGCCCAACCTGCCGGACGAAGGAGAAGATCCGGAGGGACTGGAAGAAGTTGAACTCCCTGCGTTCCACCGTCATGGGACTATTCAGTATTCCCACCGGGTAAGGAGTAAGCAGGCTGCTACGTTGAACCCCTTACCTCACTACAACTGGGCGGAAACGCAAGACAGCGACCCTGCCGTCCGACTGGTGAAGGAGATGCTGACTCGCCCGGAGGCTTGCCTTGAACCAGACGCTCCGGAGGAAGCCAAACAACTATGGGCAGAGAAGAGTCGACTGTTCCTTTACAAGGGGAAGTTGTGCCGCAGAATGGTTAACTCCCGGACGCATGAACTACTCTGGCAAGTAGTGGTGCCACGAAGAGACGCAGCCATGGTGATGGAGACATACCACGACGGAGCTGGACATTTCGGGTGGAAGAAGCTGGAGTTCCTGCTGCGCGAGCGATTCCACTGGGTAGGCATGAGGGGAACCATTGAGAAGTGGTGCAGAGACTGTGGCCCGTGCAACCTGAGAAGGAAGGACCGTGCCAGCCAGAAGACTCCCCTGCAGTCCATCGTCACCCGGCAACCGTTGGAACTGGTAGCCTTGGATCATGTAAAACTGACCCCAAGCAGAAGTGGCTACGTCTACGCGTTAACCATCGTGGATCATTACTCCCGGTTCTTGGTTGTCGTCCCCGTCAAGGACTTAACGGCTCAAACAGCAGCTAGAGCCTTCCAGCAGCACTTTTGCCGTCCACACGGGTACCCGGACCAAGTGCTGACGGACCAGGGACCTGCCTTTGAAGCGGAGGTCTTCCAGGAATTCTGCAATCTGTATGGCTGTCGGAAGATAAGGACGACACCCTACCATCCGCAAACTAATGGACTTTGTGAGAAAATGAACCAGGTGGTAATGGATCTTTTAAAAACGTTGCCCCTGGAAGAACGCAGTCTGTGGCCTGAGAAGTTGCCCGATCTGGTGGACCTATACAACCACATCCCGGTAGGTTCCACCAACTGTACCCCGGCTTACCTAATGAGGGCAAGACCTGGTAAGTTACCTGTTGACCTGGAAATGGGAGTCCTGACACCCGAGGACACTTCACCAGAAACAGACTGGGACACGGAGAGGCAGCAGCAGTACCGGAGAGTACAGGAGAGCGTGGAGCGAAGTCTCTGTCAGGCTAGGGAAAGACAAGAGAAAACTTACAACCAGTATGCTCCCGCTGTTCCCCTGGTACCCAGAGAGCAGGTCTTGAAGAGGAAGAGACGGCTCCACAAGTTGGACGACCAGTGGGAAAAGGACCCGTACACCGTACTGCCCTCAAGCCACGAGAACCCGAAGGTTTGTACCATCAGTAAAGACGGAGGGGAAACCACAGCTATTGTATCCCGGGACCACCTGAAGAAGTGTCCCGAACAACTGAGGAACCCTGAAGAGGAACAAGAAGACAATCGACCCGTAGAGGAAAGGGAAGATATGGTTAGTACTGTGCTCGGGGACTTCCCTCGGTCTTGGACTCAAGTCAATGGTGCAGTTGTGGTACCCGTACTCACCTTCCTCCAACCAGCATCCCAAGCACCTACGGAGCAACAGGTAGAGCTGGAAGAACAGCCGGTCCAGGAGGCAGAAGACCCCACACCCGGAGACCAGGAGGATCAACCCTCTGCTTGCAGTGAGCCTGCCATATCCCTAGTGAGCCAAAGAGCCGGTAGACAGCTGCCCAGTTTACCCTTGACAGCTCCTACACCCTGTAGTTCAGGGCTAGGCAGTCAGCTCCGTAGGTCCACTAGGGCCACTAGAGGCCAGTTACCCGCACGGTGGAGGATTTGAAGTGTATAAATTGTTTTATTTATGTTTACCTGTGTATTGTTGCTTGTGTATAATTTTGTGTTTCTAGTTATTTGTAGGAGTTCTTGGTGGATTTACCGGGAATCCTTGTACATAGTTGGAGCGTAACCCAGGACGGACTAAAGACTGTTAAGGACTTGGGGTAGGACAAACCCCTACCTGGTTACGTCTCCCTGTTTTGGTGAAATGGACACCTTGCTTTTCTTCGAAGACTGCACTCGGTTACGGACATGCCGTAACCATCTTTATATGTTTTTCTTATTGTATTATTATTGTTTTTATCTTGTTATGTTTTTCTAAAATATGTTTAGTCCCGGAGTACTAAATTTCACTAGGGGGGAATGTGACACCCCAGGGGTCTGGTTGCCACAGTGATAGAGATGTTATGTCTGAGAGCAGGTGGGAGGTCCTTTGGTCAGGGATCCTGTGCATGCCACACCTCCTGCCCAGTCTTGGGAGGGGAAGAACTTCCCCTATATAAACCCGGGGCTGAAGCAGGGTTAGGAGTCAAGGAGAGTAGAGACAAGAGACAGTCATAGGAAGAAACAGCTGGAGCTCAGTGGGAGCAATACTACTACGAGTCAGGGGCTGGCAGCTGCAGAGCTCGCCCTGACTGAGAAGCTTTCTTACCGGACCCGGCGTCCGAGGCTGTGGGGACTAACTCCTACCCAGCAGAAGAAGCCGACTGGCAGGGGATTTCAGGTCCTCAGGCCCAGAAACCCGAAGGCACGGTCACACGTGTGGGACCAGCACCGCCATCGTGGAGCGGAAGCCAATAGAAGGCCCCGAGTCACCGGCCATACGGGTGAGCACCACACAGTACACTCAGGGACGTGGGCTACTTATATCCGCTTCTAGCAAGGTAGCCAGAAGAGTACAGTCAGTTTGGGAGGCCTACAACTCTGCCTGGCCAGGGGAGATCCCATCTGCTCAAGGACTGACCAGGCCCCGTTCGCTAGCAAGTACTCCGGGAGGGTCTATCGTTGTTACCAGTAAAGACCCTGAATTACACCGCACCGTCTCTGAGTGGTTCCTGCTACCCCCATCTTCCACGTCGGCTGCCCTGAGGCCATACCCCTCCCGTTGGGGGTTATACTATCACGCTGCACAATTCTACACCGGCCTCAGCGGTCTGCCCTGCAGCGGCAGCTCCATAGCTGCAAATCAACGGGTGGCGTAGTCGACACTCAAATAACATCTATCAAGACTGCCACACACTGAGTCTGACTCCCTGGGCACGGACCGGGTCCCCGCCACTCGGAGACTACAACCCTCATCTGATCCGGTTCCGGGTAAGCCCCCGTGCGCGAGACGCTGCGCGACACAGCAGGCCCAGGGGCGCGTCATATACACACAGGTATATACACACACACGCAGGCATATACACACACACGCAGGCATATACACACACGCAGGCATATACACACACACGCAGGCATATACACACACACACGCAGAGATATACACACACGCAGGCATATACACACACACACAGGCATATACACACACATATGCAGGCATATGACTGCAGCCTTGTTTCCAATTCCAGGCCAGGTTGGAGAGTTGAACTGTAGAGGACGGTCACCGTCCACATATCCAGCCCCGGAGCCGGTATAAAAAAGCCCAGAGTCAGAGCAGGAGAGAAGCGGGGCTGCGCCGGTGCCGGTGCCACCACCCGGTCGGGAGCCGGTATTACTACAGGGGAGCAGGCCAGGGCAGATATGGAGCCGGCATGGGACCGTATCAGAAGCCCGGGAGCAGGGAGAGCAGAGCGAGACGACGGGTTCGGTGGCGCCGGCGTATCATAGGACGGCCCCGGAGCAGAGAGAAAGCACTGCAGAGCTCGGCCGCGGCCTATCAGAGGCCAGAAGAGAGCGGCGTCAATGTCACCTGACACCACACCACAGTCTGCCAGCCAGCGGGAAAGCAGAGCGCAGTGCGTGTCACCGCCCAGAAAGAATCCATCCTCTTAGTGTCAGGGACTCACGTGGTAAGTATGCTGCATGCACGTTACTACAGGCCCGCTGTCACCAATGAATGTGCCGTGCGCGTGACGCGCCCCCTGGGCCGTGGGGTACCCGGTGCCGGGCCGGTGGACGCTGGGGGAATTGTCACAGTGGCAGTGACCCGGTCCGTGACCCAGGGCGGTCAATAAAAAGGGGTTATGTATAGGGGATTTAAAGAGTTCGTGATGCCACTTGTGGAAAGCGGCTAAGGGAGCCGCCACTGAGGAGCAGTCCTCTGAAGCTGATGTTACTGCAGCAGGGATGGTGTGGCTCTCCACAGGAAGAGCTAGCTCCAGGGCAGTGTAGTTGATGTTGGTTGTGCTGGGTGTTGTAGTGCAAGGTTTGATGGCGCAGCAAGAAGCACAGAGGCAAGGAAGTGCAGTCCTCAGGGTCTTTACTCTCGGTTATTGCAGTCCAAGTTACAGACGTCAAAGTAACTTCCCGTGCCGTGCTGCATTTACTCAGTGAGGGGCTCAGTCCACCCCCAGTTAACTCCGGAGTAAATAACAGGACCCCCTTCTGTGTCTTCTCTCTGGCATTCTCCCTGAACCTCATACCAAGTGTCCCATTTCAGTACCTGCGGGCCTTGGCGGGCAACGTCTGTTCCATCCCCTGGGTCCTCTATAGCTACCTTCCTGGTGAGACTGGTATGGATTGTTGGCTACAGGACATGAAATACTGCAGCCTCTGGATTCTAGTTAAGACGTACAGTCTTCCGCTAGCTGAGGGACCGGTCCCCTTTATGCAGCCTGACCCCTCCACCTCCCGGTAGATGCAGACGCACGGGTGGCATTCTGCATGGCCTGTACCCCTAGGGTCCTTTCCTCTGGTTCCTGGAGCCTTCCTGCTCCCTCTCCTCTCTTCTCTCCTTCCTCTCCAACTTGGGCCTCACTGTCTAGGCCCGCCTCTGGAGCAGAGCTCCAACAGAGACTGTTCCTGTCACTTTCCTCCTCTGACTAGTTTCTCTTTCTAAGATGGCTTCTCTACTTATATCTTCCTTCTATGTGCTCCCCTTAACTACTTCCTCCACCCACACCCACTATGTGGTTCCCCCTCTCTGGGTTCCCCCCACTCCAGCCAGGAAAGGGGCTCAGCAAGAAGCAGAGGCATCTTGCCCCTCCTGCTTGCCTGGAGTGGTGTGTGTTGGATGCAGGTGTTAGGGTCCTGAGCTGTACTCCTTCCTTACCTGAGAGTGAGATGCCACATCTATGGCTGAGATGCAACACCTCTGTGGTGACCGAACCCTCAGGGGCGCCACACGCGCGACGCTACATTTGATTCAGCCGCGCTTTTAAAGGGCCCACACTTTTAAAGGGCCCCCGCCACCAATTTTCTCACTCTCATATCTGGGCCCACGGGAAATTTCACGATTTCCCGCCAGGCCAGACCGATCCTGACTCCATAGGAGATCATGAGCTGCTTGCCATCAAATTTGTGCTGGAGGAGTGGCGCTACCTGCTGGAAGGGGCTTTGCACCCGGTGATCATCTACACAGATCACAAAAACCTGGCCTATTTACAAAACACCCAGAGACTAAATCCGCGTCAGGCCCAGTGGTCTCTGTTCTTTGCCAGTAAGTGTAGGGATAGTCCAGGTGGAAAGGAAAATAAAGCGGGAAATGTACTGTATTACTGAAGCTAGAAACGGAGGGTGCTGTGCCTGATACTGCGTGTGCCAATCGGATGTCCTTGAACTGTGAAGGAAAGTTTTGTTGGTTAAAATGAATTGGATGTGCACTGAGTTGTGTACGGCTGTTCCTAAATATGGATTTAATGCCCCAAAGTTGTAGTCTACCTGATGATGTTTGCACAATGTTAATATTTTACTTTGCAGATAACGTACATTAGAATTCAGAACATACATGACGCGCCCCCTGGGCCATATTCGTTAGTGGGAATATCCGGAGCCGGATCAGATGGGGGTTGTAGTCTTCCGAGTGGCTATGACCCGGTCCGTGCCCAGGGTGTCAAACTCAGTTGTATGTGGCAGTCCTACAGATGTTATAAGTTCTTAATGTCGACTACGCCACCCGTTGTGTTGCGGTCACTATGGCCGCCGCTGCAGCAGGGTCCGCTGAGGCTGATGGTGTAGGTGCAGCGTTTGATGGTATAACCCCCAACGGGTGGGGTATAGCCTCAGGGGATCAGGTGCAGAGGATGGGAGTTGTGGTGATGCAGTGTAGACGGCAATCAGAGACAGAGTCGGGTTATGCAGTTTAGGATGTTTTACTCACTGCTGATGTTCTGGTCACTCCAGCTTCGAGTGACCTCCCGAGCCGTGCTGCGTCCACCAGGTTCTGGATCCAGCCAACTCCCAAATAAGTCCGGAGCGTGACCCTGAGCTCTCCTTCAGTCCTTTCTCTGGCCGTCCCCACTATTGATCCACCCAGGTCCAGCTCCCTCGGGCCTTCTGTTGGGACACCCTTGGCCTTGGGTTCCCTGACCCTCCTCGTGGTATGCCTTCGTGGTGGATGTGGTGGGTGACCGTGGCAAACGCTGCCCACGGTCTCCGGTCTCTGGCTGGGGAATGTTTTTACCCCCACCAGCTTGGGTTCCGGTACCCTGATGCCGACTCTTCACCCGGGGATTTAGTTTGGGGTCTTAGAGTCCTTTTCTTCTGTGCCTCTGAGTCTCTCTCTCTCTCCTCTCTCACTCTGGGTCTCTCTTCTCCTCTGCTCCTGACTTTCTCTCTGCAACTGACTTTCTCTCTGCAACTGACCCTGTTCTTAGTTGGTGCCCACCTTATATACACCCTCTATGTGTGAGCTCAGGCGACCAGCACCCAATGAGCTCCTATCTTTACTCAGGCTGCTCCCCCTATCTGCCCCTACACTACTTGGGATGTACCACCCCCCTCCCACTCCAGCCAGGAACAGACTCGGTCGTACCTGCACATTTCTAAGTGGGAGTACCGTCGGTCTGTTCCTCGGAAATGGGATGTGTGTAGTGCATGCAGCCTACCGAGCTCAGATCCACACTCCATCCTTACCCGGGAGTGGAATATCACACCTCTGGATTGAGGTGCAATACCCCTGTAGCAGCCGAATCCTCAGGGTGCTACATTCCCCCCTGGTAAATCACAGCACCTCCTCGGGCTGTAAGACATAAACACCAAAACATACAAATTTTTATAAACATATAAAACATATAAAACATTATATAAATAACATATCTTAGCAGATAAAACTTTCTCGTCGTCTCAGGCTCCTCCTCCGGTCACTGTGCAACGTGTGACCGGGTAAAGTGCGACAGTCTCTCTAGAAAAACTGGTTTTCCTATAAAACCGGTAGGGGGCGCTTTAGGACGCGCAACTATATACAAGGGATATGGCCGCTCTCAGTCCTTGGCCAGGTAAGGAGGGAAAGGGAATGGCTGCTCACAGTCCTCAGCCTGTGGGATTAAGGGTAAACGGGTAAACAGTTCACTCAGCTGGTCCCAACGGGGACTATATTTGCAGCAGCAACAGTTTCAGTTTATGGTGCCCCGACGGGCAACTATATACAGCACCTGCTTCGCTGTACTTAGCGACGGCGTCCTCCTGCTCTTGCTTTATTGTTACCTTCGACTCTAGTTTCAGACCCGTCCGGGTCCTCTTGTTCCTCCTCCTCACACCGCAGCTCTTCCTCCGTCAGACGATGCACATGGAGGGCGTAGGGTCCTTTGGCACTCTTGTGCCGGGTAAAGGTGACCTCGTCCCCGATATAAAGGTCACGACCTCTGTGCCCCTCCGGCAGATGGGAATCCACATCTCTGCGCGTGACAAAGACGTCGCCGGGGGTGTTGTGGTCTCTGATGAAGCCCCACCCATGCTGCATGTTGAACTTAATTACAGTCCCGGTGGTGCGGGGACTGTGCGCTGCACGGGGGTCCCTCCTGGTTCGGCTCTTCTGCTCGGCGCTCCTTATTTGGGCCTGTTGTTCCCGGACCCGCCTCTCTCTCCGCTCCCTCGCAAACTCCTCGAGCTGCTGTCGGCAGCACTCTGCACGCTCCGCTGCAGCTGCCCTGGTTTCTTGAGTGAACCCCATTAGGTCTTCTCCGGTGGGGTCCCACTCAAATTGGGTCTCTTCAAGCGGGGGCGAGATCCTTATCACGGGCTTCGGAGCCGGAATCAGGGGTGCACACATGGCCCCAACTCTCCTCTGGTGCTCCAGTTCGTAATATTCCTGGGGCCAGATGAAAGGCTGCCCGTCCGGCCACGTGTGCTGGGCAAACAAGTCCTCTCCCAGACGCGGCACCCTTGGTTTTACGGGTGCGGGCGCGGTGGTGGTGGCGCCCGGGTTGCCCAGGCCTTGCGGCCAGGCCTGGGGCACCTGGAAGGTGAAGGGCACCGTTAGGACGGCGGCACCCTGGGCTACCTGGCCTTGCGGCCAGGCCGGAGGCTCCGCGGAGGTAGGGGGCGCTGTTGGTATTGCGGCGCCCGGGGGTACTAGGCCTTGCGACCAGGCTGGAGGTACTTCCTGCTTGGTCACGCTCGGGGTCGAGGCGTGTGACGTCACAGGGGTCGCGGCGGCGGCTTCCGGTTGGGGCCTAGTCTGCATCAGTGACATGGCGTTTTCGGGCACAGCAGGGGGACTTTCGGGCTCTGCGACGGGGAGCTGGGGCAGGTAAGCGGTGTCCCGGCTTGGGGTATAGACGTCCCCTTTACCTGCCTCCATGCGTTCGGCTCCCTTCTCGGCGCCGTCTCCGGCCTTGGGTCCTCCCGCGCCATCCTCAGAGGCGGTCTGCTTCCTCATCTTGGCTGGCGTGCTCCGGGTCTTGGTTTGCTGGGCCATCTCTCGGCTCCACTCCGCCAATGTCTCTCGCTGTACCCGGGCCATCCTCCGTGCGAGGCCCTCCAGGGCAGTTTGTGCACACTCCCGGTCTCGGGGGAGCTGTGCAAGGACCTCCACTAGGCCTAGTGGGGTCGCGGTTTCCAGCAGGCTCCTGACCAATGGGTCGGTGCTGCTCTGCTCTTCTTCCAGCAGGCTCCTGGCCAGCGGGCCGGTGCTGCTCTGCTCTCTCGCCATCTCCGGGTGAGATTCTCTGCTACTCCTCTCCAGGCTTCCTGCCTCCGGGTGCGCTCGCTCTAGACTGCTCCAGACGGCACCCATCTTCGTTCTTTTCTTTCGTCTCCTCCCCCTTCGAGGGCGGTCCCGGGACCACTGGGTGATTGTCAGCTCCAGGGGCTGTTCTTTCACGCTGACAGACACCTCTAGCATCACAGTCTCTGTTGGTGGGGGCGGTTTCCACTTTTGGCGCCATTTTCGGTCCTGGCCCACGATGGGAGGTGGCCTCTCGCCACCCTCTGGCACGCCCATAATGGCGTCCGCTCTTCCAAGGCGGGAAACCTTTGGAAATGGCGGGAATCGCTTCCCAGTGGCGGGAAACTCTGCAGATGGCGGGAAAACGCTGTTAATGGCGGACAACCGGCTGGAATCGACTGGTGATGGGGTCCGATGGCGGGGACCCTCCGGAACCGGCAGGAGACTTCTTTTTGAGGTAAACTCGCACTTTTCTTCAGGCACGCAGTACCCGGTTGTTGCGGGCACGTGATCCTGCCGACTACGCCAAAGTTGACGCGCCCCCTGGGCCATATTCGTTAGTGGGAATATCCGGAGCCGGATCAGATGGGGGTTGTAGTCTTCCGAGTGGCTATGACCCGGTCCGTGCCCAGGGTGTCAAACTCAGTTGTATGTGGCAGTCCTACAGATGTTATAAGTTCTTAATGTCGACTACGCCACCCGTTGTGTTGCGGTCACTATGGCCGCCGCTGCAGCAGGGTCCGCTGAGGCTGATGGTGTAGGTGCAGCGTTTGATGGTATAACCCCCAACGGGTGGGGTATAGCCTCAGGGGATCAGGTGCAGAGGATGGGAGTTGTGGTGATGCAGTGTAGACGGCAATCAGAGACAGAGTCGGGTTATGCAGTTTAGGATGTTTTACTCACTGCTGATGTTCTGGTCACTCCAGCTTCGAGTGACCTCCCGAGCCGTGCTGCGCCCACCAGGTTCTGGATCCAGCCAACTCCCAAATAAGTCCGGAGCGTGACCCTGAGCTCTCCTTCAGTCCTTTCTCTGGCCGTCCCCACTATTGATCCACCCAGGTCCAGCTCCCTCGGGCCTTCTGTTGGGACACCCTTGGCCTTGGGTTCCCTGACCCTCCTCGTGGTATGCCTTCGTGGTGGATGTGGTGGGTGACCGTGGCAAACGCTGCCCACGGTCTCCGGTCTCTGGCTGGGGAATGTTTTTACCCCCACCAGCTTGGGTTCCGGTACCCTGATGCCGACTCTTCACCCGGGGATTTAGTTTGGGGTCTTAGAGTCCTTTTCTTCTGTGCCTCTGAGTCTCTCTCTCTCTCCTCTCTCACTCTGGGTCTCTCTTCTCCTCTGCTCCTGACTTTCTCTCTGCAACTGACTTTCTCTCTGCAACTGACCCTGTTCTTAGTTGGTGCCCACCTTATATACACCCTCTATGTGTGAGCTCAGGCGACCAGCACCCAATGAGCTCCTATCTTTACTCAGGCTGCTCCCCCTATCTGCCCCTACACTACTTGGGATGTACCACCCCCCTCCCACTCCAGCCAGGAACAGACTCGGTCGTACCTGCACATTTCTAAGTGGGAGTACCGTCGGTCTGTTCCTCGGAAATGGGATGTGTGTAGTGCATGCAGCCTACCGAGCTCAGATCCACACTCCATCCTTACCCGGGAGTGGAATATCACACCTCTGGATTGAGGTGCAATACCCCTGTAGCAGCCGAATCCTCAGGGTGCTACATACACACGTGGTCAAAATTGTTTAATGAAAGAAAAACCCACAATGGTCACAGAAATAACTTGAATCTGACAAAAATAATAATAAATTAAAAATCTATGAAATTGAACAAAATGAAAGTCAGACATTGCTTTTCTGCTTCCACAGAATTTAAAAAAATGAAACTCATGAAATAGACCTGGACAGAAATGATGGTACCCCTGAAAATAATGTGACAAAAGGGACATGCTAAATCAAATTGTGTCCACTAATTACTATCACAGGTGTCTACAATCTTGTAATCAGTCAGTGGGCCTGTATATAGGGCTACAGATACTCACTGTGCTGTTTGGTGACATGGTGTGTACCACACTCAACATGGACCAGAGGAAGCAAAGGAAAGAGTTGTCTCAGGAGACAATCATGTTAAGGGTAAAGGTTATAAGACCATCTCCAAGCAGCTTGATGTTCTCGTAACTACAGTTGCACATATTATTCAGAAATGTAAGATCCATGGGACTGTAGCCAACCTCCCTGAACTTAGCCGCAGGAGGAAAATTGATGAAAAATCAAAGAGACGGATAATACGAATGGTAACAAAAGAGCCCAGGATAACTTCTAAAGAGTGGACTTCATGGGAGATGACCATCATAAAAAAGCCAGACTGGAATTTGCCAAACTACATGTTGACAAGCCACAAATCTTCTAGGAGAATGTCCTATGGACAGATGAGACAAAAATGGAAATTTTTGGCAAGGCACATCAGAGACGGAAAAATTAAGCATATCAAGAAAAGAACACTGTCCCTACTGTGAAACATGGAGGAGGCTCTGTTATGTTCTGGGGATGGTTTGCTGCATCTGACACAGGGTGTCTTGAATCTGTGCAGGGTACAATGAGATCTCAAGACTATCAAGGGATTCTGGAGAGAAATGTGCTGCCCAGTGTCTTGGTCTCAGTCGCAGGTCATGGGTCTTACAACAGGATAATGACCCAAAACACACAGCTAAAAACACCCAAGAATGGCTAAGAGAAAAACATTGGACTATTCTGAAGTGGCTACTATGAGCCCTGACCTGATCCTATTGAGCATCTTTGGAAACAGCTGAAACAGTCTGGAAAAGGCAACCTTCAACCACGAGACAGCTGGAGCAGTTTGCTCATGAGGAGTCGGCCAAAATACCTGTCGAGAGGTGCAGAAGTCTCATTGACAGTTACAGGAATCGTTTGATTGCAGTGATTGCCTCAAAAGGTTGTTCAACAAAATATTAAGTTAAGAAGAACCATCATTTCTGTCCAGGCCGATTTCATGAGTTTAATTTTTTTTTAAAATCTGTGGAAGCAGAAAAGCAATGTCTGACTGTCATTTGTTCATTTCAAAGATTTTAATTTATTATTACTAATAACTATTTTCAATCTGTCTTAGAGTTTCCTATAGCTTGTAACATGTCATAGATATAATTACATATATCTTTTCCTCCATGCACTTGCACTTTAGTCTATTTACATGTACGCACGTTCCATATACTTATTGTGTATTACAGTATTTGACATTATATGGATCTACTATGTATACTGTATATCCATTTGATGTATCATCACTAATTTTATTATTCCTGCACTTTCTTTACTTTTCTATCATTAATAAATAAGTTTTCCTATAATTCAGTCTCACTCCTGTGCACTTATTTTTTATTATTATTTATTTTTTATTTATTATTTTTTCACTTTTAATATGGGACTTCTAGCACTTATATATCAATATGGTGATATAATATTTTTATTTGTGTATTCTTCTGAGTGTACATCCTCCTTTTTCCCCTCATTGATGGCATATGTCCACTTTATCACTGGGGTTCTGTTTATATAATATCACTTCTATCTTTTATCCCCATTTGGTTATTAATTAATTAATGATTTGCACTGTTTTCATTCTCATACACCTTTCTATGATTATATTGACTCGCCCAGGGGGGATATAGGAGAGACTCGGTACCCGGGCCTTAACCTTCTGTGGGATGTCACAGCAGTCGACTCCCGGGCCCGTACCCTGGGGTCACTCTTTAAAAGGGGTTTTGTTAACAGTTTTGTCTCGTGATGCCACCTGTCAGGGGGAATGACGGACACGCACACAGGGGGTTCGCTTCAGTACCTTTACTGGTGTTGACGGCAGGTACAGTCCAGGGTACTTGATAGGAAGGGTGCACTTCTGGACTCTCCCCAGTGAGCAGGTATAAGGCCTCCTGATCCGTTTCTTCCTTCCTTTAAAGCTTCTGGCCAACCTGGAACTAGGCCTAGCTTTTATGCTGTTTCACTCTCTCACCTGTCTGCTTATAGTAGAACTTTTCTTTGGCTACCACTATCCCTGGACGCTGGGGCCTTCGTGGTTCCTAGTTCTGTAAAATGATGGTAGCTTCAGGTGAACCAGGGGTCTGGAATCCCCCTGGTATGCCTCTTGTCTCTACTGAGTATAGAGGACCCTATAGGCGCGGACCCGGTGTCTGGCTTGTGTTCTGGGGTGAGCTTCAGATGCTCCTCTGCCCCCTTAACTCCTCTCTTCTTGCCTCGGCCACACTCGGGGCCCTCAACACAGCAGCAGACGTGCTGCTTCTTCACTGCTCTAAAGTGTCAGCACACTCTCTCTACCTAACTTCACCCTCCAGTATATATATCCCTAACAGGGCTCCCTCTGGTGGTATGAGGTGGAAGGGTGGAGGTGTCTGTGTGTAGTAAGGGCCTCTTGTGGAGAAGTCCGTCCTTGCATCCTTTTGGAACACGTCTTCGGCCACGTCAAACGGGTTTTTGTTCAGTGGTCTTTGACATAAAACCAATAGGGGGCACTTTAATAAGTGCAACTATTTACAAGGGACAGTTCTTTGGTTATTCACCGTCCATAACCTACAGTCTTTATACCCTCACGGGTAACTAAATGCACACATGTATTTTTCAGTTCACACACAAAAACAAATTTTACATTTTCCTTCTGTACCCTTACGGGTAACTATTTACACTGTAGGCATTTTGTACCTTATTCCCTATACCTGGTAGGGATTTGGCCTTGTGTGCTGTGTGTGGATCTACGTAGCACTGGGGTGATACTGGTGTCTGTGCATGCACTATCCGCTAACCTATCAGGTGTACATGCGGGTAAGTTATAGAACTGCCTCAATCTCTCTATGGGACTGGCAAGTGCACTGTTTACTGAACCCTCAGGTTCTGCTTCAACTGGTGATCCTCCTCTTACTGGGGACTCTTCCTGTTCCTGAGCAGGTTCTTCTAGGGTGCTCACAGGCTCTTCTTGTGGTGGAGGTTCTTCTGGTGGCTGACAGAAGTGTATCACTGGTATGATTACTGCTCCATCGAGTTGAGGCCAGTCTGCAGGGATGTCTCCTAGAACTGTATGAACTACATCTTCCTTGGGTTTTTCCGGTATTATAAGAGGTACTTCTTCCTCCTGTGTCTTCAGTAGACCTGGGCACAATTTAAAGTGGTCTCTTGAGACTGTTGTGGTTGTCCTACCTCCATCCTTGCTGATCAGGCAGGTTTTGGTGTTGTCAAATCTGGAATTTAACACGGTGTAGGGCTCTCTTTCCCACTGGTCATCGAGCTTGTGACCCCTTCTTTTCCGCTTTAGCACTATTTCTCCTGGTGCCAAGGGTTCTGCTGGTGAATGCTTGTTATACTGGCCTTCTTGTCTTTCCCTGACTTTGTTTAGGCTGTCTGCAACACAGGCCTGTACTCTCCTGTACTGCTCTTGCCGATTTGTGTCCCAGTCTTCAGTGGACATATCCGCAGCAGGTTCTACCACACCGAGATCCAGGTCCATGGGCAATTTTCCAGGTCTTGCTCTCATGAGGTACACTGGGGTATAATTAGTATAACTCACAGGTATGTGGTTATACAGGTCCACTAGGTCAGGTAGCTTTTCTGGCCACTGGTTCCTCTCCTCCAAAGGTAGGGCTTTTAACAGGTCAATGACGATGTTATTCATTTTCTCACACATACCATTGGTTTGAGGATGATACGGTGTAGTCCAGATCTTCTTGCATCCGTACAGAGACAGAATTCTTTAAACAGCTTCAAAGGCAGGGCCTTGATCTGTTAGCACCTTGTCCGGGTATCCATGGGGCCTGCAGAAGAAGGCTTGGAACGTTCTTGCTGCAGTTTCTGCTGTCAGATCCTTGACAGGGGCCACAACCAGGAACCGGGAATAGTGATCCACCATGGTCAGTGCATAGGAATAGCCTGATCTGCTGGGTGACAGTTTGACGTGATCCAGAGCGACAATCTCCAGGGGTTGGGTTCTTTTGATGGACTGCAAGGGTGCTTTCTGACTTCCTTAGTCCTTCCTTCTGAGGCTACAGGGCCCACAATTCCAGCACCACCTTTCTATGGAACTCCGCATTCCAACCCAATAGAACCGGTCCTTCAGCAGGGTTTCCAGCTTCTTCCAGCCAAAGTGACCTGCTTGGTCATGGTAGGCTTCTAGCACCATCTGGATATCCGTCCTGGGTACTACAATCTGCCACACCATTTCATGGGTTCTGGGGTTGACGTACCTTCTGCACAGCTTTTCTCTGTAGATGAACAGCCGGCTTCTCTCATTCCACAGGTGTTTGGCTTGTGAAGGAGCATCCTTCTCCAGGTGAGAACCTTCTTGGGTTATCAGTCCTTTGATGAGGATGACAACCGGGTCGCTGTCCTGGGTCTCCTTCCAGCTGTGATGAGGTAGAGGGTTTGGCGTCCTACCATGACATCTTCTGGAGGCGTGTTGCTCGTGGACCATTCCATTTCTGTGGAAAGCAGGTAATTCAATTTCTTCTAGGTCATCCACTTCATCCTCAGTGTCCGACTGGTGGGGCATTCTTGACAGGGCATCAGCATTAGTGTTCTTGTGACCTGCCCGGTACTTGATTGTGAACTGGTAATGCGACAATTTGGCCACCCAACGCTGTTCCATGGCTCCCAACCTGGCTGTCTCCAGGTGTGTCAAGGGGTTATTATCGGTAAAGGCTGTAAATTTAGTTGAGGCTAGGTAATGTTTGAATCTTTTAGTGATAGCCCAGACCAAAGCCAGGAACTCCAGCTTAAAGGAACTGTAATTCTCTGGGTTCCTCTCAGTAGGGCGAAGCTTCCTACTGGCATAGGCAATTACCTTTTCTCTGCTGTTTTGCTTCTGGGACAACACAGCTCCCAGTCCCTTGTTGCTGGCATCTGTGTATAACAGAAAGGGTTGACTGTAGTCGGGGTAAGCTTGGATCTCCTCCCCGGTTAGAGTCTCCTTCATCAATGCAAAGGACTCAGTCTGTTCTTTGCCCCACTGGAATGGGGGACTTTTACCTCTTTTGGACTGTTCTACTAGGAGATCTTGTAAAGGTGCTGCCTTTTTGGTGTAGTCCTTAATGAACCTCCTGTAGTACCCGACCGGTCCCAGAAATTGACATACTTCTTTGATGTTCCTTGGTTCAGGCCACTTCTGGATGGCAGTGACCTTCTCTGGGTCTGGTGCTTCCCCCTCTGAGCAGACTACGAGTCCCAGGTACTGAACCTTCCGTTTGAGCAGGTGGCACTTGGAAGGTTTTAGTTTCATCCCATACCGGGACAATGCCTCAAATACCTCCGCCAGGTGCTTTAGATGGTCTTCATACGTCCTCGAGTACACGATAACGTCATCCAGGTATAGCAGCACTGTCTCGAAGTTCCGGTGTCCCAAGCAACACTCCATCAACCTCTGGAACGTTCCGAGTGCGTTGCAGAGTCCAAACGGCATGCTCTTGAATTTGCATAATCCCATCGGGGTGGTGAAGGCTGTCTTCTCCCGGTCTTCCTCAGCGACAGAAACTTGCGAGTACCCGCTAGTGAGATCCAATGTAGAGAAATAATTGGCAGATTTCAGTGCAGCCAGGGATTCCTCTATACGGGGAAAAGGGTATGCATCTTTATGTGTTATTTGATTAATTTGTCTATAATTTACACACATCCTCATGCTACCGTCCTTCTTTCTGACCAGGACTAGGGGAGCTGCCCAGGGGCTACAGATATCCCTTACTACCCCTGCCTTTTTCATGTCATGCAACATTTCTTTTGCTTTTTGGTAGTGTGCTGGTGGTATGGGTCTGTAACGCTCCTTAGTGGGTGGATGGTTACCTATGGGTATGTGGAGTTGTACCCCTTTGACCCTTCCAAAATCAAGTGGGTGTTTACTAAACACCTGTTCGTATTCCTGAACCACTCTGTAAACACCGTGTTTTTGATGGACAGGAGTGGCGTCAGTTCCAACATGGAGCTGTTGACACCATTCCTCCAGCTGAGTTTCGGAGTCATTGTCTTCCACCGTATCTGGTGGGGTAAAGGATTCCATGGTGTGTATGGCATTATTATTCACAGTATACAGTCTGGCAACAGTGGCGTATCTTGGAAATTTGACTTCCTCCTCCCCACAATTTAGGAGGCGTACAGGTACCCTCCCATTGCACACATCAACTACCCCTCTAGCAGTTAGGAGTCTAGGTCTGTCTGTGCTCTGAGTTTACAGGCTCTACTACCGCCTGGCAGTTTTGTCCCTTGAGACCTATTGCTGCCTTACACCAAATCAGCATTTCACTCATTGGGGGAATCACAATGGGTATCAGGTCTGGTAATGTACAGGTGACATTACCAATCTCACCACCTGTTAGCTTTACCTTTTGCTGGTACAGGAGGGCTCGAATCTCTCTCTGGAGCACCTTCCTCTGCCCCGGTTTGGCAGTGTCAGCAATCTGTTTGAGTAAAAACAACACTTCTCCCAAACAGTTACCAACAACATTTGTGCCAAGTATCATATATGGGTTTGTATCACCAGGGTTAGACTCTATTACAATCAGTCCTTGGTCCTTTAGTTCCACCCTTCCCACCTTCACTGTCACATCCTTAACCCCGACTAGGTTCAGAGGAAGGCCATTGGAGGCATACACAGAGAGGTTTGGGGCTGGCGGGCGGAGTTCATCTATGGACCAGTACCTTTTGTAAAGAACGTCAGGTATGATGGTTACCTGTGACCCGGTGTCTAGTAGTGCAGGTGTTGCGATGCCGTCCAGCACAATGGACAGGAAAGGCCTTCCTCCTACAAACCGGTAGTACCAGCTCAATGGGCCTGGTTGATCTACTCCTCGGTGTCGGCCCTTGGCCCCAGGGTTTGCCCATTTAAAGGACAGATCCGTGTGATGTGGCCTGCCTTGTGGCAACGGTAGAAGATGAGTTCTCCTGGAGGGCGACGTCGGTCGGTTGGCCTCCCACGGGGTGGCATTGTCCTCCTTCTTCTCCTCATCCAGGGGACATCCTCAGGGCTGTCGGCGAGTAGGATCCTTCCTTCTGGATCGGGCTCCGTCTGTAGCTGCAGGGCGCTTAGGACAGTGGCCAGGGTTTTACTTAGCTGACACACTTCAGAGCGCAGGATGTCCAGCTCGCTAGAGGAAGCTGCTTGCTCTTTTGCCTCAGCCGCTAATGAAGGGGCAGTGAGTGCTGTGGGCATTGGGGTGGCCCCTCCCTGGTAACGCTGTATAGCAGTATCTGATGTTTCCCGGGGCTGAAGGCATTTAATAGCCATGTCCTTCAGGGCATCAAAGGTGGCATTTGGATGATCTAAGGCCCACCACCATACAGTTCTGCTCTCCTCCTGGGACCTTAACCCCCGGATGAATTGTTCTATCAGCATTTTGACTTCATCAAGTATGCTGACTGGGCTAATCTGTTTCAGGGCCCGCAGGGCCTCTTGTAAACACCAGGCATAGTCCCGGTTGCTGTCCTCAGGTTTCTGGGTACAGTGGTAGAACCTCATCCGAAGATCTGTCTCAGTGCGGTTTTCAAAGACAGTTTGCAGCCTCTTAAATATAATAGATACTGATTCCTGGTCTGCGGACGGCCAGGTTTCAACTTCCCGCTCTGAGGCACCAGCCAATTGTCCCAGCACAACAGCGGTTCTCTGTTTACCAGTCATTGAGTACATGTCCAATACACTACATATTTTCCTTTTGAACCCAGACAGGGTGTCTGGTTTGCCGTCATACTGGGGAAGGCATTTCGCTCCGGGGACTTATGGCAGGGCCATGGGTATCACTGGAGTCACGACCCCTGCTGGTGGGGTGGCCGCTCCGGCCTGAGCAGCGCCGGGCACCAGTTGAGCATCGAGAGCGTTAACTGGTGCTCCGGCGTCTTGCTGGTCGTCGGCCATGGTTGCGCTCCCCTAGTAAACCGTAGCCTACCTTCTTTACTTTTATCAGGTAGGCCGCAGCTCCGCAGATCATAGTCTCCTTCCAGGACCTGACGCTTTCTGTTGCTGCGTCAGAGCGCGAGGCGGGGCTTGAGCTTCGCGCGCGACCAATGGTCACGCGTCTCTGGTTCCCGCAGTTACAACCCTCTTCTTCCCGCGCGGCGACGCAGTAATGGTGGCGATGTTCACCACAGTTAAAACACAGTTCAAATACGGCACACAGTACCCGGTGGCAACGGACATGAAATCCTGTCCGTGACGCCAGAAAGAGTGTGACTCGCCCAGGGGGCATGTAGGGGAGACTCGGTACCCGGGCCTTGACTGGGATAGCAGTATCTGATATTTCCAGGGGCTGAAGGCCTTTAATAGCCATGTCCTTCAGGGCGTCAAAGGTGGCATTTGGATGATCTAAGGCCCTCCCCCGTACAGTTCTGCTCTCCTCCTGGGACCTTAACCCCCGGATGAATTGTTCTATCAGCACTTTGTCTTCATCATGTATGCTGACTGGGCTAATCTGTTTCAGGGCCTGCAGGGCCTCTTGTAAACGCCATGCATAGTCCCGGATGCTGTCCTCAGATTTCTGGGTACAGTGGTAGAATCTCATCCGAAGATCTGTCTCAGTGCGGTTTTCAAAGACAGTTTGCAGCCTCTTAAATATAATAGATACTGATTACTGGTCTGCGGACGGCTAGATTTCAACTTCCCGCTCTGCGGCACCAGTCAATTGTCCCAGCACAACAGCGGCTCTCTGTTTACCAGTCATTGAGTACATGTCCAATACACCACATATTTTCCTTTTGAACCCAGACAGGGTGTCTGGTTTGCCGTCATGCTGGAGAAGCCATTTCGCTCCGGGGACGTACGGCAGGGCCATGGGTATCACTGGAGTCACGACCCCTGCTGGTGGGGCGGCCGCTCCGGCCTGAGCAGCGCCGGGCGCGAGTTGAGCATCGATAGCGTTAACTGGTGCTCCGGCGTCTTGCTGGTCGTCGGCCATGGTTGTGCCCCCCTAGTAAACCGTAGCCTACTTTCTTTACTTTTATCAGGTAGGCCGCAGCTCCGCAGATCACGGTCTCCTTCCAGGACCTGACGCTTCCTGTTGCTGCATCAGAGCGCGAGGCGGGGCTTGAGCTTCGCGCGCTACCAACAGTCACACCTCTCTGGTTCCCGTGGTTACGCCATTCTTCTTCCCGCGCGGCGACGCGGTAATGGCTGCGATGTTCACCACAGTTAAAACACAGTTCAAATACGGCATACAGTACCCGGTGGCAACGGGCACGAAATCCTGTTCGTGACACCAGGAAGAATGTGACTCGCCCAGGGGACATGTAGGGGAGACTCGGTACCCGGGCCTTGACCTTCTGTGGGATGTCACGGCAGTCGGCTCCCGGGCCCGTACCCTGGGGTCACTCTTTAAAAGGGGTTTTGTTAACAGTTTTGTCTCTTGACGCCACCTGTGGTTCCCGGTAATGGATACCGGCACTGCTGCAGACCTCCGGGGGTGATGGGATGGCAGCTGGGATGTTTCTGCTCCCCACAGGCGGAGCGGGCCCCCGGGGCAGGCTTGATGGAAGGGATGCAGATGAGAGGTGGCCCGGTCGGGTCAGGGGGAATGACGGATACGCACACAGGGGGTTCGCTTCAGTACCTTTACTGGTGTTGACGGCAGGTACAGTCCAGGGTACTTGATAGGAAGGGTGCACTTCTGGATTCTCCCCATTGAGTGGGTATAAGGCCTCCTGATCCGTTTCTTCCTTCCTCTAAAGCTTCTGGCCAGCCAGGAACTAGGCCTAGCTTTTATGCTCTTTCACTCTCTCACCTGTCTGCTTGTAGTAGAACTTTTCTTTGGCTACCACTATCCCTGGACGCTGGGGCCTTCGTGGTTCCTAGTTCTGTAAAATGATGGTAGCTTCAGGTGAACCAGGGGTCTGGAATCCTCCTGGTATGCCGGTTGTCCCTACTGGGTATAGAGGACCCTGTAAGTTCGGACCCGGTGTCCGACTTGTGTCCTGGGGTGAGCTTCAGATGCTCCCCTGCCCCCTTAACTCTTCTCTCCTCTCTCTTTGCCTTGGCCACACTCGGGGCCCTCAACACAGCAGCAGACGTGCTGCTTCTTCACTGCTCTAAAGTGTCAGCACACTCTCTCTACCTAACTCCACCCTCCAGTATATATATCCCTAACAGGGCACCCTTTGGTGGTATGAGGTGGAAGGGTGGAGGTGTCTGTGTGTAGTAAGGGCCTCTTGTGGAGAAGTCCGTCCATGCATCCTTTTGGGTCCTGTGGTACCTGTAGTAGCAGGGTGCCACAATATCAAGGGACAACCATCATGACACTTCCTTGCTTCCTTTATGACTGAAGTATTGATTAATGGCTCTATGCTGGGGAGATCTTATGATGTGCTTATCCTTACTTGGATTTGGTGCATCTCTTTCCATACTGCGGTTAGCTTTCCCGTGGTGTGCGCTTTCAGTTGCGGGCCGAATTAGGTTGCCGTGGTGACGCATCCTCCAACGTCACTTCTCCCCTCCTCACGGGCTAACGCGTCGGCCGGTGGGCGGGGCCTGGTGACGTGGCACGCTGCTGCCGCTGCTTTCGTTCTGTTGCGGTTTCCAGAAGCGCCGATGCAGCCACACGTGAGAACACTGAGCACGTCTCAATATAAGTGAGCTTCCCTACCCCCTATGTATCCTTCCCCCCAAAGAAGCGGAACGTGAAACGCGCGTTGGGGTTGTCCTTTTTCTCACAGTCACCAGGTTGCATTGCCTGTTCCCTCCACTCCTTATATACCTGCCGTGTTATGATGTATTATGTCTGCTTTATGTTGAATGGATCTCTCTTGACACAAGTCTATATTGCATTTTAACCAGCACTCAGCTATATGTCTTCTCGCCATAACTTCTGGTCTTCCTAGGGTTTTTGTGGTAGTGTTACCATATTGAGTTTTATTCTTTTTTCCTTAAAGGTTATATACAACACTATCTATGGACTTTTTTCCTCATATATATTGCATGCAACACTTTATAGCCTCTAATGATAAAGTATTCACTTGACAGGTTTTCATACCGTTGAGTTTATTTGTGTGACTCTATATCTTGGGTCCTCACTATCACTAATTGCTGTATTATTATTATTTTTTCTATTGCCTGCGACACTTTACAGGCCTTCTATGTGACTCGCCCCCTGGGCCGCTGTGTGGGGGAATACCCAGAGCCGGGTCTCTGTGTAATGCTAGGAGTTATAGTCTCCGTGGCCGCGACCCAGTCCCGTGGCTCAGGGTGGTCAAACCAGTGGCGGATCTGTTTACTTGGTTTTTAATGTTGAAATGTCCGACTACGCCACCCGTGGATTGCAGTCACTGAGAACCGTCGCTGCAGGGCAGACCGCTGAGGCTGATGTTGTGTGCGCAGCAGAGGGTAGTATAACTCCCCACGGGAGGAGAATAGCCTCAGGGCAGCATGTGTAGATGGTGAAGGTCACGGTGCATGGGCGCAGCAGAAATGACTCAGAGTCCGTGCAGTGCAGTTCAGGGTCTTTACTGTTGGTAATGAAGAAGGCCCTGCGGGGAGTACTGGCTAACATTAGAGGCCTGGTCAGTCTGTGAGCGAACAAGAGTCCCCCTGGCCAGGTGGAGGTGTAGGCCTTCCCATCTGACTGCACTCTTCCTGGCTACCCTGCTGTAGTCGTGTGGTAGCCCACGTCCCTGAGTGTACCGTGTGGTGCTCACCTGTATGGCTGGTGACTTGGGGCCTTTGGTACCTTCCGCTCCTCGATGGCGGTGCCGGTCCCTTGCTTGTGACTGAGCCTCCGGGCTTTCTATGGCCAGAGGACCTGGAATCCCCTGCCAGGTGGTTTCTGCTGCTGGATGTGAATATCCTCACAGCCTCGGACTCCGGTGTCCGGTTCTCTGCGTCTTCAGCCAGGACGAGCTCAGCTTGCTCCTGTCCCTGGTCTTCAGCTCTTGGCTCCTACAGAGCTCCTTGCTGCTCTGTCCCTGTCTCTGGAACTACTCACTAACCCCGCCCCAGATCCAGTTTATAAAGGGCAGGTTCCTCCCCTCTCTGGACTGAGGCAGGAGGCGTTGCATGCAAATGTGCTCCTGACCAGGAAAACCCATGCTCGCTCTCAGACATGGTATTTCTACCACTGTGGCAACCAGACCCCCTAGGGTGCCACATATGCCTCTATATTATCCTTGTATGTGCTGATACCTATTACCTCGCTCACACTCTTGGTCATACTCCCAACCTACTGACTGTGGGATCCTTCTATTTACTTCTCCTTTTTTAGTACTGTGTTTTTTACTGACTGTTTTAATGGATTTAACCGCTTCCCGACCGCCCACTGTACATAAACGTCGGCGCTGCCTGGGCTCTGTGCAGCACTGACGTTTATGAACGGTCGGCGGTCCCGCAGCCCTCAGGACCCCCAGGGTCCTGCAAGTGCTACGGTTGCGGTTCAGAGCGACAGCTCTGACAGGGGACATCATCGGGACCTGATTGGATCAGGTCCCAATGATGTTAACCCTTTCCTATCTTCTATATGCCGCAATCTATAGTGATCGCAGCTAATAGAAGATAGTGAGAGGAGAGGGGGTCGTCCACTTACCTCTCCGACGACCCCCTGATGCCTTCCAGGACCTGCCGTTCTTCTGGCAGCTGGAGGTCAGTCTGCAGCTGAAGCCTAGCAGGAGAGAGACAGTGTGAAACTGTCAGCAAACTTCTCATGCAATGTAATACATGTCTTGGAAACGGCGCGCGAATTTGTTTAATTTGTTTATCCTAGGGTATCACAAGAAAGAAGACAGACATCAAGTCAGCAGGGACAAGGAGCAGCATGGCAGATGTGACAACCTACATGGTGAGCTGCAACATGTGCTACATGTTCACAGATCGACCAGAAGCTGAAACCAACTTCACCTGCCAGAAGTGTAGACTACTGGCTCTTTTAGAAGAAAAGGTGCGGGGGCTGGAAGAAAGAATTGCGACATTAAAACTCATCAAGGAAAATGAAGACTTCCTGGACAGAACAGAAGCGTCACTACTGGTCACAGAAAGTGAAGGAAGCGTCAGAGAACCTCCAGAGGCAGACAAGTGGAGGCAAGTGACCAAAAGAAGCAAGAAGACCATGGAGACACCACCAACCACACAACTGAGAAACAGATTCCAAGGACTTGTGGAGGATGAAGATGACACACCTAAGGATGAGGAACTACCAGCAAGCAAAAAAGAAAAGAGCACCCAGAAACACCCAGAAGCGACAAGAAAAAGGACAGCCAAGAAGGGAAGAAGAGTGGTGGTGGTGGGAGACTCACTACTGAGAGGAACAGAAGCAGCTATCTGCAGACCGGACATAACCGCAAGAGAAGTATGCTGCCTCCCAGGGGCTAAGATCAAGGATGTTACCAATAGGATACCGAAGCTCATCAGTTCCAAGGATGTCCACCCATTTCTTCTGATACATGTTGGCACCAATGACACGGCAAAGAAGGACCTACCGACAATCTGCAAGGACTTTGAAGCATTGGGGAAGAAAATAAAAGAACTGGATGCGCAGGTAGTTTTTTCTTCTATCCTTCCAGTAGACGGGCATGGCGTCAGGAGATGGAACAGGATCCTTGATGTGAACAACTGGCTGAGACGATGGTGCAGACAACAAGGGTTTGGATTCCTGGACCACGGTGTGAATTACCTCTATGACGGACTCCTTGCCCGAGACGGACTACACCTCAACAAACCCGGGAAACACACATTCGCCAGGAGACTCGCAACACTCATCAGGAGGGCGCTAAACTAGAAGAAGAGGGGGTGGGAAGAAAAACGCCGGACATGAACATGCAGCCAGAGAACATACTAATGAAAGATATGAAGTGCGACAAAGAAGGTCCAAGACAAGATACGTGGAAAGGAGGTAAGAAAATTTCTAATACAATCCACAGGGAGAAGATTGGAACAAAACAAAATCGTGTAAACTGCGTGCTAGCAAATGCCAGGAGCCTGACAAAGAAGATGGATGAACTGGAAGCCGAAATATCTACAGGTAACTATGACATAGTGGGAATAACCGAGACATGGTTAGATGAAAGCTATGACTGGGCAGTTAACTTACAGGGATACAGTCTGTTTAGAAGGGATCGAAGAAGTCGGAAAGGGGCTGGAGTCTGTCTATATGTAAAGACGTGCCTAAAGCCTACAATACGGGAGGATGTATGGGAGGGAAATGAGGAGGTCGAGTCCTTATGGGTGGAGATACATGGGGCAAAAACAATAATAAAATTATCATAGGAGTCTGTTATAAACCACCAAATATAGCAGAAGCCACGGAAAGTCTATTAATGAGACAAATAGACGAAGTAGCAAAAAATAACGAGGTGATTATTATGGGGGACTTCAACTACCCCGATATAGACTGGGAAACCGAAAGCTGTAGATCTCAGAAAGGAAACAGGTTTCTGTCAATTATCAAAGACAATTATTTGTCACAACTTGTGCAGGAACCAACTAGAGGGACGGCCCTTTTAGACTTAATATTAACTAACAGGCCAGACAGAATAACTGAGGTGCAGGTCGGGGGGCACCTGGGAAATAGTGACCACAACATTATACAATTCCACATGTGCTTCAGTAGGTGCCCAGCAAGGGAGTCACAAAAACACTGAACTTCAGGAGGGCAAAGTTTGATCAGCTAAGAGATGCCCTTCACCTTATAGACTGGGATAGTATCTTTAGTAATAGGAGCACGGATAGAAAATGGGAAATTTTCAAAACAGTCCTACATAGTCACTGTAGAAGGTACATACCTTATGGGAATAAAAGGGCGAGGAATAGGAGGAAGCCAATGTGGCTAAATAAGGACGTCAAGAGGGCAATGAAAAACAAAAAAAGGGCTTTCTGTAAACTTAAACAAGAAGGCAGCGAGGAAGCGCTAATATCTTATAGGGAAAAAAACAAAATCTGTAAGAAACAAATAAGAATAGCAAAAGAGGAGACAGAGAGACTAATTGCCAAGGAAAGTAAAACGAATCCCAAACTGTTCTTTAACTATATAAACAGTAAAAGGATTAAAACTGATGGCGTTGGCATATTGAAAAATAACCTGGGTAAAATCATAGAGGGCGATGAGGGTAAAGCGAAACTACTCAATAGCTTCTTCTCCACTGTTTTCACAAAAGAAAACAATTTATCGGAGGAAATGCAGAGTGATAAAGTAAACCCTCCGCTAAATATCACCCACCTAACCCAGGAGGAAGTTCAGAAACGCCTAAATAATATCAAAATAGACAAGTCACCAGGCCCAGATGGCATACACCCCCGGGTACTAAAAGAATTAAGTAATGTGATAGACAGACCGCTGTATCTTATATTCAAGCACTCTTTATGGACGGGACTGTCCCACTAGACTGGCGCCAAGCAAATGTGGTACCAATATTCAAAAAGGGGTCTAAAAGTGACCCTGGGAACTATAGAGCAGTCAGCTTAACGTCTGTTGTGGGTAAATTGTTTGAAGGATTTCTTAGAGATGCTATTGTAGAATATCTTAATGATAATAACTGTCTAACTCCATATCAACATGGATTCATGAGGGATCGCTCCTGCCAAACAAACCTGATGGCCTTCTACGAGGAGGTGAGCTCACAGCTGGACCGGGGAGAGTCAGTGGATGTTGTATACCTTGACTTCTCCAAAGCGTTTGATACCGTGCCACACAAAAGGTTGGTATATAAAATGAGAATGCTTGGTCTGGGGGATAATGTGTGCAAGTGGGTGAATAGCTGGCTGAGTGATAGAAAGCAGAGGGTGGTTATCAATGGAGTAAGCTCAGGGTGTGTCAGGGTTACTAGCGGGGTGCCTCAAGGGTCTGTCTTGGGCCCTATATTATTTAATATATTTATTAATGATCTAGTGGAAGGGTTGCATAGTAAAATAGCAATATTTGCAGATGATATTAAACTTTGTAAAGTAGTTAATACAGATGAGGATAGGGCACAGCTACAGGAGCATTTAGATAAATTGGGGAGTTGGGCCAAAAAATGGCAAATGGGGTTCAATGCCGATAAATGTAAGGTCATGCACATGGGAAAGAAAAACAGCAGTCACCCATACATATTAAATGGGAAACCGTTGGGGAAATCTGACATGGAGAAGGACCTGGGCATCTTGGTTAATAGCAAATTAAATTGGAGTGCCCAGTGTCAGGCAGCAGCTGCGAAGGCAAATAGAGTCATGGCATGCATCAGAAGAGGAATAGGGGCATATGATGAGAACATTGTTCTTCCTCTGTATAAAGCGCTGGTAAGGCCGCACTTAGAATATTGTGCACAGTTCTGGGCTCCGGTGCTCTGGAAAGACATATTGGAGCTAGAGAGGGTACAAAGGAGGACGACTAAGGTAATAAAGGGAATGGAGGGACTAGAATACCCAGAGAGGTTGTCAAAATTTGGCCTATTTACGTTGGAAAAGAGAAGGCTTAGGGGAGACCTCATAAACATGTATAAATACATCAGGGGGCAGTACAGAGATCTCTCTCATGACCTGTTTATACCAAGGATGGTGACAAAGACGAGGGGGCACACTATGCGTCTGGAGGAAAGGAGGTTCCTGCACCAGCATAGAAGGGGATTCTTTACGGTCAGAGCCGTGAGACTCTGGAACTCTCTGGGAGAGGAAGTGGTGATGTCCAACTCACTGAATGAGTTCAAGCGAGGCCTGGACGCCTTTCTTCAGAACAATAAAATTACATCTTATGCTTAGTTAATTAATCCAGGGATTTAATCTGCCTGCCAGATTGGTGTCGGGAAGTGAATTTTTCCTCAATGATGTAAATTGGCCTATACCGCATGGTTTTTTGTTTTTTTTGCCTTCCCCTGGATCAACACTGCGGAATAGCTGCAGTGCACAAGAAATAGGCTGAACTGGATGGACGCTTGTCTTTTTTCGGCCTTATAAACTATGTAACTATGTAACTATGTATTACATTGCATGAGAACAGTAATTTGAAAAATAAAAATTAATGTCCCATACAGGACTAAGTAAAAATGTAAAAAAAAGTCTAAAACATGTTTTCAAACTGTTAAAAAAAATCACAAATAAATAAAAATAAATAAATAAAATATTAAACCAATAAATCCGTATATTTATGCAAAAACAAAAAGAGTACACATATCTGGTATCGTCGCATCCGAAACAACCCAATCTATAAAACTGTCACACTAATTAACTCCTTCTGTGCACACCGTAATAAAAATAAATAAAAAACGGAGCAAAAAACTATGCTTTTTCATCATATTGGCAAACAAAAAGTGGAAAAAAATGTGATCAAATATCAAAATGGAAATAAAAATGGTACCGCTGAAAACATCATCTTGTTCCACAAAGAAAAAGCCGCCATACAGCTTCATAAGCCAAAACATAAAAAAGTTATAGCTCTCAGAATAAAGCGATGCAGAAAAAATATTTTTTCTATAAAATTGTTTTATTGTGTAAAAGCACCAAAGCATAAAAAAAATACAGTAAGTGTAGTATCGCTGTAAATGTACTGACCCGAAGAATAAGGCTGCCTTATCACTTTTACCACACGCAGAACGGCATAAAAAAAAACTCAAAAAACAATTCCTGAAATCCTGGAATCAAAAAATTTCACGTACCCAAAAATGGTACCAATAAAAATGGCAACTCGCCCCCAAAAAACAAGCCATCACATGACTCTGTCGGCCAAAATATGAAAAAATTATAGCTCTCAAAATATGGCGATGCAAAAACTAGATTTTGCAAAAAAAAGCGTCTTTTAGTGTGTGACAGCTGTCAGTCATAAAAACCCGATATAAATCTGGTATCTCTGTAATTGCAACGACCCGAAAAATAAACTTATCACTTATACCGCACGAGGAACGGCGTAAAAAAATAAATAAAATAAATAAAACCAATTCTTCACCTGCTACTGATTTGTTTATTATGTCTCCCAAAGATCGCAGTAAGGCTCTGCTCACATTTATCTTGCGCTCTACGCTGAGCACTTACATCAGAGTTTCCGTGTAAATCTCTGAAATACGTGATTCAGCCGGAACCCATGACGGAAGATTCCCTGTAATGAGGCAGATATAGGCCACTCTGGATGCCATCTGGCCTGGGATCCCACGGTGTCATTTGTTTTAGGCGTGCATAAAAGTGCGGTTGACCACAGTTTTGTGCACTTCTGAAAAAAAGGACACCGCTAAACAGAGGCCAGACGGAGTCCAGAGTAACTCTGCTGCCTCATTACAGTGAATGGATCCTGCAGGGGTTTCATCTGAATTACATCACTTGGAAATTTAGATGGAAACCCCGATGTAAGTGCTCAGCCTAGAGCGGCGGATAAATGTTATGTAAAATGTTCCCAATAAAAGCTTCAACTCAGTCCTCAAAAAAAGCTAGTCCCCCACTCAGGACCGTCATCTGTTAAAAATATAAGGGACTTCCAAGTTACTGGTAGCAGAAAGGCTCTGGAAAAGCGAAATGGCCCTTGCCCCCCAAAAGAAATTCAGAAAATTTTGTGCTCCCAAATCCAAATGCCTATTCTACAATAATTTGTTCTCCAATTGTCAAATAGCGCTTCTTCCCCCCCAGATCTCGCTGTATGGCTGAGCGGTACAATACAGCCACATATGGGGTATTGCCACTTTTGGAAGAAATTGTGTGACGCATTTCGGCACCATTTTTACCCATTGCCCTGTGTGAAAATGTAAAATCTGAGAGTAAAATATTTTTTTGTGGTAAAAATACAATTATGTTTTCTTCACTGTCCAATGGTATAAATGTAAAAATTAAAAAATACTCACTACTTCCCTAGATGAATTCCTTGAGAGGTGTAGTTTCCAAAATGGTGTCACTTGTGGGGGTTTCTGCTGTTTAGGCACATCAGGGGCTCTCCAAACGCAACATGGCGTCCGCTAATTATTCAAACAAATTTTACTTTAAAAAAGTCTAATGGCGCTCCTTCCCTTCCGAACCCTGCAGTGTGCCCAAACAGTGGTTTTCCCTCACATATGGGGTATCAGCGCGCTAATGAGAAATTGCACTACAAATTGTATATTCCATTTTTTCTTGTTACCCTTGTGAAAATAAAAAAATTAGGTCTAAACTAACATTTTTGTGAAAAAAAGTTAAATGTTCATTGTTTTCTTCCACATTCCAAAAATTCCCATGAAACACCTGAAGGGTTAATAAACTTCTTGAATGTGGTTTTGAGCACCTTGAGGGGTGCAGTTTTTAGAATGGTGTCACTTTTGGGTATTTTCTGTCATAAAGACCCCTCAAAGTCACTTCAAATAAGATGTGGTCCCTAAAAAAATATTTTTGTAAATTTTGTTGGAAAAATGAGAAATCGCTGGTCAACTTTTAACCCTTATAGCTTCCTAACAGAAAAAAATTTTGGTTCTAAAATTGTGCTGATGTAAAGTAGACATGTGGGAAATGTTATTTATTAACTCTTTTGTGTGACATATCTCTCTGATTTAAGGGCATGAAAATTCAAAGTTTGAAAATTGCGAAATTTTCACAATTTTCACCAAATTTCTGATTTTTTTCACAAATAAACGCAAGTGATATCGAAGAAATTTTACCACTATCATGAAGTACAATAAGTCACGAAAAAACACTCTCAGAATCAGGGGGATCCGTTGAAGCGTTCCAGAGTAATTACCTCATAAAGTGACAGTGGTCAGAATTGAAAAAATTGGCCCGGTCACGAATGCAAAAACAGGCTCTGGCGCGAAGTGGTTAAATAAATATTGATTTTATTGGCATCTATGCTTCATTTATCTTGATTGGATTGCTTTAAGACTGAAGTATTGCATTGAATAGACCCCTTTATGCCTTTGGATTAAAATGTCATATGTTGCAGTTGTGCAAAGTACTTATGCAAAAGACATGTAAATTATACTTGTGACGAATGCAAACAGTAAATTTAGCACCGTGAACCTTATTTACCATTTTATATAGAAAAAACTGAACTTTTTTTCTTTTTTTTAAATATATTTACATACAGTTTGATGCGATTAGTGATAGTTTACAGTTATATAAAGATTATTTTTTTATGTGCAAATGTGCAATATGCATGAATATTGCAATAAGGCCATGTAACACACTAACCCATAATAGTTAAAGATACACTAGACTGTCAGCCAATAGTGTCTGGGTCGAATCAGTATGGGCCTCCGTCAACCCGCTCTATTTTCCAATGGCAGTCGCCACCCCAGACCCTAACAGGTGCCCACACTACACTTTCCTGCAAGGATGAAAGTCTCACACTGTGGGCCACAGTCAATTTCTTCTACCACAGACCTTCTGTCCTTGCCTCCAATTTCCAGAGAGACAACTCATGCTCCCTTCTGCTCACATAACCAAATTTCTGTCCTTCCAATTGGGTCTACGCTCACACGACCGAATTTCAATTTCTGCAATAGGGTCTGCGCTATCTGCTATCTTTAGCCTCGACAATCAGGATCTCCTAGCCTCTGTAAGGACTCTGCACCCCTTGCTTAATCCACTTCTAATACTGATCTTGTGTTTCTGGACACACTCATCACCTACGTCAGGCCTATCTCCCACAGGTGACTTGTTACAAGTCTGGGCGAAGACTGACTTCCTGGCTTTTGTATTTTTCTGCTGCAGATCACATGTCCCCTGTGCACCTAGCTCAGCTTTCCTCTCATTCAGCCTGCCTTCTGTGCCTTGGTTGCAATACCCTTTTAGGTTCCTACACCTATAGTCTCTGATCACTACATGGCAGCATCTGCCCACAAATACCTTACAGCTCATTTCTATTATATGAGTCACTCACTCTCCTTACATTCCTCCAGTCTTTAAACTTACCATTACTTGGATGAGAAAGGTTACTTATGCTCTAGACGCTCCTTGACGGTGGTCTCAGAGTCGCCAATATCCAAACACACTCCTGTGTCTGCTGTATTACATACTGCCATATGAAATCATCTTCCGCATACCTCCTGGGTGAAACACGAGCGTTGGTACATTCAGATCTGTGAAGTCCCTCCTGACCTGTCTCTTCTGGGACACTTAGGTCTTGAGACACTCTTCCTGTGATTTTGACCTCTAGCCTACCCTCTAAGCTAGCCCCGGTCATTCTCTCTTCATCAGACACATGTGGCGGTAGCATGTAAGGGTGCCGTACTCTCTCCGGTGCAACGTCTTCTCCTTTCGGGGTGTACTCTCCTTGTCACTCGATGAGGAACAGCCTCCCATGTGTAGTCCAATTTTCCCCAAGGGTGCTTCACTTGAACCAAAACTCAATTCCCCAGCTGTAATGGTGCCTCCTGCACAGGAGTTACTACAGGATGCCTTTTCCCCTGGGGCTTCTGTACAATCTTAAGTCTCAGTGTCTCTAACCGATGTTGGTGTTTCCACACCAAAGTTGTGGTGTTTATCTTCGTACAATCTTCCACTGGATCAAGCTCTAGCTCAGTAACCTTATGGCTGTTATGTCCAAACAGCAACGTGTAAGGCGTGTACCCTGTCGTGGCATGAACCTGGTTACTGTACAACTAGACCACTTCTGGTACAAATTCAGGTCATTTCATCTTCCTGTGTCACGGTGTAGGGGAATGCTGGTGAGGAGATAGCAGATACGGGCTGGGTGAGCAGGGAAAACTAATCTGTCCCTAGACTGGGAACCCTGAATAGCCCTGACCCCGAAGGTATCTCTGATGGTGAGAAGGTTCGGGTCTCCACCCAAAGCCCTAACTCCTTCACAAGCCCTGCACTAATTCCCCTAATCTCCCTCCTCAGAACAAAGGTACGTACAGCAATCTCAAAGGAAAGGACTTCAGTGGCACAAACAAACAGGACTGCACAGCACAGCTTCCACGTATAGATTGAAACTCTATCAGATGCACCACCTGGTGGAAGGAGAGGCTACTTAAAGGCTAAGGGGAGTAGACTCACACAGAAACTCACATCCACCAGGACATGGCAATAGAATTGGCATTAACCCATGCAGTACAAGAGGGAATTTCACAGTTTAAGTTACAGCGGCATCTAGAATAGACCGCAGATACACAGCGCTAGACAGCGTGTGACATCCTGTCATCTTCCTGTTGTCCTCCACAATTCTCAGAATGTAGATAAAGTTATGTTGAAACGTTCACAGTCCCCATTTCCCTATGGGTGCTAGGGTGTAGTTCTGGAATTCTCAATGTTGTACAGTTGGTGCAATTCATCCATGACTTTTCCATGAAAACAGGCTCCTAGCTCAGAGTGAATTCTTTTTGGACACCCGTATACCCACATGAAGTCATGACAGATGGCACAGGCCGCTGACTCGGCTGTTTGATTCCCAGTGGGAGTCATGACTGCAAACTTTTTAAAATGATCCATCATCACCAGACAGTACAAACAACCATTATCGGAGCGGTTGATCATAAGATAGTCCACCATCAGCACTTCCAATGGGAAAGAAATCCTCTTCACCTATATAGATGTTCTGTGTTTAGGGGGTTTAGTCATCTCACCCTGATGGCATTTCCGGTAATCTTCTTTCACCACTCGATTTACTTGTGGCCAATACAGAAACCGTTGTAGCCATTGGAAAGTTTTCTCTGTTCTGAAGTGGGTATCACTCTCATGGGCTTCCTTCTTCACTCTGGGCTTCATTCCTTGTGAAATCATTAGCAGATTACAATGATACAATCTGGGCTACTGCCCAGGGCCAAAGGCTCCAGGGTCCTTTGGCCATATTGTTCTCATTATAATGCTTTTTTTCACCACTGTCGACGGTGCACATCTCCGGACAGGTAGCTTTCCTAAAGCTCAGCTGCCAGCAATTCACGATGGTTTACTGGCATCTACAAGGCTATGTGTGTATGTACTCTTAGGAATAGCAGAATCTTTGGTCCTCTTCTCCACTTTTGGCTGAGGTTCAGAGGATTAATTGGAGACATAGAACCGCTGTTCTCCACTTTGGAATCCAACCCTTCAGATATATGGTATATGATGTATAGTATTGATATACCAAAAATATCAGTAGTAATCAATTAAATTCTAAAAGACATTAATCAATTTAAAATTTGTATTTATTTAGTTTAATTAAATCTTGCATGGAAGGATGAAGACATGTTCTTGGAGAAGCCTTCAACTTTAGCAGGTGTTTCTTGCTGGTCAGGAGGCCACGGGTAGATGGTTCAAATCCTTCCATACAGGTACAGCATTGATGTTGAACATGCTGTAGTTTCTTCAGGGTGCTAGATGTGGGGGTTTTCTGTCCTCGAGATGTCTAAGGTGCCCTGGTGACAGCAGGCAAAAAAGCATCTTCCTCTGACAGCGCGAGCAGCCCTGGATAATCCACGCCGGCAGGATGATATCATCCGGCAGAAGATGGAACCTATGAGAAAAGATGTAAAACTAATGTAAGTAATGGGACTCCATATTAGAGGGTACTACTGTGGTGTCACTGTGGGAGAACGTTAGAGGAATCTCATCACACAGAGGGCAGGGATCTTTGCCAGTCATCATACATGTGACAATCCCACCACTGACAGATAACATCTGCTCCACATGACTTCTTCTCACTGACATCATACAACATGGAGATTATTGTCACACTTACCTCGCCTACTTTCCCCCTCTTCTACTTTCTCAGTTTTTTCTTGTCTTCTCAGTTTTAGAAAATATTTTCTTTTCTTCTGAACTGGAGATTCTAATCAAAAAGTCCGAAAAAAATATTAATTATAAACTTCTAAAATATTTTCTTTATATCTATATAGAGTTATGCAACTGATTAATATGCACGTGTAGCATTTCTGTGTGCTGCCATGTGGTGTCTCCAAGGAACTATGTCCCCTTATTATCATGACATTACTTGCAGCAAGCCACTGTGTTATTATATAATCAGTTAGATAATAATTCAATGCAACTTTAAAGAGGACCCGTCACTAGATCAAAAGTGTCTGAGATTCACTATTATCTTATGTCTGCTGCTTCCCCGAGTATTCTGATATTTGTTTTGCTAAAATCCACCCTATGGTTGTAGAGATATGGGCATTTATATTTAGTGCTAATTTTTATGGTCTTTTCCAAGGGGGCATGGCTCACAATTTTATATTGCAGAGCAACCTAAAGACACGCCCCAGAGGATCCTGTGAGCACCGCCCTCTTGGAAAAGACGATAAAAATTAGCACTAAATAAGACCCGTAACTCAAAAAACGGAATACTTAGGGGAGCAACGGGAATAAAGTAAATGATTTTTGGAGCCTTCATGTGCTGATTCACATTATAATTTTGGATTATAGGCTATAATTGGATGGCCTATAAACCTGTACATACCTGACAATGAGGACGAGGATGACTCGTTGTTTTTAGCAGTGAAACACTGATTGTCTCCTTTAGTATTAGAAGAGGAAGACTCTTTCTGCCTGTTTGGTAGAAGAAAGACCAGTAAATTAAAAGTAAAAACAATAGAAAAAATGAAGAACACCTGTTTGTGAGGCCAATTAGGACAACCTAGAGGGGATACCCTGCCCAGGACCTCAACTAGTAATATTGGCCTGAAATGAGCAGGAAATGAATGGCTGGTCACAATAATCAACTGTTATTGCAGTGTTATCACAAGTCAGATGCACAGAGGGGTGGTGGATGCTGGATTTAGATTTGTGTTACTCGTGTCTTGTATTTGGTTCTGAACACATATCAGAACTAAATCTCATAATAATAATAATCTACTCACATGTCTGAGTGTTTTTCACTGTTCTCTTGGGAACACTGTGGAGGTGACATAGGCTCTACATTGGTCATCATCCCGGTATTGGTGATATTTAGCTAAAACACACGGAGAAAAATAAATTGATTTATTTTAAGCATTTTTGTAATTATAGGTTTTAGACATATTAGTAGCCACATACTTACTTTAGAAAACCTTTGATAAGATGATACAAAGTTTTTTATTTCTGGCCAGTCATTGTCCTCTCTTGTGTCCGCCTCATCTGAATTCATGTGTCTGCTACAACGAGCTACAAAGTACAAGTGTTATCAGAGATAATTAGTATAAGACCCGGTCAGACAGTCACCCTGTTATCACTAATAATGTTGAGAACTTATTTTCACATAAAATGAAAGACAAGACACAAAGCAGTTTTCTGCAGATGACGTCTCATTTTACTTACTGATAAAGTAGCGGGTGTCCTCATCTGACTTTAGCTCAGGAACGAACAGGGGCTTCTGACTTAGAAGGTTGTCAAAGTCTAAGTGATGCAGAAATGGATGCATTTTGATCTCATTTGCTCCTCCTGGAAAAGGAAGACAAGAAAGAAAGTGATACAGTCATTTTTAGAGAAACTGCTCCATATCGGTACAGTTTATGTTAACCTGAACTGAAGATGTAACAGCAGACATGAAGGAAATGTACTGAAAGTCACAGCATGAAAAATGGGGAATGGATAAGTAGGTAGATTACTGAACCTCATGGACACAACCAATTGTCTGGTCAAAGAGGTGTAATAAGTCATAATACTATTATAATATTACCTGTCCCAAGTCTATCTGCTGGATCTTTTCTGAGCAGCTGAGTGATGATGTCCTGAGCATCGTGTGGAGTAGAGTATTTATGATATGTCCAAATTAATTTATCTGTTATATAAAAAGCAAATATTACAGGAAATTAAACATTTTCATTAATTTTCATAAAAAATGTTCTTAATAAGGCTAGAAATTAAACCAGAAAACCAATGAAACCAAATAACAGTGACATCACAAGCATTCAGATTATTTTACTTACCCTCAAGGACACTGCGTAAAATATCTCTTTTTAAAGTCCCTCTAAATGGTGTACGTCCCAAAAGAAATTTATGTAGGGTGATCCCTACTGACCACCAATCAACGGGCCTTCCATAGCCTTTCCTTTGGATAATTTCTGGGGCCATGTAACTAAGGGTGCCAAAAGTCTGGAAACCAACAGAAGAATGAGATGATGATCAATAAATATAATTGCGTCAAATAACATTAGTGCAAATGTTTTATAGAGAAATTGTCAGAGAAGGGTAAAGAGATGAAATCTGTAAAGTGCAAGATCTTGTAAGTAAAGCCTACCTCTTCATCAAGGAACTCGCTGGTGATGTCCTCAGTTGAAGCCTTGTAGATATCTGAGCTTGGTCTCATGAGGCCGAGTTTTGAAACCCCAAAATCGGTGACCTTAATATGTCCTGTTGATGATATCAGGAGGCTGTGAAAGAAAGAAATGGTGTCAGACCCAAGTAATTACCCATAGACTGTACAAAAACTATAATTTTTTTCCCCTTTACTATACTACTGGGGTCACTTACTTGCCCGGCTTCAGGTCTCTGTGCACCACACCATAACTGTGCAGGTATTCCACAGCAAGAACCGTTTCCGCAATGTACATACGGGCCAGGGGGACTGGTAAAGGACCCCTGCGCTTTATAAGACTGGCACAGTCTCCTCCTATAGAAGAAAGCAAATATGAGAGGTGAGGGTTTGTTTCAATGTAAATTACACATGATGAGGGTGAATATGAAATAAGTGGAAATATTTGGACAAGATGGCCTATATAGAGATATACTGTGTAATGTAGAGAATATACTGTATACTACATGTAGCCATCCATGTGGGCACATTATGGTCATATATAGGTGCTAGGATTAAACAGACGTGGGCTGGATATGGATACAATGGATGTGTCCTACCTGGTACATACTCCATGACCATACACAGATGAAGTTTAGTAGGAAAAGAGCAGAACATGGAGGTCACAAAGGGACAATCGGCGAATGCTGAGATGTCCCTCTCCAGAAAGGCCAATTCAAGTCTCTTTGGCTTTTTCAGGTTCTCCTTGTCCATTGTCTTCATAGCACAAATCTGGTTTGTGTCTTTATGGCGCACTAAGTGGACGGCCCTAGAGAGGAAGAAAATCCATGATTTATTACAAATTCTTATTAACAGTCCATCTATCGACCTCATCAAACGATCTCCTGTACTAATGGTTAATACTAGATGTGAGGCCATCACTATAAATCCATGTCTAGAAATGCATAAAATAATACTCCATAAATGATTATCAATGGAGGGTCCATATCCACGTCACATCCTAACTGACCTGACAGATAGATGTGGACAGTGATGTGGACTCCTAATTTCTCTATGGGAATATTACATGGGCAGGACACCGAGGCATCATCATAAGGAGCCCTGGGAAATAAATATTATACCAAAGTAAAGCTCACCCAAAGGCTCCACTGCTGATCAGTTTGATCGGTTTATAGTCGCTCTTACAAGGATTTCTCACTGGGTTCAATGATCCGATCAAGGTCTAAAAAGGAATAAGAAATGACATTAAGACAGAAAATGCAGGAGAATAAAAGCTCAAGATGCAGGAACGTCTCTCTTCTATATTATGTCCCCGCTGATTACACTGTAGAGAACGTGATACCAGCCGGACCCTCCACAGACCCCATTATATTATAAAGGGAAATCCCCCATACACATAAATCAATACTGCAGGGAAGGATAAGGGACATCACACCGAGGGGGCAGGAAGAATAACGCCATTATCACACATAATATGTCTGATCTACATGACGACCAGTGATATCCTATTGTCATATGGGATATAATATGGGATGTATAATTCACACCCGTCATCTGACGATATACAGACGTCCCTCTGATACTTACACTGGCAGATTCCTGGATGATCTCTGGTGTTTCACATAGTCCACCATCAGTATTTGCCGGCACAGTTATTCCTAAAATAATGAAGAAACGTCATTTATTAAATGTCTGTATCAGCACTTAATAACCAAAAGAAAAGGAAGCAAAAAAGTCAAATATCAAAAAACATAACAAATTTTATTGATTAATCAGAACAATTCATGATAAAAAATAATAAGAGAATGTCAGACACAGAGAACGCTCTCTCTTTCAAACCAAGAACAACTGATCAAAATCACTTCAAAACCTATTCAGAATCGTATTCATACAAGTTTGTGTCTGTTTAGAATGTAGAAGATATAGGAACAATCTGTAGTCCTCAAAATAAATAAGACAAATAAAAAAGAGAAACCTGCACAGTCTGGGAGGGTGGGGAGCAAGACCCCGACGTGTGTTTCGCATAGGCTTCTTCCAAGGGGTATTGAAGAAGTTTTGCGTAGGCTTCTTCCAGGGGGTATGGATGAAGTCTACATGAAACGCGCATCAGGGGCTCACTCCCCACCCTCCCAGACCATGCAGGTTTCTCCTATTTATTTGCTTATTTATTTATCCAGAGGATGAAGAATAAATCCACATATTCTTTGCCGTTCTCAATAACGTAATATTTGAATGTAAAATATTAGATGATCGTCTTACCTTCTATCAGATCGGATTTTGGCCCTGGCTGACTGTTATCAGGGTCAGCAACATTTAGGTTTTGCCCCTCTGCGGAGTCGCCTTTTGATGTTTCCTGATGGATATAAGATATACAATTAATATAACGTTTCTCAAACACTAGATTACCATATATATAAAGCGGGAAGGATTAAACCTGGATTTACCTGACAAGTTCAGTATTGGGCGGACAATTCACGGCCGCTCTATCAAGCAAATTTACATTAATATTTAAGGGACTTGTATCTACAACTGTTCTCTAATAACTTCTATCAGAACTGCAGCATTTACAAGGAGGAAGATTGTGATGATGGAGTGAGACAGAGGTAGAAATACAAGCTCCGCACCGCTGAGTACAGACTATCACCACAGAGGATGGAGCCGCAGAGACAGGCCGCCATAGAATATCCTGTGTCTGCCTGGAGCGGAGAGGGGAAGGCCTCTACCATCATAAATCTGACCTTCTGCTATATGACTGGTAATCTGGAGAAGATCAGACAACAAGGACATGAGATGTAGAAGATGATGGATCCTTACCAGGCGCTCCAGTGAGTAGGCCGGATACTCCAGTACATACAGGACATTTTGGGCCAGTTGTTTAAAAAAGGCCAATTCTCCACTTTGGGATTTTTCTTCAGCCTATAAAGATGAAAATTAACAAGAAATGAAAATAATCAATAAACTTCATGAACATATATGGTATTGCCACATTTGTTAAAGTCTGATCTGATAGGTGTTTGGTATCAATAAAAATCTGAGTTCACTTCGCAAAAAAAGGCTTTACTTAGTCCTATCAACAGAAAAATTACAATGTTATGGGTCTCTGAATATAGTGACACAAAGAACCATTTCATCTCAATTGGAATTTTTTTCCCCTTGTTTCAATACAATGTATGGTAAATAGGATGGAGCCATTGAAAGCTGCAACTCATCCAAAAAAAACAAGCCCTCACATGTCTATGCCAATGGAGAAATAACAAAGTTATGGCTCTTGAAAGAAAGTGAGGAAAAAATGAGAGCGGAAAAAATTTTGTGGTCCATAAAGGGTTAACCAATCCTATTCCCTCCTCCCCCCGCATCCAGGACCTTCCCATCCCTAATTCAACTAACCCTTTAGATCCCACCCTCTCCTTTGTCATGTAGCCTGATTGCCCTGTTTTGACTCCAGGCTATTCTTATCTGGGTATTTGGCACAGGTTAAACTTAAACTTGTATTCCATTATTATTTTCCATTATTATTATATATAATTTGTGCAGATTGTCTGCTACTTACCTGCTGTACTAATGTCCAGATGTTCTGCTGTAAATGCTCAAGATATTCTGAGCTTATACAACCTTGGTGGTATTTGGTCAGGCAATCTCTCACAAGCTCCATAACCAGCCGGTAAGTGAAGCTGAGGACGCCATCGGGTAGTGGTAGCACAAAGTCAGGGTCATAGGTGGTAAGAATCCCCTGGAGTAGTGCTAACACCTGAAGTCTGTCTGGAGGAATTCCAGACATTTCCAGTAATCCAAGCGCGGTCAGTATATGACTAGCTATATGGCTTATCACACCAACAGCAATGACACCGGAATGTCAAAGTGACAACAGGAGTGTAAACACTTGTAGAAGTAGTGATGGTTAATTGTGATGTCATAATGGAATCTTGTGTTCTAATCTTAAAGGGGCATCTTACCTTATAAGGAAGTTGCCTTGCAACCCTTAAGTAGGCAACAATATAGGCTCAGCATCAGTACCAGATGCAGGCAAGGAGGAAAGCGCTATGGGTGCTTTACTCTTCTGATCAGTTAGAGTCTTTTTATGTAAGATAAATTATTTTTATCTGTTATACACAATAAAAATTATAGCGTTTTGTATCAATAAGAAATTCAGATTCCAGTGCTAACAGAAATATCTTTCTGTGGGAACAGGGCATGTGGGGCTGGGGCTGCATCCAACCCTGGCATATGAAGCACGCTGGCCCATGCTGCTCTGCCACAACCACTTCCAAAAATGGGGGTCTTTATTACAAATATGACCCTGCCTAACAGCTCATTTACATATTAAGAAAAAAGTGGATTTCTCTGATTAAGACATTCATCAAATCGTGGCTATCAAGGCATCACTCTATTCAACTTTCTATGACCTGCATCTTTATGTAGACGGCTTATGAGGGTTGATCTTACTGACAGTTTCACTTTAATAGTGTGGCTCGAACCTCCTTAAAATAATAGTGCCCCTTATGGGCCTCCTTATAATAATGATAATAATAGTGACTACCTGTTCTTTTTTATTAAAAATAATAATGCTCCCTCGAGCCGCTTTATAATAGTAATAATAATATTAATGATAAAAATATTAGATGACCCCACAAGGTTTAGGGAAAGTGTCACTGAATGCAGAAGCCGGGTCTAAGCTCCTAATAAACACTACCCACCTCCTGCCCTGCTGTGTTATTACAGGCTTTATTCCCCTTCAAGAGCGTCTATTAAATCTCCCTTCGTTATATCTATAGAAATCACATGAAGTAGTCATATAAGTTAATTTAGATACTTTATTAAACACAGCACACAGAAAGCTTTTATAAAATATCATCTCCGCCCATAAAAACACCAATAGAAAATTCCCGGGCAGTGTGGTTTAGATATATTCTTAAGGCATATGGGTAGTAGTAAATGCCAATGCAAAAGTAAAAAATATACTAGTATATCCCTTTTAAAAGTATAGAGAATAAATGCAGTTTTCTCCAATCCGTTATGAAAAGATATTTTGCATGTTTAGTACCCCAATTATAACATTGTGTGCAAGATGGATAACAGCATATTGTTTCAAATATATGAGAGGTAGATACAGATCTCTCAGTTAAGAGTATTTCACATTATATATATAATTAATTATCTTTCAAAAAAGAGGTTTGTATAGAAGATTAGTATAAGTTACACTTAATCAGTATTGAGATATTCTGAATATTCCAGGGTAAATGACAACAAATTCTCACAGGAGTACAGAGAAAATAAATATATATAGGTATACATCTCTTTAGATCAAATATTAGTAAAACATTATACTGATGTATACCAGAATCAAATATCCACTATTAATCCTGTCTATAGAAAGGGATTACTGTAATCAAATATACAGATACAGACCATTGGCCATAATAGAAGATTCCACACTGCCCAGCACCTGTACGCGCGTTTCGCGTCTTTGCTTCCTCGGGCCAGTATGCCATGCATTTCCGCACTCTCGCATCTGAGCTTGCCTGGAACAACGAGGCCCTTTTGTTCACCTTCTGGGAGGGTCTTTCTGGACGAATCAAGGACGAGCTAGCCCGTCGGGACATTCCTTCCACCCTGGTGTCACTAGCTACCTGGATTGACATCCGTTTCTTGGAACGAGTTAAGGAGACAACCCGGGAGAGAAGATTTCCTTGTCTTGCTCCTGTATTCCAGAAACCTGCCTCCCAACCAGCAATTCCCCAGGCACGATCGCCCAAACCCATGCAGATTCACCAGATCAAGATGGTCAAGTGTCGCAAAGAGATGCGCCGAGCCAAGGGGAGCTGCTTCTACAGTGGCAGTAAGGAGCATCTGATCCGTTCCTGTCCGGTGAAGCCGGGAAACTCCAGTGTCTAAGACCACTCTGAGAGGTCATCCTAGGCAAGAGTAAATCCTCTCCGTCCTTGACTCTATCCATTTCTATTTCCAGTGGTGAGATCCGCTTCTTTGAGACCGCCCACCTGGATTCCGGAGCCGCTGGGAATCTCATTTCTCAGGCTCTTGTGGAGCAGTATCAAATTCCTACTAAACGTCTGGCCGAACCATTGGCAGTCGCTTCCGTGGATTAGAGACTCCTTCTGCAGACCATCTTGCTCGCCACAGAGCCTGTAACCCTTCAGGTGGGAATGCTGCACTCGGAGAGGATCTCCTTTCACGTGCTCTCTGGACTCTCTCACTCCCTTTTGCTAGGTCTACCCTGGCTACAGAGACATGAACCCATCCTGAATTGGCAATCTGGTGAGGTGCTCCGTTGGGGGCAGGATTGCCATGAGACTTACCTGGTTCCGGTTCGTCCGGCTCAACCTCCGTCTACTCCAGCTAATCTACCTGGTCTGCTGGCACCCTACTGGTCCTATGCAGACGTCTTCGACAAGAAGGAAGCTGAGGCACTACTACCTCATAGGCCGTATGATTGCCCTATCGACCTGGTACTCGGTGCTTCTCCTTCCCGCGGGCGTATCTACCCCTTGTCGCTGGCTGAGACCCTAGCCATGTCTGAGTACATTGAGGAGAATCTTGCTAGGGGATTCATCCAGAAATCTACTTCCCCGGCTGGAGCAGGATTCTTCTTCGTTAAAAAGAAAGACGGCTCGCTTCGGCCGTGTATTGACTACAGGGGTCTTAACCAGATTAACATCAAGAATAAGTACCCCCTGCCTCAAATCTCTGAGCTGTTTGACCGCCTTAAAGGCGCCAGGGTCTTCACCAAGCTCAATCTTCGTGGGGTGTACAATTTGGTCTGGATCCGCCAGGGAGACGAGTGGAAGACGGCATTCAACACCTGGGACGGTCACTATGAATATCGCGTGATGCCCTTTGGTCTCTGTAATGCCCCAGCCGTCTTCCAGGAGCTGGTTAACAACATCTTCCGTGATCTCTTGTATTCTTGCGTAGTGGTGTACCTGGACGATATCTTCGTCTTCTCTCCGGATCTGCCCACACACCGGAGGAATGTACATCAGGTTCTGCTAAGGCTCCAGCAGAATCATCTCTACTCAAAACTTGAGAAATGTCTATTCGAGCAGACTTCCCTTCCATTCCTGGGATATATTATTTCCGAGACTGGTCTTCGGATGAACCCCGAGAAGGTTTCTGTCGTCTTAAAATGGCCCCGACCGGAGGGGTTGAAGGCGATTCAGCGATTCCTGGGCTTCGCAAATTATTACCGCCTCTTCATCCCTCATTTCTCCTTTCGGACCGCTCCCATCTCCGGACTCACCCGTAAGGGAACAAATCCCAAGGAATGGACTTCCGAAGCGGAGGAGGTCTTCGTCTCCCTAAAACAAGCTTTCTCCTCCGCCACTGTGCTGCACCGTCCGGATTGCAACAAGCAGTTCTTCCTGGAGGTTGATGCTTCCTCCTTCGGAGCCGGAGCGGTGCTCACCCAGAAATCCCCATCTGGGAGAATGGTAACCTGTGGCATCTTCTCCAAGCTCTTCTCCTCATCCGAGCGCAACACTCCATACAGGGTCGGACTGGGGTGCCTAGGGCCCACCAGGGGAACTGACTCTGGGGGCCCACATTACAGCCCACCATAAACGGTTTTATTACTTGTTATGCTTTTCTATAATGCACTATAATTAATTGATTGGCCGCGCTGTGGAGCACCTAGCGGCAGGACTTTGTTCGAACAGTCATTCCGTACTGCCAGAGTCCCTTTAATGGTTACTTGTCACCTTGAAAAACACTATTTATCTGCAGATATAGGGGTAATCTGCAGGTAAATAGGGTTTAAAGCCTGGTTAGACGGCTTGTTGGAAAAGCATTGGCTACACGGAGAAAATTACATTTTATTCTCCCTGGCGCCACTCGCTTCCTGTCATAGGGTCGGTGCAAGGAGGGAGACATTACAGTCACCGCGAACTACAAAGTGAGGGTGCTGCAATAACGTCTGGCACCTTGATTGTGACATCTTCCATGGATCCCAGCATGCTCGGGTGTTATCTGAGTATCTTGTAGTGCTCTGCTACTATGCTCGAGTCCCCGGGGTAGCATGTTTTGCGGCGGTAGACAGACGCAACACATGCAGGAATTGCCATGTTAGTCATTCAATGAAGCTCAGCCTGAGGTTCGGCTCCATGGAAGTGTCACAATCAAGGTGCCGGACGTTATTGCAGCACGCTCACTTTGTAGTTCGTGGTGACTGTAATGTCTCTTATCCGACCACGCTCACTCAGCACTACTGGCAACCCATCAGCAACCTGCAACTGCGTCACAGGGGCTGAAGGGAGCAGGTGACTGCATGCACCGGCCATTGTGCTATCTAAATGCCGCTGTCAGTGATTGACAAGGGCACTTAAATACTCAAAACAGCAGCAATCAAGGCGAGCTCTGATCACTGCTGTTACAGGCAGACGCCGGCTATGTAACACAGCCGACATCTGCCCGGTATGGAGCAGGCTCAGCTCCTGAACCCGCTCCATACAAGCACATCCCTATGGTGACAGTTATGACAAGGTTAGCAAATTTCACTTGTCTGTTCCTAAATGTGGAAAGACAAATGGAATTCCCTAACACATGTGAGTGAGTCCTAATAGATTTAGTAAAGGTGCCTCAAGCATATGAATGTTATTACACACCACAATGCACAGTTACATACACGCATCTTACAAAAATACATATTATTCCAGACACGCAGACGAGCACAAACACATCAGTACATGAATACATCATCTGAACCACCACCATTTGTAATGTCAGGTCAGCCCCATATATCTTTGTATCGCATAAACCTACAACTCCCAGTATGTAACTAACAATAGAGATACTGGGAGTTATCAGTCATCATCAGACTGGGGACCATACAGGAACCACAGTACTGATGAGACACAGGCAGGATCACAAATGAACATTTACATCCAGGTATCTTACCTGAGACGTCTTCTCTGATTAGAGTCTTTCTTTCTTTTCTTCCTCTTGTCCAGTCTCCATGATGACTTTTCTCATCCACAGCTCGTCTCTGCAGACTTCCATCTTCTCCGGTATTCTGCAGCACATCCCCACACGATGACCTTAAAGATAGCAGAGTCATTATAATGCTCCTGAATAAAAATATCTACACTGAGCCCCTGAATAAACCTAACTCTTACAATGCTCCCTGCACAAAACATGACATACACTCTACCCCTCTTATGGTACCTGCTCTCCACACTGTCCTCTCCTTACCATACTGGGCCCCCTGTTCACATTGTCCTCTCACACTGTGTCCCCCCTATACTGCCCAGTCTCTATACTGTGCCCCTTCATCACACTTCCCCTCCTCAGCATACTGTTCCCCCCTTTCTGTGCCCTCACACTGTTTCCCCCATACTGCCGCATCTCCATTCCTTCCCCCACACTACCTAGTCTCTGTGCTGTGTCAACTCACACTTTTCTCCCTCCATACTGTCTCCTCACACTATTCCCCCACTCTCCATACTGTTTCCTCACACATTCCCCTTCCCCATTCTGCTCCTGCACTCATTCCCACCCCTCCTCTGGTTCACCATACTGTTTCTTCACACATCTCCCCATTCTGTCTCCTAAAATTTCTCTCCCATCTCTCCCCAAATATAATAAATCTTCGGAAGAGCACAGAGACATGCAGAAGGGTGCTTACACACACGAAAACAATTGCACACAGACACATACTAAGGGCTCTTTCACACTTGAGTACATGCGATGACAGTTTCCACACATACCAGAGACATTGGTACACATAGACCCACTCAAATGAATGTTTTACCTGCTGCACCTCCCGCAAAATGTCCCGCACACTGATGACAGCGCTCTTCCCAAGCACCGGGTGCTGAGCGCTGCCCTCATCATAGATCCCTGCCGGCGCTGCGATCAGCAGCAGCAGGGTCAATGATGAGAGTAGTAGTCTACTCCCGCCGTGTAAAACTGTAAAAATAGGAATAAAATAAAAAAATCCTTATACTCACCTCTCCTAAGTGTCACCCGCTGTAATCCGTGGAAGTGCTCACGCCGAGGAGAATGACTCCTGCAGCGAGTGGGCCCTGGAGCTACACTCAACAAGGGGTGCCCTGTTAATCACTGAGTGCAGCTCCGGGGCCCGCTCGCTGCAGGAGTCATTCTCCTCGGCGTGAGCGCTCGCACGGATTACAGCGGGTGACACTTAGCAGAGGTGAGTATAAGGATTTTTTTATTTTATTCGTATTTTTATAGTTGGACACGGCAGGAGTAGACTACTACTCTCATCATTGACCCTGCTGCTGCTGATCGCAGCGCCGGCAGGGATCTATGATGAGGGCAGCGCTCAGCACCCGGCTCTTGGGAACAATGCTAACTGTACACTGATTCCCAAGCGCCGGTACGTGTCACACGGATGACACACAGGTGGACACGGATATCTCCAGCCCCGTAAATATCAGGATATGTGAAAGAGCCCTAATATACACACGCAGATACACATACTCACAGAAATGGGGACACGTGCACACGCAAGCAAGCACACACAGAAATGCACACGCAGTCATGCTCAGACACAGTCAGACAATCACACACAAAAATGCAGATACGCAGGGAAGCACGCACACAATTGTGAAGACACATATACACACGTAGACATGCAGGCACTCAAATACATACACACAAACACATGCAGGCATATACACACACACTGTATACACATGCAGCTGACGCGCCCCTGGGCCTGCTGTGTCGTGCGGCATCGCGCGCACGGGGGCTTACCCGGAGCCGGATCAGATGGGGATAGTAGTCTCGTGGCGGTAACCCGGTCCGTGCCCAGGGTGTCAAACTAAGTGAGTGGCAGTCTTGGTAGATGTTGTTTCTGTGTCGACTACGCCACCCGTTGATTTGCGGTCACAAGGCCGCCGCTGCAGAACAGTCCGCTGAGGCCGGTAGTATGGGTGCAGCGATGGTGGTATAACCCCCAACGGGAGGGGTATGGCCTCAGGGCAGCTGGTGCGGATGATGGGGGTAGTGATAGTGCAGAAAGGAGAGTCAGAGACGTGAGATGCAGTTTCAGGGTTTTTACTCACAGGTGTTCCTTCAGTCACTCTGGCCTTGAGTGACCACCCGAGCCGTGCTGCATCCCCCAGGTGCTGGACTCGGCCAACCCCCAGGCAGTTCCGGAGCGTGGTCCTGAGCTTCCCTCTCTCTCTCTTTCTCCTGGCCGTCCCCACCAGGGATCCACCTTTGTCCGGTTCCCTTGGGCCTTCTATGGTAAAACCTTCTCTGGCTTTCCTGACCCTACTCTTGGTGTACCTTCCTGGTGGATGTGGTGAGGGTCATGGCAAAGCTTGCCCACGACCTCCGGTTCCTGGTTAAGGGTTACTTTTGCCTCCGCCAGCTTGGGATCCGGTGCCCTCTTCTGCCAACCCTTCACCCTTTTTGGTTTGCTTCTGGGATCTTAGGGTTCCCTCTTTTCTGCGTCTCTGGGCCTTTCTTCTTCCTCTCTGCTTCAGGCCTGGCCCTGGAGCTGGGCCCAGCCGGAGCCACAACTCCCTGTCAGCCCTCCTGGCTGAACTCCTCCTCAGAACTCTCCTGACAGACTCACCCTATCTCTAGATGGTGCCCACCATATATACTCCCTCTATGTGTGAGCCCAGGTGACCAGCACCCAATGGGCTCCTATCTCTATGCCCAGAGCCCCTCCCCTATCTGCCCCTACACTACTGGGATGTTCCACCCCCCCTCCCACTCCAGCCAGGGACAGACGCTGTCGTACCTGCACATCTACTTGGTGGGAGTACCGTAGTTCTGTCCCCCGGAAATGGGATGTATGTAGTGCATGCAGCCTACTGAGCTCAGTCCCACACTCCATCCTTACCCGGGAGTGGAATACCACACCTCTGGTTTGAGGTGCAATACCCCTGTAGCAGCCGAGTCCTCAGGGTGCTACATTCCCCACTGGTAAATCACAGCACGTCCTCGGGCTGTAAAAGAATAAAACATACCAAAACATACAAACTTTTTAAAACATACACCAACATATAAAACATTATAAACATTATCAGATTCTAGCAATATAAACTTTTTCATATAAAGCTCTTTTATATAAAATGTTCTTGAGCTTCTGGCCACTGTGCACTTGTGACCAGGTAAAGTGCCACAGTTACTGGGAGGAAAACAGTAATCCTCCTATAAAACCGGTAGGGGGCGCCTTAGGAAGCGCAACTATTTACAAGGGTATGGCCGCTCTCAGTCCTCGGCCAGGTAGAGGGAAAGAACGACCGCTCTCAGTCCTCGGTCAGTGGGAATAAGGGATGGCTGCTCACAGTCCTCAGCCTGTTAAGGGATAGGGACACACGGGTAACAGTTTGCTGGTCCCTACGGGGACTATACTTTACTGGTAACAGTTCTTGTACCCTTACGGGTAACTATTTACAGCTTCACTGTACCGTACTTTAATAACGGCATCCTCCTGCTCCTTCTTGAGGGTAATCTTCAGACCCGTCCGGGTCCTCTTGACCTTCCTCAAACCGCAGCTCTTCCTCAGTCAATCTGTGCACATAGAGAGCATATGGACCTTTGGCATATTGATGCCGGGTGAAGGTGACCTCATCACCCAGGTAAAGATCACGTCCTCTGTGTCCCTCCGGCAGATGGCTCTCGACGTCCCTGCGGGTGACAAAGACGTCGCCGGGGGTTCTGTGGTCCCGGATAAAACCCCAACCGTGCTGCAGTTGAAACTTGATTACGGTCCCGGTGGCGCGGGGACCATAGGCTGCACGGGAGTTTCGTCTGGTCCGGCTTTTCTGTTCCGCACTCTGTACTTGCAGCCGCTCCTCGCAGACCCGCCTCTCTCGCCGTTCCCGGTCGAAGACCTCCAGCTGTTGCCGGCAGCACTCTGCTCGCTGGGCTGCGGCCGCCCGGGTCTCATGGGTGAACCCAATGAGGTTTTCTCCGGTGGGGTCCCATTCGAACTGCGCCTCCTCCAACGGGAGTGGGGTGATCTTGGCGGGCGCCGGAGCCGGAATCAGGGGCTCACACAGAGGCCTTTCCTTCCGGAGTCGGGGATGGAGGTACTCCGGTGGCCACTCAAAGGGCTGCTCATCCGGGCAAGTGTGCTGGGCGAACAGGTCTTCACCCAAGGGTAGCACGGTGGAGGTTGAGGGCGCGATGGTAGTAGCGGCGCCCGGATTCACTAGGCCTTGCGACCAGGCCGGTGACGCTCTAAAGGTAAAGGGCACTGTGGAGACGGCGGCGCCCGGGGGCACTCGACCTTGCGACCAGGCCAGTGACTTGGTGGAGATAGAGGGCTCTGTTGGAACTGCGGCGCCCGGGGGTACTCGGCCCTGCGACCAGGCCGGTGGCGTCTCCTGCTTGGCCGCGCTCGGGGTTGAGGCGCGTGACGTCACAGGGGGCGTGGCCGCGGCTCCTGCTTGAGGCCTAGTCTGGAGCGGTGGCGGTGCAGCGACGGGCACGGTAGGGGGAATTTCGGGCTCTGCGACGGGGAGCTGGGGCAGGCTCACGGTTTCTAGGCTTGGGGTAGTGTCGTCCCCTTTACCTGCCTCCGTCTCTTCAGCTCCTTCCACGGCGTCGTCTCCGGCCTTCATTCCTCCTGCACCATCCTCAGAGGCGGTCAGACTCCTCGTCTCGGGTGGCGTGCTCCGCTGGCGGGTTCCAGCCTGCTGGGCCATCTCCCTACTCCACTCAGTCAGCGTTTCTCGCTGCACCTGGGCCATCCTCCGTGCGAGGCCCTCCAGCGCGGTCTGTGCACGCTCCCGGTCTCGGGGGAGCTGTGCCAAGATCTCCACCAGGTCTTGTGGGGTGGTGGCTTGCAACAGGCTCCTGACCACAGGGTCGGTGCTGCCTGACTCTCCCTCCATCTCCGGGTGCGACCTCCCCAGACTCCCCCAGGCTGCACCCATCCTCACTCTTTTGTTCTTGATCCGCCCACACTGAGGGCGGTCCTGGGGCAACTTGGTGATTGTCAGTTCCAGGGGCAGTCCCCCCACGCTGATGGACATCTCTATCATTGCAGTCTCTGCTGGTGGGGGCGGTCCTTGCTTTTGGCGATCTTCTGGGACCAGGCCCACGATGGGAGGTCGTCTCTTACCACCCTCTGGCACGCCCATAATGGCGTCCGCTCTGCCAGGGCGGGAAATCTTCTCAGATGGCGGGAACCGTCTCCCAATGGCGGGAAACTCAGTGGACAGCGGGAAAAGACTGCAGATGGCGGGCAAACGGCGGGAAACGATCCGAGATGGCGTCCGATGGCGGGGACCCTCTGGAATTGGCGGGAGACTCCTTTTTACGGTAAATGTGAACTTCTCTTCAGGCACGCAGTACCCGTCGGTTGCGGGCACGTAATCCTGCCGACTACGCCAAAGTTGACGCGCCCCTGGGCCTGCTGTGTCGTGCGGCATCGCGCGCACGGGGGCTTACCCGGAGCCGGATCAGATGGGGGTAGTAGTCTCGTGGCGGTAACCCGGTCCGTGCCCAGGGTGTCAAACTAAGTGAGTGGCAGTCTTGGTAGATGTTGTTTCTGTGTCGACTACGCCACCCGTTGATTTGCGGTCACAAGGCCGCCGCTGCAGAACAGTCCGCTGAGGCCGGTAGTATGGGTGCAGCGATGGTGGTATAACCCCCAACGGGAGGGGTATGGCCTCAGGGCAGCTGGTGCGGATGATGGGGGTAGTGATAGTGCAGAAAGGAGAGTCAGAGACGTGAGATGCAGTTTCAGGGTTTTTACTCACAGGTGTTCCTTCAGTCACTCTGGCCTTGAGTGACCACCCGAGCCGTGCTGCATCCCCCAGGTGCTGGACTCGGCCAACCCCCAGGCAGTTCCGGAGCGTGGTCCTGAGCTTCCCTCTCTCTCTCTTTCTCCTGGCCGTCCCCACCAGGGATCCACCTTTGTCCGGTTCCCTTGGGCCTTCTATGGTAAAACCTTCTCTGGCTTTCCTGACCCTACTCTTGGTGTACCTTCCTGGTGGATGTGGTGAGGGTCGTGGCAAAGCTTGCCCACGACCTCTGGTTCCTGGTTAAGGGTTACTTTTGCCTCCGCCAGCTTGGGATCCGGTGCCCTCTTCTGCCAACCCTTCACCCTTTTTGGTTTGCTTCTGGGATCTTAGGGTTCCCTCTTTTCTGCGTCTCTGGGCCTTTCTTCTTCCTCTCTGCTTCAGGCCTGGCCCTGGAGCTGGGCCCAGCCGGAGCCACAGCTCCCTGTCAGCCCTCCTGGCTGAACTCCTCCTCAGAACTCTCCTGACAGACTCACCCTATCTCTAGATGGTGCCCACCATATATACTCCCTCTATGTGTGAGCCCAGGTGACCAGCACCCAATGGGCTCCTATCTCTATGCCCAGAGCCCCTCCCCTATCTGCCCCTACACTACTGGGATGTTCCACCCCCCCTCCCACTCCAGCCAGGGACAGACGCTGTCGTACCTGCACATCTACTTGGTGGGAGTACCGTAGTTCTGTCCCCCGGAAATGGGATGTATGTAGTGCATGCAGCCTACTGAGCTCAGTCCCACACTCCATCCTTACCCGGGAGTGGAATACCACACCTCTGGTTTGAGGTGCAATACCCCTGTAGCAGCCGAGTCCTCAGGGTGCTACACAGCCATTTACACACACACTGTACACACATGCAAGCATTTACACACAGATACACACACATGCAGGCATTTACACACACACACACACACACAGGCAAGCATATACACACAGGCAGGCATATACACACAGGCAGGCATATATACACAGGCAGGCATATACACACACACACACACAGGCATATACACACACACAGGCATATACACACACACACAGGCATATACACATACACACACACAGGCATATACACACACACACAGGCATATACACATACACAGGCATATACACACACACACAGGCATATACACACACACACAGGCATAGGACGCGCCCCCTGGGCCGCGCGTGTGTGGGGATACACGGAACAGGACCCGTTGCGGATGCTGTGGGTTGTAGTCCTTGCGTGGCGGGGACCCAGTTCCGTGGCTCAGGGTGGTCAACCCAAATGGCAGTCTATTTATAGGGTTTTGTGATTAAATGTCCGACTACGCCACCCGTGGATTGCGGTCAGAGTGAACCGCCGCTGCAGGGCAGACCGCTGAGGCTGGTGTTGGGAGTGCAGCAGAGAATAGTATAACTCCCCACGGGAGGAGTATAGCCTCAGGGCAGCAAGTGTGGAAGTTGGGGGTGATGGTGCGTGGGAGCAGCAGTAACGACACAGAGTCCTGTAATGCAGTCCAGGGTATTTACTCACAGTTCTTTATCCACGTTACTACAGCTGGTCATAACGTCCTACGCCGCACTGTGCTCACCAGGTGAGGGGCTCGGCCTACTCCCAGATAACTTTGGAGCGTTTCACAGGACCCCCTTTGTGTGTCCTTTCTCTGGCCTGTCATACCCCGCCAGTGACCTCTCTTCTGTCCGGCTGCCTCGGGCCTTCTCTGGTCAACGTTGGTGCTGTTTCCCTGACCCTATGTGGTGCCTTCCTAGCGGGTGTAGAGAGAGGCTGTGCCACATAAAATGTCACTGCCTCCGGCTTCTAGCTGAGGGTAGTTCCCCGCCTCCACTAATTTCAGGGACCGGTCTCCCCCTTTGGCCTGACCCCCCTACACAGGTAGATTCGGGCGTGCGGTGGCGACTCGCCGGTCCACACCCCTGGGGTCCCTTCGTTCCTTGTTCCTGGAGCCTCCTCCAGGAGCGGATGAGCCTTCCTTCCTTCTCCTTCCTCCAGGCCCCGGCCTCTCTCTCAGGCCAGCCTGCGGAGCAGAGCCCATGCCGAGCCTCTGCTCCCACCTCCTGCTCTCTCTTCTTCTCTGTCTGAACTGAACTGAACACTAAACTAAGATGGTGCCCACCTTTTAAAACTCCTTCTAAGTGCAACAATCAATAAACTGAATCACACAAAACCATCAAAATGCCCATGTGTCTGCATAAGCTGCAAAAACCTATAATATAACACATGGACTGATAATATATAAAATGTAACATTTATTATTGATATATTAAAAACAATAAAAAATACATAAGTATAATAAGAAAAGGGAAGCAACACAAACAAAGGTCGCTGGGATTGACAGCTATAGTACATATAAGAATATTCGCCAGTGAATCAAATTCAATCACATGCTGCAAATGTATAAAAGATCCGCACTGCAAGTAATCATATAAGATTTACATAAAATACAAAGTGTGAGTAGATAAACTCACAGTACAGAACAATCAATGAAGCAGCAGAGTGCATGAGTATAGTAAAACAGAATATAGAGTAAGTAAAGATGACAGAACTGTACTGACCCGTAAGACCTGAATCCAACGCGCGTTTCACCTGGGCTTTAACGAGGATATATCATATGTATTTTTTATTGTTTTTAATATATCAATAATAAATGTTACATTTTATATATTATCAGTCCATGTGTTATATTATAGGTTTTTGCTCCTTCTAAGTGCACCCAGGAACTGCCCTCTCCCTCCTATGCACTACAGGGTCCCCCCTTCCTCGGTGTTCCCTCCCCCCACTCCAGCCAGGGACAGGGACTGTCGTGCTCTACTTGGAGCATATCGGTCGCCCTGCCCCCCGGAAATGTGGTGTAATGCATGCAGGTGTCGGGGTCCTGATCCACACTCCATCCTTACCTGGAAGTGAGATATCGCACATCTGGCTGAGATGCAATACCTCTGTAGCGGCCGAACCCTCGGGGAGCTACGCATATATACACACACACACAGGCATATACAGTGCCTACAAGTGGTATTCAACCCCCTGCAGATTTAGCTGGTTGACACATGCGGAATTAACTTGGCATTGTGACATTTGTACTGTAGATCAGCCTGGAAGTGGGAAATGCACTGCAGCAAATTTTTTTTTTTTTTTAAAACGTTAAAAATTAATTCAGAGTGTCATTTATTATTCAACCCCTCAAACCACAAGAATTCTGTTTGGTCCCCCTAAAGTATTAAGAAGTAGTTCAGGCACCAAGAATAATGAGCTTCACATGTGTGGATTAAAGATCTCTTTTGCCAGCCTTTTCTGACTATTTAAGACCCTCCCCAAACTTGTGAACAGCACTCAGACATGGTCAACATGGGAAAGACAAAGGAGCATTCCAATGCCATCAGAGACAAGATCGTGGAGGGTCACAAGGCTGGCAAGGGGTACAAAACCCTTTCCAAGGAGTTGGGCCTACCTGTCTCCACTGTTGGGAGCATCATCAGTAAGTGGAAGGCTTATGGAACTACTGTTATCCTTCCACGGCCTGGACAGCCTTTGAAAGTGTCCTCCCGTGCCGAGGCCAGGCTTGTCCGAAGAGTCAAGGCTAACCCAAGGACAACAAGGAAGGAGCTCCGGGAACATCTCATGGCAGTGGGGACATTGGTTTCAGTCAATACCATAAGTAACGTACTCCACCGCAATGGTCTCCGTTCCAGACGAGCCCGTAAGGTACCTTTACTTTCAAAGCGTCATGTCAAGGCTCGTCTACAGTTTGCTCATGATCACTTGGCGGACTCTGAGACAGACTGGTTCAAGGTTCTATGGTCTGATGAGACCAAGATCGAGATCTTTGGTGCCAACCACACACGTGACGTTTGGAGACTGGATGGCACTGCATATGTGACACCCCAGGGGTCTGGTTGCCACAGTGATAGAGATATTACGTCTGAGAGCAGGTGGGAGGTCTCTTGGTCAGGGATCCTATGCATGCCACACCTCCTGCCCAGGCCTGGGAGGGGAAGAACTTCCCCTATATAAACCTAGGGCTGAGGCAGGGTTAGGGAGTAGAGAAGAAGTAGAGAAGAGAAGCAGCATAGGAAGAAACAACAGGAGCTCTGTGGGAGCAGTATTACAAGGAGTCAGGGGCTGGCAGCTGCAGAGCTCGCCCTGACTGAGAAGTTATCACCGGACCCGGAGTCCGAGGCTGTGGGGACTAACTCCTATCCAGCAGCAGAAACCGACCGGCAGGGGATTGCAGGTCCTCTGGCCCAGAAACCCGAAGGCACGGTCACACGCGTGGGACCAGCACCGCCATCGTAGATCGGACGCCACTAGAAGGCCCCGAGTCACCGGCCATATGGGTGAGCACCACACGGTACACTCAGGGACGTGGGCTACTTATACCCGCCTCTAGCAAGGTAGCCAGAAGAGTACAGTCAGTTTGGGAGGCCTACAACTCCGCCTGGCCAGGGGAGATCCCATCTGCTCAAGGACTGACCAGGCCCCAATCGCTAGCCAGTACTCCGGGAGGGTCTATCTTTGTCACCAGTAAAGACCCTGAACTACACCGTACCGTCTCCGAGTGGTTCCTGCTACCCCCATCATCCACGTCGGCTGCCCTGAGGCCATACCCCTCCCGTTGGGGGTTATACCATCACGCTGCACAATCCTACCACCGGCCTCAGCGGTCTGCCCTGCAGCAGCAGCTCCTTAGCTGTACTCAGCGGGTGGCGTAGTCGTCCAACATCTACCACTGATACAGCGCCACTTAGTCTGACTCCCTGGGCACGGACCGGATCACCGCCACAAGACTACAACCCTCAACAGATCCGGCTCCGGGTAAGCTCCCGCGTGCGCAACGCTGCGCGACACAGGCCCAGGGGCGCGTCAACTTTTGGCGTAGTCGGCAGGATTTCGTGCCCGCAACCACCGGGTACTGCGTGCCTGAAAAAGACTGTGAAAACTTACCCGTGGTGAAGATTCCCGCCATCCGGCGCCATCTTCCGCTTTCTTCCCGCCATCGGTGGAGTTTTCCCGCCATCCGGCGCCATCTTCGGCCTTCTTCCCGCCATCCGTGGAGTTTTCCCGCCATTGGACGCCATCTTGAGGATGCCGCGCGGGAAGAAGAGGGGCGTGGACTCCGAAAACGCGCGAGAACTGAAGCCCCGCCTCACGTCCGGACGTTGCGTAAGGTCCTGGAAGGAGCCCAGCAGACGCCGACGTCACAGGAGCGCGACGGAAGGTCCTCAACCCTGACGATCCACTGCGGAGCCGCGGCCTACGGAAGAGGATCATCGCAAGGTAGGCCACGGTCCACTAGGGGGGAGAAGGATGTCGGATATGGAGGAGAGCTTCACCGCTCCAACCCCCGCCAGCGCCACCGCTGTTGCGGTCATGCCTTTCACCATGCCCTATATCCCGGGGGCAGCCTGGCTACCCCAGTACTCAGGGGAGTCACATACCCTGCAGGACTTTAGAGAAAAACTGGATAGCCTCTTCCAGGTGTACCCCCTCACAGAAGAGCAAAAAGTAAGCATCCTGGTGGCCCAATTAACCTTGGCAGCCCAAAGGGAGGTAAAGTCCTGGCCACCTGGGGGGAGGACTGTCGCAGGGATACTAACCCGGCTGAGGGACACCTTTGATACCCGCACCTCAGCCGAGATCAAGCTTAGATTCTACGGGTGCAAACAGCAGGCACATGAGAGTATAAGGGACTATGCCCTGAACCTACAAGAGGCCCTGAGAGCCATTAAGCAGACCGACCCTGACGGCGTGGGAGACGAGGACAGGCTGTTAACTGAACAATTTATAGAGGGTTTATATTGCAATGCCCACCGAACCCAGTTGCGGGCAATGGCCTTACAGGACCCTCATCTGGGATTTGCACAGTTCAAGGACAGAGCCATCCGGGTGCTCCGAGAACTGGCACCAGGTGGCGTTGTGACCCACAGACGCCCCACTACCACTTACCACCAGGAGGCGGCGCCCTTGTCGGCAGGGCCTGTGGGAGCTGATGCGCAGACTTTGAGCAATGACCCGGCTCCAGACCTGCACCATCAGGTCCAAGAGCTAGCTAAAAGCGTTGCTGCGCTAACCCGAACTGTGCAGTCTTTACAGGTTTCTACTCCAGGGAAGATCCAGCTGGCATCCAGACCGGAGGACATCCCGTGGCGTCGACCAAGGAGGACCCCACCGGCCAGAGGAAGACCCAGCGACCGATACAACGAGGACGGACGACCCATCTTCCGCCGCTGTAATCAACCCGGACATATGGCAAGGTACTGTCCTTTAAACTGGCACAACCTAGGGTAGAGGGCCAACCCCTAGGAAAAAGATCATCAGGCCCATCGAACTGGCGCGACAAATATGTGGGAGGACGTCCAGTCTTACCAGTGGTACTGGATGGCATTCCTATGAGTGCCCTACTGGACACCGGGTCACAGGTCACCACCATCCCGTACGTGCTCTTCAAGCAGTACTGGAATGACTCGGATATTACCCGCTACCCTGACGACGACTTGAGTATCATCGCCAGCAATGGTCAGCCCGTGCCACAGATCGGATTTAAAGAGGTGACCATTAAAATTGGTAGAGTTGAACTGGCAGCACAGGGACTGATCATTGTAGACATTGACAAACACGAGAGTCACCCAAAGATAACTCTAGGAACTAATGTAATTGAAAATTGTCTTGCAGAGGTGATTTTCCTTTTACAGCAGGTTGCCAAGAACGCCAGCTCCGGCGAGCAGCGAGTGCTCCAAAAAGAGATCCGGGCACTGATGCGACGGCAACAGGTGGAACTCTCCGGCGGTGAGATTGGTAGCGTGAGAATGTGTGACCCTTTCCCTATTGCCATGCCCCCAAAAAGTGAAATGATGATTTGGTGCCGGGCAGCTACTGGTCTGAGAGGTAGAGATTACCAGGCAATGGTAGAACCAGTTTACTCAGACAGTAGGTCCACCATCTTGACAGCACGGGGGGTGGTTAATGTACGCCATGGGAGGGTGCCCGTTCGCATAATCAATATCGGGAAGAGGGAAGTGTACCTGCCCCGGTATGCCACGCTAGCCAAATTATATACCATTAACCAAAATGCTATACAATCTGTGGAACCCTTGCCTCCATCTCACCCGGAGGAAGGTAACGGCTCTAAGAAAACAATGGAGGACTGGTGTCAGCAACTACATTTGGGTACTGACTCCACTCCCTCACACCAGAAACAGGGAGTCTATCGGGTGGTTCAAGAGTACGAGAGAGTGTTTAGTAAACACCCGTTAGACTTCGGGCGAGTCAAGGGGGTAGAACACCACATCCCCACGGGAGACCATCCTCCCATAAAAGAGAGGTATCGACCCGTACCCCCTGCACACTACCAACACGCCAAGGGGATGCTTAGAGACATGAAGGAGGCTGGGGTGATCAGGGATAGCTGTAGCCCCTGGGCAGCTCCACTAGTCTTAGTCAAAAAGAAAGACAACACCATGAGGATGTGTGTAGATTACCGGAAAATCAACCGTATCACACACAAGGATGCGTACCCCTTACCAAGGATAGAGGAGTCTTTGGCTGCTTTAAGATCTGCTAACTTCTTCTCTACCTTGGATCTCACTAGTGGGTACTGGCAGGTTCCTGTAGCAGAGGCGGACCGGGAGAAGACCGCATTCACCACCCCGATGGGACTTAGCGAGTTTACCTGTATGCCGTTCGGACTCTGCAACGCACCAGGAACCTTCCAACGATTAATGGAGTGCTGTCTGGGCCACAGAAACTTTGAGACGGTCCTGTTGTACCTGGACGATGTCATCGTATATTCTAAGACTTATGAGGACCACCTGAAACACCTGGCGGAAGTGTTCGAAGCTCTGGCAAGCTACGGCCTAAAGGTGAAACCCTCCAAGTGTCACCTCCTGAAACCAAAGGTGCAGTACCTGGGACACGTGGTGAGTGCTGACGGAGTGGCTCCCGACCCTGATAAGATCACCGCAATTAAGGAATGGCCAAGTCCCTCCAGTGTAAAGGAAGTGCGGCAGTTCCTCGGGTTGGTAGGCTACTACCGCAGGTTCATCCCCGGTTTCACCAAAAAGGCAGCTCCTATGCAAGACCTCCTGATAGGCCAGTCCCGGAAGGCCAAGAACCAGAAGCCGCCCTTCAGATGGGAGAAGTTGGAAGAAGAGTCCTTCCGCCAGCTGAAGATGGCCCTCACGGGGGATGAAATCCTGGCGTACCCGGATTACAGCCAGCCCTTTATCCTCTACACCGACGCAAGTAACATCGGGCTAGGAGCCGTGCTGTCCCAGATCCAGCAGGGGAAAGAGCGAGTAATCGCTTACGCCAGCCGAAAACTGCGACCCACCGAAAGAAACCCTGAGAATTACAGCTCATTTAAGCTAGAGTTCCTGGCAGTGGTGTGGGCAGTCACCGAACGCTTTAAGCACTACCTCGCTTCTTCCCGGTTCGTCGTGTACACGGATAACAACCCGTTGACACACCTGGACACGGCAAGACTCGGTGCCCTAGAGCAGAGATGGATGGCCCGCCTGTCCAACTACGAGTTCACCATCAAATACCGGGCAGGACGCTTCAATACCAACGCGGACGCCCTGTCCAGGATGCCAAACCTACTGGACGTAGGAGAAGATCCAGAGGGACTCGAAGAAGTCGAACTCCCCGCGATTCACCGTCATGGGACTATCCAGTATTCCCATCGGGTAAGGAGTAAGCAAGGCGCTACGCTTAACCCCTTACCTCACTACAACTGGGCGGAAACGCAGGACAGTGACCCTGCCGTCCGGCTGGTGAAGGAGATGCTGACTCGGCCAGAGGCTCGCCTTGACCCAGACGCTCCGGAGGAAGCCAAGCAACTGTGGGCAGAAAAGAGTAGACTGTTCCTTTACAAGGGGAAGTTGTGCCGCAGAATGGTTAACTCCCGGACGCATGAACTAATCTGGCAAGTAGTGGTGCCACGAAGAGACGCAGCCATGGTGATGGAGGCATACCACGACGGGGCTGGACACTTCGGATGGAAGAAGCTGGAGTTCCTGCTGCGCGAGCGGTTCCACTGGGTAGGCATGAGGGGAACCATCGAGAGGTGGTGCAGAGACTGTGGCCCTTGCAACCTAAGAAGGAAGGACCGTGCCAGCCAGAAGACTCCCCTGCAGTCCATCGTCACCCGGCAGCCGTTGGAACTGGTAGCCTTGGATCATGTAAAACTGACCCCAAGCAGAAGTGGCTACGTCTACGCACTAACCATCGTGGATCACTACTCCCGGTTCTTGGTTGTTGTCCCCGTCAAGGACTTAACAGCTCGAACAGCAGCTAGAGCCTTCCAGCAGCATTTCTGCCGTCCACACGGGTACCCGGACCAAGTGTTGACAGACCAGGGACCTGCCTTTGAAGCGGAGGTCTTCCAAGAATTCTGCACTCTGTATGGCTGCCGGAAGATAAGGACGACACCCTATCATCCGCAAACTAATGGACTTTGTGAGAAAATGAACCAAGTGGTAATGGATCTTCTGAAAACGTTGCCCCTGGAAGAACGCGGTCTGTGGCCTGAGAAGCTGCCCAATCTGGTGGACCTATACAACCACATCCCGGTAGGTTCCACCAACTGTACCCCGGCTTACCTAATGAGGGCGAGACCTGGTAAGTTACCTGTTGACCTGGAAATGGGAGTCCTGACACCCGAGGACACTTCACCAGAAGCAGACTGGGACACAGAGAGGCAGCAGCAGTACCGGAGAGTACAGGAGAGCGTGGAGCGAAGTCTCTGTCAGGCTAGGGAAAGACAAGAGAAAACTTACAACCAGTATGCTCCCGCTGTTCCCCTGGTACCCGGAGAGCAGGTCTTGAAGAGAAAAAGACGGCTCCACAAGTTGGACGACCAGTGGGAGAAGGACCCGTACACCGTACTGCCCTCAAGCCACGACAACCCAAAGGTCTGTACCATCAGTAAAGACGGAGGGGAAACCACAACCATTGTATCCCGGGATCACCTGAAGAAGTGTCCCGAACAGCTACGGAACCCTGAAGAGGAACAAGAAGACCCTCGACCCGTAGAGGAAAGGGAAGACATGGTTAGTACTGTGCTCGGAGACTTCCCTCGGTCTTGGACTCAAGTCAATGGCGCAGTTGTGGTACCCGTACTCACCTTCCTCCAACCAGCATCCCAAGCACCTATGGAGCGACAGGTAGAGCTGGAAGAGCAGCCGGTCCAGGAGGCAGAAGACTCCACACAAGCAGAACAGGAGGATCAACCCTCTGCTTATAGTGAGCCTGCCGTACCCCTAGTGAGCCAAAGAGCCGGTAGACAGCTGCCCAGTTTACCCCTGACAGCTCCTACACCCTGTAGTTCAGGGCTAGACAGTCAGATCCGTAGGTCCACTAGGGCCACTAGAGGCCAGTTACCCGCACGTTGGAGGATTTGAAATGTATAAATTGTTTTATTTGTGGTTACCTGTTTTTCTTGTTGCTTGTGTATAATTATGTGTTTCTAGTTGTTTATAGGAGTCTTTGGTGGATTTACCGGGAATCCTGTGTACATAGTTGGAGCGTAACCCAGGACGGACTAAAGACTGTTAAGGACTCGGGGCAGGACAGACCCCTACCTGGTTACGTCTCCCTGTTTTGGTGAAATGGACACCTTGCTTTCTTCAAAGACTGCACCCGGTTACGGACATGCCGTGACCACCTTTATGTGTTTCTTTATTGTATTGTTATTGTTATACCTTGTTATGTTTTTCCAAAAATATGTTTAGTCCCGGAGTACTAAATTTCACTAGGGGGGAATGTGACACCCCAGGGGTCTGGTTGCCACAGTGATAGAGATATTACGTCTGAGAGCAGGTGGGAGGTCTCTTGGTCAGGGATCCTATGCATGCCACACCTCCTGCCCAGGCCTGGGAGGGGAAGAACTTCCCCTATATAAACCTAGGGCTGAGGCAGGGTTAGGGAGTAGAGAAGAAGTAGAGAAGAGAAGCAGCATAGGAAGAAACAACAGGAGCTCTGTGGGAGCAGTATTACAAGGAGTCAGGGGCTGGCAGCTGCAGAGCTCGCCCTGACTGAGAAGTTATCACCGGACCCGGAGTCCGAGGCTGTGGGGACTAACTCCTATCCAGCAGCAGAAACCGACCGGCAGGGGATTGCAGGTCCTCTGGCCCAGAAACCCGAAGGCACGGTCACACGCGTGGGACCAGCACCGCCATCGTGGATCGGACGCCACTAGAAGGCCCCGAGTCACCGGCCATACGGGTGAGCACCACACGGTACACTCAGGGACGTGGGCTACTTATACCCGCCTCTAGCAAGGTAGCCAGAAGAGTACAGTCAGTTTGGGAGGCCTACAACTCCGCCTGGCCAGGGGAGATCCCATCTGCTCAAGGACTGACCAGGCCCCAATCGCTAGCCAGTACTCCGGGAGGGTCTATCTTTGTCACCAGTAAAGACCCTGAACTACACCGTACCGTCTCCGAGTGGTTCCTGCTACCCCCATCATCCACGTCGGCTGCCCTGAGGCCATATCCCTCCCGTTGGGGGTTATACCATCACGCTGCACAATCCTACCACCGGCCTCAGCGGTCTGCCCTGCAGCAGCAGCTCCTTAGCTGTACTCAGCGGGTGGCGTAGTCGTCCAACATCTACCACTGATACAGCGCCACTTAGTCTGACTCCCTGGGCACGGACCGGATCACCGCCATGAGACTACAACCCTCAACAGATCCGGCTCCGGGTAAGCTCCCGCGTGCGCAACGCTGCGCGACACAGGCCCAGGGGCGCGTCACATACGACCCCAAGAATACCATCCCTACAGTCAAGCATGGTGGTGGCAGCATCATGCTGTGGGGCTGTTTCTCTGCCAAGGGGCCTGGCCATCTGGTCCGCATCCATGGGAAGATGGATAGCACGGCCTACCTGGAGATTTTGGCCAAGAACCTCCGCTCCTCCATCAAGGATCTTAAGATGGGTCGTAATTTCATCTTCCAACAAGACAACGACCCAAAGCACACAGCCAAGAAAACCAAGGCCTAGTTCAAGAGGGAAAAAGTCAAGGTGTTGGAGTGGCCTAGTCAGTCTCCTGACCTTAACCCAATTGAAAACTTGTGGAAGGAGCTCAAGAATAAAGTCCACATGAGACACCCAAAGAACCTAGATAACTTGGAGAAGATCTGCAAGGAGGAGTGGGCCAAGATAACTCCACAGACCTGTGGCGGCCTGATCAGGTCTTATAAAAGACGATTATTAGCTGTAATTGCAAACAAGGGTTATTCCACAAAATATTAAACATAGGGGTTGTATAATAATTGACCCACACTTTTATGTTTCAAATTTAATAAAATTCAACTGAGCAACATAACTTTTTGGATTGTAAGATTTATGCTTCTGTTCATAAAACCTACTCTCGTTTGCAGTTTGAAGGCTCTAACTTATTTGCATCTTATCAAACCAGCTAAATCTGCAGGGGGTTGAATACTACTTGTAGGCACTGTACACACACACGCAGGCATTTACATGCACACGCAGGCATATACACGCACGTGCAGGCATATACACGCACACGTAGGCATATATGACGCGCCCCCAGAGCCGTAGGGTACTTGGTGCCGGGCCTCTAGATGCTAGGGGAAGGGATATGTCACAGGGGGCGGCGGCCCGGTCCGTGGCCCTGGGCGGTCAACAAAAAGGGGAAGGAAAATATTTATATGGAATTTGTAGTTTTTAGGAAGTGTTCGTGACGCCACCTGTGGTTTCTGGTAATAGGTACCAGAGCTGCTTCAGACCTCTGGGGCGGTTGGTAGGGCAGCTAGGTTGGAACGGCTCCCCACAGGTGGATCAGACCCCAGGGCAGTGTAGAATAGATGATGGTGATGTGGGGGCTTGTGGTGCAGGAGAGATGGCGCAGCAGAAATAACTGACAGAGGCAGTGGAGTGCAGTCGTCCGAGTTTACTCACAGTTCTGTTCAAGTTCCTCAGGTACACTGTATGGGTGTCAGCCTCCTGCGTCGTGCGGCGTCTACCAGATGAGGGGTCCAGCACTTTCTCAAGTATATCAGGAGCGCTTGACGGAACCCCGCTTTCCTTATGTTCCTTACTAGACCGACTTCCCGCACTGGGTCTTCTCCCTCCTGCCCTGCGATTCCCCACACACAGTCCCGATCGGGTGCTCTGAAGTCCCTCTGGGCAACCTGGAGTTCCCGGACCTACTTGATGCCCTTCACGGTGACTAGGGTGAGGCTGTGGCAACTGCACCAAGGAAGTGCAGAAGCCTCCGGTTTTCCAGCCGAGACCTGGAATAACACGGCTGGTCCAGGGCACGGTTCCCTTCTTGCGGTCTGATCCCTCTGACACTTGGCAGACTCGGGCATACGGGTGCCATCCTGCACTCACCGTACCCCCTGGGATCACTTATGTTAACGGAGTTTTTCTCCTCTGCTCCCCTCCTGGGCCTCTATTACAAGGCCCCTTTCTGAAGCAGAGCTCCTGAAGAGACTCTGCTCCCCTCCTCTCCTTTCACTGAATCACACTCACTCTCTCTCCTGCCACCCTAAGATCGCTTCACTTTATATACCTCCTATCATGGTGCTCCCCTCCTCTACATCCTCCACCCTTACCCACTACTGGTTCCCCCTCTATTTGGTTCCACCCACTCCAGCCAGGGACAGGGCTCAGCAGAAACACAGTGCATCTTGCCCTTCCAGCCGGCCTGGAGTAGTATATTGTTGAATGCGCCTGTTGGGGTTCCGGGCAGCACTCCCTCCTTACCTGAGAGAAGGAGACACCACACCTCTGGGTGAGGTGCAGTACCTCTGTGGCGACTGAACCCTCAGGGGCACCACATATAGACTCACCCGCAGGCATATACACACCCACACATGCAGGCATATACACACACGCAGGCATATACACGCACGCGCAGGCATATACACGCACACGCAGGCATATACACACACGCGCAGGCATATACACACAGACACAGGCATATACACATACGCGCAGGCATATACACACACACGCAGGCATATACACACACGCAGGCATATACACGCACCCGCAGTGATATACACACACACGCAGGCATATACACACACGCAGGCATATACACGCACGCGCAGGCATATACACGCACACGCAGGCATATACACACACACGCAGGCATATAAACGCACACGCAGGCATATACACACACACGGGCATATACACGCACCCGCAGTGATATACACACACACGCAGGCATATACACACTCACACACAGGCATATACACACACACGCAGGCATATACACACACGCAGGCATATACACGCACCCGCAGTGATATACACACACACGCAGGCATATACACACTCACACACAGGCATATACACACACACGCAGGCATATACACGGTAAAGCAGCGCTAGTCATCATGCTGGGGGACACTCGCTTCACAAGGTCAACTAAAGCACACATGCAACGCCTTTCTGGTATTTCACAATCCAGCAGTTTATTATTTATTATAAACCGCTCATAACCGAGTCCATCTTAGTGGCTCGCTGACATATTACACATATAATGTCCAAGAGCCTTTCCAGTGACAGATATGTCCACTTGGCACCAGATACAGCCTTCAGCAAGGTAACAATATAAATGTCCACATCAAGCAGTGTTTTTAACTTTGCCGAGTTTTAGCTGCTTCAGATTTGTTCTGCCAGAGCTGTGGCTTTACGGCTTCCCAGATGGGGGTCTCCAGCCCTCATACCTTCAAAGGCTACTGGTATGTTTTCACACATAACATCCAGCCACTGCCTTCCAGCACTCTTGCCTTCCAAGCCTCTTGCCCTCCAAGGCTACTGGCATCTCTTACACACAAGGATCCAGCCTCTGCCTTTCAGGCTTCACCAGGCTTCACACTCTCACGGTGTCCCACACATGGGGAACAGGCCTCACGCCTTTCACACCCTGTTTCAAAAGCACCAAGATTTATATATCCTCCAGTGCACCCACAGGACCTGTGCTGATGTCACAGTCAAGTGATCAGACCTTCTGTGTGCACAGAACCTGTGGTGATGTCACAGTCATGTGATCAGTAACCTGAGGGGGAGGTACATGGTCAGCCAAAACACACCCTGGACCATTACAGTAATGCCGCTAGCCGCTGCATTACAACACACGCAGGCATATACACACACAGGCATATACACACACCCGCAGGCATATACACTCACCCACAGGCATATACACTCACCCGCAGGCATATACACACTCACGCAGGCATATACACACACACACGCAGGCATATACACACACATGCAGGCATATACACACACACGCAGGCATGTACACACACACGCAGGCATATACACACACAGGCATATACACACACACGCAGGCATATACACTCACCCACAGGCATATACACTCACCCGCAGGCATATACACACACATATGCAGGCATACGACTGCAGCCTTGTTTCCAATTCCAGGCCAGGTTGGAGAGTTGAACTGTAGAGGACGGTCACCGTCCACATATCCAGCCCCGGAGCCGGTATAAAAAAGCCCAGAGTCAGAGCAGGAGAGAAGCGGGGCTGCGCCGGTGCCAGTGCCACCACCCGGTCGGGAGCTAGTATTACTACAGGGGAGCAGGCCAGGGCAGATATGGAGCCGGCATGGGACCGTATCAGAAGCCCGGGAGCAGGGAGAGCAGAGCGAGACGACGGGTTCGGTGGCGCCGGCGTATCATAGGACGGCCCCGGAGCAGAGAGAAAGCACTGCAGAGCTCGGCCGCGGCCTATCAGAGGCCAGAAGAGAGCGGCGTCAATGTCACCTGACACCACACCACAGTCTGCCAGCCAGCGGGAAAGCAGAGCGCAGTGCGTGTCACCGCCCAGAAAGAATCCATCCTCTTAGTGTCAGGGACTCACGTGGTAAGTATGCTGCATGCACGTCACTGCAGGCCCGCTGTCATCAATGAATGTGCCGTGCGCGTGACGCGCCCCCTGAGCCATGGGGTACCCGGTGCCGGGCCGGTGGACGCTGGGGGAATTGTCACAGTGGCAGTGACCCGGTCCGTGACCCAGGGCGGTCAATAAAACGGGGTTATGTATAGGAGATTTATAGAGTTCGTGATGCCACTTGTGGAAAGCGTCTAAGGGAGCCGCCACTGAGGAGCAGTCCTCTGAAGCTGATGTTACTGCAGCAGGGATGGTGTGGCTCTCCACAGGAAGAGCTAGCTCCAGGGCAGTGTAGTTGATGTTGGTTGTGCTGGGTGTTGTAGTGCAAGGTTTGATGGTGCAGCAAGAAGCACAGAGGCAAGGAAGTGCAGTCCTCAGGGTCTTTACTCTCGGTTATTGCAGTCCAAGTTACAGACGTCAAAGTAACTTCCCGTGTCGTGCTGCGTTTACTCAGTGAGGGGCTCAGTCCACCCCCAGTTATCTCCGGAGTAAATAACAGGACCCCCTTCTGTGTCTTCTCTCTGGCTGTCTCCCTGAACCTCATACCAAGTGTCCCATTTCAGTACCTGCGGGCCTTGGCGGGCAACGTCTGTTCCATCCCCTGGGTCCTCTATAGCTACCTTCCTGGTGAGACTGGTATGGATTGTTGGCTACAGGACATGAAATACTGCAGCCTCTGGATTCTAGTTAAGACGTACAGTCTTCCGCTAGCTGAGGGACCGGTCCCCTTTAAGCAGCCTGAACCCTCCACCTCCCGGTAGATGCAGACGCACGGGTGGCATTCTGCATGGCCTGTACCCCTAGGGTCCTTTCCTCTGGTTCCTGGAGCCTTCCTGCTCCCTCTCCTCTCTTCTCTCCTTCCTCTCCAACTTGGGCCTCACTGTCTAGGCCCGCCTCTGGAGCAGAGCTCCAACAGAGACTGTTCCTGTCACTTTCCTCCTCTGACTAGTTTCTCTTTCTAAGATGGCTTCTCTACTTATATCTTCCTTCTATGTGCTCCCCTTAACTACTTCCTCCACCCACACCCACTATGTGGTTCCCCCTCTCTGGGTTCCCCCCACTCCAGCCAGGAAAGGGGCTCAGCAAGAAGCAGAGGCATCTTGCCCCTCCTGCTTGCCTGGAGTGGTGTGTGTTGGATGCAGGTGTTAGGGTCCTGAGCTGTACTCCTTCCTTACCTGAGAGTGAGATGCCACATCTATGGCTGAGATGCAACACCTCTGTGGTGACCGAACCCTCAGGGGCGCCACACGCGCGACGCTACATTTGATTCAGCCGCGCTTTTAAAGGGCCCACACTTTTAAAGGGCCCCCGCCACCAATTTTCTCACTCTCATATCTGGGCCCACCGGGAAATTTCCCGATTTCCCGCCAGGCCAGACCGATCCTGACTCCATAGGAGATCATGAGCTGCTTGCCATCAAATTTGTGATGGAGGAGTAGCGCTACCTGCTGGAAGGGGCTTTGCACCCGGTGATCATCTACACAGATCACAAAAACCTGGCCTATTTACAAAACGCCCAGAGACTAAATCCGCGTCAGGCCCAGTGGTCTCTGTTCTTTGCCAGTAAGTGTAGGGATAGTCCAGGTGGAAAGGAAAATAAAGCGGGAAATGTACTGTATTACTGAAGCTAGAAACGGAGGGTGCTGTGCCTGATACTGCGTGTGCCAATCGGATGTCCTTGAACTGTGAAGGAAACTTTTGTTGGTTAAAATGAATTGGATGTGCACTGAGTTGTGTACGGCTGTTCCTAAATATGGATTTAATGCCCCAAAGTTGTAGTCTACCTGATGAATATTTGCACAATGTTAATATTTTACTTTGCAGATAACGTACATTAGAATTCAGAACATACACACGTGGTCAAAATTGTTGATACTTCTCGTTTAATGAAAGAAAAACCCACAATGGTCACAGAAATAACTTGAATCTGACAAAAATAATAATAAATTAAAAATCTATGAAATTGAACAAAATGAAAGTCAGACATTGCTTTTCTGCTTCCACAGAATTTAAAAAAAATGAAACTCATGAAATAGACCTGGACAGAAATGATGGTACCCCTGAAAATAATGTGACAAAAGGGACATGCTAAATCAAATTGTGTCCACTAATTACTATCACAGGTGTCTACAATCTTGTAATCAGTCAGTGGCCTGTATATAGGGCTACAGATACTCACTGTGCTGTTTGGTGACATGGTGTGTACCACACTCAACATGGACCAGAGGAAGCAAAGGAAAGAGTTGTCTCAGGAGACAATCATGTTAAGGGTAAAGGTTATAAGACCATCTCCAAGCAGCTTGATGTTCTCGTAACTACAGTTGCACATATTATTCAGAAATGTAAGATCCATGGGACTGTAGACAACCTCCCTGGACTTAGCCGCAGGAGGAAAATTTATGAAAAATCAAAGAGACGGAAAATACGAATGGTAACAAAAGAGCCCAGGATAATTTCTAAAGAGATTAAAGGTGAACTTCAAGCTCAAGGAACATCAGTGTCAAATCGCACCATCTGTCGTTGTTTGATCCAAAGTGGACTTCATGGGAGACGACCATCATAAAAAAGCCAGACTGGAATTTGCCAAACTACATGTTGACAAGCCACAAATCTTCTAGGAGAATGTCTTATGGACAGATGAGACAAAAATGGAAATTTTTGGCAAGGCACATCAGCTCTATGTTCAGAGACGGAAAAATGAAGCATATCAAGAAAAGAACACTGTCCCTACTGTGAAACATGGAGGAGGCTCTGTTATGTTCTGGGGATGGTTTGCTGCATTTGGCACAGGGTGTCTTGAATCTGTGCAGGGTACAATGAGATCTCAAGACTATCAAGGGATTCTGGAGAGAAATGTGCTGCCCAGTGTCTTGGTCTCAGGCGCAGGTCATGGGTCTTGCAACAGGATAATGACCCAAAACACACAGCTAAAAACACCCAAGAATGGCTAAGAGAAAAACATTGGACTATTCTGAAGTGGCTTCTATGAGCCCTGACCTGATCCTATTGAGCATCTTTGGAAACAGCTGAAACAGTCTGGAAAAGGCAACCTTCAACCACGAGACAGCTGGAGCAGTTTGCTCATGAGGAGTCGGCCAAAATATCTGTCGAGAGGTGCAGAAGTCTAATTGACAGTTACAGGAATCGTTTGATTGCAGTGATTGCCTCAAAAGGTTGTTCAACAAAATATTAAGTTAAGAAGATCCATGATTTCTGTCCAGGCCGATTTCATGAGGTTAATTTTTTTTTAAATTCTGTGGAAGCAGAAAAGCAATGTCTGACTGTCATTTGTTCATTTCAAAGATTTTAATTTATTATTACTAATAACTATTTTCAATCTGTCTTAGAGTTTCCTATAGCTTGTAACATGTCATAGATATAATTACATATATCTTTTCCTCCATGCACTTGCACTTTAGTCTATTTACATGTACGCACGTTCCATATACTTATTGTGTATTACAGTATTTGACATTATATGGATCTACTATGTATACTGTATATCCATTTGATGTATCATCACTAATTTTATTATTCCTGCACTTTCTTTACTTTTCTATCATTAATAAATAAGTTTTCCTATAATTCAGTCTCACTCCTGTGCACTTATTTTTTATTATTATTTATTTTTTATTTATTATTTTTTCACTTTTAATATGGGACTTCTAGCACTTATATATCAATATGGTGATATAATATTTTTATTTGTGTATTCTTCTGAGTGTACATCCTCCTTTTTCCCCTCATTGATGGCATATGTCCACTTTACCACTGGGGTTCTGTTTATATAATATCACTTCTATCTTTTATCCCCATTTGGTTATTAATTAATTAATGATTTGCACTGTTTTCATTCTCATACACCTTTCTATGATTATATTGACTCGCCCAGGGGGGATATAGGAGAGACTCGGTACCCGGGCCTTAACCTTCTGTGGGATGTCACAGCAGTCGACTCCCGGGCCCGTACCCTGGGGTCACTCTTTAAAAGGGGTTTTGTTAACAGTTTTGTCTCGTGATGCCACCTGTCAGGGGGAATGAAGGACACGCACACAGGGGGTTCGCTTCAGTACCTTTACTGGTGTTGACGGCAGGTACAGTCCAGGGTACTTGATAGGAAGGGTGCACTTCTGGACTCTCCCCAGTGAGCAGGTATAAGGCCTCCTGATCCGTTTCTTCCTTCCTTTAAAGCTTCTGGCCAACCTGGAACTAGGCCTAGCTTTTATGCTGTTTCACTCTCTCACCTGTCTGCTTATAGTAGAACTTTTCTTTGGCTACCACTATCCCTGGACGCTGGGGCCTTCGTGGTTCCTAGTTCTGTAAAATGATGGTAGCTTCAGGTGAACCAGGGGTCTGGAATCCCCCTGGTATGCTTGTTGTCGCTACTGAGTATAGAGGACCCTATAGGCGCGGACCCGGTGTCTGGCTTGTGTTCTGGGGTGAGCTTCAGATGCTCCTCTGCCCCCTTAACTCCTCTCTTCTTGCCTCGGCCACACTCGGGGCCCTCAACACAGCAGCAGACGTGCTGCTTCTTCACTGCTCTAAAGTGTCAGCACACTCTCTCTACCTAACTTCACCCTCCAGTATATATATCCCTAACAGGGCTCCCTCTGGTGGTATGAGGTGGAAGGGTGGAGGTGTCTGTGTGTAGTAAGGGCCTCTTGTGGAGAAGTCCGTCCTTGCATCCTTTTGGAACACGTCTTCGGCCACGTCAAACGGGTTTTTGTTCAGTGGTCTTTGACATAAAACCAATAGGGGGCACTTTAATAAGTGCAACTATTTACAAGGGACAGTTCTTTGGTTATTCACCGTCCATAACCTACAGTCCTTATACCCTCACGGGTAACTAAATGCACACATGTATTTTTCAGTTCACACACAAAAACAAATTTTACATTTTCCTTCTGTACCCTTACGAGTAACTATTTACACTGTAGGCATTTTGTACCTTATTCCCTATACCTGGTAGGGATTTGGCCTTGTGTGCTGTGTGTGGATCTACGTAGCACTGGGGTGATACTGGTGTCTGTGCATGCACTATCCGCTAACCTATCAGGTGTACGTGCGGGTAAGTTATAGAACTGCCTCAATCTCTCTATGGGACTGGCAAGTGCACTGTTTACTAAACCCTCAGGTTCTGCTTCAACTGGTGATCCTCCTCTTACTGGGGACTCTTCCTGTTCCTGAGCAGGTTCTTCTAGGGTGCTCACAGGCTCTTCTTGTGGTGGAGGTTCTTCTGGTGGCTGACAGAAGTGTATCACTGGTATGATTACTGCTCCATCGAGTTGAGGCCAGTCTGCAGGGAAGTCTCCTAGAACTGTATGAACTACATCTTCCTTGGGTTTTTCCGGTATTATAAGAGGTACTTCTTCCTCCTGTGTCTTCAGTAGACCTGGGCACAATTTAAAGTGGTCTCTTGAGACTGTTGTGGTTGTCCTACCTCCATCCTTGCTGATCAGGCAGGTTTTGGTGTTGTCAAATCTGGAATTTAACACGGTGTAGGGCTCTCTTTCCCACTGGTCATCGAGCTTGTGACCCCTTCTTTTCCGCTTTAGCACTATTTCTCCTGGTGCCAAGGGTTCTGCTGGTGCATGCTTGTTATACTGGCCTTCTTGTCTTTCCCTGACTTTATTTAGGCTGTCTGCAACACAGGCCTGTACTCTCCTGTACTGCTCTTCCCGATTTGTGTCCCAGTCTTCAGTGGACATATCCGCAGCAGGTTCTACCACACCGAGATCCAGGTCCATGGGCAATTTTCCAGGTCTTGCTCTCATAAGGTACGCTGGGGTACAATTAGTATAACTCACAGGTATGTGGTTATACAGGTCCACTAGGTCAGGTAGCTTTTCTGGCCACTGGTTCCTCTCCTCCAAAGGTAGGGTTTTTAACAGGTCAATGACGATGTTATTCATTTTCTCACACATACCATTGGTTTGAGGATGATACGGTGTAGTCCAGATCTTCTTGCATCCGTACAGAGACAGAATTCTTTAAACAGCTTCAAAGGCAGGGCCTTGATCTGCTAGCACCTTGTCCGGGTATCCATGGGGCCTGCAGAAGAAGGCTTGGAACGTTCTTGCTGCAGTTTCTGCTGTCAGATCCTTGACAGGGGCCACAACCAAGAACCGGGAATAGTGATCCACCATGGTCAGTGCATAGGAATAGCCTGATCTGCTGGGTGACAGTTTGACGTGATCCAGAGCGACAATCTCCAGGGGTTGGGTTCTTTTGATGGACTGCAAGGGTGCTTTCTGACTTCCGTAGTCCTTCCTTCTGAGGCTACAGGGCCCACAATTCCAGCACCACCTTTCTATGGAACTCCGCATTCCAACCCAATAGAACCGGTCCTTCAGCAGGGTTTCCAGCTTCTTCCAGCCAAAGTGACCTGCTTGGTCATGGTAGGCTTCTAGCACCATCTGGATATCTGTCCTGGGTACTACAATCTGCCACACCATTTCATGGGTTCTGGGGTTGACGTACCTTCTGCACAGCTTTCCTCTGTAGATGAACAGCCGGCTTCTCTCATTCCACAGGTGTTTGGCTTGTGAAGGAGCATCCTTCTCCAGGTGAGAACCTTCTTGGGTTCTCAGTCCTTTGATGAAGATGACAACCGGGTCACTGTCCTGGGTCTCCTTCCAGCTGTGATGAGGTAGAGGGTTTGGCGTCCTACCATGACATCTTCTGGAGGCGTGTTGCTCGTGGACCATTCCATTTCTGTGGAAAGCAGGTAATTCAATTTCTTCTAGGTCATCCACTTCATCCTCAGTGTCCGACTGGTGGGGCATTCTTGACAGGGCATCAGCATTAGTGTTCTTGTGACCTGCCCGGTACTTGATTGTGAACTGGTAATGCGACAATTTGGCCACCCAACGCTGTTCCATGGCTCCCAACCTGGCTGTCTCCAGGTGTGTCAAGGGGTTATTATCGGTAAAGGCTGTAAATTTAGTTGAGGCTAGGTAATGTTTGAATCTTTTAGTGATAGCCCAGACCAAAGCCAGGAACTCCAGCTTAAAGGAACTGTAATTCTCTGGGTTCCTCTCAGTAGGGCGAAGCTTCCTAGTGGCATAGGCAATTACCTTTTCTCTGCTGTTTTGCTTCTGGGACAACACAGCTCCCAGTCCCTTGTTGCTGGCATCTGTGTATAACAGAAAGGGTTGACTGTAGTCGGGGTAAGCTTGGATCTCCTCCCCGGTTAGAGTCTCCTTCATCAATGCAAAGGACTCAGTCTGTTCTTTGCCCCACTGGAATGGGGGACTTTTACCTCTTTTGGACTGTTCTACTAGGAGATCTTGTAAAGGTGCTGCCTTTTTGGTGTAGTCCTTACTGAACCTCCTGTAGTACCCGACCGGTCCCAGAAATTGACATACTTCTTTGATGTTCCTTGGTTCAGGCCACTTCTGGATGGCAGTGACCTTCTCTGGGTCTGGTGCTTTCCCCTCTGAGCAGACTACGAGTCCCAGGTACTGAACCTTCCGTTTGAGCAGGTGGCACTTGGAAGGTTTTAGTTTCATCCCATACCGGGACAATGCCTCAAATACCTCCGCCAGGTGCTTTAGATGGTCTTCATACGTCCTCGAGTACACGATAACGTCATCCAGGTATAGCAGCACTGTCTCGAAGTTCCGGTGTCCCAAGCAACACTCCATCAACCTCTGGAACGTTCCGAGTGCGTTGCAGAGTCCAAACGGCATGCTCTTGAATTTGCATAATCCCATCGGGGTGGTGAAGGCTGTCTTCTCCCGGTCTTCCTCAGCGACAGAAACTTGCGAGTACCCGCTAGTGAGATCCAATGTAGAGAAATAATTGGCAGATTTCAGTGCAGCCAGGGATTCCTCTATACGGGGAAAAGAGTATGCATCTTTACGTGTTATTTGATTAATTTGTCTATAATTTACACACATCCTCATGCTACCGTCCTACTTTCTGACCAGGACTAGGGGAGCTGCCCAGGGGCTACAGATATCCCTTACTACCCCTGCCTTTTTCATGTCATGCAACATTTCTTTTGCTTTTTGGTAGTGTGCTGGTGGTATGGGTCTGTAACGCTCCTTAATGGGTGGATGGTTACCTATGGGTATGTGGTGTTGTACCCCTTTGACCCTTCCAAAATCAAGTGGGTGTTTACTAAACACCTGTTCGTATTCCTGAACCACTCTGTAAACACCGTGTTTTTGATGGACAGGAGTGGCGTCAGTTCCAACATGGAGCTGTTGACACCATTCCTCCAGCTGAGTTTCGGAGTCATTGTCTTCCACCGTATCTGGTGGGGTAAAGGATTCCATGGTGTGTATGGCATTATTATTCACAGTATACAGTCTGGCAACAGTGGCGTATCTTGGAAATTTGACTTCCTCCTCCCCACAATTTAGGAGGCGTACAGGTACCCTCCCATTGCACACATCAACTACCCCTCTAGCAGTTAGGAGTCTAGGTCTGTCTGTGCTCTGAGTTTACAGGCTCTATTACCGCCTGGCAGTTTTGTCCCTTGAGACCTATTGCTGCCTTACACCAAATCAGCATTTCACTCATTGGGGGAATCACAATGGGTATCAGGTCTGGTAATGTACAGGTGACATTACCAATCTCACCACCTGTTAGCTTTACCTTTTGCTGGTACAGGAGGGCTCGAATCTCTCTCTGGAGCACCTTCCTCTGCCCCGGTTTGGCAGTGTCAGCAATCTGTTTGAGTAAAAACAACACTTCTACCAAACAGTTACCAACAACATTTGTGCCAAGTATCATATATGGGTTTGTATCACCAGGGTTAGACTCTATTACAATCAGTCCTTGGTCCTTTAGTTCCACCCTTCCCACCTTCACTGTCACATCCTTAACCCCGACTAGGTTCAGAGGAAGGCCATTGGAGGCATACACAGAGAGGTTTGGGGCTGGCGGGCGGAGTTCATCTATGGACCAGTACCTTTTGTAAAGAACGTCAGGTATGATGGTTACCTGTGACCCGGTGTCTAGTAGTGCAGGTGTTGCGATGCCGTCCAGCACAATGGACAGGAAAGGCCTTCCTCCTACAAACCGGTAGTACCAGCTCAATGGGCCTGGTTGATCTACTCCTCGATGTCGGCCCTTGGCCCCAGGGTTTGCCCATTTAAAGGACAGATCCGTGTGATGTGGCCTGCCTTGTGGCAACGGTAGAAGATGAGTTCTCCTGGAGGGCGACGTCCGTCGGTTGGCCTCCCACGGGGTGGCATTGTCCTCCTTCTTCTCCTCATCCAGGGGACATCCTCAGGGCTGTCAGCGAGTAGGATCCTTCCTTCTGGCTCGGGCTCCGTCTGTAGCTGCAGGGCGCTTAGGACAGTGGCCAGGGTTTTACTTAGCTGACACACTTCAGAGCGCAGGATGTCCAGCTCTCTAGAGGAAGCTGCTTGCACTTTTGCCTCAGCCGCTAATGAAGGGGCAGTGAGTGCTGTGGGCATTGGGGTGGCCCCTCCCTGGTAACGCTGTATAGCAGTATCTGATGTTTCCAGGGGCTGAAGGCATTTAATAGCCATGTCCTTCAGGGCTTCAAAGGTGGCATTTGGATGATCTAAGGCCCACCTCCGTACAGTTCTGCTCTCCTCCTGGGACCTTAACCCCCGGATGAATTGTTCTATCAGCATTTTGACTTCATCAAGTATGCTGACTGGGCTAACCTGTTTCATGGCCCGCAGGGCCTCTTGTAAACACCAGGCATAGTCCCGGTTGCTGTCCTCAGGTTTCTGGGTACAGTGTTGCTGCGTCAGAGCGCGAGGCGGGGCATGAGCTTCGCGCGCGACCAATGGTCACGCGTCTCTGGTTCCCGCAGTTACAACCCTCTTCTTCCCGCTCGGCGACGCAGTAATGGTGGCGATGTTCACCACAGTTAAAACACAGTTCAAATACGGCACAAAGTACCCGGTGGCAACGGACATGAAATCCTGTCCGTGATGCCAGAAAGAGTGTGACTCGCCCAGGGGGCATGTAGGGGAGACTCGGTACCCGGGCCTTGACTGGGATAGCAGTATCTGATGTTTCCAGGGGCTGAAGGCCTTTAATAGCCATGTCCTTCAGGGCGTCAAAGGTGGCATTTGGATGATCTAAGGCCCTCCCCCGTACAGTTCTGCTCTCCTCCTGGGACCTTAACCCCCGGATGAATTGTTCTATCAGCACTTTGTCTTCATCATGTATGGGCTAATCTGTTTCAGGGCCTGCAGGGCCTCTTGTAAACGCCATGCATAGTCCTGGATGCTGTCCTCAGATTTCTGGGTACAGTGGTAGAATCTCATCCGAAGATCTGTCTCAGTGCGGTTTTCAAAGACAGTTTGCAGCCTCTTAAATATAATAGATATTGATTACTGGTCTGCGGACGGCCAGGTTTCAACTTCCCGCTCTGCGGCACCAGTCAATTGTCCCAGCACAACAGCGGCTCTCTGTTTACCAGTCATTGAGTACATGTCCAATACACCACATATTTTCCTTTTGAACCCAGACAGGGTGTCTGGTTTGCCGTCATACTGGAGAATCCATTTCACTCCGGGGACGTACGACAGGGCCATGGGTATCACTGGAGTCACGACCCCTGCTGGTGGGGCGGCCGCTCCGGCCTGAGCAGCGCCGGGCGCGAGTTGAGCATCGATAGCGTTAACTGGTGCTCCGGCGTCTTGCTGGTCGTCGGCCATGGTTGCGCCCCCCTAGTAAACCGTAGCCTACTTTCTTTACTTTTATCAGGTAGGCCGCAGCTCCGCAGATCACGGTCTCCTTCCAGGACCTGACGCTTCCTGTTGCTGCATCAGAGCGCGAGGCGGGGCTTGAGCTTCGCGCGCTACCAACAGTCACGCCTCTCTGGTTCCCGTGGTTACGCCATTCTTCTTCCCGCGCGGCGACGCGGTAATGGCTGCGATGTTCACCACAGTTAAAACACAGTTCAAATACGGCATACAGTACCCGGTGGCAACGGGCACGAAATCCTGTTCGTGACACCAGGAAGAATGTGACTTGCCCAGGGGACATGTAGGGGAGACTCGGTACCCGGGCCTTGACCTTCTGTGGGATGTCACGGCAGTCGGCTCCCGGGCCCGTACCCTGGGGTCACTCTTTAAAAGGGGTTTTGTTAACAGTTTTGTCTCTTGACGCCACCTGTGGTTCCCGGTAATGGGTACCGGCACTGCTGCAGACCTCCGGGGGTGATGGGATGGCAGCTGGGATGTTTCTGCTCCCCACAGGCGGAGCGGGCCCCCGGGGCAGGCTTGATGGAAGGGATGCAGATGAGAGGTGACCCGGTCCGGTCAGGGGGAATGACGGATACGCACACAGGGGGTTCGCTTCAGTACCTTTACTGGTGTTGACGGCAGGTACAGTCCAGGGTACTTGATAGGAAGGGTGCACTTCTGGATTCTCCCCATTGAGTGGGTATAAGGCCTCCTGATCCGTTTCTTCCTTCCTCTAAAGCTTCTGGCCAGCCTGGAACTAGGCCTAGCTTTTATGCTGTTTCACTCTCTCACCTGTCTGCTTGTAGTAGAACTTTTCTTTGGCTACCACTATCCCTGGACGCTGGGGCCTTCGTGGTTCCTAGTTCTGTAAAATGATGATAGCTTCAGGTGAACCAGGGGTCTGGAATCCTCCTGGTATGCCGGTTGTCCCTACTGGGTATAGAGGACCCTGTAAGTTCGGACCCGGTGTCCGGCTTGTGTCCTGGGGTGAGCTTCAGATGCTCCCCTGCCCCCTTAACTCTTCTCTCCTCTCTCTTTGCCTTGGCCACACTCGGGGTCCTCAACACAGCAGCAGACATGCTGCTTCTTCACTGCTCTAAAGTGTCAGCACACTCTCTCTACCTAACTCCACCCTCCAGTATATATATCCCTAACAGGGCACCCTCTGGTGGTATGAGGTGGAAGGGTGGAGGTGTCTGTGTGTAGTAAGGGCCTCTTGTGGAGAAGTCCATCCATGCATCCTTTTGGGTCCTGTGGTACCTGTAGTAGCAGGGTGCCACAATATCAAGGGACGACCATCATGACACTTCCTTGCTTCCTTTATGACTGAAGTATTGATTAATGGCTCTATGCTGGGGAGATCTTATGATGTGCTTATCCTTACTTGGATTTGGTGCATCTCTTTCCATACTGCGGTTAGCTTTCCCGTGGTGTGCGCTTTCGGTTCCGGGCCGAATTAGGTTGCCGTGGTGACGCGTCCTCCAACGTCACTTCTCCCCTCCTCACGGGCTGACGCGTCGGCCGGTGGGCGGGGCCTGGTGACGTGGCACGCTGCTGCCGCTGCTTTCGTTCTGTTGTGGTTTCCAGAAGCGCCGATGCAGCCACACGTGAGTACACTGAGCACGGCTCAATATAAGGGAGCTTCCCTACCCCCTATGTATCCTTCCCCCCAAAGAAGCGGAACGTGAAACGCGCGTTGGGGTTGTCCTTTTTCTCACAGTCACCAGGTTGCATTGCCTCTTCCCTCCACTCCTTATATACCTGCCGTGTTATGATGTATTATGTCTGCTTTATGTTGAATGGATCTCTCTTGACACAAGTCTATATTGCATTTTAACCAGCACTCAGCTATATGTCTTCTCGCCATAACTTCTGGTCTTCCTAGGGTTTTTGTGGTAGTGTTACCATATTGAGTTTTATTCTTTTTTCCTTCAAGGTTATATACAACACTATCTATGGACTTTTTTCCTCATATATATTGCATGCAACACTTTATAGCCTCTAATGATAAAGTATTCACTTGACAGGTTTTCATACCGTTGAGTTTATTTGTGTGACTCTATATCTTGGGTCCTCACTATCACTAATTGCTGTATTATTATTATTTTTTCTATTGCCTGCGACACTTTACAGGCCTTCTATGTGACGCGCCCCCTGGGCCGCTGTGTGGGGGAATACCCAGAGCCGGTTCTCTGTGTTATGCTAGGGGTTATAGTCTCCGTGGCGGCGACCCAGTCCCGTGGCTCAGGGTGGTCAAACCAGTGGCGGATCTGTTTACTTGGTTTTTAATGTTGAAATGTCCGACTATGCCACCCGTGGATTGCAGTCACTGAGAACCGTCGCTGCAGGGCAGACCGCTGAGGCTGATGTTGTGTGCGCAGCAGAGGGTAGTATAACTCCCCACGGGAGGAGAATAGCCTCAGGGCAGCATGTGTAGATGGTGAAGGTCACGGTGCATGGGCGCAGCAGAGATGACTCAGAGTCCGTGCAGTGCAGTTCAGGGTCTTTACTGTTGGTAATGAAGAAGGCCCTGCGGGGAGTACTGGCTAACATTAGAGGCCTGGTCAGTCTGTGAGCGAACAAGAGTCCCCCTGGCCAGGTGGAGTTGTAGGCCTTCCCGTCTGACTGCACTCTTCCTGGCTACCCTGCTGTAGTCGTGTGGTAGCCCACGTCCCTGAGTGTACCGTGTGGTGCTCACCTGTATGGCTGGTGACTTGGGGCCTTTGGTACCTTCCGCTCCTCGATGGCGGTGCCGGTCCCTTGCTTGTGACTGAGCCTCCGGGCTTTCTATGGCCAGAGGACCTGGAATCCCCTGCCAGGTGGTTTCTGCTGCTGGATGTGAATATCCTCACAGCCTCGGACTCCGGTGTCCGGTTCTCTGCGTCTTCAGCCAAAGACGAGCTCAGCTTGCTCCTGTCCCTGGTCTTTAGCTCCTGGCTCCTACAGAGCTCCTTGCTGCTCTGTCCCTGTCTCTGGAACTACTCACTAACCCCGCCCCAGATCCAGTTTATAAAGGGCAGGTTCCTCCCCTCCCTGGACTGAGGCAGGAGGCGTTGCATGCAAATGTGCTCCTGACCAGGAAAACCCATGCTCGCTCTCAGACATGGTATTTCTACCACTGTGGCAACCAGACCCCCTGGGGTGCCACATATGCCTCTATATTATCCTTGTATGTGCTGATACCTATTACCTCGCTCACACTCTTGGTCATACTCCCAACCTACTGACTGTGGGATCCTTCTATTTACTTCTCCTTTTTTAGTACTGTGTTTTTTACTGACTGTTTTAATGAATTTAACCGCTTCCCGACCGCCCACTGTACATAAACGTTGGCGCTGCCTGGGCTCTGTGCAGCACTGACGTTTATGAACGGTCGGCGGTCCCGCAGCCCTCAGGACCCCCAGGGTCCTGCAAGTGCTACGGTTGTGGTTCAGAGCGACAGCTCTGACAGCGGACATCATCGGAACCTGATTGGATCAGGTCCCAATGATGTTAACCCTTTCCTATCTTCTATATGCCGCAATCTATAGTGATCGCAGCTAATAGAAGATAGTGAGAGGAGAGGGGGTCGTCCACTTACCTCTCCGACGGCCCCCTGATGCCTTCCAGGACCTGCCGTTCTTCTGGCAGCTGGAGGTCAGTCTGCAGCTGAAGCCTAGCAGGAGAGAGACAGTGTGAAACTGTCAGCAAACTTCTCATGCAATGTAATACATGTCTTGGAAACGGCGCGCGAATTTGTTTAATTTGTTTATCCTAGGGTATCACAAGAAAGAAGACAGACATCAAGTCAGCAGGGACAAGGAGCAGCATGGCAGATGTGACAACCTACATGGTGAGCTGCAACATGTGCTACATGTTCACAGATCGACCAGAAGCTGAAACCAGCTTCACCTGCCAGAAGTGTAGACTACTGGCTCTTTTAGAAGAAAAGGTGCGGGGGCTGGAAGAAAGAATTGCGACATTAAAACTCATCAAGGAAAATGAAGACTTCCTGGACAGAACAGAAGCGTCACTACTGGTCACAGAAAGTGAAGGAAGCGTCAGAGAACCTCCAGAGGAAGACAAGTGGAGGCAAGTGACCAAAAGAAGCAAGAACACCATGGAGACACCACCAACCACACAACTGAGAAACAGATTCCAAGGACTTGTGGAGGATGAAGATGGCACACCTAAGGATGAGGAACTACCAGCAAGCAAAAAAGAAAAGAGCACCCAGAAACACCCAGAAGCGACAAGAAAAAGGACAGCCAAGAAGGGAAGAAGAGTGGTGGTGGTGGGAGACTCACTACTGAGAGGAACAGAAGCAGCTATCTGCGGACCGGACATAATCGCAAGAGAAGTATGCTGCCTCCCAGGGGCTAAGATCAAGGATGTTACCAATAGGATACCGAAGCTCATCAGTTCCAAGGATGTCCACCCATTTCTTCTGATACATGTTGGCACCAATGACACGGCAAAGAAGGACCTACCGACAATCTGCAAGGACTTTGAAGCATTGGGGAAGAAAATAAAAGAACTGGATGCGCAGGTAGTTTTTTCTTCTATCCTTCCAGTAGATGGGCATGGCGTCAGGAGATGGAACAGGATCCTTGATGTGAACAACTGGCTGAGACGATGGTGCAGACAACAAGGGTTTGGATTCCTGGACCACGGTGTGAATTACGTCTATGACGGACTCCTTGCCCGAGACGGACTACACCTCAACAAAACTGGGAAACACACATTCGCCAGGAGACTCGCAACACTCATCAGGAGGGCGCTAAACTAGAAGAAGAGGGGGTGGGAAGAAAAACGCCGGACACGAACATGCAACCAGAGGACATACTAATGAAAGATATGAAGTGCGACAAAGAAGGTCCAAGACAAGATATTTGGAAAGGAGGTAAGAAAATTTCTAATACAATCCACAGGGAGAAGATTGGAACAAAACAAAATCGTGTAAACTGCGTGCTAGCAAATGCCAGGAGCCTGACAAACAAGATGGATGAACTGGAAGCAGAAATATCTACAGGTAACTATGACATAGTGGGAATAACCGAGACATGGTTAGATGAAAGCTATGACTGGGCAGTTAACTTACAGGGTTACAGTCTGTTTAGAAGGGATCGAAGAAGTCGGAAAGGGGCTGGAGTCTGTCTATATGTAAAGACGTGTCTAAAGCCTACAATACGGGAGGATGTATGGGAGGGAAATGAGGAGGTCGAGTCCTTATGGGTGGAGATACATGGGGCAAAAAACAATAATAAAATTATCATAGGAGTCTGTTATAAACCACCAAATATAGCAGAAGCCACGGAAAGTCTATTAATGAGACAAATAGACGAAGTAGCAAAAAATAACGAGGTGATTATTATGGGGGACTTCAACTACCCCGATATAGACTGGGAAACCGAAAGCTGTAGATCTCAGAAAGGAAACAGGTTTCTGTCAATTATCAAAGACAATTATTTGTCACAACTTGTGCAGGAACCAACTAGAGGGACGGCCCTTTTAGACTTAATATTAACTAACAGGCCAGACAGAATAACTGAGGTGCAGGTCGGGGGGCACCTGGGAAATAGTGACCACAACATTATACAATTCCACATGTGCTTCAGTAGGGTGCCCAGCAAGGGAGTCACAAAAACACTGAACTTCAGGAGGGCAAAGTTTCATCAGCTAAGAGATGCCCTTCACCTTATAGACTGGGATAGTATCTTCAGTAAAAGGAGCACGGATAGAAAATGGGAAATTTTCAGAACAGTCCTACATAGTCACTGTAGAAGGTACATACCTTATGGGAATAAAAGGGCTAGGACTAGGAGGAAGCCAATGTGGCTAAATAAGGAAGTCAAGAGGGCAATGAAAAACTAAAAAGGGCTTTCGGTAAACTTAAACAAGAAGGCAGCGAGGAAGCGCTAATATCTTATAGGGAAAAAAAACAAAATCTGTAAGAAACAAATAAGAATAGCAAAAGAGGAGACAGAGACTCATTGCCAAGGAAAGTAAAACGAATCCCAAACTGTTCTTTAACTATATAAACAGTAAAAGGATTAAAACTGATGGAGTTGGCCCATTGAAAAATAACCTGGGTAAAATCATAGAGGGCGATGAGGGTAAAGCAAACCTACTCAATAGCTTCTTCTCCACTGTTTTCACAGAAGAAAACAATTTATCGGAGGAAATGCAGAGTGATAAAGTAAACCCTCCGCTAAATATCACCCACCTAACCCAGGAGGAAGTTCAGAAACGCCTAAATAATATCAAAATAGACAAGTCACCAGGCCCAGATGGCATACACCCCCAGGTACTAAAAGAATTAAGTAATGTGATAGACAGACCGCTGTATCTTATATTCAAGCACTCTTTATGGACAGGGACTGTCCCACTAGACTGGCGCCAAGCAAATGTGGTACCAATATTCAAAAAGGGGTCTAAAAGTGAGCCTGGGAACTATAGACCAGTCAGCTTAACGTCTGTTGTGGGTAAATTGTTTGAAGGATTTCTTAGAGATGCTATTGTAGAATATCTTAATGATAATAACTGTCTAACTGCATATCAACATGGATTCATGAGGGATCGCTCCTGCCAAACAAACCTGATCGCCTTCTACGAGGAGGTGAGCTCACAGCTGGACCGGGGAGAGTCAGTGGATGTTGTAGACCTTGACTTCTCCAAAGCGTTTGATACCGTGCCACACAAAAGGTTGGTATATAAAATGAGAATGCTTGGTCTGGGGGATAATGTGTGCAAGTGGGTAAAGAGCTGGCTGAGTGATAGAAAGCAGAGGGTGGTTATCAATGGAGTAAGCTCAGGGGGTGTCAGGGTTACTAATATAGGGCCTCAAGGGTCTGTCTTGGGCCCTATATTATTTAATATATTTATTAATGATCTAGTGGAAGGGTTGCATAGTAAAATAGCAATATTTGCAGATGATACTAAACTTTGTAAAGTAGTTAATACAGATGAGGATAGGGCACAGCTACAGGAGCATTTAGATAAATTGGGGAGTTGGGCCAAAAAATGGCAAATGGGGTTCAATGCCGATAAATGTAAGGTCATGCACATGGGAAAGAAAAACAGCAGTCACCCATACATATTAAATGGGAAACCGTTGGGGAAATCTGACATGGAGAAGGACCTGGGCATCTTGGTTAATAGCAAATTAAATTGGAGTGCCCAGTGTCAGGCAGCAGCTGCGAAGGCAAATAGAGTCATGGCATGCATCAGAAGAGGAATAGGGGCATATGATAAGAACATTGTTCTTCCTCTGTATAAAGCGCTGGTAAGGCCGCACTTAGAATATTGTGCACAGTTCTGGGCTCCGGTGCTCTGGAAAGACATATTGGAGCTAGAGAGGGTACAAAGGAGGGCGACTAAGGTAATAAAGGGAATGGAGGGACTAGAATACCCATAGAGGTTGTCAAAATTTGGCTTATTTACGTTGGAAAAGAGAAGGCTTAGGGGAGACCTCATAAACATGTATAAATACATCAGGGGGCAGTACAGAGATCTCTCCCATGACCTGTTTATACCAAGGATGGTGACAAAGACGAGGGGGTACACTATGCGTCTGGAGGAAAGGAGGTTCCTGCACCAGCATAGAAGGGGATTCTTTACGGTCAGAGCCGTGAGACTCTGGAACTCTCTGGGAGAGGAAGTGGTGATGTCCAACTCACTTAATGAGTTCAAGAGAGGCCTGGACGCCTTTCTTCAGAACAATAAAATTACATCTTATGTTTAGTTAATTAATCCAGGGATTTAATCTGACTGCCAGATTGGTGTCGGGAAGTGAATTTTTCCTCAATGATGTAAATTGGCCTATACCGCATGGTTTTTTGTTTTTTTTGCCTTCCCCTGGATCAACACTGCGGAATAGCTGCAGTGCACAAGAAATAGGCTGAACTGGATGGACGCTTGTCTTTTTTCGGCCTTATAAACTATGTAACTATGTATTACATTGCATGAGAACAGTAATTAGAAAAATAAAAATTAATGTCCCATACAGGACTAAGTAAAAATGTAAAAAAAAGTCTAAAACATGTTTTCAAACTGTTAAAAAAAATCACAAAATAAATAAAAATAAATAAAATATTAAACCAATAAATCCGTATATTTATGCAAAAACAAAAAGAGTACACATATCTGGTATCGTCGCATCCGAAACAACCCAATCTATAAAACTGTCACACTAATTAACTCCTTCTGTGCACACCGTAATAAAAATAAATAAAAAACGGAGCAAAAAACTATGCTTTTTCATCATATTGGCAAACAAAAAGTGGAAAAAAATGTGATCAAATATCAAAATGGAAATAAAAATGGTACCGCTGAAAACATCATCTTGTTCCACAAAAAAAAAGCCGCCATACAGCTTCATAAGCCAAAAGATAAAAAAGTTATAGCTCTCAGAATAAAGCGATGCAGAAAAAATATTTTTTCTATAAAATTGTTTTATTGTGTAAAAGCACCAAAGCATAAAAAAATATACAGTAAGTGTAGTATCGCTGTAAATGTACTGACCCGAAGAATAAGGCTGCCTTATCACTTTTACCACACGCAGAACGGCATAAAAAAAAACTCAAAAAACAATTCCTGAAATCCTGGAATCAAAAAATTTCACGTACCCAAAAATGGTACCAATAAAAATGGCAACTCGTCCCGCAAAAAACAAGCCATCACATGACTCTGTCGGCCAAAATATGAAAAAATTATAGCTCTCAAAATATGGCGATGCAAAAACTAGATTTTGCAAAAAAGCGTCTTTTAGTGTGTGACAGCTGTCAGTCATAAAAACCCGATATAAATCTGGTATCTCTGTAATCGCAACGACCCGAAAAATAAACTTATCACTTATACAGCACGAGGAACGGCGTAAAAAAATAAATAAAATAAATAAAACCAATTCTTCACCTGCTACTGATTTGTTTATTATGTCTCCCAAAGATCGCAGTAAGGCTCTGCTCACATTTATCTTGCGCTCTAAGCTGAGCACTTACACCAGAGTTTCCGTGTAAATCTCTGAAATACGTGATTCAGCCGGAACCCATGACGGAAGATTCCCTGTAATGAGGCAGATATAGGCCACTCTGGATGCCATCTGGCCTGGGATCCCACGGTGTCATTTTTTTTAGGCGTGCATAAAAGTGCGGTTGACCACAGTTTTGTGCACTTCTGAAAACAGAGGCCAGATGGAGTCCAGAGTAACTCTGCTGCCTCATTACAGTGAATGGATCCCGCAGGGGTTTCATCTGAATTACATCACTTGGAAATTTAGATGGAAACCCCGATGTAAGTGCTCAGCCTAGAGCGGCGGATAAATGTTATGTAAAATGTTCCCAATAAAAGCTTCAACTCAGTCCTCAAAAAAAGCTAGTCCCCCACTCAGGACCGTCATCTGTTAAAAATATAAGGGTCTTCCAAGTTACTGGTAGCAGAAAGGCTCTGGAAAAGCGAAATGGCCCTTGCCCCCCAAAAGAAATTCAGAAAATTTTGTGCTCCCAAATCCAAATGCCTATTCTACAATAATTTGTTCTTCAATTGTCAAATAGCGCACCGTCCCCCCCAGATCTCGCTGTATGGCTGAGCGGTACAATACAGCCACATATGGGATATTGCCACTTTTGGAAGAAATTGTGTGACGCATTTCGGCACCATTTTTACCCATTGCCCTGTGTGAAAATGTAAAATCTGAGGGTAAAATATTTTTTTGTGGTAAAAATACAATTATGTTTTCTTCACTGTCCAATGGTATAAATGTAAAAATTAAAAAATACTCACTACTTCCCTAGATGAATTCCTTGAGAGGTGTAGTTTCCAAAATGGTGTCACTTGTGGGGGGTTTCCACTGTTTAGGCACATCAGGGGCTCTCCAAACGCAACATGGCGTCTGCTAATTATTCAAACAAATTTTACTTTAAAAAAGTCTAATGGCGCTCCTTCCCTTCCGAACCCTGCAGTGTGGCCAAACAGTGGTTTTCCCTCACATATGGGGTATCAGCGCGCTAATGAGAAATTGCACTACAAATTGTGTATTCCATTTTTTCCTGTTACCCCTGTGAAAATAAAAAAATTAGGTCTAAACTAACATTTTTGTGAAAAAAAGTTAAATGTTCATTGTTTTCTTCCACATTCCAAAAATTCCCATGAAACACCTGAAGGGTTAATAAACTTCTTGAATGTGGTTTTGAGCACCTTGAGGGGTGCAGTTTTTAGAATGGTGTCACTTTTGGGTATTTTCTGTCATAAAGACCCCTCAAAGTCACTTCAAATAAGATGTGGTCCCTAAAAAAATATTTTTGTAAATTTTGTTGGAAAAATTAGAAATCGCTGGTCAACTTTTAACCCTTATAGCTTCCTAACAGAAAAAAATTTTGGTTCTAAAATTGTGCTGATGTGAAGTAGACATGTGGGAAATGTTATTTATTAACTCTTTTGTGTGACATATCTCTCTGATTTAAGGGCATGAAAATTCAAAGTTTGAAAATTGCGAAATTTTCACAATTTTCACCAAATTTCTGATTTTTTTCACAAATAAACGCAAGTGATATCGAAGAAATTTTACCACTATCATGAAGTACAATATGTCACGAAAAAACTTTCTCAGAATCAGGGGGATCCGTTGAAGCGTTCCAGAGTAATTACCTCATAAAGTGACAGTGGTCAGAATTGAAAAAATTGGCCCGGTCACGAATGCAAAAACAGGCTCTGGGGCGAAGTGGTTAAATAAATATTGATTTTATTGGCATCTATGCTTCATTTATCTTGATTGGATTGCTTTAAGACTGAAGTATTGCATTGAATAGACCCCTTTACGCCTTTGGATTAAAATGTCATATGTTGCAGTTGTGCAAAGTACTTATGCAAAAGACATGTAAATTATACTTGTGACGAATGCAAACAGTAAATTTAGCACCGTGAACCTTATTTACCATTTTATATAGAAAAAACTGAACTTTTTTTTTTTTTTTTAAATATATTTACATACAGTTTGATGTGATTAGTGATAGTTTACAGTTATATAAAGATTATTTTTTTATGTGCAAATGTGCAATATGCATGAATATTGCAATAAGGCCATGTAACACACTAACCCATAATAGTTAAAGATACACTAGACTGTCAGCCAATAGTGTCTGGGTCGAATCAGTATGGGCCTCCGTCAACCCGCTCTATTTTCCAATGGCAGTCACCACCCCAGACCCTAACAGGTACCCACACTACACTTTCCTGCAAGGATGAAAGTCTCACACTGTGGGCCACAGTCAATTTCTTCTACCACAGACCTTCTGTCCTTGCCTCCAATTTCCAGAGAGACAACTCATGCTCCCTTCTGCTCACATAACCAAATTTCTGTCCTTCCAATTGGGTCTACGCTCACACGACCGAATTTCAATTTCTGCAATAGGGTCTGCGCTATCTGCTATCTTTAGCCTCGACAATCAGGATCTCCTAGCCTCTGTAAGGACTCTGCACCCCTTGCTTAATCCACTTCTAATACTGATCTTGTGTTTCTGGACACACTCATCACCTACGTCAGGCCTATCTCCCACAGGTGACTTGTTACAAGTCTGGGCGAAGACTGACTTCCTGGCTTTTGTATTTTTCTGCTGCAGATCACATGTCCCCTGTGCACCTAGCTCAGCTTTCCTCTCATTCAGCCTGCCTTCTGTGCCTTGGTTGCAATACCCTTTTAGGTTCCTACACCTATAGTCTCTGATCACTACATGGCAGCATCTGCCCACAAATACCTTACAGCTCATTTCTATTATATGAGTCACTCACTCTCCTTACTTTCCTCCAGTCTTTAAACTTACCATTACTTGGATGAGAAAGGTTACTTATGCTCTAGACGCTCCTTGACGGTGGTCTCAGAGTCGCCAATATCCAAACACACTCCTGTGTCTGCTGTATTACATACTGCCATATGAAATCATCTTCCGCATACCTCCTGGGTGAAACACGAGCGTTGGTACATTCAGATCTGTGAAGTCCCTCCTGACCTGTCTCTTCTGGGACACTTAGGTCTTGAGACACTCTTCCTGTGATTTTGACCTCTAGCCTACCCTCTAAGCTAGCCCCGGTCATTCTCTCTTCATCAGACACATGTGGCGGTAGCATGTAAGGGTGCCGTACTCTCTCTGGTGCAACGTCTTCTCCTTTCGGGGTGTACTCTCCTTGTCACTCGATGAGGAACAGCCTCCCATGTGTAGTCCAATTTTCCCCAAGGGTGCTTCACTTGAACCAAAACTCAATTCCCCAGCTGTAATGGTGCCTCCTGCACAGGAGTTACTACAGGATGCCTTTTCCCCTGGGGCTTCTGTACAATCTTAAGTCTCAGTGTCTCTAACCGATGTTGGTGTTTCCACACCAAAGTTGTGGTGTTTATCTTCGTACAATCTTCCACTGGATCAAGCTCTAGCTCAGTAACCTTATGGCTGTTATGTCCAAACAGCAACGTGTAAGGCGTGTACCCTGTCGTGGCATGAACCTGGTTACTGTACAACTAGACCACTTCTGGTACAAATTCAGGTCATTTCATCTTCCTGTGTCACGGTGTAGGGGAATGCTGGTGAGGAGATAGCAGATACGGGCTGGGTGAGCAGGGAAAACTAATCTGTCCCTAGACTGGGAACCCTGAATAGCCCTGACCCCGAAGGTATCTCTGATGGTGAGAAGGTTCGGGTCTCCACCCAAAGCCCTAACTCCTTCACAAGCCCTGCACTAATTCCCCTAATCTCCCTCCTCAGAGCAAAGGTACGTACAGCAATCTCAAAGGAAAGGACTTCAGTGGCACAAACAAACAGGACTGCACAGCACGGCTTCCACGTATAGATTGAAACTCTATCAGATGCACCACCTGGTGGAAGGAGAGGCTACTTAAAGGCTAAGGGGAGTAGACTCACACAGAAACTCACATCCACCAGGACATGGCAATAGAATTGGCATTAACCCATGCAGTACAAGAGGGAATTTCACAGTTTAAGTTACAGCGGCATCTAGAATAGACCGCAGATACACAGCGCTAGACAGCGTGTGACATCCTGTCATCTTCCTGTTGTCCTCCACAATTCTCAGAATGTAGATAAAGTTATGTTGAAACGTTCACAGTCCCCATTTCCCTATGGGTGCTAGGGTGTAGTTCTGGAATTCTCAATGTTGTACAGTTGGTGCAATTCATCCATGACTTTTCCATTAAAACAGGCTCCTAGCTCAGAGTGAATTCTTTTTGGACACCCGTATACCCACATGAAGTCATGACAGATGGCACAGGCCGCTGACTCGGCTGTTTGATTCCCAGTGGGAGTCATGACTGCAAACTTTTTAAAATGATCCATCATCACCAGACAGTACAAACAACCATTATCGGAGCGGTTGATCATAAGATAGTCCACCATCAGCACTTCCAATGGGAAAGAAATCCTCTTCACCTATATAGATGTTCTGTGTTTAGGGGGTTTAGTCATCTCACCCTGATGGGATTTCCGGTAATCTTCTTTCACCACTCGATTTACTTGTGGCCAATACAGAAACCGTTGTAGCCATTGGAAAGTTTTCTCTGTTCTGAAGTGGGTATCACTCTCATGGGCTTCCTTCTTCACTCTGGGCTTCATTCCTTGTGAAATCATTAGCAGATTACAATGAGGCAATCTGGGCTACCGGCCAGCGCCAAAGGCTCCGGGGACCTTTGGCCATATTGTTCTCATTATAATGCTTTTTTTCACCACTGTCGACGGTGCACATCTCCGGACAGGTAGCTTTCCTAAAGCTCAGCTGCCAGCAATTCACGATGGTTTACTGGCATCTACAAGGCTATGTGTGTATGTACTCTTAGGAATAGCAGAATCTTTGGTCCTCTTCTCCACTTTTGGCTGAGGTTCAGAGAATTAATTGGAGACATAGAACCGCTGTTCTCCACTTTGGAATCCAACCCTTCAGATATATGGTATATGATGTATAGTATTGATATACCAAAAATATCAGTAGTAATCAATTAAATTCTAAAAGACATTAATCAATTTAAAATTTGTATTTATTTAGTTTAATTAAATCTTGCATGGAAGGATGAAGACGTGTTCTTGGAGAAGCCTTCAACTTTAGCAGGTGTTTCTTGCTGGTCAGGAGGCCACGGGTAGATGGTTCAAATCCTTCCATACAGGTACAGCATTGATGTTGAACATGCTGTAGTTTCTTCAGGGTGCTAGATGTGGGGGTTTTCTGTCCTCGAGATGTCTAAGGTGCCCTGGTGACAGCAGGCAAAAAAGCATCTTCCTCTGACAGCGCGAGCAGCCCTGGATAATCCACGCCGGCAGGATGATATCATCCGGCGGAAGATGGAACCTATGAGAAAAGATGTAAAACTAATGTAAGTAATGGGACTCCATATTAGAGGGTACTACTGTGGTGTCACTGTGGGAGAACGTTAGAGGAATCTCATCACACAGAGGGCAGGGATCTTTGCCAGTCATCATACATGTGACAATCCCACCACTGACAGATAACATCTGCTCCACATGACTTCTTCTCACTGACATCATACAACATGGAGATTATTGTCACACTTACCTCGCCTACTTTCGCCCTCTTCTACTTTCTCAGTTTTTTCTTGTCTTCTCAGTTTTAGAAAATATTTTCTTTTCTTCTGAACTGGAGATTCTAATCAAAAAGTCAGAAAAAAATATTAATTATAAACTTCTAAAATATTTTCTTTATATCTATATAGAGTTATGCAACTGATTAATATGCACGTGTAGCATTTCTGTGTGCTGCCATGTGGTGTCTCCAAGGAACTATGTCCCCTTATTATCATGACATTACTTGCAGCAAGCCACTGTGTTATTATATAATCAGTTAGATAATAATTCAATGCAACTTTAAAGAGGACCCGTCACTAGATCAAAAGTGTCTGAGATTCACTATTAACTTATGTCTGCTGCTTCCCCGAGTATTCTGATATTTGTTTTGCTAAAATCCACCCTATGGTTGTAGAGATATGGGCATTTATATTTAGTGCTAATTTTTATGGTCTTTTCCAAGGGGGCATGGCTCACAATTTTATATTGCAGAGCAACCTAAAGACATGCCCCAGAGGATCTTGTGAGCACTGCCCTCTTGGAAAAGACGATAAAAATTAGCACTAAATAAGACCCGTAACTCAAAAAACAGAATACTTAGGGGAGCAACGGGAATAAAGTAAATGATTTTTGGAGCCTTCATGTGCTGATTCACATTATAATTTTGGATTATAGGCTATAATTGGATGGCCTATAAACCTGTACATACCTGACAATGAGGACGAGGATGACTCGTTGTTTTTAGCAGTGAAACACTGATTGTCTCCTTTAGTATTAGAAGAGGAAGACTCTTTCTGCCTGTTTGGTAGAAGAAAGACCAGTAAATTAAAAGTAAAAACAATAGAAAAAATGAAGAACACCTGTTTGTGAGGCCAATTAGGACAACCTAGAGGGGATACCCTGCCCAGGCCCTCAACTAGTAATATTGGCCTGAAATGAGCAGGAAATGAATGGCTGGTCACAATAATCAACTGTTATTGCAGTGTTATCACAAGTCAGATGCACAGAGGGGTGGTGGATGCTGGATTTAGATTTGTGTTACTCGTGTCTTGTATTTGGTTCTGAACACATATCAGAACTAAATCTCATAATAATAATAATCTACTCACATGTCTGAGTGTTTTTCACTGTTCTCTTGGGAACACTGTGGAGGTGACATAGGCTCTACATTGGTCATCATCCCGGTATTGGTGATATTTAGCTAAAACACACGGAGAAAAATAAATTGATTTATTTTAAGCATTTTTGTAATTATAGGTTTTAGACATATTAGTAGCCACATACTTACTTTAGAAAACCTTTGATAAGATGATACAAAGTTTTTTATTTCTGGCCAGTCATTGTCCTCTCTTGTGTCCGCCTCATCTGAATTCATGTGTCTGCTACAACGAGCTACAAAGTACAAGTGTTATCAGAGATAATTAGTATAAGACCCGGTCAGACAGTCACCCTGTTATCACTAATAATGTTGAGAACTTATTTTCACATAAAATGAAAGACAAGACACAAAGCAGTTTTCTGCAGATGACGTCTCATTTTACTTACTGATAAAGTAGCGGGTATCCTCATCTGACTTTAGCTCAGGAACGAACAGGGGCTTCTGACTTAGAAGGTTGTCAAAGTCTAAGTCATGCAGAAATGGATGCATTTTGATCTCATTTGCTCCTCCTGGAAAAGGAAGACAAGAAAGAAAGTGATACAGTCATTTTTAGAGAAACTGCTCCATATCGGTACAGTTTATGTTAACCTGAACTGAAGATGTAACAGCAGACATGAAGGAAATGTACTGAAAGTCACAGCATGAAAAATGGGGAATGGATAAGTAGGTAGATTACTGAACCTCATGGACACAACCAATTGTCTGGTCAAAGAGGTGTAATAAGTCATAATACTATTATAATATTACCTGTCCCAAGTCTATCTGCTGGATCTTTTCTGAGCAGCTGAGTGATGATGTCCTGAGCATCGGGTGGAGTAGAGTATTTATGATATGTCCAAATTAATTTATCTGTTATATAAAAAGCAAATATTACAGGAAATTAAACATTTTCATTAATTTTCATAAAAAATGTTCTTAATAAGGCTAGAAATTAAACCAGAAAACCAATGAAACCAAATAACAGTGACATCACAAGCATTCAGATTATTTTACTTACCCTCAAGGACACTGCGTAAAATATCTCTTTTTAAAGTCCCTCTAAATGGTGTACGTCCCAAAAGAAATTTATGTAGGGTGATCCCTACTGACCACCAATCAACGGGCCTTCCATAGCCTTTCCTTTGGATAATTTCTGGGGCCATGTAACTAAGGGTGCCAAAAGTCTGGAAACCAACAGAAGAATGAGATGATGATCAATAAATATAATTGCGTCAAATAACATTAGTGCAAATGTTTTATAGAGAAATTGTCAGAGAAGGGTAAAGAGATGAAATCTGTAAAGTGCAAGATCTTGTAAGTAAAGCCTACCTCTTCATCAAGGAACTCGCTGGTGATGTCCTCAGTTGAAGCCTTGTAGATATCTGAGCTTGGTCTCATGAGGCCGAGTTTTGAAACCCCAAAATCGGTGACCTTAATATGTCCTGTTGATGATATCAGGAGGCTGTGAAACAAAGAAATGGTGTCAGACCCAAGTAATTACCCATAGACTGTACAAAAACTATAATTTTTTTCCCCTATACTATACTACTGGGGTCACTTACTTGCCAGGCTTCAGGTCTCTGTGCACCACACCATAACTGTGCAGGTATTCCACAGCAAGAACCGTTTCCGCAATGTACATACGGGCCAGGGGGACTGGTAAAGGACCCCTGCGCTTTATAAGACTGGCACAGTCTCCTCCTATAGAAGAAAGCAAATATGAGAGGTGAGGGTTTGTTTCAATGTAAATTACACATGATGAGGGTGAATATGAAATAAGTGGAAATATTGGGACAAGATGGCCTATATAGAGATATACTGTGTAATGTAGAGAATATACTGTATACTACATGTAGCCATCCATGTGGGCACATTATGGTCATATATAGGTGCTAGGATTAAACAGATGTGGGCTGGATATAGATACAATGGATGTGTCCTACCTGGTACATACTCCATGACCATACACAGATGAAGTTTAGTAGGAAAAGAGCAGAACATGGAGGCCACAAAAGGACAATCGGCGAATGCTGAGATGTCCCTCTCCAGAAAGGCCAATTCAAGTCTCTTTGGCTTTTTCAGGTTCTCCTTGTCCATTGTCTTCATAGCACAAATCTGGTTTGTGTCTTTATGGCGCACTAAGTGGACGGCCCTAGAGAGGAAGAAAATCCATGATTTATTACAAATTCTTATTAACAGTCCATCTATCGACCTCATCAAACGATCTCCTGTACTAATGGTTAATACTAGATGTGAGGCCATCACTATAAATCCATGTCTAGAAATGCATAAAATAATACTCCATAAATGATTATCAATGGAGGGTCCATATCCACGTCACATCCTAACTGACCTGACAGAGAGATGTGGACAGTGATGTGGACTCCTAATTTCTCTATGGGAATATTACATGGGCAGGACACCGAGGCATCATCATAAGGAGCCCTGGGAAATAAATATTATACCAAAGTAAAGCTCACCCAAAGGCTCCACTGCTGATCAGTTTGATCGGTTTATAGTCGCTCTTACAAGGATTTCTCACTGGGTTCAATGATCCGATCAAGGCCTAAAAAGGAATAAGAAATGACATTAAGACAGAAAATGCAGGAGAATAAAAGCTCAAGATGCAGGAACGTCTCTCTTCTATATTATGTCCCCGCTGATTACACTGTAGAGAACGTGATACCAGCCGGACCCTCCACAGACCCCATTATATTATAAAGGGAAATCCCCCATACACATAAATCAATACTGCAGGGAAGGATAAGGGACATCACACCGAGGGGGCAGGAAGAATAACGCCATTATCACACATAATATGTCTGATCTACATGACGAACAGTGATATCCCATTGTCATATGGGATATAATATGGGATGTATAATTCACACCCGTCATCTGACGATATACAGACGTCCCCCTGATACTTACACTGGCAGATTCCTGGAAGATCTCTGGTGTCTCGCATATTCCACCATCAGTATTTGCCGGCACAGTTATTCCTAAAATAGTGAAGAAACGTCATTTATTAAATGTCTGTATCAGCACGTAATAACCGAAAGAAAAGGAAGCAAAAAAGTCAAATATCAAAAAACATAACAAATTTTATTGATTAATCAGAACAATTCATGATAAAAAATAATAAGAGAATGTCAGACACAGAGAACGCTCTCTCTTTCAAACCAAGAACAACTGATAAAAATCACTTCAAAACCTATTCATAATCGTATTCATACAAGTTTGTGTCTGTTTAGAATGTAGAAGATATAGGAACAAGCTGTAGTCCTCAAAATAAATAAGACACATAAAAAAGAGAAACCTGCACAGTCTGGGAGGGTGGGGAGCAAGACCCCGACATGTGTTTCGCATAGGCTTCTTCCAAGGGATATTGAAGAAGTTTTGCGTAGGCTTCTTCCAGGGGGTATGGAAGAAGCCTACATGAAACGCGCATCAGGGGCTCACTCCCCACCCTCCCAGACCATGCAGGTTTCTCCTATTTATTTGCTTATTTATTTATCCAGAGGATGAAGAATAAATCCACATATTCTTTGCCGTTCTCAATAACGTAATATTTGAAAGTAAAATATTAGATGATCGTTTTACCTTCTATCAGATCGGATTTTGGCCCTGGCTGACTGTTATCAGGGTCAGCAACATTTAGGTTTTGCCCCTCTGCGGAGTCGCCTTTTGATGTTTCCTGATGGATATAAGATATACAATTAATATAACATTTCTCAAACACTAGATTACCATATATATAAAGCGGGAAGGATTAAACCTGGATTTACTTGACAAGTTCAGTATTGGACGGACAATTCACGGCCGCTCTATCAAGCAAATTTACATTAATATTTAAGGGACTTGTATCTACAACTGTTCTCTAATAACTTCTATCAGAACTGCAGCATTTACAAGGAGGAAGATTGTGATGATGGAGTGAGACAGAGGTAGAAATACAAGCTCCGCACCGCTGAGTACAGACTATCACCACCGAGGATGGAGCCGCAGAGACAGGCCGCCATAGAATATCCTGTGTCTGCCTGGAGCGGAGAGGGGAAGGCCTCTACCATCATAAATCTGACCTTCTGCTATATGACTGGTAATCTGGAGAAGATCAGACAACAAGGACATGAGATGTAGAAGATGATGGATCCTTACCAGACGCTCCAGTGAGTAGGCCGGATACTCCAGTACATACAGGACATTCTGGGCCAGTTGTTTAAAAAAGGCCAATTCTCCACTTTGGGATTTTTCTTCAGCCTATAAAGATGAAAATTAACAAGAAATGAAAATAATCAATAAACTTCATGAACATATATGGTATTGCCACGTTTGTTAAAGTCTGATCTGATAGGTGTTTGGTATCAATAAAAATCTGAGTTCACTTCGCAAAAAAAGGCTTTACTTAGTCCTATCAACAGAAAAATTACAATGTTATGGGTCTCTGAATATAGTGACACAAAGAACCATTTCATCTCAATTGGAATTTTTTTCCCCTTGTTTCAATACAATGTATGGTAAATAGGATGGAGCCATTGAAAGCTGCAACTCATCCCAAAAAACAAGCCCTCACATGTCTATGCCAATGGAGAAATAACAAAGTTATGGCTCTTGAAAGAAAGTGAGGAAAAAATGAGAGCGGAAAAAATTTTGTGGTCCATAAAGGGTTAACCAATCCTATTCCCTCCTCCCCCCGCATCCAGGACCTTCCCACCCCTAATTCAACTAACCCTTTAGATCCCACCCTCTCCTTTGTCATGTAGCCTGATTGCCCTGTTTTGACTCCAGGCTATTCTTATCTGGGTATTTGGCACAGGTTAAATTTAAACTTGTATTCCATTATTATTTTCCATTATTATTATATATAATTTGTGCAGATTGTCTGCTACTTACCTGCTGTACTAATGTCCAGATGTTCTGCTGTAAATGCTCAAGATATTCTGAGCTTATACAACCTTGGTGGTATTTGGTCAGGCAATCTCTCACAAGCTCCATAACCAGCCGGTAAGTGAAGCTGAGGACGCCATCGGGTAGTGGTAGCACAAAGTCAGGGTCATAGGTGGTAAGAATCCCCTGGAGTAGTGCTAACACCTGAAGTTTGTCTGGAGGAATTCCAGACATTTCAAGTAATCCAAGCGCGGTCAGTATATGACTAGCTATATGGCTTATCACACCGACAACAATGACACCGGAATGTCAAAGTGACAACAGGAGTGTAAACACTTGTAGAAGTAGTGATGGTTAATTGTGATGTCATAATGGAATCTTGTGTTCTAATCTTAAAGGGGCATCTTACCTTATAAGGAAGTTGCCTTGCAACCCTTAAGTAGGCAACAATATAGGCTCAGCATCAGTACCAGATGCAGGCAAGGAGGAAAGCGCTATGGGTGCTTTACTCTTCTGATCAGTTAGAGTCTTTTTATGTAAGATAAATTATTTTTATCTGTTATACACAATAAAAATTATAGCGTTTTGTATCAATAAGAAATTCAGATTCCAGTGCTAACAGAAATATCTTTCTGTGGGAACAGGGCATGTGGGGCTGGGGCTGCATCCAACCCTGGCATATGAAGCACGCTGGCCCATGTTGCTCTGCCACAACCACTTCCAAAAATGGGAGTCTTTATTACAAATATGACCCTGCCTAACAGCTCATTTACATATTAAGAAAAAAGTGGATTTCTCTGATTAAGACATTCATCAAATCGTGGCTATCAAGGCATCACTCTATTCAACTTTCTATGACCTGCATCTTTATGTAGACGGCTTATGAGGGTTGATCTTACTGACAGTTTCACTTTAATAGTGTGGCTCGGACCTCCTTAAAATAATAGTGCCCCTTATGGGCCTCCTTATAATAATGATAATAATAGTGACTACCTGTTCTTTTTTATTAAAAATAATACTGCTCCCTCGAGCCGCTTTATAATAGTAATAATAATATTAATGATAAAAATATTAGATGACCCCACAAGGTTTAGGGAAAGTGTCACTGAATGCAGAAGCCGGGTCTAAGCTCCTAATAAACACTACCCACCTCCTGCCCTGCTGTGTTATTACAGGCTTTATTCCCCTTCAAGAGCGTCTATTAAATCTCCCTTCGTTATATCTATAGAAATCACATGAACTAGTCATATAAGATAATTTAGATACTTTATTAAACACAGCACACAGAAAGCTTTTATAAAATATCATCTCCGCCCATAAAAACACCAATAGAAAATTCCCGGGCAGTGTGGTTTAGATATATTCTTAAGGCATATGGGTAGTAGTAAATGCCAATGCAAAAGTAAAAAATATACTAGTATATCCCTTTTAAAAGTATAGAGAATAAATGCAGTTTTCTCCAATCCGTTATCAAAAGATATTTTGCATGTTTAGTACCCCAATTATAACATTGTGTGCAAGATGGATAACAGCATATTGTTTCAAATATATGAGAGGTAGATACAGATCTCTCAGTTAAGAGTATTTCAAATTATATATATAATTAATTATCTTTCAAAAAAGAGGTTTGTATAGAAGATTAATATAAGTTACACTTAATCAGTATTGAGATATTCTGAATATTCCAGGGTAAATGACAACAAATTCTCACAGGAGTACAGAGAAAATAAATATATATAGGTATACAACTCTTTAGATCAAATATTAGTAAAACATTATACTGATGTATACCAGAATCAAATATCCACTATTAATCCTGTCTATAGAAAGGGATTACTGTAATCAAATATACAGATACAGACCATTGGCCTTAATAGAAGATTCCACACTGCCCAGCACCCGTACGCGCGTTTCGCGTCTTTGCTTCCTCGGGCCAGTATGCCATGCATTTCCGCACTCTCGCATCTGAGCTTGCCTGGAACAACGAGGCCCTTTTGTTCACCTTCTGGGAGGGTCTTTCTGGACGAATCAAGGACGAGCTAGCCCGTCGGGACATTCCTTCCACCCTGGTGTCACTAGCTACCTGGATTGACATCCGTTTCTTGGAACGAGTTAAGGAGACAACCCGGGAGAGAAGATTTCCTTGTCTTGCTCCTGTATTCCAGAAACCTGCCTCCCAACCAGCAATTCCCCAGGCACGATCGCCCAAACCCATGCAGGTTCACCAGATCAAGATGGTCAAGTGTCGCAAAGAGATGCGCCGAGCCAAGGGGAGCTGCTTCTACAGTGACAGTAAGGAGCATCAGATCCGTTCCTGTCCGGTGAAGCCGGGAAACTCCAGTGTCTAGGACCGCTCTGAGAGGTCATCCTAGGCAAGAGTAAATCCTCTCCGTCCTTGACTCTATCCATTTCTATTTCCAGTGGTGAGATCCGCTTCTTTGAGACCGCCCACCTGGATTCCGGAGCCGCTGGGAATCTCATTTCTCAGGCTCTTGTGGAGCAGTATCAAATTCCCACTAAACGTCTGGCCGAACCATTGGCAGTCGCTTCCGTGGATGGGAGACTCCTTCTGCAGACCATCTTGCTCGCCACAGAGCCTGTAACCCTTCAGGTGGGAATGCTGCACTCGGAGAGGATCTCCTTTCACGTGCTATCTGGACTCTCTCACTCCCTTTTGCTAGGTCTACCCTGGCTACAGAGACATGAACCCGTCCTGAATTGGCAATCTGGTGAGGTGCTCTGTTGGGGGCAGGATTGCCATGAGACTTACCTGGTTCCAGTTCGTCCGGCTCAACCTCCGTCTACTCCAGCTAATCTACCTGGTCTGCTGGCACCCTTCTGGTCCTATGCAGACGTCTTCGACAAGAAGGAAGCTGAGGCACTACTACCTCATAGGCCGTATGATTGCCCTATCGACCTGGTACTCGGTGCTTCTCCTTCCCGCGGGCGTATCTACCAATTGTCGCTGGCTGAGACCCTAGCCATGTCTGAGTACATTGACGAGAATCTTGCTAGGGGATTCATCCAGAAATCTACTTCCCCGGCTGGAGCAGGATTCTTCTTCGTTAAAAAGAAAGACGGCTCGCTTCGGCCGTGTATTGACTACAGGGGTCTTAACCAGATTACCATCAAGAATAAGTACCCCCTGCCTCAAATCTCGGAGCTGTTTGACCGCCTTAAAGGCGCAAGGGTCTTCACCAAGCTCAGTCTTCGTGGGGTGTACAATTTGGTCTGGATCCGCCAGGGAGACGAGTGGAAGACGGCATTCAACACCTGGGACGGTCACTATGAATATCGCGTGATGCCCTTTGGTCTCTGTAATGCCCCAGCCGTCTTCCAGGAGCTGATTAACAACATCTTCCGTGATCTCTTGTATTCTTGCGTAGTGGTGTACCTGGACGATATCTTCGTCTTCTCTCCGGATCTGCCCACACACCGGAGGAATGTACATCAGGTTCTGCTAAGGCTCCAGCAGAATCATCTCTACTCAAAACTTGAGAATGTCTATTCGAGCAGACTTCCCTTCCACTCCTGGGATATATTATTTCCGAGACTGGTCTTCGGATGAACCCCGAGAAGGTTTCTGTCGTCTTAAAATGGCCCCGACCGGAGGGGTTGAAGGCGATTCAGCGATTCCTGGGCTTCGCAAATTATTACCGCCTCTTCATCCCTCATTTCTCCTTTCGGACCGCTCCCATCTCCGCACTCACCCGTAAGGGAACAAATCCCAAGGAATGGACTTCCGAAGCGGAGGAGGTCTTCGTCTCCCTAAAACAAGCTTTCTCCTCCGCCACTGTGCTGCACCGTCCGGATTGCAACAAGCAGTTCTTCCTGGAGGTTGATGCTTCCTCCTCCAGAGCCGGAGCGGTGCTCACCCAGAAATCCCCATCTGGGAGAATGGTAACCTGTGGCATCTTCTCCAAGCTCTTCTCCTCATCCGAGCGCAACTACTCCATACAGGGTCGGACTGGGGTGCCTAGGGCCCACCAGGGGAACTGACTCTGGGGGCCCACATTACAGCCCACCATAAACGGTTTTATTACTTGTTATGCTTTTCTATAATGCACTATAATTAATTGATTGGCTGCGCTGTGGAGCACCAAGCGGCAGGACTTTGTTCGAACAGTCATTCCGTACTGCCAGAGTCCCTTTAATGGTTACTTGTCACCTTGAAAAACACTATTTATCTGCAGATATAGGGGTAATCTGCAGGTAAATAGGGTTTAAAGCCTGGTTAGACGGCTTATTGGAAAAGCATTGGCTACACGGAGAAAATTACATTTTATTCTCCCTGGCGCCACTCGCTTCCTGTCATAGGGTCGTTGCAAGGAGGGAGACATTACAGTCACTGCGAACTACAAAGTGAGGGTGCTGCAATAACGTCTGGCACCTTGATTGTGACATCTTCCATGGAGGCCAACCTCAGGCTGATCAAATGCAAGAGAAACATTCTGGCACCACGCTGTTTTTTTCAAAGGATCAATCACCAGGGCATAATTCAGACTGTGTGCTTCAAGACTTAAACGGTGGTGCACATCCAAGAAATATTTCAATCACAAGCAAGAATAGAAGGAAAGGCAGCACTCATCCAGTCTTCTTTTAAAACGTTCCTTTATTTTTGTGTGCGAAGCATTTCAGCGTGCAGCATTGGACTGAGACCACGAAGGGTATGCGGGGGAGAGGAAAAAAGGGACAACAGCCGTTTCGCTGCCTTCCGGTGCTTCAACGGGTCCAACCTCAGGCTGAGCTTCATTGAATGACTAACATGGCAGCAGCACCTGGCAACTAGTGCTGAGCGAGCGTGGTCGGATAAGTTGTGATCCCAGCATGCTCGGGTGTTATCTGAGTATCTTGTAGTGCTCTGCTACTATGCTCGAGTCCCCGGGGTAGCATGTTTTGCGGCGGTAGACAGACGCAACACATGCAGGAATTGCCATGTTAGTCATTCAATGAAGCTCAGCCTGAGGTTCGGCTCCATGTAAGTGTCACAATCAAGGTGCCGGACGTTATTGCAGCACGCTCACTTTGTAGTTCGCGGTGACTGTAATGTCTCTTATCCGACCACGCTCACTCAGCACTACTGGCAACCGAACAGCAACCTGCAACTGCATCACAGGGGCTGAAGGGAGCAGGTGACTGCATGCACCGGCCATTGTGCTATCTAAATGCCGCTGTCAGTGATTGACAAGGGCACTTAAATACTCAAAACAGCAGCAATCAAGGCGAGCTCTGATCACTGCTGTTACAGGCAGACGCCGGCTATGTAACACAGTCGACATCTGCCCGGTATGGAGCAGGCTCAGCTCCTGAACCCGCTCCATACAAGCACATCCCAATGGTGACAGTTATGACAAGGTTAGCAAATTTCACTTGTCTGTTCCTAAATGTGGAAAGACAAATGGAATTCCCTAACACATGTGAAAGAGACCTAATAGATTTAGTAAAGGTGCCTCAAGCATATGAATGTTATTACACACCACAATGCACAGTTACATACACGCATCTTACAAAAATACATATTATTCCAGATACGCAGACGACCACAAACACATCAGTACATGAATACATCACCTGAACCACCACCATTTGTAATGTCAGGTCAGCCCCATATATCTTTGTATCGCACAAACCTACAACTCCCAGTATGTAATTAACAATAGAGATACTGGGAGTTATCAGTCATCATCAGACTGCGGACCATACAGGAACCACAGTACTGATGAGACACAGGCAGGATCACAAATGAACATTTACATCCAGGTATCTTACCTGAGACGGTTTCTCTGATTAGAGTCTTTCTTTCTTTTCTTCCTCGTCTCATCTTTATGCCGTCACAGCCAGACACTGCAGAGCGCAAGCAAGCCTGCTCTTCTCAGTGTCTGCGGGATGACAGGCTGGATGGCGGCGTTCTGCTGCGGTCCAGCCTGTCATCTCGATGTAGCAGAGCTGAAGCTGTCGTGGGAACCATGGAAAGGTAAGGATGAGGTTGGTTTATTATTTTTCTTTTATTGCAGGAGATCGCTGGCTTCAGCTGGAATGGGCGTGATGGTAAGTATAGTTTAATTTAGAACAATAAAGAATTGTGTCTTTATTTCAATTAAAGGACTTTATTCTGGGTGTTTGTGTTTTTTTTAACTTTGACTATGGGGTTAGTAATGGGGGTGTCTTATAGACGCCTCTCCATTACTAACCTGGGCTTGATGTCAGCTGGCATTATAAGCTGACATCAACCCCAGCCCTATTACCCCCTGCCACCGCACCAGGGCAGCGTGGAAGAGCGAGGCTAAGTGCCAGAATTGGCGCATCCTATGAATGCGCCATTTCTGGGGCGGCTGATGGCTGGTGTTTCTAGCCTGGGAGGGGGCCAATATTCATGGCTCCCTTCCTGGGCTATTAATATCAGCCCCCAGCTGTCTGCCTAGCCTTTGCTAGCTATTAAATTAGGGGGGACCCCACGTCATTTTTTGGGGGGGGTCCCCCATTTTAATAGCTAGTAAAGGCTATGTATTCAGCTGGGGGCTGATATTAGTAGCCTGGGAAGCTCCGTGGGTATTACCCCCTTCCCAGGCTTCAAACATCTGCCCCAGCTGTCTGCTTAACCTCCGCTAGAGCCTAAAATTAAGGGGAACCCCACGCCAATTTTTTTAATAATAAATCCTTTATTTTAATACTAAATGACAAGTACAGTAACCAACACTATCACTGTACTTCATATATATGTGACTGACATGTTTCGATCTATCTAATCTATGTGTGAAGCTCTATTCTGTCTGTTATAAATTGTCGGGTACAGATGCTGAATTGCTGGCCGGCTTTCTTAAAGAGACGGTGCATGAAAACACTATTATTTTTTTTAATAAATCCTTTACACTAAATGACAAGTACAGTAAGCAACACTGTCACTGTACTTCATATATATGTGACTGACATGTTTCTATCTATCTAATCTATGTGTGATTCTCTATTCCTTCTATTCTAAATTGTCGGGTACAGATGCTGAATTGCCGGCCGGCTTTTTTAAAGAGACGGTGCATGAAAACACTATTATTTTTTTTAATAAATCCTTTACACTAAATGACAAGTACAGTAAGCAGCACTTTCACTGTACTTCGTATATATGTGGCTGACATGTTTCTATCTATCTAATCTATGTGTGAAGCTCTATTCTTTCGGTTCTAAATTGTCGGGTACAGGTGTATGCCGCTGCTGAATTGCCGGCTTTTCATGTTTCACTGTTGGCACTGTTCCCATCGATTTGGGCAATCACTGTAATGCCACAACCACCATGGCTGTGGCATTACAGTGAGTGGCAGACAATCCCTGCATGATTGGTGCTCTAAATAGCACCAGACATGCAGGACACGCTTTTGGTGCACGAACAGTTATCGAACATAACCTCGAACAGCCGAATTTTTTGCAAATCGTTCGGGTTCGTCGAACAACTCGAACACCGCCCAAAACAGCTCGAATTTGAGATTGGCGAACAGTTCTAGTCGAACACCGCTCATCTCTACTGATGAGACCAAGATCGAGATCTTTGGTGCCAACCACACACGTGATGTTTGGAGACTGGATGGCACTGCATACGACCCCAAGAATACCATCCCTACAGTCAAGCATGGTGGTGGCAGCATCATGCTGTGGGGCTGTTTCTCTGCCAAGGGGCCTGGCCATCTGGTCCGCATCCATGGGAAGATGGATAGCACGGCCTACCTGGAGATTTTGGCCAAGAACCTCTGCTCCTCCATCAAGGATCTTAAGATGGGTCGTAATTTCATCTTCCAACAAGACAACGACCCAAAGCACACAGCCAAGAAAACCAAGGCCTGGTTCAAGAGGGAAAAAGTCAAGGTGTTGGAGTGGCCTAGTCAGTCTCCTGACCTTAACCCAATTGAAAACTTGTGGAAGGAGCTCAAGAATAAAGTCCACATGAGACACCCAAAGAACCTAGATAACTTGGAGAAGATCTGCATGGAGGAGTGGGCCAAGATAACTCCACAGACCTGTGCCGGCCTGATCAGGTCTTATAAAAGACGATTATTAGCTGTAATTGCAAACAAGGGTTATTCCACAAAATATTAAACATAGGGGTTGTATAATAATTGACCCACACTTTTATGTTTAAAATTTAATAAAATTCAACTGAGCAACATAACTTTTTGGTTTGTAAGATTTATGCTTCTGTTCATAAAACCTACTCTCATTTGCAGTTTGAAGGCTCTAACTTATTTGCATCTTATCAAACCAGCTAAATCTGCAGAGGGTTGAATACTACTTGTAGGCACTGTACACACACACGCAGGCATATACATGCACACGCAGGCATATACACGCACGTGCAGGCATATACACGCACACGTAGGCATATATGACGCGCCCCCAGAGCCGTGGGGTACTCGGTGCCGGGCCTCTAGATGCTAGGGGAAGGGATATGTCACAGCGGCGGCGGACCGGTCCGTGGCCCAGGGCGGTCAACAAAAAGGGGAAGGAAAATATTTATATGGGATTTGTAGTTTTTAGGAAGTGTTCGTGACGCCACCTGTGGTTTCTGGTAATAGGTACCAGAGCTGCTTCAGACCTCTGGGGCGGTTGGTAGGGCAGCTAGGTTGGAAGGGCTCCCCACAGGTGGATCAGGCCCCAGGGCAGTGTAGAATAGATGATGGTGATGCGGGGGCTTGTGGTGCAGGAGAGATGGCGCAGCAGAAATAACTGACAGAGGCAGTGGAGTGCAGTCGTCCGAGTTTACTCACAGTTCTGTTCAAGTTCCTCAGGTACACTGTACGGGTGTCAGCCTCCTGCGTCGTGCGGCGTCTACCAGATGAGGGGTCCAGCACTTTCTCAAGTATATCAGGAGCGCTTGACGGAACCCCGCTTTCCTTATGTTCCTTACTAGACCGACTTCCTGCACTGGGTCTTCTCCCTCCTGCCCTGCGATTCCCCACACACAGTTCCGATCGGGTGCTCTGAAGTCCCTCTGGGCAACCTGGAGTTCCCGGACCTACTTGATGCCCTTCACGGTGACTAGGGTGAGGCTGTGGCAACTGCACCAAGGAAGTGCAGAAGCCTCCGGTTTTCCAGCCGAGACCTGGAATAACACGGCTGGTCCAGGGCACGGTTCCCTTCTTGCGGTCTGATCCCTCTGACACTTGGCAGACTCGGGCATACGGGTGCCATCCTGCACTCACCGTACCCCCTGGGATCACTTATGTTAACGGAGTTTTTCTCCTCTGCTCCCCTCCTGGGCCTCTATTACTAGGCCCCTTTCTGAAGCAGAGCTCCTGAAGAGACTCTGCTCCCCTCCTCTCCTTTCACTGAATCACACTCACTCTCTCTCCTGCCACCCTAAGATGGCTTCACTTTATATACCCCCTATCATGGTGCTCCCCTCCTCTACATCCTCCACCCTTACCCACTACTGGTTCCCCCTCTATTTGGTTCCACCCACTCCAGCCAGGGACAGGGCTCAGCAGAAACACAGTGCATCTTGCCCTTCCAGCCGGCCTGGAGTAGTATAGTGTTGAATGCGCGTGTTGGGGTTCCGGACAGCACTCCCTCCTTACCTGAGAGAAGGAGATACCACACCTCTGGGTGAGGTGCAGTACCTCTGTGGCGACTGAACCCTCAGGGGCACCACATATAGACTCACCCGCAGGCATATACACACCCACACACGCAGGCATATACACACACGCAGGCATATACACACACGCGCAGGCATATACACGCACACGCAGGCATATACACACACGCGCAGGCATATACACACACACGCAGGCATATACACACACGCAGACATATACACACACGCAGGCATATACACGCACCCGCAGTGATATACACACACACGCAGGCATATACACACTCACACACAGGCATATACACACACACGCAGGCATATACACGGTAAAGCAGCGCTAGTCATCATGCTGGGGGACACTCGCTTCACAAGGTCAACTAAAGCACACATGCAACGCCTTTCTGGTATTTCACAATCCAGCAGTTTATTATTTATCATAAACCGCTCATAACCGAGTCCATCTTAGTGGCTCGCTGACATATTACACATATAATGTCCAAGAGCCTTTCCAGTGACAGATATGTCCACTTGGCTCCAGATACAGCCTTCAGCAAGGTAACAAAATAAATGTCCACATCAAGCAGTGTTTTTACCTTTGCCGGGTTTTAGCTGCTTCAGATTTGTTCTGCCAGAGCTGTGGCTTTAAGGCTTCCCAGATGGGGGTCTCCAGCCCTCATACCTTCAAAGGCTACTGGTATGTTTTCACACATAACATCCAGCCACTGCCTTCCAGCACTCTTGCCTTCCAAGCCTCTTGCCCTCCAAGGCTACTGGCATCTCTTACACACAAGGATCCAGCCTCTGCCTTTCAGGCTTCACCAGGCTTCACACTCTCACGGTGTCCCACACATGGGGAACAGGCCTCACGCCTTTCACACCCTGTTTCAAAAGCACCAAGATTTATATATCCTCCAGTGCACACACAGGACCTGTGCTGATGTCACAGTCATGTGATCAGACCTTCTGTGTGCACAGAACCTGTGGTGATGTCACAGTCATGTGATCAGTAACCTGAGGGGGAGGTACATGGTCAGCCAAAACACACCCTGGACCATTACGGTAATGCCGCTAGCCGCTGCATTACAACACACGCAGGCATATACACACACACGCAGGCATATACACACAGGCATATATACACACACGCAGGCATATATACTCACCCGCAGGCATATACACTCACCTGCAGGCATATACACACTCACGCAGGCATATACACACACACACGCAGGCATATACACACACACGCAGGCATGTACACACACAGGCATATACACTCACCCGCAGGCATATACACTCACCCGCAGGCATATACACACTCACGCAGGCATATACACACACACACGCAGGCATATACACACACACGCAGGCATATACACACACAGGCATATACACTCACCCGCAGGCATATACACTCACCCGCAGGCATATACACACTCACACAGGCATATACACACACACACGCAGGCATATACACACACACGCAGGCATATACACACACACGCAGGCATGTACACACACACGCAGGCATATATGTGACACCCCAGGGGTCTGGTTGCCACAGTGATAGAGATGTTATGTCTGAGAGCAGGTGGGAGGTCCTTTGGTCAGGGATCCTGTGCATGCCACACCTCCTGCCCAGTCTTGGGAGGGGAAGAACTTCCCCTATATAAACCCGGGGCTGAAGCAGGGTTAGGAGTCAAGGAGAGTAGAGACAAGAGACAGTCATAGGAAGAAACAGCTGGAGCTCAGTGGGAGCAATACTACTACGAGTCAGGGTCTGGCAGCTGCAGAGCTCGCCCTGACTGAGAAGCTTTCTTACCGGACCCGGCGTCCGAGGCTGTGGGGACTAACTCCTACCCAGCAGCAGAAGCCGACCGGCAGGGGATTTCAGGTCCTCAGGCCCAGAAACCCGAAGGCACGGTCACACGTGTGGGACCAGCACCGCCATCGTGGAGCGGAAGCCAATAGAAGGCCCCGAGTCACCGGCCATACGGGTGAGCACCACACAGTACACTCAGGGACGTGGGCTACTTATATCCGCTTCTAGCAAGGTAGCCAGAAGAGTACAGTCAGTTTGGGAGGCCTACAACTCCGCCTGGCCAGGGGAGATCCCATCTGCTCAAGGACTGACCAGGCCCCGTTCGCTAGCAAGTACTCCGGGAGGGTCTATCGTTGTTACCAGTAAAGACCCTGAATTACACCGCACCGTCTCTGAGTGGTTCCTGCTACCCCCATCTTCCACGTCGGCTGCCCTGAGGCCATACCCCTCCCGCTGGGGGTTATACTATCACGCTGCACAATTCTACACCGGCCTCAGCGGTCTGCCCTGCAGCGGCAGCTCCATAGCTGCAAATCAACGGGTGGCGTAGTCGACACTCAAATAACATCTATCAAGACTGCCACACACTGAGTCTGACTCCCTGGGCACGGACCGGGTCCCCGCCACTCGGAGACTACAACCCTCATCTGATCCGGTTCCGGGTAAGCCCCCGTGCGCGAAACGCTGCGCGACACAGCAGGCCTAGGGGCGCGTCAACTTTGGCGTAGTCGGCAGGATTTCGTGCCCGCAACCACCGGGTACTGCGTGCCTGAAAAGCAAAGATTGTTCAAACTTACCAGTGGTGAGGTTTCCCGCCATCCGGCGCCATCTTCTGCCTTCTTCCCGCCATCCGCGAAGTTTTCCCGCCATCCGGCGCCATCTTCGGCCTTCTTCCCGCCATCCGTGGAGTTTTCCCGCCATTGGACGCCATCTTGAGGACGCCGCGCGGGAAGAAGAGGGGCGTGGACTTCGAAAGCGCGCGAGAACTGAAGCCCCGCCTCACGTCCGGACGTTGCGTAAGGTCCTGGAAGGAGCCCAGCAGACGCCGACGTCACCGGAGCGCGACGGATGGTCCTCAACCCTGACGATCTACTGCGGAGCCGCGGCCTACGGAACAGGATCATCGCAAGGTAGGCCACGGTCCACTAGGGGGGAGGAAGATGTCGGATACGGAGGAGAGCTTCACTGCCTCAACCCCCGCCAGCGCCACCGCTGCTGCAGTTATGCCCTTCACCATGCCCTATATCCCGGGAGCCGCTTGGCTACCCCAGTACTCAGGGGAGTCACATACCCTGCATGACTTTAGAGAAAAGCTGGATAGCCTCTTCCAGGTGTACCCCCTCACAGAAGAGCAAAAAGTGAGCATCCTGGTGGCCCAACTAACCGGGGCAGCCAAAAGGGAAGTAAAATCCTGGCCACCTGGGAGAAAGACTGTCGCAAGGATACTAACCCGGCTGAAGGATACCTTTGATACCCGCACCTCAGCCGAGATTAAGCTTAGATTCTACGGGTGCAAGCAGCGAGCGCATGAGAGTATAAGGGACTATGCACTAAACCTACAAGAGGCCCTGAGGGCCATTAAGCAGACCGACCCTGATGGAGTGGGAAACGAGGACAGGCTGTTGACCGAACAATTTATAGAGGGACTGTATTGTAATGCCCACCGAACTCAGTTGCGGGCGATGGCCTTACAGGATCCCCATCTGGGCTTTGCACAGTTCAAGGACAGAGCCATCCGGGTGCTCCGAGAACCGGCACCGGGTGGCGTTATGACCCACAGGCGCCCAGCTATTACTTACCACCAGGAGGCGGCGCCCTTGTCGGCAGGGCCTGTGGGAGCTGATGCGCAGGCTTTGGACAATGACCCGGCTCCAGACCTACACCATCAGGTCCAAGAGCAAGCTAAGAGCGTTGCTGCGCTAACCCGAACTGTGCAGTCTTTACAGGTTTCCACCCCAGGGAAGATCCAGCTGGCATCCGGACCGGAGGACATCCCGTGGCGTCGACCAAGGAGGACCCCACCGGCCAGAGGAAGACCCAGTGACCGATACAGCGAGGACGGACGACCCATCTGCCGCCGCTGCAATCAACCCGGACATATGGCAAGGTACTGTTCTTTAAACGTGCACAACCTGGGGTAGAGGGCCAACCCCCAGGAAAAAGATCACCAGGCCCATCGAACTGGCGCGACAGATATGTGGGAGGACGTCCAGTCTTGCCTGTGGTACTGGATGGCATTCCCATGAGTGCCCTACTGGACACCGGGTCACAGGTCACCACCATCCCGTACGTGCTCTTTAAGCAGTACTGGAATGACTCGGATATTACCCGCTACCCTGACGACGACTTGAGTATCATCGCCAGCAATGGCCAGCCCGTGCCACAGATCGGATTTAAAGAGGTGACCATCAAAATCGGTAGAGTCGAACTGGCAGCACAGGGACTGATCATTGTAGATATTGACAAACATGAGAGTCACCCAAAAATAACTCTAGGAACTAATGTAATTGAAAATTGTCTTGCAGAGGTGATTTTCCTTTTACAGCAGGTTGCCAAGAACGCCAGCTCCGGCGAGCAGCGGGTGCTCCAGAAAGAGATCCGGGCACTGATGTGACGGCAACAGGTGGAACTCTCTGGCGGTGAGATTGGTAGCGTAAGAATGTGTGACCCTTTTCCTATTGCCATGCCCCCAAAAAGTGAAATGATGATTTGGTGCCGGGCAGCTATTGGTCTGAGAGGTAGGGATTACCAGGCAATGGTAGAACCAGTTTACTCGGACAGTAGGCCCACCATTTTGACAGCACGGGGGGTGGTTGATGTACGCCATGGGAGGGTGCCCGTTCGCATAATAAATATCGGGGAGAGGGAAGTGTATCTGCCCCGGTATGCCACGCTAGCTAAATTATATACCATTAACCAAAATTCTATACAATCTGTGGAACCCTTGCCTCCATCTCACCCGGAGGAAGGTAACGGCTCTAAGAAAAACATGGAGGACTGGTGTCAGCAACTACATCTGGGTACTGACTCCACTCCCGCACACCAGAAACAAGGAGTCTATCGGGTGGTTCAAGAGTACGAGAGAGTGTTCAGTAAACACCCGTTAGACTTCGGGCGAGTCAAGGGGGTAGAACACCACATCCCCACGGGAGACCATCCTCCTATAAAAGAGAGGTATCGACCCGTACCCCCTGCCCACTACCAACACGCCAAGGGGATGCTTAGAGACATGAAGGAGGCTGGGGTGATCAGAGATAGCTGTAGCCCCTGGGCAGCTCCACTAGTCTTAGTCAGAAAAAAAGACAACACCATGAGGATGTGTGTAGATTACCGGAAAATCAACCGTATCACACACAAGGATGCGTACCCCTTACCAAGGATAGAGGAGTCATTGGCTGCTTTAAGATCTGCTAACTTCTTCTCTACCTTGGATCTCACTAGCGGGTACTGGCAGGTTCCTGTAGCAGAGGCGGACCGGGAGAAGACCGCATTCACCACCCCGATGGGACTTAGCGAGTTCACCTGCATGCCGTTCGGACTCTGCAACGCACCAGGAACCTTCCAACGACTAATGGAGTGTTGTCTGGGCCACAGAAACTTCGAGACGGTCTTGTTGTACCTGGACGATGTCATCGTATATTCCAAGACGTATGAGGACCACCTGAAACACCTGGCGGAAGTGTTCGAAGCTCTGGCGAGTTACGGCCTAAAGGTGAAACCCTCCAAGTGTCACCTCCTGAAACCAAAGGTGCAGTACCTGGGACACGTGGTGAGCGCTGACGGAGTGGCTCCCGACCCTGATAAGATCACCGCAATTAAGGAATGGCCAAGCCCCTCCAGCGTAAAAGAAGTGCGGCAGTTCCTCGGGTTGGTAGGCTACTACCGAAGGTTTATTCCCGGTTTCACCAAAAAGGCAGCACCTATGCAGGACCTCCTGATAGGCCAGTCCCGGAAGGCCAAGAACCAGAAGCCGCCCTTCAAATGGGAGGAGCTGGAAGAAGAGTCCTTCCGCCAGCTGAAGATGGCCCTCACGGGGGACGAAATCCGTGCGTACCCGGATTATAGCCAGCCCTTTATCCTCTACACCGACGCCAGTAACATCGGGCTAGGAGCCGTACTGTCCCAGATCCAGCAGGGGAAGGAACGAGTAATCGCCTACGCCAGCCGAAAACTGCGACCCACCGAAAGGAACCCCGAGAATTACAGCTCATTTAAGCTAGAGTTCCTGGCCGTAGTATGGGCAGTCACCGAGCGCTTTAAGCATTACCTCGCTTCTTCCCGGTTCACCGTGTACACGGATAACAACCCGTTGACACACCTGGACACGGCAAGACTCGGTGCCCTGGAGCAGAGGTGGATGGCCCGTCTGTCCAACTACGAGTTCACAATCAAATACCGGGCCGGACGCTCCAATACCAACGCGGATGCCCTGTCCAGGATGCCCAACCTGCCGGACGAAGGAGAAGATCCGGAGGGACTGGAAGAAGTTGAACTCCCTGCGTTCCACCGTCATGGGACTATTCAGTATTCCCACCGGGTAAGGAGTAAGCAGGCTGCTACGTTGAACCCCTTACCTCACTACAACTGGGCGGAAACGCAAGACAGCGACCCTGCCGTCCGACTGGTGAAGGAGATGCTGACTCGCCCGGAGGCTTGCCTTGAACCAGACGCTCCGGAGGAAGCCAAACAACTATGGGCAGAGAAGAGTCGACTGTTCCTTTACAAGGGGAAGTTGTGCCGCAGAATGGTTAACTCCCGGACGCATGAACTACTCTGGCAAGTAGTGGTGCCACGAAGAGACGCAGCCATGGTGATGGAGACATACCACGACGGAGCTGGACACTTCGGGTGGAAGAAGCTGGAGTTCCTGCTGCGCGAGCGATTCCACTGGGTAGGCATGAGGGGAACCATTGAGAAGTGGTGCAGAGACTGTGGCCCGTGCAACCTGAGAAGGAAGGACCGTGCCAGCCAGAAGACTCCCCTGCAGTCCATCGTCACCCGGCAACCGTTGGAACTGGTAGCCTTGGATCATGTAAAACTGACCCCAAGCAGAAGTGGCTACGTCTACGCGTTAACCATCGTGGATCATTACTCCCGGTTCTTGGTTGTCATCCCCGTCAAGGACTTAACGGCTCAAACAGCAGCTAGAGCCTTCCAGCAGCACTTTTGCCGTCCACACGGGTACCCGGACCAAGTGCTGACGGACCAGGGACCTGCCTTTGAAGCGGAGGTCTTCCAGGAATTCTGCAATCTGTATGGCTGTCGGAAGATAAGGACGACACCCTACCATCCGCAAACTAATGGACTTTGTGAGAAAATGAACCAGGTGGTAATGGATCTTTTAAAAACGTTGCCCCTGGAAGAACGCAGTCTGTGGCCTGAGAAGTTGCCCGATCTGGTGGACCTATACAACCACATCCCGGTAGGTTCCACCAACTGTACCCCGGCTTACCTAATGAGGGCAAGACCTGGTAAGTTACCTGTTGACCTGGAAATGGGAGTCCTGACACCCGAGGACACTTCACCAGAAACAGACTGGGACACGGAGAGGCAGCAGCAGTACCGGAGAGTACAGGAGAGCGTGGAGCGAAGTCTCTGTCAGGCTAGGGAAAGACAAGAGAAAACTTACAACCAGTATGCTCCCGCTGTTCCCCTGGTACCCGGAGAGCAGGTCTTGAAGAGGAAGAGACGGCTCCACAAGTTGGACGACCAGTGGGAAAAGGACCCGTACACCGTACTGCCCTCAAGCCACGAGAACCCGAAGGTTTGTACCATCAGTAAAGACGGAGGGGAAACCACAGCTATTGTATCCCGGGACCACCTGAAGAAGTGTCCCGAACAACTGAGGAACCCTGAAGAGGAACAAGAAGACAATCGACCCGTAGAGGAAAGGGAAGATATGGTTAGTACTGTGCTCGGGGACTTCCCTCGGTCTTGGACTCAAGTCAATGGTGCAGTTGTGGTACCCGTACTCACCTTCCTCCAACCAGCATCCCAAGCACCTACGGAGCAACAGGTAGAGCTGGAAGAACAGCCGGTCCAGGAGGCAGAAGACCCCACACCCGGAGACCAGGAGGATCAACCCTCTGCTTGCAGTGAGCCTGCCATATCCCTAGTGAGCCAAAGAGCCGGTAGACAGCTGCCCAGTTTACCCTTGACAGCTCCTACACCCTGTAGTTCAGGGCTAGGCAGTCAGCTCCGTAGGTCCACTAGGGCCACTAGAGGCCAGTTACCCGCACGGTGGAGGATTTGAAGTGTATAAATTGTTTTATTTATGTTTACCTGTGTATTGTTGCTTGTGTATAATTTTGTGTTTCTAGTTATTTGTAGGAGTCCTTGGTGGATTTACCGGGAATCCTTGTACATAGTTGGAGCGTAACCCAGGACAGACTAAAGACTGTTAAGGACTTGGGGTAGGACAAACCCCTACCTGGTTACGTCTCCCTGTTTTGGTGAAATGGACACCTTGCTTTTCTTCGAAGACTGCACCCGGTTACGGACATGCCGTAACCATCTTTATATGTTTTTCTTATTGTATTATTATTGTTTTTATCTTGTTATGTTTTTCTAAAATATGTTTAGTCCCGGAGTACTAAATTTCACTAGGGGGGAATGTGACACCCCAGGGGTCTGGTTGCCACAGTGATAGAGATGTTATGTCTGAGAGCAGGTGGGAGGTCCTTTGGTCAGGGATCCTGTGCATGCCACACCTCCTGCCCAGTCTTGGGAGGGGAAGAACTTCCCCTATATAAACCCGGGGCTGAAGCAGGGTTAGGAGTCAAGGAGAGTAGAGACAAGAGACAGTCATAGGAAGAAACAGCTGGAGCTCAGTGGGAGCAATACTACTACGAGTCAGGGGCTGGCAGCTGCAGAGCTCGCCCTGACTGAGAAGCTTTCTTACCGGACCCGGCGTCCGAGGCTGTGGGGACTAACTCCTACCCAGCAGAAGAAGCCGACCGGCAGGGGATTTCAGGTCCTCAGGCCCAGAAACCCGAAGGCACGGTCACACGTGTGGGACCAGCACCGCCATCGTGGAGCGGAAGCCAATAGAATGCCACGAGTCACCGGCCATACGGGTGAGCACCACACAGTACACTCAGGGACGTGGGCTACTTATATCCGCTTCTAGCAAGGTAGCCAGAAGAGTACAGTCAGTTTGGGAGGCCTACAACTCTGCCTGGCCAGGGGAGATCCCATCTGCTCAAGGACTGACCAGGCCCCGTTCGCTAGCAAGTACTCCGGGAGGGTCTATCGTTGTTACCAGTAAAGACCCTGAATTACACCGCACCGTCTCTGAGTGGTTCCTGCTACCCCCATCTTCCACGTCGGCTGCCCTGAGGCCATACCCCTCCCGTTGGGGGTTATACTATCACGCTGCACAATTCTACACCGGCCTCAGCGGTCTGCCCTGCAGCGGCAGCTCCATAGCTGCAAATCAACGGGTGGCGTAGTCGACACTCAAATAACATCTATCAAGACTGCCACACAATGAGTCTGACTCCCTGGGCACGGACCGGGTCCCCGCCACTCGGAGACTACAACCCTCATCTGATCCGGTTCCGGGTAAGCCCCCGTGCGCGAGACGCTGCGCGACACAGCAGGCCCAGGGGCGCGTCATATACACACAGGTATATACACACACACGCAGGCATATACACACACACGCAGGCATATACACACACGCAGGCATATACACACACACGCAGGCATATACACACACACACGCAGAGATATACACACACGCAGGCATATACACACACACACAGGCATATACACACATATGCAGGCATATGACTGCAGCCTTGTTTCCAATTCCAGGCCAGGTTGGAGAGTTGAACTGTAGAGGACGGTCACCGTCCACATATCCAGCCCCGGAGCCGGTATAAAAAAGCCCAGAGTCAGAGCAGGAGAGAAGCGGGGCTGCGCCGGTGCCGGTGCCACCACCCGGTCGGGAGCCGGTATTACTACAGGGGAGCAGGCCAGGGCAGATATGGAGCCGGCATGGGACCGTATCAGAAGCCCGGGAGCAGGGAGAGCAGAGCGAGACGACGGGTTCGGTGGCGCCGGCGTATCATAGGACGGCCCCGGAGCAGAGAGAAAGCACTGCAGAGCTCGGCCGCGGCCTATCAGAGGCCAGAAGAGAGCGGCGTCAATGTCACCTGACACCACACCACAGTCTGCCAGCCAGCGGGAAAGCAGAGCGCAGTGCGTGTCACCGCCCAGAAAGAATCCATCCTCTTAGTGTCAGGGACTCACGTGGTAAGTATGCTGCATGCACGTTACTACAGGCCCGCTGTCACCAATGAATGTGCCGTGCGCGTGACGCGCCCCCTGGGCCGTGGGGTACCCGGTGCCGGGCCGGTGGACGCTGGGGGAATTGTCACAGTGGCAGTGACCCGGTCCGTGACCCAGGGCGGTCAATAAAAAGGGGTTATGTATAGGAGATTTAAAGAGTTCGTGATGCCACTTGTGGAAAGCGGCTAAGGGAGCCGCCACTGAGGAGCAGTCCTCTGAAGCTGATGTTACTGCAGCAGGGATGGTGTGGCTCTCCACAGGAAGAGCTAGCTCCAGGGCAGTGTAGTTGATGTTGGTTGTGCTGGGTGTTGTAGTGCAAGGTTTGATGGCACAGCAAGAAGCACAGAGGCAAGGAAGTGCAGTCCTCAGGGTCTTTACTCTCGGTTATTGCAGTCCAAGTTACAGACGTCAAAGTAACTTCCCGTGCCGTGCTGCGTTTACTCAGTGAGGGGCTCAGTCCACCCCCAGTTAACTCCGGAGTAAATAACAGGACCCCCTTCTGTGTCTTCTCTCTGGCATTCTCCCTGAACCTCATACCAAGTGTCCCATTTCAGTACCTGCGGGCCTTGGCGGGCAACGTCTGTTCCATCCCCTGGGTCCTCTATAGCTACCTTCCTGGTGAGACTGGTATGGATTGTTGGCTACAGGACATGAAATACTGCAGCCTCTGGATTCTAGTTAAGACGTACAGTCTTCCGCTAGCTGAGGGACCGGTCCCCTTTATGCAGCCTGACCCCTCCACCTCCCGGTAGATGCAGACGCACGGGTGGCATTCTGCATGGCCTGTACCCCTAGGGTCCTTTCCTCTAGTTCCTGGAGCCTTCCTGCTCCCTCTCCTCTCTTCTCTCCTTCCTCTCCAACTTGGGCCTCACTGTCTAGGCCCGCCTCTGGAGCAGAGCTCCAACAGAGACTGTTCCTGTCACTTTCCTCCTCTGACTAGTTTCTCTTTCTAAGATGGCTTCTCTACTTATATCTTCCTTCTATGTGCTCCCCTTAACTACTTCCTCCACCCACACCCACTATGTGGTTCCCCCTCTCTGGGTTCCCCCCCACTCCAGCCAGGAAAGGGGCTCAGCAAGAAGCAGAGGCATCTTGCCCCTCCTGCTTGCCTGGAGTGGTGTGTGTTGGATGCAGGTGTTAGGGTCCTGAGCTGTACTCCTTCCTTACCTGAGAGTGAGATGCCACATCTATGGCTGAGATGCAACACCTCTGTGGTGACCGAACCCTCAGGGGCGCCACACGCGCGACGCTACATTTGATTCAGCCGCGCTTTTAAAGGGCCCACACTTTTAAAGGGCCCCCGCCACCAATTTTCTCACTCTCATATCTGGGCCCACGGGAAATTTCACGATTTCCCGCCAGGCCAGACCGATCCTGACTCCATAGGAGATCATGAGCTGCTTGCCATCAAATTTGTGCTGGAGGAGTGGCGCTACCTGCTGGAAGGGGCTTTGCACCCGGTGATCATCTACACAGATCACAAAAACCTGGCCTATTTACAAAACACCCAGAGACTAAATCCGCGTCAGGCCCAGTGGTCTCTGTTCTTTGCCAGTAAGTGTAGGGATAGTCCAGGTGGAAAGGAAAATAAAGCGGGAAATGTACTGTATTACTGAAGCTAGAAACGGAGGGTGCTGTGCCTGATACTGCGTGTGCCTATCGGATGTCCTTGAACTGTGAAGGAAAGTTTTGTTGGTTAAAATGAATTGGATGTGCACTGAGTTGTGTACGGCTGTTCCTAAATATGGATTTAATGCCCCAAAGTTGTAGTCTACCTGATGATGTTTGCACAATGTTAATATTTTACTTTGCAGATAACGTACATTAGAATTCAGAACATACACACGTGGTCAAAATTGTTGATACTCCTCGTTTAATGATAGAAAAACCCACAATGGTCACAGAAATAACTTGAATCTGACAAAAATAATAATAAATTAAAAATCTATGAAATTGAACAAAATGAAAGTCAGACATTGCTTTTCTGCTTCCACAGAATTTAAAAAAATGAAACTCATGAAATAGACCTGGACAGAAATGATGGTACCCCTGAAAATAATGTGACAAAAGGGACATGCTAAATCAAATTGTGTCCACTAATTACTATCACAGGTGTCTACAATCTTGTAATCAGTCAGTGGGCCTGTATATAGGGCTACAGATACTCACTGTGCTGTTTAGTGACATGGTGTGTACCACACTCAACATGGACCAGAGGAAGCAAAGGAAAGAGTTGTCTCAGGAGACAATCATGTTAAGGGTAAAGGTTATAAGACCATCTCCAAGCAGCTTGATGTTCTCGTAACTACAGTTGCACATATTATTCAGAAATGTAAGATCCATGGGACTGTAGCCAACCTCCCTGGACTTAGCCGCAGGAGGAAAATTGATGAAAAATCAAAGAGACGGATAATACGAATGGTAACAAAAGAGCCCAGGATAACTTCTAAAGAGTGGACTTCATGGGAGATGACCATCATAAAAAAGCCAGACTGGAATTTGCCAAACTACATGTTGACAAGCCACAAATCTTCTAGGAGAATGTCCTATGGACAGATGAGACAAAAATGGAAATTTTTGGCAAGGCACATCAGCTCTATGTTCAGAGACGGAAAAATTAAGCATATCAAGAAAAGAACACTGTCCCTACTGTGAAACATGGAGGAGGCTCTGTTATGTTCTGGGGATGGTTTGCTGCATCTGACACAGGGTGTCTTGAATCTGTGCAGGGTACAATGAGATCTCAAGACTATCAAGGGATTCTGGAGAGAAATGTGCTGCCCAGTGTCTTGGTCTCAGTCGCAGGTCATGGGTCTTACAACAGGATAATGACCCAAAACACACAGCTAAAAACACCCAAGAATGGCTAAGAGAAAAACATTGGACTATTCTGAAGTGGCTTCTATGAGCCCTGACCTGATCCTATTGAGCATCTTTGGAAACAGCTGAAACAGTCTGGAAAAGGCAACCTTCAACCACGAGACAGCTGGAGCAGTTTGCTCATGAGGAGTCGGCCAAAATACCTGTCGAGAGGTGCAGAAGTCTCATTGACAGTTACAGGAATCGTTTGATTGCAGTGATTGCCTCAAAAGGTTGTTCAACAAAATATTAAGTTAAGAAGAACCATCATTTCTGTCCAGGCCGATTTTATGAGTTTAATTTTTTTTTTAATTCTGTGGAAGCAGAAAAGCAATGTCTGACTGTCATTTGTTCATTTCAAAGATTTTAATTTATTATTACTAATAACTATTTTCAATCTGTCTTAGAGTTTCCTATAGCTTGTAACATGTCATAGATATAATTACATATATCTTTTCCCCCATGCACTTGCACTTTAGTCTATTTACATGTACGCACGTTCCATATACTTATTGTGTATTACAGTATTTGACATTATATGGATCTACTATGTATACTGTATATCCATTTGATGTATCATCACTAATTTTATTATTCCTGCACTTTCTTTACTTTTCTATCATTAATAAATAAGTTTTCCTATAATTCAGTCTCACTCCTGTGCACTTATTTTTTATTATTATTTATTTTTTATTTATTATTTTTTCACTTTTAATATGGGACTTCTAGCACTTATATATCAATATGGTGATATAATATTTTTATTTGTGTATTCTTCTGAGTGTACATCCTCCTTTTTCCCCTCATTGATGGCATATGTCCACTTTATCACTGGGGTTCTGTTTACATAATATCACTTCTATCTTTTATCCCCATTTGGTTATTAATTAATTAATGATTTGCACTGTTTTCATTCTCATACACCTTTCTATGATTATATTGACTCGCCCAGGGGGGATATAGGAGAGACTCGGTACCCGGGCCTTAACCTTCTGTGGGATGTCACAGCAGTCGACTCCCGGGCCCGTACCCTGGGGTCACTCTTTAAAAGGGGTTTTGTTAACAGTTTTGTCTCGTGATGCCACCTGTCAGGGGGAATGACGGACACGCACACAGGGGGTTCGCTTCAGTACCTTTACTGGTGTTGACGGCAGGTACAGTCCAGGGTACTTGATAGGAAGGGTGCACTTCTGGACTCTCCCCAGTGAGCAGGTATAAGGCCTCCTGATCCGTTTCTTCCTTCCTTTAAAGCTTCTGGCCAACCTGGAACTAGGCCTAGCTTTTATGCTGTTTCACTCTCTCACCTGTCTGCTTATAGTAGAACTTTTCTTTGGCTACCACTATCCCTGGACGCTGGGGCCTTCGTGGTTCCTAGTTCTGTAAAATGATGGTAGCTTCAGGTGAACCAGGGGTCTGGAATCCCCCTGGTATGCCTCTTGTCTCTACTGAGTATAGAGGACCCTATAGGCGCGGACCCGGTGTCTGGCTTGTGTTCTGGGGTGAGCTTCAGATGCTCCTCTGCCCCCTTAACTCCTCTCTTCTTGCCTCGGCCACACTCGGGGCCCTCAACACAGCAGCAGACGTGCTGCTTCTTCACTGCTCTAAAGTGTCAGCACACTCTCTCTACCTAACTTCACCCTCCAGTATATATATCCCTAACAGGGCTCCCTCTGGTGGTATGAGGTGGAAGGGTGGAGGTGTCTGTGTGTAGTAAGGGCCTCTTGTGGAGAAGTCCGTCCTTGCATCCTTTTGTAACACGTCTTCGGCCACGTCAAACGGGTTTTTGTTCAGTGGTCTTTGACATAAAACCAATAGGGGGCACTTTAATAAGTGCAACTATTTACAAGGGACAGTTCTTTGGTTATTCACCGTCCATAACCTACAGTCTTTATACCCTCACGGGTAACTAAATGCACACATGTATTTTTCAGTTCACACACAAAAACAAATTTTACATTTTACTTCTGTACCCTTACGGGTAACTATTTACACTGTAGGCATTTTGTACCTTATTCCCTATACCTGGTAGGGATTTGGCCTTGTGTGCTGTGTGTGGATCTACGTAGCACTGGGGTGATACTGGTGTCTGTGCATGCACTATCCGCTAACCTATCAGGTGTACATGCGGGTAAATTATAGAACTGCCTCAATCTCTCTATGGGACTGGCAAGTGCACTGTTTACTGAACCCTCAGGTTCTGCTTCAACTGGTGATCCTCCTCTTACTGGGGACTCTTCCTGTTCCTGAGCAGGTTCTTCTAGGGTGCTCACAGGCTCTTCTTGTGGTGGAGGTTCTTCTGGTGGCTGACAGAAGTGTATCACTGGTATGATTACTGCTCCATCGAGTTGAGGCCAGTCTGCAGGGATGTCTCCTAGAACTGTATGAACTACATCTTCCTTGGGTTTTTCCGGTATTATAAGAGGTACTTCTTCCTCCTGTGTCTTCAGTAGACCTGGGCACAATTTAAAGTGGTCTCTTGAGACTGTTGTAGTTGTCCTACCTCCATCCTTGCTGATCAGGCAGGTTTTGGTGTTGTCAAATCTGGAATTTAACACGATGTAGGGCTCTCTTTCCCACTGGTCATCGAGCTTGTGACCCCTTCTTTTCCGCTTTAGCACTATTTCTCCTGGTGCCAAGGGTTCTGCTGGTGCATGCTTGTTATACTGGCCTTCTTGTCTTTCCCTGACTTTGTTTAGGCTGTCTGCAACACAGGCCTGTACTCTCCTGTACTGCTCTTGCCGATTTGTGTCCCAGTCTTCAGTGGACATATCCGCAGCAGGTTCTACCACACCGAGATCCAGGTCCATGGGCAATTTTCCAGGTCTTGCTCTCATGAGGTACACTGGGGTATAATTAGTATAACTCACAGGTATGTGGTTATACAGGTCCACTAGGTCAGGTAGCTTTTCTGGCCACTGGTTCCTCTCCTCCAAAGGTAGGGCTTTTAACAGGTCAATGACGATGTTATTCATTTTCTCACACATACCATTGGTTTGAGGATGATACGGTGTAGTCCAGATCTTCTTGCATCCGTACAGAGACAGAATTCTTTAAACAGCTTCAAAGGCAGGGCCTTGATCTGTTAGCACCTTGTCCGGGTATCCATGGGGCCTGCAGAAGAAGGCTTGGAACGTTCTTGCTGCAGTTTCTGCTGTCAGATCCTTGACAGGGGCCACAACCAGGAACCGGGAATAGTGATCCACCATGGTCAGTGCATAGGAATAGCGAGGCTACAGGGCCTACAATTCCAGCACCACCTTTCTATGGAACTCCGCATTCCAACCCAATAGAACCGGTCCTTCAGCAGGGTTTCCAGCTTCTTCCAGCCAAAGTGACCTGCTTGGTCATGGTAGGCTTCTAGCACCATCTGGATATCCGTCCTGGGTACTACAATCTGCCACACCATTTCATGGGTTCTGGGGTTGACGTACCTTCTGCACAGCTTTTCTCTGTAGATGAACAGCCGGCTTCTCTCATTCCACAGGTGTTTGGCTTGTGAAGGAGCATCCTTCTCCAGGTGAGAACCTTCTTGGGTTATCAGTCCTTTGATGAGAATGACAACCGGGTCGCTGTCCTGGGTCTCCTTCCAGCTGTGATGAGGTAGAGGGTTTGGCGTCCTACCATGACATCTTCTGGAGGCGTGTTGCTCGTGGACCATTCCATTTCTGTGGAAAGCAGGTAATTCAATTTCTTCTAGGTCATCCACTTCATCCTCAGTGTCCGACTGGTGGGGCATTCTTGACAGGGCATCAGCATTAGTGTTCTTGTGACCTGCCCGGTACTTGATTGTGAACTGGTAATGCGACAATTTGGCCACCCAACGCTGTTCCATGGCTCCCAACCTGGCTGTCTCCAGGTGTGTCAAGGGGTTATTATCGGTAAAGGCTGTAAATTTAGTTGAGGCTAGGTAATGTTTGAATCTTTTAGTGATAGCCCAGACCAAAGCCAGGAACTCCAGCTTAAAGGAACTGTAATTCTCTGGGTTCCTCTCAGTAGGGCGAAGCTTCCTACTGGCATAGGCAATTACCTTTTCTCTGCTGTTTTGCTTCTGGGACAACACAGCTCCCAGTCCCTTGTTGCTGGCATCTGTGTATAACAGAAAGGGTTGACTGTAGTCGGGGTAAGCTTGGATCTCCTCCCCGGTTAGAGTCTCCTTCATCAATGCAAAGGACTCAGTCTGTTCTTTGCCCCACTGGAATGGGGGACTTTTACCTCTTTTGGACTGTTCTACTAGGAGATCTTGTAAAGGTGCTGCCTTTTTGGTGTAGTCCTTAATGAACCTCCTGTAGTACCCGACCGGTCCCAGAAATTGACATACTTCTTTGATGTTCCTTGGTTCAGGCCACTTCTGGATGGCAGTGACCTTCTCTGGGTCTGGTGCTTCCCCCTCTGAGCAGACTACGAGTCCCAGGTACTGAACCTTCCGTTTGAGCAGGTGGCACTTGGAAGGTTTTAGTTTCATCCCATACCGGGACAATGCCTCAAATACCTCCGCCAGGTGCTTTAGATGGTCTTCATACGTCCTCGAGTACACGATAACGTCATCCAGGTATAGCAGCACTGTCTCGAAGTTCCGGTGTCCCAAGCAACACTCCATCAACCTCTGGAACGTTCCGAGTGCGTTGCAGAGTCCAAACGGCATGCTCTTGAATTTGCATAATCCCATCGGGGTGGTGAAGGCTGTCTTCTCCCGGTCTTCCTCAGCGACAGAAACTTGCGAGTACCTGCTAGTGAGATCCAATGTAGAGAAATAATTGGCAGATTTCAGTGCAGCCAGGGATTCCTCTATACGGGGAAAAGGGTATGCATCTTTATGTGTTATTTGATTAATTTGTCTATAATTTACACACATCCTCATGCTACCGTCCTTCTTTCTGACCAGGACTAGGGGAGCTGCCCAGGGGCTACAGATATCCCTTACTACCCCTGCCTTTTTCATGTCATGCAACATTTCTTTTGCTTTTTGGTAGTGTGCTGGTGGTATGGGTCTGTAACGCTCCTTAATGGGTGGATGGTTACCTATGGGTATGTGGAGTTGTACCCCTTTGACCCTTCCAAAATCAAGTGGGTGTTTACTAAACACCTGTTCGTATTCCTGAACCACTCTGTAAACACCGTGTTTTTGATGGACAGGAGTGGCGTCAGTTCCAACATGGAGCTGTTGACACCATTCCTCCAGCTGAGTTTCGGAGTCATTGTCTTCCACCGTATCTGGTGGGGTAAAGGATTCCATGGTGTGTATGGCATTATTATTCACAGTATACAGTCTGGCAACAGTGGCGTATCTTGGAAATTTGACTTCCTCCTCCCCACAATTTAGGAGGCGTACAGGTACCCTCCCATTGCACACATCAACTACCCCTCTAGCAGTTAGGAGTCTAGGTCTGTCTGTGCTCTGAGTTTACAGGCTCTACTACCGCCTGGCAGTTTTGTCCCTTGAGACCTATTGCTGCCTTACACCAAATCAGCATTTCACTCATTGGGGGAATCACAATGGGTATCAGGTCTGGTAATGTACAGGTGACATTACCAATCTCACCACCTGTTAGCTTTACCTTTTGCTGGTACAGGAGGGCTCGAATCTCTCTCTGGAGCACCTTCCTCTGCCCCGGTTTGGCAGTGTCAGCAATCTGTTTGAGTAAAAACAACACTTCTCCCAAACAGTTACCAACAACATTTGTGCCAAGTATCATATATGGGTTTGTATCACCAGGGTTAGACTCTATTACAATCAGTCCTTGGTCCTTTAGTTCCACCCTTCCCACCTTCACTGTCACATCCTTAACCCCGACTAGGTTCAGAGGAAGGCCATTGGAGGCATACACAGAGAGGTTTGGGGCTGGCGGGTGGAGTTCATCTATGGACCAGTACCTTTTGTAAAGAACGTCAGGTATGATGGTTACCTGTGACCCGGTGTCTAGTAGTGCAGGTGTTGCGATGCCGTCCAGCACAATGGACAGGAAAGGCCTTCCTCCTACAAACCGGTAGTACCAGCTCAATGGGCCTGGTTGATCTACTCCTCGGTGTCGGCCCTTGGCCCCAGGGTTTGCCCATTTAAAGGACAGATCCGTGTGATGTGGCCTGCCTTGTGGCAACGGTAGAAGATGAGTTCTCCTGGAGGGCGACGTCGGTCGGTTGGCCTCCCACGGGGTGGCATTGTCCTCCTTCTTCTCCTCATCCAGGGGACATCCTCAGGGCTGTCGGCGAGTAGGATCCTTCCTTCTGGATCGGGCTCCGTCTGTAGCTGCAGGGCGCTTAGGACAGTGGCCAGGGTTTTACTTAGCTGACACACTTCAGAGCGCAGGATGTCCAGCTCGCTAGAGGAAGCTGCTTGCTCTTTTGCCTCAGCCGCTAATGAAGGGGCAGTGAGTGCTGTGGGCATTGGGGTGGCCCCTCCCTGGTAACGCTGTATAGCAGTATCTGATGTTTCCCGGGGCTGAAGGCATTTAATAGCCATGTCCTTCAGGGCATCAAAGGTGGCATTTGGATGATCTAAGGCCCACCACCATACAGTTCTGCTCTCCTCCTGGGACCTTAACCCCCGGATGAATTGTTCTATCAGCATTTTGACTTCATCAAGTATGCTGACTGGGCTAATCTGTTTCAGGGCCCGCAGGGCCTCTTGTAAACACCAGGCATAGTCCCGGTTGCTGTCCTCAGGTTTCTGGGTACAGTGGTAGAACCTCATCCGAAGATCTGTCTCAGTGCGGTTTTCAAAGACAGTTTGCAGCCTCTTAAATATAATAGATACTGATTCCTGGTCTGCGGACGGCCAGGTTTCAACTTCCCGCTCTGAGGCACCAGCCAATTGTCCCAGCACAACAGCGGTTCTCTGTTTACCAGTCATTGAGTACATGTCCAATACACTACATATTTTCCTTTTGAACCCAGACAGGGTGTCTGGTTTGCCGTCATACTGGGGAAGGCATTTCGCTCCGGGGACTTATGGCAGGGCCATGGGTATCACTGGAGTCACGACCCCTGCTGGTGGGGTGGCCGCTCCGGCCTGAGCAGCGCCGGGCACCAGTTGAGCATCGAGAGCGTTAACTGGTGCTCCGGCGTCTTGCTGGTCGTCGGCCATGGTTGCGCTCCCCTAGTAAACCGTAGCCTACCTTCTTTACTTTTATCAGGTAGGCCGCAGCTCCGCAGATCATAGTCTCCTTCCAGGACCTGACGCTTTCTGTTGCTGCGTCAGAGCGCGAGGCGGGGCTTGAGCTTCGCGCGCGACCAATGGTCACGCGTCTCTGGTTCCCGCAGTTACAACCCTCTTCTTCCCGCGCGGCGACGCAGTAATGGTGGCGATGTTCACCACAGTTAAAACACAGTTCAAATACGGCACACAGTACCCGGTGGCAACGGACATGAAATCCTGTCCGTGACGCCAGAAAGAGTGTGACTCGCCCAGGGGGCATGTAGGGGAGACTCGGTACCCGGGCCTTGACTGGGATAGCAGTATCTGATATTTCCAGGGGCTGAAGGCCTTTAATAGCCATGTCCTTCAGGGCGTCAAAGGTGGCATTTGGATGATCTAAGGCCCTCCCCCGTACAGTTCTGCTCTCCTCCTGGGACCTTAACCCCCAGATGAATTGTTCTATCAGCACTTTGTCTTCATCATGTATGCTGACTGGGCTAATCTGTTTCAGGGCCTGCAGGGCCTCTTGTAAACGCCATGCATAGTCCCGGATGCTGTCCTCAGATTTCTGGGTACAGTGGTAGAATCTCATCCGAAGATCTGTCTCAGTGCGGTTTTCAAAGACAGTTTGCAGCCTCTTAAATATAATAGATACTGATTACTGGTCTGCGGACGGCCAGATTTCAACTTCCCGCTCTGCGGCACCAGTCAATTGTCCCAGCACAACAGCGGCTCTCTGTTTACCAGTCATTGAGTACATGTCCAATACACCACATATTTTCCTTTTGAACCCAGACAGGGTGTCTGGTTTGCCGTCATGCTGGAGAAGCCATTTCGCTCCGGGGACGTACGGCAGGGCCATGGGTATCACTGGAGTCACGACCCCTGCTGGTGGGGCGGCCGCTCCGGCCTGAGCAGCGCCGGGCGCGAGTTGAGCATCGATAGCGTTAACTGGTGCTCCGGCGTCTTGCTGGTCGTCGGCCATGGTTGTGCCCCCCTAGTAAACCGTAGCCTACTTTCTTTACTTTTATCAGGTAGGCCGCAGCTCCGCAGATCACGGTCTCCTTCCAGGACCTGACGCTTCCTGTTGCTGCATCAGAGCGCGAGGCGGGGCTTGAGCTTCGCGCGCTACCAACAGTCACACCTCTCTGGTTCCCGTGGTTACGCCATTCTTCTTCCCGCGCGGCGACGCGGTAATGGCTGCGATGTTCACCACAGTTAAAACACAGTTCAAATACGGCATACAGTACCCGGTGGCAACGGGCACGAAATCCTGTTCGTGACACCAGGAAGAATGTGACTCGCCCAGGGGACATGTAGGGGAGACTCGGTACCCGGGCCTTGACCTTCTGTGGGATGTCACGGCAGTCGGCTCCCGGGCCCGTACCCTGGGGTCACTCTTTAAAAGGGGTTTTGTTAACAGTTTTGTCTCTTGACGCCACCTGTGGTTCCCGGTAATGGATACCGGCACTGCTGCAGACCTCCGGGGGTGATGGGATGGCAGCTGGGATGTTTCTGCTCCCCACAGGCGGAGCGGGCCCCCGGGGCAGGCTTGATGGAAGGGATGCAGATGAGAGGTGGCCCGGTCGGGTCAGGGGGAATGACGGATACGCACACAGGGGGTTCGCTTCAGTACCTTTACTGGTGTTGACGGCAGGTACAGTCCAGGGTACTTGATAGGAAGGGTGCACTTCTGGATTCTCCCCATTGAGTGGGTATAAGGCCTCCTGATCCGTTTCTTCCTTCCTCTAAAGCTTCTGGCCAGCCAGGAACTAGGCCTAGCTTTTATGCTGTTTCACTCTCTCACCTGTCTGCTTGTAGTAGAACTTTTCTTTGGCTACCACTATCCCTGGACGCTGGGGCCTTCGTGGTTCCTAGTTCTGTAAAATGATGGTAGCTTCAGGTGAACCAGGGGTCTGGAATCCTCCTGGTATGCCGGTTGTCCCTACTGGGTATAGAGGACCCTGTAAGTTCGGACCCGGTGTCCGACTTGTGTCCTGGGGTGAGCTTCAGATGCTCCCCTGCCCCCTTAACTCTTCTCTCCTCTCTCTTTGCCTTGGCCACACTCGGGGCCCTCAACACAGCAGCAGACGTGCTGCTTCTTCACTGCTCTAAAGTGTCAGCACACTCTCTCTACCTAACTCCACCCTCCAGTATATATATCCCTAACAGGGCACCCTTTGGTGGTATGAGGTGGAAGGGTGGAGGTGTCTGTGTGTAGTAAGGGCCTCTTGTGGAGAAGTCCGTCCATGCATCCTTTTGGGTCCTGTGGTACCTGTAGTAGCAGGGTGCCACAATATCAAGGGACAACCATCATGACACTTCCTTGCTTCCTTTATGACTGAAGTATTGATTAATGGCTCTATGCTGGGGAGATCTTATGATGTGCTTATCCTTACTTGGATTTGGTGCATCTCTTTCCATACTGCGGTTAGCTTTCCCGTGGTGTGCGCTTTCAGTTGCGGGCCGAATTAGGTTGCCGTGGTGACGCATCCTCCAACGTCACTTCTCCCCTCCTCACGGGCTAACGCGTCGGCCGGTGGGCGGGGCCTGGTGACGTGGCACGCTGCTGCCGCTGCTTTCGTTCTGTTGCGGTTTCCAGAAGCGCCGATGCAGCCACACGTGAGAACACTGAGCACGGCTCAATATAAGGGAGCTTCCCTACCCCCTATGTATCCTTCCCCCCAAAGAAGCGGAACGTGAAACGCGCGTTGGGGTTGTCCTTTTTCTCACAGTCACCAGGTTGCATTGCCTGTTCCCTCCACTCCTTATATACCTGCCGTGTTATGATGTATTATGTCTGCTTTATGTTGAATGGATCTCTCTTGACACAAGTCTATATTGCATTTTAACCAGCACTCAGCTATATGTCTTCTCGCCATAACTTCTGGTCTTCCTAGGGTTTTTGTGGTAGTGTTACCATATTGAGTTTTATTCTTTTTTCCTTAAAGGTTATATACAACACTATCTATGGACTTTTTTCCTCATATATATTGCATGCAACACTTTATAGCCTCTAATGATAAAGTATTCACTTGACAGGTTTTCATACCGTTGAGTTTATTTGTGTGACTCTATATCTTGGGTCCTCACTATCACTAATTGCTGTACTATTATTATTTTTTCTATTGCCTGCGACACTTTACAGGCCTTCTATGTGACTCGCCCCCTGGGCCGCTGTGTGGGGGAATACCCAGAGCCGGGTCTCTGTGTAATGCTAGGAGTTATAGTCTCCGTGGCCGCGACCCAGTCCCGTGGCTCAGGGTGGTCAAACCAGTGGCGGATCTGTTTACTTGGTTTTTAATGTTGAAATGTCCGACTACGCCACCCGTGGATTGCAGTCACTGAGAACCGTCGCTGCAGGGCAGACCGCTGAGGCTGATGTTGTGTGCGCAGCAGAGGGTAGTATAACTCCCCACGGGAGGAGAATAGCCTCAGGGCAGCATGTGTAGATGGTGAAGGTCACGGTGCATGGGCGCAGCAGAAATGACTCAGAGTCCGTGCAGTGCAGTTCAGGGTCTTTACTGTTGGTAATGAAGAAGGCCCTGCGGGGAGTACTGGCTAACATTAGAGGCCTGGTCAGTCTGTGAGCGAACAAGAGTCCCCCTGGCCAGGTGGAGGTGTAGGCCTTCCCATCTGACTGCACTCTTCCTGGCTACCCTGCTGTAGTCGTGTGGTAGCCCACGTCCCTGAGTGTACCGTGTGGTGCTCACCTGTATGGCTGGTGACTTGGGGCCTTTGGTACCTTCCGCTCCTCGATGGCGGTGCCGGTCCCTTGCTTGTGACTGAGCCTCCGGGCTTTCTATGGCCAGAGGACCTGGAATCCCCTGCCAGGTGGTTTCTGCTGCTGGATGTGAATATCCTCACAGCCTCGGACTCCGGTGTCCGGTTCTCTGCGTCTTCAGCCAGGACGAGCTCAGCTTGCTCCTGTCCCTGGTCTTCAGCTCTTGGCTCCTACAGAGCTCCTTGCTGCTCTGTCCCTGTCTCTGGAACTACTCACTAACCCCGCCCCAGATCCAGTTTATAAAGGGCAGGTTCCTCCCCTCTCTGGACTGAGGCAGGAGGCGTTGAATGCAAATGTGCTCCTGACCAGGAAAACCCATGCTCGCTCTCAGACATGGTATTTCTACCACTGTGGCAACCAGACCCCCTGGGGTGCCACATATGCCTCTATATTATCCTTGTATGTGCTGATACCTATTACCTCGCTCACACTCTTGGTCATACTCCCAACATACTGACTGTGGGATCCTTCTATTTACTTCTCCTTTTTTAGTACTGTGTTTTTTACTGACTGTTTTAATGAATTTAACCGCTTCCCGACCGCCCACTGTACATAAACGTCGGCGCTGCCTGGGCTCTGTGCAGCACTGACGTTTATGAACGGTCGGCGGTCCCGCAGCCCTCAGGACCCCCAGGGTCCTGCAAGTGCTATGGTTGTGGTTCAGAGCGACAGCTCTGACAGGGGACATCATCGGGACCTGATTGGATCAGGTCCCAATGATGTTAACCCTTTCCTATCTTCTATATGCCGCAATCTATAGTGATCGCAGCTAATAGAAGATAGTGAGAGGAGAGGGGGTCGTCCACTTACCTCTCCGACGACCCCCTGATGCCTTCCAGGACCTGCCGTTCTTCTGGCAGCTGGAGGTCAGTCTGCAGCTGAAGCCTAGCAGGAGAGAGACAGTGTGAAACTGTCAGCAAACTTCTCATGCAATGTAATACATGTCTTGGAAACGGCGCGCGAATTTGTTTAATTTGTTTATCCTAGGGTATCACAAGAAAGAAGACAGACATCAAGTCAGCAGGGACAAGGAGCAGCATGGCAGATGTGACAACCTACATGGTGAGCTGCAACATGTGCTACATGTTCACAGATCGACCAGAAGCTGAAACCAACTTCACCTGCCAGAAGTGTAGACTACTGGCTCTTTTAGAAGAAAAGGTGCGGGGGCTGGAAGAAAGAATTGCGACATTAAAACTCATCAAGGAAAATGAAGACTTCCTGGACAGAACAGAAGCGTCACTACTGGTCACAGAAAGTGAAGGAAGCGTCAGAGAACCTCCAGAGGCAGACAAGTGGAGGCAAGTGACCAAAAGAAGCAAGAAGACCATGGAGACACCACCAACCACACAACTGAGAAACAGATTCCAAGGACTTGTGGAGGATGAAGATGACACACCTAAGGATGAGGAACTACCAGCAAGCAAAAAAGAAAAGAGCACCCAGAAACACCCAGAAGCGACAAGAAAAAGGACAGCCAAGAAGGGAAGAAGAGTGGTGGTGGTGGGAGACTCACTACTGAGAGGAACAGAAGCAGCTATCTGCAGACCGGACATAACCGCAAGAGAAGTATGCTGCCTCCCAGGGGCTAAGATCAAGGATGTTACCAATAGGATACCGAAGCTCATCAGTTCCAAGGATGTCCACCCATTTCTTCTGATACATGTTGGCACGAATGACACGGCAAAGAAGGACCTACCGACAATCTGCAAGGACTTTGAAGCATTGGGGAAGAAAATAAAAGAACTGGATGCGCAGGTAGTTTTTTCTTCTATCCTTCCAGTAGACGGGCATGGCGTCAGGAGATGGAACAGGATCCTTGATGTGAACAACTGGCTGAGACGATGGTGCAGACAACAAGGATTTGGATTCCTGGACCACGGTGTGAATTACCTCTATGACGGACTCCTTGCCCGAGACGGACTACACCTCAACAAACCCGGGAAACACACATTCGCCAGGAGACTCGCAACACTCATCAGGAGGGCGCTAAACTAGAAGAAGAGGGGGTGGGAAGAAAAACGCCGGACATGAACATGCAGCCAGAGAACATACTAATGAAAGATATGAAGTGCGACAAAGAAGGTCCAAGACAAGATACGTGGAAAGGAGGTAAGAAAATTTCTAATACAATCCACAGGGAGAAGATTGGAACAAAACAAAATCGTGTAAACTGCGTGCTAGCAAATGCCAGGAGCCTGACAAAGAAGATGGATGAACTGGAAGCCGAAATATCTACAGGTAACTATGACATAGTGGGAATAACCGAGACATGGTTAGATGAAAGCTATGACTGGGCAGTTAACTTACAGGGATACAGTCTGTTTAGAAGGGATCGAAGAAGTCGGAAAGGGGCTGGAGTCTGTCTATATGTAAAGACGTGTCTAAAGCCTACAATACGGGAGGATGTATGGGAGGGAAATGAGGAGGTCGAGTCCTTATGGGTGGAGATACATGGGGCAAAAACAATAATAAAATTATCATAGGAGTCTGTTATAAACCACCAAATATAGCAGAAGCCACGGAAAGTCTATTAATGAGACAAATAGACGAAGTAGCAAAAAATAACGAGGTGATTATTATGGGGGACTTCAACTACCCCGATATAGACTGGGAAACCGAAAGCTGTAGATCTCAGAAAGGAAACAGGTTTCTGTCAATTATCAAAGACAATTATTTGTCACAACTTGTGCAGGAACCAACTAGAGGGACGGCCCTTTTAGACTTAATATTAACTAACAGGCCAGACAGAATAACTGAGGTGCAGGTCGGGGGGCACCTGGGAAATAGTGACCACAACATTATACAATTCCACATGTGCTTCAGTAGGGTGCCCAGCAAGGGAGTCACAAAAACACTGAACTTCAGGAGGGCAAAGTTTGATCAGCTAAGAGATGCCCTTCACCTTATAGACTGGGATAGTATCTTTAGTAATAAGAGCACGGATAGAAAATGGGAAATTTTCAAAACAGTCCTACATAGTCACTGTAGAAGGTACATACCTTATGGGAATAAAAGGGCGAGGAATAGGAGGAAGCCAATGTGGCTAAATAAGGACGTCAAGAGGGCAATGAAAAACAAAAAAAGGGCTTTCTGTAAACTTAAACAAGAAGGCAGCGAGGAAGCGCTAATATCTTATAGGGAAAAAAACAAAATCTGTAAGAAACAAATAAGAATAGCAAAAGAGGAGACAGAGAGACTAATTGCCAAGGAAAGTAAAACGAATCCCAAACTGTTCTTTAACTATATAAACAGTAAAAGGATTAAAACTGATGGCGTTGGCCCATTGAAAAATAACCTGGGTAAAATCATAGAGGGCGATGAGGGTAAAGCGAACCTACTCAATAGCTTCTTCTCCACTGTTTTCACAAAAGAAAACAATTTATCGGAGGAAATGCAGAGTGATAAAGTAAACCCTCCGCTAAATATCACCCACCTAACCCAGGAGGAAGTTCAGAAACGCCTAAATAATATCAAAATAGACAAGTCACCAGGCCCAGATGGCATACACCCCCGGGTACTAAAAGAATTAAGTAATGTGATAGACAGACCGCTGTATCTTATATTCAAGCACTCTTTATGGACGGGACTGTCCCACTAGACTGGCGCCAAGCAAATGTGGTACCAATATTCAAAAAGGGGTCTAAAAGTGACCCTGGGAACTATAGAGCAGTCAGCTTAACGTCTGTTGTGGGTAAATTGTTTGAAGGATTTCTTAGAGATGCTATTGTAGAATATCTTAATGATAATAACTGTCTAACTCCATATCAACATGGATTCATGAGGGATCGCTCCTGCCAAACAAACCTGATGGCCTTCTACGAGGAGGTGAGCTCACAGCTGGACCGGGGAGAGTCAGTGGATGTTGTATACCTTGACTTCTCCAAAGCGTTTGATACCGTGCCACACAAAAGGTTGGTATATAAAATGAGAATGCTTGGTCTGGGGGATAATGTGTGCAAGTGGGTAAATAGCTGGCTGAGTGATAGAAAGCAGAGGGTGGTTATCAATGGAGTAAGCTCAGGGGGTGTCAGGGTTACTAGCGGGGTGCCTCAAGGGTCTGTCTTGGGCCCTATATTATTTAATATATTTATTAATGATCTAGTGGAAGGGTTGCATAGTAAAATAGCAATATTTGCAGATGATATTAAACTTTGTAAAGTAGTTAATACAGATGAGGATAGGGCACAGCTACAGGAGCATTTAGATAAATTGGGGAGTTGGGCCAAAAAATGGCAAATGGGGTTCAATGCCGATAAATGTAAGGTCATGCACATGGGAAAGAAAAACAGCAGTCACCCATACATATTAAATGGGAAACCGTTGGGGAAATCTGACATGGAGAAGGACCTGGGCATCTTGGTTAATAGCAAATTAAATTGGAGTGCCCAGTGTCAGGCAGCAGCTGCGAAGGCAAATAGAGTCATGGCATGCATCAGAAGAGGAATAGGGGCATATGATGAGAACATTGTTCTTCCTCTGTATAAAGCGCTGGTAAGGCCGCACTTAGAATATTGTGCACAGTTCTGGGCTCCGGTGCTCTGGAAAGACATATTGGAGCTAGAGAGGGTACAAAGGAGGACGACTAAGGTAATAAAGGGAATGGAGGGACTAGAATACCCAGAGAGGTTGTCAAAATTTGGCCTATTTACGTTGGAAAAGAGAAGGCTTAGGGGAGACCTCATAAACATGTATAAATACATCAGGGGGCAGTACAGAGATCTCTCCCATGACCTGTTTATACCAAGGATGGTGACAAAGACGAGGGGGCACACTATGCGTCTGGAGGAAAGGAGGTTCCTGCACCAGCATAGAAGGGGATTCTTTACGGTCAGAGACGTGAGACTCTGGAACTCTCTGGGAGAGGAAGTGGTGATGTCCAACTCACTTAATGAGTTCAAGAGAGGCCTGGACGCCTTTCTTCAGAACAATAAAATTACATCTTATGCTTAGTTAATTAATCCAGGGATTTAATCTGCCTGCCAGATTGGTGTCGGGAAGTGAATTTTTCCTCAATGATGTAAATTGGCCTATACCGCATGGTTTTTTGTTTTTTTTGCCTTCCCCTGGATCAACACTGCGGAATAGCTGCAGTGCACAATAAATAGGCTGAACTGGATGGACGCTTGTCTTTTTTCGGCCTTATAAACTATGTAACTATGTAACTATGTATTACATTGCATGAGAACAGTAATTTGAAAAATAAAAATTAATGTCCCATACAGGACTAAGTAAAAATGTAAAAAAAAGTCTAAAACATGTTTTCAAACTGTTAAAAAAAATCACAAAATAAATAAAAATAAATAAATAAAATATTAAACCAATAAATCCGTATATTTATGCAAAAACAAAAAGAGTACACATATCTGGTATCGTCGCATCCGAAACAACCCAATCTATAAAACTGTCACACTAATTAACTCCTTCTGTGCACACCGTAATAAAAATAAATAAAAAACGGAGCAAAAAACTATGCTTTTTCATCATATTGGCAAACAAAAAGTGGAAAAAAATGTGATCAAATATCAAAATGGAAATAAAAATGGTACCGCTGAAAACATCATCTTGTTCCACAAAGAAAAAGCCGCCATACAGCTTCATAAGCCAAAAGATAAAAAAGTTATAGCTCTCAGAATAAAGCAATGCAGAAAAAATATTTTTTCTATAAAATTGTTTTATTATGTAAAAGCACCAAAGCATAAAAAAAATACAGTAAGTGTAGTATCGCTGTAAATGTACTGACCCGAAGAATAAGGCTGCCTTATCACTTTTACCACACGCAGAACGGCATAAAAAAAAACTCAAAAAACAATTCCTGAAATCCTGGAATCAAAAAATTTCACGTACCCAAAAATGGTACCAATAAAAATGGCAACTCGTCCCGCAAAAAACAAGCCATCACATGACTCTGTCGGCCAAAATATGAAAAAATTATAGCGCTCAAAATATGGCGATGCAAAAACTAGATTTTGCAAAAAAAAGCGTCTTTTAGTGTGTGACAGCTGTCAGTCATAAAAACCCGATATAAATCTGGTATCTCTGTAATCGCAACGACCCGAAAAATAAACTTATCACTTATACCGCACGAGGAACGGCGTAAAAAAAAAATAAAATAAATAAAACCAATTCTTCACCTGCTACTGATTTGTTTATTATGTCTCCCAAAGATCGCAGTAAGGCTCTGCTCACATTTATCTTGCGCTCTACGCTGAGCACTTACACCAGAGTTTCCGTGTAAATCTCTGAAATACGTGATTCAGCCGGAACCCATGACGGAAGATTCCCTGTAATGAGGCAGATATAGGCCACTCTGGATGCCATCTGGCCTGGGATCCCACGGTGTCATTTTTTTTAGGCGTGCATAAAAGTGCGGTTGACCACAGTTTTGTGCACTTCTGAAAAAAAGGACACCGCTAAACAGAGGCCAGACGGAGTCCAGAGTAACTCTGCTGCCTCATTACAGTGAATGGATCCTGCAGGGGTTTCATCTGAATTACATCACTTGGAAATTTAAATGGAAACCCCGATGTAAGTGCTCAGCCTAGAGCGGCGGATAAATGTTATGTAAAATGTTCCCAATAAAAGCTTCAACTCAGTCCTCAAAAAAAGCTAGTCCCCCACTCAGGACCGTCATCTGTTAAAAATATAAGGGACTTCCAAGTTACTGGTAGCAGAAAGGCTCTGGAAAAGCGAAATGGCCCTTGCCCCCCAAAAGAAATTCAGAAAATTTTGTGCTCCCAAATCCAAATGCCTATTCTACAATAATTTGTTCTTCAATTGTCAAATAGCGCACCGTCCCCCCCAGATCTCGCCGTATGGCTGAGCGGTACAATACAGCCACATATGGGGTATTGCCACTTTTGGAAGAAATTGTGTGACGCATTTCGGCACCATTTTTACCCATTGCCCTGTGTGAAAATGTAAAATCTGAGGGTAAAATATTTTTTTGTGGTAAAAATACAATTATGTTTTCTTCACTGTCCAATGGTATAAATGTAAAAATTAAAAAATACTCACTACTTCCCTAGATGAATTCCTTGAGAGGTGTAGTTTCCAAAATGGGGTCACTTGTGGGGGTTTCCACTGTTTAGGCACATCAGGGGCTCCCCAAACGCAACATGGCGTCTTCTAATTATTCAAACAAATTTTACTTTAAAAAAGTCTAATGGCGCTCCTTCCCTTCCGAACCCTGCAGTGCGCCCAAACAGTGGTTTTCCCTCACATATGGGGTATCAGCGCGCTAATGAGAAATTGCACTACAAATTGTGTATTCCATTTTTTCCTGTTACCCCTGTGAAAATAAAAAAATTGGGTCTAAACTAACATTTTTGTGAAAAAAAGTTAAATGTTCATTGTTTTCTTCCACATTCCAAAAATTCCCATGAAACACCTGAAGGGTTAATAAACTTCTTGAATGTGGTTTTGAGCACCTTGAGGGGTGCAGTTTTTAGAATGGTGTCACTTTTGGGTATTTTCTGTCATAAAGGCTCCTCAAAGTCACTTCAAATAAGATGTGGTCCCTAAAAAAATGTTTTTGTAAATTTTGCTGGAAAAATGAGAAATCGCTGGTCAACTTTTAACCCTTATAGCTTCCTAACAGAAAAAAATTTGGGTTCTAAAATTGTGCTGATGTAAAGTAGACATGTGGGAAATGTTATTTATTAACTCTTTTGTGTGACATATCTCTCTGATTTAAGAGCATGAAAATTCAAAGTTTGAAAATTGCGAAATGTTCAAAATTTTCACCAAATTTCTGATTTTTTCACAAATAAACGCAAGTGATATCGAAGAAATTTTACCACAATCATGAAGTACAATAAGTCACGAAAAAACAGTCTCAGAATCAGGGGGATCCGTTGAAGTGTTCCAGAGTAATTACTTCATAAAGTGACAGTGGTCAGAATTGAAAAAATTGGCCTTGTCACGATGGCAAAAACAGGCTCTGGGACGAAGTGGTTAAATAAATATTGATTTTATTGGCATCTATGCTTCATTTATCTTGATTGGATTGCTTTAAGACTGAAGTATTGCATTGAATAGACCCCTTTACGCCTTTGGATTAAAATGTGATATGTTGCAGTTGTGCAAAGTACTTATGCAAAAGACATGTAAATTCTACGTGTGACGAATGCAAACAGTAAATTTAGCACCGTGAACCTTATTTACCATTTTATATAGAAAAAAATGAACTTTTTTTTTTAAATATATTTACATACAGTTTGATGTGATTAGTGATAGTTTACAGTTATATAAAGATTATTTTTTTTATGTGCAAATGTGCAATATGCATGAATATTGCAATAAGGCCATGTAACATTTTTTGATACAAAAGAAAAATAAAAATTAAGTTTTTGATTTAATTTTTCATTTGTTTATGGACAACCATGTTCACATACAGTATAATAATGCAACAGATATTCAAATAAAACACTTAAATTAGCTAAAAATCAAGACTTTAATATGTCCGGTGAAAAATGACCAGAACATTATAAGTGTATAGTAGACCCGAACAGAACAGCGGGGTTAAGTCAAAAAAAATTTGAGGAACTCGGAATTTGTTTTACATTTTTTAGACTTTTTAAGTTTGGCTGCAGTGGCACAGAGAACGCGGACTCAGTGGTACAATAAAACAAGTTGTTTATTAACTATTTACAAAATTATTCAATGATATATCAATGACAATACAGACAGTGTAGAGCGATCTCTGCGCTCTCTCTCTGTCTCGTGCTTGTGGTCACCGTCTGGCCCTGTTTCTGGGCCTGGTTATCTGAACGATGCCCTATAAAATATCAAACCCAGCGCTACAGCACTAAGAAGTATGACACCAATAGCTTAGTTGTCGACTATATATCCTTGATTTTCCCTGATACAGGTAACCACTGTCTGTTAAGCTCACTAAACCTTGCGTGGCTCGGTTATACTCCTACTGAGCTTCACACCAAGAACATATACTGAGTACAATTACCACTGTAACATCAATATTCACATAAAGTATATGCAACATACATCGTGGTATGAATATTGGTATAAATGCACACTAACCTATAATAGTTAAAGATACACTGGACTGTCAGCCAATAGTGTCTGGGTTGAATCAGTATGGGCCTCCGTCAACCCGCTCTATTTTCCAATGGCAGTCGCCACCCCAGACCCTAACAGGTGCCCACACTACACTTTCCTGCAAGGATGAAAGTCTCGCACTGTGGGCCACAGTCAATTTCTTCTACCACAGACCTTCTGTCCTTGCCTCCAATTTCCAGAGAGACAACTCATGCTCCCTTCTGCTCACATAACCGAATTTCTGTCCTTCCAATTGGGTCTACGCTAACACGACCGAATTTCCATTTCTACAAAAGGGTCTGCGCTATCTGCTATCTTTAGCCTCGACAATCAGGATCTCCTAGCCTCTGTAAGTACTCTGCACCCCTTGCTTAATCCACTTCCAATACTGATCTTGTGTTTCTGGACACACTCATCACCTACGTCAGGCCTATTTCCCACAGGTGACTTGTTACAAGTCGGGGCGAAGACTGACTTCCTGGCTTTTGTATTTTTCTGCTGCAGATCACATGTCCCCTGTGCACCTAGCTCTGCTTTCCTCTCATTCAGCCTGCCTTCTGTCCCTTGGTTCCAATACCCTTTTAGGTTCCTACACCTATAGTCTCTGATCACTACATGGCAGCATCTGCCCACAAATACCTTACAGCTCATTTCTATTATATGAGTCACTCACTCTCCTTACATTCCTCCACTCTTTAAACTTACCATTACTTGGATGAGAAAGGTTACTTTTGCTCTAGACGCTCCTTGGCGGTGGTCTCAGAGTCGCCAATATCCAAACACACTCCTGTGTCTGCTGTATTACATACTGCCATATGAAATCATCTTCCGCATACCTCCTGGTACATTCAGCGTTGGTACATTCAGATCTGTGAAGTCCCTCCTGACCTGTCTCTTCTGGGACACTTAGGCCCTGAGACACTCTTCCTGTGATTTTGACCTCTAGCCTACCCTCTAAGCTAGCCCCGGTCATTCTCTCTTCATCAGACACATGTGGCGGTAGCATGTAAGGGTGCCGTACTCTCTCTGGTGCAACGTCTTCTCCTTTCGGGGTGTACTCTCGTGGTCACTCGATGAGGAACAGCCTCCCACGTGTAGTCCAATTTTCCCCAAGGGTGCTTCACTTGAACCAAAACTCGATTCCCCAGCTATAATGGTGCCTCCTGCACAGGAGTTACTACAGGATGCCTTTTCCCCTGGGGCTTCTGTACAATCTTAAATCTCAGTGTCTCTAACCGATGTTGGTGTTTCCACACCAAAGTTGTGGTGTTTATCTTCGTACAATCTTCCACTGGATCAAGCTCTAGCTCAGTAACCTCATTGCTGTTATGTCCAAACAGCAACGTGTAAGGCGTGTACCCTGTCGTGGCATGAACCTGGTTACTGTACAACTAGACCACTTCTGGTACAAATTCAGGCAATTTCATTTTCCTGTGTCACGGTGTAGGGGAATGCTGGTGAGGAAATAGCAGATACGGGCTGGGTGAGCAGGGAAAACTAATCTGTCCCTAGACTGGGAACCCTGAATAGCCCTGACCCCGAAGGTATCTCTGATGGTGAGAAGGTTCGGGTCTCCACCCAAAGCCCTAATTCCTTCACAAGCCCTGCACTAATTCCCCTAATCTCTCTCCTCAGAACAAAGGTACAGCAATCTCAAAGGAAAGGACTTCAGCGGCACAAACAAACAGGGCTGCACAGCACGGCTTCCAATATAGATTGAAACTCTATCAGCTGCACCACCTGGTGGAAGGAGAGGCTACTTAAACGCTAAGGGGAGTAGACTCACACAGAAACTCACATCCACCAAGACATGGCAATAGAATTGGCATTAATCCATGCAGTGCAAGAGGGAATTTCACAGTTTAAGTTACAGCGGCATCTAGAATAGACCGCAGATACACAGTGCTAGACAGCGTGTGACATCCTGTCATCTTTCTGTTGTCCTCCACAATTCTCAGAATGTAGATAAAGTTATGTTGAAACGTTCACAGTCCCCATTTCCCTATGGGTGCTAGGGTGTAGTTCTGGAATTCTCAATGTTGTACAGTTGGTGCAATTCATCCATGACTTTTCCATGAAAACAGGCTCCTAGCTCAGAGTGAATTCTTTTTTGGACACCCGTATACCCACATGAAGTCATGACAGATGACACAGGCCGCTGACTCGGCTGTTTGATTCCCAGTGGGAGTCATGACTGCAAACTTTTTAAAATGATCCATCATCACCAGACAGTACAAACAACCATTATCGGAGCGGCTGATCATAAGATAGTCCACCATCAGCACTTCCAATGGGAAAGAAATCCTCTTCACCTATATAGATTTTCTGTGTTTAGGGGGTTTAGTCATCTCACCCTGATGGGATTTCCGGTAATCTTCTTTCACCACTCAATTTACTTGTGGCCAATGCAGAAACCGTTGTAGCCATTGGAAAGTTTTCTCTGTTCTGAAGTGGGTATCACTCTCATGGGCTTCCTTCTTCACTCTGGGCTTCATTCCTTGTGAAATCATTAGCAGATTACAATGAGGCAATCTGGGCTACTGCCCAGGGCCAAAGGCTCCAGGGTCCTTTGGCCATATTGTTCTCATTATAATGCTTTTTTTCACCACTGTCGGCAGTGCACATCTCCGGACAGGTAGCTTTCCTAAAGCTCAGCTGCCAGCAATTCACGATGGTTTACTGGCATCTACAAGGCTATGTGTGTATGTACTCTTAGGAATAACAGAATCTTTGGTCCTCTCCTCCACTTTTGACTGAGGGTGAGAGGATTAATTGGAGACATAGAACCGCTGTTCTCCACTTTGGAATCCAACCCTTCAGATATATGGTATATGATGTATAGTATTGATATACTAAAAATATCAATAATAATCAATTAAATCTAAAAGACATTAATCAATTTAAAATTTGTATTTATTTAGTTTAATTAAATCTTGCATGGAAGGATGAAGACGTGTTCTTGGAGAAGCCTTCAACTTTAGCATGTGTTTCTTGCTGGTCAGGAGGCCACGGGTAGATGGTTCAAATCCTTCCATACAGGTACAGCATTGATGGTGGACATGCTGTAGTTTCTTCAGGGCGCTAGATGTGGGGGTTTTCTGTCCCCGAGATGTCTAAGGTGCCCTGGTGACAGCAGGCAAAAATGCATCTTCCTCTGACAGCGCGAGCAGCTCTGGATAATCCACGCCGGCAGGATGATATCATCCGGCAGAAGATGGAACCTATGAGAAAAGATGTAAAACTAATGTAAGTAATGGGACTCCATATTAGAGGGTACTACTGTGGTGTCACTGTGGGAGAACGTTAGAGGAATCTCATCACACAGAGGGCAGGGATCTTTGCCAGTCATCATACATGTGACAATCCCACCACTGACAGATAACATCTGCTCCACATGACTTATCTCACTGACATCATACAACATGGAGATTATTGTCACACTTACCTCGCCTACTTTCCCCCTCTTCTACTTTCTCAGTTTTTTCTTGTCTTCTCAGTTTTAGAAAATATTTTCTTTTCTTCTGAACTGGAGATTCTAATCAAAAAGTCCGAAAAAAATATTAATTATAAACTTCTAAAATATTTTCTTTATATCTATATAGAGTTATGCAACTGATTAATATGCACCTGTAGCATTTCTGTGTGCTGCCATGTGGTGTCTCCAAGGAACTATGTCCCCTTATTATCATGACATTACTTGCAGCAAGCCACTGTGTTATTATATAATCAGTTAGATAATAATTCAATGCAACTTTAAAGAGGACCCGTCACTAGATCAAAAGTATCTGAGATTCACCATTATCTTATGTCTGCTGCTTCCCCGAGTATTCTGATATTTGTTTTGCTAAAATCCACCCTATGGTTGTAGAGATATGGGCATTTATATTTAGTGCTAATTTTTATGGTCTTTTCCAAGGGGGCATGGCTCACAATTTTATATTGCAGAGCAACCTAAAGACACGCCCCAGAGGATCCTGTGAGCACTGCCCTCTTGGAAAAGACGATAAAAATAAGCACTAAATAAGACCCGTAACTCAAAAAACTGAATACTCAGGGGAGCAACGGGAATAAAGTAAGTGATTTTTGGAGCCTTCATGTGCTGATTCACATTATAATTTTGGATTATAGGTTATAATTGGATGGCCTATAAACCTGTACATACCTGACAATGAGGACGAGGATGACTCGTTGTTTTTAACAGTGAAACACTGATTGTCTCCTTTAGTATTAGAAGAGGAAGACTCTTTCTGCCTGTTTGGTAGAAGAAAGACCAGTAAATTAAAAGTAAAAACAATAGAAAAAATGAAGAACACCTGTTTGTGAGGCCAATTAGGACAACCTAGAGGGGATACCCTGCCCAGGCCCTCAACTAGTAATATTGGCCTGAAATGAGCAGGAAATGAATGGCTGGTCACAATGATCAACTGTTATTGCAGTGTTATCACAAGCCAGATGCACAGAGGGGTGGTGGATGCTGGATTTAGATTTGTGTTACTCGTGTCTTGTATTTGGTTCTGAACATATATCAGAACTAAATCTCATAATAATAATAATCTACTCACATGTCTGAGTGTTTTTCACTGTTCTCTTGGGAACACTGTGGAGGTGACATAGGCTCTACATTGGTCATCATCCCGGTATTGATGATATTTAGCTAAAACACACGGAGAAAAATAAATTGATTTATTTTAAGCATTTTTGTAATTATAGGTTTTAGACATATTAGTAGCCACATACTTACTTTAGAAAACCTTTGATAAGATGATACAAAGTTTTTTATTTCTGGCCAGTCATTGTCCTCTCTTGTGTCCGCCTCATCTGAATTCATGTGTCTGCTACAACGAGCTACAAAGTACAAGTGTTATCAGAGATAATTAGTATAAGACCCGGTCAGACAGTCACCCTGTTATCACTAATAATGTTGAGAAGTTATTTTCACATAAAATGAAAGACAAGACACAAAGCAGTTTTCGGCAGATGACGTCTCATTTTACTTACTGATAAAGTAGCGGGTGTCCTCATCTGACTTTAGCTCAGGAACGAACAGGGGCTTCTGACTTAGAAGGTTGTCAAAGTCTAAGTGATGCAGAAATGGATGCATTTTGATCTCATTTGCTCCTCCTGGAAAAGGAAGACAAGAAAGAAAGTGATACAGTCATTTTTAGAGAAACTGCTCCATATCGGTACAGTTTATGTTAACCTGAACTGAAGATGTAACAGCAGACATGAAGGAAATGTACTGAAAGTCACAGCATGAAAAATGGGGAATGGATAAGTAAGTAGATTACTGAACCTCATGGACACAACCATTTGTCTGGTCACAGAGGTGTAATAAGTCATAATACTATTATAATATTACCTGTCCCAAGTCTATCTGCTGGATCTTTTCTGAGCAGCTGAGTGATGATGTCCTGAGCATCGGGTGGAGTAGAGTATTTATGATATGTCCAAATTAATTTATCTGTTATATAAAAAGCAAATATTATAGGAAATGAAACATTTTCATTAATTTTCATAAAAAATGTCCTTAATAAGGCTAGAAATTAAACCAGAAAACCAATGAAACCAAATAACAGTGACATCACAAGCATTCAGATTATTTTACTTACCCTCAAGGACACTGTGTAAAATATCTCTTTTTAAAGTCCCTCTAAATGGTGTACGTCCCAAAAGAAATTTATGTAGGGTGATCCCTACTGACCACCAATCAACGGGCCTTCCATAGCCTTTCCTTTGGATAATTTCTGGGGCCATGTAACTAAGGGTGCCAAAAGTCTGGAAACCAACAGAAGAATGAGATGATGATCAATAAATATAATTGCGTCAAATAACATTAGTGCAAATGTTTTATAGAGAAATTGTCAGAGAAGGAGAAAGAGATGAAATCTGTAAAGTGCAAGATCTTGTAAGTAAAGCCTACCTCTTCATCAAGGAACTCGCTGGTGATGTCTTCAGTTGAAGCCTTGTAGATATCTGAGCTTGGTCTCATGAGGCCGAGTTTTGAAACCCCAAAATCGGTGACCTTAATATGTCCTGTTGATGATATCAGGAGGCTGTGAAAGAAAGAAATGGTGTCAGACCCAAGTAATTACCCATAGACTGTACAAAAACTATAATTTTTTTCCCCTTTATTATACTACTGGGGTCACTTACTTGCCAGGCTTCAGGTCTCTGTGCACCACACCATAACTGTGCAGGTATTCCACAGCAAGAACCGTTTCCGCAATGTACATACGGGCCAGGGGGACTGGTAAAGGACCCCAGCGCTTTATAAGACTGGCACAGTCTCCTCCTATAGGAGAAAGCAAATATGACAGGTGAGGGTTTGTTTCAATGTAAATTACACATGATGAGGGTGAATATGAAATAAGTGGAAATATTGGGACAAGATGGCCTATATAGAGATATACTGTGTAATGTAGAGCGTATACTGTATACTACATGTAGCCATCCATGTGGGCACATTATGGTCATATATAGGTGCTAGGATTAAACAGATGTGGGCTGGATATAGATACAATGGATGTGACCTACCTGGTACATACTCCATGACCATACACAGATGAAGTTTAGTAGGAAAAGAGCAGAACATGGAGGCCACAAAGGGACAATCGGCGAATGCTGAGATGTCCCTCTCCAGGAAAGCCAATTCAAGCCTCTTTGGCTTTTTCAGGTTCTCCTTGTCCATTGTCTTCATAGCACAAATCTGGTTTGTGTCTTTATGGCGCACTAAGTGGACGGCCCTGGAGAGGAAGAAAATCCATGATTTATTACAAATTCTTATTAACAGTCCATCTATCGACTTCATCAAACGATCTCCTGTACTAATGGTTAATACTAGATGTGAGGCCATCACTATAAATCCATGTCTAGAAATGCATAAAATAATACTCCATAAATGATCATCAATGGAGGGTCCACATCCACGTCACATCCTAACTGACCTGACAGATAGATGTGGACAGTGATGTGGACTCCTGATTTCTCTATGGGAATATTACATGGGCAGGACACCAAGGCATCATCATAAGGAGCCCTGGGAAATAAATATTATACCAAAGTAAAGCTCACCCAAAGGCTCCACTGCTGATCAGTTTGATCGGTTTATAGTCGCTCTTACAAGGATTTCTCACTGGGTTCAATGATCCGATCAAGGCCTAAAAAGGAATAAGAAATGACATTAAGACAGAAAATGCAGGAGAATAAAAGCTCAAGATGCAGGAACGTCTCTCTTCTATATTATGTCCCCGCTGATTACACTGTAGAGAACGTGATACAAGCCGGACCCTCCACAGACCCCATTATATTATAAAGGGAAATCCCCCATACACACAAATCAATACTACAGGGAAGGATAAGGGACATCACACCGAGGGGGCAGGAAGAGTAACGCCATTATCACACATAATATGTCTGATCTACATGACGAACAGTGATATCCCATTGTCATATGGGATATAATATGGGATGTATAATTCACACCCGTCATCTGACGATATACAGACGTCCCTCTGATACTTACACTGGCAGATTCCTGGATGATCTCTGGTGTCTCACATAGTCCACCATCAGTATTTGCCGGCACAGTTATTCCTAAAATAATGAATAAACGTCATTTATTAAATGTCTATATCAGCACTTAATAACCAGAAGAAAAGGAAGCAAAAAAGTCAAATATCAAAAAACATAACAAATTTTATTGATTAATCAGAACAATTCATGATAAAAAAATAATAAGAGAATGTCAGACACAGAGAACGCTCTCTCTTTCAAACCAAGAACAACTGATCAAAATCACTTCAAAACCTATTCATAATGGTATTCATACAAGTTTGTGTCTGTTTAGAATGTAGAAGATATAGGAACAAGCTGTAGTCCTCAAAATAAATAAGACAAATAAAAAAGAGAAACCTGCACAGTCTGGGAGGGTGGGGAGCAAGACCCCGACATGTGTTTCGCATAGGCTTCTTCCAAGGGGTATTGAAGAAGTTTTGCGTAGGCTTCTTCCAGGGGGTGTGGAAGAAGGCTAGATGAAACGCGCATCAGGGGCTCACTCCCCACCCTCCCAGACCATGCAGGTTTCTCCTATTTATTTGCCTATTTATTTATCCAGAGGATGAAGAATAAATCCACATATTCTTTGCCGTTCTCAATAACGTAATATTTGAATGTAAAATATTAGATGATCGTCTTACCTTCTATCAGATCGGATTTTGGCCCTGGCTGACTGTTATCAGGGTCAGCAGCATTTAGGTTTTGCCCCTCTGCGGAGTCGCCTTTTGATGTTTCCTGATGGATATAAGATATACAATTAATATAACGTTTCTCAAACACTAGATTACCATATATATAAAGCGGGAAGGATTAAACCTGGATTTACTTGACAAGTTCAGTATTGGACGGACAATTCACGGCCGCTCTATCAAGCAAATTTACATTAATATTTAAGGGACTTGTATCTACAACTGTTCTCTAATAACTTCTATCAGAACTGCAGCATTTACAAGGAGGAAGATTGTGATGATGGAGTGAGACAGAGGTAGAAATACAAGCTCCGCACCGCTGAGTACAGACTATCACCACCGAGGATGGAGCCGCAGAGACAGGCCGCCATAGAATATCCTGTGTCTGCCTGGAGCGGAGAGGGGAAGGCCTCTACCATCATAAATCTGACCTTCTGCTATATGACTGGTAATCTGGAGAAGATGAGACAACAAGGACATGAGATGTAGAAGATGATGTATCCTTACCAGGCGCTCCAGTGAGTAGGCCGGATACTCCAGTACATACAGGACATTCTGGGCCAGTTGTTTAAAAAAGGCCAATTCTCCACTTTGGGATTTTTCTTCAGCCTATAAAGATGAAAATTAACAAGAAATGAAAATAATCAATAAACTTCATGAACATATATGGTATTGCCACGTTTGTTAAAGTCTGATCTGTTAAGATAGGTGTTTGGTATCAATAAAAATCTGAGTTCACTTCGCAAAAAAAGGCTTTACTTAGTCCTATCAACAGAAAAATTACAACGTTATGGGTCTCTGAATATAGTGACACAAAGAACCATTTCATCTCAATTGGAATTTTTTTCCCCTTGTTTCAATACAATGTATGGTAAATAGGATGGAGCCATTGAAAGCTGCAACTCATCCCAAAAAAACAAGCCCTCACATGTCTATGCCAATGGAGAAATAACAAAGTTATGGCTCTTGAAAGAAAGTGAGGAAAAAATGAGAGCGGAAAAAATTTTGTGGTCCATAAAGGGTTAACCAATCCTATTCCCTCCTCCCCCCGCATCCAGGACCTTCCCATCCCTAATTCAACTAACCCTTTAGATCCCACCCTCTCCTTTGTCATGTAGCCTGATTGCCCTGTTTTGACTCCAGGCTATTCTTATCTGGGTATTTGGCACAGGTTAAACTTAAACTTGTATTCCATTATTATTTTCCATTATTATTATATATAATTTGTGCAGATTGTCTGCTACTTACCTGCTGTACTAATGTCCAGATGTTCTGCTGTAAATGCTCAAGATATTCTGAGCTTATACAACCTTGGTGGTATTTGGTCAGGCAATCTCTCACAAGCTCCATAACCAGCCGGTAAATGAAGCTGAGGACGCCATCGGGTAGTGGTAGCACAAAGTCAGGGTCATAGGTGGTAAGAATCCCCTGGAGTAGTGCTAACACCTGAAGTCTGTCTGGAGGAATTCCAGACATTTCCAGTAATCCAAGCGTGGTCAGTATATGACTAGCTATATGGCTTATCACACCGACAACAATGACACCGGAATGTCAAAGTGACAACAGGAGTGTAAACACTTGTAGAAGTAGTGATGGTTAATTGTGATGTCATAATGGAATCTTGTGTTCTAATCTTAAAGGGGCATCTTACCTTATAAGGAAGTTGCCTTGCAACCCTTAAGTAGGCAACAATATAGGCTCAGCATCAGTACCAGATGCAGGCAAGGAGGAAAGCGCTATGGGTGCTTTACTCTTCTGATCAGTTAGAGTCTTTTTATGTAAGATAAATTATTTTTATCTGTTATACACAATAAAAATTATAGCGTTTTGTATCAATAAGAAATTCAGATTCCAGTGCTAACAGAAATATCTTTCTGTGGGAACAGGGCATGTGGGGCTGGGGCTGCATCCAACCCTGGCATATGAAGCACGCTGGCCCATGTTGCTCTGCCACAACCACTTCCAGAAATGGGGGTCTTTATTACAAATATGACCCTGCCTAACAGCTCATTTACATATTAAGAAAAAAGTGGATTTCTCTGATTAAGACATTCATCAAATCGTGGCTATCAAGGCATCACTCTATTCAACTTTCTATGACCTGCATCTTTATGTAGACGGCTTATGAGGGTTGATCTTACTGACAGTTTCACTTTAATAGTGTGGCTCGAACCTCCTTATAATAATAGTGCCCCTTATGGGCCTCCTTATAATAATGATAATAATAGTGACTACCTGTTCTTTTTTATTAAAAATAATAATGCTCCCTCGAGCCGCTTTATAATAGTAATAATAATATTAATGATAAAAATATTAGATGACCCCACAAGGTTTAGGGAAAGTGTCACTGAATGCAGAAGCCGGGTCTAAGCTCCTAATAAACACTACCCACCTCCTGCCCTGCTGTGTTATTACAGGCTTTATTCCCCTTCAAGAGCGTCTATTAAATCTCCCTTCGTTATATCTATAGAAATCACATGAAGTAGTCATATAAGTTAATTTAGATACTTTATTAAACACAGCACACAGAAAGCTTTTATAAAATATCATCTCCGCCCATAAAAACACCAATAGAATATTCCCGGGCAGTGTGGTTTAGATATATTCTTAAGGCATATGGGTAGTAGTAAATGCCAATGCAAAAGTAAAAAATATACTAGTATATCCCTTTTAAAAGTATAGAGAATAAATGCAGTTTTCTCCAATCCGTTATCAAAAGATATTTTGCATGTTTAGTACCCCAATTATAACATTGTGTGCAAGATGGATAACAGCATATTGTTTCAAATATATGAGAGGTAGATACAGATCTCTCAGTTAAGAGTATTTCACATTATATATATAATTAATTATCTTTCAAAAAAGAGGTTTGTATAGAAGATTAATATAAGTTACACTTAATCAGTATTGAGATATTCTGAATATTCCAGGGTAAATGACAACAAATTCTCACAGGAGTACAGAGAAAATAAATATATATAGGTATTCATCTCTTTAGATCAAATATTAGTAAAACATTATACTGATGTATACCAGAATCAAATATCCACTATTAATCCTGTCTATAGAAAGGGATTACTGTAATCAAATATACAGATACAGACCATTGGCCATAATAGAAGATTCCACACTGCCCAGCACCCGTACGCGCGTTTCGCGTCTTTGCTTCCTCGGGCCAGTATGCCATGCATTTCCGCACTCTCGCATCTGAGCTTGCCTGGAACAACGAGGCCCTTTTGTTCACCTTCTGGGAGGGTCTTTCTGGACGAATCAAGGACGAGCTAGCCCGTCGGGACATTCCTTCCACCCTGGTGTCACTAGCTACCTGGATTGACATCCGTTTCTTGGAACGAGTTAAGGAGACAACCCGGGAGAGAAGATTTCCTTGTCTTGCTCCTGTATTCCAGAAACCTGCCTCCCAACCAGCAATTCCCCAGGCACGATCGCCCAAACCCATGCAGATTCACCAGATCAAGATGGTCAAGTGTCGCAAAGAGATGCGCCGAGCCAAGGGGAGCTGCTTCTACAGTGGCAGTAAGGAGCATCTGATCCGTTCCTGTCCGGTGAAGCCGGGAAACTCCAGTGTCTAAGACCGCTCTGAGAGCTCATCCTAGGCAAGAGTAAATCCTCTCCGTCCTTGACTCTATCCATTTCTATTTCCAGTGGTGAGATCCGCTTCTTTGAGACCGCCCACCTGGATTCCGGAGCCGCTGGGAATCTCATTTCTCAGGCTCTTGTGGAGCAGTATCAAATTCCCACTAAACGTCTGGCCGAACCATTGGCAGTCGCTTCCGTGGATGGGAGACTCCTTCTGCAGACCATCTTGCTCGCCACAGAGCCTGTAACCCTTCAGGTGGGAATGCTGCACTCGGAGAGGATCTCCTTTCACGTGCTATCTGGACTCTCTCACTCCCTTTTGCTAGGTCTACCCTGGCTACAGAGACATGAACCCGTCCTGAATTGGCAATCTGGTGAGGTGCTCCGTTGGGGGCAGGATTGCCATGAGACTTACCTGGTTCCGGTTCGTCCGGCTCAACCTCCGTCTACTCCAGCTAATCTACCTGGTCTGCTGGCACCCTACTGGTCCTATGCAGACGTCTTCGACAAGAAGGAAGCTGAGGCACTACTACCTCATAGGCCGTATGATTGCCCTATCGACCTGGTACTCGGTGCTTCTCCTTCCCGCGGGCGTATCTACCCCTTGTCGCTGGCTGAGACCCTAGCCATGTCTGAGTACATTGAGGAGAATCTTGCTAGGGGATTCATCCAGAAATCTACTTCCCCGGCTGGAGCAGGATTCTTCTTCGTTAAAAAGAAAGACGGCTCGCTTCGGCCGTGTATTGACTACAGGGGTCTTAACCAGATTAACATCAAGAATAAGTACCCCCTGCCTCAAATCTCGGAGCTGTTTGACCGCCTTAAAGGCGCAAGGGTCTTCACCAAGCTCAATCTTCGTGGGGTGTACAATTTGGTCTGGATCCGCCAGGGAGACGAGTGGAAGACGGCATTCAACACCTGGGACGGTCACTATGAATATCGCGTGATGCCCTTTGGTCTCTGTAATGCCCCAGCCGTCTTCCAGGAGCTGGTTAACAACATCTTCCGTGATCTCTTGTATTCTTGCGTAGTGGTCTACCTGGACGATATCTTCGTCTTCTCTCCGGATCTGCCCACACACCGGAGGAATGTACATCAGGTTCTGCTAAGGCTCCAGCAGAATCATCTCTACTCAAAACTTGAGAAATGTCTATTCGAGCAGACTTCCCTTCCATTCCTGGGATATATTATTTCCGAGACTGGTCTTCGGATGAACCCCGAGAAGGTTTCTGTCGTCTTAAAATGGCCCCGACCGGAGGGGTTGAAGGCGATTCAGCGATTCCTGGGCTTCGCAAATTATTACCGCCTCTTCATCCCTCATTTCTCCTTTCGGACCGCTCCCATCTCCGCACTCACCCGTAAGGGAACAAATCCCAAGGAATGGACTTCCGAAGCGGAGGAGGTCTTCGTCTCCCTAAAACAAGCTTTCTCCTCCGCCACTGTGCTGCACCGTCCGGATTGCAACAAGCAGTTCTTCCTGGAGGTTGATGCTTCCTCCTCCGGAGCCGGAGCGGTGCTCACCCAGAAATCCCCATCTGGGAGAATGGTAACCTGTGGCATCTTCTCCAAGCTCTTCTCCTCATCCGAGCGCAACTACTCCATACAGGGTCGGACTGGGGTGCCTAGGGCCCACCAGGGGAACTGACTCTGGGGGCCCACATTACAGCCCACCATAAACGGTTTTATTACTTGTTATGCTTTTCTATAATGCACTATAATTAATTGATTGGCCGCGCTGTGGAGCACCAAGCGGCAGGACTTTGTTCGAACAGTCATTCCGTACTGCCAGAGTCCCTTTAATGGTTACTTGTCACCTTGAAAAACACTATTTATCTGCAGATATAGGGGTAATCTGCAGGTAAATAGGGTTTAAAGCCTGGTTAGACGGCTTATTGGAAAAGCATTGGCTACACGGAGAAAATTACATTTTATTCTCCCTGGCGCCACTCGCTTCCTGTCATAGGGTCGGTGCAAGGAGGGAGACATTACAGTCACCGCGAACTACAAAGTGAGGGTGCTGCAATAACGTCTGGCACCTTGATTGTGACATCTTCCATGGAGGCCAACCTCAGGCTGATCAAATGCAAGAGAAACATTCTGGCACCACGCTGTTTTTTTCAAAGGATCAATCACCAGGGCATAATTCAGACTGTATGCTTCAAGACTTAAACGGTGGTGCACATCCAAGAAATATTTCAATCACAAGCAAGAATAGAAGGAAAGGCAGCACTCATCCAATCTTCTTTTAAAACGTTCCTTTATTTTTGTGTGCGAAGCATTTCAGCGTGCAGCATTGGACTGAGACCACGAAGGGTATGCGGGGGAGAGGAAAAAAGGGACAACAGCCGTTTTGCTGCCTTCCGGTGCTTCAACGGGTCCAACCTCAGGCTGAGCTTCATTGAATGACTAACATGGCAGCAGCACCTGGCAACTAGTGCTGAGCGAGCGTGGTCGGATAAGGTGTGATCCCAGCATGCTCGGGTGTTATCTGAGTATCTTGTAGTGCTCTGCTACTATGCTCGAGTCCCCGGGGTAGCATGTTTTGCGGCGGTAGACAGACGCAACACATGCAGGAATTGCCATGTTAGTCATTCAATGAAGCTCAGCCTGAGGTTCGGCTCCATGGAAGTGTCACAATCAAGGTGCCGGACGTTATTGCAGCACACTCACTTTGTAGTTCGCGGTGACTGTAATGTCTCTTATCCGACCACGCTCACTCAGCACTACTGGCAACCGAACAGCAACCTGCAACTGCATCACAGGGGCTGAAGGGAGCAGGTGACTGCATGCACCGGCCATTGTGCTATCTAAATGCCGCTGTCAGTGATTGACAAGGGCACTTAAATACTCAAAACAGCAGCAATCAAGGCGAGCTCTGATCACTGCTGTTACAGGCAGACGCCGGCTATGTAACACAGCCGACATCTGCCCGGTATGGAGCAGGCTCAGCTCCTGAACCCGCTCCATACAAGCACATCTCAATGGTGACAGTTATGACAAGGTTAGCAAATTTCACTTGTCTGTTCCTAAATGTGGAAAGACAAATGGAATTCCCTAACACATGTGAAAGAGACCTAATAGATTTAGTAAAGGTGCCTCAAGCATATGAATGTTATTACACACCATAATGTACAGTTACATACACGCATCTTACAAAAATACATATTATTCCAGATACGCAGACGCGCACAAGCACATCAGTACATGAATACATCATCTGAACCACCATCATTTGTAATGTCAGGTCAGCCCCATATATCTTTGTATCGCATAAACCTACAACTCCCAGTATGTAATTAACAATAGAGATACTGGGAGTTATCAGTCATCATCAGACTGCGGACCATACAGGAACCACAGTACTGATGAGACACAGGCAGGATCACAAATGAACATTTACATCCAGGTATCTTACCTGAGACGTCTTCTCTGATTAGAGTTGTTCTCTTTCTTTTCTTCCTCTAGTCCAGACGCCATGACTTTTCTCATCCACAGCTCGTCTCTGCAGACTTCCATCTTCTCCGGTCTTCTGCAGCACATCCCCACACGATGCCCTTAAAGATAGCAGAGTTAGTGTTGAGCCACCCCCGTAGTGTTCGAGTTCGGTTCGGTTCGTCGAACACCCGTGTGTTCGCCGAACTGTTCGTCGAACTGTTCGTCGAACACCTTCGAACACCGTTAAAACCAATGGCAGGCAAACAAAAACACATAGAAACACATAGAAAACACCTTCAAAGGTGTCCAAAAGCTGACAAACTGCTCAGAAGACATAACTAACACATGGAAAAGTGACAAGTACATATAGTCATGCGAAAATAAAAGAGGTGGAGGAGTAAAAGGAGGGGGAGACACAGATATAGGGATGTCATGCCCTTCTAAAATCCAAAAAGTGAGAAGCCGACACGGCCAGTCCGCTCCTGCACGTGCCACCTCCGTGTCGCCGGGTTTGTGCCAGAGCCGCTGTGAACCCTGACGGCCAGCCCCCCTCTCCCAATACTGGTGCCTGTCCGCTGGTGGGTCGAGCGAGCCCCCCTGTGGTGGAGGCAGCTCTAAGCTTTTTAATTTAAATTGTCTCTCTAATTTGAATGAATACACTTTAAATCCATTTACAAGGATCTATTGGAGGGCAAGTCTCATGCCAGCAGCCGCGGTAATTCCAGCTCCAGTAGCGTCCACTAAAGCTGCTGCAGTTAAAAAGCTTTTATAAGGATCGAGCTCGGCTGTCCACCGCAAGGCATCCTACTGCCAGTCCCAGCCCCTATGCCTTGGGGTGCCTCCTGATGCTCTTCACTAAGTATCCCATGGTCCCGAAGCATTTCCTTTGAAAAAATTAAGTGTCTAAACTACAGGTGGTGCAGCTTGCTTAACAGCCGGGATAATCCGCTCACTAGCAGACACTGCTACTAGGCACAAAGTATTTCCTGGGCTAGATGCAGTTAAAAATTTGTAATTAGATACTCTCGTTGGATGCTGAGAAAGCATTCCATAGAGTCTCCTGGCACGCCATATATGATTCTCTTAAAAAGCTTGGGGTAGGGGTCTAGGGGACCCTTTTATAGCCAAAATCACGGCCCTGTATTGCAATACGTCACCTAGGCTGAAGATAAATGGAACTGTAGCACCCTGAGGGCTCGGTTGCTACAGACGTATTGCACCTCACCCAGAGGTGTGATATCTCACTCTCAGGTAAGGATGGAGTGTGGATCAGGACCCGACACCTGCATGCATTACACCACATTGCCGTGGGGCAGGGCGACCAATATGCCCCTGAGATGGGCACGACATTCCCTGTCCCTGGCTGGAGTGGGGGGAGGGAACACTGAGGAAGGGGAACCCTGTAGTGCAGGAGCAGGGAGGAAGCAGTTCCTGGGTGCATTGAGAAGGGAGTATAAAAGGTGGGCACCATCTTAGTTCAGTGCAGAGAAGTCTGAGCAGAAGTGGCAGGGAGCAGGGGCTCTGCATGAGCTCTGCTCCGGAGGCGGGCCTAGTAACAGAGGCCCAGGCCTGGAAGAGGGAGAAGGAAGGAAGAGGAGCGGAGAAGGCTCCAGGAACGAGGAATGAAGGGATCCCAGGGGTGCGGACGGGCGAGTCGCCACCGCACGCCCGAATCCACATGCGTGGAGGGGTCAGGCCAAAGGGGGAGACCGGTCCCCGAACTAGTGGAGGCAGGAAACGACCCTCAGCTAGAAACCGGAGGCTCTGACATTTTATGTGGTGCAGCCCCTCGCTACACCCGCTAGGAAGGCACCACATAGGGTCAGGGAAACTGGCGCCAAGTTTACCAAGAGGAGGCCCGAGGCAGCCGGACAGAAGTGTTGGTAAGAAAGGCCAGACAAAGGACACACAAAGGGGGTCCTGTGAAGTGCTCCAAAGTTATCTGGGAGTTGTCTGAGCCCCTCACCTGGTGAGCACAGTACGACGTGGGCAGCCGTTACCTGCAAACGTGGTCTGGATAATAAGAACTGTGAGTAAAGGCCCTGAACTGCATCACTGACTCCGTGTCGTTACTGCTACTGCCCTGCACCATCACCCCCATCCTCCGCATACACTGCCCTGAGGCTATACTCCTCCCGTGGGGAGTTATGCTACGCTCTGCTGCACCCACAACACCAGCCTCAGCGGTCTGCCCTGTAGCGGCGGTTCACTCTGACCGCAATCCACGGGTGGCGAAGTCGGACATTTAAACATGAAAACCACATAAATAGTTCCGCCACTGGTTTGACCGCCCTGAGCCACGGAACTGGGTCGCCGCCACGAAGACTACAACCACCAGCATCCACCAAAAAGGGTCCGGCTCCGGGTGTCCCAAGGCCCAGGGGGTGCGTCAGAACATTTTCATCACCTTTCACAATCACCAATGGGACATGGCAGTGATGTCCTCTGTCCCCTCTCTTATACATCCTAGTGACGGAGCACCTGCTCTCATCAATTCGCCATAACCCCAATATTAGGTGGATTGAGGTGGGAGGCACCGAGTACAAGTGCTCTCTATTTGCTGATGATGTCCTAGTATATATCACTCAATCACATATATCCATCCATGCTGTTATGGCTGAAATAGATCACTTTGTTACATGGTAAAATTTTAAAATCAATGCAGCGAAGTCTGAGGCCCTCGATGTCTCCCTCCCCAAATCCATATAGGATTCCATCCAGTCCAACTTTCCCTTTGCCTGGCCCTCACAGGGTATCAAATACTTAGGAATTCCTATTCATAGAGACCTCTCCCATCTATGTTATCTTAATTTTGGGCCCTTTATTGAACAACTCCATACAGACCACGGTTGGCAAGTTAGAACTGTAAGATTCACTACGTGAACCACTGGTGTTTTGTGGAAAAGCACATGTACACTGCGTTCCAAATTATTATACAAAAAGTGTTTAGGAGTGATAAGGGAAGAATTTGTTTGTTTGTCAGTTAAACTCATTGATGGTGATGTGTGTCAGGGCTCTTTATATCACTGTAAGCAATTGCAGACACCTGTGCTAATTAGTTTGGCAGGTGTGTCCAATGAAAGGCAAGACTACTTAAGAAGGCTCTCTCACATTATTAAGCAGCCTACATTTTCTGCCAAAATGGGAAAGAAAAAGGATGTGTCGGCTGCTGAGAAGCAACAAATTGTGGAGTGTTTAGGTCAAGGCATGACTACAATCAACATTGTGCGATGATCAGGATGAAGTGTCTTGGCAATCAAGAAGTATGTAGCTGATTCACAGTACACACGTGTGCGTGCTGATAAGGGCAAATTGAGGACTCTTTCCTACAGGCAATTACGTCAGGTTGAAAGAGCAGCGGCAAAAAAGCCTTGTCATAGCAGCAGACAAGTTTTTGAAGCTGCTTGTGCCTCCAACGTCCCCCGAACAACAAGATGCAGGGTCCTTCAGAGGTTTGCAGCTGTGCATGCGCCATCCTGTCGACCTCCTCTATCCACTTCACACAAGCAGAAACGGCTCCAGTGGGCCAAACATTACATGAAGACTGATTTCAAAACTGTTTTGCTCACGGATGAGTGCCGTGCAGCGCTCGATGGTCCAGATGGATGGATTGGAGGATGGCTGGTTGATGGACACCCCACGCAAACACGGCTACAGCGCCAACAAGGAGGAGGTGGAGTAATGTTTTGGGCTGGAATCATGGGGAGAGAGATTGTCGGCCCCTTTAGGATCCCTGAAGTCGCTAAAGATGAACTCCATAATGTATGTGGATTTTCTCAAACAGCACTTCCTGCCATGGTTCAAGAAGAAGAACCGTGTATTTCACAGCAAGATCATTTTTCTGCATGATAATGCACCATCTCATGCTGCACATAAAACATCTGCATCTCTGGCTGATATGGGCATAAAAGGGGACAAACTTATGGTGTGACCCCCATGCTCCCCTGACCTCTACCCCATTCAGAACCTTTGGAGCATCATTAAAAGGAGTGTCTATGATGGCGGGAGGCAGTTCACATCTAAGCAACAGCTCTGGGAGGGTATTCTGTCCTCATGCAAAACAATTGAAGCAGAAACCATCCAAAACCTGACAAATTCAATGGACGAGAGAGTTCAGAAGCTCCTTTCGAACAAGGGGTCCTATGTGAAAATGTAACATCACCTAGAATAAAGTTTTGAGTTGAAAACTGTTTGATTTCAGTTTCTAACAACCTGCTAATGCTTATAATTTCAAAAATGACCATTTTTTTGGTCTTTATTAAAATGAAAAGGTTGATCGAAAAGTTTGGGGGATCTAAGAGTGTGGCAACCCAGTAGTCATGATTACTTCGAATTCTGACAATATGAGGGTCATGCTGCAGGTAGTGCAGCAAGAAGGCACTTATGTGCCTTGCTCATCTCGGAGCCCCAAAATTATTTTCCGGGCTAGATGCAGCTAAAAATTATTTTTAATTTTAAATCTGGTGAAGCTTTAGTATAGATGGCCTAATAGGATCAGTGCTGCACACTGCTACAAAGCCCAAATTATTTTCCAGTCAAGATACAGATAAACATGATTAGTAATTTGAAAGCTTAAAACGGTTGGTAGGGTGATTTTAACCAATCATCAAGCTTTTACTCTCCCCAGGATGACACAGGGGTAGAAAAGTCGTTTCGGATCCATGATTTGTTCATCTTTATGAACGTGAGTCTGTCTACATTATCAGTGGAGAGCCACGTGCGCTTATCTGTCAGCACACCACCAGCAGCGCTGAACATACGTTCAGACAGAACGCTGGCTGCGGGGCATGACAAGATCTCCAAGGCGTAAGTGGCTAGCTCCGGCCATTTATCCAGATTGGAAGCCCAAAAAGAGCAAGGGTCCAGTGACACAGTCGTGGCTTCAATGTTTACTTGGAGATACTCCTGTACCATCGTCTCTAGGCGTTGACTATGTGTCAGACTTCTTGTCTCCTGTGGCCTTGCAAAGGATGGGCTAAAAAAGTGGTGAAATGATTCCGCAAAATTGATGTTACCAGCAGATACTGTGGTTCTGTTACGGTTTGAGTGCTGAACACTTGACGGTCCCACGGTTGGCAAGTTGGAACTGTGAGATTCACTACGTGCACCACTGGTATTTTGTGGAAAAGCACATGTAAGATTCTGCAACAGTCTCTGCTGATACTCCTGCATGCGTGCATCCCTTTCTATGGCAGGAATAATTTCTGCAAATTTACTTTTGTACCGGGGATCTAACAGTGTGGCAACCCAGTAGTCAGGATTATTTCTAATTCTCACAATTCGAGGGTCATGTTGCAGGTAGTGCAGCAAGAAGGCACTCATGTGTGTTGCGCATCCAGGAGCACCAAGTCCCTGTTGTGTTGGTGGCGAGGTAACAATCATGCTTCCTTCCTCTGTCCTCTCCCCCCAACCTCGCACAACAGAAATGTGATCAAGGTCTCCCTCATCTGATGAGTCTTCCATCAGTTCGTCCTCCACTTCTTCCTGGGCTCCTGCACCTTCCTCACTAGTTTGGCTGCTACCATGCGCCCTGGTAAAACCATCTCCCCCACCCTCACATGCCTGCCGCCTTGGTGCTGCCGACCGTCTGGACCTTGCAGATGTTAGCCCTTCCGCATACAACTCCTCCTCCTCTACTTCCTCCACCTCCTCTTGTGCCACCACCTGACTCCGAATTCTGTTTAACATGTGCTCCAGCATGTAAATCACCGGAATAGTCATGCTGATAATGGCATCGTCAGCACTAAACATCTTCGTCGCCATTTCAAAACTGTGCAGAAGGGTGCATAGGTCCCTGATCTGAGACCACTCCTCCAGCGTGATTTGCCCCACCTCTGAATCTCGTTGGCCCAGGCTATACGTCAGAACGTATTGCACCAGGGCTTGTCGGTGCTGCCACAGTCGCTGCAACATGTGCAGAGTTGAATTCCACCGGGTAGGCACATCGCATTTTAGCCGGTGAAGTGGCAGGCCCAACGACTTCTGTAGAGATGTAAGTCGCTGAGCTGCGGGATGCGAACGGCGGAAGTGAGCACACAGCGACCGTGCCCTCTGCAGAAGGCCATCTAGTCTGGGATAGTGGGCTAAAAATTGCTGGACAACCAGGTTCAACACGTGAGCCATACAAGGCACGTGTGTGACATTGCCCCGGCGAAGGGCCGCACCCAGGTTTGCAGCATTGTCGCACACGGCCTTCCCTGGTTTCAGGTCCAGTGGAGACAACCATTCATGAAATTGGTTCTCCAGAGCTGACCACAACTCCTCAGCTGTGTGACTCACATTTCCCAGACATTTCAATGTAAAAACCGCCTGATGACGTTGAGCCCTACTGCCAGCATAGTAAGGAGGTGTGCAGGATCCCTTCTGCGCAGTTAGAAAGCTTGTGGCATGACCAGACAGGCTTTGGGTGCAGGTGGAAGACCGAGAGGAGGTTGAGGAGGCAGAAGCAGTGGAGGAACTTTGACATAAAGAGGATTGACGCACAACTCGTGGGTACGGCAAGACTTGGACAGCAGCCCCTTGTCCTGCTGTCACCATAGTTACCCAGTGCCCAGTCAGCGACATGTAACGCCCCTGTCCATGCCTACTCGTCCAAGTGTCTGTGGTGAAATGCACCCTGTCACACACAGAGTTTCTCAAAGAAGCGGTGATGTTGTGTGCGACATGCTGGTGGAGCGCAGGCACACCTTTCTTTGAGAAGTAGTGCCGACTGGGCATCTGGTACTGGGGCACTGCGACGGACATAAGGTCTCGAAAATCCTCTGTGTCCACCAGGCGGAAAGGCAGCATTTCTGTAGCCAAGAGCTTGCAGATGGTGAAATTCAACCTCTTAGCTTTCTCATGGCTAGGAGGAAATGGTCTTTTACTTGTCCACATCTGAGGGACCGAGGGCTGGCTATTGTGCTTAGACGGGGTTGATAAGGGTGTCCCCGGCAAACTGCCGGTCTGTGAGGAAGATGCAGGCGGACATGTTAGGTTGCCTTGATCCAAAGGTGGTGCTATCGATGTCGGACAGCGCTCAACACCAGCTGGTGTTACCACCTCCAAAGAAAATGATGACCTGCCAATCACGCTGGCTGTTGCGGGTAAAGAGGTGGCAGGTCTGCGCCCCAAAACAGGTGTGACTGCTGTCCCCCCAGTCACAGAGGATGAAGAGGCCGCGGATGCACAAGATATGGCAGACGGTGATTGGCCCGGCCGGCTAGACCGCATTGTAGCACACTGAGCTTCCCACTGCAACTTATGCTTCATGTCCATGTGCCGGTTCATGCATGAAGTACTCAAACTATGTATTTTTTGGCCTCTACTTAGCTTTTGCTGACAAATGTTACAGATAACACGAGTTGGGTCATCTTTATCGATCTGAAAAAATGCCCAGGCTATGCAAGGCTTAGCACCCATGCGACCTGAAGAGCCACCACGACTTGTGGTGAGAGGCAGAGTTGTGTTTGAGGATGCAGTTGTTGACGTGCTTCCAGTACTACGTCTCTGTCCAGGAAGGCGCAACCTGACCTCGTCGTCACTAGCATCTTCCTCCACCTCCTCTGCTGACCTCATCTCTTGGCTGACTGTGGGTTGACAGTAAGTGGGATCTCCGACCTCATCATCATCACCCTGTGCGTTATCACACCTGTCGTCCTCAGAGCCAACCTGTTCCTGCCCTGACAAAAAACTAAAGTTGTCGCTCCAATCAGGTATTTGAGTCTTATCATCGTCTTCCTCATTGTCTCCACCAACAGGAGTTACAGTTTGGGAATGAGGGTCTACATTATGGTCAGAACCTTCTGCGTCTGGTCCTGGATCCGACTCATAAAGATTCTGGGCATCAGTGCAGATCATTTCCTCGTCTGGATTCACAGAAGCGCTGGAGTCGACCTCTGATTCCCAGGCTATAGTATGAGTAAACAGCTCTGCAGACTCAACCATCTGTTCTACCTCATACTCAGACGGGCAGCTGGAGATTTGGGAGCTGTGAGGAAGCAAGTGCGATTTGGGTGACACCTTTGAGGACTGGAGTATTTGTGATGTTGAAGTTGATGTGGAGGAGAGCCCACTTAAAGGAGCACTTGATATCCGTTGAAGCACCTGCTGTTTTTGTGCCTCATCTGGAATTTGTAGCGATTGGCGTGGCCGTAAGAAAGGGATCTTATCACATTGTCCGCTAAAAGAAGTAGACATTTTAGTTTGGCTGGAAGATGGTCTTTCTTCTGCAGATGTTACTGTTGCTTTAACACCTACCCCACGGACACAACCTTTTTTCCCCTTCCCAACACGCCTATTCCCCTTTCCACCAGCAGCAGGCCTTTTTCCACTCATTTTGGTGGTTAACTAATTCACAACTCTGGAGTTGTTTGCACAAAAAAACAATGGATGGTAACCGAGCAGAGCTGAGTGGCCAAACTGTGGTATTAGGCCAAAACTATTGGCTGGGTTAGATGCAGAAAAAAATTATTTTGAATTTGCAACCTGATGGAGGTCAGTATAGATGGACTAATACAAATAGTCCCACACACTGCTAGAAGCCCAAATATTTTTTCAGAGGTACTGTAGATGCAGATAAAAATTATTTTTAATTTGCAACCTGATGGAGGTCAGTATAGATGGACTAATAGACCAAGTCCCACACACTGCTAGAAGCCCAAATATTTTTTCAGAGCTAGATGCAGAAAAAAATTATTTTTAATTTGCAACCTGATGGAGGTCAGTATAGATGGACTAATAGACCAAGTCCCACACACCGCTAGAAGCCCAACTATTTTTTCAGAGCTAGATGCAGAAAAAAATTATATTCAATTTGCAACCTGCTGGAGGTCAGTATAGAAGGACTAATAGAACAAGTCCCACACACTGCTAGAAGCCCAAATATTTTTTCAGAGCTAAATGAAGAAAAAAATTATTTTTAATTTGCAACCTGATGGAGGTCAGTATAGATGGACTAATAGACCAAGTCCCACACACTGCTAGAAGCCCAAATATTTTTTCAGAGCTAGATGCAGAAAAAAATTATTTTTAATTTGCAACCTGATGGAGGTCAGTATAGATGGACTAATAGACCAAGTCCCACACACCGCTAGAAGCCCAAATATTTTTTCAGAGCTAGATGCAGAAAAAAATTATATTCAATTTGCAACCTGCTGGAGGTCAGTATAGAAGGACTAATAGAACAAGTCCCACACACTGCTAGAAGCCCAAATATTTTTTCAGAGCTAAATGAAGAAAAAAATTATTTTCAATTTGCAACCTGATGGAGGTCAGTATAGATGGACTAATAGACCAAGTCCCACACACTGCTAGAAGCCCAAATATTTTTTCAGAGCTAGATGCAGAAAAAAATTATTTTTAATTTGCAACCTGATGGAGGTCAGTATAGATGGACTAATAGACCAAGTCCCACACACCGCTAGAAGCCCAAATATTTTTTCAGAGCTAGATGCAGAAAAAAATTATTTTTAATTTGCAACCTGATGGAGGTCAGTATAGATGGACTAATAGACCAAGTCCCACACACTGCTAGAAGCCCAAATATTTTTTCAGAGCTAGATGCAGAAAAAAATTATTTTTAATTTGCAACCTGATGGAGGTCAGTATAGATGGACTAATAGACCAAGTCCCACACACCGCTAGAAGCCCAACTATTTTTTCAGAGCTAGATGCAGAAAAAAATTATTTTTAATTTGCAACCTGATGGAGGTCAGTATAGATGGACTAATAGACCAAGTCCCACACACCGCTAGAAGCCCAAATATTTTTTCAGAGCTAGATGCAGAAAAAAATTATATTCAATTTGCAACCTGATGGAGGTCAGTATAGATGGACTAATAGACCAAGTCCCACACACTGCTAGAAGCCCAAATATTTTTTCAGAGCTAGATGCAGAAAAAAATTATTTTTAATTTGCAACCTGATGGAGGTCAGTATAGATGGACTAATAGACCAAGTCCCACACACCGATAGAAGCCCAACTATTTTTTCAGAGCTAGATGTAGAAAAAAATTATATTCAATTTGCAACCTGCTGGAGGTCAGTATAGAAGGACTAATAGAACAAGTCCCACACACTGCTAGAAGCCCAAATATTTTTTCAGAGCTAAATGAAGAAAAAAATTATTTTTAATTTGCAACCTGATGGAGGTCAGTATAGATGGACTAATAGACCAAGTCCCACACACCGCTAGAAGCCCAACTATTTTTTCAGAGCTAGATGCAGAAAAAAATTATTTTTAATTTGCAACCTGATGGAGGTCAGTATAGATGGACTAATAGACCAAGTCCCACACACTGCTAGAAGCCCAAATATTTTTTCAGAGCTAGATGCAGAAAAAAAATATTTTTAATTTGCAACCTGATGGAGGTCAGTATAGATGGACTAATAGACCAAGTCCCACACACCGATAGAAGCCCAACTATTTTTTCAGAGCTAGATGCAGAAAAAAATTATATTCAATTTGCAACCTGCTGGAGGTCAGTATAGAAGGACTAATAGAACAAGTCCCACACACTGCTAGAAGCCCAAATATTTTTTCAGAGCTAAATGAAGAAAAAAATTATTTTTAATTTGCAACCTGATGGAGGTCAGTATAGATGGACTAATAGACCAAGTCCCACACACTGCTAGAAGCCCAAATATTTTTTCAGAGCTAGATGCAGAAAAAAATTATTTTTAATTTGCAACCTGATGGAGGTCAGTATAGATGGACTAATAGACCAAGTCCCACACACCGCTAGAAGCCCAAATATTTTTTCAGAGCTAGATGCAGAAAAAAATTATTTTTAATTTGCAACCTGATGGAGGTCAGTATAGATGGACTAATAGACCAAGTCCCACACACTGCTAGAAGCCCAAATATTTTTTCAGAGCTAGATGCAGAAAAAAATTATTTTTAATTTGCAACCTGATGGAGGTCAGTATAGATGGACTAATAGACCAAGTCCCACACACCGCTAGAAGCCCAACTATTTTTTCAGAGCTAGATGCAGAAAAAAATTATTTTTAATTTGCAACCTGATGGAGGTCAGTATAGATGGACTAATAGACCAAGTCCCACACACTGCTAGAAGCCCAAATATTTTTTCAGAGCTAGATGCAGAAAAAAATTATTTTTAATTTGCAACCTGATGGAGGTCAGTATAGATGGACTAATAGACCAAGTCCCACACACTGCTAGAAGCCCAAATATTTTTTCAGAGCTAGATGCAGAAAAAAATTATTTTTAATTTGCAACCTGATGGAGGTCAGTATAGATGGACTAATAGACCAAGTCCCACACACCGCTAGAAGCCCAACTATTTTTTCAGAGCTAGATGCAGAAAAAAATTATATTCAATTTGCAACCTGCTGGAGGTCAGTATAGAAGGACTAATAGAACAAGTCCCACACACTGCTAGAAGCCCAAATATTTTTTCAGAGCTAAATGAAGAAAAAAATTATTTTTAATTTGCAACCTGATGGAGGTCAGTATAGATGGACTAATAGACCAAGTCCCACACACTGCTAGAAGCCCAAATATTTTTTCAGAGCTAGATGCAGAAAAAAATTATATTCAGTTTGCAACCTGATGGAGGTCAGTATAGATGGACTAATAGAATGATGCTATGCCCAAAAGATTTTACTTCACTAGGTGCAGTAAAAAAATTGGTATTCTATACACAGGTGTTATATCTTGCAACACAGATAGGCTACTCCACTGACTAACACACTCTGCAATAGGCCAAAAAGGATTAGCTTTGCTAGATTTAGCCAAATGCTGTGAAAAAAACTTGCACAGCACTGGCACAGACCTGCCTGGCAAAAACTGATAGGAACTCATGTAACCTAGTCCTGAAAAGGACTCCAATTACAATTAGTCTTTACTCCCACAACCTATCTATTTAAGAGCACAGACCTCCCTGATAAAAGTCGTAGGAAATGCTGTAACCTAGTCCTTAAAAGGACTGCAATCACAACTATTCCCTACTCCCAAGCTATCTGTATATTTGTGCGAAAATTGGCTTGAAATTAACAAGGTATAGCGCACACAGCAACAGCGGTGCCGTCTAACACGCAGCTGCAGCAGTGAGAAAATGGTGGCGACGGGGAAAATGGCTTGGTCTTATAGGGCAAGGACATGTGACATACACTGCCAATGACACATGCCCTTGCTTGTGTGAAAAAAAGCACTTCGCTCCGTGTGTGCGCTGCTGATAGGCTGACAGATTGCACCTCCCCACTGTAAATGCGGGAAAGAGAAAAAAAAATGGAGATCTTCATTGTTCCTGCAGAGATCCATCCCCTGCCCCTCCCCCCGCCCCGCTGTACACTCAAACTGCGTATTAACATTAATTTTCATCATTACTGAGAAAAAATCCAGTTATGATTTTGGTGCACGAACAGTTATCGAACATAACCTCGAACAGCCGAATTTTTCTCAAATTGTTCGTGTTCGCCGAACGGCTCGAACACCGCCCAAAACAGCTCGAATTTGAGATTGGCGAACAGTTCGAGTAGAACAACGCTCATCTCTAATTATAATGCTCCTGAATAAAAATATCTACACTGAGCCCCTGAATAAACCTAACTCTTACAATGCTCCCTGCACAAAATATGACATACACTCTACCCCTCTTACTGTACCTGCTCTCCACACTGTCCTCTCCTTACCATACTGGGCCCCCTGTTCACATTGTCCTCTCACACTGTGTCCCCCCTATACTGCCCAGTCTCTATACTGTGCCCCTTCATCACACTCCCCCTCCTCAGCATACTGTTCCCCCCTTTCTGTGCCCTCACACTGTTTCCCCCATACTGCCGCATCTCCATTCCTTCCCCCACACTACCTAGTCTCTGTGCTGTGTCAACTCACACTTTTCTCCCTCCATACTGTCACCTCACACTATTCCCCCACTCTCCATACTGTTTCCTCACACATTCCCCTTCCCCATTCTGTTCCTGCACTCATTCCCACCCCTCCTCTGGTTCACCATACTGTTTCTTCACACATCTCCCCATTCTGTCTCCTAAAATTTCTCTCCCATCTCTCCCCAAATATAATAAATCTTCGGAAGAGCACACAGACATGCAGAAGGGTGCTTACACACACGAAAACAATTGCACACAGACACATGCTAAGGGCTCTTTCACGCTTGAGTACATGCGATGACAGTTTCCACACATACCAGAGACATTGGTACACATAGACCCACTCAAATGAATGTTTTACCTGCTGCACCTCCCGCAAAATGTCCCGCACACTGATGACAGCGCTCTTCCCAAGCACCGGGTGCTGAGCGCTGCCCTCATCATAGATCCCTGCCGGCGCTGCGATCAGCAGCAGCAGGGTCAATGATGAGAGTAGTAGTCTACTCCCGCCGTGTGAAACTGTAAAAATAGGAATAAAATAAAAAAATCCTTATACTCACCTCTCCTAAGTGTCACCCGCTGTAATCCGTGCGAGTGCTCACGCCGAGGAGAATGACTCCTTCAGCGAGTGGGCCCTGGAGCTGCGCTCAACAAGGGGTGCCCTGTTAATCACTGAGTGCAGCTCCGGGGCCCGCTCGCTGCAGGAGTCATTCTCCTCGGCGTGAGCGCTCGCACGGATTACAGCGGGTGACACTTAGCAGAGGTGAGTATAAGGATTTTTTTATTTTATTCGTATTTTTATAGTTGGACACGGCAGGAGCAGACTACTACTCTCATCATTGACCCTGCTGCTGCTGATCGCAGCGCCGGCAGGGATCTATGATGAGGGCAGCGCTCAGCACCCGGCTCTTGGGAACAACGCTAACTGTACACTGATTCCCAAGCGCCGGTACGTGTCACACGGATGACACATAGGTGGACACGGATATCTCCAGCCCCGTAAATATCAGGATATGTGAAAGAGCCCTAATATACACACGCAGATACACATACTCACAGAAATGGGGACATGTGCACACGCAGGCAAGCACACACAGAAATGCACACGCAGTCATGCTCAGACACAGTCAGACAATCACACACAAAAATGCAGATACGCAGGGAAGCACGCACACAGGTGTGAAGACACATATACACACGTAAACATGCAGGCACTCAAATACATACACACAAACACATGCAGGCATATACACACACACTGTATACACATGCAGCCATTTACACACACACTGTACACACATGCAAGCATTTACACACAGACACACACACATGCAGGCATTTACACACACACACACAGGCAAGCATATACACACAGGCAGGCATATACACACAGGCAGGCATATATACACAGGCAGGCATATACACACACACACACACAGGCATATACACACACAGGCATATACACACACACATAGGCATATACACATACACAGGCATATACACACACACACAGGCATATACACACACACACAGGCATAGGACGCGCCCCCTGGGCCGCGCGTGTGTGGGGATACACGGAACAGGACCCGTTGTGGATGCTGTGGGTTGTAGTCCTTGCGTGGCGGGGACCCAGTTCCGTGGCTCAGGGTGGTCAACCCAAATGGCGGTCTATTTATAGGGTTTTGTGATTAAATGTCCGACTACGCCACCCGTGGATTGCGGTCAGAGTGAACCGCCGCTGCAGGGCAGACCGCTGAGGCTGGTGTTGGGAGTGCAGCAGAGAATAGTATAACTCCCCACGGGAGGAGTATAGCCTCAGGGCAGCAAGTGTGGAAGTTGGGGGTGATGGTGCGTGGGAGCAGCAGTAACAACACAGAGTCCTGTAATGCAGTCCGGGGTATTTACTCACAGTTCTTTATCCACGTTACTACAGCTGGTCATGACGTCCTACGCCGCACTGTGCTCACCAGGTGAGGGGCTCGGCCTACTCCCAGATAACTTTGGAGCGTTTCACAGGACCCTCTTTGTGTGTCCTTTCTCTGGCCTGTCATACCCCGCCAGTGACCTCTCTTCTGTCCGGCTGCCTCGGGCCTTCTCTGGTCAACGTTGGTGCTGTTTCCCTGACCCTATGTGGTGCCTTCCTAGCGGGTGTAGAGAGGGGCTGTGCCACATAAAATGTCACTGCTTCCGGCTTCTAGCTGAGGGTAGTTCCCCGCCTCCACTAATTTCAGGGACCGGTCTCCCCCTTTGGCCTGACCCCACTACACAGGTAGATTCGGGCGTGCGGTGGCGACTCGCCGGTCCACACCCCTGGGGTCCCTTCGTTCCTTGTTCCTGGAGCCTCCTCCAGGAGCGGATGAGCCTTCCTTCCTTCTCCTTCCTCCAGGCCCCGGCCTCTCTCTCAGGCCAGCCTGCGGAGCAGAGCCCATGCCGAGCCTCTGCTCCCACCTCCTGCTCTCTCTTCTTCTCTGTCTGAACTGAACTGAACACTAAACTAAGATGGTGCCCACCTTTTATAACTCCTTCTAAGTGCAACAATCAATAAACTGAATCACACAAAACCATCAAAATGCCCATGTGTCTGCATAAACTGCAAAAACCTATAATATAACACATGGACTGATAATATATAAAATGTAACATTTATTATTGATATATTAAAAACAATAAAAAATACATAAGTATAATAAGAAAAGGGAAGCAACACAAACAAAGGTCGCTGGGATTGACAGCTATAGTACATATAAGAATATTCGCCAGTGAATCAAATTCAATCACATGCTGCAAATGTATAAAAGATCCGCACTGCAAGTAATCATATAAGATTTACATAAAATACAAAGTGTGAGTAGATAAACTCACAGTACAGAACAATCAATGAAGCAGCAGAGTGTATGAGTATAGTAAAACAGAATATAGAGTAAGTAAAGATGACAGAACTGTACTGACCCGTAAGACCTGAATCCAACGCGCGTTTCACCTGGGCTTTAACGAGGATATATCATATGTATTTGTTATTGTTTTTAATATATCAATAATAAATGTTACATTTTATATATTATCAGTCCATGTGTTATATTATAGGTTTTTGCTCCTTCTAAGTGCACCCAGGAACTGCCCTCTCCCTCCTATGCACTACAGGGTCCCCCCTTCCTCGGTGTTCCCTCCCCCCACTCCAGCCAGGGACAGGAACTGTCGTGCTCTACTTGGAGCATATCGGTCGCCCTGCCCCCCGGAAATGTGGTGTAATGCATGCAGGTGTCGGGGTCCTGATCCACACTCCATCCTTACCTGGAAGTGAGATATCGCACATCTGGTTGAGATGCAATACCTCTGTAGCGGCCGAACCCTCGGGGAGCTACGCATATATACACACACACACAGGCATATACAGTGCCTACAAGTGGTATTCAACCCCCTGCAGATTTAGCTGGTTGACACATGCGGAATTAATTTGGCATTGTGACATTTGTACTGTAGATCAGCCTGGAAGTGGGAAATGCACTGCAGCAAATTTTTTTTTTTTTTTTAAAACGTTAAAAATTAATTCAGAGTGTCATTTATTATTCAACCCCTCAAACCACAAGAATTCTGTTTGGTCCCCCTAAAGTATTAAGAAGTAGTTCAGGCACCAAGAATAATGAGCTTCACATGTGTGGATTAAAGATCTCTTTTGCCAGCCTTTTCTGACTATTTAAGACCCTCCCCAAACTTGTGAACAGCACTCAGACATGGTCAACATGGGAAAGACAAAGGAGCATTCCAATGCCATCAGAGACAAGATCGTGGAGGGTCACAAGGCTGGCAAGGGGTACAAAACCCTTTCCAAGGAGTTGGGCCTACCTGTCTCCACTGTTGGGAGCATCATCAGTAAGTGGAAGGCTTATGGAACTACTGTTATCCTTCCACGGCCTGGACAGCCTTTGAAAGTGTCCTCCCGTGCCGAGGCCAGGCTTGTCCGAAGAGTCAAGGCTAACCCAAGGACAACAAGGAAGGAGCTCCGGGAAGATCTCATGGCAGTGGGGACATTGGTTTCAGTCAATACCATAAGTAACGTACTCCACCGCAATGGTCTCCGTTCCAGACGAGGTACCTTTACTTTCAAAGCGTCATGTCAAGGCTCGTCTACAGTTTGCTCATGATCACTTGGAGGACTCTGAGACAGACTGGTTCAAGGTTCTATGGTCTGATGAGACCAAGATCGAGATCTTTGGTGCCAACCACACACGTGACGTTTGGAGACTGGATGGCACTGCATACGACCCCAAGAATACCATCCCTACAGTCAAGCATGGTGGTGACAGCATCATGCTGTGGGGCTGTTTCTCTGCCAAGGGGCCTGGCCATCTGGTCCGCATCCATGGGAAGATGGATAGCACGGCCTACCTGGAGATTTTGGACAAGAACCTCCGCTCCTCCATCAAGGATCTTAAGATGGGTCGTAATTTAATCTTCCAACAAGACAACGACCCAAAGCACACAGCCAAGAAAACCAAGGCCTGGTTCAAGAGGGAAAAAGTCAAGGTGTTGGAGTGGCCTAGTCAGTCTCCTGACCTTAACCCAATTGAAAACTTGTGGAAGGAGCTCAAGAATAAAGTCCACATGAGACACCCAAAGAACCTAGATAACTTGGAGAAGATCTGCATGGAGGAGTGGGCCAAGATAACTCCACAGACCTGTGCCGGCCTGATCAGGTCTTATAAAAGACGATTATTAGCTGTAATTGCAAACAAGGGTTATTCCACAAAATGTTAAACATAGGGGTTGTATAATAATTGACCCACACTTTTATGTTTAAAATTTAATAAAATTCAACTGAGCAACATAACTTTTTGGTTTGTAAGATTTATGCTTCTGTTCATAAAACCTACTCTCGTTTGCAGTTTGAAGGCTCTAACTTATTTGCATCTTATCAAACCAGCTAAATCTGCAGGGGGTTGAATACTACTTGTAGGCACTGTACACACACACGCAGGCATATACATGCACACGCAGGCATATACACGCACGTGCAGGCATATACACGCACACGTAGGCATATATGACGCGCCCCCAGAGCCGTGGGGTACTCGGTGCCGGGCCTCTAGATGCTAGGGGAAGGGATATGTCACAGCGGCGGCGGACCGGTCCGTGGCCCAGGGCGGTCAACAAAAAGGGGAAGGAAAATATTTATATGGGATTTGTAGTTTTTAGGAAGTGTTCGTGACGCCACCTGTGGTTTCTGGTAATAGGTACCAGAGCTGCTTCAGACCTCTGGGGCGGTTGGTAGGGCAGCTAGGTTGGAACGGCTCCCCACAGGTGGATCAGGCCCCAGGGCAGTGTAGAATAGATGATGGTGATGCGGGGGCTTGTGGTGCAGGAGAGATGGCGCAGCAGAAATAACTGACAGAGGCAGTGGAGTGCAGTCGTCCGAGTTTACTCACAGTTCTGTTCAAGTTCCTCAGGTACACTGTAAGGGTGTCAGCCTCCTGCGTCGTGCGGCGTCTACCAGATGAGGGGTCCAGCACTTTCTCAAGTATATCAGGAGCGCTTGACGGAACCCCGCTTTCCTTATGTTCCTTACTAGACCGACTTCCTGCACTGGGTCTTCTCCCTCCTGCCCTGCGATTCCCCACACACAGTTCCGATCGGGTGCTCTGAAGTCCCTCTGGGCAACCTGGAGTTCCCGGACCTACTTGATGCCCTTCACGGTGACTAGGGTGAGGCTGTGGCAACTGCACCAAGGAAGTGCAGAAGCCTCCGGTTTTCCAGCCGAGACCTGGAATAACACGGCTGGTCCAGGGCACGGTTCCCTTCTTGCGGTCTGATCCCTCTGACACTTGGCAGACTCGGGCATACGGGTGCCATCCTGCACTCACCGTACCCCCTGGGATCACTTATGTTAACGGAGTTTTTCTCCTCTGCTCCCCTCCTGGGCCTCTATTACTAGGCCCCTTTCTGAAGCAGAGCTCCTGAAGAGACTCTGCTCCCCTCCTCTCCTTTCACTGAATCACACTCACTCTCTCTCCTGCCACCCTAAGATCGCTTCACTTTATATACCTCCTATCATGGTGCTCCCCTCCTCTACATCCTCCACCCTTACCCACTACTGGTTCCCCCTCTATTTGGTTCCACCCACTCCAGCCAGGGACAGGGCTCAGCAGAAACACATTGCATCTTGCCCTTCCAGCCGGCCTGGAGTAGTATAGTGTTGAATGCGCGTGTTGGGGTTCCGGGCAGCACTCCCTCCTTACCTGAGAGAAGGAGATACCACACCTCTGGGTGAGGTGCAGTACCTCTGTGGCGACTGAACCCTCAGGGGCACCACATATAGACTCACCCGCAGGCATATACACACCCACACACGCAGGCATATACACACACGCAGGCATATACACACACGCGTAGGCATATACACGCACACGCAGGCATATACACACACGCGCAGGCATATACACACACACGCAGGCATATACACACACGCGCAGGCATATACACACACACGCAGTCATATACACACACGCAGGCATATACACGCACCCGCAGTGATATACACACACACGCAGGTGTGACACCCCAGGGGTCTGGTTGCCACAGTGATAGAGATATTACGTCTGAGAGCAGGTGGGAGGTCTCTTGGTCAGGAATCCTATGCATGCCACACCTCCTGCACAGTCCTGGGAGGGGAAGAACTTCCCCTATATAAAACTGGGGCTGAGGCAGGGTTAGTGAGTAGAGAAGAAGTAGAGACAGAGAAAAGAAGCAAATATAGGAACAGAACATCAGGAGCTCTGTGGGAGCAGTGTTACAAGGAGTCAGGGGCTGGCAGCTGCAGAGCTCGCCCTGACTGAGAAGATTTCTTACCGGACCCGGAGTCCGAGGCTGTGGGGACTAACTCCTACCCAGCAGCAGAATCCGTCAGGCAGGGGATTCCAGGTCCTCTGGCCAAGAAACCCGAAGGCACGGTCACACGCATGGGACCAGCACCGCCGTCGTGGAGCGGAAGCTACTAGAAGGCCCCGAGTCACCGGCCATACGGGTGAGCACCACACGGTACACTGAGGGACGTGGGCTACTTATACCCGCCTCTAGCAAGGTAGCCAGAAGAGTACAGTTAGTTTGGGAGGCCTACAACTCCGCCTGGCCAGGGGAGATCCCATCTGCTCAAGGACTGACCAGGCCCCAATCGCTAGCCAGTACTCAGGGAGGGTCTATCTTTGTCACCAGTAAAGACCCTGAACTACACCGTACCGTCTCCGAGTGGTTCCTGCTACCCCCATCATCCACGTCGGCTGCCCTGAGGCCATACCCCTCCCGTTGGGGGTTATACTATCACGCTGCACAATCCTACCACCGGCCTCAGCGGTCTGCCCTGCAGCAGCAGCTCCTTGGCTGTACTCAACGGGTGGCGTAGTCGTCCAACATCTACCGCTGATACATCGCCGCTCAGTTTGACTCCCTGGGCACGGACCGGGTCACCGCCACGAGACTACAACCCTCAACAGATCCGGCTCCGGGTAAGCTCCCGCGTGCGCAACGCAGCGCGACACAGGCCCAGGGGCGCGTCAACTTTTGGCGTAGTCTGCAGGATTTCGTGCCCGCAACCACCGGGTACTGCGTGCCTGAAAAAGACTGTTCAAACTTACCTGTGGTGAAGATTCCCGCCATCCGGCGCCATCTTCAGCCTTCTTCCCGCCATCGGTGAAGATTCCCGCCATCTGGCGCCATTTTCAGCCTTCTTCCCGCCTACCGTGGAGTTTTCCCGCCGTTGGACGCCATCTTGAAGACGTCGCGCGGGAAGAAGAGGGACGTGGACTCCGAAAGCGCGCGAGAACTGAAGCCCCGCCTCACGTCCGGACGTCGCGTAAGGTCCTGGAAGGAGCCCAGCAGACGCCGACGTCACAGGAGCGCGACGGAAGGTCCTCAACCCTGACGATCTACTGCGGAGCCGCGGCCTATAGAAGAGGATCATCGCAAGGTAGGCCACGGTCCACTAGGGGGGAGGAGGATGTCGGATACGGAGGAGAGCTTCACTGCCTCAACCCCCGCCAGCGCCACCGCTGCTGCAGTCATGCCTTTCACCATGCCCTATATCCCGGGAGCGGCCTGGCTACCCCAGTACTCAGGGGAGTCACATACCCTGCATGACTTTAGAGAAAAGCTGGATAGCCTCTTCCAGGTGTACCCCCTCACAGAAGAGCAAAAAGTGAGCATCCTGGTGGCCCAATTAACTGGGGCAGCCCGAAGGGAGGTAAAGTCCTGGCCACCTGGGGGGAGGACTGTCGCAGGGATACTAACCCGGCTGAGGGACACCTTTGATACCCGCACCTCAGCCGAGATCAAGCTTAGATTCTACGGGTGCAAGCAGCGAGCATACGAGGGTATAAGGGACTATGCCCTGAACCTACAAGAGGCCCTGAGAGCCATTAAGCAGACCGACCCTGACGGCGTGGGAGACGAGGACAGGCTGTTGACTGAACAATTTATAGAGGGTTTATATTGCAATGCCCACCGAACCCAGTTGCGGGCAATGGCCTTACAGGACCCTCATCTGGGATTTGCACAGTTCAAGGACAGAGCCATCCGGGTGCTCCGAGAACCGGCACCAGGTGGCGTTGTGACCCACAGACGCCCCACTACCACTTACCACCAGGAGGCGGCACCCTTGTCGGCAGGGCCTGTGGGAGCTGATGCGCAGGCTTTGAACAATGACCCGGCTCCAGACCTGCACCATCAGGTCCAAGAGCTAGCTAAAAGCGTTGCTGCGCTAACCCGAACTGTGCAGTCTTTACAGGTTTCCACTCCAGGGAAGATCCAGCTGGCATCCGGACCGGAGGACATCCCGTGGCGTCGACCAAGGAGGACCCCACCGGCCAGAGGGAGACCCAGCGACCGATACAACGAGGACGGACGACCCATCTGCCGCCGCTGCAATCAACCCGGACATATGGCAAGGTACTGTCCTTTAAACTGGCACAACCTGGGGTAGAGGGCCAACCCCCAGGAAAAAGATCACCAGGCCCATCGAACTGGCGTGACAAATATGTGGGAGGACGTCCAGTCTTACCCGTGGTACTGGATGGCATTCCTATGAGTGCCCTACTGGACACCGGGTCACAGGTCACCACCATCCCGTACGTGCTCTTCAAGCAGTACTGGAATGACTCGGATATCACCCGCTACCCTGACGACGACTTGAGTATCATCGCCAGCAATGGTCAGCCCGTGCCACAGATTGGATTTAAAGAGGTGACCATTAAAATCGGTAGAGTCGAACTGGCAGCACAGGGACTGATCATTGTAGACATTGACAAACACGAGAGTCACCCAAAGATAACTCTAGGAACTAATGTAATTGAAAATTGTCTTGCAGAGGTGATTTTCCTTTTACAGCAGGTTGCCAAGAACGCCAGCTCCGGCGAGCAGCGAGTGCTCCAAAAAGAGATCCGGGCACTGATGCGACGGCAACAGGTGGAACTCTCCGGCGGTGAGATTGGTAGCGTGAGAATGTGTGACCCTTTCCCTATTGCCATGCCCCCAAAAAGTGAAATGATGATTTGGTGCTGGGCAGCTATTGGTCTGAGAGGTAGAGATTACCAGGCAATGGTAGAACCAGTTTACTCAGACAGTAGGCCCACCATCTTGACAGCACGGGGGGTGGTTAATGTACGCCATGGGAGGGTGCCCGTTCGCATAATCAATATCGGGAAGAGGGAAGTGTACCTGCCCCGGTATGCCACGCTAGCCAAATTATATACCATTAACCAAAATGCTATACAATCTGTGGAACCCTTGCCTCCATCTCACCCGGAGGAAGGTAACGGCTCTAAGAAAACAATGGAGGACTGGTGTCAGCAACTACATTTGGGTACTGACTCCACTCCCTCACACCAGAAACAGGGAGTCTATCGGGTGGTTCAAGAGTACGAGAGAGTGTTTAGTAAACACCCGTTAGACTTCGGGCGAGTCAAGGGGGTAGAACACCACATCCCCACGGGAGACCATCCTCCCATAAAAGAGAGGTATCGACCCGTACCCCCTGCACACTACCAACACGCCAAGGGGATGCTTAGAGACATGAAGGAGGCTGGGGTGATCAGGGATAGCTGTAGCCCCTGGGCAGCTCCACTAGTCTTAGTCAAAAAGAAAGACAACACCATGAGGATGTGTGTAGATTACCGGAAAATCAACCGTATCACACACAAGGATGCGTACCCCTTACCAAGGATAGAGGAGTCTTTGGCTGCTTTAAGATCTGCTAACTTCTTCTCTACCTTGGATCTCACTAGTGGGTACTGGCAGGTTCCTGTAGCAGAGGCGGACCGGGAGAAGACCGCATTCACCACCCCGATGGGACTTAGCGAGTTTACCTGTATGCCGTTCGGACTCTGCAACGCACCAGGAACCTTCCAACGATTAATGGAGTGCTGTTTGGGCCACAGAAACTTCGAGACGGTCCTGTTGTACCTGGACGATGTCATCGTATATTCTAAGACTTATGAGGACCACCTGAAACACCTGGCGGAAGTGTTCGAAGCTCTGGCAAGCTACGGCCTAAAGGTGAAACCCTCCAAGTGTCACCTCCTGAAACCAAAGGTGCAGTACCTGGGACACGTGGTGAGCGCTGACGGAGTGGCTCCCGACCCTGATAAGATCACCGCAATTAAGGAATGGCCAAGTCCCTCCAGTGTAAAGGAAGTGCGGCAGTTCCTCGGGTTGGTAGGCTACTACCGCAGGTTCATCCCCGGTTTCACCAAAAAGGCAGCTCCTATGCAGGACCTCCTGATAGGCCAGTCCCGGAAGGCCAAGAACCAGAAGCCGCCCTTCAGATGGGAGAAGTTGGAAGAAGAGTCCTTCCGCCAGCTGAAGATGGCCCTCACGGGGGATGAAATCCTGGCGTACCCGGATTACAGCCAGCCCTTTATCCTCTACACCGACGCAAGTAACATCGGGCTAGGAGCCGTGTTGTCCCAGATCCAGCAGGGGAAGGAGCGAGTAATCGCTTACGCCAGCCGAAAACTGCGACCCACCGAAAGAAACCCTGAGAATTACAGCTCATTTAAGCTAGAGTTCCTGGCAGTGGTGTGGGCAGTCACCGAACACTTTAAGCACTACCTCGCTTCTTCCCGGTTCGTCGTGTACACAGATAACAACCCGTTGACACACCTGGACACAGCAAGACTCGGTGCCCTAGAGCAGAGATGGATGGCCCGCCTGTCCAACTACGAGTTCACCATCAAATACCGGGCAGGACGCTCCAATACCAACGCGGACGCCCTGTCCAGGATGCCAAACCTACCGGACGTAGGAGAAGATCCAGAGGGACTGGAAGAAGTCGAACTCCCCGCGTTTCACCGTCATGGGACTATCCAGTATTCCCATCGGGTAAGGAGTAAGCAAGGCGCTACGCTTAACCCCTTACCTCACTACAACTGGGCGGAAACGCAAGACAGTGACCCTGCCGTCCGGCTGGTGAAGGAGATGCTGACTCGGCCAGAGGCTCGCCTTGACCCAGACGCTCCGGAGGAAGCCAAGCAACTGTGGGCAGAAAAGAGTAGACTGTTCCTTTACAAGGGGAAGTTGTGCCGCAGGATGGTTAACTCCCGGACGCATGAACTAATCTGGCAAGTAGTGGTGCCACGACGAGATGCAGCCATGGTGATGGAGGCATACCACGATGGAGCTGGGCATTTCGGATGGAAGAAGCTGGAGTTCCTGCTGCGCGGGCGGTTCCATTGGGTAGGCATGAGGGGAACCATCGAGAGGTGGTGCAGAGACTGTGGCCCGTGCAACCTGAAGAGGAAGGACCGTGCCAGCCAGAAGACTCCCCTGCAGTCCATCGTCACCCGGCAGCCGTTGGAACTGGTAGCCTTGGATCATGTAAAACTGACCCCAAGCAGAAGTGGCTACGTCTACGCGTTAACCATCGTGGATCATTACTCCCGGTTCTTGGTTGTCGTCCCCGTCAAGGACTTAACGGCTCAAACAGCAGCTAGAGCCTTCCAGCAGCACTTCTGCCGTCCACACGGGTACCCGGACAAAGTGCTGACGGACCAGGGACCTGCCTTTGAAGCGGAGGTCTTCCAGGAATTCTGCAATCTGTATGGCTGCCGGAAGATAAGGACGACACCCTATCATCCGCAAACTAATGGACTTTGTGAGAAAATGAACCAGGTGGTAATGGATCTTCTGAAAACGTTGCCCCTGGAAGAACGCAGTCTGTGGCCTGAGAAGCTGCCCGATCTGGTGGACCTATACAACCACATCCCGGTAGGTTCCACCAACTGTACCCCGGCTTACCTAATGAGGGCGAGACCTGGTAAGTTACCTGTTGACCTGGAAATGGGAGTCCTGACACCCGAGGACACTTCACCAGAAGCAGACTGGGACACAGAGAGGCAGCAGCAGTACCGGAAAGTACAGGAGAGCGTGGAGCGAAGTCTCTGTCAGGCTAGGGAGAGACAAGAGAAAACTTACAACCAGTATGCTCCCGCTGTTCCCCTGGTGCCCGGAGAGCAGGTCTTGAAGAGGAAAAGACGGCTCCACAAGTTGGACGACCAGTGGGAGAAGGACCCGTACACCGTACTGCCCTCAAGCCACGAGAACCCGAAGGTCTGTACCATCAGTAAAGACGGAGGGGAGACCACAGCCATTTTATCCCGGGATCACCTGAAGAAGTGTCCTGAACAGCTACGGAACCCTGAAGAGGAACAAGAAGACCATCGACCCGTAGAGGAAAGGGAAGATATGGTTAGTACTGTGCTCGGAGACTTCCCTCGGTCTTGGACTCAAGTCAATGGTGCAGTTGTGGTACCCGTACTCACCTTCCTCCAACCAGCATCCCAAGCACCTACGGAGCAACAGGTAGAGCTGGAAGAACAGCCGGTCCAGGAGGCAGAAGACCCCACACCAGCAGATCAGGAGGATCAACCCTCTGCTTGCAGTGAGCCTGCCATATCCCTAGTGAGCCAAAGGGCCCATAGACAGCTGCCCAATTTACCCTTGACAGCTCCTACACCCTGTAGTTCAGGGCCAGACAGTCAGCTCCGTAGGTCCACTAGGGCCACTAGAGGCCAGTTACCCGCACGTTGGAGGATTTGAAGTGTATAAATTGTTTTATTTGTGGTTACCTGTTTTTCTTGTTGCTTGTGTATAATTATGTGTTTCTAGTTGTTTATAGGAGTCTTTGGTGGATTTACCGGGAATCCTGTGTACATAGTTGGAGCGTAACCCAGGACGGACTAAAGACTGTTAAGGACTCGGGGCAGGACAGACCCCTACCTGGTTACGTCTCCCTGTTTTGGTGAAATTGACACCTTGCTTTCTTCAAAGACTGCACCCGGTTACGGACATGCCGTGACCACCTTTATGTGTTTCTTTATTGTATTGTTATTGTTATATCTTGTTATGTTTTTCTAAAATATGTTTAGTCCCGGAGTACTAAATTTCACTAGGGGGGAATGTGACACCCCAGGGGTCTGGTTGCCACAGTGATAGAGATATTACGTCTGAGAGCAGGTGGGAGGTCTCTTGGTCAGGAATCCTATGCATGCCACACCTCCTGCACAGTCCTGGGAGGGGAAGAACTTCCCCTATATAAAACTGGGGCTGAGGCAGGGTTAGTGAGTAGAGAAGAAGTAGAGACAGAGAAAAGAAGTAAATATAGGAACAGAACATCAGGAGCTCTGTGGGAGCAGTGTTACAAGGAGTCAGGGGCTGGCAGCTGCAGAGCTCGCCCTGACTGAGAAGATTTCTTACCGGACCCGGAGTCCGAGGCTGTGGGGACTAACTCCTACCCAGCAGCAGAATCCGTCAGGCAGGGGATTCCAGGTCCTCTGGCCAAGAAACCCGAAGGCACGGTCACACGCATGGGACCAGCACCGCCGTCGTGGAGCGGAAGCTACTAGAAGGCCCCGAGTCACCGGCCATACGGGTGAGCACCACACGGTACACTGAGGGACGTGGGCTACTTATACCCGCCTCTAGCAAGGTAGCCAGAAGAGTACAGTTAGTTTGGGAGGCCTACAACTCCGCCTGGCCAGGGGAGATCCCATCTGCTCAAGGACTGACCAGGCCCCAATCGCTAGCCAGTACTCCGGGAGGGTCTATCTTTGTCACCAGTAAAGACCCTGAACTACACCGTACCATCTCCGAGTGGTTCCTGCTACCCCCATCATCCACGTCGGCTGCCCTGAGGCCATACCCCTCCCGTTGGGGGTTATACTATCACGCTGCACAATCCTACCACCGGCCTCAGCGGTCTGCCCTGCAGCAGCAGCTCCTTAGCTGTACTCAACGGGTGGCGTAGTCGTCCAACATCTACCGCTGATACATCGCTGCTCAGTTTGACTCCCTGGGCACGGACCGGGTCACCGCCACGAGACTACAACCCTCAACAGATCCGGCTCCGGGTAAGCTCCCGCGTGCGCAACGCAGCGCGACACAGGCCCAGGGGCGCGTCACAGGCATATACACACTCACACACAGGCATATACACACACACGCAGGCATATACACGGTAAAGCAGCGCTAGTCATCATGCTGGGGGACACTCGCTTCACAAGGTCAACTAAAGCACACATGCAACGCCTTTCTGGTATTTCACAATCCAGCAGTTTATTATTTATCATAAACCGCTCATAAACGAGTCCATCTTAGTGGCTCGCTGACATATTACACATATAATGTCCAAGAGCCTTTCCAGTGACAGATATGTCCACTTGGCACCAGATACAGCCTTCAGCAAGGTAACAATATAAATGTCCACATCAAGCAGTGTTTTTAACTTTGCCGGGTTTTAGCTGCTTCAGATTTGTTCTGCCAGAGCTGTGGCTTTACGGCTTCCCAGATGGGGGTCTCCAGCCCTCATACCTTCAAAGGCTACTGGTATGTTTTCACACATAACATCCAGCCACTGCCTTCCAGCACTCTTGCCTTCCAAGCCTCTTGCCCTCCAAGGCTACTTGCATCTCTTACACACAAGGATCCAGCCTCTGCCTTTCAGGCTTCACCAGGCTTCACACTCTCACGGTGTCCCACACATGGGGAACAGGCCTCACGCCTTTCACACCCTGTTTCAAAAGCACCAAGATTTATATATCCTCCAGTGCACACAGTCATGTGATCAGACCTTCTGTGTGCACAGAACCTGTGGTGATGTCACAGTCATGTGATCAGTAACCTGAGGGGGAGGTACATGGTCAGCCAAAACACACCCTGGACCATTACAGTAATGCCGCTAGCCGCTGCATTACAACACACGCAGGCATATACACACACACGCAGGCATATACACACACAGGCATATATACACACACGCAGGCATATACACTCACCCGCAGGCATATACACTCACCCGCAGGCATATACACACTCACACAGGCATATACACACACACACGCAGGCATATACACACACACGCAGGCATATACACACACACGCAGGCATGTACACACACACTCAGGCATATACACACAGGCATATACACACACACGCAGGCATATACACACACACGCAGGCATATACACACACGCAGGCATATACACACACACGCAGGCATATACACACACACACGCGGAGATATACACACACGCAGGCATATACACACACACACAGGCATATACACACACATATGCAGGCATATGACTGCAGCCTTGTTTCCAATTCCAGGCCAGGTTGGAGAGTTGAACTGTAGAGGACGGTCACCGTCCACATATCCAGCCCCGGAGCCGGTATAAAAAAGCCCAGAGTCAGAGCAGGAGAGAAGCGGGGCTGCGCCGGTGCCAGTGCCACCACCCGGTCGGGAGCCAGTATTACTACAGGGGAGCAGGCCAGGGCAGATATGGAGCCGGCATGGGACCGTATCAGAAGCCCGGGAGCAGGGAAAGCAGAGCGAGACGACGGGTTCGGTGGCGCCGGCGTATCATAGGACGGCCCCGGAGCAGAGAGAAAGCACTGCAGAGCTCGGCCGCGGCCTATCAGAGGCCAGAAGAGAGCGGCGTCAATGTCACCTGACACCACACCACAGTCTGCCAGCCAGCGGGAAAGCAGAGCGCAGTGCGTGTCACCGCCCAGAAAGAATCCATCCTCTTAGTGTCAGGGACTCACGTGGTAAGTATGCTGCATGCACGTCACTGCAGGCCCGCTGTCACCAATGAATGTGCCGTGCGCGTGACGCGCCCCCTGGGCCGTGGGGTACCCGGTGCCGGGCCGGTGGACGCTGGGGGAATTGTCACAGTGGCAGTGACCCGGTCCGTGACCCAGGGCGGTCAATAAAAAGGGGTTATGTATAGGGGATTTATAGAGTTCGTGATGCCACTTGTGGAAAGCGGCTAAGGGAGCCGCCACTGAGGAGCAGTCCTCTGAAGCTGATGTTACTGCAGCAGGGATGGTGTGGCTCTCCACAGGAAGAGCTAGCTCCAGGGCAGTGTAGTTGATGTTGGTTGTGCTGGGTGTTGTAGTGCAAGGTTTGATGGCGCAGCAAGAAGCACAGAGGCAAGGAAGTGCAGTCCTCAGGGTCTTTACTCTCGGTTATTGCAGTCCAAGTTACAGACGTCAAAGTAACTTCCCGTGCCGTGCTGCGTTTACTCAGTGAGGGGCTCAGTCCACCCCCAGTTAACTCCGGAGTAAATAACAAGACCCCCTTCTGTGTCTTCTCTCTGGCTGTCTCCCTGAACCTCATACCAAGTGTCCCATTTCAGTACCTGCGGGCCTTGGCGGGCAACGTCTGTTCCATCCCCTGGGTCCTCTATAGCTACCTTCCTGGTGAGACTGGTATGGATTGTTGGCTACAGGACATGAAATACTGCAGCCTCTGGATTCTAGTTAAGACGTACAGTCTTCCGCTAGCTGAGGGACCGGTCCCCTTTATGCAGCCTGACCCCTCCACCTCCCGGTAGATGCAGACGCACGGGTGGCATTCTGCATGGCCTGTACCCCTAGGGTCCTTTCCTCTGGTTCCTGGAGCCTTCCTGCTCCCTCTCCTCTCTTCTCTCCTTCCTCTCCAACTTGGGCCTCACTGTCTAGGCCCGCCTCTGGAGCAGAGCTCCAACAGAGACTGTTCCTGTCACTTTCCTCCTCTGACTAGTTTCTCTTTCTAAGATGGCTTCTCTACTTATATCTTCCTTCTATGTGCTCCCCTTACCTACTTCCTCCACCCACACCCACTATGTGGTTCCCCCTCTCTGGGTTCCCCCCACTCCAGCCAGGAAAGGGGCTCAGCAAGAAGCAGAGGCATCTTGCCCCTCCTGCTTGCCTGGAGTGGTGTGTGTTGGATGCAGGTGTTAGGGTCCTGAACTGTGCTCCTTCCTTACCTGAGAGTGAGATGCCACATCTATGGCTGAGATGCAACACCTCTGTGGTGACCGAACCCTCAGGGGCGCCACACGCGCGACGCTACATTTGATTCAGCCGCGCTTTTAAAGGGCCCACACTTTTAAAGGGCCCCCGCCACCAATTTTCTCACTCTCATATCTGGGCCCACCGGGAAATTTCCCGATTTCCCGCCAGGCCAGACCGATCCTGACTCCATAGGAGATCATGAGCTGCTTGCCATCAAATTTGTGCTGGAGGAGTGGCGCTACCTGCTGGAAGGGGCTTTGCACCCGGTGATCATCTACACAGATCACAAAAACCTGGCCTATTTACAAAACACCCAGAGACTAAATCCGCGTCAGGCCCAGTGGTCTCTGTTCTTTGCCAGTAAGTGTAGGGATAGTCCAGGTGGAAAGGAAAATAAAGCGGGAAATGTACTGTATTACTGAAGCTAGAAACGGAGGGTGCTGTGCCTGATACTGCGTGTGCCAATCGGATGTCCTTGAACTGTCCAGTAAACTTTTGTTGGTTAAAATGAATTGGATGTGCACTGAGTTGTGTACGGCTGTTCCTAAATATGGATTTAATGCCCCAAAGTTGTAGTCTACCTGATGATGTTTGCACAATGTTAATATTTTACTTTGCAGATAATGTACATTAGAATTCAGAACATACACACGTGGTCAAAATTGTTGATACTCCTCGTTTAATAAAAGAAAAACCCACAATGGTCACAGAAATAACTTGAATCTGACAAAAATAATAATAAATTAAAAATCTATGAAATTGAACAAAATGAAAGTCAGACATTGCTTTTCTGCTTCCACAGAATTTAAAAAAATGAAACTCATGAAATAGACCTGGACAGAAATGATGGTACCCCTGAAAATAATGTGACAAAAGGGACATGCTAAATCAAGTTGTGTCCACTAATTACTATCACAGGTGTCTACAATCTTGTAATCAGTCAGTGGGCCTGTATATAGGGCTACAGATACTCACTGTGCTGTTTGGTGACATGGTGTGTACCACACTCAACATGGACCAGAGGAAGCAAAGGAAAGAGTTGTCTCAGGAGACAATCATGTTAAGGGTAAAGGTTATAAGACCATCTCCAAGCAGCTTGATGTTCTCGTAACTACAGTTGCACATATTATTCAGAAATGTAAGATCCATGGGACTGTAGCCAACCTCCCTGAACTTAGCCGCAGGAGGAAAATTGATGAAAAATCAAAGAGACGGATAATACGAATGGTAACAAAAGAGCCCAGGATAACTTCTAAAGAGTGAACTTCATGGGAGATGACCATCATAAAAAAGCCAGACTGGAATTTGCCAAACTACATGTTGACAAGCCACAAATCTTCTAGGAGAATGTCCTATGGACAGATGAGACAAAAATGGAAATTTTTGGCAAGGCACATCAGCTCTATGTTCAGAGACGGAAAAATGAAGCATATCAAGAAAAGAACACTGTCCCTACTGTGAAACATGGAGGAGGCTCTGTTATGTTCTGGGGATGGTTTGCTGCATTTGGCACAGGGTGTCTTGAATCTGTGCAGGGTACAATGAGATCTCAAGACTATCAAGGGATTCTGGAGAGAAATGTGCTGCCCAGTGTCTTGGTCTCAGTCGCAGGTCATGGGTCTTACAACAGGATAATGACCCAAAACACACAGCTAAAAACACCCAAGAATGGCTAAGAGAAAAACATTGGACTATTCTGAAGTGGCTTCTATGAGCCCTGACCTGATCCTATTGAGCATCTTTGGAAACAGCTGAAACAGTCTGGAAAAGGCAACCTTCAACCACGAGACAGCTGGAGCAGTTTGCTCATGAGGAGTCGGCCAAAATACCTGTCGAGAGGTGCAGAAGTCTCATTGACAGTTACAGGAATCGTTTGATTGCAGTGATTGCCTCAAAAGGTTGTTCAACAAAATATTAAGTTAAGAAGAACCATCATTTCTGTCCAGGCCGATTTTATGAGGTTAATTTTTTTTAAATTCTGTGGAAGCAGAAAAGCAATGTCTGACTGTCATTTGTTCATTTCAAAGATTTTAATTTATTATTACTAATAACTATTTTCAATCTGTCTTAGAGTTTCCTATAGCTTGTAACATGTCATAGATATAATTACATATATCTTTTCCCCATGCACTTGCACTTTAGTCTATTTACATGTACGCACGTTCCATATACTTATTGTGTATTACAGTATTTGACATTATATGGATCTACTATGTATACTGTATATCCATTTGATGTATCATCACTAATTTTATTATTCCTGCACTTTCTTTACTTTTCTATCATTAATAAATAAGTTTTCCTATAATTCAGTCTCACTCCTGTGCACTTATTTTTTATTATTCTTTATTTTTTCTTTATTATTTTTTCACTTTCAATATGGGACTTCTAGCACTTATATATCAATATGGTGATATAATATTTTTATTTGTGTATTCTTCTGAGTGTACATCCTCCTTTTTCCCCTCATTGATGGCATATGTCCACTTTATCACTGGGGTTCTGTTTATATAATATCACTTCTATCTTTTATCCCCATTTGGTTATTAATTAATTAATGATTTGCACTGTTTTCATTCTCATACACCTTTCTATGATTATATTGACTCGCCCAGGGGGGATATAGGAGAGACTCGGTACCCGGGCCTTAACCTTCTGTGGGATGTCACAGCAGTCGACTCCCGGGCCCGTACCCTGGGGTCACTCTTTAAAAGGGGTTTTGTTAACAGTTTTGTCTCGTGATGCCACCTGTCAGGGGGAATGACGGACACGCACACAGGGGGTTCGCTTCAGTACCTTTACTGGTGTTGACGGCAGGTACAGTCCAGGGTACTTGATAGGAAGGGTGCACTTCTGGACTCTCCCCAGTGAGCAGGTATAAGGCCTCCTGATCCGTTTCTTCCTTCCTTTAAAGCTTCTGGCCAACCTGGAACTAGGCCTAGCTTTTATGCTGTTTCACTCTCTCACCTGTCTGCTTATAGTAGAACTTTTCTTTGGCTACCACTATCCCTGGACGCTGGGGCCTTCGTGGTTCCTAGTTCTGTAAAATGATGGTAGCTTCAGGTGAACCAGGGGTCTGGAATCCCCCTGGTATGCCTGTTGTCGCTACTGAGTATAGAGGACCCTATAGGCGCGGACCCGGTGTCTGGCTTGTGTTCTGGGGTGAGCTTCAGATGCTCCTCTGCCCCCTTAACTCCTCTCTTCTTGCCTCGGCCACACTCGGGGCCCTCAACACAGCAGCAGACGTGCTGTTTCTTCACTGCTCTAAAGTGTCAGCACACTCTCTCTACCTAACTTCACCCTCCAGTATATATATCCCTAACAGTGCTCCCTCTGGTGGTATGAGGTGGAAGGGTGGAGGTGTCTGTGTGTAGTAAGGGCCTCTTGTGGAGAAGTCCGTCCTTGCATCCTTTTGGAACACGTCTTCGGCCACGTCAAACGGGTTTTTGTTCAGTGGTCTTTGACATAAAACCAATAGGGGGCACTTTAATAAGTGCAACTATTTACAAGGGACAGTTCTTTGGTTATTCACCGTCCATAACCTACAGTCCTTATACCCTCACGGGTAACTAAATGCACACATGTATTTTACAGTTCACACACAAAAACAAATTTTACATTTTCCTTCTGTACCCTTACGAGTAACTATTTACACTGTAGGCATTTTGTACCTTATTCCCTATACCTGGTAGGGATTTGGCCTTGTGTGCTGTGTGTGGATCTACGTAGCACTGGGGTGATACTGGTGTCTGTGCATGCACTATCCGCTAACCTATCAGGTGTACGTGCGGGTAAGTTATAGAACTGCCTCAATCTCTCTATGGGACTGGCAAGTGCACTGTTTACTGAACCCTCAGGTTCTGCTTCAACTGGTGATCCTCCTCTTACTGGGGACTCTTCCTGTTCCTGAGCAGGTTCTTCTAGGGTGCTCACAGGCTCTTCTTGTGGTGGAGGTTCTTCTGGTGGCTGACAGAAGTGTATCACTGGTATGATTACTGCTCCATCGAGTTGAGGCCAGTCTGCAGGGAAGTCTCCTAGAACTGTATGAACTACATCTTCCTTGGGTTTTTCCGGTATTATAAGAGGTACTTCTTCCTCCTGTGTCTTCAGTAGACCTGGGCACAATTTAAAGTGGTCTCTTGAGACTGTTGTGGTTGTCCTACCTCCATCCTTGCTGATCAGGCAGGTTTTGGTGTTGTCAAATCTGGAATTTAACACGGTGTAGGGCTCTCTTTCCCACTGGTCATTGAGCTTGTGACCCCTTCTTTTCCGCTTTAGCACTATTTCTCCTGGTGCCAAGGGTTCTGCTGGTGCATGCTTGTTATACTGGCCTTCTTGTCTTTCCCTGACTTTGTTTAGGCTGTCTGCAACACAGGCCTGTACTCTCCTGTACTGCTCTTGCCGATTTGTGTCCCAGTCTTCAGTGGACATATCCGCAGCAGGTTCTACCACACCGAGATCCAGGTCCATGGGCAATTTTCCAGGTCTTGCTCTCATAAGGTACGCTGGGGTACAATTAGTATAACTCACAGGTATGTGGTTATACAGGTCCACTAGGTCAGGTAGCTTTTCTGGCCACTGGTTCCTCTCCTCCAAAGGTAGGGTTTTTAACAGGTCAATGACAATGTTATTCATTTTCTCACACATACCATTGGTTTGAGGATGATACGGTGTAGTCCAGATCTTCTTGCATCCGTACAGAGACAGAATTCTTTAAACAGCTTCAAAGGCAGGGCCTTGATCTGCTAGCACCTTGTCCGGGTATCCATGGGGCCTGCAGAAGAAGGCTTGGAACGTTCTTGCTGCAGTTTCTGCTGTCAGATCCTTGACAGGGGCCACAACCAGGAACCGGGAATAGTGATCCACCATGGTCAGTGCATAGGAATAGCCTGATCTGCTGGGTGACAGTTTGACGTGATCCAGAGCGACAATCTCCAGGGGTTGGGTTCTTTTGATGGACTGCAAGGGTGCTTTCTGACTTCCGTAGTCCTTCCTTCTGAGGCTACAGGGCCCACAATTCCAGCACCACCTTTCTATGGAACTCCGCATTCCAACCCAATAGAACCGGTCCTTCAGCAGGGTTTCCAGCTTCTTCCAGCCAAAGTGACCTGCTGGTCATGGTAGGCTTCTAGCACCATCTGGATATCTGTCCTGGGTACTACAATCTGCCACACCATTTCATGGGTTCTGGGGTTGACGTACCTTCTGCACAGCTTTTCTCTGTAGATGAACAGCCGGCTTCTCTCATTCCACAGGTGTTTGGCTTGTGAAGGAGCATCCTTCTCCAGGTGAGAACCTTCTTGGGTTATCAGTCCTTTGATGAAGATGACAACCGGGTCACTGTCCTGGGTCTCCTTCCAGCTGTGATGAGGTAGAGGGTTTGGCGTCCTACCATGACATCTTCTGGAGGCGTGTTGCTCGTGGATAGTGTTGAGCATTCCGATACTGAAATATCGGGTATCGGCCGATATTCACTGTATCGGAATTCCGATACTTAATTCCGATACTTTTATAATATCGAATACCGGAATCGGAAGTTCCCATAATGCCTGCGCTCTGCAGTGTCTGTGAAGGATGACAAGCTGGATGGCAGCGCTCAGCTGCGATCCAGCTTGTCATCAGAATGCCATCCCAGCGTGGGAGAATTCTCCTGACTGTTTAAAAGCCGGCGCGCGGTAAAAAGCCGCCGGCTTTTAAACAATCACGCAGCCCCATACTGCTTCCCCGCAGCCTCCCACCCCGATCCTCCGCTCCCCTCGCCACCTCCAATCCCAATCGTAAATTAGGACCGGGCGGGGAGTGCAGCACCAAGGAGCGAAGGACCCGGGTGGGGAAGCCGGCAGTGAAAAGACTTCACCGCCGGCTTTCCCGTTCTGTGCTGCGCTTTCCCGCCGGTTATTTCAAATGAACAGCTGAGGTATCAGGTGATGCCGATCAGCTGTTAATTTGAAGTAGCCGCGGTGCCCTCAGAGGGTTCATGTGAGTTCATGCTTGACTGCATGAACTCACATCAACTTTCCCACGGCCGCACAGGTCAGCCACTCCTCCCAAACCCGTCATGATTAGTGTGTGCGGGGTGTGTGTGTGTGTGCGGTGTCTGTGCGGGTGTGTGCGGTGTCTGTGCGATGTGTGCGGGTGTGTGCGGGTGTGTGTGCGGGGTGTGTGTGTGTGTGCGGGGTGTCTGTGCGTGCAGGCAGACATAGGCCGATGTGACACTACTACTCCCATCGGCCTATGTCTGTCCCCCGTCCACTCCTGCCAGCAGGATCAGCTCGATGGGAGCAGTAGTTCCCATCAGCCTGATCCTGCTATTTAAATTGCCCTACTGTGTCCCCAATAAATTTTAAATACATGTCATTGGTGGCCAGTGGTTACCTAAAAGAAATTAGTTCATACATTACCTGTCCCCGCCGATCGCCACCTAAAATAAAGTAAAAAATAAAAAACTACACCTATACTCACCTAGACACCTAATTCCCCGAAGCCATCGATCTCCTGTAATAAAATTTAAAATAATAAACCACAACCTTATCCTTACCCCTCCGTAGCAGTCCACGAGTGTCCCACGAAGATCTCCAGTTCAGAGCAGCCACATAGAATGTGACCGCTCTGAACCGCTGCCGCCGCTAGAATGACGGGGCCGTAAGGGTTCACCGGAGTTCAGGCAGCGCTGCTCCGGTTAGCTCCTTTACGGCACTGCTGTATCGTGAGAAATTCCCACGGTACAGCACTGCCGTAAAGGAGGTCTCCGGAGCTGCGCTGCCTGAATGCACTCCGGTGACCTCAGTCAGTGGCTCCCGCTGCCGGGAGCGGACGTGTTCCCGGCAGCGTGAGCTTACAGCAGCCATGCACAGCTGTCACCATCTCCAGATGTGACAGCTGTGCATGGGAGATGAGCGCAGGAACGTGGACAGGGAACTATTTTTTTTTTAGTAAACTAAGAATTAAATAAAATGGTGTTTTATTTCAAATAAATTTTTTTTTTCTGGGTGTAGTGTGTTTTTTCTTTTTAACACTTTGTAGGTTAGTAATGGGGGTGTCATATAGACGGCCATCATTACTAACCTGGGCTTCATGGCAGCTGGCGCTGACATGAACCCCACCACTATTACCCCCTGCCACCGCACCAGGGCAGCGTGGAAGAGCGAGGCTAAGTGCCAGAATTGGCGCATCCTATGGATGCGCCATTTCTGGGGCGGCTGACGGCTGGTGTTTCTAGCCTGGGAGGGGGCCAATATTCATGGCACCCTTCCTGAGCTATTAATATCAGCCCCCAGCTGTCTGCCTAGCCTTTGCTAGCTATTAAAATAGGGGGGACCCCATGTCATTTTTTTTGGGGGGGTCCCCCATTTTAATAGCTAGTAAAGGCTAGGTATTCAGCTGGGGGCTGATATTAGTAGCCTGGGAAGCTCCGTGGGTTTTACCCCCTTCCCAGGCTTCAAACATCTGCCCCAGCCGTCTGCTTAACCTCCGCTAGAGACTAAAATTAGGGGGGCCCCCACGTCATTTTTTTGGGGGGGGTCCTCCATTTTAATAGCTAGTAAAGGCTAGGTATTCAGCTGGGGGCTGATATTAGTAGCCTGGGAAGCTCCGTGGGTATTACCCCCTTCCCAGGCTTCAAACATCTGCCCCAGCTGTCTGCTTAACCTCCGCTAGAGACTAAAATTATGGGGGATCCCACGCCATTTTTTTTTAAAATAAATCCTTTATTTTAACACTAAATGACATTTGAGGACTTAATAAAGATGCAGTCCCTAAATTATTATTTATTTTTTAATAAATTTTTCCCAAAACTTTTGACGTGGGCTTCGCCATATTTTTGTATGCCAGCCAGGTACAGCATCCAGCTTCTATGAACACGCCATTTTCCGGGGCGGCCGCGGACTGCAATTTTCAGCGGGGGGGGGGGGGGGCAGAAAGCTTGGGCCTCCCTGCGCTGCAGATTCCATCCCCCAGCTGCCTAGTTATACCTGGCTGGACACAAAAATAGGGAGAAGCTCCACGTTTTTTTTTTTTTAATTATTTCATGAAATTCATGGAATAATTAAGAAAAAAAGGGCTTCCCTATATTGTTGTGTCCGGCTAGGTACAAATAGGCAGCTGGTGGTTGGGGGCAGCCCGTTCCTGCCTGCTGTACCTGGCTGGACACAAATATAGTGTGAAGCCCCACGTCAATTTTTTTTTAATTATTTCAGGAAATTCATGAAATAATTAAAAAAAAAAATGTGTGGCGCTTCGCCCTATTTTTGTGTCCAGCCAGGTACAACTAGGCAGCTGGGGGCTGGAATCTGCAGCGCAGGGAGACCCAAGCTTTCTGGGCCCCACCCGCTGCAAATTGCAGTCCGCAGCCGCCCCGGAAAATGGCGCGTTCATAGAAGCGCCATCTTCTGGCGCTGTACCCAACTCATCCAGGGCCCTGGTGCGGTGGCTCACTGGGTAATAAAGGGGTTAAGGCCAGCTTGGCATTATCAGCTGGCCCTAAGCCCGAAATTCATGGGGTCACGCCAATATTAGACATGACCGCCATGAATTTCTAGTAAAGTATTTAAAAAAAACACAAACACCCAGAAAAAAGTCCTTTAATTGAAATAAAGACACAATTCTTTATTGTTCTAAATTAAACCATACTTACCGCCACGCCCATTCCAGCTGAAGCAAACGATCTCCTGCAATAAAAGTAAAATAATAAAGCAACCTCATCCTTACCTTTCCATGGTTCCCAGGACAGCTTCAGCTCTGCTACATCGAGATGACAGGCTGGACCGCAGCAGAACGCTGCCATCCAGCCTGTCATCCCGCGGACACTGAGAAGCGCAGGCATGCTTGCGCTCCTCAGTGTCTCTCTGTGACGTCATCCAGATGAGCCGAGGTCATGTCCAATGAACTCAGCTCACCTCATGCACGTCACTGACAGCGTGGGAAAATTCTCCTGCACTCAGCGCTTCAGCGTGAGAATTCTCCCACGCTGTCAGTGACGTGCATGAGGTGCGCCGAGTTCATTGGACATGACCTCACCTCATGCACGTCACTGACAGCGTGGGAAAATTCTCACGCTGAAGCGCTGAGTGCAGGAGAATTCTCCCACGCTGTCAGTGACGTACATGAGGTGAGCCGAGTTCATTGTCGGCTCATCTGGATGCCGTCACAGCCAGACACTGAGGAGTGGAAGTATGCCTGCGCTTCTCAGTGTCTGCGGGATGACAGGCTGGATGGCAGCGTTCTGCTGCGGTCCAGCCTGTCATCTCGATGTAGCAGAGCTGGAGCCGTCGTGGGAGCCATGGAAAGGTAAGGATGAGGTTGCTTTATTATTTTTCTTTTATTGCAGGAGATCGTTGGCTTCAGCTGGAATGGGCGTGACTGTAAGTATGGTTTAATTTAGAACAATAAAGAATTGTGTGTTTATTTCAATTAAAGGACTTTTTTCTGGGTGTTTGTGTTTTTTTTAAATACTTTACTAGAAATTCATGGTGGTCATGTCTAATATTGGCGTGACCCCATGAATTTCGGGCTTAGGGCCAGCTGATAATGCCAAGCTGGCCTTAACCCCTTTATTACCCAGTGAGCCACCGCACCAGGGCCCTGGATGAGTTGGGTACAGCGCCAGAAGATGGCGCTTCTATGAATGCGCCATTTTCCGGGGCGGCTGCGGACTGCAATTTGCAGCGGGTGGGGTCCAGAAAGCTTGGGCCTCCCTGCGCTGCAGATTCCAGCCCCCAGCTGCCTAGTTGTACCTGGCTGGACACAAAAATAGGGCGAAGCTCCACGTTTTTTTTTTTTAAATTCATGAAATTCATGGAATAATTAAGAAAAAAAGGGCTTCCCTATATTGTTGTGTCCGGCCAGGTACAAATAGGCAGCTGGTGGTTGGGGGCAGCCCGTTCCTGCCTGCTGTACCTGACTGGACACAAATATAGGGCGAAGCCCCACATCAATTTTTTTAAATTATTTCATGAATTTCCTGAAATGATTAAAAAAAAAATTGACGTGGGGCTTCGCACTATATTTGTGTCCAGCCAGGTACAGCAGGCAGGAACGGGCTGCCCCCAACCACCAGCTGCCTATTTGTACCTGGTTGGACACAACAATATAGGGAAGCCCTTTTTTTCTTAATTATTTCATGAATTTCATGAAATAATTAAAAAAAAAAAAAATACGTGAAGCTTCTCCCTATTTTTGTGTCCAGCCAGGTACAACTAGGCAGCTGGGGGATGGAATCTGCAGCGCAGGGAGGCCCAAGCTTTCTGCCCCCCGCTGAAAATTGCAGTCCGCAGCCACCCCGGAAAATGGCTGGATGCTGTACCTGGCTGGCATACAAAAATATGGCGAAGCCCACGTCAAAAGTTTTGGGAAAAATTAATTAAAAAATAAATAATAATTTAGGGACTGCATCTTTATTAACTCCTCAAATGTCATTTAGTGTTAAAATAAAGGATTTATTTTAAAAAAAATTGACGTGGGGCTTCGCCCTATATTTGTGTCCAGCCAGGTACAGCAGGCAGGAATGGGCTGCCCCCAACCACCAGCTGCCTATTTGTACCTGGTTGGACACAACAATATAGGGAAGCCCTTTTTTTCTTAATTATTCCATGAATTGCATGAAATAATTAAAAAAAAAAAATGCGTGGGGCTTCGCCCTATTTTTGTGTCCAGCCAGGTACAACTAGGCAGCTGGGAGCTGGAATCCGCAGCGCAGGGAGACCCAAGCTTTCTGGGCCACCCCCGCTGCAAATTGCAGTCCGCAGCCGCCCCAGAAAATGGCGCGTTCATAGAAGCGCCATCTTCTGGCGCTGTACCCAACTCATCCAGGGCCCTGGTGCGGTGGCTCACTGGGTAATAAAGGGGTTAAGGCCAGCTTGGCATTATCAGCTGGCCCTAAGCCCAAAATTCATGGGGTCACGCCAATATTAGACATGACCACCATGAATTTCTAGTAAAGTATTTAAAAAAACACAACACCCAGAAAAAAGTCCTTTAATTGAAATAAACACACAATTCTTTATTGTTCTAAATTAAACCATACTTACCACCACGCCCATTCCAGCTGAAGCCAACGATCTCCTGCAATAAAAGTAAAATAATAAAGCAACATCATCCTTACCTTTCCATGGCTCCCACGACAGCTTCAGCTCTGCTACATCGAGATGACAGGCTGGACCGCAGCAGAACGCTGCCATCCATCCTGTCATCCCGCAGACACTGAGAAGCGCAGGCATACTTCCACTCCTCAGTGTCTGGCTGTGACGGCATCCAGATGAGCCGAGGTCATGTCCAATGAACTCAGCTCACCTCATGTACGTCACTGACAGCGTGGGAAAATTCTCCTGCACTCAGCGCTTCAGCGTGAGAATTTTCCCACGCTGTCAGTGACGTGCATGAGGTGAGCTGAGTTCATTGGACATGACCTCACCTCATGTATGTCACTGACAGCGTGGGAGAATTCTCACGCTGAAGCGCTGAGTGCAGGAGAATTTTCCCACGCTGTCAGTGACGTGCATGAGGTGAGCTGAGTTCATTGGACATGAACTCGGCTCATCTGGATGACGTCACAGAGAGACACTGAGGAGCGCAAGCATGCCTGCGCTTCTCAGTGTCTGCGGGATGACAGGCTGGATGGCAGCGTTCTGCTGCGGTCCAGCCTGTCATCTCGATGTAGCAGAGCTGGAGCTGTCCTGGGAACCATCGAAAGGTAAGGATGAGGTTGCTTTATTATTTTTCTTTTATTGCAGGAGATCGTTGGCTTCAGCTGGAATGGGCGTGATGGTAAGTATGGTTTAATTTAGAACAATAAAGAATTGTGTCTTTATTTCAATTAAAGGACTTTACTCTGGGTGTTTGTGTTTTCTTTTAACTTTGACTATGGGGTTAGTAATGGGGGTGTCTTATAGACGCCTCTCCATTACTAACCTGGGCTTGATGTCAGCTGGCATTATAAGCTGACATCAACCCCAACCCTATTACCCCCTGCCACCGCACCAGGGCAGCGTGGAAGAGCGAGGCTAAGTGCCAGAATTGGCGCATCCTATGGATGCGCCATTTCTGGGGCGGCTGACGGCTGGTGTTTCTAGCCTGGGAGGGGGCCAATATTCATGGCACCCTTCCTGGGCTATTAATATCAGCCCCCAGCTGTCTGCCTAGCCTGTGCTAGCTATTAAATTAGGGGGGACCCCACGTTATTTTTTTGGGGGGGTTCCCCCATTTTAATAGCTAGTAAAGGCTAGGTATTCAGCTGGGGGCTGATATTAGTAGCCTGGGAAGCTCCGTGGGTATTACCCCCTTCCCAGGCTTCAAACATTTGCCCCAGCTGTCTGCTTAACCTCCGCTAGAGCCTAAAATTAAGGGGAACCCCACGCCAATTTTTTTTTAAATAAATCCTTTATTTTAACACTACATGACAAGTACAGTAATCAACACTGTCACTGTACTTCATATATATGTGACTGACATGTTTCGATCTATCTAATCTATGTGTGATTCTCTATTCCTTCTATTCTAAATTGTCGGGTACAGATGCTGAATTGCCGGCCGGCTTTCTTAAAGAGACGGTGCATGAAAACACTATTATTTTTTTAAATAAATCCTTTACACTAAATGACAAGTACAGTAAGCAACACTGTCACTGTACTTCATATATATGTGACTGACATGTTTCTATCTATCTAATCTATGTGTGAAGCTCTATTCTTTCTGTTATAAATTGTCGGGTACCGCTGCTGAATTGCCGGCCGGCTTTTTTAAAGAGACGGTGCACGAAAACACTAATATTTTTTTTTAATAAATCCTTTACACTAAATGACAAGTACAGTAAGCAACACTGTCACTGTACTTCATATATATGTGACTGACATGTTTCTATCTATCTAATCTATGTGTGATTCTCTATTCTGTCTGTTATAAATTGTCGGGTACAGATGCTGAATTGCCGGCCGGCTTTTTTAAAGAGACGGTGCACGAAAACACTAATATTTTTTTTAATAAATCCTTTACACTAAATGACAAGTACAGTAAGCAACACAGTCACTGTACTTCATATATATGTGACTGACATGTTTCTATCTATCTAATCTATGTGTGAAGCTCTATTCTTTCTGTTGTAAATTGTCGGGTACCGGTGTATGCCGCTGATGAATTGCCGGCTTTTCATGTCATTCTACATTATTCTTAGTTGTTTTACTTCATGTAGAATTAACCTACAAGGAAAGAAAGGGTTTATTTTCATTCCGATATTTGTGTCCCATTGACTTGCATTGGTTTCCGGTATCGGAATCGGCGATATCCGATACTTTTTGGGTATCGGCCCGATCCAATCCGATACGATATTTCCTGATATCGGAAGGTATCGCTCAACACTACTCGTGGACCATTCCATTTCTGTGGAAAGCAGGTAATTTAATTTCTTCTAGGTCATCCACTTCATCCTCAGTGTCCGACTGGTGGGGCATTCTTGACAGGGCATCAGCATTAGTGTTCTTGTGACCTGCCCGGTACTTGATTGTGAACTGGTAATGCGACAATTTGGCCACCCAATGCTGTTCCATGGCTCCCAACCTGGCTGTCTCCAGGTGTGTCAAGGGGTTATTATCGGTAAAGGCTGTAAATTTAGTTGAGGCTAGGTAATGTTTGAATCTTTTAGTGATAGCCCAGACCAAAGCCAGGAACTCCAGCTTAAAGGAACTGTAATTCTCTGGGTTCCTCTCAGTAGGGTGAAGCTTCCTACTGGCATAGGCAATTACCTTTTCTCTGCTGTTTTGCTTCTGGGACAACACAGCTCCCAGTCCCTTGTTGCTGGCATCTGTGTATAACAGAAAGGGTTGACTGTAGTCGGGGTAAGCTTGGATCTCCTCCCCGGTTAGAGTCTCCTTCATCAATGCAAAGGACTCAGTCTGTTCTTTGCCCCACTGGAATGGGGGACTTTTACCTCTTTTGGACTGTTCTACTAGGAGATCTTGTAAAGGTGCTGCCTTTTTGGTGTAGTCCTTACTGAACCTCCTGTAGTACCCGACCGGTCCCAGAAATTGACATACTTCTTTGATGTTCCTTGGTTCAGGCCACTTCTGGATGGCAGTGACCTTCTCTGGGTCTGGTGCTTCCCCCTCTGAGCAGACTACGAGTCCCAGGTACTGAACCTTCCGTTTGAGCAGGTGGCACTTGGAAGGTTTTAGTTTCATCCCATACCAGGACAATGCCTCAAATACCTCCGCCAGGTGCTTTAGATGGTCTTCATACGTCCTCGAGTACACGATAACGTCATCCAGGTATAGCAGCACTGTCTCGAAGTTCCGGTGTCCCAAGCAACACTCCATCAACCTCTGGAACGTTCCGAGTGCGTTGCAGCGTCCAAACGGCATGCTCTTGAATTTGCATAATCCCATCGGGGTGGTGAAGGCTGTCTTCTCCTGGTCTTCCTCAGCGACAGAAACTTGCGAGTACCCGCTAGTGAGATCTAATGTAGAGAAATAATTGGCAGATTTCAGTGCAGCCAGGGATTCCTCTATACGGGGAAAAGGGTATGCATCTTTATGTGTTATTTGATTAATTTGTCTATAATTTACACACATCCTCATGCTACCGTCCTTCTTTCTGACCAGGACTAGGGGAGCTGCCCAGGGGCTACAGATATCCCTTACTACCCCTGCCTTTTTCATGTCATGCAACATTTCTTTTGCTTTTTGGTAGTGTGCTGGTGGTATGGGTCTGTATCGCTCCTTAATGGGTGGATGGTTACCTATGGGTATGTGGTGTTGTACCCCTTTGACCCTTCCAAAATCAAGTGGGTGTTTACTAAACACCTGTTCGTATTCCTGAACCACTCTGTAAACACCGTGTTTTTGATGGACAGGAGTGGCGTCAGTTCCAACATGGAGCTGTTGACACCATTCCTCCAGCTGAGTTTCGGAGTCATTGTCTTCCACCGTATCTGGTGGGGTAAAGGATTCCATGGTGTGTATGGCATTATTATTCACAGTATACAGTCTGGCAACAGTGGCGTATCTTGGAAATTTGACTTCCTCGTCCCCACAATTTAGGAGGCGTACAGGTACCCTCCCATTGCACACATCAACTACCCCTCTAGCAGTTAGGAGTCTAGGTCTGTCTGTGCTCTGAGTTTACAGGCTCTACTACCGCCTGGCAGTTTTGTCCCTTGAGACCTATTGCTGCCTTACACCAAATCAGCATTTCACTCATTGGGGGAATCACAATGGGTATCAGGTCTGGTAATGTACAGGTGACATTACCAATCTCACCACCTGTTAGCTTTACCTTTTGCTGGTACAGGAGGGCTCGAATCTCTCTCTGGAGCACCTTCCTCTGCCCCGGTTTGGCAGTGTCAGCAATCTGTTTGAGTAAAAACAACACTTCTCCCAAACAGTTACCAACAACATTTGTGCCAAGTATCATATATGGGTTTGTATCACCAGGGTTAGACTCTATTACAATCAGTCCTTGGTCCTTTAGTTCCACCCTTCCCACCTTCACTGTCACATCCTTAACCCCGACTAGGTTCAGAGGAAGGCCAATGGAGGCATACACAGAGAGGTTTGGGGCTGGCGGGCAGAGTTCATCTATGGACCAGTACCTTTTGTAAAGAACGTCAGGTATGATGGTTACCTGTGACCCGGTGTCTAGTAGTGCAGGTGTTGCGATGCCGTCCAGCACAATGGACAGGAAAGGCCTTCCTCCTACAAACCGGTAGTACCAGCTCAATGGGCCTGGTTGATCTACTCCTCGGTGTCGGCCCTTGGCCCCAGGGTTTGCCCATTTAAAGGACAGATCCGTTTGATGTGGCCTGCCTTGTGGCAACGGTAGAAGATGAGTTCTCCTGGAGGGCGACGTCGGTCGGTTGGCCTCCCAAGGGGTGGCATTGTCCTCCTTCTTCTCCTCATCCAGGGGACATCCTCAGGGCTGTCGGCGAGTAGGATCCTTCCTTCTGGCTCGGGCTCCGTCTGTAGCTGCAGGGCGCTTAGGACAGTGGCCAGGGTTTTACTTAGCTGACACACTTCAGAGCGCAGGATGTCCAGCTCGCTAGAGGAAGCTGCTTGCACTTTTGCCTCAGCCGCTAATGAAGGGGCAGTGAGTGCTGTGGGCATTGGGGTGGCCCCTCCCTGGTAACGCTGTATAGCAGTATCTGATGTTTCCAGGGGCTGAAGGCATTTAATAGCCATGTCCTTCAGGGCGTCAAAGGTGGCATTTGGATGATCTAAGGCCCACCACCGTACAGTTCTGCTCTCCTCCTGGGACCTTAACCCCCGGATGAATTGTTCTATCAGCATTTTGACTTCATCAAGTATGCTGACTGGGCTAATCTGTTTCAGGGCCCGCAGGGCCTCTTGTAAACACCAGGCATAGTCCCGGTTGCTGTCCTCAGGTTTCTGGGTACAGTGGTAGAACCTCATCCGAAGATCTGTCTCAGTGCGGTTTTCAAAGACAGTTTGCAGCCTCTTAAATATAATAGATACTGATTCCTGGTCTGCGGACGGCCAGGTTTCAACTTCCCGCTCTGAGGCACCAGCCAATTGTCCCAGCACAACAGCGGTTCTCTGTTTACCAGTCATTGAGTACATGTCCAATACACTACATATTTTCCTTTTGAACCCAGACAGGGTGTCTGGTTTGCCGTCATACTGGGGAAGGCATTTCGCTCCGGGGACTTATGGCAGGGCCATGGGTATCACTGGAGTCACGACCCCTGCTGGTGGGGCGGCCGCTCCGGCCTGAGCAGCGCCGGGCACCAGTTGAGCATCGAGAGCGTTAACTGGTGCTCCGGCGTCTTGCTGGTCGTCGGCCATGGTTGCGCTCCCCTAGTAAACCGTAGCCTACTTTCTTTACTTTTATCAGGTAGGCCGCAGCTCCGCAGATCATAGTCTCCTTCCAGGACCTGACGCTTTCTGTTGCTGCGTCAGAGCGCGAGGCGGGGCTTGAGCTTCGCGCGCGACCAATGGTCACGCGTCTCTGGTTCCCGCAGTTACAACCCTCTTCTTCCCGCGCGGCGACGCAGTAATGGTGGCGATGTTCACCACAGTTAAAACACAGTTCAAATACGGCATACAGTACCCGGTGGCAACGGGCACGAAATCCTGTTCGTGACACCAGGAAGAATGTGACTCGCCCAGGGGACATGTAGGGGAGACTCGGTACCCGGGCCTTGACCTTCTGTGGGATGTCACGGCAGTCGGCTCCCGGGCCCGTACCCTGGGGTCACTCTTTAAAAGGGGTTTTGTTAACAGTTTTGTCTCTTGACGCCACCTGTGGTTCCCGGTAATGGGTACCGGCACTGCTGCAGACCTCCGGGGGTGATGGGATGGCAGCTGGGATGTTTCTGCTCCCCACAGGCGGAGCGGGCCCCCGGGGCAGGCTTGATGGAAGGGATGCAGATGAGAGGTGGCCCGGTCGGGTCAGGGGGAATGACGGATACGCACACAGGGGGTTCGCTTCAGTACCTTTACTGGTGTTGACGGCAGGTACAGTCCAGGGTACTTGATAGGAAGGGTGCACTTCTGGATTCTCCCCATTGAGTGGGTATAAGGCCTCCTGATCCGTTTCTTCCTTCCTCTAAAGCTTCTGGCCAGCCTGGAACTAGGCCTAGCTTTTATGCTGTTTCACTCTCTCACCTGTCTGCTTGTAGTAGAACTTTTCTTTGGCTACCACTATCCCTGGACGCTGGGGCCTTCGTGGTTCCTAGTTCTGTAAAATGATGGTAGCTTCAGGTGAACCAGGGGTCTGGAATCCTCCTGGTATGCCGGTTGTCCCTACTGGGTATAGAGGACCCTGTAAGTTCGGACCCGGTGTCCGGCTTGTGTCCTGGGGTGAGCTTCAGATGCTCTCCTGCCCCCTTAACTCTTCTCTCCTCTCTCTTTGCCTTGGCCACACTCGGGGCCCTCAACACAGCAGCAGACGTGCTGCTTCTTCACTGCTCTAAAGTGTCAGCACACTCTCTCTACCTTACTCCACCCTCCAGTATATATATCCCTAACAGGGCACCCTCTGGTGGTATGAGGTGGAAGGGTGGAGGTGTCTGTGTGTAGTAAGGGCCTCTTGTGGAGAAGTCCGTCCATGCATCCTTTTGGGTCCTGTGGTACCTGTAGTAGCAGGGTGCCACAATATCAAGGGACGACCATCATGACACTTCCTTGCTTCCTTTATGACTGAAGTATTGATTAATGGCTCTATGCTGGGGAGATCTTATGATGTGCTTATCCTTACTTGGATTTGGTGCATCTCTTTCCATACTGCGGTTAGCTTTCCCGTGGTGTGCGCTTTCGGTTGCGGGCCGAATTAGGTTGCCATGGTGACGCGTCCTCCAACGTCACTTCTCCCCTCCTCACGGGCTGACGCGTCGGCCGGTGGGCGGGGCCTGGTGACGTGGCACGCTGCTGCCGCTGCTTTCGTTCCAGAAGCGCCGATGCAGCCACACGTGAGTACACTGAGCACGGCTCAATATAAGGGAGCTTCCCTACCCCCTATGTATCCTTCCCCCCAAAGAAGCGGAACGTGAAACGCGCGTTGGGGTTGTCCTTTTTCTTACAGTCACCAGGTTGCATTGCCTGTTCCCTCCACTCCTTATATACCTGCCGTGTTATGATGTATTATGTCTGCTTTATGTTGAATGGATCTCTCTTGACACAAGTCTATATTGCATTTTAACCAGCACTCAGCTATATGTCTTCTCGCCATAACTTCTGGTCTTCCTAGGGTTTTTGTGGTAGTGTTACCATATTGAGTTTTATTCTTTTTTCCTTAAAGGTTATATACAACACTATCTATGGACTTTTTTCCTCATATATATTGCATGCAACACTTTATAGCCTCTAATGATAAAGTATTCACTTGACAGGTTTTCATACCGTTGAGTTTATTTGTGTGACTCTATATCTTGGGTCCTCACTATCACTAATTGCTGTATTATTATTATTTTTTCTATTGCCTGCGACACTTTACAGGCCTTCTATGTGACGCGCCCCCTGGGCCGCTGTGTGGGGGAATACCCAGAGCCGGGTCTCTGTGTAATGCTAGGGGTTATAGTCTCCGTGGCCGCGACCCAGTCCCGTGGCTCAGGGTGGTCAAACCAGTGGCGGATCTGTTTACTTGGTTTTTAATGTTGAAATGTCCGACTACGCCACCCGTGGATTGCAGTCACTGAGAACCGTCGCTGCAGGGCAGACCGCTGAGGCTGATGTTGTGTGCGCAGCAGAGGGTAGTATAACTCCCCACGGGAGGAGAATAGCCTCAGGGCAGCATGTGCAGATGGTGAAGGTCACGGTGCATGGGCGCAGCAGAAATGACTCAGAGTCCGTGCAGTGCAGTTCAGGGTCTTTACTGTTGGTAATGAAGAAGGCCCTGCGGGGAGTACTGGCTAACATTAGAGACCTGGTCAGTCTGTGAGCGAACAAGAGTCCCCCTGGCCAGGTGGAGGTGTAGGCCTTCCCGTCTGACTGCACTCTTCCTGGCTACCCTGCTGTAGTCGTGTGGTAGCCCACGTCCCTGAGTGTACCGTGTGGTGCTCACCTGTATGGCTGGTGACTTGGGGCCTTTGGTACCTTCCGCTCCTCGATGGCGGTGCCGGTCCCTTGCTTGTGACTGAGCCTCCGGGCTTTCTATGGCCAGAGGACCTGGAATCCCCTGCCAGTTGGTTTCTGCTGCTGGATGTGAATATCCTCACAGCCTCGGACTCCGGTGTCCGGTTCTCTGCGTCTTCAGCCAGGACGAGCTCAGCTTGCTCCTGTCCCTGGTCTTCAGCTCCTGGCTCCTACAGAGCTCCTTGCTGCTCTGTCCCTGTCTCTGGAATTACTCACTAACCCCGCCCCAGATCCAGTTTATAAAGGGCAGGTTCCTCCCCTCCCTGGACTGAGGCAGGAGGCGTTGCATGCAAATGTGCTCCTGACCAGGAAAACCCATGCTCGCTCTCAGACATGGTATTTCTACCACTGTGGCAACCAGACCCCCTGGGGTGCCACATATGCCTCTATATTATCCTTGTATGTGCTGATACCTATTACCTCGCTCACACTCTCGGTCATACTCCCAACCTACTGACTGTGGGATCCTTCTATTTACTTTTCCTTTTTTAGTACTGTGTTTTTTACTGACTGTTTTAATGAATTTAACCGCTTCCCGACCGCCCACTGTACATAAACGTCGGCGCTGCCTGGGCTCTGTGCAGCACTGACGTTTATGAACGGTCGGCGGTCCCGCAGCCCTCAGGACCCCCAGGGTCCTGCAAGTGCTACGGTTGCGGTTCAGAGCGACAGCTCTGACAGGGGACATCATCGGGACCTGATTGGATCAGGTCTTAATGATGTTAACCCTTTCCTATCTTCTATATGCCGCAATCTATAGTGATCGCAGCTAATAGAAGATAGTGAGAGGAGAGGGGGTCGTCCACTTACCTCTCCGACGGCCCCCTGATGCCTTCCAGGACCTGCCGTTCTTCTGGCAGCTGGAGGTCAGTCTGCAGCTGAAGCCTAGCAGGAGAGAGACAGTGTGAAACTGTCAGCAAACTTCTCATGCAATGTAATACATGTCTTGGAAACGGCGTGCGAATTTGTTTAATTTGTTTATCCTAGGGTATCACAAGAAAGAAGACAGACATCAAGTCAGCAGGGACATGGAGCAGCATGGCAGATGTGACAACCTACATGGTGAGCTGCAACATGTGCTACATGTTCACAGATCGACCAGAAGCTGAAACCAACTTCACCTGCCAGAAGTGTAGACTACTGGCTCTTTTAGAAGAAAAGGTGCGGGGGCTGGAAGAAAGAATTGCGACATTAAAACTCATCAAGGAAAATGAAGACTTCCTGGACAGAACAGAAGCGTCACTACTGGTCACAGAAAGTGAAGGAAGCGTCAGAGAACCTCCAGAGGCAGACAAGTGGAGGCAAGTGACCAAAAGAAGCAAGAAGACCATGGAGACACCACCAACCACACAACTGAGAAACAGATTCCAAGGACTTGTGGAGGATGAAGATGACACACCTAAGGATGAGGAACTACCAGCAAGCAAAAAAGAAAAGAGCACCCAGAAACACCCAGAAGCGACAAGAAAAAGGACAGCCAAGAAGGGAAGAAGAGTGGTGGTGGTGGGAGACTCACTACTGAGAGGAACAGAAGCAGCTATCTGCAGACCGGACATAACCGCAAGAGAAGTTTGCTGCCTCCCAGGGGCTAAGATCAAGGATGTTACCAATAGGATACCGAAGCTCATCAGTTCCAAGGATGTCCACCCATTTCTTCTGATACATGTTGGCACCAATGACACGGCAAAGAAGGACCTACCGACAATCTGCAAGGACTTTGAAGCATTGGGGAAGAAAATAAAAGAACTGGATGCGCAGGTAGTTTTTTCTTCTATCCTTCCAGTAGACGGGCATGGCGTCAGGAGATGGAACAGGATCCTTGATGTGAACAACTGGCTGAGACGATGGTGCAGACAACAAGGATTTGGATTCCTGGACCACGGTGTGAATTACCTCTATGACGGACTTCTTGCCCGAGACGGACTACACCTCAACAAACCCGGGAAACACACATTCGCCAGGAGACTCGCAACACTCATCAGGAGGGCGCTAAACTAGAAGAAGAGGGGGTGGGAAGAAAAACGCCGGACATGAACATGCAGCCAGAGAACATACTAATGAAAGATATGAAGTGCGACAAAGAAGGTCCAAGACAAGATACGTGGAAAGGAGGTAAGAAAATTTCTAATACAATCCACAGGGAGAAGATTGGAACAAAACAAAATCGTGTAAACTGCGTGCTAGCAAATGCCAGGAGCCTGACAAAGAAGATGGATGAACTGGAAGCAGAAATATCTACAGGTAACTATGACATAGTGGGAATAACCGAGACATGGTTAGATGAAAGCTATGACTGGGCAGTTAACTTACAGGGATACAGTCTGTTTAGAAGGGATCGAAGAAGTCGGAAAGGGGCTGGAGTCTGTCTATATGTAAAGACGTGTCTAAAGCCTACAATACGGGAGGATGTATGGGAGGGAAATGAGGAGGTCGAGTCCTTATGGGTGGAGATACATGGGGCAAAAACAATAATAAAATTATCATAGGAGTCTGTTATAAACCACCAAATATAGCAGAAGCCACGGAAAGTCTATTAATGAGACAAATAGACGAAGTAGCAAAAAATAACGAGGTGATTATTATGGGGGACTTCAACTACCCCGATATAGACTGGGAAACCGAAAGCTGTAGATCTAAGAAAGGAAACAGGTTTCTGTCAATTATCAAAGACAATTATTTGTCACAACTTGTGCAGGAACCAACTAGAGGGACGGCCCTTTTAGACTTAATATTAACTAACAGGCCAGACAGAATAACTGAGGTGCAGGTCGGGGGGCACCTGGGAAATAGTGACCACAACATTATACAATTCCACATGTGCTTCAGTAGGTGCCCAGCAAGGGAGTCACAAAAACACTGAACTTTAGCTAAGAGATGCCCTTCACCTTATAGACTGGGATAGTATCTTCAGTAATAGGAGCACGGATAGAAAATGGGAAATTTTCAAAACAGTCCTACATAGTCACTGTAGAAGGTACATACCTTATGGGAATAAAAGGGCGAGGAATAGGAGGAAGCCAATGTGGCTAAATAAGGAAGTCAAGAGGGCAATGAAAAACAAAAAAAGGGCTTTCGGTAAACTTAAACAAGAAGGCAGCGAGGAAGCGCTAATATCTTATAGGGAAAAAAACAAAATCTGTAAGAAACAAATAAGAATAGCAAAAGAGGAGACAGAGAGACTAATTGCCAAGGAAAGTAAAACGAATCCCAAACTGTTCTTTAACTATATAAACAGTAAAAGGATTAAAACTGATGGCGTTGGCCCATTGAAAAATAACCTGGGTAAAATCATAGAGGGCGATGAGGGTAAAGCAAACCTACTCAATAGCTTCTTCTCCACTGTTTTCACAAAAGAAAACAATTTATCGGAGGAAATGCAGAGTGATAAAGTAAACCCTCCGCTAAATATCACCCACCTAACCCAGGAGGAAGTTCAGAAACGCCTAAATAATATCAAAATAGACAAGTCACCAGGCCCAGATGGCATACACCCCCGGGTACTAAAAGAATTAAGTAATGTGATAGACAGACCGCTGTATCTTATATTCAAGCACTCTTTATGGACGGGACTGTCCCACTAGACTGGCGCCAAGCAAATGTGGTACCAATATTCAAAAAGGGGTCTAAAAGTGACCCTGGGAACTATAGACCAGTCAGCTTAATGTCTGTTGTGGGTAAATTGTTTGAAGGATTTCTTAGAGATGCTATTGTAGAATATCTTAATGATAATAACTGTCTAACTCCATATCAACATGGATTCATGAGGGATCGCTCCTGCCAAACAAACCTGATGGCCTTCTATGAGGAGGTGAGCTCGCAGCTGGACCGGGGAGAGTCAGTGGATGTTGTAGACCTTGACTTCTCCAAAGCGTTTGATACCGTGCCACACAAAAGGTTGGTATATAAAATGAGAATGCTTGGTCTGGGGGATAATGTGTGCAAGTGGGTAAATAGCTGGCTGAGTGATAGAAAGCAGAGGGTGGTTATCAATGGAGTAAGCTCAGGGTGTGTCAGGGTTACTAGCGGGGTGCCTCAAGGGTCTGTCTTGGGCCCTATATTATTTAATATATTTATTAATGATCTAGTGGAAGGGTTGCATAGTAAAATAGCAATATTTGCAGATGATACTGAACTTTGTAAAGTAGTTAATACAGATGAGGATAGGGCACAGCTACAGGAGCATTTAGATAAATTGGGGAGTTGGGCCAAAAAATGGCAAATGGGGTTCAATGCCGATAAATGTAAGGTCATGCACATGGGAAAGAAAAACAGCAGTCACCCATACATATTAAATGGGAAACCGTTGGGGAAATCTGACATGGAGAAGGACCTGGGCATCTTGGTTAATAGCAAATTAAATTGGAGTGCCCAGTGTCAGGCAGCAGCTGCGAAGGCAAATAGAGTCATGGCATGCATCAGAAGAGGAATAGGAGCATATGATGAGAACATTGTTCTTCCTCTGTATAAAGTCCCAGAAGACTGGAGAAGAGCAAATGTTGTTCCTATCTTCAAAAAGGGGAAGAAGGTGGACCCAGGGAACTATAGGCCGGTGAGTCTGACTTCTATACCAGGAAAGATCTTTGAACAAATTATTAAACAACATGTATGTAAGTACATGGATAAGAATGAAGTGATTAACCAGAGTCAGCATGGGTTTGTAACTAACAAGTCATGTCAGACTAACTTAATTTCCTTCTATGACAGAATCACTGACTGGGTGGATCAGGGAAATGCTGTAGATATAGTATATCTTGACTTCAGCAAAGCATTTGACAAAGTATCTCACATCATCCTTATTGAAAAAATGACCAAGTATGCAATGGACCAGGCAACTGTTAGGTGGATTCATAACTGGCTTAGTGATCGGACTCAAAGGGTGGTTGTAAATGGCTTCACATCCAGCTGGATGAATGTCTCAAGTGGGGTACCACAGGGCTCCGTCCTGGGACCTGTATTGTTCAACATCTTTATCAATGATTTAGATGAAGGAATTGAGGGTAAACTGATTAAATTTGCTGATGACACAAAGCTAGGAGGGATAGCTAATACTAGAGAAGATAGAGAGAGGATTCAAAAAGACCTAAATAAACTGGAGCAGTGGGCAGCAACCAACAGAATGGTTTTTAACAGGGAAAAATGCAAAGTACTACATCTGGGCAATAAAAATGAAAAAAGCATATACAGAATGGGAGGAATAGAGCTAAGCAACAGTACATGTGAAAAAGACTTAGGTATACTAATAGATCATAGACTGAACATGAGTCAACAGTGTGATGCAGCAGCAAAAAAGGCAAATACAATTCTGGGATGTATTAACAGAAGCATACAGTCTAGATCACGTGAAGTCATTATCGGTCTTTACTCCTCTTTGGTCAGACCTCATCTGGAATACTGTGTACAGTTTTGGGCACCACATTTTAAAAAAGACATAGACAAACTGGAGCAAGTTCAGAGAAGAGCGACCAGAATGGTGACTGGTCTGCAAACCATGTCCTATGAGGAACGGTTGCAGGATTTGGGAATGTTTAGCTTGCAAAAAAGAAGACTGAGAGGAGACTTAATAGCTGTCTACAAATATGTCAAGGGCTGTCACATTGTAGAAGGATCATCTTTATTCTCATTTGCACAAGGAAAGACTAGAAGCAATGGGATGAAACTAAATGGGAGGAGACACAGATTAGATATTAGAAAAAACTTTTTGACAGTTAGGGTGATTAATGAGTGGAACAGGCTGCCACGAGAGGTGGTGAGTTCCCCTTCAATGGACGTCTTCAAACAGAGGCTGGACAGACATCTGTCTGAGATGATCTAGTGAATCCTGCTTTGAGCAGGGGGTTGGACCAGATGACCCAGGAGGTCCCTTCCAACTCTACCATTCTATGATTCTATGATTCTATGAAGCGCTGGTAAGGCCGCACTTAGAATATTGTGCACAGTTCTGGGCCCCGGTGCTCTGGAAAGACATATTGGAGCTAGAGAGGGTACAAAGGAGGGCTACTAAGGTAATAAAGGGAATGGAGGGACTAGAATACCCAGAGAGGTTGTCAAAATTTGGCCTATTTACGTTGGAAAAGAGAAGGCTTAGGGGAGACCTCATAAACATGTATAAATACATCAGGGGGCAGTACAGAGATCTCTCCCATGACCTGTTTATACCAAGGATGGTGACAAAGACGAGGGGGCACACTATGCGTCTGGAGGAAAGGAGGTTCCTGCACCAGCATAGAAGGGGATTCTTTACGGTCAGAGCCGTGAGACTCTGGAACTCTCTGGGAGAGGAAGTGGTGATGTCCAACTCACTTAATGAGTTCAAGAGAGGCTTGGACGCCTTTCTTCAGAACAATAAAATTACATCTTATGCTTAGTTAATTAATCCAGGGATTTAATCTGACTGCCAGATTGGTGTCGGGAAGTGAATTTTTCCTCAATTATGTAAATTGGCCTATACCGCATGGTTTTTTGTTTTTTTTGCCTTCCCCTGGATCAACACTGCGGAATAGCTGCAGTGCACAAGAAATAGGCTGAACTGGATGGACGCTTGTCTTTTTTCGGCCTTATAAACTATGTAACTATGTAACTATGTATTACATTGCATGAGAACAGTAATTAGAAAAATAAAAATTAATGTCCCATACAGGACTAAGTAAAAATGTAAAAAAAAGTCTAAAACATGTTTTCAAACTGTTAAAAAAAATCACAAAATAAATAAAAATAAATAAATAAAATATTAAACCAATAAATCCGTATATTTATGCAAAAACAAAAAGAGTACACATATCTGGTATCGTCGCATCTGAAACAACCCAATCTATAAAACTGTCACACTAATTAACTCCTTCTGTGCACACCGTAATAAAAATAAATAAAAAACGGAGCAAAAAACTATGCTTTTTCATCATATTGGCAAACAAAAAGTGGAAAAAAATGTGATCAAATATCAAAATGGAAATAAAAATGGTACCGCTGAAAACATCATCTTGTTCCACAAAAAAAAAGCCGCCATACAGCTTCATAAGCCAAAAGATAAAAAAGTTATAGCTCTCAGAATAAAGCGATGCAGAAAAAATATTTTTTCTATAAAATTGTTTTATTGTGTAAAAGCACCAAAGCATAAAAAAATATACAGTAAGTGTAGTATCGCTGTAAAGGTACTGACCCGAAGAATAAGGCTGCCTTATCACTTTTACCACACGCAGAACGGCATAAAAAAAAACTCAAAAAACAATTCCTGAAATCCTGGAATCAAAAAATTTCACGTACCCAAAAATGGTACCAATAAAAATGGCAACTCGTCCCGCAAAAAACAAGCCATCACATGACTCTGTCAGCCAAAATATGAAAAAATTATAGCTCTCAAAATATGGCGATGCAAAAACTAGATTTTGCAAAAAAAAGCGTCTTTTAGTGTGTGACAGCTGTCAGTCATAAAAACCCGATATAAATCTGGTATCTCTGTAATCGCAACGACCCGAAAAATAAACTTATCACTTATACCGCACGAGGAACGGCGTAAAAAAATAAATAAAATAAATAAAACCAATTCTTCACCTGCTACTGATTTGTTTATTATGTCTCCCAAAGATCGCAGTAAGGCTCTGCTCACATTTATCTTGCGCTCTACGCTGAGCACTTGCACCAGAGTTTCCGTGTAAATCTCTGAAATACGTGATTCAGCCGGAACCCATGACGGAAGATTCCCTGTAATGAGGCAGATATAGGCCACTGTGGATGCCATCTGGCCTGGGATCCCACGGTGTCATTTTTTTTAGGCGTGCATAAAAGTGCGGTTGACCACAGTTTTGTGCACTTCTGAAAAAAAGGACACCGCTAAACAGAAGCCAGACGGAGTCCAGAGTAACTCTGCTGCCTCATTACAGTGAATGGATCCCGCAGGGGTTTCATCTGAATTACATCACTTGGAAATTTAGATGGAAACCCCGATGTAAGTGCTCAGCCTAGAGCGCCGGAAAAATGTTATGTAAAATGTTCCCAATAAAAGCTTCAACTCAGTCCTCAAAAAAAGCTAGTCCCCCACTCAGGACCGTCATCTGTTAAAAATATAAGGGACTTCCAAGTTACTGGTAGCAGAAAGGCTCTGGAAAAGCGAAATGGCCCTTGCCCCCCAAAAGAAATTCAGAAAATTTTGTGCTCCCAAATCCAAATGCCTATTCTACAATAATTTGTTCTCCAATTGTCAAATAGCGCTTCTTCCCCCCCAGATCTCGCTGTATGGCTGAGCGGTACAATACAGCCACATATGGGGTATTGCCACTTTTGGAAGAAATTGTGTGACGCATTTCGGCACCATTTTTACCCATTGCCCTGTGTGAAAATGTAAAATCTGAGAGTAAAATATTTTTTTGTGGTAAAAATACAATTATGTTTTCTTCACTGTCCAATGGTATAAATGTAAAAATTAAAAAATACTCACTACTTCCCTAGATGAATTCCTTGAGAGGTGTAGTTTCCAAAATGGTGTCACTTGTGGGGGGTTTCCACTGTTTAGGCACATCAGGGGCTCTCCAAACGCAACATGGCGTCCGCTAATTATTCAAACAAATTTTACTTTAAAAAAGTCTAATGGCGCTCCTTCCCTTCCGAACCCTGCAGTGTGCCCAAACAGTGGTTTTCCCTCACATATGGGGTATCAGCGCGCTAATGAGAAATTGCACTACAAATTGTGTATTCCATTTTTTCCTGTTACCCCTGTGAAAATAAAAAAATTAGGTCTAAACTAACATTTTTGTGAAAAAAAGTTAAATGTTCATTGTTTTCTTCCACATTCCAAAAATTCCCATGAAACACCTGAAGGGTTAATAAACTTCTTGAATGTGGTTTTGAGCACCTTGAGGGGTGCAGTTTTTAGAATGGTGTCACTTTTGGGTATTTTCTGTCATAAAGACCCCTCAAAGTCACTTCAAATAAGATGTGGTCCCTAAAAAAATATTTTTGTAAATTTTGTTGGAAAAATGAGAAATCGCTGGTCAACTTTTAACCCTTATAGCTTCCTAACAGAAAAAAATTTTGGTTCTAAAATTGTGCTGATGTAAAGTAGACATGTGGGAAATGTTATTTATTAACTCTTTTGTGTGACATATCTCTCTGATTTAAGGGCATGAAAATTCAAAGTTTGAAAATTGCGAAATTTTCACAATTTTCACCAAATTTCTGATTTTTTTCACAAATAAACGCAAGTGATATCGAAGAAATTTTACCACAATCATGAAGTACAATAAGTCACGAAAAAACACTCTCAGAATCAGGGGGATCCGTTGAAGCGTTCCAGAGTAATTACCTCATAAAGTGACAGTGGTCAGAATTGAAAAAATTGGCCCGGTCACGAATGCAAAAACAGGCTCTGGCGCGAAGTGGTTAAATAAATATTGATTTTATTGGCATCTATGCTTCATTTATCTTGATTGGATTGCTTTAAGACTGAAGTATTGCATTGAATAGACCCCTTTATGCCTTTGGATTAAAATGTCATATGTTGCAGTTGTGCAAAGTACTTATGCAAAAGACATGTAAATTATACTTGTGACGAATGCAAACAGTAAATTTAGCACCGTGCATCTTATTTACCATTTTATATAGAAAAAACTGAACTTTTTTTTTTTTTTTTAAATATATTTACATACAGTTTGATGTGATTAGTGATAGTTTACAGTTATATAAAGATTATTTTTTTATGTGCAAATGTGCAATATGCATGAATATTGCAATAAGGCCATGTAACACACTAACCCATAATAGTTAAAGATACACTAGACTGTCAGCCAATAGTGTCTGGGTCGAATCAGTATGGGCCTCCGTCAACCCGCTCTATTTTCCAATGGCAGTCGCCACCCCAGACCCTAACAGGTGCCCACACTACACTTTCCTGCAAGGATGAAAGTCTCACACTGTGGGCCACAGTCAATTCCTTCTACCATAGACCTTCTGTCCTTGCCTCCAATTTCCAGAGAGACAACTCATGCTCCCTTCTGCTCACATAACCAAATTTCTGTCCTTCCAATTGGGTCTACGCTCACACGACCGAATTTCAATTTCTGCAATAGGGTCTGCGCTATCTGCTATCTTTAGCCTCGACAATCAGGATCTCCTAGCCTCTGTAAGGACTCTGCACCCCTTGCTTAATCCACTTCTAATACTGATCTTGTGTTTCTGGACACACTCATCACCTACGTCAGGCCTATCTCCCACAGGTGACTTGTTACAAGTCTGGGCGAAGACTGACTTCCTGGCTTTTGTATTTTTCTGCTGCAGATCACATGTCCCCTGTGCACCTAGCTCAGCTTTCCTCTCATTCAGCCTGCCTTCTGTGCCTTGGTTGCAATACCCTTTTAGGTTCCTACACCTATAGTCTCTGATCACTACATGGCAGCATCTGCCCACAAATACCTTACAGCTCATTTCTATTATATGAGTCACTCACTCTCCTTACATTCCTCCACTCTTTAAACTTACCATTACTTGGATGAGAAAGGTTACTTATGCTCTAGACGCTCCTTGACGGTGGTCTCAGAGTCGCCAATATCCAAACACACTCCTGTGTCTGCTGTATTACATACTGCCATATGAAATCATCTTCCGCATACCTCCTGGGTGAAACACGAGCGTTGGTACATTCAGATCTGTGAAGTCCCTCCTGACCTGTCTCTTCTGGGACACTTAGGTCTTGAGACACTCTTCCTGTGATTTTGACCTCTAGCCTACCCTCTAAGCTAGCCCCGGTCATTCTCTCTTCATCAGACACATGTGGCGGTAGCATGTAAGGGTGCCGTACTCTCTCCGGTGCAACGTCTTCTCCTTTCGGGGTGTACTCTCCTTGTCACTCGATGAGGAACAGCCTCCCATGTGTAGTCCAATTTTCCCCAAGGGTGCTTCACTTGAACCAAAACTCAATTCCCCAGCTGTAATGGTGCCTCCTGCACAGGAGTTACTACAGGATGCCTTTTCCCCTGGGGCTTCTGTACAATCTTAAGTCTCAGTGTCTCTAACCGATGTTGGTGTTTCCACACCAAAGTTGTGGTGTTTATCTTCGTACAATCTTCCACTGGATCAAGCTCTAGCTCAGTAACCTTATGGCTGTTATGTCCAAACAGCAACGTGTAAGGCGTGTACCCTGTCGTGGCATGAACCTGGTTACTGTACAACTAGACCACTTCTGGTACAAATTCAGGTCATTTCATCTTCCTGTGTCACGGTGTAGGGGAATGCTGGTGAGGAGATAGCAGATACGGGCTGGGTGAGCAGGGAAAACTAATCTGTCCCTAGACTGGGAACCCTGAATAGCCCTGACCCCGAAGGTATCTCTGATGGTGAGAAGGTTCGGGTCTCCACCCAAAGCCCTAACTCCTTCACAAGCCCTGCACTAATTCCCCTAATCTCCCTCCTCAGAACAAAGGTACGTACAGCAATCTCAAAGGAAAGGACTTCAGTGGCACAAACAAACAGGACTGCACAGCACGGCTTCCACGTATAGATTGAAACTCTATCAGATGCACCACCTGGTGGAAGGAGAGGCTACTTAAAGGCTAAGGGGAGTAGACTCACACAGAAACTCACATCCACCAGGACATGGCAATAGAATTGGCATTAACCCATGCAGTACAAGAGGGAATTTCACAGTTTAAGTTACAGCGGCATCTAGAATAGACCGCAGATACACAGCGCTAGACAGCGTGTGACATCCTGTCATCTTCCTGTTGTCCTCCACAATTCTCAGAATGTAGATAAAGTTATGTTGAAACGTTCACAGTCCCCATTTCCCTATGGGTGCTAGGGTGTAGTTCTGGAATTCTCAATGTTGTACAGTTGGTGCAATTCATCCATGACTTTTCCATGAAAACAGGCTCCTAGCTCAGAGTGAATTCTTTTTGGACACCCGTATACCCACATGAAGTCATGACAGATGGCACAGGCCGCTGACTCGGCTGTTTGATTCCCAGTGGGAGTCATGACTGCAAACTTTTTAAAATGATCCATCATCACCAGACAGTACAAACAACCATTATCGGAGCGGTTGATCATAAGATAGTCCACCATCAGCACTTCCAATGGGAAAGAAATCCTCTTCACCTATATAGATGTTCTGTGTTTAGGGGGTTTAGTCATCTCACCCTGATGGCATTTCCGGTAATCTTCTTTCACCACTCGATTTACTTGTGGCCAATACAGAAACCGTTGTAGCCATTGGAAAGTTTTCTCTGTTCTGAAGTGGGTATCACTCTCATGGGCTTCCTTCTTCACTCTGGGCTTCATTCCTTGTGAAATCATTAGCAGATTACAATGATACAATCTGGGCTACTGCCCAGGGCCAAAGGCTCCAGGGTCCTTTGGCCATATTGTTCTCATTATAATGCTTTTTTTCACCACTGTCGACGGTGCACATCTCCGGACAGGTAGCTTTCCTAAAGCTCAGCTGCCAGCAATTCACGATGGTTTACTGGCATCTACAAGGCTATGTGTGTATGTACTCTTAGGAATAGCAGAATCTTTGGTCCTCTTCTCCACTTTTGGCTGAGGTTCAGAGGATTAATTGGAGACATAGAACCGCTGTTCTCCACTTTGGAATCCAACCCTTCAGATATATGGTATATGATGTATAGTATTGATATACCAAAAATATCAGTAGTAATCAATTAAATTCTAAAAGACATTAATCAATTTAAAATTTGTATTTATTTAGTTTAATTAAATCTTGCATGGAAGGATGAAGACGTGTTCTTGGAGAAGCCTTCAACTTTAGCAGGTGTTTCTTGCTGGTCAGGAGGCCACGGGTAGATGGTTCAAATCCTTCCATACAGGTACAGCATTGATGTTGAACATGCTGTAGTTTCTTCAGGGTGCTAGATGTGGGGGTTTTCTGTCCTCGAGATGTCTAAGGTGCCCTGGTGACAGCAGGCAAAAAAGCATCTTCCTCTGACAGCGCGAGCAGCCCTGGATAATCCACGCCGGCAGGATGATATCATCCGGCAGAAGATGGAACCTATGAGAAAAGATGTAAAACTAATGTAAGTAATGGGACTCCATATTAGAGGGTACTACTGTGGTGTCACTGTGGGAGAACGTTAGAGGAATCTCATCACACAGAGGGCAGGGATCTTTGCCAGTCATCATACATGTGACAATCCCACCACTGACAGATAACATCTGCTCCACATGACTTCTTCTCACTGACATCATACAACATGGAGATTATTGTCACACTTACCTCGCCTACTTTCCCCCTCTTCTACTTTCTCAGTTTTTTCTTGTCTTCTCAGTTTTAGAAAATATTTTCTTTTCTTCTGAACTGGAGATTCTAATCAAAAAGTCCGAAAAAAATATTAATTATAAACTTCTAAAATATTTTCTTTATATCTATATAGAGTTATGCAACTGATTAATATGCACGTGTAGCATTTCTGTGTGCTGCCATGTGGTGTCTCCAAGGAACTATGTCCCCTTATTATCAGGACATTACTTGCAGCAAGCCACTGTGTTATTATATAATCAGTTAGATAATAATTCAATGCAACTTTAAAGAGGACCCGTCACTAGATCAAAAGTGTCTGAGATTCACTATTATCTTATGTCTGCTGCTTCCCCGAGTATTCTGATATTTGTTTTGCTAAAATCCACCCTATGGTTGTAGAGATATGGGCATTTATATTTAGTGCTAATTTTTATGGTCTTTTCCAAGGGGGCATGGCTCACAATTTTATATTGCAGAGCAACCTAAAGACACGCCCCAGAGGATCCTGTGAGCACCGCCCTCTTGGAAAAGACGATAAAAATTAGCACTAAATAAGACCCGTAACTCAAAAAACGGAATACTTAGGGGAGCAACGGGAATAAAGTAAATGATTTTTGGAGCCTTCATGTGCTGATTCACATTATAATTTTGGATTATAGGCTATAATTGGATGGCCTATAAACCTGTACATACCTGACAATGAGGACGAGGATGACTCGTTGTTTTTAGCAGTGAAACACTGATTGTCTCCTTTAGTATTAGAAGAGGAAGACTCTTTCTGCCTGTTTGGTAGAAGAAAGACCAGTAAATTAAAAGTAAAAACAATAGAAAAAATGAAGAACACCTGTTTGTGAGGCCAATTAGGACAACCTAGAGGGGATACCCTGCCCAGGACCTCAACTAGTAATATTGGCCTGAAATGAGCAGGAAATGAATGGCTGGTCACAATAATCAACTGTTATTGCAGTGTTATCACAAGTCAGATGCACAGAGGGGTGGTGGATGCTGGATTTAGATTTGTGTTACTCGTGTCTTGTATTTGGTTCTGAACACATATCAGAACTAAATCTCATAATAATAATAATCTACTCACATGTCTGAGTGTTTTTCACTGTTCTCTTGGGAACACTGTGGAGGTGACATAGGCTCTACATTGGTCATCATCCCGGTATTGGTGATATTTAGCTAAAACACACGGAGAAAAATAAATTGATTTATTTTAATCATTTTTGTAATTATAGGTTTTAGACATATTAGTAGCCACATACTTACTTTAGAAAACCTTTGATAAGATGATACAAAGTTTTTTATTTCTGGCCAGTCATTGTCCTCTCTTGTGTCCGCCTCATCTGAATTCATGTGTCTGCTACAACGAGCTACAAAGTACAAGTGTTATCAGAGATAATTAGTATAAGACCCGGTCAGACAGTCACCCTGTTATCACTAATAATGTTGAGAACTTATTTTCACATAAAATGAAAGACAAGACACAAAGCAGTTTTCTGCAGATGACGTCTCATTTTACTTACTGATAAAGTAGCGGGTGTCCTCATCTGACTTTAGCTCAGGAACGAACAGGGGCTTCTGACTTAGAAGGTTGTCAAAGTCTAAGTGATGCAGAAATGGATGCATTTTGATCTCATTTGCTCCTCCTGGAAAAGGAAGACAAGAAAGAAAGTGATACAGTCATTTTTAGAGAAACTGCTCCATATCGGTACAGTTTATGTTAACCTGAACTGAAGATGTAACAGCAGACATGAAGGAAATGTACTGAAAGTCACAGCATGAAAAATGGGGAATGGATAAGTAGGTAGATTACTGAACCTCATGGACACAACCAATTGTCTGGTCAAAGAGGTGTAATAAGTCATAATACTATTATAATATTACCTGTCCCAAGTCTATCTGCTGGATCTTTTCTGAGCAGCTGAGTGATGATGTCCTGAGCATCGGGTGGAGTAGAGTATTTATGATATGTCCAAATTAATTTATCTGTTATATAAAAAGCAAATATTACAGGAAATTAAACATTTTCATTAATTTTCATAAAAAATGTTCTTAATAAGGCTAGAAATTAAACCAGAAAACCAATGAAACCAAATAACAGTGACATCACAAGCATTCAGATTATTTTACTTACCCTCAAGGACACTGCGTAAAATATCTCTTTTTAAAGTCCCTCTAAATGGTGTACGTCCCAAAAGAAATTTATGTAGGGTGATCCCTACTGACCACCAATCAACGGGCCTTCCATAGCCTTTCCTTTGGATAATTTCTGGGGCCATGTAACTAAGGGTGCCAAAAGTCTGGAAACCAACAGAAGAATGAGATGATGATCAATAAATATAATTGCGTCAAATAACATTAGTGCAAATGTTTTATAGAGAAATTGTCAGAGAAGGGTAAAGAGATGAAATCTGTAAAGTGCAAGATCTTGTAAGTAAAGCCTACCTCTTCATCAAGGAACTCGCTGGTGATGTCCTCAGTTGAAGCCTTGTAGATATCTGAGCTTGGTCTCATGAGGCCGAGTTTTGAAACCCCAAAATCGGTGACCTTAATATGTCCTGTTGATGATATCAGGAGGCTGTGAAAGAAAGAAATGGTGTCAGACCCAAGTAATTACCCATAGACTGTACAAAAACTATAATTTTTTTCCCCTTTACTATACTACTGGGGTCACTTACTTGCCCGGCTTCAGGTCTCTGTGCACCACACCATAACTGTGCAGGTATTCCACAGCAAGAACCGTTTCCGCAATGTACATACGGGCCAGGGGGACTGGTAAAGGACCCCTGCGCTTTATAAGACTGGCACAGTCTCCTCCTATAGAAGAAAGCAAATATGAGAGGTGAGGGTTTGTTTCAATGTAAATTACACATGATGAGGGTGAATATGAAATAAGTGGAAATATTTGGACAAGATGGCCTATATAGAGATATACTGTGTAATGTAGAGAATATACTGTATACTACATGTAGCCATCCATGTGGGCACATTATGGTCATATATAGGTGCTAGGATTAAACAGACGTGGGCTGGATATGGATACAATGGATGTGTCCTACCTGGTACATACTCCATGACCATACACAGATGAAGTTTAGTAGGAAAAGAGCAGAACATGGAGGTCACAAAGGGACAATCGGCGAATGCTGAGATGTCCCTCTCCAGAAAGGCCAATTCAAGTCTCTTTGGCTTTTTCAGGTTCTCCTTGTCCATTGTCTTCATAGCACAAATCTGGTTTGTGTCTTTATGGCGCACTAAGTGGACGGCCCTAGAGAGGAAGAAAATCCATGATTTATTACAAATTCTTATTAACAGTCCATCTATCGACCTCATCAAACGATCTCCTGTACTAATGGTTAATACTAGATGTGAGGCCATCACTATAAATCCATGTCTAGAAATGCATAAAATAATACTCCATAAATGATTATCAATGGAGGGTCCATATCCACGTCACATCCTAACTGACCTGACAGATAGATGTGGACAGTGATGTGGACTCCTAATTTCTCTATGGGAATATTACATGGGCAGGACACCGAGGCATCATCATAAGGAGCCCTGGGAAATAAATATTATACCAAAGTAAAGCTCACCCAAAGGCTCCACTGCTGATCAGTTTGATCGGTTTATAGTCGCTCTTACAAGGATTTCTCACTGGGTTCAATGATCCGATCAAGGTCTAAAAAGGAATAAGAAATGACATTAAGACAGAAAATGCAGGAGAATAAAAGCTCAAGATGCAGGAACGTCTCTCTTCTATATTATGTCCCCGCTGATTACACTGTAGAGAACGTGATACCAGCCGGACCCTCCACAGACCCCATTATATTATAAAGGGAAATCCCCCATACACATAAATCAATACTGCAGGGAAGGATAAGGGACATCACACCGAGGGGGCAGGAAGAATAACGCCATTATCACACATAATATGTCTGATCTACATGACGACCAGTGATATCCTATTGTCATATGGGATATAATATGGGATGTATAATTCACACCCGTCATCTGACGATATACAGACGTCCCTCTGATACTTACACTGGCAGATTCCTGGATGATCTCTGGTGTTTCACATAGTCCACCATCAGTATTTGCCGGCACAGTTATTCCTAAAATAATGAAGAAACGTCATTTATTAAATGTCTGTATCAGCACTTAATAACCAAAAGAAAAGGAAGCAAAAAAGTCAAATATCAAAAAACATAACAAATTTTATTGATTAATCAGAACAATTCATGATAAAAAATAATAAGAGAATGTCAGACACAGAGAACGCTCTCTCTTTCAAACCAAGAACAACTGATCAAAATCACTTCAAAACCTATTCAGAATCGTATTCATACAAGTTTGTGTCTGTTTAGAATGTAGAAGATATAGGAACAATCTGTAGTCCTCAAAATAAATAAGACAAATAAAAAAGAGAAACCTGCACAGTCTGGGAGGGTGGGGAGCAAGACCCCGACGTGTGTTTCGCATAGGCTTCTTCCAAGGGGTATTGAAGAAGTTTTGCGTAGGCTTCTTCCAGGGGGTATGGAAGAAGTCTACATGAAACGCGCATCAGGGGCTCACTCCCCACCCTCCCAGACCATGCAGGTTTCTCCTATTTATTTGCTTATTTATTTATACAGAAGATGAAGAATAAATCCACATATTCTTTGCCGTTCTCAATAACGTAATATTTGAATGTAAAATATTAGATGATCGTCTTACCTTCTATCAGATCGGATTTTGGCCCTGGCTGACTGTTATCAGGGTCAGCAACATTTAGGTTTTGCCCCTCTGCGGAGTCGCCTTTTGATGTTTCCTGATGGATATAAGATATACAATTAATATAACGTTTCTCAAACACTAGATTACCATATATATAAAGCGGGAAGGATTAAACCTGGATTTACCTGACAAGTTCAGTATTGGGCGGACAATTCACGGCCGCTCTATCAAGCAAATTTACATTAATATTTAAGGGACTTGTATCTACAACTGTTCTCTAATAACTTCTATCAGAACTGCAGCATTTACAAGGAGGAAGATTGTGATGATGGAGTGAGACAGAGGTAGAAATACAAGCTCCGCACCGCTGAGTACAGACTATCACCACAGAGGATGGAGCCGCAGAGACAGGCCGCCATAGAATATCCTGTGTCTGCCTGGAGAGGAGAGGGGAAGGCCTCTACCATCATAAATCTGACCTTCTGCTATATGACTGGTAATCTGGAGAAGATCAGACAACAAGGACATGAGATGTAGAAGATGATGGATCCTTACCAGGCGCTCCAGTGAGTAGGCCGGATACTCCAGTACATACAGGACATTTTGGGCCAGTTGTTTAAAAAAGGCCAATTCTCCACTTTGGGATTTTTCTTCAGCCTATAAAGATGAAAATTAACAAGAAATGAAAATAATCAATAAACTTCATGAACATATATGGTATTGCCACGTTTGTTAAAGTCTGATCTGATAGGTGTTTGGTATCAATAAAAATCTGAGTTCACTTTGCAAAAAAAGGCTTTACTTAGTCCTATCAACAGAAAAATTACAATGTTATGGGTCTCTGAATATAGTGACAAAAAGAACCATTTCATCTCAATTGGAATTTTTTTCCCCTTGTTTCAATACAATGTATGGTAAATAGGATGGAGCCATTGAAAGCTGCAACTCATCCCAAAAAAACAAGCCCTCACATGTCTATGCCAATGGAGAAATAACAAAGTTATGGCTCTTGAAAGAAAGTGAGGAAAAAATGAGAGCGGAAAAAATTTTATGGTCCATAAAGGGTTAACCAATCCTATTCCCTCCTCCCCCCGCATCCAGGACCTTCCCATCCCTAATTCAACTAACCCTTTAGATCCCACCCTCTCCTTTGTCATGTAGCCTGATTGCCCTGTTTTGACTCCAGGCTATTCTTATCTGGGTATTTGGCACAGGTTAAACTTAAACTTGTATTCCATTATTATTTTCCATTATTATTATATATAATTTGTGCAGATTGCCTGCTACTTACCTGCTGTACTAATGTCCAGATGTTCTGCTGTAAATGCTCAAGATATTCTGAGCTTATACAACCTTGGTGGTATTTGGTCAGGCAATCTCTCACAAGCTCCATAACCAGCCGGTAAGTGAAGCTGAGGACGCCATCGGGTAGTGGTAGCACAAAGTCAAGGTCATAGGTGGTAAGAATCCCCTGGAGTAGTGCTAACACCTGAAGTCTGTCTGGAGGAATTCCAGACATTTCCAGTAATCCAAGCGCGGTCAGTATATGACTAGCTATATGGCTTATCACACCAACAGCAATGACACCGGAATGTCAAAGTGACAACAGGAGTGTAAACACTTGTAGAAGTAGTGATGGTTAATTGTGATGTCATAATGGAATCTTGTGTTCTAATCTTAAAGGGTCATCATACCTTATAAGGAAGTTGCCTTGCAACCCTTAAGTAGGCAACAATATAGGCTCAGCATCAGTACCAGATGCAGGCAAGGAGGAAAGCGCTATGGGTGCTTTACTCTTCTGATCAGTTAGAGTCTTTTTATGTAAGATAAATTATTTTTATCTGTTATACACAATAAAAATTATAGCGTTTTGTATCAATAAGAAATTCAGATTCCAGTGCTAACAGAAATATCTTTCTGTGGGAACAGGGCATGTGGGGCTGGGGCTGCATCCAACCCTGGCATATGAAGCACGCTGGCCCATGCTGCTCTGCCACAACCACTTCCAAAAATGGGGGTCTTTATTACAAATATGACCCTGCCTAACAGCTCATTTACATATTAAGAAAAAAGTGGATTTCTCTGATTAAGACATTCATCAAATCGTGGCTATCAAGGCATCACTCTATTCAACTTTCTATGACCTGCATCTTTATGTAGACGGCTTATGAGGGTTGATCTTACTGACAGTTTCCCTTTAATAGTGTGGCTCGAACCTCCTTAAAATAATAGTGCCCCTTATGGGCCTCCTTATAATAATGATAATAATAGTGACTACCTGTTCTTTTTTATTAAAAATAATAATGTTCCCTCGAGCCGCTTTATAATAGTAATAATAATATTAATGATAAAAATATTAGATGACCCCACAAGGTTTAGGGAAAGTGTCACTGAATGCAGAAGCCGGGTCTAAGCTCCTAATAAACACTACCCACCTCCTGCCCTGCTGTGTTATTACAGGCTTTATTCCCCTTCAAGAGCGTCTATTAAATCTCCCTTCGTTATATCTATAGAAATCACATGAACTAGTCATATAAGATAATTTAGATACTTTATTAAACACAGCACACAGAAAGCTTTTATAAAATATCATCTCCGCCCATAAAAACACCAATAGAAAATTCCCGGGCAGTGTGGTTTAGATATATTCTTAAGGCATATGGGTAGTAGTAAATGCCAATGCAAAAGTAAAAAATATACTAGCATATCCCTTTTAAAAGTATAGAGAATAAATGCAGTTTTCTCCAATCCGTTATCAAAAGATATTTTGCATGTTTAGTACCCCAATTATACCATTGTGTGCAAGATGGATAACAGCATATTGTTTCAAATATATGAGAGGTAGATACAGATCTCTCAGTTAAGAGTATTTCACATTATATATATAATTAATTATCTTTCAAAAAAGAGGTTTGTATAGAAGATTAATATAAGTTACACTTAATCAGTATTGAGATATTCTGAATATTCCAGGGTAAATGACAACAAATTCTCACAGGAGTACAGAGAAAATAAATATATATAGGTATTCATCTCTTTAGATCAAATATTAGTAAAACATTATACTGATGTATACCAGAATCAAATATCCACTATTAATCCTGTCTATAGAAAGGGATTACTGTAATCAAATATACAGATACAGACCATTGGCCATAATAGAAGATTCCACACTGCCCAGCACCCGTACGCGCGTTTCGCGTCTTTGCTTCCTCGGGCCAGTATGCCATGCATTTCCGCACTCTCGCATCTGAGCTTGCCTGGAACAACGAAGCCCTTTTGTTCACCTTCTGGGAGGGTCTTTCTGGACGAATCAAGGACGAGCTAGCCCGTCGGGACATTCCTTCCACCCTGGTGTCACTAGCTACCTGGATTGACATCCGTTTCTTGGAACGAGTTAAGGAGACAACCCGGGAGAGAAGATTTCCTTGTCTTGCTCCTGTATTCCAGAAACCTGCCTCCCAACCAGCAATTCCCCAGGCACGATCGCCCAAACCCATGCAGATTCACCAGATCAAGATGGTCAAGTGTCGCAAAGAGATGCGCCGAGCCAAGGGGAGCTGCTTCTACAGTGGCAGTAAGGAGCATCTGATCCGTTCCTGTCCGGTGAAGCCGGGAAACTCCAGTGTCTAGGACCGCTCTGAGAGGTCATCCTAGGCAAGAGTAAATCCTCTCCGTCCTTGACTCTATCCATTTCTATTTCCAGTGGTGAGATCCGCTTCTTTGAGACCGCCCACCTGGATTCCGGAGCCGCTGGGAATCTCATTTCTCAGGCTCTTGTGGAGCAGTATCAAATTCCCACTAAACGTCTGGCCGAACCATTGGCAGTCGCTTCCGTGGATGGGAGACTCCTTCTGCAGACCATCTTGCTCGCCACAGAGCCTGTAACCCTTCAGGTGGGAATGCTGCACTCGGAGAGGATCTCCTTTCATGTGCTATCTGGACTCTCTCACTCCCTTTTGCTAGGTCTACCCTGGCTACAGAGACATGAACCCGTCCTGAATTGGCAATCTGGTGAGGTGCTCCGTTGGGGGCAGGATTGCCATGAGACTTACCTGGTTCCGGTTCGTCCGGCTCAACCTCCGTCTACTCCAGCTAATCTACCTGGTCTGCTGGCACCCTACTGGTCCTATGCAGACGTCTTCGACAAGAAGGAAGCTGAGGCACTACTACCTCATAGGCCGTATGATTGCCCTATCGACCTGGTACTCGGTGCTTCTCCTTCCCGCGGGCATATCTACCCCTTGTCGCTGGCTGAGACCCTAGCCATGTCTGAGTACATTGAGGAGAATCTTGCTAGGGGATTCATCCAGAAATCTACTTCCCTGGCTGGAGCAGGATTCTTCTTCGTTAAAAAGAAAGACGGCTCGCTTCGGCCGTGTATTGACTACAGGGGTCTTAACCAGATTACCATCAAGAATAAGTACCCCCTGCCTCAAATCTCGGAGCTGTTTGACCGCCTTAAAGGCGCAAGGGTCTTCACCAAGCTCAATCTTCGTGGGGTGTACAATTTGGTCTGGATCCACCAGGGAGACGAGTGGAAGACGGCATTCAACACCTGGGACGGTCACTATGAATATCGCGTGATGCCCTTTGGTCTCTGTAATGCCCCAGCCGTCTTCCAGGAGCTGGTTAACAACATCTTCCGTGATCTCTTGTATTCTTGCGTAGTGGTGTACCTGGACGATATCTTCGTCTTCTCTCCGGATCTGCCCACACACCGGAGGAATGTACATCAGGTTCTGCTAAGGCTCCAGCAGAATCATCTCTACTCAAAACTTGAGAAATGTCTATTCGAGCAGACTTCCCTTCCATTCCTGGGATATATTATTTCCGAGACTGGTCTTCGGATGAACCCCGAGAAGGTTTCTGTCGTCTTAAAATGGCCCCGACCAGAGGGGTTGAAGGCGATTCAGCGATTCCTGGGCTTCGCAAATTATTACCGCCTCTTCATCCCTCATTTCTCCTTTCGGACCGCTCCCATCTCCGCACTCACCCGTAAGGGAACAAATCCCAAGGAATGGACTTCCGAAGCGGAGGAGGTCTTCGTCTCCTTAAAACAAGCTTTCTCCTCCGCCACTGTGCTGCACCGTCCGGATTGCAACAAGCAGTTCTTCCTGGAGGTTGATGCTTCCTCCTCCGGAGCCGGAGCGGTGCTCACCCAGAAATCCCCATCTGGGAGAATGGTAACCTGTGGCATCTTCTCCAAGCTCTTCTCCTCATCCGAGCGCAACTACTCCATACAGGGTCGGACTGGGGTGCCTAGGGCCCACCAGGGGAACTGACTCTGGGGGCCCACATTACAGCTCACCATAAACGGTTTTATTACTTGTTATGCTTTTCTATAATGCACTATAATTAATTGATTGGCCGCGCTGTGGAGCACCAAGCGGCAGGACTTTGTTCGAACAGTCATTCCGTACTGCCAGAGTCCCTTTAATGGTTACTTGTCACCTTGAAAAACACTATTTATCTGCAGATATAGGGGTAATCTGCAGGTAAATAGGGTTTAAAGCCTGGTTAGACGGCTTATTGGAAAAGCATTGGCTACACGGAGAAAATTACGTTTTATTCTCCCTGCCGCCACTCGCTTCCTGTCATAGGGTCGGTGCAAGGAGGGAGACATTACAGTCACTGCGAACTACAAAGTGAGGGTGCTGCAATAACGTCTGGCACCTTGATTGTGACATCTTCCATGGAGGCCAACCTCAGGCTGATCAAATGCAAGAGAAACATTCTGGCACCACGCTGTTTTTTTCAAAGGATCAATCACCAGGGCATAATTCAGACTGTGTGCTTCAAGACTTAAACGGTGGTGCACATCCAAGAAATATTTCAATCACAAGCAAGAATAGAAGGAAAGGCAGCACTCATCCAGTCTTCTTTTAAACCTTCCTTTATTTTTGTGTGCGAAGCATTTCAGCGTGCAGCATTGGACTGAGACCACGAAGGGTATGCGGGGGAGAGGAAAAAAGGGACAACAGCCGTTTCGCTGCCTTCCGGTGCTTCAACGGGTCCAACCTCAGGCTGAGCTTCATTGAATAACTAACATGGCAGCAGCACCTGGCAACTAGTGCTGAGCGAGCGTGGTCGGATAAGGTGTGATCCCAGCATGCTCGGGTGTTATCTGAGTATCTTGTAGTGCTCTGCTACTATGCTCGAGTCCCCGGGGTAGCATGTTTTGCGGTGGTAGACAGACGCAACACATGCAGGAATTGCCATGTTAGTCATTCAATGAAGCTCAGCCTGAGGTTCGGCTCCATGGAAGTGTCACAATCAAGGTGCCGGACGCTATTGCAGCACGCTCACTTTGTAGTTCGCGGTGACTGTAATGTCTCTTATCCGACCACGCTCACTCAGCACTACTGGCAACCGAACAGCAACCTGCAACTGCGTCACAGGGGCTGAAGGGAGCAGGTGACTGCATGCACCGGCCATTGTGCTATCTAAATGCCGCTGTCAGTGATTGACAAGGGCACTTAAATACTCAAAACAGCAGCAATCAAGGCGAGCTCTGATCACTGCTGTTACAGGCAGACGCCGGCTATGTAACACAGCCGACATCTGCCCGGTATGGAGCAGGCTCAGCTCCTGAACCCGCTCCATACAAACACATCCCAATGGTGACAGTTATGACAAGGTTAGCAAATTTCACTTGTCTGTTCCTAAATGTGGAAAGACAAATGGAATTCCCTAACACATGTGAAAGAGACCTAATAGATTTAGTAAAGGTGCCTCAAGCATATGAATGTTATTACACACCACAATGCACAGTTACATACACGCATCTTACAAAAATACATATTATTCCAGATACGCAGACGCGCACAAGCACATCAGTACATGAATACATCATCTGAACCACCACCATTTGTAATGTCAGGTCAGCCCCATATATCTTTGTATCGCATAAACCTACAACTCCCAGTATGTAATTAACAATAGAGATACTGGGAGTTATCAGTCATCATCAGACTGTGGACAATACAGGAACCACAGTACTGATGAGACACAGGCAGGATCACAAATGAACATTTACATCCAGGGATCTTACCTGAGACGTCTTCTCTGATTAGAGTTGTTCTCTTTCTTTTCTTCCTCTTGTCCAGTCTCCATGATGACTTTTCTCATCCACAGCTCGTCTCTGCAGACTTCCATCTTCTCCGGTCTTCTGCAGCACATCCCCACACGATGACCTTAAAGATAGCAGAGTCATTATAATGCTCCTGAATAACAATATCTACACTGAGCCCCTGAATAAACCTAACTCTTACAATGCTCCCTGCACAAAACATGACATACACTCTACCCCTCTTATGGTACCTGCTCTCCACACTGTCCTCTCCTTACCATACTGGGCCCCCTGTTCACATTGTCCTCTCACACTGTGTCCCCCCTATACTGCCCAGTCTCTATACTGTGCCCCTTCATCACACTCCCCCTCCTCAGCATACTGTTCCCCCCTTTCTGTGCCCTCACACTGTTTCCCCCATACTGCCGCATCTCCATTCCTTCCCCCACACTACCTAGTCTCTGTGCTGTGTCACCTCACACTTTTCTCCCTCCATACTGTCTCCTCACACTATTCCCCCACTCTCCATACTGTTTCCTCACACATCCCCCTTCCCCATTCTGTTCCTGCACTCATTCCCACCCCTCCTCTGGTTCACCATACTGTTTCTTCACACATCTCCCCATTCTGTCTCCTAAAATTTCTCTCCCATCTCTCCCCAAATATAATAAATCTTCGGAAGAGCACAGAGACATGCAGAAGGGTGCTTACACACACGAAAACAATTGCACACAGACACATACTAAGGGCTCTTTCACACTTGAGTACATGCGATGACAGTTTCCACACATACCAGAGACATTGGTACACATAGACCCACTCAAATGAATGTTTTACCTGCTGCACCTCCCGCAAAATGTCCTGCACACTGATGACAGCGCTCTTCCCAAGCACCGGGTGCTGAGCGCTGCCCTCATCATAGATCCCTGCCGGCGCTGCGATCAGCAGCAGCAGGGTCAATGATGAGAGTAGTAGTCTACTCCCGCCGTGTGAAACTGTAAAAATAGGAATAAAATAAAAAAATCCTTATACTCACCTCTCCTAAGTGTCACCCGCTGTAATCCGTGCGAGTGCTCACGCCGAGGTGAATGACTCCTGCAGCGAGTGGGCCCTGGAGCTACACTCAACAAGGGGTGCCCTGTTAATCACTGAGTGCAGCTCCGGGGCCCACTCGCTGCAGGAGTCATTCTCCTCGGCGTGAGCGCTCGCACGGATTACAGCGGGTGACACTTAGCAGAGGTGAGTATAATGATTTTTTTATTTTATTCGTATTTTTATAGTTGTACACAGCGGGAGTAGACTACTACTCTCATCATTGACCCTGCTGCTGCTGATCGCAGCGCCGGCAGGGATCTATGATGAGGGCAGCGCTCAGCACCCGGCTCTTGGGAACAGCGCTAACTGTACACTGATTCCCAAGCGCCGGTACGTGTCACACGGATGACACACAGGTGGACACGGATATCTCCAGCCCCGTAAATATCAGGATATGTGAAAGAGCTCTAATATACACACGCAGATACACATACTCACAGAAATGGGGACACATGCACACGCAGGCAAGCACACACAGAAATGCACACGCAGTCATGCTCAGACACAGTCAGACAATCACACACAAAAATGCAGATACGCAGGGAAGCACGCACACAAGTGTGAAGACACATATACACACGTAGACATGCAGGCACTCAAATACATACACACAAACACATGCAGGCATATACACACACACTGTATACACATGCAGCCATTTACACACACACTGTACACACATGCAAGCATTTACACACAGACACACACACATGCAGGCATTTACACACACACACACAGGCAAGCATATACACACAGGCAGGCATATACACACAGGCAGGCATATATACACAGGCAGGCATATACACACACACACAGGCATATACACACACACAGGCATATACACACACACACAGGCATATACACATACACAGGCATATACACACACACACAGGCATATACACATACACAGGCATATACACACACACACAGGCATATACACACAGGCAGGCATATACACACAGGCAGGCATATATACACACACACACACAGGCATATACACACACACACACACACAGGCATATACACACACAGGCATATACACACACACACAGGCATATACACACACACACAGGCATAGGACGCGCCCCCTGGGCCGCGCGTGTGTGGGGATACACGGAACAGGACCCGTTGTGGATGCTGTGGGTTGTAGTCCTTGCGTGGCGGGGACCCAGTTCCGTGGCTCAGGGTGGTCAACCCAAATGGCAGTCTATTTATAGGGTTTTGTGATTAAATGTCCGACTACGCCACCCGTGGATTGCGGTCAGAGTGAACCGCCGCTGCAGGGCAGACCGCTGAGGCTGGTGTTGAGGGTGCAGCAGAGAATAGTATAACTCCCCACGGGAGGAGTATAGCCTCAGGGCAGCAAGTGTGGAAGTTGGGGGTGATGGTGCGCAGGAGCAGCAGTAACGACACAGAGTCCTGTAATGCAGTCCAGAGTATTTACTCACAGTTCTTTATCCACGTTACTACAGCTGGTCATAACGTCCTACGCCGCACTGTGCTCACCAGGTGAGGGGCTCGGCCTACTACCAGATAACTTTGGAGCGTTTCACAGGACCCCCTTTATGTGTCCTTTCTCTGGCCTGTCATACCCCGCCAGTGACCTCTCTTCTGTCCGGCTGCCTCGGGCCTTCTCTGGTCAACGTTGGTGCTGTTTCCCTGACCCTATGTGGTGCCTTCCTAGCGGGTGTAGAGAGGGGCTGTGCCACATAAAATGTCACTGCCTCCGGCTTCTTGCTGAGGGTAGTTCCCCGCCTCCACTAATTTCAGGGACCGGTCTCCCCCTTTGGCCTGACCCCCCTACACAGGTAGATTCGGGCGTGCGGTGGCGACTCGCCGGTCCACACCCCTGGGGTCCCTTCGTTTCTTGTTCCTGGAGCCTCCTCCAGGAGCGGATGAGCCTTCCTTCCTTCTCCTTCCTCCAGGCCCCGGCCTCTCTCTCAGGCCAGCCTGCGGAGCAGAGCCCATGCCGAGCCTCTGCTCCCACCTCCTGCTCTCTCTTCTTCTCTGTCTGAACTGAACTGAACACTAAACTAAGATGGTGCCCACCTTTTATAACTCCTTCTAAGTGCAACAATCAATAAACTGAATCACACAAAACCATCAAAATGCCCATGTGTCTGCATAAACTGCAAAAACCTATAATATAACACATGGACTGATAATATATAAAATGTAACATTTATTATTGATATATTAAAAACAATAAAAAATACATAAGTATAATAAGAAAAGGGAAGCAACACAAACAAAGGTCGCTGGGATTGACAGCTATAGTACATATAAGAATATTCGCCAGTGAATCAAATTCAATCACATGCTGCAAATGTATAAAAGATCCGCACTGCAAGTAATCATATAAGATTTACATAAAATACAAAGTGTGAGTAGATAAACTCACAGTACAGAACAATCAATGAAGCAGCAGAGTGTATGAGTATAGTAAAACAGAATATAGAGTAAGTAAAGATGACAGAACTGTACTGACCCGTAAGACCTGAATCCAACGCGCGTTTCACCTGGGCTTTAACGAGGATATATCATATGTATTTTTTATTGTTTTTAATATATCAATAATAAATGTTACATTTTATATATTATCAGTCCATGTGTTATATTATAGGTTTTTGCTCCTTCTAAGTGCACCCAGGAACTGCCCTCTCCCTCCTATGCACTACAGGGTCCCCCCTTCCTCGGTGTTCCCTCCCCCCACTCCAGCCAGGGACAGGGACTGTCGTGCTCTACTTGGAGCATATCGGTCGCCCTGCCCCCCGGAAATGTGGTGTAATGCATGCAGGTGTCGGGGTCCTGATCCACACTCCATCCTTACCTGGAAGTGAGATATCGCACATCTGGCTGAGATGCAATACCTCTGTAGCGGCCGAACCCTCGGGGAGCTACGCATATATACACACACACACAGCCATATACAGTGCCTACAAGTAGTATTCAACCCCTTGCAGATTTAGCTGGTTGACACATGCGGAATTAACTTGGCATTGTGACATTTGTACTGTAGATCAGCCTGGAAGTGGGAAATGCACTGCAGCAAATTTTTTTTTTTTTTTAAAACGTTAAAAATTAATTCAGAGTGTCATTTATTATTCAACCCCTCAAACCACAAGAATTCTGTTTGGTCCCCCTAAAGTATTAAGAAGTAGTTCAGGCACCAAGAATAATGAGCTTCACATGTGTGGATTAAAGATCTCTTTTGCCAGCCTTTTCTGACTATTTAAGACCCTCCCCAAACTTGTGAACAGCACTCAGACATGGTCAACATGGGAAAGACAAAGGAGCATTCCAATGCCATCAGAGACAAGATCGTGGAGGGTCACAAGGCTGGCAAGGGGTACAAAACCCTTTCCAAGGAGTTGGGCCTACCTGTCTCCACTGTTGGGAGCATCATCAGTAAGTGGAAGGCTTATGGAACTACTGTTATCCTTCCACGGCCTGGACAGCCTTTGAAAGTGTCCTCCCGTGCCGAGGCCAGGCTTGTCCGAAGAGTCAAGGCTAACCCAAGGACAACAAGGAAGGAGCTCCGGGAAGATCTCATGGCAGTGGGGACATTGGTTTCAGTCAATACCATAAGTAACGTACTCCACCGCAATGGTCTCCGTTCCAGACGAGCCCGTAAGGTACCTTTACTTTCAAAGCGTCATGTCAAGGCTCGTCTACAGTTTGCTCATGATCACTTGGCGGACTCTGAGACAGACTGGTTCAAGGTTCTATGGTCTGATGAGACCAAGATCGAGATCTTTGGTGCCAACCACACACGTGACGTTTGGAGACTGGATGGCACTGCATATGTGACACCCCAGGGGTCTGGTTGCCACAGTGATAGAGATATTACGTCTGAGAGCAGGTGGGAGGTCTCTTGGTCAGGGATCCTATGCATGCCACACCTCCTGCCCAGGCCTGGGAGGGGAAGAACTTCCCCTATATAAACCTAGGGCTGAGGCAGGGTTAGGGAGTAGAGAAGAAGTAGAGAAGAGAAGCAGCATAGGAAGAAACAACAGGAGCTCTGTGGGAGCAGTATTACAAGGAGTCAGGGGCTGGCAGCTGCAGAGCTCGCCCTGACTGAGAAGTTATCACCGGACCCGGAGTCCGAGGCTGTGGGGACTAACTCCTATCCAGCAGCAGAAACCGACCGGCAGGGGATTGCAGGTCCTCTGGCCCAGAAACCCGAAGGCACGGTCACACGCGTGGGACCAGCACCGCCATCGTGGATCGGACGCCACTAGAAGGCCCCGAGTCACCGGCCATACGAGTGAGCACCACACGGTACACTCAGGGACGTGGGCTACTTATACCCGCCTCTAGCAAGGTAGCCAGAAGAGTACAGTCAGTTTGGGAGGCCTACAACTCCGCCTGGCCAGGGGAGATCCCATCTGCTCAAGGACTGACCAGGCCCCAATCGCTAGCCAGTACTCCGGGAGGGTCTATCTTTGTCACCAGTAAAGACCCTGAACTACACCGTACCGTCTCCGAGTGGTTCCTGCTACCCCCATCATCCACGTCGGCTGCCCTGAGGCCATACCCCTCCCGTTGGGGGTTATACCATCACGCTGCACAATCCTACCACCGGCCTCAGCGGTCTGCCCTGCAGCAGCAGCTCCTTAGCTGTACTCAGCGGGTGGCGTAGTCGTCTAACATCTACCACTGATACAGCGCCACTTAGTCTGACTCCCTGGGCACGGACCGGATCACCGCCACGAGACTACAACCCTCAACAGATCCGGCTCCGGGTAAGCTCCCGCGTGCGCAACGCTGCGCGACACAGGCCCAGGGGCGCGTCAACTTTTGGCGTAGTCAGCAGGATTTCGTGCCCGCAACCACCGGGTACTGCGTGCCTGAAAAAGACTGTGAAAACTTACCCGTGGTGAAGATTCCCGCCATCCGGCGCCATCTTCCGCTTTCTTCCCGCCATCGGTGGAGTTTTCCCGCCATCCGGCGCCATCTTCGGCCTTCTTCCCGCCATCCGTGGAGTTTTCCCGCCATTGGACGCCATCTTGAGGACGCCGCGCGGGAAGAAGAGGGGCGTGGACTCCGAAAACGCGCGAGAACTGAAGCCCCGCCTCACGTCCGGACGTTGCGTAAGGTCCTGGAAGGAGCCCAGCAGACGCCGACGTCACAGGAGCGCGACGGAAGGTCCTCAACCCTGACGATCCACTGCGGAGCCGCGGCCTACGAAAGAGGATCATCGCAAGGTAGGCCACGGTCCATTAGGGGGGAGAAGGATGTAGGATATGGAGGAGAGCTTCACCGCTCCAACCCCCGCCAGCGCCACCGCTGTTGCGGTCATGCCTTTCACCATGCCCTATATCCCGGGGGCAGCCTGGCTACCCCAGTACTCAGGGGAGTCACATACCCTGCAGGACTTTAGAGAAAAACTGCATAGCCTCTTCCAGGTGTACCCCCTCACAGAAGAGCAAAAAGTAAGCATCCTGGTGGCCCAATTAACCGGGGCAGCCCAAAGGGAGGTAAAGTCCTGGCCACCTGGGGGGAGGACTGTCGCAGGGATACTAACCCGGCTGAGGGACACCTTTGATACCCGCACCTCAGCCGAGATCAAGCTTAGATTCTACGGGTGCAAACAGCGGGCACATGAGAGTATAAGGGACTATGCCCTGAACCTACAAGAGGCCCTGAGAGCCATTAAGCAGACCGACCCTGACGGCGTGGGAGACGAGGACAGGCTGTTAACTGAACAATTTATAGAGGGTTTATATTGCAATGCCCACCGAACCCAGTTGCGGGCAATGGCCTTACAGGACCCTCATCTGGGATTTGCACAGTTCAAGGACAGAGCCATCCGGGTGCTCCGAGAACCGGCACCAGGTGGCGTTGTGACCCACAGACGCCCCACTACCACTTACCACCAGGAGGCGGCGCCCTTGTCGGCAGGGCCTGTGGGAGCTGATGCGCAGGCTTTGAGCAATGACCCGGCTCCAGACCTGCACCATCAGGTCCAAGAGCTAGCTAAAAGCGTTGCTGCGCTAACCCGAACTGTGCAGTCTTTACAGGTTTCTACTCCAGGGAAGATCCAGCTGGCATCCGGACCGGAGACATCCCGTGGCGTCGACCAAGGAGGACCCCACCGGCCAGAGGAAGACCCAGCGACCGATACAACGAGGACGGACGACCCATCTGCCGCCGCTGTAATCAACCCGGACATATGGCAAGGTACTGTCCTTTAAACTGGCACAACCTAGGGTAGAGGGCCAACCCCTAGGAAAAAGATCATCAGGCCCATCGAACTGGCGCGACAAATATGTGGGAGGACGTCCAGTCTTACCAGTGGTACTGGATGGCATTCCTATGAGTGCCCTACTGGACACCGGGTCACAGGTCACCACCATCCCGTACGTGCTCTTCAAGCAGTACTGGAATGACTCGGATATTACCCGCTACCCTGACGACGACTTGAGTATCATCGCCAGCATTGGTCAGCCCATGCCACAGATCGGATTTAAAGAGGTGACCATTAAAATTGGTAGAGTTGAACTGGCAGCACAGGGACTGATCATTGTAGACATTGACAAACACGAGAGTCACCCAAAGATAACTCTAGGAACTAATGTAATTGAAAATTGTCTTGCAGAGGTGATTTTCCTTTTACAGCAGGTTGCCAAGAACGCCAGCTCCGGCGAGCAGCGAGTGCTCCAAAAAGAGATCCGGGCACTGATGCGACGGCAACAGGTGGAACTCTCCGGCGGTGAGATTGGTAGCGTGAGAATGTGTGACCCTTTCCCTATTGCCATGCCCCCAAAAAGTGAAATGATGATTTGGTGCCGGGCAGCTATTGGTCTGAGAGGTAGAGATTATCAGGCAATGGTAGAACCAGTTTACTCAGACAGTAGGCCCACCATCTTGACAGCACGGGGGGTGGTTAATGTACGCCATGGGAGGGTGCCCGTTCGCATAATCAATATCGGGAAGAGGGAAGTGTACCTGCCCCGGTATGCCACGCTAGCCAAATTATATACCATTAACCAAAATGCTATACAATCTGTGGAACCCTTGCCTCCATCTCACCCGGAGGAAGGTAACGGCTCTAAGAAAACAATGGAGGACTGGTGTCAGCAACTACATTTGGGTACTGACTCCACTCCCTCACACCAGAAACAGGGAGTCTATCGGGTGGTTCAAGAGTACGAGAGAGTGTTTAGTAAACACCCGTTAGACTTCGGGCGAGTCAAGGGGGTAGAACACCACATCCCCACGGGAGACCATCCTCCCATAAAAGAGAGGTATCGACCCGTACCCCCTGCACACTACCAACACGCCAAGTGGATGCTTAGAGACATGAAGGAGGCTGGGGTGATCAGGGATAGCTGTAGCTCCTGGGCAGCTCCACTAGTCTTAGTCAAAAAGAAAGACAGCACCATGAGGATGTGTGTAGATTACCGGAAAATCAACCGTATCACACACAAGGATGCGTACCCCTTACCAAGGATAGAGGAGTCTTTGGCTGCTTTAAGATCTGCTAACTTCTTCTCTACCTCGGATCTCACTAGTGGGTACTGGCAGGTTCCTGTAGCAGAGGCGGACCAGGAGAAGACCGCATTCACCACCCCGATTGGACTTAGCGAGTTTACCTGTATGCCGTTCGGACTCTGCAACGCACCAGGAACCTTCCAACGATTAATGGAGTGCTGTCTGGGCCACAGAAACTTTGAGACGGTCCTGTTGTACCTGGACGATGTCATCGTATATTCTAAGACTTATGAGGACCACCTGAAACACCTGGCGGAAGTGTTCGAAGCTCTGGCAAGCTACGGCCTAAAGGTGAAACCCTCCAAGTGTCACCTCCTGAAACCAAAGGTGCAGTACCTGGGACACGTGGTGAGCGCTGACGGAGTGGCTCCCGACCCTGATAAGATCACCGCAATTAAGGAATGGCCAAGTCCCTCCAGTGTAAAGGAAGTGCGGCAGTTCCTCGGGTTGGTAGGCTACTACCGCAGTTTCATCCCCGGTTTCACCAAAAAGGCAGCTCCTATGCAAGACCTCCTGATAGGCCAGTCCCGGAAGGCCAAGAACCAGAAGCCGCCCTTCAGATGGGAGAAGTTGGAAGAAGAGTCCTTCCGCCAGCTGAAGATGGCCCTCACGGGGGATGAAATCCTGGCGTACCCGGATTACAGCCAGCCCTTTATCCTCTACACCGACGCAAGTAACATCGGGCTAGGAGCCGTGCTGTCCCAGATCCAGCAGGGGAAAGAGCGAGTAATCGCTTACGCCAGCCGAAAACTGCGACCCACCGAAAGAAACCCTGAGAATTACAGCTCATTTAAGCTAGAGTTCCTGGCAGTGGTGTGGGCAGTCACCGAACGCTTTAAGCACTACCTCGCTTCTTCCCGGTTCGTCGTGTACATGGATAAGAACCCGTTGACACACCTGGACACGGCAAGACTCGGTGCCCTAGAGCAGAGATGGATGGCCCGCCTGTCCAACTACGAGTTCACCATCAAATACCGGGCAGGACGCTCCAATACCAACCCGGACGCCCTGTCCAGGATGCCAAACCTACCGGACGTAGGAGAAGATCCAGAGGGACTGGAAGAAGTCGAACTCCCCGCGTTTCACCGTCATGGGACTATCCAGTATTCCCATCGGGTAAGGAGTAAGCAAGGCGCTACGCTTAACCCCTTACCTCACTACAACTGGGCGGAAACGCAGGACAGTGACCCTGCCGTCCGGCTGGTGAAGGAGATGCTGACTCGGCCAGAGGCTCGCCTTGACCCAGACGCTCCGGAGGAAGCCAAGCAACTGTGGGCAGAAAAGAGTAGACTGTTCCTTTACAAGGGGAAGTTGTGCCGCAGAATGGTCAACTCCCGGACGCATGAACTAATCTGGCAAGTAGTGGTGCCACGAAGAGACGCAGCCATGGTGATGGAGGCATACCACGACGGGGCTGGACACTTCGGATGGAAGAAGCTGGAGTTCCTGCTGCGCGAGCGGTTCCACTGGGTAGGCATGAGGGGAACCATCGAGAGGTGGTGCAGAGACTGTGGCCCGTGCAACCTAAGAAGGAAGGACCGTGCCAGCCAGAAGACTTCCCTGCAGTCCATCGTCACCTGGCAGCCGTTGGAACTGGTAGCCTTGGATCATGTAAAACTGACCCCAAGCAGAAGTGGCTACGTCTACGCACTAACCATCGTGGATCACTACTCCCGGTTCTTGGTTGTCGTCCCCGTCAAGGACTTAACAGCTCGAACAGCAGCTAGAGCCTTCCAGCAGCATTTCTGCCGTCCACACGGGTACCCGGACCAAGTGTTGACAGACCAGGGACCTGCCTTTTAAGCGGAGGTCTTCCAAGAATTCTGCACTCTGTATGGCTGCCGGAAGATAAGGACGACACCCTATCATCCGCAAACTAATGGACTTTGTGAGAAAATGAACCAAGTGGTAATGGATCTTCTGAAAACGTTGCCCCTGGAAGAACGCGGTCTGTGGCCTGAGAAGCTGCCCGATCTGGTGGACCTATACAACCACATCCCGGTAGGTTCCACCAACTGTACCCCGGCTTACCTAATGAGGGCGAGACCTGGTAAGTTACCTGTTGACCTGGAAATGGGAGTCCTGACACCCGAGGACACTTCACCAGAAGCAGACTGGGACACAGAGAGGCAGCAGCAGTAACAGAGAGTACAGGAGAGCGTGGAGCGAAGTCTCTGTCACGCTAGGGAAAGACAAGAGAAAACTTACAACCAGTATGCTCCCGCTGTTCCCCTGGTACCCGGAGAGCAGGTCTTGAAGAGAAAAAGACGGCTCCACAAGTTGGACGACCAGTGGGAGAAGGACCCGTACACCGTACTGCCCTCAAGCCATGACAACCCAAAGGTCTGTACCATCAGTAAAGACGGAGGGGAAACCACAACCATTGTATCCCGGGATCACCTGAAGAAGTGTCCCGAACAGCTACGGAACCCTGAAGAGGAACAAGAAGACCCTCGACCCGTAGAGGAAAGGGAAGACATGGTTAGTACTGTGCGCGGAGACTTCCCTCGGTCTTGGACTCAAGTCAATGGCGCAGTTGTGGTACCCGTACTCACCTTCCTCCAACCAGCATCCCAAGCACCTACGGAGCGACAGGTAGAGCTGGAAGAGAAGCCGGTCCAGGAGGCAGAAGACTCCACACAAGCAGAACAGAAGGATCAACCCTCTGCTTATAGTGAGCCTGCCGTACCCCTAGTGAGCCAAAGAGCCGGTAGACAGCTGCCCAGTTTACCCTTGACAGCTCCTACACCCTGTAGTTCAGGGCTAGACAGTCAGCTCCGTAGGTCCACTAGGGCCACTAGAGGCCAGTTACCCGCACGTTGGAGGATTTGAAATGTATAAATTGTTTTATTTGTGGTTACCTGTTTTTCTTGTTGCTTGTGTATAATTATGTGTTTCTAGTTGTTTATAGGAGTCTTTGGTGGATTTACCGGGAATCCTGTGTACATAGTTGGAGCGTAACCCAGGACGGACTAAAGACTGTTAAGGACTCGGGGCAGGACAGACCCCTACCTGGTTACGTCTCCCTGTTTTGGTGAAATGGACACCTTGCTTTCTTCAAAGACTGCACCCGGTTACGGACATGCCGTGACCACCTTTATGTGTTTCTTTATTGTATTGTTATTGTTATACCTTGTTATGTTTTTCCAAAAATATGTTTAGTCCCGGAGTACTAAATTTCACTAGGGGGGAATGTGACACCCCAGGGGTCTGGTTGCCACAGTGATAGAGATATTACGTCTGAGAGCAGGTGGGAGGTCTCTTGGTCAGGGATCCTATGCATGCCACACCTCCTGCCCAGGCCTGGGAGGGGAAGAACTTCCCCTATATAAACCTAGGGCTGAGGCAGGGTTAGGGAGTAGAGAAGAAGTAGAGAAGAGAAGCAGCATAGGAAGAAACAACAGGAGCTCTGTGGGAGCAGTATTACAAGGAGTCAGGGGCTGGCAGCTGCAGAGCTCGCCCTGACTGAGAAGTTATCACCGGACCCGGAGTCCGAGGCTGTGGGGACTAACTCCTATCCAGCAGCAGAAACCGACCGGCAGGGGATTGCAGGTCCTCTGGCCCAGAAACCCGAAGGCACGGTCACACGCGTGGGACCAGCACCGCCATCGTGGATCGGACGCCACTAGAAGGCCCCGAGTCACCGGCCATACGGGTGAGCACCACACGGTACACTCAGGGACGTGGGCTACTTATACCCGCCTCTAGCAAGGTAGCCAGAAGAGTACAGTCAGTTTGGGAGGCCTACAACTCCGCCTGGCCAGGGGAGATCCCATCTGCTCAAGGACTGACCAGGCCCCAATCGCTAGCCAGTACTCCGGGAGGGTCTATCTTTGTCACCAGTAAAGACCCTGAACTACACCGTACCGTCTCCGAGTGGTTCCTGCTACCCCCATCATCCACGTCGGCTGCCCTGAGGCCATACCCCTCCCGTTGGGGGTTATACCATCACGCTGCACAATCCTACCACCGGCCTCAGCGGTCTGCCCTGCAGCAGCAGCTCCTTAGCTGTACTCAGCGGGTGGCGTAGTCGTCCAACATCTACCACTGATACAGCGCCACTTAGTCTGACTCCCTGGGCACGGACAGGATCACCGCCACGAGACTACAACCCACAACAGATCCGGCTCCGGGTAAGCTCCCGCGTGCGCAACGCTGCGCAACACAGGCCCAGGGGCGCGTCACATACGACCCCAAGAATACCATCCCTACAGTCAAGCATGGTGGTGGCAGCATCATGCTGTGGGGCTGTTTCTCTGCCAAGGGGCCTGGCCATCTGGTCCGCATCCATGGGAAGATGGATAGCACGGCCTACCTGGAGATTTTGGCCAAGAACCTCCGCTCCTCCATCAAGGATCTTAAGATGGGTCGTAATTTCATCTTCCAACAAGACAACGACCCAAAGCACACAGCCAAGAAAACCAAGGCCTAGTTCAAGAGGGAAAAAGTCAAGGTGTTGGAGTGGCCTAGTCAGTCTCCTGACCTTAACCCAATTGAAAACTTGTGGAAGGAGCTCAAGAATAAAGTCCACATGAGACACCCAAAGAACCTAGATAACTTGGAGAAGATCTGCAAGGAGGAGTGGGCCAAGATATCTCCACAGACCTGTGCCGGCCTGATCAGGTCTTATAAAAGACGATTATTAGCTGTAATTGCAAACAAGGGTTATTCCACAAAATATTAAACATAGGGGTTGTATAATAATTGACCCACACTTTTATGTTTCAAATTTAATAAAATTCAACTGAGCAACATAACTTTTTGGTTTGTAAGATTTATACTTCTGTTCATAAAACCTACTCTTGTTTGCAGTTTGAAGGCTCTAACTTATTTGCATCTTATCAAACCAGCTAAATCTGCAGGGGGTTGAATACTACTTGTAGGCACTGTACACACACACGCAGGCATGTACATGCACATGCAGGCATATACACGCACGTGCAGGCATATACACGCACACGTAGGCATATATGACGCGCCCCCAGAGCCGTGGGGTACTCAGTGCCAGGCCTCTAGATGCTAGGGGAAGGGATATGTCACAGGGGGCGGCGGCCCGGTCCGTGGCCCAGGGCGGTCAACAAAAAGGGGAAGGAAAATATTTATATGGGATTTGTAGTTTTTAGGAAGTGTTCGTGACGCCACCTGTGGTTTCTGGTAATAGGTACCAGAGCTGCTTCAGATCTCTGGGGCGGTTGGTAGGGCAGCTAGGTTGGAACGGCTCCCCACAGGTGGATCAGGCCCCAGGGCAGTGTAGAATAGATGATGGTGATGCGGGGGCTTGTGGTGCAGGAGAGATGGCGCAGCAGAAATAACTGACATAGGCAGTGGAGTGCAGTCGTCCGAGTTTACTCACAGTTCTGTTCAAGTTCCTCAGGTACACTGTATGGGTGTCAGCCTCCTGCGTCATGCGGCGTCTACCAGATGAGGGGTCCAGCACTTTCTCAAGTATATCAGGAGCGCTTGACGGAACCCCGCTTTCCTTATGTTCCTTACTAGACCGACTTCCCGCACTGGGTCTTCTCCCTCCTGCCCTGCGATTCCCCACACACAGTCCCGATCGGGTGCTCTGAAGTCCCTCTGGGCAACCTGGAGTTCCCGGACCTACTTGGTGCCCTTCACGGTGACTAGGGTGAGGCTGTGGCAACTGCACCAAGGAAGTGCAGAAGCCTCCGGTTTTCCAGCCGAGACCTGGAATAGCACGGCTGGTCCAGGGCACGGTTCCCTTCTTGCGGTCTGATCCCTCTGACACTTGGCAGACTCGGGCATACGGGTGCCATCCTGCACTCACCGTACCCCCTGGGATCACTTATGTTAACGGAGTTTTTCTCCTCTGCTCCCCTCCTGGGCCTCTATTACTAGGCCCCTTTCTGAAGCAGAGCTCCTGAAGAGACTCTGCTCCCCTCCTCTCCTTTCACTGAATCACACTCACTCTCTCTCCTGCCACCCTAAGATCGCTTCACTTTATATACCTCCTATCATGGTGCTCCCCTCCTCTACATCCTCCACCCTTACCCACTACTGGTTCCCCCTCTATTTGGTTCCACCCACTCCAGCCAGGGACAGGGCTCAGCAGAAACACAGTGCATCTTGCCCTTCCAGCCGGCCTGGAGTAGTATAGTGTTGAATGCGCCTGTTGGGGTTCCGGGCAGCACTCCCTCCTTACCTGAGAGAAGGAGACACCACACCTCTGGGTGAGGTGCAGTACCTCTGTGGCGACTGAACCCTCAGGGGCACCACATATAGACTCACCCGCAGGCATATACACACCCACACACGCAGGCATATACACACACGCAGGCATATACACGCACGCGCAGGCATATACACGCACACGCAGGCATATACACACACGCGCAGGCATATACACACAGACGCAGGCATATACACACACGCGCAGGCATATACACACACACGCAGGCATATACACACACGCAGGCATATACACGCACCCGCAGTGATATACACACACACGCAGGCATATACACACTCACACACAGGCATATACACACACACGCAGGCATATACACGGTAAAGCAGCGCTAGTCATCATGCTGGGGGACACTCGCTTCACAAGGTCAACTAAAGCACACATGCAACGCCTTTCTGGTATTTCACAATCCAGCAGTTTATTATTTATCATAAACCGATCATAACCGAGTCCATCTTAGTGGATCGCTGACATATTACACATATAATGTCCAAGAGCCTTTCCAGTGACAGATATGTCCACTTGGCACCAGATACAGCCTTCAGCAAGGTAACAATATAAATGTCCACATCAAGCAGTGTTTTTAACTTTGCCGGGTTTTAGCTGCTTCAGATTTGTTCTGCCAGAGCTGTGGCTTTACGGCTTCCCAGATGGGGGTCTCCAGCCCTCATACCTTCAAAGGCTACTGGTATGTTTTCACACATAACATCCAGCCACTGCCTTCCAGCACTCTTGCCTTCCAAGCCTCTTGCCCTCCAAGGCTACTGGCATCTCTTACACACAAGGATCCAGCCTCTGCCTTTCAGGCTTCACCAGGCTTCACACTCTCACGGTGTCCCACACATGGGGAACAGGCCTCACGCCTTTCACACCCTGTTTCAAAAGCACCAAGATTTATATATCCTCCAGTGCACACACAGGACCTGTGCTGATGTCACAGTCATGTGATCAGACCTTCTGTGTGCACAGAACCTGTGGTGATGTCACAGTCATGTGATCAGTAACCTGAGGGGGAGGTACATGGTCAGCCAAAACACACCCTGGACCATTACAGTAATGCCGCTAGCCGCTGCATTACAACACACGCAGGCATATACACACACACGCAGGCATATACACACACAGGCATATACACACACACGCAGGCATATACACTCACCCGCAGGCATATACACTCACCCGCAGGCATATACACACTCACGCAGGCATATACACACACACACGCAGGCATATACACACACATGCAGGCATATACACACACACGCAGGCATGTACACACACACGCAGGCATATACACACAGGCATATACACACACACGCAGGCATATACACACACACGCAGGCATATACACACACGCAGGCATATACACACACACGCAGGCATATATACACACACACACGCAGAGATATACACACACGCAGGCATATACACACACACACAGGCATATACACACACATATGCAGGCATATGACTGCAGCCTTGTTTCCAATTCCAGGCCAGGTTGGAGAGTTGAACTGTAGAGGACGGTCACCGTCCACATATCCAGCCCCGGAGCCGGTATAAAAAAGCCCAGAGTCAGAGCAGGAGAGAAGCGGGGCTGCGCCGGTGCCGGTGCCACCACCCGGTCGGGAGCCGGTATTACTACAGGGGAGCAGGCCAGGGCAGATATGGAGCCGGCATGGGACCGTATCAGAAGCCCGGGAACAGGGAGAGCAGAGCGAGACGACGGGTTCGGTGGCGCCGGCGTATCATAGGACGGCCCCGGAGCAGAGAGAAAGCACTGCAGAGAGCGGCCGCGGCCTATCAGAGGCCAGAAGAGAGCGGCGTCAATGTCACCTGACACCACACCACAGCCTGCCAGCCAGCGGGAAAGCAGAGCGCAGTGCGTGTCACCGCCCAGAAAGAATCCATCCTCTTAGTGTCAGGGACTCACGTGGTAAGTATGCTGCATGCACGTCACTGCAGGCCCGCTGTCACCAATGAATGTGCCGTGCGCGTGACGCGCCCCCTGAGCCATGGGGTACCCGGTGCCGGGCCGGTGGACGCTGGGGGAATTGTCACAGTGGCAGTGACCCGGTCCGTGACCCAGGGCGGTCAATAAAAAGGGGTTATGTATAGGGGATTTATAGAGTTCGTGATGCCACTTGTGGAAAGCGTCTAAGGGAGCCGCCGCTGAGGAGCAGTCCTCTGAAGCTGATGTTACTGCAGCAGGGATGGTGTGGCTCTCCACAGGAAGAGCTAGCTCCAGGGCAGTGTAGTTGATGTTGGTTGTGCTGGGTGTTGTAGTGCAAGGTTTGATGGTGCAGCAAGAAGCACAGAGGCAAGGAAGTGCAGTCCTCAGGGTCTTTACTCTCGGTTATTGCAGTCCAAGTTACAGACGTCAAAGTAACTTCCCGTGTCGTGCTGCGTTTACTCAGTGAGGGGCTCAGTCCACCCCCAGTTAACTCCGGAGTAAATAACAGGACCCCCTTCTGTGTCTTCTCTCTGGCTGTCTCCCTGAACCTCATACCAAGTGTCCCATTTCAGTACCTGCGGGCCTTGGCGGGCAACGTCTGTTCCATCCCCTGGGTCCTCTATAGCTACCTTCCTGGTGAGACTGGTATGGATTGTTGGCTACAGGACATGAAATACTGCAGTCTCTGGATTCTAGTTAAGACGTACAGTCTTCCGCTAGCTGAGGGACCGGTCCCCTTTATGCAGCCTGACCCCTCCACCTCCCGGTAGATGCAGACGCACGGGTGGCATTCTGCATGGCCTGTACCCCTAGGGTCCTTTCCTCTGGTTCCTGGAGCCTTCCTGCTCCCTCTCCTCTCTTCTCTCCTTCCTCTCCAACTTGGGCCTCACTGTCTAGGCCCGCCTCTGGAGCAAAGCTCCAACAGAGACTGTTCCTGTCACTTTCCTCCTCTGACTAGTTTCTCTTTCTAAGATGGCTTCTCTACTTATATCTTCCTTCTATGTGCTTCCCTTAACTACTTCCTCCACCCACACCCACTATGTGGTTCCCCCTCTCTGGGTTCCCCCCACTCCAGCCAGGAAAGGAGCTCAGCAAGAAGCAGAGGCATCTTGCCCCTCCTGCTTGCCTGGAGTGGTGTGTGTTGGATGCAGGTGTTAGGGTCCTGAGCTGTACTCCTTCCTTACCTGAGAGTGAGATGCCACATCTATGGCTGAGATGCAACACCTCTGTGGTGACCGAACCCTCAGGGGCGCCACACGCGCGACGCTACATTTGATTCAGCCGCGCTTTTAAAGGGCCCACACTTTTAAAGGGCCCCCGCCACCAATTTTCTCACTCTCATATCTGGGCCCACCGGTAAATTTCCCGATTTCCCGCCAGGCCAGACCGATCCTGACTCCATAGGAGATCATGAGCTGCTTGCCATCAAATTTGTGATGGAGGAGTAGCGCTACCTGCTGGAAGGGGCTTTGCACCCGGTGATCATCTACACAGATCACAAAAACCTGGCCTATTTACAAAACGCCCAGAGACTAAATCCGTGTCAGGCCCAGTGGTCTCTGTTCTTTGCCAGTAAGTGTAGGGATAGTCCAGGTGGAAAGGAAAATAAAGCGGGAAATGTACTGTATTACTGAAGCTAGAAACGGAGGGTGCTGTGCCTGATACTGCGTGTGCCAATCGGATGTCCTTGAACTGTCCAGTAAACTTTTGTTGGTTAAAATGAATTGGATGTGCACTGAGTTGTGTACGGCTGTTCCTAAATATGGATTTAATGCTCCAAAGTTGTAGTCGACCTGATTATGTTTGCACAATGTTAATATTTTACTTTGCAGATAACGTACATTAGAATTCAGAACATACACACGTGGTCAAAATTGTTGATACTCCTCGTTTAATGAAAGAAAAACCCACAATGGTCACAGAAATAACTTGAATCTGACAAAAATAATAATAAATTAAAAATCTATGAAATTGAACAAAATGAAAGTCAGACATTGCTTTTCTGCTTCCACAGAATTTAAAAAAATGAAACTCATGAAATAGACCTGGACAGAAATGATGGTACCCCTGAAAATAATGTGACAAAAGGGACATGCTAAATCAAATTGTGTCCACTAATTACTATCACAGGTGTCTACAATCTTGTAATCAGTCAGTGGCCTGTATATAGGGCTACAGATACTCACTGTGCTGTTTAGTGACATGGTGTGTACCACACTCAACATGGACCAGAGGAAGCAAAGGAAAGAGTTGTCTCAGGAGACAATCATGTTAAGGGTAAAGGTTATAAGACCATCTCCAAGCAGCTTGATGTTCTCGTAACTACAGTTGCACATATTATTCAGAAATGTAAGATCCATGGGACTGTAGCCAACCTCCCTGGACTTAGCCGCAGGAGGAAAATTGATGAAAAATCAAAGAGACGGATAATACGAATGGTAACAAAAGAGCCCAGGATAACTTCTAAAGAGTGGACTTCATGGGAGACGACCATCATAAAAAAGCTAGACTGGAATTTGCCAAACTACATGTTGACAAGCCACAAATCTTCTAGGAGAATGTCCTATGGACAGATGAGACAAAAATGGAAATTTTTGGCAAGGCACATCAGCTCTATGTTCAGAGACGGAAAAATGAAGCATATCAAGAAAAGAACACTGTCCCTACTGTGAAACATGGAGGAGGCTCTGTTATGTTCTGGGGATGGTTTGCTGCATTTGGCACAGGGTGTCTTGAATCTGTGCAGGGTACAATGAGATCTCAAGACTATCAAGGGATTCTGGAGAGAAATGTGCTGCCCAGTGTCTTGGTCTCAGTCGCAGGTCATGGGTCTTACAACAGGATAATGACCCAAAACACACAGCTAAAAACACCCAAGAATGGCTAAGAGAAAAACATTGGACTATTCTGAAGTGACCTTCTATGAGCCCTGACTTAAATCCTATTGAGCATCTTTGGAAACAGCTGAAACAGTCTGGAAAAGGCAACCTTCAACCACGAGACAGCTGGAGCAGTTTGCTCATGAGGAGTCGGACAAAATACCTGTCGAGAGGTGCAGAAGTCTCATTGACAGTTACAGGAATCGTTTGATTGCAGTGATTGCCTCAAAAGGTTGTTCAACAAAATATTAAGTTAAGAAGAACCATCATTTCTGTCCAGGCCGATTTTATGAGTTTAATTTTTTTTTTAATTCTGTGGAAGCAGAAAAGCAATGTCTGACTGTCATTTGTTCATTTCAAAGATTTTAATTTATTATTACTAATAACTATTTTCAATCTGTCTTAGAGTTTCCTATAGCTTGTAACATGTCATAGATATAATTACATATATCTTTTCCCCCATGCACTTGCACTTTAGTCTATTTACATGTACGCACGTTCCATATACTTATTGTGTATTACAGTATTTGACATTATATGGATCTACTATGTATACTGTATATCCATTTGATGTATCATCACTAATTTTATTATTCCTGCACTTTCTTTACTTTTCTATCATTAATAAATAAGTTTTCCTATAATTCAGTCTCACTCCTGTGCACTTATTTTTTATTATTATTTATTTTTTATTTATTATTTTTTCACTTTCAATATGGGACTTCTAGCACTTATATATCAATATGGTGATATAATATTTTTATTTGTGTATTCTTCTGAGTGTACATCCTCCTTTTTCCCCTCATTGATGGCATATGTCCACTTTATCACTGGGGTTCTGTTTATATAATATCACTTCTATCTTTTATCCCCATTTGGTTATTAATTAATTAATGATTTGCACTGTTTTCATTCTCATACACCTTTCTATGATTATATTGACTCGCCCAGGGGGGATATAGGAGAGACTCGGTACCCGGGCATTAACCTTCTGTGGGATGTCACAGAAGTCGACTCCCGGGCCCGTACCCTGGGGTCACTCTTTAAAAGGGGTTTTGTTAACAGTTTTGTCTCGTGATGCCACCTGTCAGGGGGAATGACGGACACGCACACAGGGGTTCGCTTCAGTACCTTTACTGGTGTTGATGGCAGGTACAGTCCAGGGTACTTGATAGGAAGGGTGCACTTCTGGACTCTCCCCAGTGAGCAGGTATAAGGCCTCCTGATCCGTTTCTTCCTTCCTTTAAAGCTTCTGGCCAACCTGGAACTAGGCCTAGCTTTTATGCTGTTTCACTCTCTCACCTGTCTGCTTATAGTAGAACTTTTCTTTGGCTACCACTATCCCTGGACGCTGGGGCCTTCGTGGTTCCTAGTTCTGTAAAATGATGGTAGCTTCAGGTGAACCAGGGGTCTGGAATCCCCCTGGTATGCCTGTTGTCACTACTGAGTATAGAGGACCCTATAGGCGCGGACCCGGTGTCTGGCTTGTGTTCTGGGGTGAGCTTCAGATGCTCCTCTGCCCCCTTAACTCCTCTCTTCTTGCCTCGGCCACACTCGGGGCCCTCAACACAGCAGCAGACGTGCTGCTTCTTCACTGCTCTAAAGTGTCAGCACACTCTCTCTACCTAACTTCACCCTCCAGTATATATATCCCTAACAGGGCTCCCTCTGGTGGTATGAGGTGGAAGGGTGGAGGTGTCTGTGTGTAGTAAGGGCCTCTTGTGGAGAAGTCCGTCCTTGCATCCTTTTGGAACACGTCTTCGGCCACGTCAAACGGGTTTTTGTTCAGTGGTCTTTGACATAAAACCAATAGGGGGCACTTTAATAAGTGCAACTATTTACAAGGGACAGTTCTTTGGTTATTCACCGTCCATAACCTACAGTCTTTATACCCTCACGGGTAACTAAATGCACACATGTATTTTTCAGTTCACACACAAAAACAAATTTTACATTTTCCTTCTGTACCCTTACGGGTAACTATTTACACTGTAGGCATTTTGTACCTTATTCCCTATACCTGGTAGGGATTTGGCCTTGTGTGCTGTGTGTGGATCTACGTAGCACTGGGGTGATACTGGTGTCTGTGCATGCACTATCAGCTAACCTATCAGGTGTACATGCGGGTAAGTTATAGAACTGCCTCAATCTCTCTATGGGACTGGCAAGTGCACTGTTTACTGAACCCTCAGGTTCTGCTTCAACTGGTGATCCTCCTCTTACTGGGGACTCTTCCTGTTCCTGAGCAGGTTCTTCTAGGGTGCTCACAGGCTCTTCTTGTGGTGGAGGTTCTTCTGGTGGCTGACAGAAGTGTATCACTGGTATGATTACTGCTCCATCGAGTTGAGGCCAGTCTGCAGGGAAGTCTCCTAGAACTGTATGAACTACATCTTCCTTGGGTTTTTCCGGTATTATAAGAGGTACTTCTTCCTCCTGTGTCTTCAGTAGACCTGGGCACAATTTAAAGTGGTCTCTTGAGACTGTTGTGGGTGTCCTACCTCCATCCTTGCTGATCAGGCAGGTTTTGGTGTTGTCAAATCTGGAATTTAACACGGTGTAGGGCTCTCTTTCCCACTGGTCATCGAGCTTGTGACCCCTTCTTTTCCGCTTTAGCACTATTTCTCCTGGTGCCAAGGGTTCTGCTGGTGCATGCTTGTTATACTGGCCTTCTTGTCTTTCCCTGACTTTGTTTAGGCTGTCTGCAACACAGGCCTGTACTCTCCTGTACTGCTCTTGCCGATTTGTGTCCCAGTCTTCAGTGGACATATCCGCAGCAGGTTCTACCACACCGAGATCCAGGTCCATGGGCAATTTTCCAGGTCTTGCTCTCATGAGGTACGCTGGGGTACAATTAGTATAACTCACAGGTATGTGGTTATACAGGTCCACTAGGTCAGGTAGCTTTTCTGGCCACTGGTTCCTCTCCTCCAAAGGTAGGGCTTTTAACAGGTCAATGACGATGTTATTCATTTTCTCACACATACCATTGGTTTGAGGATGATACGGTGTAGTCCAGATCTTCTTGCATCCGTACAGAGACAGAATTCTTTAAACAGCTTCAAAGGCAGGGCCTTGATCTGCTAGCACCTTGTCCGGGTATCCATGGGGCCTGCAGAAGAAGGCTTGGAACGTTCTTGCTGCAGTTTCTGCTGTCAGATCCTTGACAGGGGCCACAACCAGGAACCGGGAATAGTGATCCACCATGGTCAGTGCATAGGAATAGCCTGATCTGCTGGGTGACAGTTTGACGTGATCCAGAGCGACAATCTCCAGGGGTTGGGTTCTTTTGATGGACTGCAAGGGTGCTTTCTGACTTCCGTAGTCCTTCCTTCTGAGGCTACAGGGCCCACAATTCCAGCACCACCTTTCTATGGAACTCCGCATTCCAACCCAATAGAACCGGTCCTTCAGCAGGGTTTCCAGCTTCTTCCAGCCAAAGTGACCTGCTTGGTCATGGTAGGCTTCTAGCACCATCTGGATATCCGTCCTGGGTACTACAATCTGCCACACCATTTCATGGGTTCTGGGGTTGACGTACCTTCTGCACAGCTTTTCTCTGTAGATGAACAGCCGGCTTCTCTCATTCCACAGGTGTTTGGCTTGTGAAGGAGCATCCTTCTGCAGGTGAGAACCTTCTTGGGTTATCAGTCCTTTGATGAAGATGACAACCGGGTCACTGTCCTGGGTCTCCTTCCAGCTGTGATGAGGTAGAGGGTTTGGCGTCCTACCATGACATCTTCTGGAGGCGTGTTGCTCGTGGACCATTCCATTTCTGTGGAAAGCAGGTAATTCAATTTCTTCTAGGTCATCCACTTCATCCTCAGTGTCCGACTGGTGGGGCATTCTTGACTGGGCATCAGCATTATTGTTCTTGTGACCTGCCCGGTACTTGATTGTGAACTGGTAATGCGACAATTTGGCCACCCAACGCTGTTCCATGGCTCCCAACCTGGCTGTCTCCAGGTGTGTCAAGGGGTTATTATCGGTAAAGGCTGTAAATTTAGTTGAGGCTAGGTAATGTTTGAATCTTTTAGTGATAGCCCAGACCAAAGCCAGGAACTCCAGCTTAAAGGAACTGTAATTCTCTGGGTTCCTCTCAGTAGGGCGAAGCTTCCTACTGGCATAGGCAATTACCTTTTCTCTGCTGTTTTGCTTCTGGGACAACACAGCTCCCAGTCCCTTGTTGCTGGCATCTGTGTATAACAGAAAGGGTTGACTGTAGTCGGGGTAAGCTTGGATCTCCTCCCCGGTTAGAGTCTCCTTCATCAATGCAAAGGACTCAGTCTGTTCTTTGCCCCACTGGAATGGGGGACTTTTACCTCTTTTGGACTGTTCTACTAGGAGATCTTGTAAAGGTGCTGCCTTTTTGGTGTAGTCCTTAATGAACCTCCTGTAGTACCCGACCGGTCCCAGAAATTGACATACTTCTTTGATGTTCCTTGGTTCAGGCCACTTCTGGATGGCAGTGACCTTCTCTGGGTCTGGTGCTTCCCCCTCTGAGCAGACTACGAGTCCCAGGTACTGAACCTTCCGTTTGAGCAGGTGGCACTTGGAAGGTTTTAGTTTCATCCCATACCGGGACAATGCCTCAAATACCTCCGCCAGGTGCTTTAGATGGTCTTCATACGTCCTCGAGTACATGATAACGTCATCCAGGTATAGCAGCACTGTCTCGAAGTTCCGGTGTCCCAAGCAACACTCCATCAACCTCTGGAACGTTCCGAGTGCGTTGCAGAGTCCAAACGGCATGCTCTTGAATTTGCATAATCCCATCGGGGTGGTGAAGGCTGTCTTCTCCCGGTCTTCCTCAGCGACAGAAACTTGCGAGTACCCGCTAGTGAGATCCAATGTAGAGAAATAATTGGCAGATTTCAGTGCAGCCAGGGATTCCTCTATACGGGGAAAAGGGTATGCATCTTTATGTGTTATTTGATTAATTTGTCTATAATTTACACACATCCTCATGCTACCGTCCTTCTTTCTGACCAGGACTAGGGGAGCTGCCCAGGGGCTACAGATATCCCTTACTACCCCTGCCTTTTTCATGTCATGCAACATTTCTTTTGCTTTTTGGTAGTGTGCTGGTGGTATGGGTCTGTAACGCTCCTTAATGGGTAGGATGGTTACCTATGGGTATGTGGTGTTGTACCCCTTTGACCCTTCCAAAATCAAGTGGGTGTTTACTAAACACCTGTTCGTATTCCTGAACCACTCTGTAAACACCGTGTTTTTGATGGACAGGAGTGGCGTCAGTTCCAACATGGAGCTGTTGACACCATTCCTCCAGCTGAGTTTCGGAGTCATTGTCTTCCACCGTATCTGGTGGGGTCAAGGATTCCATGGTGTGTATGGCATTATTATTCACAGTATACAGTCTGGCAACAGTGGCGTATCTTGGAAATTTGACTTCCTCCTCCCCACAATTTAGGAGGCGTACAGGTACCCTCCCATTGCACACATCAACTACCCCTCTAGCAGTTAGGAGTCTAGGTCTGTCTGTGCTCTGAGTTTACAGGCTCTACTACCGCCTGGCAGTTTTGTCCCTTGAGACCTATTGCTGCCTTACACCAAATCAGCATTTCACTCATTGGGGGAATCACAATGGGTATCAGGTCTGGTAATGTACAGGTGACATTACCAATCTCACCACCTGTTAGCTTTACCTTTTGCTGGTACAGGAGGGCTCGAATCTCTCTCTGGAGCACCTTCCTCTGCCCCGGTTTGGCAGTGTCAGCAATCTGTTTGAGTAAAAACAACACTTCTCCCAAACAGTTACCAACAACATTTGTGCCAAGTATCATATATGGGTTTGTATCACCAGGGTTAGACTCTATTACAATCAGTCCTTGGTCCTTTAGTTCCACCCTTCCCACCTTCACTGTCACATCCTTAACCCCGACTAGGTTCAGAGGAAGGCCAATGGAGGCATACACAGAGAGGTTTGGGGCTGGCGGGCGGAGTTCATCTATGGACCAGTACCTTTTGTAAAGAACGTCAGGTATGATGGTTAGCTGTGACCCGGTGTCTAGTAGTGCAGGTGTTGCGATGCCGTCCAGCACAATGGACAGGAAAGGCCTTCCTCCTACAAACCGGTAGTACCAGCTCAATGGGCCTGGTTGATCTACTCCTCGGTGTCGGCCCTTGGCCCCAGGGTTTGCCCATTTAAAGGACAGATCCGTGTGATGTGGCCTGCCTTGTGGCAACGGTAGAAGATGAGTTCTCCTGGAGGGTGACGTCGGTCGGTTGGCCTCCCACGGGGTGGCATTGTCCTCCTTCTTCTCCTCATCCAGGGGACATCCTCAGGGCTGTCGGCGAGTAGGATCCTTCCTTCTGGCTCGGGCTCCGTCTGTAGCTGCAGGGCGCTTAGGACAGTGGCCAGGGTTTTACTTAGCTGACACACTTCAGAGCGCAGGATGTCCAGCTCGCTAGAGGAAGCTGCTTGCACTTTTGCCTCAGCCGCTAATGAAGGGGCAGTGAGTGCTGTGGGCATTGGGGTGGCCCCTCCCTGGTAACGCTGTATAGCAGTATCTGATGTTTCCAGGGGCTGAAGGCATTTAATAGCCATGTCCTTCAGGGCGTCAAAGGTGGCATTTGGATGATCTAAGGCCCACCACCGTACAGTTCTGCTCTCCTCCTGGGACCTTAACCCCCGGATGAATTGTTCTATCAGCATTTTGACTTCATCAAGTATGCTGACTGGGCTAATCTGTTTCAGGGCCCGCAGGGCCTCTTGTAAACACCAGGCATAGTCCCGGTTGCTGTCCTCAGGTTTCTGGGTACATTGGTAGAACCTCATCCGAAGATCTGTCTTAGTGCGGTTTTCAAAGACAGTTTGCAGCCTCTTAAATATAATAGATACTGATTCTTGGTCTGCGGACGGCCAGGTTTCAACTTCCCGCTCTGAGGCACCAGCCAATTGTCCCAGCACAACAGCGGTTCTCTGTTTACCAGTCATTGAGTACATGTCCAATACACTACATATTTTCCTTTTGAACCCAGACAGGGTGTCTGGTTTGCCGTCATACTGGGGAAGGCATTTCGCTCCGGGGACTTATGGCAGGGCCATGGGTATCACTGGAGTCACGACCCCTGCTGGTGGGGCAGCCGCTCCGGCCTGAGCAGCGCCGGGCACCAGTTGAGCATCGAGAGAGTTAACTGGTGCTCCGGCGTCTTGCTGGTCGTCGGCCATGGTTGCGCTCCCTTAGTAAACCGTAGCCTACTTTCTTTACTTTTATCAGGTAGGCCGCAGCTCCGCAGATCATAGTCTCCTTCCAGGACCTGACGCTTTCTGTTGCTGCGTCAGAGCGCGAGGCGGGGCTTGAGCTTCGCGCGCGACCAATGGTCACGCGTCTCTGGTTCCCGCAGTTACAACCCTCTTCTTCCCGCGCGGCGACGCAGTAATGGTGGCGATGTTCACCACAGTTAAAACACAGTTCAAATACGGCACACAGTACCCGGTGGCAACGGACATGAAATCCTGTCCGTGATGCCAGAAAGAGTGTGACTCGCCCAGGGGGCATGTAGGGGAGACTAGGTACCCGGGCCTTGACTGGGATAGCAGTATCTGATGTTTCCAGGGGCTGAAGGCCTTTAATAGCCATGTCCTTCAGGGCGTCAAAGGTGGCATTTGGATGATCTAAGGCCCTCCCCCGTACAGTTCTGCTCTCCTCCTGGGACCTTAACCCCCGGATGAATTGTTCTATCAGCACTTTGTCTTCATCATGTATGCTGACTGGGCTAATCTGTTTCAGGGCCTGCAGGGCCTCTTGTAAATGCCATGCATAGTCCCGGATGCTGTCCTCAGATTTCTGGGTACAGTGGTAGAATCTCATCCGAAGATCTGTCTCAGTGCGGTTTTCAAAGACAGTTTGCAGCCTCTTAAATATAATAGATACTGATTACTGGTCTGCGGACGGCCAGGTTTCAACTTCCCGCTCTGCGGCACCAGTCAATTGTCCCAGCACAACAGCGGCTCTCTGTTTACCAGTCATTGAGTACATGTCCAATACACCACATATTTTCCTTTTGAACCCAGACAGGGTGTCTGGTTTGCCGTCATGCTGGAGAAGCCATTTCGCTCCGGGGACGTACGGCAGGGCCATGGGTATCACTGGAGTCACGACCCCTGCTGGTGGGGCGGCCGCTCCGGCCTGAGCAGCGCCGGGCGCGAGTTGAGCATCGATAGCGTTAACTGGTGCTCCGGCGTCTTGCTGGTCGTCGGCCATGGTTGTGCCCCCCTAGTAAACCGTAGCCTACTTTCTTTACTTTTATCAGGTAGGCCGCAGCTCCGCAGATCACGGTCTCCTTCCAGGACCTGACGCTTCCTGTTGCTGCATCAGAGCGCGAGGCGGGGCTTGAGCTTCGCACGCTACCAACAGTCACGCCTCTCTGGTTCCCGTGGTTACGCCATTCTTCTTCCCGCGCGGCGACGCGGTAATGGCTGCGATGTTCACCACAGTTAAAACACAGTTCAAATACGGCATACAGTACCCGGTGGCAACGGGCACGAAATCCTGTTCGTGACACCAGGAAGAATGTGACTCGCCCAGGGGACATGTAGGGGAGACTCGGTACCCGGGCCTTGACCTTCTGTGGGATGTCACGGCAGTCGGCTCCCGGGCCCGTACCCTGGGGTCACTCTTTAAAAGGGGTTTTGTTAACAGTTTTGTCTCTTGACGCCACCTGTGGTTCCCGGTAATGGGTACCGGCACTGCTGCAGACCTCCGGGGGTGATGGGATGGCAGCTGGGATGTTTCTGCTCCCCACAGGCGGAGCGGACCCCCGGGGCAGGCTTGATGGAAGGGATGCAGATGAGAGGTGGCCCGGTCGGGTCAGGGGGAATGACGGATACGCACACAGGGGGTTCGCTTCAGTACCTTTACTGGTGTTGATGGCAGGTACAGTCCAGGGTACTTGATAGGAAGGGTGCACTTCTGGATTCTCCCCATTGAGTGGGTATAAGGCCTCCTAATCCGTTTCTTCCTTCCTCTAAAGCTTCTGGCCAGCCTGGAACTAGGCCTAGCTTTTATGCTGTTTCACTCTCTCACCTGTCTGCTTGTAGTAGAACTTTTCTTTGGATACCACTATCCCTGGACGCTGGGGCCTTCGTGGTTCCTAGTTCTGTAAAATGATGGTAGCTTCAGGTGAACCAGGGGTCTGGAATCCTCCTGGTATGCCGGTTGTCCCTACTGGGTATAGAGGACCCTGTAAGTTCGGACCCGGTGTCCGGCTTGTGTCCTGGGGTGAGCTTCAGATGCTCCCCTGCCCCCTTAACTCTTCTCTCCTCTCTCTTTGCCTTGGCCACACTCGGGGCCCTCAACACAGCAGCAGACGTGCTGCTTCTTCACTGCTATAAAGTGTCAGCACACTCTCTCTACCTAACTCCACCCTCCAGTATATATATCCCTAACAGGGCACCCTCTGGTGGTATGAGGTGGAAGGGTGGAGGTGTCTGTGTGTAGTAAGGGCCTCTTGTGGAGAAGTCCGTCCATGCATCCTTTTGGGTCCTGTGGTACCTGTAGTAGCAGGGTGCCACAATATCAAGGGACGACCATCATGACACTTCCTTGCTTCCTTTATGACTGAAGTATTGATTAATGGCTCTATGCTGGGGAGATCTTATGATGTGCTTATCCTTACTTGGATTTGGTGCATCTCTTTCCATACTGCGGTTAGCTTTCCCGTGGTGTGCGCTTTCGGTTGCGGGCCGAATTAGGTTGCCGTGGTGACGCGTCCTCCAACGTCACTTCTCCCCTCCTCACGGGCTGACGCGTCGGCCGGTGGGCGGGGCCTGGTGACGTGGCACGCTGCTGCCGCTGCTTTCGTTCCAGAAGCGCCGATGCAGCCACACGTGAGTACACTGAGCACGGCTCAATATAAGGGAGCTTCCCTACCCCCTATGTATCCTTCCCCCCAAAGAAGCGGAACGTGAAACGCGCGTTGGGGTTGTCCTTTTTCTCACAGTCACCAGGTTGCATTGCCTGTTCCCTCCACTCCTTATATACCTGCCGTGTTATGATGTATTATGTCTGCTTTATGTTGAATGGATCTCTCTTGACACAAGTCTATATTGCATTTTAACCAGCACTCAGCTATATGTCTTCTCGCCATAACTTCTGGTCTTCCTAGGGTTTTTGTGGTAGTGTTACCATATTGAGTTTTATTCTTTTTTCCTTAAAGGTTATATACAACACTATCTATGGACTTTTTTCCTCATATATATTGCATGCAACACTTTATAGCCTCTAATGATAAAGTATTCACTTGACAGGTTTTCATACCGTTGAGTTTATTTGTGTGACTCTATATCTTGGGTCCTCACTATCACTAATTGCTGTATTATTATTATTATTTTTTCTATTGCCTGCGACACTTTACAGGCCTTCTATGTGACGCGCCCCCTGGGCCGCTGTGTGGGGGAATACCCAGAGCCGGGTCTCTGTGTAATGCTAGGGGTTATAGTCTCCGTGGCCGCGACCCAGTCCCGTGGCTCAGGGTGGTCAAACCAGTGGCGGATCTGTTTACTTGGTTTTTAATGTTGAAATGTCCGACTACGCCACCCGTGGATTGCAGTCACTGAGAACCGTCGCTGCAGGGCAGACCGCTGAGGCTGATGTTGTGTGCGCAGCAGAGGGTAGTATAACTCCCCATGGGAGGAGAATAGCCTCAGGGCAGCATGTGCAGATGGTGAAGGTCACGGTGCATGGGCGCAGCAGAAATGACTCAGAGTCCGTGCAGTGCAGTTCAAGGTCTTTACTGTTGGTAATGAAGAAGGCCCTGCGGGGAGTACTGGCTAACATTAGAGACCTGGTCAGTCTGTGAGCGAACAAGAGTCCCCCTGGCCAGGTGGAGGTGTAGGCCTTCCCGTCTGACTGCACTCTTCCTGGCTACCCTGCTGTAGTCGTGTGGTAGCCCACGTCCCTGAGTGTACCGTGTGGTGCTCACCTGTATGGCTGGTGACTTGGGGCCTTTGGTACCTTCCGCTCCTCGATGGCGGTGCCGGTCCCTTGCTTGTGACTGAGCCTCCGGGCTTTCTATGGCCAGAGGACCTGGAATCCCCTGCCAGGTGGTTTCTGCTGCTGGATGTGAATATCCTCACAGCCTCGGACTCCGGTGTCCGGTTCTCTGCGTCTTCAGCCAGGACGAGCTCAGCTTGCTCCTGTCCCTGGTCTTCAGCTCCTGGCTCCTACAGAGCTCCTTGCTGCTCTGTCCCTGTCTCTGGAACTACTCACTAACCCCGCCCCAGATCCAGTTTATAAAGGGCAGGTTCCTCCCCTCCTTGGACTGAGGCAGGAGGCGTTGCATACAAATGTGTTCCTGACCAGGAAAACCCATGCTCGCTCTCAGACATGGTATTTCTACCACTGTGGCAACCAGACCCCCTGGGGTGCCACATATGCCTCTATATTATCCTTGTATGTGCTGATACCTATTACCTCGCTCACACTCTCGGTCATACTCCCAACCTACTGACTGTGGGATCCTTCTATTTACTTCTCCTTTTTTAGTACTGTGTTTTTTACTGACTGTTTTAATGAATTTAACCGCTTCCCGACCGCCCACTGTACATAAACGTCGGCGCTGCCTGGGCTCTGTGCAGCACTGACGTTTATGAACGGTCGGCGGTCCCGCAGCCCTCAGGACCCCCAGGGTCCTGCACGTGCTACGGTTGCGGTTCAGAGCGACAGCTCTGACAGGGGACATCATCGGGACCTGATTGGATTAGGTCCCAATGATGTTAACCCTTTCCTATCTTCTATATGCCGCAATCTATAGTGATCGCAGCTAATAGAAGATAGTGAGAGGAGAGGGGGTCGTCCACTTACCTCTCCGACGGCCCCCTGATGCCTTCCAGGACCTGCCGTTCTTCTGGTAGCTGGAGGTCAGTCTGCAGCTGAAGCCTAGCAGGAGAGAGACAGTGTGAAACTGTCAGCAAACTTCTCATGCAATGTAATACATGTCTTGGAAACGGCGCGCGAATTTGTTTAATTTGTTTATCCTAGGGTATCACAAGAAAGAAGACAGACATCAAGTCAGCAGGGACATGGAGCAGCATGGCAGATGTGACAACCTACATGGTGAGCTGCAACATGTGCTACATGTTCACAGATCGACCAGAAGCTGAAACCAACTTCACCTGCCAGAAGTGTAGACTACTGGCTCTTTTAGAAGAAAAGGTGCGGGGGCTGGAAGAAAGAATTGCGACATTAAAACTCATCAAGGAAAATGAAGACTTCCTGGACAGAACAGAAGCGTCACTACTGGTCACAGAAAGTGAAGGAAGCGTCAGAGAACCTTCAGAGGCAGACAAGTGGAGGCAAGTGACCAAAAGAAGCAAGAAGACCATGGAGACACCACCAACCACACAACTGAGAAACAGATTCCAAGGACTTGTGGAGGATGAAGATGACACACCTAAGGATGAGGAACTACCAGCAAGCAAAAAAGAAAAGAGCACCCAGAAACACCCAGAAGCGACAAGAAAAAGGACAGCCAAGAAGGGAAGAAGAGTGGTGGTGGTGGGAGACTCACTACTGAGAGGAACAGAAGCAGCTATCTGCAGACCGGACATAACCGCAAGAGAAGTATGCTGCCTCCCAGGGGCTAAGATCAAGGATGTTACCAATAGGATACCGAAGCTCATCAGTTCCAAGGATGTCCACCCATTTCTTCTGATACATGTTGGCACCAATGACACGGCAAAGAAGGACCTACCGACAATCTGCAAGGACTTTGAAGCATTGGGGAAGAAAATAAAAGAACTGGATGCGCAGGTAGTTTTTTCTTCTATCCTTCCAGTAGACGGGCATGGCGTCAGGAGATGGAACAGGATCCTTGATGTGAACAACTGGCTGAGACGATGGTGCAGACAACAAGGATTTGGATTCCTGGACCACGGTGTGAATTACCTCTATGACGGACTCCTTGCCCGAGACGGACTACACCTCAACAAACCCGGGAAACACACATTCACCAGGAGACTCGCAACACTCATCAGGAGGGCGTTAAACTAGAAGAAGAGGGGATGGGAAGAAAAACGCCGGACATGAACATGCAGCCAGAGAACATACTAATGAAAGATATGAAGTGCGACAAAGAAGGTCCAAGACAAGATACGTGGAAAGGAGGTAAGAAAATTTCTAATACAATCCACAGGGAGAAGTTGGAACAAAACAAAATCGTGTAAACTGCGTGCTAGCAAATGCCAGGAGCCTGACAAAGAAGGATGAACTGGAAGCCGAAATATCTACAGGTAACTATGACATAGTGGGAATAACCGAGACATGGTTAGATGAAAGCTATGACTGGGCAGTTAACTTACAGGGATACAGTCTGTTTAGAAGGGATCGAAGAAGTCGGAAAGGGGCTGCAGTCTGTCTATATGTAAAGACGTGTCTAAAGCCTACAATACGGGAGGATGTATGGGAGGGAAATGAGGAGGTCGAGTCCTTATGGGTGGAGATACATGGGGCAAAAACAATAATAAAATTATCATAGGAGTCTGTTATAAACCACCAAATATAGCAGAAGCCACGGAAAGTCTATTAATGAGACAAATAGACGAAGTAGCAAAAAATAACGAGGTGATTATTATGGGGGACTTCAACTACCCCGATATAGACTGGGAAACCGAAAGCTGTAGATCTCAGAAAGGAAACAGGTTTCTGTCAATTATCAAAGACAATTATTTGTCACAACTTGTGCAGGAACCAACTAGAGGGACGGCCCTTTTAGACTTAATATTAACTAACAGGCCAGACAGAATAACTGAGGTGCAGGTCGGGGGGCACCTGGGAAATAGTGACCACAACATTATACAATTCCACATGTGCTTCAGTAGGTGCCCAGCAAGGGAGTCACAAAAACACTGAACTTCAGCTAAGAGATGCCCTTCACCTTATAGACTGAGATAGTATCTTCAGTAATAGGAGCACGGATAGAAAATGGGAAATTTTCAAAACAGTCCTACATAGTCACTGTAGAAGGTACATACCTTATGGGAATAAAAGGGCGAGGAATAGGAGGAAGCCAATGTGGCTAAATAAGGAAGTCAAGAGGGCAATGAAAAACAAAAAAAGGGCTTTCGGTAAACTTAAACAAGAAGGCAGCGAGGAAGCGCTAATATCTTATAGGGAAAAAAACAAAATCTGTAAGAAACAAATAAGAATAGCAAAAGAGGAGACAGAGAGACTAATTGCCAAGGAAAGTAAAATGAATCCCAAACTGTTCTTTAACTATATAAACAGTAAAAGGATTAAAACTGATGGCGTTGGCCCATTGAAAAATAACCTGGGTAAAATCATAGAGGGCGATGAGGGTAAAGCAAACCTACTCAATAGCTTCTTCTCCACTGTTTTCACAAAAGAAAACAATTTATCGGAGGAAATGCAGAGTGATAAAGTAAACCCTCCGCTAAATATCACCCACCTAACCCAGGAGGAAGTTCAGAAACGCCTAAATAATATCAAAATAGACAAGTCACCAGGCCCAGATGGCATACACCCCCGGGTACTAAAAGAATTAAGTAATGTGATAGACAGTCCGCTGTATCTTATATTCAAGCACTCTTTATGGACAGGGACTGTCCCACTAGACTGGCGACAAGCAAATGTGGTACCAATATTCAAAAAGGGGTCTAAAAGTGACCCTAGGAACTATAGACCAGTCAGCTTAACGTCTGTTGTGGGTAAATTGTTTGAAGGATTTCTTAGAGATGCTATTGTAGAATATCTTAATGATAATAACTGTCTAACTCCATATCAACATGGATTCATGACGGATCGCTCCTGCCAAACAAACCTGATGGCCTTCTACGAGGAGGTGAGCTCACAGCTGGACCGGGGAGAGTCAGTGGATGTTGTAGACCTTGACTTCTCCAAAGCGTTTGATACCGTGCCACACAAAAGGTTGGTATATAAAATGAGAATGCTTGGTCTGGGGGATAATGTGTGCAAGTGGGTAAATAGCTGGCTGAGTGATAGAAAGCAGAGGGTGGTTATCAATGGAGTAAGCTCAGGGGGTGTCAGGGTTACTAGCGGGGTGCCTCAAGGGTCTGTCTTGGGCCCTATATTATTTAATATATTTATTAATGATCTAGTGGAAGGGCTGCATAGTAAAATAGCAATATTTGCAGATGATACTAAACTTTGTAAAGTAGTTAATACAGATGAGGATAGGGCACAGCTACAGGAGCATTTAGATAAATTGGGGAGTTGGGCCAAAAAATGGCAAATGGGGTTCAATGCCGATAAATGTAAGGTCATGCACATGGGAAAGAAAAACAGCAGTCACCCATACATATTAAATGGGAAACCGTTGGGGAAATCTGACATGGAGAAGGACCTGGGCATCTTGGTTAATAGCAAATTAAATTGGAGTGCACAGTGTCAGGCAGCAGCTGCGAAGGCAAATAGAGTCATGGCATGCATCAGAAGAGGAATAGGGGCATATGATGAGAACATTGTTCTTCCTCTGTATAAAGCGCTGGTAAGGCTGCACTTAGAATATTTTGCACAGTTCTGGGCCCCGGTGCTCTGGAAAGACATATTGGAGCTAGAGAGGGTACAAAGGAGGACGACTAAGGTAATAAAGGGAATGGAGGGACTAGAATACCCAGAGAGGTTGTCAAAATTTGGCCTATTTACGTTGGAAAAGAGAAGGCTTAGGGGAGACCTCATAAACATGTATAAATACATCAGGGGGCAGTACAGAGATCTCTCCCATGACCTGTTTATACCAAGGATGGTGACAAAGACGAGGGGGCACACTATGCGTCTGGAGGAAAGGAGGTTCCTGCACCAGCATAGAAGGGGATTCTTTACGGTCAGAGCCGTGAGACTCTGGAACTCTCTGGGAGAGGAAGTGGTGATGTCCAACTCACTTAATGAGTTCAAGAGAGGCCTGGACGCCTTTCTTCAGAACAATAAAATTACATCTTATGCTTAGTTAATTAATCCAGGGATTTAATCTGACTGCCAGATTGGTGTCGGGAAGTGAATTTTTCCTCAATGATGTAAATTGGCCTATACCGCATGGTTTTTTGTTTTTTTTGCCTTCCCCTGGATCAACACTGCGGAATAGCTGCAGTGCACAAGAAATAGGCTGAACTGGATGGACGCTTGTCTTTTTTCGGCCTTATAAACTATGTAACTATGTATTACATTGCATGAGAACAGTAATTAGAAAAATAAAAATTAATGTCCCATACAGGACTAAGTAAAAATGTAAAAAAAAGTCTAAAACATGTTTTCAAACTGTTAAAAAAAATCACAAAATAAATAAAAATAAATAAATAAAATATTAAACCAATAAATCCGTATATTTATGCAAAAACAAAAAGAGTACACATATCTGGTATCGTCGCATCTGAAACAACCCAATCTATAAAACTGTCACACTAATTAACTCCTTCTGTGCACACCGTAATAAAAATAAATAAAAAACGGAGCAAAATACTATGCTTTTTCATCATATTGGCAAACAAAAAGTGGAAAAAAATGTGATCAAATATCAAAATGGAAATAAAAATGGTACCGCTGAAAACATCATCTTGTTCCACAAAAAAAAAGCCGCCATACAGCTTCATAAGCCAAAAGATAAAAAAGTTATAGCTCTCAGAATAAAGCGATGCAGAAAAAATATTTTTTCTATAAAATTGTTTTATTGTGTAAAAGCACCAAAGCATAAAAAAATATACAGTAAGTGTAGTATCGCTGTAAATGTACTGACCCGAAGAATAAGGCTGCCTTATCACTTTTACCACACGCAGAACGGCATAAAAAAAAACTCAAAAAACAATTCCTGAAATCCTGGAATCAAAAAATTTCACGTACCCAAAAATGGTACCAATAAAAATGGCAACTCGTCCCGCAAAAAACAAGCCATCACATGACTCTGTCGGCCAAAATATGAAAAAATTATAGCTCTCAAAATATGGCGATGCAAAAACTAGATTTTGCTAAAAAAAGCATCTTTTAGTGTGTGACAGCTGTCAGTCATAAAAACCCGATATAAATCTGGTATCTCTGTAATCGCAACGACCCGAAAAATAAACTTATCACTTATACCGCACGAGGAACGGCGTAAAAAAATAAATAAAATAAATTAAACCAATTCTTCACCTGCTACTGATTTGTTTATTATGTCTCCCAAAGATCGCAGTAAGGCTCTGCTCACATTTATCTTGCGCTCTACGCTGAGCACTTACACCAGAGTTTCCGTGTAAATCTCTGAAATACGTGATTCAGCCGGAACCCATGACGGAAGATTCCCTGTAATGAGGCAGATATAGGCCACTCTGGATGCCATCTGGCCTGGGATCCCACGGTGTCATTTTTTTTAGGCGTGCATAAAAGTGCGGTTGACCACAGTTTTGTGCACTTCTGAAAAAAAGGACACCGCTAAACAGAGGCCAGACGGAGTCCAGAGTAACTCTGCTGCCTCATTACAGTGAATGGATCCCGCAAGGGTTTCATCTGAATTAAATCACTTGGAAATTTAGATGGAAACCCTGATGTAAGTGCTCAGCCTAGAGCGCCGGATAAATGTTATGTAAAATGTTCCCAATAAAAGCTTCAACTCAGTCCTCAAAAAAAGCTAGTCCCCCACTCAGGACCGTCATCTGTTAAAAATATAAGGGACTTCCAAGTTACTGGTAGCAGAAAGGCTCTGGAAAAGCGAAATGGCCCTTGCCCCCCAAAAGAAATTCAGAAAATTTTGTGCTCCCAAATCCAAATGCCTATTCTACAATAATTTGTTCTCCAATTGTCAAAGAGCGCTCCGTCCCCCCCAGATCTCGCCGTATGGCTGAGCGGTACAATACAGCCACATATGGGGTATTGCCACTTTTGGAAGAAATTGTGTGACGCATTTCGGCACCATTTTTACCCATTGCCCTGTGTGAAAATGTAAAATCTGAGGGTAAAACATTTTTTTGTGGTAAAAATACAATTATGTTTTCTTCACTGTCCAATGGTATAAATGTAAAAATTAAAAAATACTCACTACTTCCCTAGATGAATTCCTTGAGAGGTGTAGTTTCCAAAATGGTGTCACTTGTGGGGGGTTTCCACTGTTTAGGCACATCAGGGGCTCTCCAAACGCAACATGGCGTCCGCTAATTATTCAAACAAATTTTACTTTAAAAAAGTCTAATGGCGCTCCTTCCCTTCCTAACCCTGCAGTGAGCCCAAACAGTGGTTTTCCCTCACATATGGGGTATCAGCGCGCTAATGAGAAATTGCACTACAAATTGTGTATTCCATTTTTTCCTGTTACCCCTGTGAAAATAAAAAAATTGGGTCTAAACTAACATTTTTGTGAAAAAAAGTTAAATGTTCATTGTTTTCTTTCACATTCCAAAAATTCCCATGAAACACCTGAAGGGTTAATAAACTTCTTGAATGTGGTTTTGAGCACCTTGAGGGGTGCAGTTTTTAGAATGGTGTCACTTTTGGGTATTTTCTGTCATAAAGACCCCTCAAAGTCACTTCAAATAAGATGTGGTCCCTAAAAAAATATTTTTGTAAATTTTGTTGGAAAAATGAGAAATCGCTGGTCAACTTTTAACCCTTATAGCTTCCTAACAGAAAAAAATTTTGGTTCTAAAATTGTGCTGATGTAAAGTAGACATGTGGGAAATGTTACTTATTAACTATTTTGTGTGACATATCTCTCTGATTTAAGGGCATGAAAATTCAAAGTTTGAAAATTGCGAAATTTTCACAATTTTCACCAAATTTCTGATTTTTTCACAAATAAACGCAAGTGATATCGAAGAAATTTTACCACTATCATGAAGTACAATATGTCACGAAAAAACTTTCTCAGAATCAGGGGAATCCGTTGAAGCGTTCCAGAGTAATTACTTCATAAAGTGACAGTGGGCAGAATTGAAAAAATTGGCCTGGTCACGAATGCAAAAACAGGCTCTGGGGCGAAGTGGTTAAATAAATATTGATTTTATTGGCATCTGTGCTTCATTTATCTTGATTGGATTGCTTTAAGACTGAAGTATTGCATTGAATAGACCCCTTTATGCCTTTGGATTAAAATGTGATATGTTGCAGTTGTGCAAAGTACTTATGCAAAAGACATGTAAATTATACTTGTGACGAATGCAAACAGTAAATTTAGCACCGTGAATCTTATTTACCATTTTATATAGAAAAAAATGAACTTTTTTTTTTAAATATATTTACATACAGTTTGATGTGATTAGTGATAGTTTACAGTTATATAAAGATTATTTTTTTATGTGCAAATGTGCAATATGCATGAATATTGCAATAAGGCCATGTAACATTTTTTGATACAAAAGAAAAATAAAAATTAAGTTTTTGCTTTAATTTTTCATTTGTTTATGGACAACCATGTTCACATACAGTATAATAATGCAACAGGTATTCAAAGAAAACACTTAAATTAGCTAAAAATCAAGACTTTAATATGTCTGGTGAAAAATGACCAGAACATTATAAGTGTATAGTAGACCCGAACAGAACAGCAGGGTTAAGTCAAAAAAAATTTGAGGAACTCGGGATTTGTTTTACATTTTTTAGACTTTTTAAGTTTGGCTGCAGTGGCACAGAGAACGCGGACTCAGTGGTACAATAAAACAAGTTGTTTATTAACTATTTACAAAATTATTCAATGATATATCAATGACAGTACAGACAGTGTAGAGCGATCTCTGCGCTCTCTCTCTGTCTCGTGCTTGTGGTCACCGTCTGGCCCTGTTTCTGGGCCTGGTTATCTGAACGATGCCCTATAAAATATCAAACCCAGCGCTACAGCACTAAGAAGTATGACACCAATAGCTTAGTTGTCGACTATATATCCTTGATTTTCCCTGATACAGGTAACCACTGTCTGTTAAGCTCACTAAACCTTGCGTGGCTCGGTTATACTCCTACTGAGCTTCACACCAAGAACATATACTGAGTACAATTACCACTGTAACATCAATATTCACATAAATTATATGCAACATACATCGTGGTATGAATATTGGTATAAATGCACACTAACCTATAATAGTTAAAGATACACTGGACTGTCAGCCAATAGTGTCTGGGTTGAATCAGTATGGGCCTCCGTCAACCCGCTCTATTTTCCAATGGCAGTTGCCACCCCAGACCCTAACAGGTACCCACACTACACTTTCCTGCAAGGATGAAAGTCTCACACTGTGGGCCACAGTCAATTTCTTCTACCACAGACCTTCTGTCCTTGCCTCCAATTTCCAGAGACAACTCATGCTCCCTTCTGCTCACATAACCGAATTTCTGTCCTTCCAATTGGGTCTACGCTCACACGACCGAATTTCCATTTCTACAAAAGGGTCTGCACTATCTGCTATCTTTAGCCTCGACAATCAGGATCTCCTAGCCTCTGTAAGGACTCTGCACCCCTTGCTTAATCCACTTCCAATACTGATCTTGTGTTTCTGGACACACTCATCACCTACGTCAGGCCTATCTCCCACAGGTGACTTGTTACAAGTCGGGGCGAAGACTGACTTCCTGGCTTTTGTATTTTTCTGCTGCAGATCACATGTCCCCTGTGCACCTAGCTCTGCTTTCCTCTCATTCAGCCTGCCTTCTGTCCCTTGGTTCCAATACCCTTTTAGGTTCCTACACCTATAGTCTCTGATCACTACATGGCAGCATCTGCCCACAAATACCTTGCAGCTCATTTCTATTATATGAGTCACTCACTCTCCTTACATTCCTCCACTCTTTAAACTTACCATTACTTGGATGAGAAAGGTTACTTTTGCTCTAGACGCTCCTTGGCGGTGGTCTCAGAGTCGCCAATATCCAAACACACTCCTGTGTCTGCTGTATTACATACTGCCATATGAAATCATCTTCCGCATACCTCCTGGGTGAAACACCAGCGTTGGTACATTCAGATCTGTGAAGTCCCTCCTGACCTGTCTCTTCTGGGACACTTAGGCCCTGAGACACTCTTCCTGTGATTTTGACCTCTAGCCTACCCTCTAAGCTAGCCCCGGTCATTCTCTCTTCATCAGACACATGTGGCGGTAGCATGTAAGGGTGCCGTACTCTCTCTGGTGCAACGTCTTCTCCTTTCGGGGTGTACTCTCCTTGTCACTCGATGAGGAACAGCCTCCCACGTGTAGTCCAAATTTCCCCAAGGGTGCTTCACTTGAACCAAAACTCGATTCCCCAGCTGTAATGGTGCCTCCTGCACAGGAGTTACTACAGGATGCCTTTTCCCCTGGGGCTTCTGTACAATCTTAAATCTCAGTGTCTCTAACCGATGTTGGTGTTTCCACACCAAAGTTGTGGTGTTTATCTTCGTACAATCTTCCACTGGATCAAGCTCTAGCTCAGTAACCTCATGGCTGTTATGTCCAAACAGCAACGTGTAAGGCGTGTACCCCGTCGTGGCATGAACCTGGTTACTGTACAACTAGACCACTTCTGGTACAAATTCAGGCCATTTCATCTTCCTGTGTCACGGTGTAGGGGAATGCTGGTGAGGAAATAGCAGATACGGGCTGGGTGAGCAGGGAAAACTAATCTGTCCCTAGACTGGGAACCCTGAATAGCCCTGACCCCGAAGGTATCTCTGATGGTGAGAAGGTTCGGGTCTCCACCCAAAGCCCTAATTCCTTCACAAGCCCTGCACTAATTCCCCTAATCTCCCTCCTCAGAACAAAGGTACAGCAATCTCAAAGGAAAGGACTTCAGCGGCACAAACAAACAGGGCTGCACAGCACGGCTTCCAGTATAGATTGAAACTCTATCAGCTGCACCACCTGGTGGAAGGAGAGGCTACTTAAACGCTAAGGGGAGTAGACTCACACAGAAACTCACATCCACCAGGACATGGCAATAGAATTGGCATTAACCCATGCAGTACAAGAGGGAATTTCACAGTTTAAGTTACAGCGGCATCTAGAATAGACCGCAGATACACAGCGCTAGACAGCGTGTGACATGCTGTCATCTTTCTGTTGTCCTCCACAATTCTCAGAATGTAGATAAAGTTATGTTGATACGTTCACAGTCCCCATTTCCCTATGGGTGCTAGGGTGTAGTTCTGGAATTCTCAATGTTGTACAGTTGGTGCAATTCATCCATGACTTTTCCATGAAAACAGGTTCCTAGCTCAGAGTGAATTCTTTTTGGACACCCGTATACCCACATGAAGTCATGACAGATGGCACAGGCCGCTGACTCGACTGTTTGATTCCCAGTGGGAGTCATGACTGCAAACTTTTTAAAATGATCCATCATCACCAGACAGTACAAACAACCATTATCGGAGCGGCTGATCATAAGATAGTCCACCATCAGCACTTCCAATGGGAAAGAAATCCTCTTCACCTATATAGATGTTCTGTGTTTAGGGGGTTTAGTCATCTCACCCTGATGGGATTTCCGGTAATCTTCTTTCACCACTCGATTTACTTGTGGCCAATGCAGAAACCGTTGTAGCCATTGGAAAGTTTTCTCTGTTCTGAAGTGGGTATCACTCTCATGGGCTTCCTTCTTCACTCTGGGCTTCATTCCTTGTGAAATCATTAGCAGATTACAATGATACAATCTGGGCTACTGCCCAGGGCCAAAGGCTCCAGGGTCCTTTGGCCATATTGTTCTCATTATAATGCTTTTTTTCACCACTGTCGGCGGTGCACATCTCCGGACAGGTAGCTTTCCTAAAGCTCAGCTGCCAGCAATTCACGATGGTTTACTGGCATCTACAAGGCTATGTGTGTATGTACTCTTAGGAATAACAGAATCTTTGGTCCTCTCCTCCACTTTTGACTGAGGTTCAGAGGATTAATTGGAGACATAGAACCGCTGTTCTCCACTTTGGAATCCAACCCTTCAGATATATGGTATATGATGTATAGTATTGATATACCAAAAATATCAGTAATAATCAATTAAATTCTAAAAGACATTAATCAATTTAAAATTTGTATTTATTTAGTTTAATTAAATCTTGCATAGAAGGATGAAGACGTGTTCTTGGAGAAGCCTTCAACTTTAGCAGGTGTTTCTTGCTGGTCAGGAGGCCACGGGTAGATGGTTCAAATCCTTCCATACAGGTACAGCATTGATGGTGGACATGCTGTAGCTTCTTCAGGGCGCTAGATGTGGGGGGTTTCTGTCCTCGAAATGTCTAAGGTGCCCTGGTGACAGCAGGCAAAAATGCAGCTTCCTCTGACAGCGCGAGCAGCCCTGGATAATCCACGCCGGCAGGATGATATCATCCGGCGGAAGATGGAACCTATGAGAAAAGATGTAAAACTAATGTAAGTAATGGGACTCCATATTAGAGGGTACTACTGTGGTGTCACTGTGGGAGAACGTTAGAGGAATCTCATCACACAGAGGGCAGGGATCTTTGCCAGTCATCATACATGTGACAATCCCACCACTGACAGATAACATCTGCTCCACATGACTTCTTCTCACTGACATCATACAACATGGAGATTATTGTCACACTTACCTCGCCTACTTTCCCCCTCTTCTACTTTCTCAGTTTTTTCTTGTCTTCTCAGTTTTAGAAAATATTTTCTTTTCTTCTGAACTGGAGATTCTAATCAAAAAGTCCGAAAAAAAAATTAATTATAAACTTCTAAAATATTTTCTTTGTATCTATATAGAGTTATGCAACTGATTAATATGCACCTGTAGCATTTCTGTGTGCTGCCATGTGGTGTCTCCAAGGAACTATGTCCCCTTATTATCATGACATTACTTGCAGCAATCCACTGTGTTATTATATAATCAGTTAGATAATAATTCAATGCAACTTTAAAGAGGACCTGTCACTAGATCAAAAGTATCTGAGATTCACCATTATCTTATGTCTGCTGCTTCCCCGAGTATTCTGATATTTGTTTTGCTAAAATCCACCCTATGGTTGTATAGATATGGACATTTATATTTAGTGCTAATTTTTATGGTCTTTTCCAAGGGGGCATGGCTCACAATTTTATATTGCAGAGCAACCTAAAGACACGCCCCAGAGGATCCTGTGAGCACTGCCCTCTTGGAAAAGACGATAAAAATTAGCACTAAATAAGACCCGTAACTCAAAAAACTGAATACTTAGGGGAGCAACGGGAATAAAGTAAGTGATTTTTGGAGCCTTCATGTGCTGATTCACATTATAATTTTGGATTATAGGCTATAATTGGATGGCCTATAAACCTGTACATACCTGACAATGAGGACGAGGATGACTCGTTGTTTTTAGCAGTGAAACACTGATTGTCTCCTTTAGTATTAGAAGAGGAAGACTCTTTCTGCCTGTTTGGTAGAAGAAAGACCAGTAAATTAAAAGTAAAAACAATAGAAAAAATGAAGAACACCTGTTTGTGAGGCCAATTAGGACAACCTAGAGGGGATACCCTGCCCAGGACCTCAACTAGTAATATTGGCCTGAAATGAGCAGGAAATGAATGGCTGGTCACAATAATCAACTGTTATTGCAGTGTTATCACAAGTCAGATGCACAGAGGGGTGGTGGATGCTGGATTTAGATTTGTGTTACTCGTATCTTGTATTTGGTTCTGAACATATATCAGAACTAAATCTCATAATAATAATAATCTACTCACATGTCTGAGTGTTTTTCACTGTTCTCTTGGGAACACTGTGGAGGTGACATAGGCTCTACATTGGTCATCATCCCGGTATTGGTGATATTTAGCTAAAACACACGGAGAAAAATAAATTGATTTATTTTAAGCATTTTTGTAATTATAGGTTTTAGACATATTAGTAGCCACATACTTACTTTAGAAAACCTTTGATAAGATGATACAAAGTTTTTTATTTCTGGCCAGTCATTGTCCTCTCTTGTGTCCGCCTCATCTGAATTCATGTGTCTGCTACAACGAGCTACAAAGTACAAGTGTTATCAGAGATAATTAGTATAAGACCCGGTCAGACAGTCACCCTGTTATCACTAATAATGTTGAGAACTTATTTTCACATAAAATGAAAGACAAGACACAAAGCAGTTTTCTGCAGATGACGTCTCATTTTACTTACTGATAAAGTAGCGGGTGTCCTCATCTGACTTTAGCTCAGGAACGAACAGGGGCTTCTGACTTAGAAGGTTGTCAAAGTCTAAGTCATGCAGAAATGGATGCATTTTGATCTCATTTGCTCCTCCTGGAAAAGGAAGACAAGAAAGAAAGTGATACAGTCATTTTTAGAGAAACTGCTCCATATCGGTACAGTTTATGTTAACCTGAACTGAAGATGTAACAGCAGACATGAAGGAAATGTACTGAAAGTCACAGCATGAAAAATGGGGAATGGATAAGTAAGTAGATTACTGAACCTCATGGACACAACCATTTGTCTGGTCACAGAGGTGTAATAAGTCATAATACTATTATAATATTACCTGTCCCAAGTCTATCTGCTGGATCTTTTCTGAGCAGCTGAGTGATGATGTCCTGAGCATCGGGTGGAGTAGAGTATTTATGATATGTCCAAATTAATTTATCTGTTATATAAAAAGCAAATATTACAGGAAATGAAACATTTTCATTAATTTTCATAAAAAATGTTCTTAATAAGGCTAGAAATTAAACCAGAAAACCAATGAAACCAAATAACAGTGACATCACAAGCATTCAGATTATTTTACTTACCCTCAAGGACACTGCGTAAAATATCTCTTTTTAAAGTCCCTCTAAATGGTGTACGTCCCAAAAGAAATTTATGTAGGGTGATCCCTACTGACCACCAATCAACGGGCCTTCCATAGCCTTTCCTTTGGATAATTTCTGGGGCCATGTAACTAAGGGTGCCAAAAGTCTGGAAACCAACAGAAGAATGAGATGATGATCAATAAATATAATTGCGTCAAATAACATTAGTGCAAATGTTTTATAGAGAAATTGTCAGAGAAGGGTAAAGAGATGAAATCTGTAAAGTGCAAGATCTTGTAAGTAAAGCCTACCTCTTCATCAAGGAACTCGCTGGTGATGTCCTCAGTTGAAGCCTTGTAGATATCTGAGCTTGGTCTCATGAGGCCGAGTTTTGAAACCCCAAAATCGGTGACCTTAATATGTCCTGTTGATGATATCAGGAGGCTGTGAAAGAAAGAAATGGTGTCAGACCCAAGTAATTACCCATAGACTGTACAAAAACTATAATTTTTTTCCCCTTTACTATACTACTGGGGTCACTTACTTGCCAGGCTTCAGGTCTCTGTGCACCACACCATAACTGTGCAGGTATTCCACAGCAAGAACCGTTTCCGCAATGTACATACGGGCCAGGGGGACTGGTAAAGGACCCCTGCGCTTTATAAGACTGGCACAGTCGCCTCCTATAGAAGAAAGCAAATATGAGAGGTGAGGGTTTGTTTCAATGTAAATTACACATGATGAGGGTGAATATGAAATAAGTGGAAATATTGGGACAAGATGGCCTATATAGAGATATACTGTGTAATGTAGAGCGTATACTGTATACTACATGTAGCCATCCATGTGGGCACATTATGGTCATATATAGGTGCTAGGATTAAACAGACGTGGGCTGGATATAGATACAATGGATGTGACCTACCTGGTACATACTCCATGACCATACACAGATGAAGTTTAGTAGGAAAAGAGCAGAACATGGAGGCCACAAAGGGACAATCGGCGAATGCTGAGATGTCCCTCTCCAGAAAGGCCAATTCAAGTCTCTTTGGCTTTTTCAGGTTCTCCTTGTCCATTGTCTTCATAGCACAAATCTGGTTTGTGTCTTTATGGCGCACTAAGTGGACGGCCCTAGAGAGGAAGAAAATCCATGATTTATTACAAATTCTTATTAACAGTCCATCTATCGACCTCGTCAAACGATCTCCTGTACTAATGGTTAATACTAGATGTGAGGCCATCACTATAAATCCATGTCTAGAAATGCATAAAATAATACTCCATAAATGATTATCAATGGAGGGTCCACATCCACGTCACATCCTAACTGACCTGACAGAGCGATGTGGACAGTGATGTGGACTCCTAATTTCTCTATGGGAATATTACATGGGCAGGACACCGAGGCATCATCATAAGGAGCCCTGGGAAATAAATATTATACCAAAGTAAAGCTCACCCAAAGGCTCCACTGCTGATCAGTTTGATCGGTTTATAGTCGCTCTTACAAGGATTTCTCACTGGGTTCAATGATCCGATCAAGGCCTAAAAAGGAATAAGGAATGACATTAAGACAGAAAATGCAGGAGAATAAAAGCTCAAGATGCAGGAACGTCTCTCTTCTATATTATGTCCCCGCTGATTACACTGTAGAGAACGTGATACCAGCCGGACCCTCCACAGACCCCATTATATTATAAAGGGAAATCCCCCATACACATAAATCAATACTGCAGGGAAGGATAAGGGACATCACACAGGGCAGGAAGAATAACGCCATTATCACACATAATATGTCTGATCTACATGACGACCAGTGATATCCCATTGTCATATGGGATATAATATGGGATGTATAATTCACACCCGTCATCTGATGATATACAGACGTCCCTCTGATACTTACACTGGCAGATTCCTGGATGATCTCTGGTGTTTCACATATTCCACCATCAGTATTTGCCGGCACAGTTATTCCTAAAATAATGAAGAAACGTCATTTATTAAATGTCTGTATCAGCACTTAATAACCAGAAGAAAAGGAAGCAAAAAAGTCAAATATCAAAAAACATAACAAATTTTATTGATTAATCAGAACAATTCATGATAAAAAATAATAAGAGAATGTCAGACACAGAGAACGCTCTCTATTTCAAACCAAGAACAACTGATCAAAATCACTTCAAAACCTATTCATAATCGTATTCATACAAGTTTGTGTCTGTTTAGAATGTAGAAGATATAGGAACAATCTGTAGTCCTCAAAATAAATAAGACTAATAGAAAAGAGAAACCTTCACAGTCTGGGAGGGTGGGGAGCAAGACCCCGACATGTGTTTCGCATAGGCTTCTTCCAAGGGGTATTGAAGAAGTTTTGCGTAGGCTTCTTCCAGGGGGTGTGGAAGAAGCCTACATGAAACGCGCATCAGGGGCTCACTCCCCACCCTCCCAGACCATGCAGGTTTCTCCTATTTATTTGCTTATTTATTTATACAGAAGATGAAGAATAAATCCACATATTCTTTGCCGTTCTCAATAACGTAATATTTGAATGTAAAATATTAGATGATCGTCTTACCTTCTATCAGATCGGATTTTGGCCCTGGCTGACTGTTATCAGGGTCACCAACATTTAGGTTTTGCCCCTCTGCGGAGTCGCCTTTTGATGTTTCCTGATGGATATAAGATATACAATTAATATAACGTTTCTCAAACACTAGATTACCATATATATAAAGCGGGAAGGATTAAACCTGGATTTACTTGACAAGTTCACTATTGGAGGGACAATTCACGGCCGCTCCATCAAGCAAATTTACATTAATATTTAAGGGACTTGTATCTACAACTGTTCTCTAATAACTTCTATCAGAACTGCAGCATTTACAAGGAGGAAGATTGTGATGATGGAGTGAGACAGAGGTAGAAATACAAGCTCCGCACCGCTGAGTACAGACTATCACCACCGAGGATGGAGCCGCAGAGACAGGCCGCCATAGAATATCCTGTGTCTGCCTGGAGCGGAGAGGGGAAGGCCTCTACCATCATAAATCTGACCTTCTGCTATATGACTGGTAATCTGGAGAAGATGAGACAACAAGGACATGAGATGTAGAAGATGATGGATCCTTACCAGGCGCTCCAGTGAGTAGGCCGGATACTCCAGTACAAGCAGGACATTTTGGGCCAGTTGTTTAAAAAAGGCCAATTCTCCACTTTGGGATTTTTCTTCAGCCTATAAAGATGAAAATTAACAAGAAATGAAAATAATCAATAAACTTCATGAACATATATGGTATTGCCACGTTTGTTAAAGTCTGATCTGATAGGTGTTTGGTATCAATAAAAATCTGAGTTCACTTTGCAAAAAAAGGCTTTACTTAGTCCTATCAACAGAAAAATTACAATGTTATGGGTCTCTGAATATAGTGACACAAAGAACCACTTCATCTCAATTGGAATTTTTTTCCCCTTGTTTGAATACAATGTATGGTAAATAGGATGGAGCCATTGAAAGCTGCATCTCATCCCAAAAAAACAAGCCCTCACATGTCTATGCCAATGGAGAAATAACAAAGTTATGGCTCTTGAAAGAAAGTGAGGAAAAAATGAGAGCGGAAAAAATTTTGTGGTCCACAAAGTGTTAACCAATCCTATTCCCTCCTCCCCCCGCATCCAGGACCTTCCCACCCCTAATTCAACTAACCCTTTAGATCCCACCCTCTCCTTTGTCATGTAGCCTGATTGCCCTGTTTTGACTCCAGGCTATTCTTATCTGGGTATTTGGCACAGGTTAAACTTAAACTTGTATTCCATTATTATTTTCCATTATTATTATATATAATTTGTGCAGATTGTCTGCTACTTACCTGCTGTACTAATGTCCAGATGTTCTGCTGTAAATGCTCAAGATATTCTGAGCTTATACAACCTTGGTGGTATTTGGTCAGGCAATCTCTCACAAGCTCCATAACCAGCCGGTAAGTGAAGCTGAGGACGCCATCGGGTAGTGGTAGCACAAAGTCAGGGTCATAGGTGGTAAGAATCCCCTGGAGTAGTGCTAACACCTGAAGTCTGTCTGGAGGAATTCCAGACATTTCCAGTAATCCAAGCGCGGTCAGTATATGACTAGCTATATGGCTTATCACACCGACAACAATGACACCGGAATGTCAAAGTGACAACAGGAGTGTAAACACTTGTAGAAGTAGTGATGGTTAATTGTGATGTCATAATGGAATCTTGTGTTCTAATCTTAAAGGGGCATCTTACCTTATAAGGAAGTTGCCTTGCAACCCTTAAGTAGGCAACAATATAGGCTCAGCATCAGTACCAGATGCAGGCAAGGAGGAAAGCGCTATGGGTGCTTTACTCTTCTGATCAGTTAGAGTCTTTTTATGTAAGATAAATTATTTTTATCTGTTATACACAATAAAAATTATAGCGTTTTGTATCAATAAGAAATTCAGATTCCAGTGCTAACAGAAATATCTTTCTGTGGGAACAGGGCATGTGGGGCTGGGGCTGCATCCAACCCTGGCATATGAAGCACGCTGGCCCATGCTGCTCTGCCACAACCACTTCCAAAAATGGGGGTCTTTATTACAAATATGACCCTGCCTAACAGCTCATTTACATATTAAGAAAAAAGTGGATTTCTCTGATTAAGACATTCATCAAATCGTGGCTATCAAGGCATCACTCTATTCAACTTTCTATGACCTGCATCTTTATGTAGACGGCTTATGAGGGTTGATCTTACTGACAGTTTCACTTTAATAGTGTGGCTCGGACCTCCTTAAAATAATAGTGCCCCTTATGGGCCTCCTTATAATAATGATAATAATAGTGACTACCTGTTCTTTTTTATTAAAAATAATAATGCTCCCTCGAGCCGCTTTATAATAGTAATAATAATATTAATGATAAAAATATTAGATGACCCCACAAGGTTTAGGGAAAGTGTCACTGAATGCAGAAGCCGGGTCTAAGCTCCTAATAAACACTACCCACCTCCTGCCCTGCTGTGTTATTACAGGCTTTATTCCCCTTCAAGAGCGTCTATTAAATCTCCCTTCGTTATATCTATAGAAATCACATGAACTAGTCATATAAGTTAATTTAGATACTTTATTAAACACAGCACACAGAAAGCTTTTATAAAATATCATCTCCGCCCATAAAAACACCAATAGAAAATTCCCGGGCAGTGTGGTTTAGATATATTCTTAAGGCATATGGGTAGTAGTAAATGCCAATGCAAAAGTAAAAAATATACTAGCATATCCCTTTTAAAAGTATAGAGAATAAATGCAGTTTTCTCCAATCCGTTATCAAAAGATATTTTGCATGTTTAGTACCCCAATTATACCATTGTGTGCAAGATGGATAACAGCATATTGTTTCAAATATATGAGAGGTAGATACAGATCTCTCAGTTAAGAGTATTTCACATTATATATATAATTAATTATCTTTCAAAAAAGAGGTTTGTATAGAAGATTAATATAAGTTACACTTAATCAGTATTGAGATATTCTGAATATTTCAGGGTAAATGACAACAAATTCTCACAGGAGTACAGAGAAAATAAATATATATAGGTATACATCTCTTTAGATCAAATATTAGTAAAACATTATACTGATGTATACCAGAATCAAATATCCACTATTAATCCTGTCTATAGAAAGGGATTACTGTAATCAAATATACAGATACAGACCATTGGCCATAATAGAAGATTCCACACTGCCCAGCACCCGTACGCGCGTTTCGTGTCTTTGCTTCCTCGGGCCAGTATGCCATGCATTTCCGCACTCTCGCATCTGAGATTGCCTGGAACAACGAGGCCCTTTTGTTCACCTTCTGGGAGGGTCTTTCTGGACGAATCAAGGACGAGCTAGCCCGTTGGGACATTCCTTCCACCCTGGTGTCACTAGCTACCTGGATTGACATCCGTTTCTTGGAACGAGTTAAGCAGACAACCCGGGAGAGAAGATTTCCTTGTCTTGCTCCTGTATTCCAGAAACCTGCCTCCCAACCAGCAATTCCCCAGGCACGATCGCCCAAACCCATGCAGATTCACCAGATCAAGATGGTCAAGTGTCGCAAAGAGATGCGCCGAGCCAAGGGGAGCTGCTTCTACAGTGGCAGTAAGGAGCATCTGATCCGTTCCTGTCCGGTGAAGCCGGGAAACTCCAGTGTCTAGGACCGCTCTGAGAGGTCATCCTAGGCAAGAGTAAATCCTCTCCGTCCTTGACTCTATCCATTTCTATTTCCAGTGGTGAGATCCGCTTCTTTGAGACCGCCCACCTGGATTCCGGAGCCGCTGGGAATCTCATTTCTCAGGCTCTTGTGGAGCAGTATCAAATTCCCACTAAACGTCTGGCCGAACCATTGGCAGTCGCTTCCGTGGATGGGAGACTCCTTCTGCAGACCATCTTGCTCGCCACAGAGCCTGTAACCCTTCAGGTGGGAATGCTGCACTCGGAGAGGATCTCCTTTCACGTGCTATCTGGACTCTCTCACTCCCTTTTGCTAGGTCTACCCTGGCTACAGAGACATGAACCCGTCCTGAATTGGCAATCTGGTGAGGTGCTCCGTTGGGGGCAGGATTGCCATGAGACTTACCTGGTTCCGGTTCGTCCGGCTCAACCTCCGTCTACTCCAGCTAATCTACCTGGTCTGCTGGCACCCTACTGGTCCTATGCAGACGTCTTCGACAAGAAGGAAGCTGAGGCACTACTACCTCATAGGCCGTATGATTGCCCTATCGACCTGGTACTCGGTGCTTCTCCTTCCCGCGGGCGTATCTACCCCTTGTCGCTGGCTGAGACCCTAGCCATGTCTGAGTACATTGACGAGAATCTTGCTAGGGGATTCATCCAGAAATCTACTTCGGCGGCTGGAGCAGGATTCTTCTTCGTTAAAAAGAAAGACGGCTCGCTTCGGCCGTGTATTGACTACAGGGGTCTTAACCAGATTACCATCAAGAATAAGTACCCCCTGCCTCAAATCTCGGAGCTGTTTGACCGCCTTAAAGGCGCAAGGGTCTTCACCAAGCTCAATCTTCGTGGGGTGTACAATTTGGTCTGGATCCGCCAGGGAGACGAGTGGAAGACGGCATTCAACACCTGGGACGGTCACTATGAATATCGCGTGATGCCCTTTGGTCTCTGTAATGCCCCAGCCGTCTTCCAGGAGCTGATTAACAACATCTTCCGTGATCTCTTGTATTCTTGCGTAGTGGTGTACCTGGACGATATCTTCATCTTCTCTCCGGATCTGCCCACACACCGGAGGAATGTACATCAGGTTCTGCTAAGGCTCCAGCAGAATCATCTCTACTCAAAACTTGAGAAATGTCTATTCGAGCAGACTTCCCTTCCACTCCTGGGATATATTATTTCCAAGACTGGTCTTCGGATGAACCCCGAGAAGGTTTCTGTCGTCTTAAAATGGCCCCGACCGGAGGGGTTGAAGGCGATTCAGCGATTCCTGGGCTTCGCAAATTATTACCGCCTCTTCATCCCTCATTTCTCCTTTCGGACCGCTCCCATCTCCGCACTCACCCGTAAGGGAACAAATCCCAAGGAATGGACTTCCGAAGCGGAGGAGGTCTTCGTCTCCCTAAAACAAGCTTTCTCCTCCGCCACTGTGCTGCACCGTCCAGATTGCAACAAGCAGTTCTTCCTGGAGGTTGATGCTTCCTCCTCCGGAGCCGGAGCGGTGCTCACCCAGAAATCCCCATCTGGGAGAATGGTAACCTGTGGCATCTTCTCCAAGCTCTTCTCCTCATCCGAGCGCAACTACTCCATACAGGGTCGGACTGGGGTGCCTAGGGCCCACCAGGGGAACTGACTCTGGGGGCCCACATTACAGCCCACCATAAACGGTTTTATTACTTGTTATGCTTTTCTATAATGCACTATAATTAATTGATTGGCCGCGCTGTGGAGCACCTAGCGGCAGGACTTTGTTCGAACAGTCATTCCGTACTGCCAGAGTCCCTTTAATGGTTACTTGTCACCTTGAAAAACACTATTTATCTGCAGATATAGGGGTAAACTGCAGGTAAATAGGGTTTAAAGCCTGGTTAGACGGCTTATTGGAAAAGCATTGGCTACACGGAGAAAATTACATTTTATTCTCCCTGGCGCCACTCGCTTCCTGTCATAGGGTCGGTGCAAGGAGGGAGACATTACAGTCACCGCGAACTTCAAAGTGAGGGTGCTGCAATAACGTCTGGCACCTTGATTGTGACATCTTCCATGGAGGCCAACCTCAGGCTGATCAAATGCAAGAGAAACATTCTGGCACCACGCTGTTTTTTTCAAAGGATCAATCACCAGGGCATAATTCAGACTGTGTGCTTCAAGACTTAAACGGTGGTGCACATCCAAGAAATATTTCAATCACAAGCAAGAATAGAAGGAAAGGCAGCACTCATCCAGTCTTCTTTTAAAACGTTCCTTTATTTTTGTGTGCGAAGCATTTCAGCGTGCAGCATTGGACTGAGACCACGAAGGGTATGCGGGGGAGAGGAAAAAAGGGACAACGGCCGTTTCGCTGCCTTCCGGTGCTTCAACGGGTCCAACCTCAGGCTGAGCTTCATTGAATGACTAACATGGCAGCAGCACCTGGCAACTAGTGCTGAGCGAGCGTGGTCGGATAAGTTGTGATCCCAGCATGCTCGGGTGTTATCTGAGTATCTTGTAGTGCTCTGCTACTACGCTCGAGTCCCCGGGGTAGCATGTTTTGCGGCGGTAGACAGACGCAACACATGCAGGAATTGCCATGTTAGTCATTCAATGAAGCTCAGCCTGAGGTTCGGCTCCATGGAAGTGTCACAATCAAGGTGCCGGACGTTATTGCAGCACGCTCACTTTGTAGTTCGTGGTGACTGTAATGTCTCTTATCCGACCACGCTCACTCAGCACTACTGGCAACTGAACAGCAACCTGCAACTGCATCACAGGGGCTGAAGGGAGCAGGTGACTGCATGCACCGGCCATTGTGCTATCTAAATGCCGCTGTCAGTGATTGACAAGGGCACTTAAATACTCAAAACAGCAGCAATCAAGGCGAGCTCTGATCACTGCTGTTACAGGCAGACGCCGGCTATGTAACACAGCCGACATCTGCCCGGTATGGAGCAGGCTCAGCTCCTGAACCCGCTCCATACAAGCACATCCCTATGGTGACAGTTATGACAAGGTTAGCAAATTTCACTTGTCTGTTCCTAAATGTGGAAAGACAAATGGAATTCCCTAACACATGTGAAAGAGAACTAATAGATTTAGTAAAGGTGCCTCAAGCATATGAATGTTATTACACACCACAATGCACAGTTACATACACGCATCTTACAAAAATACATATTATTCCAGATACACAGACGCGCACAAGCACATCAGTACATGAATACATCATCTGAACCACCACCATTTGTAATGTCAGGTCAGCCCCATATATCTTTGTATCGCATAAACCTACAACTCCCAGTATGTAATTAACAATAGAGATACTGGGAGTTATCAGTCATCATCAGACTGTGGACAATACAGGAACCACAGTACTGATGAGACACAGGCAGGATCACAAATGAACATTTACATCCAGGTATCTTACCTGAGACGGTTTCTCTGATTAGAGTCTTTCTTTCTTTTCTTCCTCTTGTCCAGTCTCCATGATGACTTTTCTCATCCACAGCTCGTCTCTGCAGACTTCCATCTTCTCCGTTCTTCTGCAGCACATCTCGACACGATGCCCTTAAAGATAGCAGAGTCATTATAATGCTCCTGAATAAAAATATCTACACTGAGCCCCTGAATAAACCTAACTCTTACAATGCTCCCTGCACAAAATATGACATACACTCTACCCCTCTTATGGTACCTGCTCTCCACACTGTCCTCTCCTTACCATACTGGGCCCCCTGTTCACATTGTCCTCTCACACTGTGTCCCCCCTATACTGCCCAGTCTCTATACTGTGCCCCTTCATCACACTCCCCCTCCTCAGCATACTGTTCCCCCCTTTCTGTGCCCTCACACTGTTTCCCCCATACTGCCGCATCTCCATTCCTTCCCCCACACTACCTAGTCTCTGTGCTGTGTCACCTCACACTTTTCTCCCTCCATACTGTCTCCTCACACTATTCCCCCACTCTCCATACTGTTTCCTCACACATCCCCCTTCCCCATTCTGTTCCTGCACTCATTCCCACCCCTCCTCTGGTTCACCATACTGTTTCTTCACACATCTCCCCATTCTGTCTCCTAAAATTTCTCTCCCATCTCTCCCCAAATATAATAAATCTTCGGAAGAGCACAGAGACATGCAGAAGGGTGCTTACACACACGAAAACAATTGCACACAGACACATACTAAGGGCTCTTTCACACTTGAGTACATGCGATGACAGTTTCCACACATACCAGAGACATTGGTACACATAGACCCACTCAAATGAATGTTTTTACCTGCTGCACCTCCCGCAAAATGTCCTGCACACTGATGACAGCGCTCTTCCCAAGCACCGGGTGCTGAGCGCTGCCCTCATCATAGATCCCTGCCGGCGCTGCGATCAGCAGCAGCAGGGTCAATGATGAGAGTAGTAGTCTACTCCCGCCGTGTGAAACTGTAAAAATAGGAATAAAATAAAAAAATCCTTATACTCACCTCTCCTAAGTGTCACCCGCTGTAATCCGTGCGAGTGCTCACGCCGAGGTGAATGACTCCTGCAGCGAGTGGGCCCTGGAGCTACACTCAACAAGGGGTGGCCTGTTAATCACTGAGTGCAGCTCCGGGGCCCAATCGCTGCAGGAGTCATTCTCCTCGGCGTGAGCGCTCGCACGGATTACAGCGGGTGACACTTAGCAGAGGTGAGTATAAGGATTTTTTTATTTTATTCGTATTTTTATAGTTGTACACAGCGGGAGTAGACTACTACTCTCATCATTGACCCTGCTGCTGCTGATCGCAGCGCCGGCAGGGATCTATGATGAGGGCAGCGCTCAGCACCCGGCTCTTGGGAACAGCGCTAACTGTACACTGATTCCCAAGCGCCGGTACGTGTCACACGGATGACACACAGGTGGACACGGATATCTCCAGCCCCGTATATATCAGGATATGTGAAAGAGCCCTAATATACACACGCAGATACACATACTCACAGAAATGGGGACACGTGCACACGCAGGCAAGCACACACAGAAATGCACACGCAGTCATGCTCAGACACAGTCAGACAATCACACACAAAAATGCAGATACGCAGGGAAGCACGCACACAAGTGTGAAGACACATATACACACGTAGACATGCAGGCACTCAAATACATACACACAAACACATGCAGGCATATACACACACACTGTATACACATGCAGCCATTTACACACACACTGTACACACATGCAAGCATTTACACACAGACACACACACATGCAGGCATTTACACAGGCAAGCATATACACACAGGCAGGCATATACACACAGGAAGGCATATATACACAGGCAGGCATATACACACACACACACACACAGGCATATACACATACACAGGCATATACACACACACACAGGCATATACACACAGGCAGGCATATACACACAGGCAGGCATATATACACACACACACACAGGCATATACACACACACACACAGGCATATACACACACAGGCATATACACACACACACAGGCATAGGACGCGCCCCCTGGGCCGCGCGTGTGTGGGGATACACGGAACAGGACCCGTTGTGGATGCTGTGGGTTGTAGTCCTTGCGTGGCGGGGACTCAGGGTGGTCAACCCAAATGGCGGTCTATTTATAGGGTTTTGTGATTAAATGTCCGACTACGCCACCCGTGGATTGCGGTCAGAGTGAACCGCCGCTGCAGGGCAGACCGCTGAGGCTGGTGTTGGGAGTGCAGCAGAGAATAGTATAACTCCCCACGGGAGGAGTATAGCCTCAGGGCAGCAAGTGTGGAAGTTGGGGGTGATGGTGCGCAGGAGCAGCAGTAACGACACAGAGTCCTGTAATGCAGTCCAGAGTATTTGCTCACAGTTCTTTATCCACGTTACTACAGCTGGTCATAACGTCCTACGCCGCACTGTGCTCACCAGGTGAGGGGCTCGGCCTACTACCAGATAACTTTGGAGCGTTTCACAGGACCCCCTTTGTGTGTCCTTTCTCTGGCCTGTCATACCCCGCCAGTGACCTCTCTTCTGTCCGGCTGCCTCGGGCCTTCTCTGGTCAACGTTGGTGCTGTTTCCCTGACCCTATGTGGTGCCTTCCTAGCGGGTGTAGAGAGGGGCTGTGCCACATAAAATGTCACTGCCTCCGGCTTCTAGCTGAGGGTAGTTCCCCGCCTCCACTAATTTCAGGGACCGGTCTCCCCCTTTGGCCTGACCCCCCTACACAGGTAGATTCGGGCGTGCGGTGGCGACTCGCCGGTCCACACCCCTGGGGTCCCTTCGTTCCTTGTTCCTGGAGCCTCCTCCAGGAGCGGATGAGCCTTCCTTCCTTCTCCTTCCTCCAGGCCCCGGCCTCTCTCTCAGGCCAGCCTGCGGAGCAGAGCCCATGCCGAGCCTCTGCTCCCACCTCCTGCTCTCTCTTCTTCTCTGTCTGAACTGAACTGAACACTAAACTAAGATGGTGCCCACCTTTTATAACTCCTTCTAAGTGCAACAATCAATAAACTGAATCACACAAAACCATCAAAATGCCCATGTGTCTGCATAAACTGCAAAAACCTATAATATAACACATGGACTGATAATATATAAAATGTAACATTTATTATTGATATATTAAAAACAATAAAAAATACATAAGTATAATAAGAAAAGGGAAGCAACACAAACAAAGGTCGCTGGGATTGACAGCTATAGTACATATAAGAATATTCGCCAGTGAATCAAATTCAATCACATGCTGCAAATGTATAAAAGATCCGCACTGCAAGTAATCATATAAGATTTACATAAAATACAAAGTGTGAGTAGATAAACTCACAGTACAGAACAATCAATGAAGCAGCAGAGTGTATGAGTATAGTAAAACAGAATATAGAGTAAGTAAAGATGACAGAACTGTACTGACCCGTAAGACCTGAATCCAACGCGCGTTTCACCTGGGCTTTAACGAGGATATATCATATGTATTTTTTATTGTTTTTAATATATCAATAATAAATGTTACATTTTATATATTATCAGTCCATGTGTTATATTATAGGTTTTTGCTCCTTCTAAGTGCACCCAGGAACTGCCCTCTCCCTCCTATGCACTACAGGGTTCCCCCTTCCTCGGTGTTCCCTCCCCCCACTCCAGCCAGGGACAGGGACTGTCGTGCTCTACTTGGAGCATATCGGTCGCCCTGCCCCCCGGAAATGTGGTGTAATGCATGCAGGTGTCGGGGTCCTGATCCACACTCCATCCTTACCTGGAAGTGAGATATCGCACATCTAGTTGAGATGCAATACCTCTGTAGCGGCCGAACCCTTGGGGAGCTACGCATATATACACACACACACAGGCATATACAGTGCCTACAAGTGGTATTCAACCCCCTGCAGATTTAGCTGGTTGACACATGCGAAATTAACTTGGCATTGTGACATTTGTACTGTAGATCAGCCTGGAAGTGGGAAATGCACTGCAGCAAATTTTTTTTTTTTTTAAAACGTTAAAAATTAATTCAGAGTGTCATTTATTATTCAACCCCTCAAACCACAAGAATTCTGTTTGGTCCCCCTAAAGTATTAAGAAGTAGTTCAGGCACCAAGAATAATGAGCTTCACATGTGTGGATTAAAGATCTCTTTTGCCAGCCTTTTCTGACTATTTAAGACCTTCCCCAAACTTGTGAACAGCACTCAGACATGGTCAACATGGGAAAGACAAAGGAGCATTCCAAGGCCATCAGAGACAAGATCGTGGAGGGTCACAAGGCTGGCAAGGGATACAAAACCCTTTCCAAGGAGTTGGGCCTACCTGTCTCCACTGTTGGGAGCATCATCAGTAAGTGGAAGGCTTATGGAACTACTGTTATCCTTCCACGGCCTGGACAGCCTTTGAAAGTGTCCTCCCGTGCCGAGGCCAGGCTTGTCCGAAGAGTCAAGGCTAAGCCAAGGACAACAAGGAAGGAGCTCCGGGAAGATCTCATGGCAGTGGGGACATTGGTTTCAGTCAATACCATAAGTAACGTACTCCACCGCAATGGTCTCCGTTCCAGACGAGCCCGTAAGGTACCTTTACTTTCAAAGCGTCATGTCAAGGCTCGTCTACAGTTTGCTCATGATCACTTGGAGGACTCTGAGACAGACTGGTTCAAGGTTCTATGGTCTGATGAGACCAAGATCGAGATCTTTGGTGCCAACCACACACGTGACGTTTGGAGACTGGATGGCACTGCATACGACCCCAAGAATACCATCCCTACAGTCAAGCATGGTGGTGGCAGCATCATGCTGTGAGGCTGTTTCTCTGCCAAGGGGCCTGGCCATCTGGTCCGCATCCATAGGAAGATGGATAGCACGGCCTACCTGGAGATTTTGGCCAAGAACCTCCGCTCCTCCATCAAGGATCTTAAGATGGGTCGTAATTTCATCTTCCAACAAGACAATGACCCAAAGCACACAGCCAAGAAAATCAAGGCCTGGTTCAAGAGGGAAAAATTCAAGGTGTTGGAGTGGCCTAGTCAGTCTCCTGACCTTAACCCAATTGAAAACTTGTGGAAGGAGCTCAAGAATAAAGTCCACATGAGACACCCAAAGAACCTAGATAACTTGGAGAAGATCTGCATGGAGGAGTGGGCCAAGATAACTCCACAGACCTGTGCCGGCCTGATCAGGTCTTATAAAAGACGATTATTAGCTGTAATTGCAAACAAGGGTTATTCCACAAAATATTAAACATAGGGGTTGTATAATAATTGACCCACACTTTTATGTTTAAAATTTAATAAAATTCAACTGAGCAACATAACTTTTTGGTTTGTAAGATTTATGCTTCTGTTCATAAAACCTACTCTCGTTTGCAGTTTGAAGGCTCTAACTTATTTGCATCTTGTCAAACCAGCTAAATCTGCAGGGGGTTGAATACTACTTGTAGGCACTGTACACACACACGCAGGCATATACATGCACACGCAGGCATATACACGCACGTGCAGGCATATACACGCACACGTAGCCATATATGACGCTCCCCCAGAGCCGTGGGGTACTCGGTGCCGGGCCTCTAGATGCTAGGGGAAGGGATATGTCACAGGGGGCGGCGGCCCGGTCCGTGGCCCAGGGCGGTCAACAAAAAGGGGAAGGAAAATATTTATATGGGATTTGTAGTTTTTAGGAAGTGTTCGTGACGCCACCTGTGGTTTCTGGTAATAGGTACCAGAGCTGCTTCAGACCTCTGGGGCGGTTGGTAGGGCAGCTAGGTTGGAACGGCTCCCCACAGGTGGATCAGGCCCCAGGGCAGTGTAGAATAGATGATGGTGATGCGGGGGCTTGTGGTGCAGGAGAGATGGCGCAGCAGAAATAACTGACAGAGGCAGCGGAGTGCAGTCGTCCGAGTTTACTCACAGTTCTGTTCAAGTTCCTCAGGTACACTGTACGGGTGTCAGCCTCCCGCGTCGTGCGGCGTCTACCAGATGAGGGGTCCAGCACTTTCTCAAGTATATCAGGAGCGCTTGACGGAACCCCGCTTTCCTTATGTTCCTTATTAGACCGACTTCCCGCACTGGGTCTTCTCCCTCCTGCCCTGCGATTCCCCACACACAGTCCCGATCGGGTGCTCTGAAGTCCCTCTGGGCAACCTGGAGTTCCCGGACCTACTTGATGCCCTTCACGGTGACTAGGGTGAGGCTGTGGCAACTGCACCAAGGAAGTGCAGAAGCCTCCGGTTTTCCAGCCGAGACCTGGAATAACACGGCTGGTCCAGGGCACGGTTCCCTTCTTGCGGTCTGATCCCTCTGACACTTGGCAGACTCGGGCATACGGGTGCCATCCTGCACTCACCGTACCCCCTGGGATCACTTATGTTAACGGAGTTTTTCTCCTCTGCTCCCCTCCTGGGCCTCTATTACTAGGCCCCTTTCTGAAGCAGAGCTCCTGAAGAGACTCTGCTCCCCTCCTCTCCTTTCACTGAATCACACTCACTCTCTCTCCTGCCACCCTAAGATCGCTTCACTTTATATACCTCCTATCATGGTGCTCCCCTCCTCTACATCCTCCACCCTTACCCACTACTGGTTCCCCCTCTATTTGGTTCCACCCACTCCAGCCAGGGACAGGGCTCAGCAGAAAAACAGTGCATCTTGCCCTTCCAGCCGGCCTGGAGTAGTATAGTGTTGAATGCGCCTGTTGGGGTTCCGGGCAGCACTCCCTCCTTACCTGAGAGAAGGAGACACCACACCTCTGGGTGAGGTGCAGTACCTCTGTGGCGACTGAACCCTCAGGGGCACCACATATAGACTCACCCGCAGGCATATACACACCCACACACGCAGGCATATACACACACGCAGGCATATACACACACGCGCAGGCATATACACACACACGCAGGCATATACACACACGCGCAGTCATATACACACACACGCAGGCATATACACACACGCAGGCATATACACGCACCCGCAGTGATATACACACACACGCAGGCATATACACACTCACACACAGGCATATACACACACACGCAGGCATATACACGGTAAAGCAGCGCTAGTCATCATGCTGGGGGACACTCGCTTCACAAGGTCAACTAAAGCACACATGCAACGCCTTTCTGGTATTTCACAATCCAGCAGTTTATTATTTATCATAAACCGCTCATAACCGAGTCCATCTTAGTGGCTCGCTGACATATTACACATATAATGTCCAAGAGCCTTTCCAGTGACAGATATGTCCACTTGGCACCAGATACAGCCTTCAGCAAGGTAACAATATAAATGTCCACATCAAGCAGTGTTTTTAACTTTGCCGGGTTTTAGCTGCTTCAGATTTGTTCTGCCAGAGCTGTGGCTTTACGGCTTCCCAGATGGGGGTCTCCAGCCCTCATACCTTCAAAGGCTACTGGTATGTTTTCACACATAACATCCAGCCACTGCCTTCCAGCACTCTTGCCTTCCAAGCCTCTTGCCCTCCAAGGCTACTGGCATCTCTTACACACAAGGATCCAGCGTCTGCCTTTCAGGCTTCACCAGGCTTCACACTCTCACGGTGTCCCACACATGGGGAACAGGCCTCATGCCTTTCACACCCTGTTTCAAAAGCACCAAGATTTATATATCCTCCAGTGCACACACAGGACCTGTGCTGATGTCACAGTCATGTGATCAGACCTTCTGTGTGCACAGAACCTGTGGTGATGTCACAGTCATGTGATCAGTAACCTGAGGGGGAGGTACATGGTCAGCCAAAACACACCCTGGACCATTACAGTAATGCCGCTAGCCGCTGCATTACAACACACGCAGGCATATACACACACACGCAGGCATATACACACACAGGCATATACACACACACGCAGGCATATACACTCACCCGCAGGCATATACACTCACCCGCAGGCATATACACACTCACGCAGGCATATACACACACACACACAGGCATATACACACACACGCAGTCATATACACACACACGCAGGCATGTACACACACACGCAGGCATATACACACAGGCATATACACACACACGCAGGCATATACACACACACGCAGGCATATACACACACACGCAGGCATATACACACACGCAGGCATATACACACACACACAGGCATATACACACACATATGCAGGCATATGACTGCAGCCTTGTTTCCAATTCCAGGCCAGGTTGGAGAGTTGAACTATAGAGGACGGTCACCGTCCACATATCCAGCCCCGGAGCCGGTATAAAAAAGCCCAGAGTCAGAGCAGGAGAGAAGCGGGGCTGCGCCGGTGCCGGTGCCACCACCCGGTCGGGAGCCGGTATTACTACAGAGGAGCAGGCCAGGGCAGATATGGAGCCGGCATGGGACCGTATCAGAAGCCTGGGAGCAGGGAGAGCAGAGAGAGACGACGGATTCGGTGGCGCCGGCGTATCATAGGACGGCCCCGGAGCAGAGAGAAAGCACTGCAGAGTGCGGCCACGGCGTATCAGAGGCCAGAAGAGAGCGGCGTCAATGTCACCTGACACCACACCACAGTCTGCCAGCCAGCGGGAAAGCAGAACGCAGTGCGTGTCACCGCCCAGAAAGAATCCATCCTCTTAGTGTCAGGGACTCACGTGGTAAGTATGCTGCATGCACGTTACTGCAGGCCCGCTGTCACCAATGAATGTGCCGTGTGCGTGAGGCGCCCCCTGGGCCGTGGGGTACCCGGTACCGGGCCGGTGGACGCTGGGGGAATTGTCACAGTGGCGGTGACCCGGTCCGTGACCCAGGGCGGTCAATAGAAAGGGGTTATGTATAGGGGAGTTATAAAGTTCGTGATGCCACTTGTGGAAAGCGGCTAAGGGAGCCGCCGCTGAGGAGCAGTCCTCTGAAGCTGATGATACTGCAGCAGGGATGGTGTGGCTCTCCACAGGAGAGCTAGCTCCAGGGCAGTGTAGTTGATGTTGGTTGTGCTGGGTGTTGTAGTGCAGGGTTTGATGGCGCAGCAAGAAGCACAGAGGCAAGGAAGTGCAGTCCTCAGGGTCTTTACTCTCGGTTATTGCAGTCCAAGTTACAGACGTCAAATTAACTTCCCGTGCCGTGCTGCGTTTACTCAGTGAGGGGCTCAGTCCACCCCCAGTTAACTCCGGAGTACATAGGACCCCCTTCTGTGTCTTCTCTCTGGCTGTCTCCCTGAACCTCATACCAAGTGTCCCAGTCCAGTACCTGCGGGCCTTGGCGGGCAACGTCTGTTCCATCCCCTGGGTCCTCTATAGCTACCTTCCTGGTGAGACTGGTATGGATTGTTGGCTACAGGACATGAAATACTGCAGCCTCTGGTTTCTAGTTAAGATGTACAGTCTTCCGCTAGCTGAGGGACCGGTCCCCTTTATGCAGCCTGACCCTTCCACCTCCCGGTAGATGCGGACACACGGGTGGCATTCTGCATGGCCTGTACCCCTAGGGTCCTTTTCTCTGGTTCCTGGAGCCTTCCTGCTCCCTCTCCTCTCTTCTCTCGTTCCTCTCCAACTTGGGCCTCACTGTCTAGGCCCGCCTCTGGAGCAGAGCTCCAACAGAGACTCTGTTCCTGTCACTTTCCTCCTCTGACTAGCCTCTCTTTCTAAGATGGCTTCTCTACTTATATCTTCCTTCTATGTGCTCCCCTTAACTACTTCCTCCACCCACACCCACTATGTGGTTCCCCCTCTCTGGGTTCCCCCCGCTCCAGCCAGGAAAGGGGCTCAGCAAGAAGCAGAGGCATCTTGCCCCTCCTGCTTGCCTGGAGTGGTGTGTGTTGGATGCAGCTGTTAGGGTCCTGAACTGTACTCCTTCCTTACCTGAGAGTGAGATGCCACATCTCTGGCTGAGCTGCAACACCTCTGTGGTGACCGAACCCTAAGGGGCGCCACACGCGCGACGCTACATTTGATTCAGCCGCACTTTTAAAGGACCCACACTTTTAAAGGGCCCCCGCTACCAATTTTCTCACTCTCATATCTGGGCCCACCAGGAAATTTCCCGATTTCCCGCCAGGCCAGACCGATCCTGACTCCATAGGAGATCATGAGCTGCTTGCCATCAAATTTGTGCTGGAGGAGTGGCGCTACCTGCTGGAAGGGGCTTTGCACCCGGTGATCATCTACACAGATCACAAAAACCTGGACTATTTACAAAACGCCCAGAGACTCAATCCGCGTCAGGCCCAGTGGTCTCTGTTCTTTGCCAGTAAGTGTAGGGATAGTCCAGGTGGAAAGGAAAATAAAGCGGGAAATGTACTGTATTACTGAAGCTAGAAACGGAGGGTGCTGTGCCTGATACTGCGTGTGCCAATCGGATGTCCTTGAACTGTCCAGTAAACTTTTGTTGGTTAAAATGAATTGGATGTGCACTGAGTTGTGTACGGCTGTTCCTAAATATGGATTTAATGCCCCAAAGTTGTAGTCTACCTGATGATGTTTGCACAATGTTAATATTTTACTTTGCAGATAACGTACATTAGAATTCAGTACATACACACGTGGTCAAAATTGTTTAATGAAAGAAAAACCCACAATGGTCACAGAAATAACTTGAATCTGACAAAAATAATAATAAATTATAAATCTATGAAAATGAACAAAATGAAAGTCAGACATTGCTTTTCTGCTTCCACAGAATTTAAAAAAAAATGAAACTCATGAAATAGACCTGGACAGAAATGATGGTACCCCTGAAAATAATGTGACAAAAGGGACATGCTAAATCAAATTGTGTCCACTAATTAGCATCACAGGTGTCTACAATCTTGTAATCAGTCAGTGGGCCTGTATATAGGGCTACAGATACTCACTGTGCTGTTTGGTGACATGGTGTGTACCACACTCAACATGGACCAGAGGAAGCAAAGGAGAGAGTTGTCTCAGGAGATTAGAAACAAAATTAGAGACAAGCATGTTAAGGTTAAAGGTTATAAGACAATCTCCAAGCAGCTTGATGTTCCTGTGACTACAGTTGCACATATTATTCAGAAATGTAAGATCCATGGGACTGTAGCCAACCTCCCTGGACGTGGCTGCAGGAGGAAAATTGCTGACAAATCAAAGAGACGGATAATACGAATGGTAACAAAAGAGCCCAGGATAAGTTCTAAAGAGATTAAAGGTGAACTTCAAGCTCAAGGAACATCAGTGTCAAATCGCACCATCCGTCGTTATTTGATCCAAAGTGGACTTCATGGGAGATGACCAAGGAGAACACCATTGTTGAAAAAATAATCATAAAAACGCCAGACTGGAATTTGCCAAACTACATGTTGACAAGCCACAAAGCTACTGGGAGAATGTCCTATGGACAGATGAGACAAAAATGGAAATTTTTGCAAGGCACATCAGCTCTATGTTCAGAGACGGAAAAATGAAGCATATCAAGAAAAGAACACTGTCCCTACTGTGAAACATGGAGGAGGCTCTGTTATGTTCTGGGGCTGCTTTGCTGCATTTGGCACAGGGTGTCTTGAATCTGTGCAGGGTACAATGAGATCTCAAGACTATCAAGGGATTCTGGAGAGAAATGTGCTGCCCAGTGTCAGAAAGCTTGGTCTCAGTCGCAGGTCATGGGTCTTGCAACAGGATAATGACCCAAAACACACAGCTAAAAACACCCAAGAATGGCTAAGAGAAAAACATTGGACTATTCTGAAGTGGCTTCTATGAGTCCTGACCTAAATCCTATTGAGCATCTTTGGAAACAGCTGAAACATGCCGTCTGGAAAAGGCAACCTTCAATCACGAGACAACTGGAGCAATTTGCTCATGAGGAGTCGGCCAAAATACCTGTCGAGAGGTGCAGAAGTCTCATTGACAGTTACAGGAATCGTTTGATTGCAGTGATTGCCTCAAAAGGTTGTTCAACAAAATATTAAGTTAAGAAGAACCATCATTTCTGTCCAGGCCGATTTCATGAGGTTAATTTTTTTTTAAATTCTGTGGAACCAGAAAAGTAATGTCTGACTTTCATTTGTTCATTTCAAAGATTTTAATTTATTATTACTAATAACTATTTTCAATCTGTCTTGTAGTTTCCTATAGCTTGTAACTAGTGTTGAGTGTTGAGCGATACCTTCCGATATCAGGAAATATCGTATCGGATTGGATCGGACCGATACTCAAAAAGTATCGGATATCGCCGATTCCGATACCGGAAACCAATGCAAGTCAATGGGACACAAATATCGGAATGAAAATAAACCCTTTCTTTCCTTGTAGGTTAATTCTACATGAAGTAAAACAACTAAGAATAATGTAGAATGTATTATGCGAAAAGCCGGCAATTCATCAGCGCATACACCGGTACCCGACAATTTACAACAGAAAGAATAGAGCTTCACACATAGATTAGATAGATAGAAACATGTCAGTCACATATATATGAAGTACAGTGACAGTGTTGCTTACTGTACTTGTCATTTAGTGTAAAGGATTTATTTAAAAAAATAATAGTGTTTTCATGCACCGTCTCTTTAAAAAAGCCGGCCGGCAATTCAGCACCGGTACCGACAATTTAGAATAGAAGGAATAGAGAATCACACATAGATTAGATAGATAGAAACATGTCAGTCACATATATATGAAGTACAGTGACAGTGTTGATTACTGTACTTGTCATTTAGTGTTAAAATAAAGGATTTATTTTAAAAAAAATTGGCGTGGGGTTCCCCTTAATTTTATTCTCTAGCGGAGGTTAAGCAGATAGCTGGGGCAGATGTTTGAAGCCTGGGAAGGGGGTAATACCCACGGAGCTTCCCAGGCTACTAATATCAGCCCCCAGCTGAATACCTAGCCTTTACCAGCTATTAAAATGGGGTACCCCCCAAAAAAAATGACGTGGGGTCCCCCCTAATTTAATAGCTAGCAAAGGCTAGGCAGACAGCTGGGGGCTGATATTAATAGCCCAGGAAGGGAGCCATGAATATTGGCCCCCTCCCAGGCTAGAAACACCAGCCGTCAGCCGCCCCAGAAATGGCGCATCCATAGGATACGCCAATTCTGGCACTTAGCCTCGCTCTTCCCACTGCCCTGTAGCGGTGGCAGTGGGGTAATAGGGCTGGGGTTGATGTCAGCTTATAATGCCAGCTGACATCAAGCCCAGGTTAGTAATGGAGAGGCGTCTATAAGACACCCCCATTACTAACCCCATAGTCAAAGTTAAAAAAAACACAAACACCCAGAATAAAGTCCTTTAATTGAAATAAACACACAATTCTTTATTGTTCTAAATTAAACCATACTTACCGTCACGCCCATTCCAGCTGAAGCCAATGTCTTCTGCAATAAAAGAAAAATAATAAAGCAACCTCATCCTTACCTTTCCATGGTTCCCATGACAGCTTCAGCTCTGCTACATCGAGATGACAGGCTGAACCACAGCAGAACGCTGCCATCCAGCCTGTCATCCCGCAGACACTGAGAAGCGCAGGCATGCTTGCGCTCCTCAGCGTCTCTCTGTGACGGCATCCAGATGAGCCGACAATGAACTCGGCTCACCTCAGGCACGTCACTGACAGCGTGGGAGAGTTCTCCTGCACTCAGCGCTTCAGCGTGAGAATTTTCCCACGCTGTCAGTGACGTGCATGAGGTGAGGTCATGTCCAATGAACTCAGCTCACCTCATGCACGTCACTGACAGCGTGGGAAAATTCTCACGCTGAAGCGCTGAGTGCAGGAGAATTTTCCCACGCTGTCAGTGACGTGCATGAGGTGAGCCGAGTTCATTGGACATGACCTCGGCTCATCTGGATGCCGTCACAGAGAGACACTGAGGAGCGCAAGCAAGCCTGCGCTTCTCAGTGTCCGCGGGATGACAGGCTGGATGGCAGCGTTCTGCTGCGGTCCAGCCTGTCATCTCGATGTAGCAGAGCTGAAGCTGTCGTGGGATCCATGGAAAGGTAAGGATGATGTTGCTTTATTATTTTACTTTTATTGCAGGAGATCGTTGGCTTCAGCTGGAATGGGCGTGATGGTAAGTATGGTTTAATTTAGAACAATAAAGGATTGTGTCTTTATTTCAATTAAAGGACTTTTTTCTGGGTGTTTGTGTTTTTTTTAAATACTTTACTAGAAATTCATGGTGGTCATGTCTAATATTGGCGTGACCCCATGAATTTCGGGCTTGGGGCCAGCTGATAATGCCAAGCTGGCCTTAACCCCTTTATTACCCAGTGAGCCACCGCACCAGGGTCCTGGATGAGTTGGGTACAGCGCCAGAAGATGGCGCTTCTATGAACGCGCCATTTTCCGGGGCGGCTGCGGACTGCAATTTGCAGCGGGTGGGGCCCAGAAAGCTTGGGTCTCCCTGCGCTGCAGATTCCAGCCCCCAGCTGCCTAGTTGTACCTGGCTGGACACAAAAATAGGGCGAAGCTCCACGTATTTTTTTTTTTAATTATTTCATGAAATTCATGAAATAATTAAGAAAAAAAGGGCTTCCCTATATTGTTGTGTCCGGCCAGGTACAAATAGGCAGCTGGTGGTTGGGGGCAGCCCGTTCCTGCCTGCTGTACCTGGCTGGACACAAATATAGGGCGCTGCCATCCAGCTTGTCATCCTTCAGAGACACTGCAGAGCGCAGGCATTATGGGAACTTCCGATTCCGGTATTCGATATTGTAAAGGTATCGGAATTAAGTATCGGAATTCCGATACCGCGAATATCGGCCGATACCCGATATTTCAGTATTGGAATGCTCAACACTACTTGTAACATGTCATAGATATAATTACATATATCTTTTCCCCATGCACTTGCACTTTAGTATATTTACATGTACGCACGTTCCATATACTTATTGTGTATTACAGTATTTGACATTATATGGATCTACTATGTATACTGTTTATCCATTTGATGTATCATCACTAATTTTATTATTCCTGCACTTTCTTTACTTTTCTATCATTAATAAATAAGTTTTCCTATAATTCAGTCTCACTCCTGTGCACTTATTTTTTATTATTATTTATTTTTTATTTATTATTTTTTCACTTTTAATATGGGACTTCTAGCACTCATGTATCAATATGGTGATATAATATTTTTATTTGTGTATTCTTCTGAGTGTACATCCTCCTTTTTCCCCTCATTGATGGCATATGTCCACTTTATCACTGGGGTTCTGTTTATATAATATCACTTCTATCTTTTATCCCCATTTGGTTATTAATTAATTAATGATTTGCACTGTTTTCATTCTCATACACCTTTCTATGATTATATTGACTCGCCCAGGGGGGATATAGGGGAGACTCGGTACCCGGGCCTTAAGCTTCTGTGAGATGTCAGAGCAGTCGACTCCCGGGCCCGTACCCTGGGGTCACTCTTTAAAAGGGGTTTTGTTAACAGTTTTGTCTCGTGATGCCACCTGTCAGGGGGAATGACAGACACGCACACAGGGGGTTCGCTTCAGTACCTTTACTGGTGTTGACGGCAGGTACAGTCCAGGGTACTTGATAGGAAGGGTGCACTTCTGGACTCTCCCAAGTGAGCAGGTATAAGGCCTCCTGATCCATTTCTTCCTTCCTTTAAAGCTTCTGGCCAACCTGGAACTAGGCCTAGCTTTTATGCTGTTTCACTCTCTCACCTGTCTGCTTATAGTAGAATTTTTCTTTGGCTACCACTATCCCTGGACGCTGGGGCCTTCGTGGTTCCTAGTTCTGTAAAATGATGGTAGCTTTAGGTGAACCAGGGGTCTGGAATCCTCCTGGTATGACTGTTGTCACTACTGAGTATAGAGGACCCTATAGGCGCGGACCCGGTGTCCGGCTTGTGTCCTGTGGTGAGCTTCAGATGCTCCTCTGCCCCCTTAGCTCCTCTCTTCTTGCCTCGGCCACACTCGGGGCCCTCAACATAGCAGCAGACGTGCTGCTTCTTCATTGCTCTAAAGCACACTCTCTCTACCTAGCTTCACCCTCCAGTATATATATCCCTAACAGGGCTCCCTCTGTTGGTATGAGGTGGAAGGGTGGAGGTGTCTGTGTGTAGTAAGGGCCTCTTGTGGAGAAGTCCGTCCTTGCATCCTTTTGGAACACGTCTTCGGCCACGTCAAACGGGTTTTTGTTCAGTGGTCTTTGACATAAAACCAATAGGGGGCACTTTAATAAGTGCAACTATTTACAAGGGACAGTTCTTTGGTTATTCACCGTCCATAACCTACAGTCTTTATACCCTCACGGGTAACTAAATGCACACATGTATTTTTCAGTTCACACACAAAAACAAATTTTACATTTTCCTTCTGTATCCTTACGGGTAACTATTTACACTGTAGGCATTTTGTACCTTATTCCCTATACCTGGTAGGGATTTGGCCTTGTGTGCTGTGTGTGGATCTACGTAGCACTGGGGTGATACTGGTGTCTGTACATGCACTATCCGCTAACCTATCAGGTGTACGTGCGGGTAAGTTATAGAACTGCCTCAATCTCTATAGGATTGGCAAGTGCACTGTTTACTGAACCCTCAGGTTCTGCTTCAACTGGTGATCCTCCTCTTACTGTGGACTCTTCCTGTTCCTGAGCAGGTTCTTCTAGGGTGCTCACAGGCTCTTCTTGTGGTGGAGGTTCTTCTGGTGGCTGACAGAAGTGTATCACTGGTATGATAACTGCTCCATCGAGTTGAGGCCAGTCTGCAGGGAAGTCTCCTAGAACTGTATGAACTACATCTTCCTTGGGTTTTTCCGGTATTATAAGAAGTACTTCTTCCTCCTGTGTCTTCAGTAGACCTGGGCACAATTTCAAGTGGTCTCTTGAGACTGTTGTGGTTGTCCTACCTCCATCCTTGCTGATCAGGCAGGTTTTGGTGTTGTCAAATCTGGAATTTAACACGGTGTAGGGCTCTCTTTCCCACTGGTCATCGAGCTTGTGACCTCTTCTTTTCCGCTTTAGCACTATTTCTCCTGGTGCCAAGGGTTCTGCTGGTGCATGCTTGTTATACTGACCTTCTTGTCTTTCCCTGACTTTGTTTAGGCTGTCTTCAACACAGGCCTGTACTCTCCTGTACAGCTCTTGCCGATTTGTGTCCCAGTCTTCAGTGGACATATCCGCAGCAGGTTCTACTACACCGAGATTCAGGTCCATGGGCAATTTTCCAGGTCTTGCTCTCATGAGGTACGCTGGGGTACAATTAGTAGAACTCACAGGTATGTGGTTATACAGGTCCACTAGGTCAGGTAGCTTTTCTGGCCACTGGTTCCTCTGCTCCAAAGGTAGGGCTTTTAACAGGTCAATGACGATGTTATTCATTTTCTCGCACATACCATTGGTTTGATGATGATACGGTGTAGTCCAGATCTTCTTGCATCCATACAGGGACAGAATTCTTTAAACAGCTTCAAAGGCAGGGCCTTGATCTGTTAGCACCTTGTCCGGGTATCCATGGGGCCTGCAGAAGTAGGCTTGGAATGTTCTTCTGCAGTTTCTGCTGTCAGATCCTTGACAGGGGCCACAACCAGGAACCAGGAATCGTGATCCACCATGGTCAGGGCATAGGAATAGTCTGATCTGCTGGGTGACAGTTTGATGTGATCCAGAGTGACAATCTCCAGGGGTTGGGTTCTTTTGATGGACTGCCAGGGTGCTTTCTGGCTGCCGTAGTCTTTCCTTCTGAGGCTACAGGGCCCACAATTCTGGCACCACCTTTCTATGGAACTCCGCATTCCAACCCAATAGAGCCGGTCCTTCAGCAAGGTTTCCAGCTTCTTCCAGCCAAAGTGACCTGCTTGGTCATGGTAGGCTTCTAGCACCATCTGGATATCCGTCCTGGGTACTACAATATGCCACACCATTTCATGGGTTCTGGGGTTGACATACCTTCTGCACAGCTTTTCTCTGTAGATGAACAGCCGGATTCTCTCATTCCACAGGTGTTTGGCTTGTGAAGGAGCATCCTTCTCCAGGTGAGAACCTTCTTGGGTTATCAGTCCTTTGATGAGGCTGACAACCGGGTCACTCTCCTGCGTCTCCTTACAGCTGTGATGAGGTAAAGGGTTTAGCGTCTTACCATGACGTCTTCTGGAGGTGTGTTGCTCGTGGACCATTCCATTTCTGTGGAAAGCAGGTAATTCAATTTCTTCTAGGTCATCCACTTCATCCTCAGTGTCCGACTGCTGGGGCATTCTTGACAGGGCATCAGTATTAGTGTTCTTGTGACCTGCCCGATACTTGATTGTGAACTTTTAATTCGACAATTTGGCCGCCCAACGCTGTTCCATGGCTCCCAACCTGGCTGTCTCCAGGTGTGTCAAGGGGTTATTATCGGTAGAGATGAGCGGTGTTCGACTCGAACTGTTCGCCAATCTCAAATTCGAGCTGTTTTTGGCGGTGTTCGAGCTGTTCGGCAAACACGAACAATTTGAAAAAAATTCGGCTGTTCGAAGTTATGTTCGATAACTGTTCGTGCACCAAAATCATAACTGGATTTTTTCTCAGTAATGCTGAAAATTAATGTTAATACGCAGTTTGAGTGTACAGCGGGGCTGGGGGAGGGACAGGGGATGGATCTCTGCATAAATAATGAAGATCTCCATTTTTTTTTCTCTTTCCCGCATTTACAGTGGGGAGGTGCAGTCTGTCAGCCTATCAGCAGCGTACACACGGAGCGAACTGCTTTTTTTCACACAAGCAAGGGCATGTGTCATTGGCAGTGTATGTCACATGTCCTTGCCCTATAAGACCCAGCCATTTTCCACGTAGCCACCATTTTCTCACTGCTGCAGCTGCGTGTTAGATGGCAACGCTGTTGCTGTGTGCGCTATACTTTCAGTGTTAATTTCAAGTCAATTTTCACACAAATCTACAGATAGCTTGGGAGTAGGGAATAGTTATGATTGCAGTCCTTTTGAGGACTAGGTTACATCATTTCCTACGACTTTTATCAGGCAGGTCTGTGCTCTTAAATAGATAAGTTGGAAGTAAAGACTAATTGTAATTGCAGTCCTTTTGAGGGCTAGGTTACATCAGTTCCTATCACTTTTTGCCAGGCAGGTCTGTGCCAGTGCTGTGCAAGTTTTTTTCACAGCATTTGGCTAAATCTAGCAAAGCAAATCGTTTTTGGCCTCTTGCAGTGTGTGTTAGTCAGTGGAGTAGCCTATCAGTGTTGCAAGCTACACCACCTCTGTATAGAATACAAATTTTTTTACTGCACCTAGTGAAGTAAAACCTTTTGGGCATAGCATCATTCTATTAGTCTATCTATACTAACCTCCACCAGGTTGCAAATTCAAAATCATTTTTATCTGCATCTAGCTCTGAAAAAATATTTGGGCTTGGGCTTGTAGCAGTGTGTGGGACTTGTTCTATTAGTCCATCTATACTAACCTCCACCAGGTTGCAAATTCAAAATAATTTTTATCTGCATCTAGCTCTGAAAAAATATTTGGGCTTGGGCTTATAGCAGTGTGTGGGACTCGTTCTATTAGTCCATCTATACTAACCTCAACCAGGTTGCAAATTCAAAATAATTTTTATCTGCATCTAGCTCTGAAAAAATATTTGGGCTTGGGCTTGTAGCAGTGTGTGGGACTTGTTCTATTAGTCCATCTATACTAACCTCCACCAGGTTGCAAATTCAAAATAATTTTTATCTGCATCTAGCTCTGAAAAAATATTTGGGCTTGGGCTTGTAGCAGTGTGTGGGACTTGTTCTATTAGTCCATCTATACTAACCTCCACTAGGTTGCAAATTCAAAATAATTTTTATCTGCATCTAGCTCTGAAAAAATATTTGGGCTTGGGCTTGTAGCAGTGTGTGGGACTTGTTCTATTAGTCCATCTATAATAACCTCCACCAGGTTGCAAATTCAAAATAATTTTTATCTGCATCTAGCTCTGAAAAAATATTTGAGCTTGGGCTTGTAGCAGTGTGTGGGACTTGTTCTATTAGTCCATCTATACTAACCTCCACCAGGTTGCAAATTCAAAATAATTTTTATCTGCCTCTAGCTCTGAAAAAATATTTGGGCTTGGGCTTGTAGCAGTGTGTGGGACTTGTTCTACTAGTCCATCGATGCTAACCTCCACCAGGTTGCAAATTCAAAATAATTTTTATCTGCATCTAGCTCTGAAAAAATATTTGGGCTTGGGCTTGTAGCAGTGTGTGGGACTTGTTCTATTACTCCATCTATACTAACCTCCACCAGGTTGCAAATTCAAAATAATTTTTATCTGCATCTAGCTCTGAAAAAATATTTGGGCTTGGGCTTGTAGCAGTGTGTGGGACTTGTTCTATTAGTCCATCTATACTAACCTCCACCAGGTTGCAAATTCAAAATAATTTTTATCTGCATCTAGCTCTGAAAAAATATTTGGGCTTGGGCTTTTAGCAGTGTGTGAGACTTGTTCTATTAGTCCATCTATATTAACCTCCACCAGGTTGCAAATTCAAAATAATTTTTATCTGCATCTAACCCAGTCAATACTTTTGGGCTAATACCACAGTTTGGCCACTCAGCTCTGCTCGGTTCCCATCCATTGTTTTTTGTGCAAACAACTCGAGAGTTGTCAATTAGTTAACCACCAAAATGAGTGGAAAAAGGCCTGCTGCTGGTGGAAAGGGGAATAGGCATGTTGGGAAGGGAAAAAAAGGTTGTGTCCATGGGGTAGGTATTAAAGCAACAGTAACATCTGCGGAAGAAAGACCATCTTTCAGCCAAACTAAGATGTTAGCGGACAATGTGATAAGATCCCTTTCTTACGGCCACGTCAATCATTACAAATTCCAGATGAGGCACAAAAACAGCAGGTGCTTCAACGGATATCAAGTGCTCCCTTAAGTGGTCTCTCCTCCACCTCAACTTCAACATCACAAATACTCCAGTCCTCAGAGGTGTCACCCCAATCACACTTGGTTCCTCACAGCTCCCAAGTCTCCAGCTGCCCGTCTGAGTATGGGGTAGAACAGATGGTTGAGTCTGCAGAGCTGTTTACTCATACTATAGCCTGGGAATCAGAGGTCGGCTCCAGAGCTTCTGTGAATCCAGACGAGGAAATGATCTGCCCTGATGCCCAGAATCTTTATGAGTCGGATCCAGGACCAGAGGCAGAAGGTTCTGACCATAATGTAGACCCTTGTTCCCAAACTGTAACTCCTGTTGGTGGAGACAATGAGGAAGACAATGATGAGACTCAAATACCTGATTGGAGCGACAACTTGAGTTTTTTGTCAGGGCAGGAAGAGGTTGGCTCTGAGGACGACGGGTGTGATAACACACAGGGTGATGATGACGAGGTTGGAGTTCCCACTTACTGTCAACCCACAGTCAGCCAGTCGATGAGGTCAGGAGAGGAGGTGGAGGAGGATGCTAGTGACGACGAGGTCAGGTTGCGTCTTCCTGGACAGAGACGTAGTGCTGGAAGCACGTCAACAACTGCATCCTCAAACACAACTCTGCTCTGACCACAAGTCGTGGTGGCTCTTCAGGTCGCATGGGTGCTAAGCCTTGCATAGCCTGGGCATTTTTTCAGATCGATAAGGATGACCCAACTCGTGTTATCTGTAACATTTGTCAGCAAAAGCTAAGTAGAGGCCAAAAAATACATAGTTTGAGTACTTCATGCATCAACCGGCACATGGATATGAAGCATAAGTTGCAGTGGGAAGCTCACTGTGCTACAATGCGGCCTAGCCAGCCAGGACAACCACCGTCTGCCACATCTTGTGCATCCGCGGCCTCTACATCCTCTGTGACTGGGGGGACAGCAGTCACACCTGTTTTGGGACGCAGACCTGCCACCTCTTTACTCGCGACAGCCAGCGTGATTGGCAGGTCATCATTTTCTTTGGAGGTGGAAACACCAGCTGGTGTTGAGCGCTGTCCGACATCGATAGCACCACCTTTGGATCAAGGCAACCTAACATGTCCGCCTGCATCTTCCTCACAGACCGGCAGTTTGCCGGGGACACCCTTCTCAACCCCGTCTAAGCACAACAGCCAGCCCTCGGTCCCTCAGATGTGGACAAGTAAAAGACCATTTCCTCCTAGCCATGACAAAGCTAAGAGGTTGAATTTCACCATCTGCAAGCTGTTGGCTACAGAAATGCTGCCTTTCCGCCTGGTGGACACAGAGGATTTTCGAGACCTTATGTCCGTCGCAGTGCCCCAGTACCAGATGCCCAGTCGGCACTACTTCTCAAAGAAAGGTGTGCCTGCGCTCCACCAGCATGTCGCACACAATATCATCGCTTCTTTGAGAAACTCTGTGTTTGACAGGGTGCATTTCACCACAGACACTTGGACGAGTAGGCATGGACAGAGGTGTTACATGTCGCTGACTGGGCACTGGGTAACTATGGTGACAGCAGTACAAGGGGTTGCTGTCCAAGTCTTGCCATCCCCATGAGTTGTGCGTCAATCCTCTTTATCTCGAAGTTCCTCCACTGCTTCTGCCTCCTCAACCTCCTCTCGGTCTTCCACCTGCACCCAAAGCCTGTCTGGTCATGCCACAAGCTTTCTAACTGCGCAGAAGGGATCCTGCACACCTCCTTACTATGCTGGCAGCAGGACTCAACGTCATCAGGCGGTTTTTACTTTGAAATGTCTGGGAAATGTGAGTCACACAGCTGAGGAGTTGTGGTCAGCTCTGGAGAACCAGTTTCATGAATGGTTGTCTCCACTGGACCTGCAACCAGGGAAGGCTGTGTGCGACAATGCTGCAAACCTGGGTGCGGCCCTTCGCCGGGACAATGTCACAAACGTGCCTTGTATGGCTCACGTGTTGAACCTGGTTGTCCAGCAATTTTTAGCCCACTATCCCAGACTAGATGGCCTTCTGCAGAGGGCACGGTCGCTGTGTGCTCACTTCCGCCGTTCGCATCCCGCAGCTCAGCGACTTACATCTCTACAGAAGTCGTTGGGCCTGCCACTTCACCGGCTAAAATGCGATGTGCCTACCCGGTGGAATTCAACTCTGCACATGTTGCAGCGACTGTGGCAGCACCGACAAGCCCTGGTGCAATACGTTCTGACGTATAGCCTGGGCCAACGAGATTCAGAGGTGGGGCAAATCACGCTGGAGGAGTGGTCTCAGATCAGGGACCTATGCACCCTTCTGCACAGTTTTGAAATGGCGACGAAGATGTTTAGTGCTGACGATGCCATTATCAGCATGACTATTCCGGTGATTTACATGCTGGAGCACATGTTAAACAGAATTCGGAGTCAGGTGGTGGCACAAGAGGAGGTGGAGGAAGTAGAGGAGGAGGAGTTGTATGCGGAAGGGCTAACATCTGCAAGGTCCAGACGGTCGGCAGCACCAAGGCGGCAGGCATGTGAGGGTGGGGGAGATGGTTTTACCAGGGCGCATGGTAGCAGCCAAACTAGTGAGGAAGGTGCAGGAGCCCAGGAAGAAGTGGAGGACGAACTGATGGAAGACTCATCAGATGAGGGAGACCTTGATCACATTTCTGTTGTGCGAGGTTGGGGGGAGAGGACAGAGGAAGGAAGCATGATTGTTACCTCGCCACCAACACAACAGGGACTTGGTGCTCCTGGATGCGCAACACACATGAGTGCCTTCTTGCTGCACTACCTGCAACATGACCCTCGAATTGTGAGAATTAGAAATAATCCTGACTACTGGCTGGCCACACTGTACAAAAGTAAATTTGCAGAAATTATTCCTGCCATAGAAAGAGATGCACGCATGCAGGAGTATCATCAGAGACTGTTGCAGAATCTTACATGTGCTTTTCCACAAAACACCAGTGGTGCACAAAGTGAATCTCACAGTTCTAACTTGCCAACCATGGGACCGTCGAGTGTTCAGCACTCAAAACGTAACAGAAACACAGTATCTGCTGGTAACATCAATTTTGCGGAATCATTTCACCACTTTTTTAGCCCATCCTTTGCAAGGCCACAGGAGACAAGAAGTCTGACACATAGTCAATGCCTAGAGACGATGGTACAGGAGTATCTCCAAGTAAACATTGATGCCATGACTGTGTCACTGGACCCTTGCTCTTTTTGGGCTTCCAATCTGGATAAATGGCCGGAGCTCGCCACTTATGCCTTGGAGATCTTGTCATGCCCCGCAGCCAGCGTTCTGTCTGAACATGTGTTCAGCACTGCTGGTGGTGTGCTGACAGATAAGCGCACGCGGCTCTCCACTGATAATGTAGACAGACTCACGTTCATAAAGATGAACAAATCATGGATCCGAAACGACTTTTCTACCCGTGTCATCCTGGGGAGAGTAAAAGCTTGATGATTTGTTAAAATCACCTCACCAACCATTTTAAGCTTTCAAATTACTAATCATGTTTATCTGTATCTTGGCTGGAAAATAATTTGGGCCTTGTAGCAGTGTGCAGTACTGATTCTATTAGACCATCTATACTAAACTCCACCAGATTTAAAATTACTAATCATGTTTATCTGTATCTTGGCTGGAAAATAATTTGGGCCTTGTAGCAGTGTGCAGTACTGATTCTATTAGGCCATCTATACTAAACTCCACCAGATTAAAAATTACTAATCATGTTTATCTGTATCTTGGCTGGAAAATAATTTGGGCCTTTTAGCAGTGTGCAGTACTGATTCTATTAGGCCATCTATACTAAACTCCACCAGATTTAAAATTACTAATCATGTTTATCTGTATCTTGGCTGGAAAATAATTTGGGCCTTGTAGCAGTTTGCAGTACTAATTCTATTAGGCCATCTATACTAAATTCCACCAGATTTAAAATTACTAATCATGTTTATCTGTATCTTGGCTGGAAAATAATTTGGGCCTTATAGCAGTTTGCAGTACTGATTCTATTGGGCCATCTATACGAAGCTCCACCAGCTTTCAAATTAATAATAATTTTTAGCTGCATCTAGCCCAGAAAATAATTTTGGGGCTCCTAAATGCGCAAGACACATGAGTGCCTTCTTGCTGCACTACCTGCAACATGACCATCAGATTGTCAGAATTCGAAATAATCCTGACTACTGGGTTGCCATACTCTTAGATACCCCACACTCTTCGATCAACCTTTTCATTTTAATAAAGAACAAAAAAATGGTCATTTTTGAAATTATAAGCATTAGCAGGTTATTAGAAACTGAAATCAAACAGTTTTCAACTCAAAACTTTATTCTAGGTGATGTTACATTTGCACATAGGACCCCTTGTTCGAAAGGAGCTTCTGAACTCTCTCGTCCATTGAATTTGTCAGGTTTTGGATGGTTTCTGCTTCAATTGTTTTGCATGAGGACAGAATACCCTCCCAGAGCTGTTGCTTAGATGTGAACTGTCTCCCGCCATCATAGACACTCCTTTTGATGATGCTCCAGAGTTTCTCAATGGGGTTGACGTCAGGGTAGCATGGGGGTCACACCATAAGTTTGTCCCCTTTTATGCCCATATCAGCCAGAGATGCAGATGTGTTATGTGCAGCTTGAGACGGTGCATTATCATGCATGAAAATGATCTTGCTGCAAAATACACGGTTCTTCTTCTTGAACCATGGCAGGAAGTGCTGTTTGAGAAACTCCACATACATTATGGAGTTCATCTTTACCCCTAAAGGGGCCGACAATCTCTCTCCCCATGATTCCAGCACAAAACATTACTCCACCTCCTCCTTGTTGGCGCTGTAGCCGTGTTTGCATGGGGTGTCCATCAACCAGCCATCCTCCACTCCATCCATCTGGACCATTGAGCGTTGCACGGCACTCATCGGTGAACAAAACAGTTTTGAAGTCAGTCTTCATGTATTGTTTGGCCCACTGGAGCCGTTTCTGCTTGTGTACAGTGGTTAGAGGAGGTCGACAGGATGGCTTATGCACAGCTGCAAACCTCAGAAGGACCCTGCATCTTGTTGTTCAGGGGACGTTGGAGGCACCAGCAGCTTCAAAAACTTGTCTGCTGCTTGTTACAACTCTCCTGTTAGGTTTTTTTTAGTTTGCTGGTCACATGACCATTTTTGCCTATTTAATCCGGCTCCGCCCTCCTGGCTTTGCTGGACTTCATTTGTATTTACTACTGTTGAGCTAGCTTGTTGCTCTATTGCTGTTCTCTGTTAGTTTTGCTAGGTCTTCTGACCTCTATGCTTTTTGTTGTGTGTTTGTCTTTGACTGCTACTATTTCTGCTAGGAGGTGTCCAACTTATCCCAGTCCCTAGATCTTGTAGGGATTCCTCCCCCACATCTATAGGTCTGCGTTCAGACTAGCCGAGGACTTTAGCGGGTCTGATCGCAGGATCAGGTTCCCCGTTACATCGTAGGGATCTAGTTTAGTTCTATTGTAGGGACAGATCTCCTGCCTTTCCTTAGTTTCTGTAGCAGATCATAACAGTAAGTCCAGCCATAAAAAAAAAAAAAAAGGGAAAGGATTTTCTCTGGGCAAAAACCTCCAGTTTTCCATCATGATCTCGGTGCAAGATTTGGCTCAACGCTTGCAGGGACTCTCTCTGGAGGTGACCAAGCTCCAACAACACGTGAGTAGCTGCCCTGGAGCGCATTTTGTGGAACTAAAGGTACGTCTGCCTGATCTATTTTTTGGCGAACAACAAGATTTTTTTTCTTTTAAAAATGCTTGTCTATTATATTTTCGTTTAAGACCCGGATCCTCTGGTAATGAATCACAGCGCATAGGGTTCATAATGTCACTTTTGCGCAAAGATCCTCAGGGATGGGCCTTCTCTCTCCAACCTAGTGATCCGTGCTTTAGTTCAGTGGATAGTTTTTTTTCTGCTTTGGGTTTGTTGTACGATGATCCTGATCGTGTCTCATCTGCTGAGTCTGAATTAAGACGTTTGAGGCAGGGATCAGGTAATGTGGAAAAATATTGTTCTCACTTCCGTCGGTGGTCTGCCCAGGTGGGGTGGAACGATTCAGCTTTGAAAAGCTTGTTTCTTGCAGGGCTAGGTGAAAGGGTAAAGGATTTACTGATTGCTTATCCCACACCTGGAAACTTGCAGGAGGCAATGCAATTAGCTATACGGGTGGACAGGAGACTGCGTGCAAGGGTTAATGAGAGCAAATCCTCTGCTATGTCATCTTCGAGTCCTGAGAGAAAGGCTTTGGAGGAATACATACAGACAAGCTTGGCCGCTGGTCACATTAGGCCTTCCAAGTCTCCTGTGGCTGTTGGTTTTTTTTTTGTAAAAAAAAAAGATGGCGGCTTACGTCCTTGTCTGGACTTTCGTGAGATTAATAAAATTACTGTACGCAATCCTTACCCACTGCCATTGATTCCTGATTTATTTAACCAGTTAGTGGGGGCCAAGTGGTTCTCTAAAATTGATCTCCGGGGGGCATACAATTTGTTGCGCATGAAGGAGGGTGATGAATGGAAGACTGCTTTTAACACTCCTGTGGGTCATTTTGAGAATCTGGTTATGCCTTTTGGTCTCACCAATGCTCCTGCATTTTTTCAGAATCTTATTAATGATATCCTTAGACCTTTAATCGGCAAAAATGTGGTTGTGTATTTGGATGACATTTTGATTTATTCGCCGGATCTGGAGTCTCATTGGCGGAGCGTACGTGAGGTATTACAGTTATTAATGGACAATTCGCTTTTTGCTAAGCTGGAGAAATGTGAGTTCGCTGTACGGAGAATTAGTTTTTTGGGCTACATTGTCTCCAGTGAAGGTTTTGAGATGGATCCGGTTAAAGTTCAGGCTGTGCAGGAATGGCCTAGGCCTATTGGTTTGAAATCGATACAGAGGTTTTTGGGTTTCGCCAATTATTACAGAAAATTCATAAAAAATTTTTCTATTATTGTCAAACCGCTGACCGATCTCACCAGGAAAGGTGCTAATGCGGTTCAGTGGACTTCTGAGGCCATTGAAGCTTTTGTGTTTTTAAAGGAGAGGTTCACCTCTGCTCCCATCCTTATGCAGCCTGATGTGACTAAGCCGTTTTTGGTTGAGGTTGATGCTTCTTCGGTGGGGGTTGGTGCGGTGTTGTCTCAGAAAAACAAGGATGGAGTACATCCCTGTGCCTTTTTTTCAAAAAAAATTTCCGAGACTGAACTTAATTACGATATTGGTAATCGGGAATTGCTGGCGATTAAACTCGCATTTGAACACTGGCGTCACCTCTTGGAAGGTGCTGAATTTCCCGTTCAGGTTTTCACTGATCATAAAAATCTGATCTATCTTGATGCTGCCAAGTGCTTGAATGCCCGTCAGGCTAGGTGGGCACTTTTTTTTCTCGCGGTTTAATTTTTCCGTTACTTACATCCCGGGTACCAAGAATGTTAAAGCGGATGCTTTGTCTCGCAGCTTTTCTCCCATGGTCGGTGTTGAGGAGGAGGTGGAGAGCATTTTACAAGAAGGTGTTGTGATTGCTGCTTTGGACTTCGTTTTGGAGGATGAGATTCTTAAAGCACAGGAGAATGCCCCATCTAACACTCCCCATGGGAGGTTGTTTGTGCCTAGGACCTTTAGGAGAGATTTGTTTGTTGAGTGTCATGAGTCTCGGTTGGCAGGTCATCCAGGAATTTCTGAGACCAAGAGACTTGTGGGTCGCAGTTTTTGGTGGCCTGGATGGCAGAAGGAAGTCATTAAGTGGGTGCGCCAATGTACTGTGTGTGCAAGATCCAAGTCTTCGCATGCTCCTGCTGCGGGGTTGCTTTGCCCTCTGGAGGTTCCTAGTGCACCTTGGACACACCTGGCTATGGACTTTATTACTGACCATCCTCCCTCTGAAGGTTTCACGGTCATCTGGGTGGTCGTGGACCGTTTTAGCAAGATGTGTCACTTGGTTCCCTTCATCAAACTGCCTTGCGCTAAGACACTCGCTAAGGCCTTTGTCAAGGAGATTGTCAGACTACATGGTGTTCCTACTGACATTGTTTCTGATAGGGGACCTCAGTTCGTGGCTCGTTTTTGGCGTGCCTTTTGTGACAGGTTGGGAGTTCATTTGTCATTTTCATCCGGATATCATCCTGAGTCTAATGGCCAGACAGAAAGGAAGAACCAGGATGTTGAGCAGTTCTTGCGTTGTTTTGTGGCAGACAATCAAGAGGGGTGGTCTGAGTTTCTGCCACTTGCTGAATTTGCTCTTAACAACCATACATCCTCTTCTGCTGGGTGTTCGCCTTTTTTTTGTTGTTCTGGGAGACATCTGTCTTTTGGGTCATTTTCCAAATTGGTTTCGGCTGTGCCTGAGGAGGAGAGTTTTTTCGGTGATTTGGAGAGAGTTTGGACGGATGTGCGTGGTAATCTTCAGGAGGCTAACAAAAAATCTAAGAGGTACTTTGATAGGAAACGACAAGAGGTTTTGTTTGCTGCTGGTGACATGGTTTGGTTGTCCTCTAAGAATCTGTGATTGAGGATTCCTTCTAAAAAACTGGGTCCCAAGTTCATAGGGCCCTTTAAGGTACTTCAGATAGTTAACCAATCTGCTGTTAGGCTGGAGGTTCCTACGTCCTGGAGGATTAATCCGGTGTTTCATGTTTCTCTGTTGAAAAAAGCTGATGTGTCGGATGGTGACGCCTCTGCCACTGTTCCTCCGGTGGTGGAGGACGGGGAATATGAAATTTCCCGCATCCTAAATTCTAGACGGTATAGAGGGAGTTTGCAGTATCTCGTCGCTTGGAAGGGTTTTGGACCTGAGGATAACTCATGGGTGAGGGCGGATGATGTTTCTGCCCCCAGACTTGTCCGAGCGTTTCACAGGAGGTTTCCTGGTAAGCCTGGGCCTAGGGGATCCGGAGGATCCTCTTAGAAGAGGGGGTACTGTTACAACTCTCCTGTTAGGTTTTTTTTAGTTTGCTGGTCACATGACCATTTTTGCCTATTTAATCCGGCTCCGCCCTCCTGGCTTTGCTGGACTTCATTTGTATTTACTACTGTTGAGCTAGCTTGTTGCTCTATTGCCGTTCTCTGTTAGTTTTGCTAGGTCTTCTGACCTCTATGCTTTTTGTTGTGTGTTTGTCTTTGACTGCTACTATTTCTGCTAGGAGGTGTCCAACTTATCCCAGTCCCTAGATCTTGTAGGGATCCCTCCCCCACATCTATAGGTTTGCGTTCAGACTAGCCGAGGACTTTAGCGGGTCTGATCGCAGGATCAGGTTCCCCGTTACATCGTAGGGATCTAGTTTAGTTCTATTGTAGGGACAGATCTCCTGCCTTTCCTTAGTTTCTGTAGCAGATCATAACACTGCTATGACAAGGCTTTTTTGCCGCTGCTCTTTTAACCTGACGTAATTGCCTGTAGGAAAGAGCCCACAATTTTCCCTTATCAGCACGCACACGTGTGTACTGTGAATCAGCTACATACTTCTTGATTGTCCGATGATCACAATTTGTTGCTTCTCTGCAGCCGACACATCCTTTTTCTTTCCCATTTTGACAGAAAATGTAGGCTGCTTAATAATGTGGGACAGCCTTCTTAAGTAGTCTTGCCTTTCATTGGACACACCTGCCAAACTAATTAGCACAGGTGTCTGCAATTGCTTACAGTGATATAAAGAGCCCAGACACACATCACCATCAATGAGTTTAACTGACAAACAAAAAAATTCTTACCTTATCACTCCTAAACACTTATTGCATAATAATTTGGAACACCGTGTACATGTGCTTTTCCACAAAACACCAGTGGTTCACGTAGTGAATCTTACAGTTCTAACTTGCCAACCGTGGTCTGTATGGAGTTGTTCAATAAAGGGCCCAAAATTAAGATAACACAGACTGGAGAGGTCTCTATGAATACAAATTCCTAAGTATTTGATACCCTGTGAGGGCCAGGCAAAGGGAAAGTTGGACTGGATGGAATCCTGTATGGTTTTTGGGAGGGAGACATCGAGGGCCTCAGACTTCGCTGCATTGATTTTAAAATTTGACCATGTAACAAAGTGATCTATTTCAGCCATAACAGCAGGGATGGATATATGTGATTGAGTGATATATACTAGGACATCATCAGCAAATGCAGAGCACTTGTACTCGGTGCCTCCCACCTCAATCCACCTAATATTGGGGTTATGGCGAATTGATGAGAGCAGGTGCTCCATTACTAGGATGTATAAGAGATGGGACAGAGGACATCCCTGCCTTGTCCCATTGGTGATTATGAAAGGTGATGATAATGTTCCATTTATCTTCAGCCTAGGTGACGTATTGCGATACATGGCCGTGATTTTGGCTATAAAAGGGTCCCCTAGACCCCTACCCCAAGCTTTTTAAGAGAATAATATATGGCGTGCAAGGAGACTCTATGGAATGCTTTTTCAGCATCCAATGAGAGTATCTAATTACAAATTTTTAACTACATGTAGCCCAGGAAATACTTTGTGCCTAGTAGCAGTGTCTGCTAGTCAGCGGATTATCCCAGCTGTTAAGCAAGCTACACCACCTGTGGTTTGGACACTTAATTTTTTTAAAGGAAATGGTTTGGGCCCCCGGGACACTCAGTGAAGAGCATCGGGGAGGCACCCCAAGGCATAGGGGCTGGGACTGGCGGTAGGACGCCTTGCGGTGGACCGCCAAGCTGGATCCTTATAAAAGCTTTTTAACTGCAGCAGCTTTAGTGGACACTACTGGAGCTGGAATTACGCGGCTGCTGGCATGAGACTTGCCCTCCAATAGATCCTTGTAAAAGGATTTAAAGTGTACTCATTCAAATTAGAGAGACAATTTAAATTAAAAAGATTAGACCTGCCTCCACCACAGGGGGGCTCGCTCGACCCACCAGTGGACAGGCACCAGTATTGGGAGAGGGGGGCTGGCCATCAGGGTTCACCGCGGCTCTGGCACAAACCCGGCGACACGGAGGTGGCATGGGCAGGAGCGGACTGGCCGTGTCGGCTTCTCACTTTTTGGATTTTAGAAGGGCATGACATGCCTATATCTGTGTCTCCCCCTCCTTTTACTCCTCCACCTCTTTTATTTTCGCATGACTATATGTACTTGTCACTTTTCCATGTGTTAGTTATGTCTTCTGAGCAGTTTGTCAGCTTTTGGACACCTTTGAAGGTGTTTTCTATGTGTTTCTATGTGTTTTTGTTTGCCTGCCATTGGTTTAACGGTGTTCGAAGGTGTTCAACGAACAGTTCGGCAAACATACGGGTGTTCGACGAACCGAACCGAACTCGAACACTACAGGGGTGGCTCAACACTAATTATCGGTAAAGGCTGTAAATTTAGTTGAGACTAGGTGATGTTTGAATCTTTTAGTGATAGCCCAGACCAAGGCCAGGAACTCCAGCTTAAAGGAACTGTAATTCTCTGGGTTCCTCTCAGTAGGGCGAAGCTTCCTACTGGCATAGGCAATTACCTTTTCTCTGCCGTTTTGCTTCTGGGACAACACAGCTCCCAGTCCCTTGTTGCTGGCATCTGTGTATAACAGGAAGGGTTGGCTGTAGCCAGGGTAAGCCTGGATCTCCTCCCCGGTTAGAGTATCCTTCATCAATGCAAAGGACTCAGTCTGTTCTTTGCCCCACTGGAATGAGGGACTTTTACCTCTTTTGGACTGTCCTACTAGGAGATCTTGTAAAGGTGCTGCCTTTTTGGTGTAGTCCTTAATGAACCTCCAGTAGTACCCGACCAGTCCCAGAAATTGACGTACTTCTTTGATGTTCCTTGGTTCAGGCCATTTCTGGATGGCAGTGACCTTCTCTGGGTCTGGTGCTACCTCCTCTGAGCAGACTACGAGTCCCAGGTACTGAACCTTCCGTTTGAGCAGGTGGCACTTGGAAGGTTTTAGTATCATCCCATACCGGGACAATGCCTCAAATACCTCCGCCAGGTGCTTTAGATGGTCTTCATACGTCCTCGAGTACACGATAACGTCATCCAGGTATAGCAGCACTGTCTCGAAGTTCCGGTGTCCCAAGCAACACTCCATGAACCTCTGGAACGTTCCAGGTGCGTTGCAGAGTCCAAACGGCATGCTCTTGAATTTGCATAATCCCATCGGGATGGTGAAGGCTGTCTTCTCCCGGTCTTCCTCAGCGACAGAAACTTGCCAGTACCCGCTAGTGTGATCCAATGTAGAGAAATAATTGGCAGATTTCAGTGCAGCCAGGGATTCCTTTATACGGGGCAAAGGGTATGCATCTTTATGTGTTATTCGATTAATTTGTCTATAATCTACACACATCCTCATGCTACCGTCCTTTTTTCTGACCAGGACCAGGGGAGCTGCCCAGGGGCTACAGATATCCCTTACTACCCCTGCCTTTTTCATGTCATGCAACATTTCTTTTGCTTTTTGGTAGTGTGCTGGTGGTATGGGTCTGTAACGCTTCTTAATGGGTGGATGGTTACCTATGGGTATGTGGTGTTGTACTCCTTTGACCCTTCCAAAATCAAGTGGGTGTTTACTAAACACCTGTTCGTATTCCTGAACCACTCTGTAAACACCGTGTTTTTGAAGGACAGGAGTGGCGTCAGTTCCAACATGGAGCTGTTGACACCATTCCTCCAGCTGAGTTTCGGAGTCATTGTCTTCCACCGTGTCTGGTGGGGTCAAGGATTCCACGGTGTGTATGGCATTATTATTCACAGTATACAGTCTGGCAACAGTGGCGTATCTTGGCAATTTGACTTCCTCCTCCCCACAATTTAGGAGGCGTATGGGTATCCTCCCATTGCGCACATCAACTACCCCTCTAGCAGTTAGGAGTCTAGGTCTGTGCTCTGAGTTTACAGGCTCTACTACCGCCTGGTAGTTTTGTCCCTTGAGACCTATTGCTGCCTTACACCAAATCAGCATTTCACTCATTGGGGGAATCACAATGGGTATCGGGTCTGGTAATGTACGGGTGACATTACCAATCTCACCACCTGATAGCTTTACCTGTTGCTGGTACAGGAGGGCTCGAATCTCTCTCTGGAGCACCTTCCTCTGTCCTGGTTTGGCAGTGTCAGCAATCTGTTGGAGTAAAAACAACACTTCTCCCAAACAGTTACCAACAACATTTGTGCCAAGTATCATATATGAGTTTGTATCACCAGGGTTAGACTCTATTACAATCAGTCCTTGGTCCTTTAGTTCCACCCTTCCCACCATCACTGTCACGTCCTTAACCCCGACTAGGTTCAGAGGAAGGCCATTGGAGGCATACACAGAGAGGTTTGGGGCTGGCGGGCGGAGTTCATCTATGGACCAGTACCTTTTGTAAAGAACGTCAGGTATGATGGTTACCTGTGACCCGGTGTCTAGTAGTGCAGGTGTTGCGATGCCAGCACAATGGACAGGAAAGGCCTTCCTCCTACAAACCGGTCATACCAGCTCGATGGGCCTGGTTGATCTACTCCTGGGTGTCGGCCCTTGGCCCCAGGGTTTGCCCATTTAAAGGACAGATCCATGTGGTGTGGCCTGCCTTGTGGCAACGGTAGCAGATGAGTTCTCCTGGAGGGCTACGTCGGTCGTTTGGCCTTCCACGGGGTGACATTGTCCTCCTTCTTCTCCTCATCCAGGGGACATCCTCAGGTCTGTCGGCGAGTAGGATCCTTCCTTCTGGCTCGGGCTCCGTCTGTAGCTGCAGGGCACTTCAGAGCGCAGGCTGTCCAGTTCGCTAGAGGACGCTGCTTCCACTTTTGCCTCAGCCGCTAATGAAGGGGCAGGGAGTGCTGTGGGCATTGGGATGGCCCCACCCTGGTAATGCTGGAAAGCAGTATCTGATGTTTCCAGGGGCTGAAGGCCTTTAATAGCCATGTCCTTCAGGGCATCAAAGGTGGCATTTGGATGATCTAAGACCCACCACCGTACAGTTCTGCTCTCCTCCTGGGACCTTAACCCCCGGATGAATTGTTCTATCAGCATTTTGTCTTCATCATGTATGCTGACTGGGCTAATCTGTTTCAGGGCCCGCAGGGCCTCTTGTAAACACCAGGCATAGTCCCGGTTGCTGTCCTCAGGTTTCTGGGTACAGTGGTAGAACCTCATCCGAAAATCTGTCTCAGTGCGGTTTTCAAAGACAGTTTGCAGCCTCTTAAATATAATAGATACTGATTCCTGGTCTGCGGACGGCCAGGTTTCAACTTCCCGCTCTGAGGCACCAGCCAATTGTCCCAGCACAACAGCGGCTCTCTGTTTACCAGTCATTGAGTACATGCCCAATACACCACATATTTTCCTTTTGAACCCAGGCAGGGTGTCTGGTTTGCCATCATACTGGGGAAGCCATTTTGCTCCGGGGATGTACGGCAGGGCCATGGGTATCACTGGAGTCACGACCCCTGCTGGTGGGGCGGCCGCTCCAGCCTGAGCAGCGCCGGGTGCGACTTGAGCATCAAGAGCGTTAAAAGGTGCTCCGGCGTCTTGCTGATCGTCGGCCATGGTTCTGCCCCCCTAGTAAACCGTAGCCTACCTTCTTTACTTTAATCAGGTAGGCCGCAGCTCCTCAGATCACGGTCTCCTTCCAGGACCTGACGCTCCTGTTGCTGCATCAGAGAGTGAAGCGGGGCTTGAGCTTCGCGCGCTACCAATGGTCACGCCTCTCTGGTTCCCACGATTACGCCACTCTTCTTACCACGCGGCGACGCGGTAATGGCTGCGATGTTCACCACAGTTAAAACACAGTTCAAATACGGCATACAGTACCCGGTGGCAATGGGCACGAAATCATGTTCGTGACGCCAGGAAGAATGTGACTCGCCCAGGGGACATGTAGGGGAGACTCGGTACCCGGGCCTAGACCTTCTGTGGGATGTCACGGCAGTCGGCTCCCGGGCCCGTACCCTGGGGTCACTCTTTAAAAGGGGTTTTGTTAACAGTTTTGTTTTGTGATGCCACCTGTGGTTCCCGGTAATGGGTACCGGCGCTGCTGCAGACCTCCGGGGGTGATGGGATGGCAGCTGAGATGTTTTTGCACCCCACGGAAGGAGCGGGCCCCCGGGGCAGGCTTGATGGAAGGGATGCAGGTGAGAAGTGGCCCGGTCGGGTCAGGGGGAATGACGGATACGCACACAGGGGATTCGCTTCAGTACCTTTACTGGTGTTGACGGCAGGTACAGTCCAGGGTACTTGATAGGAAGGGTGCACTTCTGGATTCTCCCCAGTGAGTGGGTATAAGGCCTCCTTATCTGTTTCTTCCTTCCACTAAAGCTTCTGGCCAGCCTGGAACTAGGCCTAGCTTTTATGCTGTTTCACTCTCTCACCTGTCTGCTTGTAGTAGAACTTTTCTTTGGCTACCGCTATCCCTGGATGCTGGGGCCTTCGTGGTTCCTAGTTCTGTAAAATGATTGTAGCTTCAGGTGAACCAAGGGTCTGGAATCCTCCTGGTATGCCGGTTGTCCCTCCTGGGTATAGAGGACCTTGTAAGCGCGGACCCGGTGTCCGGCTTGTGTCCTGGGGTGAGCTTCAGATGCTCCCCTGCCCCCTTAACTCTTCTCTCCTCTCTCTTTGCCTTGGCCACACTCGGGGCCCTCAACACAGCAGCAGACGTGTTGCTTCTTCACTGCTCTAAAGTGTCAGCACACTCTCTCTATCTAACTCCACCCTCCAGTATATATATCCCTAACAGGGCTCCCTCTGGTGGTATGAGGTGGAAGGGTGGAGCTGTCTGTGTGTAGTAAGGGCCTCTTGTGGAGAAGTCCGTCCATGCATCCTTTTGGGTCCTGTGGTACCTGTAGTAGCAGGGTGCCACAATATCAAGGGACGACCATCATGACACTTCCTTGCTTCCTTTATGACTGAAGTATTGATTAATGGCACTATGCTGGGGAGATCTTATGATGTGCTTATCCTTACTTGGATTTGGTGCATCTCTTTCCATACTGCGGCTAGCTTTCCCGTTGTGTGCGCTTTCGGTTGCGGGCCGAATTAGGTTGCCGTGGTGACGCGTCCTCCAACGTCACTTCTCCACTCCTCCCGGGCTGACGCGTCGGCCGGCGGACGGAGCTTGGTGACGTGGAACGCTGCTGCCGCTACTTCCGTTCTGTTGCGGCTTCCAGAAGCGCCGATGCAGCCACACGTGAGTACACTGTGCACGGCCCAATATAAGGGAGCTTCCCTACCCCCTATGTATCCTTCCCCCCAAAGAAGCGGAACACGAAACGCGCGTTGGGGTTGTCCTTTTTCTCACAGTCACCAGGTTGTATTGCCTCTTCCCTCCACTCCCTATATACCTGTCGTGTTATGATGTCTTATGTCTGCTTTATGTTGAATGGATCTCTCTTGACACTAGTCTATATTGCATTTTAACCAGCACTCAGCTATATGTCTTCTCGCCATAACTCCTGGTCTTCCTAGGGTTTTTGTGGTAGTGTTACCATGTTGAGTTTTAATCTTTTTTGCTTCAAGGTTATATACAGCACTATCTATGGACTTTTTTTCCTCATATATATTGCATGCAACACTTTATAGCCTCTACTGATAGTTTATTCACTTGACAGGTTTTCATACCATTGAGTTTATTTGTGTGACTCTATATCTTGGGTCCTCACTATCACTAATTGCTGTATTATTATTTTTTCTATTGCATGTGACACTTTACAGATTTTTTCTGATTGATTGGATAGGCCTGCTATGTGACGCGCCCCCTGCGCCGCTGTGTGGGGGAATACCCGGTGACGGGTCTCTGTGTAATGCTAGGGGTTGTAGTCTCCGTGGCAGCGACTCGGTCCCGTGGCTCAGGGTGGTCAAACCAGTGGCGGATCTGTTTACTTGGTTTTTAATGTTGAAATGTCCGACTACGCCACCCGTGGATTGCGGTCACTGAGAACCGCCGCTGCGGGGAAGACCGCTGAGGCTGATGTTGTGTGCGCAGCAGAGGGTAGTAGTATAGCCTCAGGGCAGCGTGTGTAGATGATGAAGGTCGCGGTGCATGGGCGCATCAGAAATGACTCAGAGTCCGTGCAGTGCAGTTCAGGGTCTTTACTGTTGGTAATGAAGAAGGCCCTGCGGGGAGTACTAGTTAACATTAGAGGCCTGGTCAGTCTGTGAGCGAACAAGAGTCCCCCTGGCCAGGTGGAGGTGTAGGCCTTCCCGTCTGACTGCACTCTTCCTGGCTACCCTGCTGTAGTCGTGTGGTAGCCCACGTCCCTGAGTGTACCGTGTGGTGCTCACCTGTATGGCTGGTGACTTGGGGCCTTTGGTACCTTCCGCTCCTCGATGGCGGTGCCGGTCCCTTGCTTGTGACTGAGCCTCCGGGCTTTCTATGGCCAGAGGACCTGGAATCCCCTGCCATGTGGTTTCTGCTGCTGGATGTGAATATCCTCACAGCCTCGGACTCCGGTTTCCGGTTCTCTGCATCTTCAGCCAGGACGAGCTCTGCTTGCTCCAGTCCCTGGTCTTCAGCTCTTGGCTCCTACAGAGCTCCTTGCTGCTCTGTCCCTGTCTCTGGAACTACTCACTAACCCCACCCCAGATCCAGTTTATAAATGACACGTCCCCCCCCCCCTGGACTGGGGCAGGAGGCGTTGCATGCAAATGTGCTCCTGACCAGGAAAACCCATGCTCGCTCTCAGACATGGTATTTCCACCACTGTGGCAACCAGACCCCCTGGGGTGCCACATTCCCCCCTGGTAAATTTTAGTACTCCTGGACTAAACACATTTTATGAAAACATACATAACAGGGTATAAGCAATAACACATCAACATATGTAGAAGGAGTTCAGTCTTTATAGGTCACGGCGCTTCCGCAACCAGGTGTCCATGTCACCCAATATGTATTTTGAGGGACCCGTCCCAAACCCTCCACGTAGTCCCTGGGGTGGCTACAGGGCATTGATGATTCGGCGTTGGACGACGTCTTCAGCCACCTCCACGGGTTTTAGTTCTGTGGTCTGGCACAAAAGGGGCACTTAACAGGTGCAACTATTTACAAGGTACAGTTCCGGTTATTCATTGTCCATAACCTGCCAGTCCATAAACCCTGTCGGGTAACTTGAGAAACATAATTAGTATTCAGGCAACAAACATTGAACATTTCAACAGTGGCAATACACAGGTATATATATCACATTTAAATTCTCCAGCGGGCGCGTATTTGACCCCTGGTGCTCCTGGTGGACCTACGTAACCCACTATCTGGTGGTGTTCTTTCTGGGTCCCCTGTTTCCACCCCTTTTGTAGTGGGGTCGCTAGTGTCTGCACTACAGGTGTTTGGAGATGTTATGGGTAGGTTGGGCAGCTTTCTGCATACTCTTTGGCTTACCACAGGCACGGCAGGCTCACTACTAGCAGAGGGTTGGTTCTCCTGGGCTGCTGGTATGGAATCTTCTGCCTCCGGGGCCGGTTGCTCTCCCAACGCTGCTTGTTCTTCTGTAGGCCCTTGAGGGGCTGGCTGGAGAAAGGTAAGGACGGGTACCACAATAGCGTTGTTAATTTGTGTCCAGGACTGGGGAAATTCGCCGAGTACTGTACTGACCATTTCTTCCCTTTCCTCTGCGGTTTGAGGGCTATCTTGGTCTTCATCAGTGCTTTGCAGCTGCTTGGGACACTTCTTCAGGTGGTCTCTGGAGACAGTGGCTGTGGTCTCTCCTCCATCCTTACTGATAATGCATACTTTCGGATTTTCATGGCTTGAGGGCAGTACTGTGTACGGGTCTTTCTCCCACTGGTCATCCAACTTATGGAGCCGCCTCTTCCTCTTCAAGACCTGCTCTCCAGGTGCCAGGGGAACAGCCGGAGCATGCTGACTGTAAGCCGTCTCTTGCCTTTCTCTTGCTTGAGACAGACTTCTCTCAACACTCTCCTGCACTTTCCGGTACTGCTGCTGCCGTTCTGTATCCCAGTCTGCCCCTGGCGAGGTGTCCTCGGGTGTCAGGACTCCCATATCCAGGTCAATAGACAGCTTACCAGGTCTTGCTCTCATTAGGTAAGCCGGGGTGCAGTTGGTGGAATTTACTGGGATGTGGTTATACAAGTCCACCAGATCAGTCAGTTTTTCAGGCCACAGACTGCGTTCTTCCAGGGGCAACGTTTTCAGCAAGTCTATCACCACCTGGTTCATCTTTTCGCACAATCCGTTGGTTTGGGGGTGATAGGGCGTTGTCCTTATTTTCTTGCAGCCATAGAGGTTGCAGAACTCCTGGAAGACCTCCGCTTCTTAGGCTGGACCTTGGTCAGTCAACACTTGCTCCGGATACCCGTGTGGACGGCAGAAGTGCTGCTGGAAGGCTCTAGCTGCTGTCTGAGCTGTTAAGTCCTTGACAGGGACCACCACCAGGAACCGGGAGTAGCGGTCTACGATGGTGAGGGCATAGACGTACCCGGACCTACTTGGAGCCAGCTTCACATGGTCCAGGGCTTCCAGTTCTAGTGGCTGCTTGGTGATGATGGGCTGCAGGGGAGCCTTCTGGCTGGCACGGTCCTTCCTTCTCAGGTTGCACGGGCCGCAGTCTCTGCACCATCTCTCAATGGCCTCTCTCATGCCTACCCAGAAGAACCGTTCATGCAACAGGAACTCCAACTTCTTCCATCCAAAGTGCCCTGCTCCATCGTGGTATGCCTCCAGGACCATAGCCGCGTCTCATCTCGGGACCACTACCTGCCAGGTCAGCTCTTGTGTCCGGGAGTTGACAATTCGCCGCCACAGCTTCCCCTTGTAGAGAAACAGTTTACTCTTCTCCTTCCACAGCTGTTTGGTCTCTTCCGGAGCGTCTGGGTCAAAGCGGGCATCAGCCTGTGTCAGCATCTCTTTTACCAGGCTTGCGTCTCCACCCAGCTGTAGTGGGGTAAGGGATTGAACGTGGCAGAGTGCTTGTCCCTTACACAGTGGGAACACTGGGTAATCCCATGACGATGGAACGCAGGGAGTTCAATCTCCTCCAGTTCTTCTGGATCTTCCCCTCCGTCTGGCAAGTTCGGCATCCTGGACAGGGCGTCTGCGTTGGCATTTGTGTGTCCCGCCCGGTATTTGATGGTAAACTCATAGTTGGACAGCTGGGCCATCCATCTTTGCTCCAGGGCACCAAGTCTTGCAGTGTCCAGGTGTGTCAACGGGTTGTTGTCCGTGTACACAGTGAACTTGGCAGAGGCAAGGTAATGTTTGAAACGTTCCGTCACTGCCCACACCACTGCCAGGGACTCTAGCTTGTAGGAGCTATAATTCTCAGGGTTTCTCTCTGTGGGCCGTAGTTTACGGCTGGCGTAAGCAATTACCCATTCTCTGCCCTGCTGGATCTGGGATAGTACGGCTCCCAGCCCCACGTTACTGGCGTCTGTGTGAAGGATGAAAGGCTGGCCGTAATCAGGGTAAGCCAGGATCTCATCCCCCGTGAGGGCCATCTTCAGCTGGCGGAAAGACTCCTCTTCCAGCTTGTCCCACCTGAAGGGCGGCTTCTGATTCTTGGTCTTTGACTGACCTAACAGGAGGTTTTGCATAGGGGCTGCCATTTTGGTGAACCCAGGGATGAATCTTCGCTAGTAGCCTACCAACCTGAGGAACTGCCGCACTTCCTTTATGCTGGAGGGTCTTGGCCAGTCCTTAATCACTGTGATCTTATCTGGGTCTGGAGCTACTCTGTCAGCACTCACCAGGTGTCCCAGGTACTGTACCTTTGGTTTCAGTAGATGACACTTGGAGGGTTTCACCTTTAGGCCATAGCCTGCCAGGGCGTCAAACACCTCTGCCAGGTGTTTCAGATGGTCCTCATATGTTTTGGAATACACGATGACATCGTCCAGGTATAGCAGGACCATCTCGAAATTCCTGTGCCCCAGGCAGCACTCCATCAACCGCTGGAAGGTTCCTGGTGCGTTGCAGAGCCCGAACGGCATACAGTTGAATTCGCTGAGATCCATCGGGGTGGTGAACGCGGTCTTCTCCTTGTCTGCCTCCGCTACAGGAACCTGCCAGTACCCGCTAGTAAGATCCAAAGTGGAGTAGAAGTTAGCAGACTTTAATGCAGCTAAAGATTCCTCGATCCTAGGTAACGGGTACGCATCTTTGTTTGTGATACGGTTGACCTTTCTGTAATCTACACACATTCTCATGGTGCCATCTTTCTTTTTCACAAGAACTAGTGGAGCTGTTCAAGGGCTACAGCTGTCCCTGATTACCCCAGCCTAATTCATTTCTCGCAACATTCCCTTGGCATTCTGATAGTGTGCAGGGGGTACAGGTCGGTATCTTTCCTTTATGGGTGGATGGTCTCCTGTGGGGATGTGGTGTTCTACCCCCTTTACTTGCCCAAAGTCTAGCGGGTGTTTGCTAAAGACTCTTTCGTACTCCTGCACCACCCGGTAGACTCCCTGTTTTTGGTGTGAGGGAGTGGACTCGGTGCCCACCTGCAGTTTCTGACACCAGTCCTCCATTTGTTTCTTGGAGCCGTTACCCTCCTCTGGTTGAGATGGAGGCAAGGGTTCCACAGCGTTTACAGAGTTTTGTTTAACGGTGAACAATTTGGCTAGAGGGGCATACCGGGGCAAGTATACTTCTCTTTCCCCAATGTTTAGGATGCGGACAGGTACCCTCCCATGGCGTACATCGACCACCCCCCGTGCTGTCAAAATGGTGGGCCTACTGTCTGAGTAGACGGGTTCTACCATGGCTTGGTAGTCCCTTCCTCTTAACCCGATTGCAGTCCGGCACCAGATCATCATCTCACTTTTTGGGGGCATGGCGATAGGAAACGGGTCACTCATCCTAACACTACCAATCTCACCACCAGACAGTTCTACCTGTTGCCTTTTCATCAGGGCTCTGATCTCTTTTTGTAGGACACGCTGCTGGCTGGAGCTGGCGTTCACCGCAACCTGCTGTAATATGACAATTATCTCTGCAAGACAATTTTCAATAACATTAGTACCCAAGGTTGTCTTAAGGTGGCTTTCACGACGGTCAATGTCCACAATAATCAGTCCTTGAGCTGGCAGTTCAGCTTTACCAATTTGATGGTCACCTCCTTGAATCCCACCTGCGGTACAGGCTGACTATTGCTGGCGATGATGCTCAAATCGTCATCTGGGTAGCGGGTAATATCTGAGTCATTCCAGTACCGCTTAAAAAGCACATAGGGGATGGTGGTTACCTGTGACCCGGTGTCCAGTAGTGCACTCATAGGAATGCCATCCAGCACCACAGGCAAGACTGGTCGTCCCCCTACGTACTTATCACGCCAGCTCGATGGGCCTGATGGTCTTATGCCCAGGGAGTTGGCCCTCTGCCCCAGGTTGGGCCCGTTTAAATGACAGTACCTTGCCATATGTCCTGGTTGGTTGCAGCGGCGGCAGATGGGTTGTCCGTCCTGGTCGTAGCAGTCGCTGGGCCTTCCTCTGGACAACGGGATCCTCCTCTGTCGGCGCCAAGGGACGTCCTCCGGACTGGAAGCCAGCTGGATCTTTCCTGGGGGGGACACCTGTAGCGACTGCACAGTTCTGGTTAGCGCGGCAACGCTTTTGGTCAGCTCTTGGACCTGATGGTGCAGGTCTGCAGCCGGGGCTTTGTCCAAAGCCTGTGCATCAGCTCTCACAGGCTCTGCAGACAAGGGCGCAGCCTCCTGGTGATAGGTGATAGCAGGGTGCCTGTGGGTTACAGCGCCACCTGGTGCCGGTTCTCGGAGCACCCGGATGGCTCTGTCTTTAAACTGCGTAAAGTCCAAATCAGGGTTCTACAAGGCTATTACACGCAACTGGGTTCGGTGGGCACTGGACTGTAGACCGTCAATGAACTGTTCAGTCAAAAGCTTATCCTCATTCCACACGCTGTCAGGGTCTGCCTGCTTAATGGCTCTCAGGGCCTCCTGCAAATTCAAAGCATAGTCCCGTATACTGTCTTGTGCCCGCTGTTTGCATCCACAAAATTTTAGTTTGATCTCTGCTGAGGTGCGGGTATCAAAAGTGTCCTTTAGACGGGCCAGTATTTCCTTTACAGTCCCCTTTTCCCTGGCTGACCAGGACTTCACTTCTCTTTGGGCTGCTCCGATTAACTAGCCTATCAGGATGCTCACTTTTTGTTCCTCGGACAGGGGGTATACTTTGAATAGGCTATTCAGTCTTTCTTTAAAGTCGCTCAGGGTATGCGACTCCCCTGAGTACTGGGGTAACCATGCCGCTCCGGGGATATATGGCATCGTGAACGGCATCACTGCAGCAGCAGCCGCGCTGGCGGTGGGAGCTCCCTCCATACCTGGTGTCTTCCTCCCCCCTAGTTAACCGTGGCCTACCTTCCATTGATTCTTCTCCGTAGGCCGCGGATCCGCAGGCGATCGTCGGGGTCGAGGACCTTGCGTCGCGCGCTGGTGACATCGGCGTCCACTGGGCTCCTCCCAGGACCTTGCGCAGCGTCAGTGCGTAAGGCGGGGCTTCAGCTCTCACGCGCTTTCGGCGTCCACGCCCCTCTTCTTCCCGCGCGGCGTCCCGAAAATGGCACCCAATGGTGGGAAAATGGCTGCGGATGGCGGGAAAACGGCTGCGGATGGCGGGAAACTTCACCACGGTAAGTATCACAGTCTTTCTTCAGGCACGCAGTACCCGGTTTGTTGCGGGCACGAAATCCTGCCGACTATGGCAAAGTTGACGCGCCCCCTGGGCCGCTGTGTGGGGTAATACCCGGAGCCGGGTCTCTGTGTAATGCTGGGGGTTGTAGTCTCTGTGGCGGCGACCCGGTCCCGTGACTCAGGGTGGTCAAACCAGTGGCGGATCTGTTTACTTGGTTTTTAATGTTGAAATGTCCGACTATGCCACCCGTGGATTGCGGTCACTGAGAACCGCCGCTGCGGGGCAGACCGCTGAGGCTGATGTTGTGTGCTCAGCAGAGGGTAGTATAACTCCCCACGGGAGGAGTATAGCCTCAGGGCAGCGTGTGTAGATGGTGAGGGTCGCGGTGCATGGGCGCAGCAGAAATTACTCAGAGTCCGTGCAGTGCAGTTCAGGGTCTTTACTGTTGGTAATGAAGAAGGCCCTGCCGGGAATACTGGCTAACATTAGAGGCCTGGTCAGTCTGTGAGCGAACAAGAGTCCCCCTGGCCAGGTGGAGGTGTAGGCCTTCCCATCTGACTGCACTCTTCCTGGCTACCCTGCTGTGGTCGTGTGGTAGCCCACGTCCTTGAGTGTACCGTGTGGTGCTCACCCGTATGGCTGGTGACTTGGGGCCTTTGGTACCTTCCGCTCCTCGATGGCGGTGCTGGTCCCTTGCTTGTGACTGAGCCTCCGGGCTTTCTATGGCCAGAGGACATGGAATCCCCTGCCAGGTGGTTTCTGCTGCTGGATGTGAATATCCTCACAGCCTCGGTTTCCGGTGTCTGGTTCTCTGCGTCTTCAGCCAGGACGAGCTCTGCTTGCTCCAGTCCCTGGTCTTCAACACATGGCTCCTACAGAGCTCCTTGCTGCTCTGTCCCTATCTCTGGAACTACTCACTAACCCCACCCCAGATCCAGTTTATAAAGGGCAGGTTCCTCCCCTCCCTGGACTGGGGCAGGAGGCGTTGCATGCAAATGTGCTCCTGACCAGGAAAACCCATGCTCGCTCTCAGACATGGTATTTCTACCACTGTGGCAACCAGACCCCCTGGGGTGCCACATATGCCTCTATGTTATCCTTGTATGTGCTGATACCTATTACCTCACTCATACTCTCGGTCATATTCCCAACCTACTGACTGTGGGATCCTTCTATTTACTTCTCCTTTTTTAGTACTGTGTTTTTTACTGACTGTTTTAATGAATTTAACCGCTTCCCGACTGCCCACTGTACATAAACGTCGGCGCTGCCTGGGCTCTGGTTAGGAATGTTTATGAACAGTCGGCGGTCCACTTACCGGGGGTTGTCGGGGGTCTCTCCGATGGCCCCCTGATGCCTTCCAGGACCTGCCGTTGTTATGGCAGCTGGAGGTCACATGAACGCCTCCAGATCTGCCATATATGGTGCCCTGCTAGGCTCAGTCTGCAGCTGAAGCCTAGGAGGAGACAGACAGTGTGAAACTGTCAGCAAACTTCTCATGCAATGTAATACATGTCTATTACATTTCATGAGAACAGTGATTAGAAAAATAAAAATTAATGTCCAATACAGGACTAAGTAAAAAAGTAAAAAAAAAGTCTAAAAATTGTTTTCAAACTGTTAAAAAAAATCACAAAATAAATAAAAATAAATAAAATATTAAACCAATAAATCCGTATATTTATTCAAAAACAAAAAGAGTACACATATTTGGTATCGCCGCGTCTGAAACAACCCAATCTATAAAACTGTAATACTAATTAACTCCTGTGCACACCGCAATAAAAATAAATAAAAAACGGAGCAAAAAACTATGCTTTTTCATCATATCGCCAAACAAAAAGTGGAAAAAGAAATGCAATCAAAAAGCAAAATGGAAATAAAAATGGTACCGCTGAAAACGTCATCTTGTTCGACAAAAAAAAAGCCGCTAGACAGCTTCATAAGCCAAAAAATAAAAAAGTTATAGCTCTCAGAATAAAGTGATGCAGAAAAAATATTTTTTCTATAAAATTGTTTTATTGTGTAAAAGAGCCAAAACATAAAAAAATATACAGTAAGTGTAGTATCGCTGTAAACGTACTGACCCGAAGAATAACGCTGCCTGATCACTAGTGTTGAGCGATACCTTCCGATATCAGGAAATATCGTATCGGATTGGATCGGGCCGATACCCAAAAAGTATCGGATATCGCCGATTCCGATACCGGAAACCAATGCAAGTCAATGGGACACAAATATCGGAATGAAAATAAACCCTTTCTTTCCTTGTAGGTTAATTCTACATGAAGTAAAACAACTAAGAATAATGTAGAATGACATGAAAAGCCGGCAATTCATCAGCAGCATACACCAGTACCCGACAATTTACAACAGAAAGAATAGAGCTTCACACATAGATTAGATAGATAGAAACATGTCAGTCACATATATATGAAGTACTGTGACAGTGTTGCTTACTGTACTTGTCATTTAGTGTAAAGGATTTATTTTAAAAAATATTAGTGTTTTCGTGCACCGTCTCTTTAAGAAAGCCGGCCGGCAATTCAGCATCTGTACCCGACAATTTAGAATAGAAAGAATAGAGAATCACACATAGATTAGATAGATAGAAACATGTCAGTCACATATATAATAAGTACAGTGACAGTGTTGATTACTGTACTTGTCATTTAGTGTAAAGGATTTATTTAAAAAAATATTAGTGTTTTCGTGCACCGTCTCTTTAAGAAAGCCGGCCGGCAATTCAGCATCTGTACCCGACAATTTAGAATAGAAAGAATAGAGAATCACACATAGATTAGATAGATAGAAACATGTCAGTCACATATATAATAAGTACAGTGACAGTGTTGCTTACTGTACTTGTCATTTAGTGTAAAGGATTTATTTAAAAAAATATTAGTGTTTTCGTGCACCGTCTCTTTAAAAAAGCCGGCCGGCAATTCAGCATCGGTACTCGACAATTTATAACAGACAGAATAGAGCTTCACACATAGATTAGATAGATAGAAACATGTCAGTCACACATATATGAAGTACAGTGACAGTGTTGGTTACTGTACTTGTCATATAGTGTAAAGGATTTATTTAAAAAAATATTAGTGTTTTCGTGCACCGTCTCTTTAAAAAAGCCGGCCGGCAATTCAGCATCTGTACCCGACAATTTAGAATAGAAAGAATAGAGCATCACACATAGATTAGATAGATAGAAACATGTCAGTCACACATATAAGAAGCACAGTGACAGTGTTGATTACTGTACTTGTCATTTAGTGCTAAAATAAAGGATTTATTTAAAAAAAAAATTGGCGTGGGGTTCCCCGTAATTTTAGGCTCTAGCGGAGGTTAAGCAGACGGCTGGGGCAGATGTTTGAAGCCTGGGAAGGGGGTAATACCCACGGAGCTTCCCAGGCTACTAATATCAGCCCCCAGCTGAATACCTAGCCTTTACTAGCTATTAAAATGGGGGAACCCCCCCAAAAAAATAACGTGGGGTCCCCCCTAATTTAATAGCTAGCAAAGGCTAGGCAGACAGCTGGGGGCTGATTTTAATAGCCCAGGAAGGGTGCAATGAATATTGGCCCCCTCCCAGGCTAGAAACACCAGCCGTCAGCCGCCCCAGAAATGGCGCATCCATAGGATGCGCCAATTCTGGCACTTAGCCTCGCTCTTCCACGCTGCCCTGGTGGGGTGGCAGGGGGTAATAGGGCTGGGGTTGATGTCAGCTTATAATGCCAGCTGACATCAAGCCCAGGTTAGTAATGGAGAGGCGTCTATAAGACACCCCCATTACTAACCCCATAGTCAAAGTTAAAGAAAAACACAAACACCCAGAATAAAGTCCTTTAATTGAAATAAACACACAATTCTTTATTGTTCTAAATTAAACCATACTTACTGGCACGCCCATTCCAGCTGAAGCCAACGATCTCCTGCAATAAAAGAAAAATAATAAACCAACCTCATCCTTACCTTTCCATAGTTCCCACGACAGCTTCAGCTCTGCTACATCGAGATGACAGGCTGGACCGCAGCAGAACGCTGCCATCCAGCCTGTCATCCCGCAGACACTGAGAAGCGCAGGCGTGCTTGCGCTCCTCAGTGTCTCTCTGTGACGTCATCCAGATGAGCTGAGTTCATGTCCAATGAACTCAGCTCACCTCATGCACGTCACTGACAGCGTGGGAAAATTCTCACGCTGAAGTGCTGAGTGCAGGAGAATTTTCCCACGCTGTCAGTGACGTGCATGAGGTGAGCTGAGTTCATTGAACATGACCTCGGCTCATCTTTATGTTGCTTTATTATTTTTCTTTTATTGCAGGAGATCGTGGGGCTTCGCCCTATATTTGTGTCCAGTCAGGTACAGCAGGCAGGAACGGGCTGCCCCCAACCACCAGCTGGCTATTTGTACCTAGCCGGACACAACAATATAGGGAAGCCCTTTTTTTCTTAATTATTCCATGAATTTCATGAAATAATTAAAAAAAAAAATACGTGGGGCTTCACCCTATTTTTGTGTCCAGCCAGGTACAACTAGGCAGCTGGGGGCTGGAATCTGCAGCGCAGGGAGGCCCAAGCTTTCTGGGCCCCACCCGCTGCAAATTGCAGTCCGCAGCCGCCCCGGAAAATGGCGCGTTCATAGAAGCGCCATCTTCTGGCGCTGTACCCAACTCATCCAGGGCCCTGGTGTGGTGGCTCACTGGGTAATAAAGGGGTTAAGGCCAGCTTGGCATTATCAGCTGGCCCTAAGCCCGAAATTCATGGGGTCACGCCAATATTAGACATGACCGCCATGAATTTCTAGTAAAGTATTTTAAAAAAACACAAACACCCAGAAAAAAAGTCCTTTAATTGAAATAAAGACACAATTCTTTATTGTTCTAAATTAAACCATACTTACAGTCACGCCCATTCCAGCTGAAGCCAACGATCTCCTGTAATAAAAATAAAATAATAAACCAACATCATCCTTACCTTTCCATGGTTCCCACGACAGCTTCAGCTCTGCTACATCGAGATGACAGGCTGGACCGCAGCAGAACGCTGCCATCCAGCCTGTCATCCCGCAGACACTGAGAAGCGCAGGCATGCTTGCGCTCCTCAGTGTCTGGCTGTGACGGCATAAAGATGAGCCGAGGTCATGTTCAATGAACTCAGCTCACCTCATGCACGTCACTGACAGCGTGGGAAAATTCTCCTGCACTCAGCGCTTCAGCGTGAGACTTCTCCCACGCTGTCAGTGACATACATGAGGTGAGGTCATGTCCAATGAACTCAGCTGACCTCATGCACGTCACTGACAGCGTGGGAAAATTCTCACGCTGAAGCGCTTCAGCGTGAGAATTTTCCCACGCTGTCAGTGACGTGCATGAGGTGAGCTGAGTTCATTGGACATGAACTCAGCTCATCTGAATGACGTCACAGAGAGACACTGAGGAGCGCAAGCACGCCTGCGCTTCTCAGTGTCTGCGGGATGACAGGCTGGATGGCAGCGTTCTGCTGCGGTCCAGCCTGTCATCTCGATGTAGCAGAGCTGAAGCTGTCGTGGGAACCATGGAAAGGTAAGGATGAGGTTGCTTTATTATTTTTCTTTTATTGCAGGAGATCGTTGGCTTCAGCTGGAATGGGCGTGGCGGTAAGTATGGTTTAATTTAGAACAATAAAGAATTGTGTCTTTATTTCAATTAAAGGACTTTATTCTGGGTGTTTGTGTTTTTTTTAAATACTTTACTAGAAATTCATGGCGGTCATGTCTAATATTGGCGTGACCCCATGAATTTCGGGCTTAGGGCCAGCTGATAATGCCAAGCTGGCCTTAACCCCTTTATTACCCAGTGAGCCACCGCACCAGGGCCCTGGATGAGTTGGGTACAGCGCCAGAAGATGGCGCTTCTATGAACGCGCCATTTTCCGGGGCGGCTGCGGACTGCAATTTGCAGCGGGTGGGGCCCAGAAAGCTTGGGCCTCCCTGCGCTGCGGATTCCAGCCCCCAGCTGCTGCCTTGTTGTACCTGGCTGGACACAAAAATAGGGCGAAGCCCCACGTATTTTTTTTTTTAATTATTTCATGAAATTCATGGAATAATTAAGAAAAAAAGGGCTTCCCTATATTGTTGTGTCCGGCTAGGTACAAATAGGCAGCTGGTGGTTGGGGGCAGCCCGTTCCTGCCTGCTGTACCTGACTGGACACAAATATAGGGCGAAGCCCCACATAATTTTTTTTTAATTATTTCATGAATTTCCTGAAATAATTAAAAAAAATTGACGTGGGGCTTCGCCCTATATTTGTGTCCAGTCAGGTACAGCAGGCAGGAACGGGCTGCCCCCAACCACCAGCTGCCTATTTGTACCTGGTTGTACACAACAATATAGGGAAGCCCTTTTTTTCTTAATTATTCCATGAATTTCATGAAATAATTAAAAAAAAAAAAAACGTGGAGCTTCTCCCTATTTTTGTGTCCAGCCAGGTACAACTAGGCAGCTGGGGGATGGAATCTGCAGCGCAGGGAGGCCCAAGCTTTCTGCCCCCCCTGCTGAAAATTGCAGTCCGCAGCCGCCCCGGAAAATGGCGCGTTCATAGAAGCTGGATGCTGTACCTGGCTGGCATACAAAAATATGGCGAAGCCCACGTGAAAAGTTTTGGGAAAAATTTATTAAAAAATAAATAATAATTTAGGGACTGCATCTTTATTAACTCCTCAAATGTCATTTAGTGTTAAAATAAAGGATTTATTTAAAAAAAAAATTGGCGTGGGATCCCCCATAATTTTAGTCTCTAGCGGAGGTTAAGCAGACGGCTGGGGCAGATGTTTGAAGCCTGGGAAGGGGGTAATACCCACGGAGCTTCCCAGGCTACTAATATCAGCCCCCAGCTGAATACCTAGCCTTTACTAGCTATTAAAATGGGGGACCCCCCAAAAAAAATGACGTGGGGTCCCCCCTATTTTAATAGCTAGCAAAGGCTAGGCAGACAGCTGGGGGCTGATATTAATAGCCCAGGAAGGGTGCCATGAATAATGGCCCCCTCCCAGGCTAGAAACACCAGCCGTCAGCCGCCCCAGAAATGGCGCATCCATAGGATACGCCAATTCTGGCACTTAGCCTCACTCTTCCACGCTGCCCTGGTGCGGTGGCAGGGGGTAATAGGGCTGGGGTTCATGTCAGAGCCAGCTGCCATGAAGCCCAGGTTAGTAATGATGGGCGTCTATAAGACACCCCCATTACTAACCTACAAAGTGTTAAAAAGAAAAAACACACTACACCCAGAAAAAAATAATTTATTTGAAATAAAACACACAATTTTATTTAATTCTTAGTTTACTAAAAATAATAGTTACCTGTCCACGTTCCTGCGCTGATCTCCCATGCACAGCTGTCACATCTGGAGATGGTGACAGCTGTCATGGCTGCTGTAAGCTCACGCTGCCGGGAACACGTCCGCTCCCGGCAGCGGGAGCCACTGACTGAGGTCACCGGAGTGCATTCAGTCAGCGCAGCTCCGGAGACCTCCTTTACGGCAGTGCTGTACCGTGGGAATTTCTCACGATACAGCAGGGCCGTAAAGGAGCTAACCGGAGCAGCGCTGCCTGAACTCCGGTGAACCCTTACGGCCCCGTCATTCTAGCGGCGGCAGCGGTTCAGAGCGGTCACATTCTATGTGGCTGCTCTGAACTGGAGATCATCGTGGGACACTCGTGGACTACTACGGAGGGGTAAGGATAAGGTTGTGGTTTATTATTTTATATTTTATTACAGGAGATCGATGGCTTCGGGGAATTAGGTGTCTAGGTGAGTATAGGTGTAGTTTTTTATTTTTTACTTTATTTTAGGTGGCGATCGGCGGGGACAGGTAATGTATGAACTAATTTATTGTAGGTAACCACTGGCCACCAATGACATGTATTTAAAATTTATTGGGGACACAGTAGGGCAATTTATATAGCAGGATCAGGCTGATGGGAACTACTGCTCCCATCGAGCTGATCCTGCTGGCACGAGTGGACGGGGGACAGACATAGGCCGATGGGAGTAGTAGTGTCACATCGGCCTATGTCTGCCTGCACGCACACACCCGCACACATCGCACAGACACAGCGCACACCCGCACACACTCGCAGACATCGCACAGACACCGCGCACACCCGCACACATCGCACACACACCCCGCACACACACCCCGCACACACACTAATCATGACGGGCTGATGGTCTGGGAGGTGAGGCTGACCTGTGCGGCCGTGGGAAAGTTCATGTGAGTTCATGCAGTCAAGCATGAACTCACATGAACCCTCTGAGGGCACCGCGGCGACTTCAAATGAACAGCTGATCGGCATCACCTGATACCTCAGCTGTTCATTTGAAATAACCGGCGGGAAAGCGCAGCACAGAACGGGAAAGCCGGCGGTGAAGTCTTTTCATTGCCGGCTTCCCCGCCCGGGTCCTTCGCTCCTTGGTGCTGCGCTCCCCGCCCGGTCCTAGCTTACGATCGGGATGGGAGGTGGCGAGGGGAGCGGAGGATCGGGGTGGGAGGCTGCGGGGAAGCAGTATGGGGCTGTGTGATTGTTTAAAAGCCGGCGGCTTTTTACCGCCCGCCGGCTTTTAAACAATCAGGAGAATTCTCCCACGCTGGGATGGCATTCTGATGACAGGCTGGATCTCAGCTGAGCGCTGCCATCCAGCTTGTCATCCTTCAGAGACACTGCAGAGCACAGGCATTATGGGAACTTCCGATTCCGGTATCCGATATTGTCAAAGTATCGGAATTAAGTATCGGAATTCCGATACCGCGAATATCGGCCGATACCCGATATTACAGTATCGGAATGCTCAACACTACTGATCACTTTTACCACACGCAGAACGACGTAAAAAAAATCAAAAAACAATTCCTGAATTGTTGGTTTTCGTTAATTTTACCTCCCAAAAAACGAAATAGAAAGCAATTAAAAAATATCATGTACCCAAAAATGATACCAATAAAAATGTCAACTCGTCCCGCAAAAAAACAAGCCATCACATGACTCTGTCAGCCGAAATATGGAAAAATTATAGCTCTCAAAATATGGCGATGCAAAAACTAGATTTTGCAAAAAAAAGCGTCTCTTAGTGTGTGACAGCTGTCAGTCATAAAAATCCGATATAAATCTCGTATCTCAGTAATCGCACCGACCCGAAAAATAAACTGATCACTTATACCGCACGAGGAACGGCGTAAAAAATAAATAAATAAAACCAATTCTTCACCTGCTACTGATTTGTTTATTATGTCTCCCAAAGATCGCAGTAAGGCTCTGCTCACATTTATCCTGCGCTCTGCGCTGAGCTCTTACACCAGAGTTTCCATGTAAATCTCTGAAATACGTGACTCAGACGGAAACCATGACGGAAGATTCCCTGTAATGAGGCAGATATAGGCCACTGTGGATACCATCTGACCTGTGATCCCCTGGTGTCATTTTTTTTAGGCGTGCATAAAAGTGCGGTTGGCCACAGTTTTGTGCACTTCTGAAAAAAAGGACACCGCTAAACAGAGGCCAGACAGAGTCCAAAGTAACTCTGTAGCCTCATTACAGTGAATGGATCCTGCAGGGGTTTCATCAGAATTACATCACTTGGAAATTTAGATGGAAACCCCGATGTAAGTGCTCAGCCTAGAGCGCCGGAAAAATGTTACGTAAAAAGTTCCCAATAAAAGCTTCAACTCAGTCCTCAAAAAAAGCCAGTCCCCACTCAGGTCCGTCATCTGTTAAAAATGTAAGGGACTTCCAAGTTACTGGTAGCAGAAAGGCTCTGGAAAAGCGAAATGGCCCTTGCCCCCCAAAAGAAATTCAGAAAATTTTGTGCTCCCAAATCCAAATGCCTAATCTACAATAATTTGTTCTCCAATTGTCAAATAGCGCTCCGTCCCTCCCAGATCTCGCCGTATGGCTGAGCGGTACGATACAGCCACATATGGGGTATTGCCACTTTTAGAAGAAATTGTGTGACGCATTTCGGCACCATTTTTACCCATTGCCCTGTGTAAAAATGTAAAATCTGAGGGTAAAACATTTTTTTGTGGTAAAAATACAATTATGTTTTCTTCACTGACCAATGGTATAAATTAAAAAATTAAAAAATACTCACGACTTCCCTAGATGAATTCCTTTAGAGGTGTAGTTTACAAAATGGGGTCACTTGTGGGGGTTTCTGCTGTTTCGGCATGTCAGCGACTCTTCAAATGTGACATGGTGTCTGCAACCTATCCCAGCCAACATAGCGCTCCTTTCTCTTCCGAACCCTGTCGTACACCAAAGCAGTGGTTTTCCACCATATATGGGGTATTGGCGTACTCAACAGAAATTGCACAACAAATTTCATGGTGCAATTTCTCCTGTTATCCTTATGATAATGCAAAATTAGGGGGTGAAAAACATTTGTTGTGGGAAAAATGTGAAAATTTTATTTTTATGGCTCAATATTATAAACTTCTGTGAAGCACCTGGGGGTGCAAAGTGCTCACCACAAATCTAGATAAGTTCCCTAAGCAGTCTAGTTTCCAAAATGGTGTCATTTGTGGAGGGTTTCCACTGTTTAGGCACATCAGGGGCTCCCCAAATGCAACATGGCGTCCGCTAATTATTCAAGCAAATTTTACATTCAAAAAGTCAAATGGCGCTCCTTTCCTTCCAAACCCTGCCATGCGCCCCAACAGTGGTTTTCCTCCACATATGGGGTATCAGCGCGCTAATGAGAAATTGCACTACAAATTGTATATTCCATTTTTTCTTGTTACCCTTGTGAAAATAAAAAAATTGGGTCTAATCTAACATTTTTGTGAAAAAACGTTAAATGTTCATTGTTTTCTTCCACATTCCAAAAATTCCCGTGAAACACCTGAAGGGTTAATAAACTTCTTGAATGTGGTTTTGAGCACCTTGAGGGGTGCAGTTTTTAGAATGGTGTCACTTTTGGGTATTTTCTGTCATAAAGACCCCTCAAAGTCACTTCAAATAAGATGTGGTCCCTAAAAAAATTTTTTTGTAAATTTTGTTGGAAAAATGAGAAATAGCTGGTCAACTTTAACCCTTATAGCTTCCTAACAAAAAAAAAATTTGGTTCCAAAATTGTGCTGATGTAAAGTAGACATGTGGGAAATGTTATTTATTAACTCTTTTGTGTGACATATCTCTCTGATTTAAGGGCATGAAAATTCAAAGTTTGAAAATTGCAAAATTTTCAAAATTTTCACCAAATTTCCGATTTTTTTCACAAATAAACGCAAGTGATATCGAAGAAATTTTATCACTGTCATGAAGTACAATATGTCACGAAAAAACAATCTCAGAATCAGGGGAATCCGTTGAAGCGTTCCAGAGTAATTACCTCATAAAGTGACAGTGGTCAGAATTGTAAAAATTGGCCCGGTCATGAAGGCAAAAACAGGCTCTGGGACGAAGTGGTTAAATAAATATTGATTTTATTGGCATCTATGCTTCATTTATCTTGATTGGATTGCTTTAAGACTGAAGTATTGCATTGAATAGACCCCTTTATGCCTTTGGATTAAAATGTCATATGTTGCAGTTGTGCAAAGTACTTATGCAAAAGACATGTAAATTATACTTGTGACGAATGCAAACAGTAAATTTAGCACCGTGAACCTTATTTACCATTTTATATAGAAAAAAATGAACTTTTTTTTTTTTTTAAATATATTTACATACAGTTTGATGTGATTAGTGATAGTTTACAGTTATATAAAGATTAGTTTTTTTATGTGCAAATGTGCAATATGCATGAATATTGCAATAGGCCATGTAACACACTAACCCATAATAGTTAAAGATACACTGGACTGTCAGCCAATAGTGTCTGGGTTGAATCAGTATGGGCCTCCGTCAACCCGCTCTATTTTCCAATGGCAGTCACCACCCCAGACCCTAACAGGTGCCCACACTACACTTTCCTGCAAGGATGAAAGTCTCACACTGTGGGCCACAGTCAATTTCTTCTACCACAGACCTTCTGTCCTTGCCTCCAATTTCCAGAGAGACAACTCATGCTCCCTTCTGCTCACATAACCAAATTTCTGTCCTTCCAATTGGGTCTACGCTCACACGACCGAATTTCAATTTCTGCAATAGGGTCTGCACTATCTGCTATCTTTAGCCTCGACAATCAGGATCTCCTAGCCTCTGTAAGGACTCTGCACCCCTTGCTTAATCCACTTCCAATACTGATCTTGTGTTTCTGGACACACTCATCACCTACGTCAGTCCTAGCTACCACAGGTGACTTGTTACAAGTCTGGGCGAAGACTGACTTCCTGGCTTTTGTATTTTTCTGCTGCAGATCACATGTCCCCTGTACACCTAGCTCTGCTTTCCTCTCATTCAGCCTGCCTTCTGTGCCTTGGTGGCAATACCCTTTTAGGTTCCTACACCTATAGTCTCTGATCACTACATGGCAGCATCTGCCCACAAATACCTTACAGCTCATTTCTATTATATGAGTCACTCACTCTCCTTACATTCCTCCAGTCTTTAAACTTACCATTACTTGGATGAGAAAGGTTACTTATGCTCTAGACGCTCCTTGACGGTGGTCTCAGAGTCGCCAATATCCAAACACACTCCTGTGTCTGCTGTATTACATACTGCCATATGAAATCATCTTCCGCATACCTCCTGGGTGAAACACGAGCGTTGGTACATTCAGATCTGTGAAGTCCCTCCTGACCTGTCTCTTCTGGGACACTTAGGTCTTGAGACACTCTTCCTGTGATTTAGACCTCTAGCCTACCCTCTAAGCTAGCCCCGGTCATTCTCTCTTCATCAGACACATGTGGCGGTAGCATGTAAGGGTGCCGTACTCTCTCTGGTGCAACGTCTTCTCCTTTCGGGGTGTACTCTCCTTGTCACTCGATGAGGAACAACCTCCCATGTGTAGTCCAATTTTCCCCAAGGGTGCTTCACTTGAACCAAAACTCAATTCCCCAGCTGTAATGGTGCCTCCTGCACAGGAGTTACTACAGGATGCCTTTTCCCCTGGGGCTTCTGTACAATTTTAAGTCTCCGTGTCTCTAACCGATGTTGGTGTTTCCACACCAAAGTTGTGGTGTTTATCTTCGTACAATCTTCCACTGGATCAAGCTCTAGCTCAGTAACCTTATGGCTGTTATGTCCAAACAGCAACGTGTAAGGTGTGTACCCTGTCGTGGCATGAACCTGGTTACTGTACAACTAGACCACTTCTGGTACAAATTCAGGTCATTTCATCTTCCTGTGTAACGGTGTAGGGGAATGCTGGTGAGGAGATAGCAGATACGGGCTGGGTGAGCAGGGAAAACTAATCTGTCCCTAGACTGGGAACCCTGAATAGCCCTGACCCCGAAGGTATCTCTGATGGTGAGAAGGTTCGGGTCTCCACCCAAAGCCCTAACTCCTTCACAAGCCCTGCACTAATTCCCCTAATCTCCCTCCTCAGAACAAAGGTACAGCAATCTCAAAGGAAAGGACTTCAGCGGCACAAACAAACAGGGCTGCACAGCACGGCTTCCACGTATAGATTGAAACTCTATCAGCTGCACCACCTGGTGGAAGGAGAGGCTACTTAAAGGCTAAGGGGAGTAGACTCACACAGAGACTCACATCCACCAGGACATGGCAATAGAATTGACATTAACCCATGCAGTACAAGAGGGAATTTCACAGTTTAAGTTACAGCGGCATCTAGAATAGACCGCAGATACACAGCACTAGACAGCGTGTGACATCCTGTCATCTTCCTGTTGTCCTCCACAATTCTCAGAATGTAGATAAAGTTATGTTGAAACGTTCACAGTCCCCATTTCCCTATGGGTGCTAGGGTGTAGTTCTGGAATTCTCAATGTTGTACAGTTGGTGCAATTCATCCATGACTTTTCCATGAAAACAGGCTCCTAGCTCAGAGTGAATTCTTTTTGGACACCCGTATACCCACATGAAGTCATGACAGATGGCACAGGCCGCTGACTCAGCTGTTTGATTCCCAGTGGGAGTCATGACTGCAAACTTTTTAAAATGATCCATCATCACCAGACAGTACAAACAACCATTATCGGAGCGGCTGATCATAAGATAGTCCACCATCAGCACTTCCAATGGGAAAGAAATCCTCTTCACCTATATAGATGTTCTGTGTTTAGGGGGTTTAGTCATCTCACCCTGATGGGATTTCTTGTAATCTTCTTTCACCACTCGATTTACTTGTGGCCAATACAGAAACCGTTGTAGCCATTGGAAAGTTTTCTCTGTTCTGAAGTGGGTATCACTCTCATGGGCTTCCTTCTTCACTCTGGGCTTCATTCCTTGTGAAATCATTAGCAGATTACAATGAGGCAATCTGGGCTACCGGCCAGGGCTAAAGGCTCCGGGGACCTTTGGCCATATTGTTCTCATTATAATGCTTTTTTTCACCACTGTCGACGGTGCACATCTCCGGACAGGTAGCTTTCCTAAAGCTCAGCTGCCAGCAATTCACGATGGTTTACTGGCATCTACAAGGCTATGTGTGTATGCACTCTTAGGAATAACAGAATCTTTGGTCCTCTCCTCCACTTTTGACTGAGGTTCAGAGGATTAATTGGAGACATAGAACCGCTGTTCTCCACTTTGGAATCCAACCCTTCAGATATATGGTATATGATGTATAGTATTGATATACCAAAAATATCAGTAATAATCAATTAAATTCTAAAAGACATTAATCAATTTAAAATTTGTATTTATTTAGTTTAATTAAATATTGCATGGAAGGATGAAGACGTGTTCTTGGAGAAGCCTTCAACTTTAGCAGGTGTTTCTTGCTGGTCAGGAGGCCACGGGTAGATGGTTCAAATCCTTCCATACAGGTACAGCATTGATGGTGGACATGCTGTAGTTTCTTCAGGGTGCTAGATGTGGGGGTTTTCTGTCCTCGAGATGTCTAAGGTGCCCTGGTGACAGCAGGCAAAAAAGCATCTTCCTCTGACAGCGCGAGCAGCCCTGGATAATCCACGCCGGCAGGATGATATCATCCGGCGGAAGATGGAACCTATGAGAAAAGATGTAAAACTAATGTAAGTAATGGGACTCCATATTAGAGGGTACTACTGTGGTGTCACTGTGGGAGAACGTTAGAGGAATCTCATCACACAGAGGGCAGGGATCTTTGCCAGTCATCATACATGTGACAATCCCACCACTGACAGATAACATCTGCTCCACATGACTTCTTCTCACTGACATCATACAACATGGAGATTATTGTCACACTTACCTCGCCTACTTTCCCCCTCTTCTACTTTCTCAGTTTTTTCTTGTCTTCTCAGTTTTAGAAAATATTTTCTTTTCTTCTGAACTGGAGATTCTAATCAAAAAGTCCGAAAAAAATATTAATTATAAACTTCTAAAATATTTTCTTTGTATCTATATAGAGTTATGCAACTGATTAATATGCACCTGTAGCATTTCTGTGTGCTGCCATGTGGTGTCTCCAAGGAACTATGTCCCCTTATTATCATGACATTACTTGCAGCAATCCACTGTGTTATTATATAATCAGTTAGATAATAATTCAATGCAACTTTAAAGAGGACCTGTCACTAGATCAAAAGTATCTGAGATTCACCATTATCTTATGTCTGCTGCTTCCCCGAGTATTCTGATATTTGTTTTGCTAAAATCCACCCTATGGTTGTAGAGATATGGGCATTTATATTTAGTGCTAATTTTTATGGTCTTTTCCAAGGGGGCATGGCTCACAATTTTATATTGCAGAGCAACCTAAAGACACGCCCCAGAGGATCCTGTGAGCACTGCCCTCTTGGAAAAGACGATAAAAATTAGCACTAAATAAGACCCGTAACTCAAAAAACTGAATACTTAGGGGAGCAACGGGAATAAAGTAAGTGATTTTTGGAGCCTTCATGTGCTGATTCACATTATAATTTTGGATTATAGGCTATAATTGGATGGCCTATAAACCTGTACATACCTGACAATGAGGACGAGGATGACTCGTTGTTTTTAGCAGTGAAACACTGATTGTCTCCTTTAGTATTAGAAGAGGAAGATTCTTTCTGCCTGTTTGGTAGAAGAAAGACCAGTAAATTAAAAGTAAAAACAATAGAAAAAATGAAGAACACCTGTTTGTGAGGCCAATTAGGACGACCTAGAGGGGATACCCTGCCCAGGCCCTCAACTAGTAATATTGGCCTGAAATGAGCAGGAAATGAATGGCTGGTCACAATAATCAACTGTTATTGCAGTGTTATCACAAGTCAGATGCACAGAGGGGTGGTGGATGCTGGATTTAGATTTGTGTTACTCGTGTCTTGTATTTGGTTCTGAACATATATCAGAACTAAATCTCATAATAATAATAATCTACTCACATGTCTGAGTGTTTTTCACTGTTCTCTTGGGAACACTGTGGAGGTGACATAGGCTCTACATTGGTCATCATCCCGGTATTGGTGATATTTAGCTAAAACACACGGAGAAAAATAAATTGATTTATTTTAAGCATTTTTGTAATTATAGGTTTTAGACATATTAGTAGCCACATACTTACTTTAGAAAACCTTTGATAAGATGATACAAAGTTTTTTATTTCTGGCCAGTCATTGTCCTCTCTTGTGTCCGCCTCATCTGAATTCATGTGTCTGCTACAACGAGCTACAAAGTACAAGTGTTATCAGAGATAATTAGTATAAGACCCGGTCAGACAGTCACCCTGTTATCACTAATAATGTTGAGAACTTATTTTCACATAAAATGAAAGACAAGACACAAAGCAGTTTTCTGCAGATGACGTCTCATTTTACTTACTGATAAAGTAGCGGGTGTCCTCATCTGACTTTAGCTCAGGAACGAACAGGGGCTTCTGACTTAGAAGGTTGTCAAAGTCTAAGTCATGCAGAAATGGATGCATTTTGATCTCATTTGCTCCTCCTGGAAAAGGAAGACAAGAAAGAAAGTGATACAGTCATTTTTAGAGAAACTGCTCCATATCGGTACAGTTTATGTTAACCTGAACTGAAGATGTAACAGCAGACATGAAGGAAATGTACTGAAAGTCACAGCATGAAAAATGGGGAATGGATAAGTAAGTAGATTACTGAACCTCATGGACACAACCATTTGTCTGGTCACAGAGGTGTAATAAGTCATAATACTATTATAATATTACCTGTCCCAAGTCTATCTGCTGGATCTTTTCTGAGCAGCTGAGTGATGATGTCCTGAGCATCGGGTGGAGTAGAGTATTTATGATATGTCCAAATTAATTTATCTGTTATATAAAAAGCAAATATTACAGGAAATGAAACATTTTCATTAATTTTCATAAAAAATGTTCTTAATAAGGCTAGAAATTAAACCAGAAAACCAATGAAACCAAATAACAGTGACATCACAAGCATTCAGATTATTTTACTTACCCTCAAGGACACTGCGTAAAATATCTCTTTTTAAAGTCCCTCTAAATGGTGTACGTCCCAAAAGAAATTTATGTAGGGTGATCCCTACTGACCACCAATCAACGGGCCTTCCATAGCCTTTCCTTTGGATAATTTCTGGGGCCATGTAACTAAGGGTGCCAAAAGTCTGGAAACCAACAGAAGAATGAGATGATGATCAATAAATATAATTGCGTCAAATAACATTAGTGCAAATGTTTTATAGAGAAATTGTCAGAGAAGGGTAAAGAGATGAAATCTGTGAAGTGCAAGATCTTGTAAGTAAAGCCTACCTCTTCATCAAGGAACTCGCTGGTGATGTCCTCAGTTGAAGCCTTGTAGATATCTGAGCTTGGTCTCATGAGGCCGAGTTTTGAAACCCCAAAATCGGTGACCTTAATATGTCCTGTTGATGATATCAGGAGGCTGTGAAAGAAAGAAATGGTGTCAGACCCAAGTAATTACCCATAGACTGTACAAAAACTATAATTTTTTTCCCCTTTACTATACTACTGGGGTCACTTACTTGCCAGGCTTCAGGTCTCTGTGCACCACACCATAACTGTGCAGGTATTCCACAGCAAGAACCGTTTCCGCAATGTACATATGGGCCAGGGGGACTGGTAAAGGACCCCTGCGCTTTATAAGACTGGCACAGTCGCCTCCTATAGAAGAAAGCAAATATGAGAGGTGAGGGTTTGTTTCAATGTAAATTACACATGATGAGGGTGAATATGAAATAAGTGGAAATATTGGGACAAGATGGCCTATATAGAGATATACTGTGTAATGTAGAGCGTATACTGTATACTACATGTAGCCATCCATGTGGGCACATTATGGTCATATATAGGTGCTAGGATTAAACAGACGTGGGCTGGATATAGATACAATGGATGTGACCTACCTGGTACATAGTCCATGACCATACACAGATGAAGTTTAGTAGGAAAAGAGCAGAACATGGAGGCCACAAAGGGACAATCGGCGAATGCTGAGATGTCCCTCTCCAGAAAGGCCAATTCAAGTCTCTTTGGCTTTTTCAGGTTCTCCTTGTCCATTGTCTTCATAGCACAAATCTGGTTTGTGTCTTTATGGCGCACTAAGTGGACGGCCCTAGAGAGGAAGAAAATCCATGATTTATTACAAATTCTTATTAACAGTCCATCTATCGACCTCGTCAAACGATCTCCTGTACTAATGGTTAATACTAGATGTGAGGCCATCACTATAAATCCATGTCTAGAAATGCATAAAATAATACTCCATAAATGATTATCAATGGAGGGTCCACATCCACGTCACATCCTAACTGACCTGACAGAGCGATGTGGACAGTGATGTGGACTCCTAATTTCTCTATGGGAATATTACATGGGCAGGACACCGAGGCATCATCATAAGGAGCCCTGGGAAATAAATATTATACCAAAGTAAAGCTCACCCAAAGGCTCCACTGCTGATCAGTTTGATCGGTTTATAGTCGCTCTTACAAGGATTTCTCACTGGGTTCAATGATCCGATCAAGGCCTAAAAAGGAATAAGGAATGACATTAAGACAGAAAATGCAGGAGAATAAAAGCTCAAGATGCAGGAACGTCTCTCTTCTATATTATGTCCCCGCTGATTACACTGTAGAGAACGTGATACCAGCCGGACCCTCCACAGACCCCATTATATTATAAAGGGAAATCCCCCATACACATAAATCAATACTGCAGGGAAGGATAAGGGACATCACACAGGGCAGGAAGAATAACGCCATTATCACACATAATATGTCTGATCTACATGACGACCAGTGATATCCCATTGTCATATGGGATATAATATGGGATGTATAATTCACACCCGTCATCTGATGATATACAGACGTCCCTCTGATACTTACACTGGCAGATTCCTGGATGATCTCTGGTGTTTCACATATTCCACCATCAGTATTTGCCGGCACAGTTATTCCTAAAATAATGAAGAAACGTCATTTATTAAATGTCTGTATCAGCACTTAATAACCAAAAGAAAAGGAAGCAAAAAAGTCAAATATCAAAAAACATAACAAATTTTATTGATTAATCAGAACAATTCATGATAAAAAATAATAAGAGAATGTGAGACACAGAGAACGCTCTCTCTTTCAAACCAAGAACAACTGATCAAAATCACTTCAAAACCTATTCATAATCGTATTCATACAAGTTTGTGTCTGTTTAGAATGTAGAAGATATAGGAACAATCTGTAGTCCTCAAAATAAATAAGACTAATAGAAAAGAGAAACCTTCACAGTCTGGGAGGGTGGGGAGCAAGACCCCGACATGTGTTTCGCATAGGCTTCTTCCAAGGGGTATTGAAGAAGTTTTGCGTAGGCTTCTTCCAGGGGGTGTGGAAGAAGTCTACATGAGACGCGCATCAGGGGCTCACTCCCCACCCTCCCAGACCATGCAGGTTTCTCCTATTTATTTGCTTATTTATTTATACAGAAGATGAAGAATAAATCAACATATTCTTTGCCGTTCTCAATAACGTAATATTTGAATGTAAAATATTAGATGATCGTCTTACCTTCTATCAGATCGGATTTTGGCCCTGGCTGACTGTTATCAGGGTCAGCAACATTTAGGTTTTGCCCCTCTGCGGAGTCGCCTTTTGATGTTTCCTGATGGATATAAGATATACAATTAATATAACGTTTCTCAAACACTAGATTACCATATATATAAAGCGGGAAGGATTAAACCTGGATTTACTTGACAAGTTCAGTATTGGAGGGACAATTCACGGCCGCTCCATCAAGCAAATTTACATTAATATTTAAGGGACTTGTATCTACAACTGTTCTCTAATAACTTCTATCAGAACTGCAGCATTTACAAGGAGGAAGATTGTGATGATGGAGTGAGACAGAGGTAGAAATACAAGCTCCGCACCGCTGAGTACAGACTATCACCACAGAGGATGGAGCCGCAGAGACAGGCCGCCATAGAATATCCTGTGTCTGCCTGGAGCGGAGAGAGGAAGGCCTCTACCATCATAAATCTGATCTTCTGCTATATGACTGGTAATCTGGAGAAGATGAGACAACAAGGACATGAGATGTAGAAGATGATGGATCCTTACCAGGCACTCCAGTGAGTAGGCCGGATACTCCAGTACAAGCAGGACATTTTGGGCCAGTTGTTTAACCCCTTAAGCCCCGCGGGTGGTTTGCACGTTAATGACCGGGCCAATTTTTACAATTCTGACCACTGTCACTTTATGAGGTAATTACTCTCGAACGCTTCAACGGATCCCCCTGATTCTGAGATTGTTTTTTCGTGACATATTGTACTTCATGATTGTGGAAAAATTTCTTCGATATCACTTGCATTTATTTGTGAAAAAAACGGAAATTTGGCGAAAATTTTGAAAATTTTGCAATTTTCAAAATTTGAATTTTTAAGCCCTGAAATCAGAGCGATATGTCACACAAAAGAGTTAATAAATAACATTTCCCACATGTCTACTTTACATCAGCACAATTTTGGAACCAAAATTTTTTTTTGTTAGGGAGCTATAAGGGTTAAAAGTTGACCAGCGATTTCTCATTTTTCCAACAAAATTTACAAAACCATTTTTTTAGGGACCACATCACATTTGAAGTCACTTTGAGAGGTCTTTATGACAGAAAATACCCAAAAGTGACACCATTCTAAAAACTGCACCCCTCAAGGTGCTCAAAACCACATTCAAGAACTTTATTAACCCTTCAGGTGCTTCACAGGAATTTTTTGAATGTGGAAGATAAAAATGAACATTTAACTTTTTTCACAAAAATGTTAATTTAGACCCAATTTTTTTTATTTTCACAGGGGTAACAAGAAAAAATGGACCCCAAAATTTGTTGTGCAATTTCCCCTGGGCACGCAGATACCCAATATTTGGGGAAAAAATACTGTTTGGGCGCACGGCAGGGCTCGGAAGGGAAGGAGCGCTATTTGACTTTTTGATTGTAAAATTTGCTTGAATAATTAGCGGACGCCATGTTGTGTTTGGAGAGCCCATGTGTGCCCAAACTTTGGAGCTCCCCCACAAGTGACCCCATTTTGGAAACTAGACCCCCCAAGGCACCTTTCTAGATGCATAGTGAGCACTTGGAACCCCCAGGTGCTTCACAAATTGATTCGTAACAATGAAAAAGTGAAAAAAAAAACACTTTTTCATTTGTATGAATCAATTTGTGAAGCACCTGAGTGTTCCAAGTGCTCACAATGCATCTAGATAGGTGCCTTGGGGGGTCTAGTTTCCAAAATGGGGTCACTTGTGGGGGAGCTCCAATGTTTGGGCACACAGCGGCTCTCCAAACGCAACATGGTGTCGCTAACAATTTGAGCCGATTTTCCGTTAAATTTGTTAGAGGACACCATGTTGCATTTAGAGAGTCCCTGTGTGCCCAAACATTGGAGCTCCCCCACAAGTGACCCCATTTTGGAAACTAGACCCCCCAAGGCACCTATCTAGATGCATAGTGAGCACTTGGAACCCCCAGGTGCTTCACAAATTGATTCGTAACAATGAAAAAGTGAAAAAAAAAACACTTTTTCATTTGTATGAATCAATTTGTGAAGCACCTGAGGGTTCCAAGTGCTCACTATGCATCTAGATAGGTGCCTTGGGTGGTCTAGTTTCCAAAATGGGGTCACTTGTGGGGGAGCTCCAATATTTGGGCACACAGCGGCTCTCTAAATGCAACATGGTGTCCGCTAACAAATTTAACGCAAAATTGGCTCAAATTGTTAGCGACACCATGTTGCGTTTGGAGAGCTGCTGTGTGCCCAAACATTGGAGCTCCCCCACAAGTGACCCCATTTTGGAAACTAGACCCCCCAAGGCACCTATCTAGATGCATAGTGAGCACTTGGAACCCCCAGGTGCTTCACAAATTGATTCGTAACAATGAAAAAGTGAAAAAAAAAAACACTTTTTCATTTTTATGAATCAATTTGTGAAGCACCTGGGGGTTCCAACTGCTCACTATGCATCTAGATAGGTGCCTTGGGGGGTCTAGTTTCCAAAATGGGGTCACTTGTGGGAGAGCTCCAATGTTTGGGCACACAGGGACTCTCTAAATGCAACATGGTATTCGCTAACAAATTGAATGGAAAATCGGCTCAAATTGTTAGCGGACGCCACATTGCGTTTGGAGAGCCCCTCTGTGCCCAAACTTTGGAGCTCCCCCACAAGTGACCCCATTTTGGAAACTAGACCCCCCAAGGCACCTTTCTAGATGCATAGTGAGCACTTGGAACCCCCAGGTGCTTCACAAATTGATTCGTAATAATGAAAAAGTGAAAAAAAAAACACTTTTTCATTTTTACGAATTAATTTGTGAAGCACCTAGGGGTTCCAAGTGCTCACTATGCATCTAGATAGGTGCCTTGGGGGGTCTAGTTTCCAAAATGGGGTCACTTGTGGAGGAGCTCCAATGTTTGGGCACACAGGGACTCTCCAAATGCAACATGATATCCGCTAACAATTTGAGCTGACAATTTGTTAGCGGATATCATGTTGCATTTGGAGAGTCCCTGTGTGCCCAAACATTGGAGCTCCCCCACAAGTGACCCCATTTTGGAAACTAGACCCCCCAAGGCACCTATCTAGATTCATAGTGAGCACTTGGAACCCCAGGTGCTTCACAAATTGATTCATAAAAATGAAAAAGTGTTTTTTTTTTCACTTTTTCATTATTACGAATCAATTTGTGAAGCACCTGGGGGTTCCAAGTGCTCACTATGCATCTAGAAAGGTGCCTTGGGGGGTCTAGTTTCCAAAATGGGGTCACTTGTGGGGGAGCTCCAAAGTTTGGGCACAGAGGGGCTCTCCAAACGCAATGTGGTGTCCGCTAACAATTTGAGCCGATTTTCCATTCAATTTGTTAGCGGACACCATGTCGCGTTTGGAGAGCCCGTGATGTGCCTAAACAGTGGAGCTCCCCCACAAGTGTCCCCATTTTGGAAACTATACCCCTCAAAGATTTTATTAAGGTGTATAGTGAACATTTTGAACCCAGAGGTACGGCACATTATTTGTTTACATTAGGTCATCATATTGAATAAGTTTTCATTATTCTTGAGCGCAAGTGCTCGCTACTTGAGTTTGCATCGGGTACTCAGGTATGCACCATGTACAGCGTGTGCTCGAGTGACATGCTCGAGTCCCTGCTCCGCATGTTTCACGGTTATTAGACACCCAAAAAAAAACATGCAGGGATCGCTCGTGCATGGCAGGCAATCCCCGTAAAGTTTTTTGGCCGCGAAGCATATGGGGCAGAGACTCGAGCATGTCACTCAAATACCCACGATACTAAATGCATACCAGAGCACCCAATGCAAACTCAAGTAGCGAGCACTTGCTCTCAACACTAGTCGCCATATCGTCATCTTTTTTTCTTACTTTTGAAAAAAATCCCAACCCCAGCCCTAACCCTAGCACAACCCTAGCCCCAGCACAACCCTAGCCCCAGCACAACCCTAGCCCCAGCACAACCCTAGCCCCAGCACAACCCTAGCCCCAGCACAACCCTAGCCCCAAACCCAGCCCTAACCCTAGCCCAGTCCTAACTCAAGAGTTTATTTTTGACGCCGTTCCTTGTGCGGTATAAGTGATTAGACGACTTTATTCTTCGGGTCGGTGTGATTACAGCAATGCCAGAATCATATGGGGTTTTTATGACTGACAGCTGTCACACACTAAAAGACGCATTTTTTGTAAAATCTAGTTTTTGCATCGCCATATTTTGAGAGCTATAATTTTTCCAGATTTTGGCAGACAGTCATGTGACGGCTCGTTTTTTGCGGGATGACTTGACGTTGTTATTGGTGCCATTTTCAGGCACGTGACATTTTTTGATCGCTTTCTATTCCGATTTTTGGGAGGCAGAATAAACAAAAACCAACAATTCAGGAATTGTTTTTTTTTTTTTTTTTTTATTCTGTTCCGCGTGTGGTAAAATTGATGAGGCAGCTTTACTCTTCGGGTCAGTACGTTTACAGCGGTACCACATTTGTATCATTTTTCTATGTTCTGGCGCTTATACACAATAAAAGCTATTTTATAGAAAAAAATATTTTTTAGTATCGCTTTATTCTGAGAGCTATAACTTTTTTATTTTTCGGCTGATGGAGCTATATGGTGGCTTGTTTTTTGCGGGACGAGATGACGTTTTCAGCGGTATCATTTTTATTTATATGCGTCTTTTGATCGCGTGTTATTCCACTTTTTGTTTGGTGGTATGGTGATAAAGCATTGTTTCTTGCTTGGTTTTTTTTTTTTTTTTTTTTACCGTGTTCACTGAAGGGGTTAACTAGTGGGACAGTTTTATAGGTCAGGTTGTTCCGGACGCGGCGATACCAAATATGTGTACTTTTATTGTTTTTTTTTTATTTTTTTTATAATAATATTTATTGATGGGTACATTATATTTTTATTTTTGGTGTATTATTTTTTTTATAATATTTTTGCACATTTTTTTTTTTTTTTTTTTTTCACTTTCACACAGTTTATACACTTTATTACTTTGTCCCACTCTGGGACTTTCACTTTTTTTTTTCTGATCGCCTGCATGGCACAGGAATGGAGCACCATCCCTATGCCATGAAGGCTGTCAGAAGTGCACAGTGTGAAGATTGCTTGGAGATGCACTGCGCATGTCCAAGCAATCTTCCTGCTCTCTGGTGACCCGGATGTTGTCATGACGACATCGGGTCGTCATGGCAACACCCGGGAAGCCTTTGCAGACTGCGCTGGAAGCCGGAAGAGGAGGTGAGTATCGCCGATCACCTCCCCTTGCCCCCGCAATGCCGCGATCGACTTCGATCGACTTCGATCGCAGCATCGCGGGGGTTAATGTGCTGGGAGCGGTGCGTGACCGCTCCCTGCACATAGTACCGGGTGTCAGCTGTGACAATCAGCTGACACCCGGCGGCGATCGCGCCCGCACAGCCTGTGTGCGGGCGCGATCGCGATGACGTACTAATACGGGTCTGGCTCTTAAGTCCCAGGGCACAGACGCGTATTAGTACGTCAGATGTTATTAAGGGGTTAAAAAAGGCCAATTCTCCACTTTGGGATTTTTCTTCAGCCTATAAAGATGAAAATTAACAAGAAATGAAAATAATCAATAAAATTCATGAACATATATGGTATTGCCACATTTGTTAAAGTCTGATCTGTTAAGATAGGTGTTCGGTATCAATAAAAATCTGAGTTCACTTTGCAAAAAAAGGCTTTACTTAGTCCTATCAACAGAAAAATTACAATGTTATGGGTCTCTAAATATAGTGACACAAAGAACCATTTCATCTCAATTGGAATTTTTTTCCCCTTGTTTGAATACAATGTATGGTAAATAGGATGGAGCCATTGAAAGCTGCAACTCATCCCAAAAAAACAAGCCCTCACATGTCTATGCCAATGGAGAAATAACAAAGTTATGGCTCTTGAAAGAAAGTGAGGAAAAAATTAGAGCGGAAAAAATTTTGTGGTCCACAAAGGGTTAACCAATCCTATTCCCTCCTCCCCCCGCATCCAGGACCTTCCCACCCCTAATTCAACTAACCCTTTAGATCCCACCCTCTCCTTTGTCATGTAGCCTGATTGCCCTGTTTTGACTCCAGGCTATTCTTATCTGGGTATTTGGCACAGGTTAAACTTAAACTTGTATTCCATTATTATTTTCCATTATTATTATATATAATTTGTGCAGATTGTCTGCTACTTACCTGCTGTACTAATGTCCAGATGTTCTGCTGTAAATGCTCAAGATATTCTGAGCTTATACAACCTTGGTGGTATTTGGTCAGGCAATCTCTCACAAGCTCCATAACCAGCCGGTAAGTGAAGCTGAGGACGCCATCGGGTAGTGGTAGCACAAAGTCAGGGTCATAGGTGGTAAGAATCCCCTGGAGTAGTGCTAACACCTGAAGTCTGTCTGGAGGAATTCCAGACATTTCCAGTAATCCAAGCGCGGTCAGTATATGACTAGCTATATGGCTTATCACACCGACAACAATGACACCAGAATGTCAAAGTGACAACAGGAGTGTAAACACTTGTAGAAGTAGTGATGGTTAATTGTGATGTCATAATGGAATCTTGTGTTCTAATCTTAAAGGGGCATCTTACCTTATAAGGAAGTTGCCTTGCAACCCTTAAGTAGGCAACAATATAGGCTCAGCATCAGTACCAGATGCAGGCAAGGAGGAAAGCGCTATGGGTGCTTTACTCTTCTGATCAGTTAGAGTCTTTTTATGTAAGATAAATTATTTTTATCTGTTATACACAATAAAAATTATAGCGTTTTGTATCAATAAGAAATTCAGATTCCAGTGCTAACAGAAATATCTTTCTGTGGGAACAGGGCATGTGGGGCTGGGGCTGCATCCAACCATGGCATATGAAGCACGCTGGCCCATGTTGCTCTGCCACAACCACTTCCAGAAATCGGGGTCTTTATTACAAATATGACCCTGCCTAACAGCTCATTTACATATTAAGAAAAAAGTGGATTTCTCTGATTAAGACATTCATCAAATCGTGGCTATCAAGGCATCACTCTATTCAACTTTCTATGACCTGCATCTTTATGTAGACGGCTTATGAGGGTTGATCTTACTGACAGTTTCACTTTAATAGTGTGGCTCGAACCTCCTTAAAATAATAGTGCCCCTTATGGGCCTCCTTATAATAATGATAATAATAGTGACTACCTGTTCTTTTTTATTAAAAATAATAATGCTCCCTCGAGCCGCTTTATAATAGTAATAATAATATTAATGATAAAAATATTAGATGACCCCACAAGGTTTAGGGAAAGTGTCACTGAATGCAGAAGCCGGGTCTAAGCTCCTAATAAACACTACCCACCTCCTGCCCTGCTGTGTTATTACAGGCTTTATTCCCCTTCAAGAGCGTCTATTAAATCTCCCTTCGTTATATCTATAGAAATCACATGAAGTAGTCATATAAGATAATTTAGATACTTTATTAAACACAGCACACAGAAAGCTTTTATAAAATATCATCTCCGCCCATAAAAACACCAATAGAATATTCCCGGGCAGTGTGGTTTAGATATATTCTTAAGGCATATGGGTAGTAGTAAATGCCAATGCAAAAGTAAAAAATATACTAGTATATCCCTTTTAAAAGTATAGAGAATAAATGCAGTTTTCTCCAATCCGTTATCAAAAGATATTTTGCATGTTTAGTACCCCAATTATAACATTGTGTGCAAGATGGATAACAGCATATTGTTTCAAATATATGAGAGGTAGATACAGATCTCTCAGTTAAGAGTATTTCACATTATATATATAATTAATTATCTTTCAAAAAAGAGGTTTGTATAGAAGATTAGTATAAGTTACACTTAATCAGTATTGAGATATTCTGAATATTCCAGGGTAAATGACAACAAATTCTCACAGGAGTACAGAGAAAATAAATATATATAGGTATACATCTCTTTAGATCAAATATTAGTAAAACATTATACTGATGTATACCAGAATCAAATATCCACTATTAATCCTGTCTATAGAAAGGGATTACTGTAATCAAATATACAGATACAGACCATTGGCCATAATAGAAGATTCCACACTGCCCAGCACCCGTACGCGCGTTTCGCGTCTTTGCTTCCTCGGGCCAGTATGCCATGCATTTCCGCACTCTCGCATCTGAGCTTGCCTGGAACAACGAGGCCCTTTTGTTCACCTTCTGGGAGGGTCTTTCTGGACGAATCAAGGACGAGCTAGCCCGTCGGGACATTCCTTCCACCCTGGTGTCACTAGCTACCTGGATTGACATCCGTTTCTTGGAACGAGTTAAGGAGACAACCCGGGAGAGAAGATTTCCTTGTCTTGCTCCTGTATTCCAGAAACCTGCCTCCCAACCAGCAATTCCCCAGGCACGATCGCCCAAACCCATGCAGATTCACCAGATCAAGATGGTCAAGTGTCGCAAAGAGATGCGCCGAGCCAAGGGGAGCTGCTTCTACAGTGGCAGTAAGGAGCATCTGATCCGTTCCTGTCCGGTGAAGCCGGGAAACTCCAGTGTCTAGGACCGCTCTGAGAGGTCATCCTAGGCAAGAGTAAATCCTCTCCGTCCTTGACTCTATCCATTTCTATTTCCAGTGGTGAGATCCGCTTCTTTGAGACCGCCCACCTGGATTCCGGAGCCGCTGGGAATCTCATTTCTCAGGCTCTTGTGGAGCAGTATCAAATTCCCACTAAACGTCTGGCCGAACCATTGGCAGTCGCTTCCGTGGATGGGAGACTCCTTCTGCAGACCATCTTGCTCGCCACAGAGCCTGTAACCCTTCAGGTGGGAATGCTGCACTCGGAGAGGATCTCCTTTCATGTGCTATCTGGACTCTCTCACTCCCTTTTGCTAGGTCTACCCTGGCTACAGAGACATGAACCCGTCCTGAATTGGCAATCTGGTGAGGTGCTCCGTTGGGGGCAGGATTGCCATGAGACTTACCTGGTTCCGGTTCGTCCGGCTCAACCTCCGTCTACTCCAGCTAATCTACCTGGTCTGCTGGCACCCTACTGGTCCTATGCAGACGTCTTCGACAAGAAGGAAGCTGAGGCACTACTACCTCATAGGCCGTATGATTGCCCTATCGACCTGGTACTCGGTGCTTCTCCTTCCCGCGGGCATATCTACCCCTTGTCGCTGGCTGAGACCCTAGCCATGTCTGAGTACATTGAGGAGAATCTTGCTAGGGGATTCATCCAGAAATCTACTTCCCTGGCTGGAGCAGGATTCTTCTTCGTTAAAAAGAAAGACGGCTCGCTTCGGCCGTGTATTGACTACAGGGGTCTTAACCAGATTACCATCAAGAATAAGTACCCCCTGCCTCAAATCTCGGAGCTGTTTGACCGCCTTAAAGGCGCAAGGGTCTTCACCAAGCTCAATCTTCGTGGGGTGTACAATTTGGTCTGGATCCACCAGGGAGACGAGTGGAAGACGGCATTCAACACCTGGGACGGTCACTATGAATATCGCGTGATGCCCTTTGGTCTCTGTAATGCCCCAGCCGTCTTCCAGGAGCTGGTTAACAACATCTTCCGTGATCTCTTGTATTCTTGCGTAGTGGTGTACCTGGACGATATCTTCGTCTTCTCTCCGGATCTGCCCACACACCGGAGGAATGTACATCAGGTTCTGCTAAGGCTCCAGCAGAATCATCTCTACTCAAAACTTGAGAAATGTCTATTCGAGCAGACTTCCCTTCCATTCCTGGGATATATTATTTCCGAGACTGGTCTTCGGATGAACCCCGAGAAGGTTTCTGTCATCTTAAAATGGCCCCGACCAGAGGGGTTGAAGGCGATTCAGTGATTCCTGGGCTTCGCAAATTATTACCGCCTCTTCATCCCTCATTTCTCCTTTCGGACCGCTCCCATCTCCGCACTCACCCGTAAGGGAACAAATCCCAAGGAATGGACTTCCGAAGCGGAGGAGGTCTTCGTCTCCCTAAAACAAGCTTTCTCCTCCGCCACTATGCTGCACCGTCCGGATTGCAACAAGCAGTTCTTCCTGGAGGTTGATGCTTCCTCCTCCGGAGCCGGAGCGGTGCTCACCCAGAAATCCCCATCTGGGAGAATGGTAACCTGTGGCATCTTCTCCAAGCTCTTCTCCTCATCCGAGCGCAACTACTCCATACAGGGTCGGACTGGGGTGCCTAGGGCCCACCAGGGGAACTGACTCTGGGGGCCCACATTACAGCTCACCATAAAGGGTTTTATTACTTGTTATGCTTTTCTATAATGCACTATAATTAATTGATTGGCCGCGCTGTGGAGCACCAAGCGGCAGGACTTTGTTCGAACAGTCATTCCGTACTGCCAGAGTCCCTTTAATGGTTACTTGTCACCTTGAAAAACACTATTTATCTGCAGATATAGGGGTAATCTGCAGGTAAATAGGGTTTAAAGCCTGGTTAGATGGCTTATTGGAAAAGCATTGGCTACACGGAGAAAATTACGTTTTATTCTCCCTGCCGCCACTCGCTTCCTGTCATAGGGTCGGTGCAAGGAGGGAGACATTACAGTCACCGCGAACTACAAAGTGAGGGTGCTGCAATAACGTCTGGCACCTTGATTGTGACATCTTCCATGGAGGCCAACCTCAGGCTGATCAAATGCAAGAGAAACATTCTGGCACCACGCTGTTTTTTTCAAAGGATCAATCACCAGGGCATAATTCAGACTGTGTGCTTCAAGACTTAAACGGTGGTGCACATCCAAGAAATATTTCAATCACAAGCAAGAATAGAAGGAAAGGCAGCACTCATCCAGTCTTCTTTTAAACCTTCCTTTATTTTTGTGTGCGAAGCATTTCAGCGTGCAGCATTGGACTGAGACCACGAAGGGTATGCGGGGGAGAGGAAAAAAGGGACAACAGCCGTTTCGCTGCCTTCCGGTGCTTCAACGGGTCCAACCTCAGGCTGAGCTTCATTGAATAACTAACATGGCAGCAGCATCTGGCAACTAGTGCTGAGCGAGCGTGGTCGGATAAGGTGTGATCCCAGCATGCTCGGGTGTTATCTGAGTATCTTGTAGTGCTCTGCTACTATGCTCGAGTCCCCGGGGTAGCATGTTTTGCGGTGGTAGACAGACGCAACACATGCAGGAATTGCCATGTTAGTCATTCAATGAAGCTCAGCCTGAGGTTCGGCTCCATGGAAGTGTCACAATCAAGGTGCCGGACGCTATTGCAGCACGCTCACTTTGTAGTTCGCGGTGACTGTAATGTCTCTTATCCGACCACGCTCACTCAGCACTACTGGCAACTGAACAGCAACCTGCAACTGCGTCACAGGGGCTGAAGGGAGCAGGTGACTGCATGCACCGGCCATTGTACTATCTAAATGCCGCTGTCAGTGATTGACAAGGGCACTTAAATACTCAAAACAGCAGCAATCAAGGCTAGCTCTGATCACTGCTGTTACAGGCAGACGCCGGCTATGTAACACAGCCGACATCTGCCCGGTATGGAGCAGGCTCAGCTCCTGAACCAGCTCCATACAAACACATCCCAATGGTGACAGTTATGACAAGGTTAGCAAATTTCACTTGTCTGTTCCTAAATGTGGAAAGACAAATGGAATTCCCTAACACATGTGAAAGAGACCTAATAGATTTAGTAAAGGTGCCTCAAGCATATGAATGTTATTACACACCACAATGCACAGTTACATACACGCATCTTACAAAAATACATATTATTCCAGATACGCAGACGAGCACAAACACATCAGTACATGAATACATCATCTGAACCACCACCATTTGTAATGTCAGGTCAGCCCCATATATCTTTGTATCGCATAAACCTACAACTCCCAGTATGTAATTAACAATAGAGATACTGGGAGTTGTTATCAGTCATCATCAGACTGCGGACCATACAGGAACCACAGTACTGATGAGACACAGGCAGGATCACAAATGAACATTTACATCCAGGTATCTTACCTGAGACGTCTTCTCTGATTAGAGTTGTTCTCTTTCTTTTCTTCCTCTTGTCCAGTCTCCATGATGACTTTTCTTATCCACAGCTCGTCTCTGCAGACTTCCATCTTCTCCGGTCTTCTGCAGCACATCCCCACACGATGACCTTAAAGATAGCAGAGTCATTATAATGCTCCTGAATAAAAATATCTACACTGAGCCCCTGAATAAACCTAACTCTTACAATGCTCCCTGCACAAAATATGACATACACTCTACCCCTCTTATGGTACCTGCTCTCCACACTGTCCTCTCCTTACCATACTGGGCCCCCTGTTCACATTGTCCTCTCACACTGTGTCCCCCCTATACTGCCCAGTCTCTATACTGTGCCCCTTCATCACACTCCCCCTCCTCAGCATACTGTTCCCCCCTTTCTGTGCCCTCACACTGTTTCCCCCATACTGCCGCATCTCCATTCCTTCCCCCACACTACCTAGTCTCTGTGCTGTGTCACCTCACACTTTTCTCCCTCCATACTGTCTCCTCACACTATTCCCCCACTCTCCATACTGTTTCCTCACACATCCCCCTTCCCCATTCTGTTCCTGCACTCATTCCCACCCCTCCTCTGGTTCACCATACTGTTTCTTCACACATCTCCCCATTCTGTCTCCTAAAATTTCTCTCCCATCTCTCCCCAAATATAATAAATCTTCGGAAGAGCACAGAGACATGCAGAAGGGTGCTTACACACACGAAAACAATTGCACACAGACACATACTAAGGGCTCTTTCACACTTGAGTACATGCGATGACAGTTTCCACACATACCAGAGACATTGTTACACATAGACCCACTCAAATGAATGTTTTTACCTGCTGCACCTCCCGCAAAATGTCCTGCACACTGATGACAGCGCTCTTCCCAAGCACCGGGTGCTGAGCGCTGCCCTCATCATAGATCCCTGCCGGCGCTGCGATCAGCAGCAGCAGGGTCAATGATGAGAGTAGTAGTCTACTCCCGCCGTGTGAAACTGTAAAAATAGGAATAAAATAAAAAAATCCTTATACTCACCTCTCCTAAGTGTCACCCGCTGTAATCCGTGCGAGTGCTCACGCCGAGGTGAATGACTCCTGCAGCGAGTGGGCCCTGGAGCTACACTCAACAAGGGGTGCCCTGTTAATCACTGAGTGCAGCTCCGGGGCCCACTCGCTGCAGGAGTCATTCTCCTCGGCGTGAGCGCTCGCACGGATTACAGCGGGTGACACTTAGCAGAGGTGAGTATAAGGATTTTTTTATTTTATTCGTATTTTTATAGTTGTACACAGCGGGAGTAGACTACTACTCTCATCATTGACCCTGCTGCTGCTGATCGCAGCGCCGGCAGGGATCTATGATGAGGGCAGCGCTCAGCACCCGGCTCTTGGGAACAGCGCTAACTGTACACTGATTCCCAAGCACCGGTACGTGTCACACGGATGACACACAGGTGGACACGGATATCTCCAGCCCCGTAAATATCAGGATATGTGAAAGAGCCCTAATATACACACGCAGATACACATACTCACAGAAATGGGGACACGTGCACACGCAGGCAAGCACACACAGAAATGCACACGCAGTCATGCTCAGACACAGTCAGACAATCACACACAAAAATGCAGATACGCAGGGAAGCACGCACACAAGTGTGAAGACACATATACACACGTAGACATGCAGGCACTCAAATACATACACACAAACACATGCAGGCATATACACACACACTGTATACACATGCAGCCATTTACACACACACTGTACACACATGCAAGCATTTACACACAGACACACACACATGCAGGCATTTACACACACACACACAGGCAAGCATATACACACAGGCAGGCATATACACACAGGCAGGCATATATACACAGGCAGGCATATACACACACACACACACACAGGCATATACACACACACAGGCATATACACACACACACAGGCATATACACATACACAGGCATATACACACACACACAGGCATATACACACAGGCAGGCATATACACACAGGCAGGCATATATACACACACACACACAGGCATATACACACACACACACACAGGCATATACACACACAGGCATATACACACACACACAGGCATATACACACACACACAGGCATAGGACGCGCCCCCTGGGCCGCGCGTGTGTGGGGATACACGGAACAGGACCCGTTGTGAATGCTGTGGGTTGTAGTCCTTGCGTGGCGGGGACCCAGTTCCGTGGCTCAGGGTGGTCAACCCAAATGGCGGTCTATTTATAGGGTTTTGTGATTAAATGTCCGACTACGCCACCCGTGGATTGCGGTCAGAGTGAACCGCCGCTGCAGGGCAGACCGCTGAGGCTGGTGTTGGGAGTGCAGCAGAGGGTAGTATAACTCCCCACGGGAGGAGTATAGCCTCAGGGCAGCAAGTGTGGAAGTTGGGGGTGATGGTGCGTGGGAGCAGCAGTAACGACACAGAGTCCTGTAATGCAGTCCAGAGTATTTACTCACAGTTCTTTATCCACGTTACTACAGCTGGTCATAACGTCCTACGCCGCACTGTGCTCATCAGGTGAGGGGCTCGGCCTAATCCCAGATAACTTTGGAGCGTTTCACAGGACCCCTTTTATGTATCCTTTCTCTGGCCTATCGTACCCCGCCAGTGACCTCTCTTCTGTCCGGCTGCCTCGGGCCTTCTCTGGTCAACGTTGGTGCTGTTTCCCTGACCCTATGTGGTGCCTTCCTAGCGGGTGTAGAGAGGGGCTGTGCCACATAAAATGTCACTGCCTCCGGCTTCTAGCTGAGGGTAGTTCCCCGCCTCCACTAATTTCAGGGACCGGTCTCCCCCTTTGGCCTGACCCCCCTACACAGGTAGATTCGGGCGTGCGGTGGCGACTCGCCGGTCCACACCCCTGGGGTCCCTTCGTTCCTTGTTCCTGGAGCCTCCTCCAGGAGCGGATGAGCCTTCCTTCCTTCTCCTTCCTCCAGGCCCCGGCCTCTCTCTCAGGCCAGCCTGCGGAGCAGAGCCCATGCCGAGCCTCTGCTCCCACCTCCTGCTCTCTCTTCTTCTCTGTCTGAACTGAACTGAACACTAAACTAAGATGGTGCCCACCTTTTAAAACTCCTTCTAAGTGCAACAATCAATAAACTGAATCACACAAAACCATCAAAATGCCCATGTGTCTGCATAAGCTGCAAAAACCTATAATATAACACATGGACTGATAATATATAAAATGTAACATTTATTATTGATATATTAAAAACAATAAAAAATACATAAGTATAATAAGAAAAGGGAAGCAACACAAACAAAGGTCGCTGGGATTGACAGCTATAGTACATATAAGAATATTCGCCAGTGAATCAAATTCAATCACATGCTGCAAATGTATAAAAGATCCGCACTGCAAGTAATCATATAAGATTTACATAAAATACAAAGTGTGAGTAGATAAACTCACAGTACAGAACAATCAATGAAGCAGCAGAGTGTATGAGTATAGTAAAACAGAATATAGAGTAAGTAAAGATGACAGAACTGTACTGACCCGTAAGACCTGAATCCAACGCGCGTTTCACCTGGGCTTTAACGAGGATATAGCATATGTATTTTTTATTGTTTTTAATATATCAATAATAAATGTTACATTTTATATATTATCAGTCCATGTGTTATATTATAGGTTTTTGCTCCTTCTAAGTGCACCCAGGAACTGCCCTCTCCCTCCTATGCACTACAGGGTCCCCCCTTCCTCGGTGTTCCCTCCCCCCCACTCCAGCCAGGGACAGGGACTGTCGTGCTCTACTTGGAGCATATCGGTCGCCCTGCCCCCCGGAAATGTGGTGTAATGCATGCAGGTGTCGGGGTCCTGATCCACACTCCATCCTTACCTGGAAGTGAGATATCGCACATCTGGTTGAGATGCAATACCTCTGTAGCGGCCGAACCCTCGGGGAGCTACGCATATATACACACACACACAGGCATATACAGTGCCTACAAGTGGTATTCAACCCCCTGCAGATTTAGCTGGTTGACACATGCAGAATTAACTTGGCATTGTGACATTTGTACTGTAGATCAGCCTGGAAGTGGGAAATGCACTGCAGCAAATTTTTTTTTTTTTTTAAAACGTTAAAAATTAATTCAGAGTGTCATTTATTATTCAACCCCTCAAACCACAAGAATTCTGTTTGGTCCCCCTAAAGTATTAAGAAGTAGTTCAGGCACCAAGAATAATGAGCTTCACATGTGTGGATTAAAGATCTCTTTTGCCAGCCTTTTCTGACTATTTAAGACCCTCCCCAAACTTGTGAACAGCACTCAGACATGGTCAACATGGGAAAGACAAAGGAGCATTCCAATGCCATCAGAGACAAGATCGTGGAGGGTCACAAGGCTGGCAAGGGGTACAAAACTCTTTCCAAGGAGTTGGGCCTACCTGTCTCCACTGTTGGGAGCATCATCAGTAAGTGGAAGGCTTATGGAACTACAGTTATCCTTCCACGGCCTGGACAGCCTTTGAAAGTGTCCTCCCGTGCCGAGGCCAGGCTTGTCCGAAGAGTCAAGGCTAACCCAAGGACAACAAGGAAGGAGCTCCGGGAAGATCTCATGGCAGTGGGGACATTGGTTTCAGTCAATACCATAAGTAACGTACTCCACAGCAATGGTCTCCGTTCCAGACGAGCCCGTAATTTACCTTTACTTTCAAAGCGTCATGTCAAGGCTCGTCTACAGTTTGCTCATGATCACTTGGAGGACTCTGAGACAGACTGGTTCAAGGTTCTATGGTCTGATGAGTAGTGTTGAGCCACCCCCGTAGTGTTCGGGTTCGGTTCGGTTCGTCGAACACCGGGATGTTCGAGGAACTGTTCGTCGAACTGTTCGTCGAACACCTTAGAACACCGTCGAACACCGTTAAAACCAATGGCAGGCAAACAAAAACACATAGAAACACATAGAAAACACCTTCAAAGGTGTCCAAAAGCTGACAAACTGCTCAGAAGACGCTTTCTTTAAAAAAGCCGGCCGGCAATTCAGCAGCGGCATACACCGGTACCCGACAATTTAGACAAGAAGGAATAGAGCCTCACACATAGATTAGATAGATAGAAACATGTCAGTCACATATATATGAAGTACAGTGACAGTGTTGCTTACTGTATTTGTCATTTAGTGTAAAGGATTTATTAAAAAATATAATAGTGTTTTCATGCACTGTCTCTTTAAAAAAGCCGGCCGGCAATTCAGCATCTGTACCCGACAATTTATAATAGACAGAAAAGAGCTTCACACATAGATTAGATAGATAGAAACATGTCAGTCACATATATATGAAGTACAGTGACAGTGTTGCTTACTGTACTTGTCATTTAGTGTAAAGGATTTATTAAAAAAAATAATAGTGTTTTCATGCACCGTCTCTTTAAAAAAGCCGGCCGGCAATTCAGCAGCGGTACCCGACAATTTATAACAGACAGAATAGAGCTTCACACATAGATTAGATAGATAGAAACATGTCAGTCACATATATATGAAGTACAGTGATAGTGTTGATTACTGTACTTGTCATTTAGTATTAAAATAAAGGATTTATTATTAAAAAAAATTGGCATGGGGTTCCCCTTAATTTTAGTCTCTAGCGGAGGTTAAGCAGACAGCTGGGGCAGATGTTTGAAGCCTGGGAAGGGGGTAATACCCACGGAGCTTCCCAGGCTACTAATATCAGCCCCCAGCTGAATACATAGCCTTTACTAGCTATTAAAATGGGGGACCCCCCCAAAAAAAATGACGTGGGGTCCCCCCTAATTTAATAGTTAGCAAAGGCTAGGCAGACAGCTGGGGGCTGATATTAATAGCCCAGGAAGGGAGCCATGAATATTGGCCCCCTCCCAGGCTAGAAACACCAGCCGTCAGCCGCCCCAGAAATGGCGCATTCATAGGATGCGCCAATTCTGGCACTTAGCCTCGCTCTTCCACGCTGCCCTGGTGCGGTGGCAGGGGGTAATAGGGCTGGGGTTGATGTCAGCTTATAATGCCAGCTGACATCAAGCCCAGGTTAGTAATGGAGAGGCGTCTATAAGACACCCCCATTACTAACCCCATAGTCAAAGTTAAAAGAAAACACAAACACCCAGAATAAAGTCCTTTAATTGAAATAAAGACACAATCCTTTATTGTTCTAAATTAAACCATACTTACCATCACGCCCATTCCAGCTGAAGCCAACGATCTCCTGCAATAAAAGAAAAATAATAAAGCAACATCATCCTTACCTTTCCATGGTTCCCACGACAGCTTCAGCTCTGCTACATCGAGATGACTGGCTGGACCTGCAGAACGCTGCCATCCAGCCTGTCATCCCGCAGACACTGAGAAGCGCAGGCATGCTTGCGCTCTGCAGTGTCTGGCTGTGACGGCATAAAGATGAGACGAGTTCATGTCCAATGAACTCGGCGCACCTCATGCACGTCACTGACAGCGTGGGAAAATTCTCACGCTGAAGCGCTGAGTGCAGGAGAATTCTCCCACGCTGTCAGTGACGTGCATAAGGTGAGCTCATGTCCAATGAACTCAGCTCACCTCCTGCACGTCACTGACAGCGTGGGAGAATTCTCCTGCACTCAGCGCTTCAGCGTGAGAATTCTCCCACGCTGTAAGTGACGTGCATGAGGTGAGCCGAGTTCATTGGACATGACCTCGGCTCATCTTTATGCCGTCACAGAGAGACAATGTGGAGCGCAAGCAAGCCTGCTCTTCTCAGTGTCTGCGGGATGACAGGCTGGATGGCGGCGTTCTGCTGCGGTCCAGCCTGTCATCTCGATGTAGCAGAGCTGAAGCTGTCGTGGGAACCATGGAAAGGTAAGGATGAGGTTGGTTTATTATTTTTCTTTTATTGCAGGAGATCGTTGGCTTCAGCTGGAATGGGCGTGATGGTAAGTATGGTTTAATTTAGAACAATAAAGAATTGTGTCTTTATTTCAATTAAAGGACTTTATTCTGGGTGTTTGTGTTTTTTTTAACTTTGACTATGGGGTTAGTAATGGGGGTGTCTTATAGACGCCTCTCCATTACTAACCTGGGCTTGATGTCAGCTGGCATTATAAGCTGACATCAACCCCAGCCCTATTACCCCCTGCCACCGCACCAGGGCAGCGTGGAAGAGCGAGGCTAAGTGCCAGAATTGGCGCATCCTATGAATGCGCCATTTCTGGGGCGGCTGATGGCTGGTGTTTCTAGTCTGGGAGGGGGCCAATATTCATGGCTCCCTTCCTGGGCTATTAATATCAGCCCCCAGCTGTCTGCCTAGCCTTTGCTAGCTATTAAATTAGGGGGGACCCCACGTCATTTTTTGGGGGGGGTCCCCCATTTTAATAGCTAGTAAAGGCTATGTATTCAGCTGGGGGCTGATATTAGTAGCCTGGGAAGCTCCGTGGGTATTACCCCCTTCCCAGGCTTCAAACATCTGCCCCAGCTGTCTGCTTAACCTCCGCTAGAGCCTAAAATTAAGGGGAACCCCACGCCAATTTTTTTAATAATAAATCCTTTATTTTAATACTAAATGACAAGTACAGTAACCAACACTATCACTGTACTTCATATATATGTGACTGACATGTTTCGATCTATCTAATCTATGTGTGAAGCTCTATTCTGTCTGTTATAAATTGTCGGGTACAGATGCTGAATTGCTGGCCGGCTTTCTTAAAGAGACGGTGCATGAAAACACTATTATTTTTTTTAATAAATCCTTTACACTAAATGACAAGTACAGTAAGCAACACTGTCACTGTACTTCATATATATGTGACTGACATGTTTCTATCTATCTAATCTATGTGTGATTCTCTATTCCTTCTATTCTAAATTGTCGGGTACAGATGCTGAATTGCCGGCCGGCTTTTTTAAAGAGATGGTGCATGAAAACACTATTATTTTTTTTAATAAATCCTTTACACTAAATGACAAGTACAGTAAGCAGCACTTTCACTGTACTTCGTATATATGTGGCTGACATGTTTCTATCTATCTAATCTATGTGTGAAGCTCTATTCTTTCGGTTCTAAATTGTCGGGTACCGGTGTATGCCGCTGCTGAATTGCCGGCTTTTCATGTTTCACTGTTGGCACTGTTCCCATCGATTTGGGCAATCACTGTAATGCCACAACCACCATGGCTGTGGCATTACAGTGAGTGGCAGACAATCCCTGCATGATTGGTGCTCTAAATAGCACCAGACATGCAGGACACGCTTTTTTTGCACGAACAGTTATCGAACATAACCTCGAACAGCCGAATTTTTTGCAAATCGTTCGGGTTCGTCGAACAACTCGAACACCGCCCAAAACAGCTCGAATTTGAGATTGGCGAACAGTTCTAGTCGAACACCGCTCATCTCTACTGATGAGACCAAGATCGAGATCTTTGGTGCCAACCACACACGTGATGTTTGGAGACTGGATGGCACTGCATACGACCCCAAGAATACCATCCCTACAGTCAAGCATGGTGGTGGCAGCATCATGCTGTGGGGCTGTTTCTCTGCCAAGGGGCCTGGCCATCTGGTCCGCATCCATGGGAAGATGGATAGCACGGCCTACCTGGAGATTTTGGCCAAGAACCTCTGCTCCTCCATCAAGGATCTTAAGATGGGTCGTAATTTCATCTTCCAACAAGACAACGACCCAAAGCACACAGCCAAGAAAACCAAGGCCTGGTTCAAGAGGGAAAAAGTCAAGGTGTTGGAGTGGCCTAGTCAGTCTCCTGACCTTAACCCAATTGAAAACTTGTGGAAGGAGCTCAAGAATAAAGTCCACATGAGACACCCAAAGAACCTAGATAACTTGGAGAAGATCTGCATGGAGGACTGGGCCAAGATAACTCCACAGACCTGTGCCGGCCTGATCAGGTCTTATAAAAGACGATTATTAGCTGTAATTGCAAACAAGGGTTATTCCACAAAATATTAAACATAGGGGTTGTATAATAATTGACCCACACTTTTATGTTTAAAATTTAATAAAATTCAACTGAGCAACATAACTTTTTGGTTTGTAAGATTTATGCTTCTGTTCATAAAACCTACTCTCGTTTGCAGTTTGAAGGCTCTAACTTATTTGCATCTTATCAAACCAGCTAAATCTGCAGAGGGTTGAATACTACTTGTAGGCACTGTACACACACACGCAGGCATATACATGCACACGCAGGCATATAGACGCACGTGCAGGCATATACACGCACACGTAGGCATATATGACGCGCCCCCAGAGCCGTGGGGTACTCGGTGCCGGGCCTCTAGATGCTAGGGGAAGGGATATGTCACAGCGGCGGCGGA